>NW_026136712.1:7822500-9152500 GCF_905237075.1 Dicentrarchus labrax
CAGTATGGCTTTTCATGTGGATGGAAGGTAAGCTGCATTTTGGTTTGTTTTATTTTCTGTTAATTGCAATCAAAAACAAATTATCCTGATTGCAGAATATTTATATAGATTATCAAATTATCAAAAGAATATCATGCTATCTTTTTTTACTTCTCTTTCATATATAATAAGTTTGAAATTATATTGAATATGGATGACCAATGCAGGTGAAATGTGTGTGTGTGTGTGTGTTTGTTTAGTCCTCCCATATGGGTGTGCTGGCGTTTCCTGACCAACTGTATACCGGATATGTCGGCGGGCTGCACGCTGACCATGCTATATGAAAATACCCTGAGACTGAACCACACCTTCACCTCCACCGGCGTCCACTGCTTGGACATCAGCGTCCGCAATGACATCAGCAAGCTGCAGTCCTCCTTCAGCATCTATGTCAAGAGAAGCAGTGCGTGGTCACACACACACACACACACACACACACACACACACACACACACACACACACACACACACACACACACACACACACCCACACACACATACCTGCAAGCCAACAGGCCACTTTCCATAACAAAGAGATGGAAGGAGCTTGGCAAGGTGTGACAAAAACACAGAAACTAGGCAGATAAAGAGTTAAAGGGCAGAGGATTGCTTACTGATATGCTTATGTATGCTTCATGGCATATTATTGTTGTATATTATTATTGTTTAGCAAATATGTCAAAAAGGTTTTTTTTTAAGTTACACACTCTAGCTTTAAGGGTCGAAATGTCAAAATGAGGATTGATGGGTTGATGTAAAAACGAAACAGGCCAAAATGTCAAACTGGAAATTTATTGGCCTGTCTGCTGCTCACAGCACTGCTGTAGGACAGCCTAAAGGCCTAGTTTCAGGGGGAGGGGGAAATGGACATCACCTGGAGAAGGGACATTCAAGTCACCTTATCTTTAGTGTCTTCTAAATAGGGTGCAAAATTTTGGTTTTCAGGTAGTGACCCCCCCTATCTTAGGCTGTTTTACGCTTATTTATGGTTTGATTTCATTGTGCAATGTGACCTTATAAAATCCCTCAAACACTCTCATGTGACATCATGCTGTGAATGACCCCTGAGAGGATTAAGAGGTTTAAAGACCTGAAACTCCCTTTCAACTCCTCATCTACATATGAAGCATGTGAAAAAGAACAAGCTGTCATTGCGCATGACATGGGAGAGGTCTACACACTGGAAGTTGTTCTCAGTGTGGACAACTGTATTAAGAATTTAACATGAATGCAATGCAATGCTTTTTTTTACAATTAGTAGCAGCCCATATGGAGTACCTAGAAAACCTTGAGGTATTTGACAACCTGGGAATCCCTTTTCGATTGGGCAGTCTGTTGGTGATGAGGATCATTTTATTTGTAAAATCTTGTCAAAACAATTTTGTTATTATCCAATGAACCCTTAATAAATTATTAGTTTTTGTATTTATATATATTATTATATATAATTATAAATGTGTTAACTCTTTGGCTGTCTAACTATTTTTTTTTATCAATTAACAACATGACCAATTGCAAGGCTCTCTTTGTCCTCCATATATTTCAGAGTGTAGCCTTCTGAATGCATCAAAATTTATAATAACCAGTGACTTTTCATGATGATCCATCTATTTCATTTAGTGCATGCATACAGCTTATTATTTTGTAACTTTCTAGTTTTCATCATATCAAAAATATTCTTGAAACTAAGAGAATCTGTCATGAGGTGTTTCAGATAAAACGTAGCATGCTGCACTTAGCTGCGTTAGTTCCACAGACAGAGAGGGAACAGTGGAAATGGAGGAATCCAAGCACAGAGTGATCCGACTGCTCAACACATGACTGCTATGTTCAATTGATTTCACAGTAAAAATGGCAAGGGTGGCTAATACGTTCATGGGCTTTCACCTCCCATGGACTGCTTCAGTACTAGTTACTGTCTCAACAGAGCTTCTACTGTGTGGCTTATAGGTGGAGCAGCTGCTGGATCAGAGAAAGTTTCTTTCTTTATGTTACCCAGATGTTAAATGACTTTAACATTACACTTTAATGGAATAGTGTGTAGGATTAAATGGTATCTATGCTCTCCTTCCAAGCATGTAGGAGAAACACTTTGCTGGCAGTGAAAAATACGAAAGGCCCTATCTGCTGTAGAGCCAGTGTTTAGTTTGTCCACTCAGGGCTACTGTAGAAAAATGGGGGTTCAATATGGTGGCCTTCGTAGAAGAGGACCCGACAAAAACAGCTAATTCTACACTGTAAAACCTGACAACACATCTTCATAAAATAAGTAAGTTAACATAAATGAATCCTCCAATTAATTTGTAATGATCACCCAAACTATAAAGATTTGATGTTTGTCCCATAGAAAATTAAATGGCTACCCTTTTTATAATCAATTCATAATAAATTGTTTTTATTGTATGTCAGCTGTTTTGACAGGTAATGTAATAATTTGAAAACTGAAGAAGAAGAAGAACTCAGAAGAAAACTGATTAAATTCAACTTGGTGATAACGTTTGTACAAAGAAAATGCATTTAAGTAACTTTATTCAGATCAATTCTGTTAACTAATTTTAAATACATTTGGAGAAATGATGCATATAAGTGTAACTTCAATGGAATCAGCACAATTAACTTAATTTACTCAAGTTACCTTAACAAATACTTGAGTTACTTCAACTCAAATCAAATGTGTTTCTGTGACTTTGATTTTAAAAGGATTACACTCACAAGTAACATGTTTCTTTTCTGCTAATTGCAGATAACACCCACATGTTCTTCATCCTGTCATGTGCTGCCGTTCTTGTAGCAACCTTCTCCTTCATCACAGTCATCGCCTGCCGGCCTCTTCATCACAACAAATCACAGGTACAGAACTGACTTGGTTGCAGCATCTCTTAATGACAACTTGTATCATACTGTATGTACACTAGGCCTACAACTTTCTTTTGCTAATGATACATATTATTTTACATTTCAATACAACTCTTCTGTTACTGATGTGAGTGAATATATGAAGTGGTGACTAAGAGTGGAATGAAGGACATGAAATAAATGTATTATGATAATATAGTATCAAACTGGGTTCAATGCATGTTATGTGGAAAAACAGAGAAAGAAAGTGATGGTAAAAGTTATGTTTAGTCGTGAATAATCACTGATGTATGTTTGAATTCATTAGCTCCGATGAATAGAATCAAAACCCTCATAAAGAGCATCAGTGGTTGAACTTGGATGTAGTTTATAACCACAAGGAGGCTGTCTGTGCCCAGAAAGAAATTATATCTGGGCAACAAATTGTGCACAGAAATGTCAACTTAAGTTGGAGTGGCTGTCATTCCTCGTAGTTTGTGGAACTGTTTAATCTGTTTAATCTAAAAGCAACTTTGAAACAAAGCTATGTCGCTGACATCTGTCTGGACGTGTGATTTTTGCAGATTGCTGCTTCCAGTAACGCTGTATTCCTGAAGAACCAAGACTCTGATTATCAGAGCTCGATTCTTTTCAACTTCTCCAAAGTGGAGAGGGGAGAGAAAGAGCCACTCCTCTTACAGTATGGGAGCCAATACTCCTCTTAACCATCTGCGTTCCAGCGCACTGTAGCTACATGTACATGTACACAATTATGGTGTTACAGAAGATACACAATTCTCATCTTGCATATTACCATGATGTAGATGGTTATATAGCTACATCTGTGAATGATCATAGCACAACACATAGCCTGATGTGACATTTTTAATACATCTATTTGCATAAGCAGTGCCTGTTTGTATTTAGGGTTAAGCTGCATTTAGTCATGTAAATGTTTGTAAGCTAGTAGGTGAAATGGGTTATGGTTAGGGTTTGTACTTTTGTAAGTAGGCTACGTAATGGTAATGAATTAATGAGTCACAGAGCTTAGGCTGACATTCAGATGAACTCATAATAAATTAATAGCACTAGTGCATGTCATGTTTAAACAATGAACTGTGCTGTGAACTGATTTATTTTCATATTGGTGTATAAATGTGTGCTTTGCTTTGCTTTGCTTTGCTTTGCAGAAAAAGAATAAAACCTAGTTTTCTTTTTTATAACCTTTTATTCCACTTTGCCTGTCAAGTGTAAACACAAAGTACAGCTGAGGCTGATGGGAATGCCATTTGTTTTGAGAATACTTGGTTCTAAACCAAAGTATTTGACAAATTAAAATGTTTACCTGATGATGGAGTTGATAAAAAGCTAAGGGATTCCCAAAGTTACTACGAGTTATCTTGAGACAAAATGTGTTGCATTATATGAGAAACTCAGTAAGAATCTTTATTTGGCACAAACTAAAAGGTGCTAATTATCAGCTAAGAAAGCCTCAGAGTGGTTGAATAAAAGTTAACCCAAAAACAAGGTTTTGTATACTATTATCTCACAAGAAACAAAATCCTTGAATCTTTTCCAACTGCGCTGCCGTCAGTCAGATTATTTTTAAGCCGTTTAGTACCTTGATGGTGTTTAATGACAGCTTGTCCTCTGTTAGAGATGTCACAACATTATTAATTGTGAGTCTCCTGATAAATGCCAGCTGTCAGAGACACTGCGGGGAGCTGCAGGTGTTATTAGTTACATCAGAGGATCGACCTTGAGCCAAAACAATGCTGTGCTTAAAGTCTGCTGCTGTCCACAGTGTTTAGGAGAATCATGCAAACCTGTGTTACATTCATTCATATCCGCTGAAGCTGTCTCATGAGAGAAATTTTGGGGTTGGGGTTCTGAATGAGCCCAAAAATAAATGCTACATATCCAATCACTAGTAGATATATAGCAGCACCATCTTAAATAACCCCTTATAGAAACAGTTATCCCAGCTCCCCCCAGTACAACTCAAAGATTGTAGGCATAAGCATTCAGTGACTTGTTTATTTCTAGCTTTAAACAATGAGCTATAAGATGTTAAAATTCCCAGTAGAGCTGGGAGAAACTGCAGAGTTGGTTGATAAAGGTTAATCGCTGAGCAATCCTTTTCACATTACGCACCCTCCCCTTCCAAGCACAAAGGAAAACCTACTGTGGCCACAAATGCACAAAAAAACCTGAATGCTCCTTGCTAGTGCCAGCATTTTGTTTGTCCCTTCTGGGCTACTGTAGAAACATGGTGGTTCAACATGGCGGACTCTATCGAAGGTGACTGGGCATCACTGTTGGTTTTTTGTGTTTGTGTGCTGTTTCAGGTTAAAGGTAATTTGAGTCTTTGCATCATCATCCCTCTTCTTTGTGGACCAAAGTGGTAAACCGATATTGCCACTCCTAGAACCACCCATTTACCACTTTTTCAAAAAGAAAAGAAAAGAAAAGAAAAGAAAAGAAAAGAAAAGAAAAGAAAAGAAAAGAAAAGAAAGAAAATTAAGCTGACTGGTGTAAATACTGATTGTATTGTATGTTTTTGCGTATGTACGCTGTTTTATATTCAAGGTAATTTGCTTGCAAGAATGAGTCTTCATTACACCTCTTCTTTGTGTTTCCTGTATCATTTTGATCCTTTTTTTGATCATCAACCATTTACCAACCAACCTTGTTTTTATCCATTTATATCTACCTTGCAAAATCAGACATAAAACACAGGCTAATAAAGTATGAACAGATTGAGACTGGCCTTCAACATCTTCTTTTCCATTTCCATGACCATTATTGATTGAATTCTGCTCTGAATAGCCAGAGGGAGACTTTTATGTTATTGCTTTTTCTTCTTTCAGCCCAGATAAAAGGCCATAACATACAGAGCATCCTGTGTCACTGGAAAATGACATGTTGTGAAGAAAGGAACAAAGAAGTGCCTTACACGGACATGAACATTCAAGCGGCATAAATTCTGTGCACAGACAAGGCTGCATGAAAAACAGCCTGTGTGGATTACACAAATTAATCAGACAACTTCACTGAAGATCATAGTGTGAAGGCTGCATCAACAAAACCCAATTCCCATCCAGAAACCCATACAGTATGGTTTTTGAAATATTGGCCAAGTGTCACCATGTCTTTATCTTATATTATTTCAAATACAAAAGAGTACAGTCATATAGAAACCTTCTTTGCACTTTTTATTTAATTGATTATTTAGTTTTGCTTAGGTTTAATAGCTTGTCTGCATTTGAAAAGCTCGTAAACTTTAGGATTTCATCGATCTAGATTGTACTGAAGCTTATACTTATGGACTTTAAAAAAACATGTAATTTTAGTCCTATCTGAGATATTTGTCAGAGCAGTGTGTGGTCAGGAGGAGCAGGGTGTCTGTGACGCCACCCATGACCTTTCAGCCTCTCTCATCTGTTAAGCGTTGCTAATGCCACTCAGGACACCTGTTGTTGTCTTGACCCAAGCCATCTGAGTCTAAAGATCCTGCTCAGGCTGTGTAATTAACTGCTCATGTCACTCCTGTGTCACCTTACCAGCTTGACAGACACCGCTAAAGAAACAAGGTGTTTTTAAACCGTTGTCCATCTTCCATATCCTGCAAGACTGCAAGACTGCAAGACTCACTGACTTATCTCACACAACCCTGATACACTTTTGGATGTAATTGCTGACAGATAAAACACAAACATTTGGAAATTAATTTTGCAGCAGTAATTATTATTTATTTTCCACATTTTCATTTATTGGCAAAGAAAACAATTTCCAACACTTAGAAAACATTTAATGGCACTTGAGTCTCCATATGAAGGCCACAAGACGATATGGAAAATGACTGTTTAGGTGCTAAAAACAGAGATTACATAAAAAAAATCCCAAAACTCTCTGCACAGACACTAAATAATGGAAAAGTAAACTACACATATGAATGTTACAAATCACAAGTAAAAATATTTCACAACATTGATGCTATGAATATATTTTTCAACATGATTCACCATTTAGACAGGTTTTTGTTAAGATGGAAAAGGCAAGGAAAAAAAGCACTGTGATAAGCTCACTAGTATCACTGGTATCAGTTACGCATGCCAAGAATAAAGCTTTTACCGACAAGGTGAAGTTTTTGCTAATTCATACGTAAGTAGTATTTCCACAAGAGAAACAAAGTCTGTTGCACACATGCTCCAACTACCAGCCAGTAGGCACATGATAGATAAAGTGCCAAATTGTACTTCTCCTGTTGTACTCCCCTTAAAAATGAGTGAACATGTCAGGATCAGACGTTTGATTGATGTTGGCTCTAAGCCCATTCCTTAGTTAAGGAATAGACACAACATTAGCCAGACCTTTAATCTTTTTTCTACTGCCCGCTCCTACACAGCACGCAACACCAACTCACATGTCAATGGCAAACTGTCAGCTAGTCTGTCGGTCAGTGTATTTGTAGTAGTAGCGGTACATGCGTGCGTCTGTGCCGGACTAGACTGGATTTTCATTACTTCAAAGCTTGTGAGTGTGGAGGGAGGGGTGTGTGGGCGGCTGTGGGGGAGTATATTATGTCTTAGCACCGATACCTGAGGGGACCTTTTACCATGGAGGTGGATGTATTGAAGCATTGAAGTACCTTAATCATGGTAAAGAAAGAACACATAGCTCTCTGATTGCCACCAGTCGATGATGGCGTTCAGCCTCCACATAATAACTTGAACTTTGGTGTGGTCCCACATTCAGTGCTACAGATCTATTTGTCAAAAAGTTTTGTGTCATGTCAGTGCACCCATTTCATTTCTCACCTGCGTGTCAAATCTCAAATATCTCTCTGTGCAAAGCAGATAAAATAAAGTTGTTACACATCAATGTATAACATTAAGTCTATAAACTGCCTTACAGAAAAAGCAGACAATAAAAAAATGCTGAAAGGATGGAAACACCGGCTAATCTAAAGAGGTGAGACAGATGAGTTTTAAGCATTGGGCAGTCGCTCCTGACACACCTCCAAGGGCCGCTTGAATGCTCCCCTGCCAAACACTTCAACGTTGCTTGCTAGCCAGGAGATCACATTCCCGGGGATATAAGAACTGCAGTTAGCCATAGCCTGGACCTCGGCTGGCTTCAGAATGCGGTCCCAAATGTTCACTTGACTCAGCTCGCCCACGAATGCCTGTCCGGCATCAAAGCGCCCGCCCACCACGTCCTGTAAGGGCCATAAACATTGGGATGTAAATTTAAACAGCATCAACAACAACAACAATATTTGAGTAATTGTCTAGGAAGCAGTCTGTGGGACTAGTCATTAAACTTTCAGGTTTAATGTGTTTTATTCCCTGTTCTATTCAATGCTGTAAATGTTGATGGCACCACATTTGTGTATAAGATGCCACTGGTTGGATTTTGATTAAGTTTGTGGAATTAAAACGTATTTCACTATTTTCTAAATTCTGTTTAAGAAGACTAAAGTTCAATTAACCGAATGTCAGTATCGAATTCTACAGTACACACACTATCAATGCATACCAGCAATGCAATACATACATCTCAGTATGTAGGATGCAGTATGCAGTGTGTATTATGTACAGTTGGACTTTCAAGTGACCCTTATAACGTCATCCGATCATCATCTCCCTATTTCACCTATTTACTGTGCTAACACAGCCAAGCTGGCAGCTCTGTAAGGCTGTACTTACAGGTACAGTGGGTGAGCTAAATGCTAACATCATCATGCTACTATGCGCACAAGGACATGCTGGTGTCTAATATGTTAACCATGTTCACCATCTTAGCTTAGCATATTAGCATGCTAACTTTTGGTAAGTAGAGTCTGACGGGAATGTCATTGGTTTTTGGGTATTTGGTCATAACCCAACATGTGGGACAAATTACAATTACAACCTTATGTTGGACCTACAGAAAAAGTCAGGGGGGTCAGCAAAGGGTCTGGACCAAATTTCATGGCAATCCATCCAATAGTGATAGAGATATCTAACAACCTCATTGTGGCACTGAAAAAAAGTTAGTTTTGGTCAACTTTGAATTCATACCATGACCTCATGGAGTGGCAAAAGCTGGATGTTCCAACCATTTATCCATGACTTTTATCTAATTATTTGAAATATTTATCCCTTACTTTCAGATGACAATTTAATCTCCTCTGCTTGTTGCTAACTAGTTTTCACACACTCTTAATTGCGGTAACACCTACATTTATTGTTGTAACTGATTCATAAGTGGATGTATTTTTTTTTTTATCAAATCATTAAATTGATCTACTCTACAATCTCTCCACATACTCCCTGCCATCAGCAGCAGTACCCCCATGGGGTAGTACCCCTGGTTGGGATTAACTGCTCTGGGGAACACGGATGGGAATACAACATTTCCAATTGATGTAAAAAAAACCCAAACATTAAATTGAATTTGAATTTTCTGTATGTTGCTTTCACACTGTTGTCAGTTATGTAACTAGATGCCAAACAGTCTTCAAGTACTGTTGATTTAATTTCACACAGAACTTAACAGACTGATGCATCTCATTCCTCCTCAGACATTTTTAATAATGCACCGATTGGTCCAGAGGGAGACCTCAGCATCTGTGGGCAGTGACAGGTTCACTGCTGTCTTGTTAATTGTTTTGTCATGATAACCTGCCACCATCTTATTACTGCTGCTTCAGGCCTGGTTGATTTTCCTGTTTCTATCCGCAGTTTGCAAAGATGCTCCATAAATAACGCTGTTTATTAGTAGAACTACTTGACATTGCACTTGAAGTGTTTGGCTTGTGATAATGCGAACATGCTGCACTACACAGTTGATGGTACATTGTTAGTTTTCTTCACTGTCTAAAAAAAAATCTCACTTTATATAGAAGAAAAGTAATTGAAGATGTCATTTCAGGTAAGTGGCTGCTTTCTTTGAACATGACAAAAGAGCTAGAATGATGACTAACGCTATAGACACAGGCAAATGTCAAACACAAAGGAGTCTGATCATTCATTTTGTCCAAGATTTTGGGGTCCTGCTGCACCTCCTTACCTGCTCCTGCCCCAGGATTATGACACCCCCAGGTTTGATGGGGTGCCACGCTGCCAGGTTGTCACCAGTCCCCAGTTTCGCACCATCTTGGTAAGCGTCCCACTGGCCGTCCCGTGTTGTCCAGGAGATGCAGATGTGGTGCCACCTTCCATCGCGTACCTCCAAAGGCAACTGGGCAACCTGTGGTTAAAATACAGTGCGCTCAGCTGTGGTTTGCCTTTACAAAAGCACATGTCTAGTATGGTTGTTGAATCAAAAGAGAGATTTTAGTTGACTGACATGAGGGTAGGGAACATTTTGGTACTTTCATTTTATAATTTTATCATAAAACCATAAAGGTTTAGCAGATTTAGGACACCAGAATCTACTTACCTTGTCATTGATGAGCAGCTCTATTGGGTTGTTGCCCCATTCAATTAGCACAATCTCATTCGCTTGCCCTGGTACACCATAAGAGAAGGGTGTCCCTATGCCGGGAGTGGCGCTGGACTTGATCCACATGCAGAGTGTGAAGGCATACATCTCTGGCAGGCTCTTGGTGATGCGGCCGTACAGGTAGTTGGTCCGCTGGGGGAGGGACAGCTTGAACTGCTCTGGGGACTTGAAGTCTCCTCCTCCTGTAATGAGAAAGGGAGAGAGAGAGAGAGAGGAGAGGAGAGAAAGGGACAGGGAAGTGAGAGGTGTCCCATAAACTTGTTAAATGTTGCTGGGGGATGAAAGCAGGGAAACAGCATCACATCCATTTATGTTTTATATGAAGTCATGACTTAAAAGAGGCTCAACAAAGGTCCTTTTTGTGTAAAAAGTGTGCACGTCTGTCACCATCTCTGATTCATCAGACCCTCTCAACTCTTTTATACCCCTGAGTGCCTTCCTCTGCCTCCTCTCCATTAGTATAGTAGATGTTCACTAGGTTGCTTTATGTGCCCTCATATGTGTTTTCCCTCTGTGCGGCACCAGGTATCATTTTCCTCAGTGTACTGTGTGCTGGGTGTCCCCCAACCCTTCAAAACAATATTTCATTTTGACTTCATCTGTACATTTATGATGATGCACATGCAGCGTTGCAGTACCTTTCTCCAGTTCACTGATCCTCTCCACCAGGGCGTTGAGCGTGCTCTCCGTCTTCAGCCGGTAGGCAGCTGTAGCGTTGGACAGCATGCTCTTCTCCTCCTCCAGATTGCTGACTTTCTTCAGGAGCTGTTTCTCCAGCTCCCCGAGGCGACGCTGCAGCAGGTCGCGGAGCTCACTGGGGAACGAGGCGCCTGAGACGTTGGCCCGCATCTGGTGTTGCTAAGGAAGAATGGACAGGACACCATGAGCAGGAAGTGCACAGAGATAATCAGGGACAATGAGCCCCCTGAGAGCTGCTAATATTGCCCTTCATCATTCTTCTTCTGAGTGACAGGCCTGCAAATATAGTTTCAGGGGTGGAAAACATTTTTGGAAGTTGACATCTACTGTGTGAGGTTTTGGTCAGTTTTCTCATCCGGTTCTTTGATGATTTTAGTTTCATAAGTATGTGACATTAGCTGTGGCAATAAACAGACTCCAGCAGGCGCCTTCTCATCTGTGGCTAGAAATAATGACACTTTGCAACTGCTCATTTTAAGACTGTGAGGAAGATATTGCTTTTTAAAGCACTAGTCAGCAGACACGCCCAAGAAGTTGTTACACAATCGGCCCTGTCTAATGGGAAGTTTAAGGCCAATTAGACACAATTAATCTCTTTCCTAGAGATTCCTCTGTTTGATCTCCATGATACAGTACTGTAGTGATTCTCAGCGATGCCATTCTACTGCTGAGCAGTGAGTCAACAATGTGTCGTAACGTTAATCCCATAAATCTGTACCGAGAATCAAACTGTGCTTTTACGCATGGCTTTGGCACAGGACGTATGGTTTTGCGCAATTAATGCCGACTTACCTCCAGGTTTTCCAACCGGTCCTTGAGCCCCTGCATTGTTTTTCCAAGGCTGTCGATGCTGTCATTTGGATCTCTGGGAACATCTCCCATTGTATTTTGCTTTTCTTTGCCCCAGGAACCCCCCTTGTCGTACTTTCTATCGTCGGTGGCTGAGGCGCAGAGGGAAAGCTTGGTGGTTAGCTCATTAATGGTGCCTTGCTGTTTGGAAATGTTTTCCTTCTGCTGTAAAATTGTCTCTCGAAGTTGCATGACAGTGTTTCTGAGCTCCTCTTCCTGGCTCCCGGCGTTTAGCTCGGGTAACAGTGTCACAGGGCAACTGGCATCGCCGCTGAGGGGTATAGCCCGGCAGATGAACCGCTTTCCATCGTCCGCCTGGCCGCTCGCTAGTTGACTGCAGCCCAGCGCACAAAAACACAACAATCCGTAGAAGAGTGAAAACATAGCGCCGGCGTTCACCATTAAGGAAGGTCCAGGGGGAAAGTGATAACCCAAACACTAAACCCTTAACACTCTCTAACGTAATCTACTCTCAACTTCAGTGCGTAAAAGTGTACTCCAAAACGAGTCTACCCCAAAAAACATCACATATAACTACTTCTACAAAGTAGCAACATGCCTAAGCAGCAAAATCAAGTAAATTCTGAGCGGAAAATCCGATCAAGGGAGACTCGGTCACTGTAAGCCCGGTTAATGTGGCTTGTGTTACCGGGACTATTCCTGGCACCAACAGAGCAGCATAGTATGGTGCTGATCGGACAGCTCATCTTAGCAAAGAGGATTATCAAAAAAAGGTGTCTGCAGACGCTCCCGGATTGGTTGTAGTAGGCTGACGTCACAGACCAGCTGGGTCAAACATGTGTTTATTTATTTATTTGGAAAGTTAATTAAGCAATGAAGACTGTGAGTTCGTTGATTAAACGATGATTAAACAGCGATTAAGCTGATAAGAGGGTGCCACAAGGATTGGTGCGATCATTTTTCTCACTGACTAGTCTGGTGCGCGCTCTCATTCGTGCCAGCAAATATCAGGCTTATGCTTAAATTACCACCAAGTAAGAAAAAATTAAATGTGGCCTCTTGTATGCTGAGCAATGTGGTGGAAGCAGATATGTTTGCAGCTGCAGTTAGCTGTACTACTAGGTCTTTGGTGGTTGTGCTTGAATGGATACATCCATTATACTTTCATAATAATAATAATTATTATTATAACTTAAAGAGACAGGATTCTTTAAAAAAAACATTTTAAACTAATCTATAACCTATTACGCTAAATTTTAAAGTTATTATATTTGGTTTTGTTTAAGTTAGTCCCTTTTTGTTACCTGTAGAACACCAAGTGAAAAGTATGATTTGTCCTGTTATGTCACAGGATGTTTGAAGAAAAAGAAAAAAAACTCTAAATGGCAGATTTGTAAGCAAATAATTCATTTTGTTTGAAATCTGAGGAATATACGCTGACCTTTGACATTTATTCAACATTATACATAACAAGCACTTACAATTTGGTTTCAATATCAGGCATCAATATAGATTCAACACCTGCGCCTGACAACATTTCACAGTTCAGACGTCTAGGTGTTGTGTACAGTAATTAGATCATAAACTAACAACAAAAACAGAAGACAATCATTCCATAAGACCAGTCAAGTAACATTTACTCTAGTAAAGAACAGTAAGAACAGATAGGCAAGTAATATATAACCATTTACAATACATTTTAAAGAGATCCACCCAGATACATTTAAGGCCAGTATTACCAGTTTCCCCAGGCTTTTAAAACATGATAAATCATTCTAAATGTAGGTGACTTTCTCCAATAAAGCAAACAGTGAGGAAACAGGATGTGGTGGTAAACAATTAGCAACAGCCTGCCTGGCCGTGAAAGGTCAGTACAGCCTGGTGTGCAGACTGGAAGACATACCACTGTGCTTTGAACATGGCGTCCAACCATGCTCCAAATCACAGTCAGTCAGTGGCGTTGTTATGACAGTAGAGGAAGTTTAGTTTTATTTACTGATGACACATTGTTCAATTTTTGTGTTTCAAAACAGCGAGGAACTCAGCGGTAGGAATTCTCATTTGCTCTAAATTAATGATCAAATGAAGTCACTTCAAGAAAAACACAGTGATAATAATAAGTGATAAATGCAAAGTTGTTTCTTTATCAAAAGGCTTCCAAGCTTAAAAGCAGTTTCAGACTAACATCAGCACACTGTTATCAATGACTCATATCAATCAAAAATTTCCAAAATCCATCAGGTTCTCCTCACCTACTGTGGCTTTGTTTTTCAGCCAATCAGTGTCCTATGTTGAAATGTGTTAATTATCAGTAGTGGAAGTAGTATTCAGAGCCTGTATAAACATTATCAGATAGTAATGATGCATTGAAAAATTTGATAATTTGATAATTTCAAATCTTTGGGCCCTGAACAATGTTTTGAAACCACCAGAGAATTTTAAAAGGAAAGATCTCTTTAGTGGAACTCTTAACAACTCAGACATCTAAAACATGCCAAGAAATGATGGAACCATTATGTAAAACCTTAACTTGGAAGTAAGTAATCACTGTGGCTGGCAAATACATCTCTAATGGAATAAAAAGTATAACGTTTTCCTCTTAAATGTGGTAGGATGTAGCATGAAATGGAAATATTAAGTACAAGTATCCTAAGTCAAAAGTGTACTTAGGTAATGCTAAGAAAAGGGCTTGTCCCTAATCCCCATGTAACACAACTATCCACACTCTAAATGGGGACTCACAGCAGAGATTTTGGATGATGTAGGTAGAAAGAAAGAAAGAAAGAAAGAAAGAAACGAAAAGAAAGTGACAGGAGCAGGATCTGGCAGAAGTGAGTGACCATCAACACCTTCAAAGGTGCAAAGCTTGTGCAAACCAATTACCATCATTGCTGACTGACTCCGCCTCCTTCGGTTAAACACGAATATTTTACTCTGTCAGCACATTTTCTGGTTATAGAGAGACAAAAGGTCTCCAGCCAGTTTCCACGTAGACTCCAGCTGCTTAGGAAAATAAAAAAAACATTCGGGACAACCCTCATGAAACTAATATTTCCAATAACAACCATATTCACAAAGCCAAAGGACTGCCTGGCTCTGAGTCTTTTACACACATTTTATCTGCCCGGTCCACAGAGACTCTCATTTTGCAGATGGGTAAAAAGAGTGAATGTGCATCAGAGCTTTAGATGCATGAATAGATTTTCAGGGTATTGTTGATGATCCAGGCTCAGTCTCAAGGAGAGTGCACTTCTTTCTATATGAGAAATAATGCCGGGGTGATTCAGCTTCATCATAAGGGCATCAGCAGCTGCAGCAGTGCACTGTGAAAACACAAATTTAATGGACAGATGAGTGGTTTTGGAAAGCTGGAGAACCAGTGTGTCATCCACTCTCCCCTCTCAGGATAAAGCCCCCGTCAGGAAAGAAAAAAAACCCACTAATGAAACGAACAGGACAGTGCAATAAGCCTGAGACAAACATCTTTTAGCAGATCATTATTACTTAGGGAATGGAGCCAGAGAGAGAATGAGAATGCCACATTGTATGTCAAATTACCTTTTAGATTATATACGACATTCACTGAAAGGAATATCTCATTCTACAGTCTTTTGCCAGTGGGTTCACTCTATGGAAGGAGGAGGCTGTGAAGGAGAGAAATATGAATTAAAACCCATTAGCAAAGCAAGTGGGCAGAAGACAGGTTTGATAGATCAGGCAGGATAAATAATGAGCATCTTTCAACCAGATTTCATTATTTCCAAAGCTATTAAAACAAGCATTATGAAAGGAAATCTCAAGCTTTGCTGCCATACACATACGACATAATATGGTGACAATGAAACTTGGGAGCAATCTTTAAAATGAGCATGGAAGGATATACTATTGATTCTAGATAATGATTTGCCTATGTGACTGGGCGACTTAATGCAAGAAAGAAGAAGAGTCTAGGGGATGAATGAAAGCCATAAGCCAATAAAAACCATCATTTTTTGGCACCCATTCTCTCAAAAATCTCTTAACACTAATGAAAGAACAAATTACAAATACAAAACAATAAAACGCAGTCAAATATTAAATCATATTTGACCAGCCTTATCCCTACAAAATGATTTACTCCCTATACTCCAGACTCCTGACTCACCTGTAGGCCTACTAATGTGTCATTCTCTAGCACTGCCCCAGTCTAATGTCTGAAAGTCTGAAAATAATAAGCTCAAAAGATAAAGATCGGAGACCCATTTCCTGTGTTTCAACCCTCTAAAAAAAACACAGATTCATACCAGACATCAGATAAGAAAATGATGTCAAGTGCCATGTTTGCAACACTTCATGCCAACTTCATTACATTGTTTTATCATTCATAAAGGGTTGGCATTATGTTTGTTTTACTTTTCAGACCTACTGTCTCCTTCAGTGGGTTGCCATCTTGTGGTAAAACCAATCCACGCTAATTACACTGTATGAAGAAATGAATTAAAACAATGAATACATTAACTGAAACCTATTCCAGTGTTTTTCAATATCATGGCCGATCCATTATAATTCTTCAAACATCAGTTATTATCCATTAATATTAATTAATAATTAATATTATAGCTTAGGTTGCCATGTTGTGAAATATCCCTCTGACTGGTGGTATTCCTCCTCCAGCATTACACTTGCTGTTGCTCTGACCTTCTGTAAAAGGACTGCAGAGCATCTTGATCCAATTACTTTACAAACAAACATCATTTGTAAACATTTGCAGTTACTTACAAATTACAAAAACTGTTGACTTATTTGTGCATTTATTATTTTATCAACAGCCCCTGCAGAATTGATCATAAAAAAGAGACAACAGCAAAGGTGATTTTTCACAACCTGGCAACCCAAAACGTTCTATCAATTTATAGCTGATCTATAAACCATTAGTAAATGTTTTATTAACTCTTAATAAAGGCATTAGTTAGAACTTATAGGCGACCCGTAAACTTAACCAAAATGATAATAGAACTGAAAGCAAAGCCTATACAAGTACATATGCATGGCAAAGTTAGCAAGGCCAAGTTCCACCAGCAAATCCATGTTAGTTTAGTTTATAATATAAGAAACAATAAATGTATAGTTAGCACAATAATGCAATATATGTTGAAATGCTTTACACATCGTATTGCACTTAGACACAGCACTTGTTTCCCAAAGGGTACTACCTATCGATGTACTATACTACCTCCAACCAGCATGCGCAGATACCCGCAAATTGACTTCCTCCTGACAATCCTGGGAGCCTGAAGACCATCGAAAACGATGGTCTTATATCCACTGGTCTTCACTGTGTATTGTTCCGCTGGTACTACAATCAAAGGTTATGACCAATAAAACATTCTTTATCGAATTGAACATCGATTGTATTACATCTCTGCATATATTTATGTCACACAAACATTATGACACTGTATTTATACATTCATAGGAAGAATATTACCTGTAATACGCGGAGGGATATCACACGTCTTTACTGCTCTCAAGCCCGGAGCAGCAGCGCGAGCGCGGCGCGGCGGATACAGAGCGACGGTTTCCTGTCTCGAGCTGGGTAAGCGCAAATGGTTCGCTTTTTTTAAAATGGGGAGAAATAGTAGGGCAGCATATTGTATATGAGTAGCTTTTGAACAGGTTCTTGTTTGAGAAAAGGTGCTTTCTCTTTGTGGCTTGTGTTTATTTTCTCTTAAACAGAGTTTAACGCCAGGGGATGCGCGAGCGCTTTCTTTCTTTGGGAAAGCTAGCTTGTTAGCTAACGGTTGCTAACGTGTTCTGGAAAATTAATAGTATATGTGCCTTTTGTAGATTTGTTGCGCGCATGAATACGCGTACAAGGCCTCTTAATAATAGAACGGTTCCGAATTTGACCCCAAAAACCCTGTTTTTAATTCACAAATACTGTCGAAGTGTACAAAAATTGTGCTAGCTGATGCTTCTAATGATGTCATCACCGTGCGCCTTTCAAGAGGCATGTTTGTATGTGTTACCGGTTTGTTTGTCAAATGTTGTAATTTCTCCCTACCGACGCTCGTTGTCATACATGTTCAACAACTATAACCTATATAATATCTAATTTCCTCATTTAAACTGATGACAGCGGATCTCTTTTTTCCCTCTCGTTTCTGCAGAGTAGATGAGAGCACACTGAGCTCTGTGCAGACTGCGGTCTGCCCCCTTTCCCCACAGCAGCCCTGTCTATCCCAGGTGCCACAATGGCCTTTGTCCCTGCGCCCAGTCCCACTGTAGTCGACCAGACTACACTTATGAAGAAGTACCTGCAGTTTGTGGCAGCACTCACAGACACCAACACACGTAAGTTTGTATCCCTCAAAGTGGGATGAGTAATCTAGGCAGAAGTTATGCAGTTTCAGAAATGATCTGCATTTAATTTTATAGCATTAAAGCAGATTTACTTAAATGATTTGTTATTGGTAGTCAGTAAATGGTTTAGAGTCAGAGGTTTTTCATTTCATCATGTTATTTTAGCTTCCCATCTGCAGACTTTTGGGCTGGTGTCCTCTGGAGCTGCAGTTAATTAGATGCATTATGGATTGGTGTAGATGCAACTCACTTAGTGTTAGCAAAATAAAGAGTGGTTTAGATTGGGCACTTGTGCTTAGCATGGGCAATGTGATGAGAGCGATATGCTTTAGTCCAGTCAAAGGTACGTGTGTCTGGGAGAGTGCTTGTCATTGTATGTGTGTTTAAGTGTGAGTGTGTTTCTTGATGTACCTTTTGATCAATCTGGACGCTGAAAGTAAAACTGATAAGATCTGAGAGTCCCTGCTGAGCACATGGAGATGGCCATGAAAAGTTGAGCTGTATCATTAGCAATTTTGATTAATGGCAACGTTCTGTCCTTCAACTTCCAGCTGATGAAACTAAGCTGAAGATGATGCAGGAGGTCAGCGAGAACTTTGAGGTAGGTTTGATGAATGCTCTCAGCGGGTGATTCATTTTCTTTGTCTCTTCTGGTTATAATAGATTTTAAGAAGTTTTATAGATACCCCAAAAGTGCAATTGTCTAAGGATTTCTTGAGTTTTAACTGAGCCTGGGAAAAATGTGGTATGTTTTGGATGCTGTGAAAAAAGCCTGCAGCAAGAAAGAAAAAACGTTATAAAAAAGAACTGAAACATGACTGCAGGATATGCCGAATTTGTGCATGACTGAAAATGTCTCGGGATTGTCAATTTCAGAATGTTACATCTTCGCCTCAGTACTCCACCTTCTTGGAACACATCATCCCCCGCTTCCTCACGTTTCTTCAGGATGGAGAGGTGCAGTTCCTTCAAGAAAAACCTACGCAGGTGTGTGGCTAAAAACAAGGGTTTGGGCTTCTTTCTATATTCATCAACTGTACAAACAGAAATCCAGTGACTGGTCCAACATTCATAAACCAGCTGACCTGCTTGCTATCCACCCACTTTGTCTTTGAATTGGTGTTATTGAAAGTGATTTCGGTAATTCAGTCATTGAACTTCATCCCACATCCACTGAAATGAGTGAAAATTACTATATCATATCAAATGGTGTAATTGTACGTGAAGCTGGATTCTGAGCTGCAAAATGTGGTCAATTCTTTCAGCAATTGAGGAAGCTGGTGCTGGAAATCATCCACCGCATCCCAACAAATGAACACCTTCGTCCACACACAAAGAACATCCTGTCTGTGATGTTCCGCTTCCTAGAGGTATGAGTCCTAATCTCTTAGAAACAGAACATTTTATTGTTTTTGTTATTTTGCATCCTTGAGTTACTCTAAAACTCTATTGTGAGTAATGAGCTGCTATTAGTTGATTTGGTTTTTTTCTAGAAGATTCTAAAGCTTAGTAATAATAATATTAACCACCTCCCAAATGCTGCAATTTTTTTCCTGCAGTGGTATTAGTTTTGGATTAACATTAACACCAATTTAAGAAATTTGGTTGGGTTCATTGCTGTGGCATAGATATATTGGATGGTAAACAGTAATTGTTGAAGTTTGGAATTCACAACTCATTGTGGGTAGTGGGCAAATATATAGTAAATTAAAAAAAATTGTTGCAGTTATTCCATATATACATGCGCTATTGTGTGTGTCATTTCACATTGATGTTTTCTTGCTTTTTTCACAGATTGAAAGTGAGGAAAATGTGCTGATATGCCTTCGCATCATTATAGAGCTGCACAAACAGTTCCGGCCTCCAATCTCTCAGGAGGTGAGAAGCTCAGCCTTATTGCCTCGAAATAAATTTTAAGCTGTAAAAGAATGTGAAAATATTGATAGGTCTGTCCTCGCTGTGAGAAATTCTTAGTTGACTAATTGTGGATTGGATTGAAAAATGTATTTCCATGTATTTTTGTACCTGTACTGATGAATGCAGACTTTTTATCAAAGACCACATTTGTTAATATTACTGTGATGCCAGAGATGTGATTATCATTAAATAGTCATAACTAATGACAAATACCTAATCCCCTATAGTAACATTGTTAACATTGTTTGTTGGCCACTACACAGGTAATACTTATGAGGACAGGCTTTTTTTCTCCTTGGCTCAAACAGGCGAAACTGAATTAAGATATTGAAGAAAAAACTCCTCTTGTTATTTATGAAAAAGAAAGGGAACATATTCTTGAAGTTTTGGATCAACATTTTCATTTTCATACTCCTCTCTTCTCAGATTCATCACTTTCTGGACTTTGTGAAGCAGATTTACAAAGACCTTCCGAAAGTTGTTGTAAGTACACCCTGAGCAGCAGGTGGCTTTGTTTTCAGTGAACAAGTATTTGGTTCTTTCCTGAGTTTTTGATGATGATAGCATGGAGTAACTTGCTATATCTCATCTCTGCCTTTCTTCCCGTGTCTGTGTTTCCTCTAACCATTGTCTCTCTCTGCTCCGACTAGGCCAGGTACTTTGAGAACCCACAGGTGATAGCAGAGAACACAGTTCCCTCCCCAGAAATGGTCGGGATGATCACATCGGTGTTGGTTAAGACTGCACCTGAGAGGGAAGACAGCGAAACACGAACAGTAAGCTAACCAACAGTTTGTAGGAGTTTATATCTTCACTGTGTAATCTCTATACAGCATACTTTTACAGTACTGTCTTTAACCACTGGATGGTAGTAGTCCACTGTGTTGGCACACGATCAGGAGAGACCACAAAACTGCTCTCTTACTTACCCTCAAATAGAAAATAAATAAAATGTTCCATACACTGTTTTAGGCATACATTTTTCAAAATTAAAAGTTGTACAACACGTGCGCTTTTGTCAGTGAAACATGATGCTGCATTTAATTTGTCTCACTGATGAACTTTATTGATTGACAGTTTCTTGACTAGTATTTTCCTTAAAGGTTCAAGTGTGTAACATGTAGGAGGATCTATTGGCACGTATGGAATATAATATTTTAAGTGAAGGTTTTCATTAGTGTATAATTACCTCATCATAGGAATAGTTATGTTTTTGCTACCTTAGAAGGAGCCTTTTATATCTACACACTATGACTGTCTATGGATTGCACCAACTATCATATTTCTAGCTCAGAAGGGACACATCAAAAAAAGGCACTCCATATATTCATGTTTTGTGGCCACCATAGTTTCTCCTTCGCGGTTGCCAGGGTAAGGTAATTCGAGGGAGTTGCAATCTGCAACTATACGGCTAGATGCCACTAAATCCTACACACTGGTCCTTTTTAAAATTAATTTTGTCCTTTATTTTGCTAAGAATATATAACTACCAAAAAAACTTACAAGTGTCATATTTTGTAATGGTAAATGTACAATAATTGCCAAGGATTCAATCCAGCAACCACTTCTCTAAACATGACTTTGTCTGCCTTTTGTTTACTGAGGAAGTGGTCCATCAGAATCATTTTATTTGATATGGTTTTAGCTATAGATGGGTGTGGCAAGTGTCGGACATTTAAATCATCCAGTCATTCCATTCATCCTCATTATGTTTCTCATTTTGTTTCTGCCTCTAGCACACCATCATCCCACGAGGATCCTTGTCTCTTAAAGTGCTTGCAGAGCTGCCTATCATAGTGGTGCTGATGTATCAGGTCAGTGACATTCTCCTGAACTTCTTTAAACATATCCCACACAGTAACCTTTGGTTAATTAATAATTCCTTCAACAGGTAAAATGAATAAGTGAAATTAGCTATTACAAAATGTGTTATCTGCGTTTTGTCTAAAAAATTAGATTCAAATGCAAAGGAAAAACATAAAAATGACAGTCAATTACGATGTTTAGGGTAAAATATGCTTCCTTATAAAGGGATTTAAGCTGCCATTTATTTCAAATATTTTTACACTGCTAATTGAATTAACTTGTGCATTTCTAGATAATTGGAGTTATGGAAGTTTCAGCATATTTTACCTTAAAAATACATAAAGCATGGAGTTTTGGAATGAATCACTTCAGTTGCAATGCGTGTGTATTAAAATGTGGTTAGTTTCTCATTAACTGAGATTGTATCCTTGTTCTGTGCCCTCAGCTATATAAGCTGAACATTCACAATGTGGTGTCAGAGTTTGTACCCCTCATCATGAACACCATCATGCTCCAGGTGTCTCCGCAGGCCAGGTAAGATGCATCTTCATATGTGTGTGTCCTTGGAAGTTCATGTATGTGGGCTGTGGAAGTGTGCCTTAGATAAGAGTTTGAATGTGCTTTTAACACATTTTGTTTTCACTTTATAGCTTTCGAACAGAGTTTGGGCACGTTCAAGAGAACTGATTTTTTTTCTTCCCCTTTTCCTCTCTTGCACTAAGTTTGTTGATGGTCTTGCTCGGCACTTTGCCTGCCAAAGCTGGAGTTAAAATCCATTTGGGGAAGTTAAAATTGTAGAAATTGGCTTAGCGGGAGGTGAAACCTCTCAGGGTAGGAAGAGGGTTGTGTTAAGCATTCCAAACAGGACGGAAATGGAGTAGAGTTAATTTAGAAAAAAATACCTCAGCAGTCTCTGGCAGATATAGACAAAGTTTGTTCCTGATGTGCAGTAACAGCTGTGACGCAAGGAAACGAGTCACCCATGTAGAAATTAGTCCCACATGTAGACTCACAATTTCAACCTCCATAATTGCCACCTACTGTAGGCATTCAACATCATTATGTTATCATCATGTTTTTGATGGGATTTAATGGATTTTGTATATAAACACTCTTTCCTTTGCAGGCAACACAAGCTTTACAACAAGGAGTTGTATGCAGACTTCATTGCTGCGCAGATCAAGACTCTGTCATTTCTAGCCTACATCATCCGAATTTACCAGGTACACCTGTTTGATGGCTGCATGTTACATCAGATTCCACTGTCAGTGACTCATTAAACCTATTTGTCATTCTGCCTTAAAGGAAAGTAGTTGTCATATATAGTTGAAGCCCTGTCACTTGCATCATGGTATGGTTTTTCCTTGACAATATTTGGCAATTTGTAATATATATATACTTCAATTTTTTTTGTTTTTAAAATTAATCTTTTTCTCAACCTTGGCTTGACATTAACTACTAGAACAAATCCCTAGAATATAAAGATGTTGCTGTATTAAATCAAGCAAACATGTTTTTAAGGATTGTTTCCTGGATATAATTTCTTCTTGTAGGTGTCAGGTGATTGGCAGGAGGCAGACATAACACAATGTGCTCACTGATATGAAGACACAGAAACTAGGAAAGATAAAACAGACACTGAAAAATTAAATTAAGCCTTACTATTTACTTTACTTCTGCACACTGAACAAGAATGAATGACACAAATAGCGTCTTCTGAAGCTATCTCCTGCTATACTGACTATGTGCAGACATTATCAGGAACAGTGTAAGACAATAAAAACTCAGAAAATTGGCACATGCATCAAAGACTACTGATAATACCATAAAAAGAACTTCTATCCCACCTAGAAGAATTCTATTAGTAGGGGATTTAGTTTACAATTTCTGCCGTTACAGACACCTTGCTCGTCCAAATTAAATTAAGATATATTAAATTAAAAAATATCAAATACTGGCTCAAACATTTGGCTTGTTTTGGTATTTACTATAAGTCTATATTAAATATTTTTGTGGAACACAGCTTGTCTCTGTACATGTATTTTAGAAATGAATTGTGCTTTTAATCGTATGTTGAATGTGTGTGTCTGTCTGTCACATCAGGACCTGGTAGGAAAATACTCTCAGCAGATGGTAAAGGGCATGCTGCAGCTGCTGTCCAACTGCCCCTCTGAGACTGCTCACCTCCGCAAGGAACTGCTCATCGCAGCCAAGCATATCCTCACAACTGACCTACGTAGCCGTATGTGTACACACACACACACACACACACACACACACACACACACACACACACACACACACACACACACACAGAGAGAAATGCATATAAAATAATGTGAAAAAAGGAGTGACAAGGTGACATTTTTATACTGGATCATATTTTTTTTTCCTCCTCATCAAAAGTTGAAAAAACTTTAAGGCTCATTGTAGTTAAATGTATTCTTGTGGTTAAAACATAAGATAGATACTCATACAAGTCATACTAAATTTTTCACATTTCACACCTCTGAAATAAAATTTTTATTAGCCGTCAAACTATGGCTATAGAACCTTATTTTGATTTGGTGACTGAGCGGTAAAAAAGTGCGACTGAATGAAATAGAATAAAAGCTCAGCCACCCATCAGTGAAATCTTGAGTCACCAATGCACATTTTGGATGATTTTCTGCATTATACTGTGAGTTACTTCTGCTTCTGTAGCTCAAACCATTTCCAACGATTCGTCTCATTTGACATTGTGGAGTTGCAGAAAACTGAGGAAAATATCTAACCACAATTAAGTGTTTGAGTGACAGTTATTCTCTTGCTGCCAACACAGGGACACAGTTAAATTTATATTTGATAAAACAAACATTTCTATTTTATGTACGTTTATTCTCTTGTCTAGTAAAAACAAAAAATGTTTAACACCATTCATGTGTATCTTTTGTCATCTTCTTTTTTGGAGCACACTTAAAATCTTTGGATCATGTCACAAAAATGTATCCATTTGTTTTTTTTAGAGTTTATACCTTGTATGGACAAACTTTTTGATGAAGCCATCCTCATCGGTTCTGGTTACACCGCCCGTGAGACTCTTAGGTGAGTATTGTGTGCGTTCACCATCATTTGATTTCCTTGGTGTCAGAACTCTCTCTCTCTGGGTTGATTGCTCAGCCAGGTGCATGTTAAGTCTCCTAGCATATTAATCAGGCACTTCTTAGTGTTGCTGAAATTCACAGGGAAGCTGACTCCCAGCACTGCAGCACAGATCGTGCTGTCAAGTTGTCATGTACAAACGCATCTCTAGAGGGCATGCTGCCCGCACACCCTCCCTTAGGTCGATCTTAAAACATTGTTGACCCTCTTCACGTGCCAAACTAGCTCACCTCATCAACAAAATTGCTGTCATTTCACATTAGTACTGCATAGGCAACAAGGCAGTTGGCTGAGACCTGGCAGGACTATCAGTGTCACTCATTAGCTCAGCTTCTCTCTCTCTCTCTCTCTCTCTCTCTCTCTCTCTCTCTCTCTCTCTCTCTCTCTCTCTCTCTCTCTCTCTCTCCCCCCCTCTCCCTCACTGTTCCTGTTGTATCTCAAACCTACTTTCCATACCTGTCAAGCTTTTCATGAGGTCTGTCTTCCTGATTAGTACTTTTTCAGCCTTTTAGAAAATCATTTCACTGGAGCATGGCTCTTTCAGTTATCACTACTATAAGTCATGAAATGTGATGATAATTCTGCTGCAGATGTCATAGTTACATGTTTCTCTTTCTTTCCAGACCCTTGGCCTACAGCACGTTAGCAGACCTGGTGCACCATGTTCGTCAGAACTTGCCTCTGACAGATTTATCCTTAGCTGTACAGCTGTTTGCCAAGAACATTGATGACGAGTCGCTTCCCAGCAACATCCAGACCATGTCCTGCAAGCTGCTGCTCAACCTGGTAGACTGCATCCGCTCAAAGTCCGAGCAGGAGAACGGCAATGGACGGGACATCCTGATGAGGATGCTGGAGGTGGGCAGCACAGAGCTTGGATCAATAGAACAGACACTGAAATCACACATTGATGAAGAAATATTGAATTAATTTTTCCCTCTTTTTCCTATCAATCAGGTGTTTGTGCTGAAATTTCATACCATCGCACGCTACCAGCTTGTCTCCATCTTTAAGAAGTGCAAGCCCCAGTCAGAGATGGGTGTGGTCGACCCAGGAGCGTTGCCTGGAGTACCAGCCACACCCACTCCATCCACCACCCCTGCTATTCCACCTCCTGCTCCTCCCACGCCTGTTGCCACGGCGCCTCCACCTCCTGCAACGCCCTTTGACCGACCTGGTGAGAAGGAAGACAAGCAGACTTTTCAGGTGTCGGACTGCAGAAGCTTAGTCAAGACTCTGGTGTGTGGAGTTAAGACGATTACTTGGGGCATCACCTCTTGCAAGGCCCCTGGAGGTGAGAGGACACATATTCATGCTCAACAACCATGATGGCATCTATCAATGATTGTTGGATGAAATTACGAATATGTCTAACTGTGTTTTTAAAAACCTTTTCCAGAGGCTCAATTTATTCCTAATAAACAGCTTCAGCCAAAGGAGACACAAATCTACATTAAGCTGGTAAAATACGCCATGCAGGCCTTGGACATCTACCAGGTACAGCCACACATATTGACTATATCATCATTGAAATTAAGTTTGTAGAGATGCAAAAATCCCTAACAAATAAGAGTATGTCAACATGACACATATAATGATTTAAATCCAGCGGGAGCCCAGTACAACATCATGTTTCTCCTGACCAGGTACAGGTTGCCAATAACCAGCAGACATACATCAGGGTGGCCAACTGTCAGACTGTACGCATGAAGGAGGAGAAAGAGGTTCTGGAGCACTTCGCCGGGGTCTTCACCATGATGAACCCTCTCACGTTCAAGGAGATCTTTCAGACAACTGTGCCGTACATGGTGGAGAGAATCTCCAAGAACTATGCATTGCAGGTACATGCCATCTCACATATAAACAAGACATGTAATATTAGTTGTGTGTTTTTCTGAACGTGATGACTTTGGTCTTAATTCGTCACTTGTACTAAAATTCCACTTTTGTTTTCTGTCTTTTTTCCAGATTGTGGCAAATTCTTTCCTGGCCAATCTGTCAACATCTGCTCTATTTGCCACCATCCTAGTGGAGTATCTTCTTGAGAGACTACCTGAAATGGGATCCAATGTTGAACTCTCAAACCTTTACCTCAAGCTCTTCAAACTAGTCTTTGGCTCAGTCTCACTTTTTGCTGCTGAGAATGAGCAAATGCTCAAGGTAAGTGGATGCTTTTTGTGTGAGGGTAGATTTTTCTTTATCTTTTTCACTCTTAACTAATATAACTGTCCCTGTTTCCTCAGCCACACCTCCACAAGATAGTAAACAGCTCCATGGAGCTGGCCCAATCTGCTAAAGAACCCTACAACTACTTCCTGCTTCTCCGGGCTCTCTTCCGCTCTATTGGTGGAGGCAGCCATGACCTGCTCTACCAGGAGTTCCTACCCCTTCTACCTAACCTGCTGCAAGGTAAAGCCGCACACACAGTCATCCTGAACCGAAGACAAGTGTGAAAAAGTGTACCCCTCTGATTTCCAATCTTCCCTGTCCATGTAATTAGGTCTGAACATGCTGCAGAGTGGCCTTCACAAGCAGCACATGAAGGATCTATTTGTTGAGTTGTGTTTGACAGTGCCAGTGCGTCTGAGCTCCCTGCTTCCCTACTTACCCATGCTAATGGATCCGCTGGTGTCTGCCCTCAATGGCTCTCAGACTCTGGTCAGCCAGGGTCTTCGCACCCTGGAGCTGTGTGTGGACAACCTACAGCCTGACTTCCTCTACGACCACATTCAGCCTGTCAGGGCAGAGCTCATGCAGGTGGGCTTGTTCTTCTCATCAACACGACCAATAATTCCACTGCCCAATTCCATTATTTACTAAACTGCTTAGAGGGACATTTTTAGATCCAAAAAGTAGCTGATTCATATCCATTCTCTTAATATCACTAAGCATATCTGCCCTCTAGTGGTCAACAGTGGACATGAAAATATCTGCAGACAAAACACTGCTGAACTGTGTAGAGTGCATAATGGATAGATATGATTCTGATTATAATATGACTGCAATGCTATCAATAAAAATACCGTAGCTACCTACTGGGGCCTCCCCAGCAGTTTGCTAATGTTTAGTGTAGGGTAGCGGTAATGATTATCAAAACTGTCATGACTTCACAGTCTTTTGAGTAATACAGTTTAATACCCTATTTCTCTTGTTTCCTATGTACACCAAAGCTTATAATTTCCCTCCATATCTTCCTTGCCTGCAGGCCTTGTGGCGTACTCTCCGTAACCCAGCTGAGAGCATCTCCCATGTAGCTTACCGGGTGTTGGGAAAGTTTGGTGGCAGCAACCGAAAGATGCTGAAGGAGTCTCAGAGGCTGCATTACGTGGTGACTGAGGTTCAGGGACCAAGCATCAAGACCGAATTCACTGACTGCAAGGCATCCATACAGCTACCCATGGAGAAGGTGGGTAGTAGTGGCTAATAGTGAATTCTTGCATGATGTTCTCCACTTTGTTAGGTTGTTTGCAGAACTCTGAAGAGAAAGGTGTTTCGATGATTTCACTCAGTCTGAAGACCCCTTTTTACCTTTTGTATTTCAGTTCTAGAAAGAGAATTAAACATAAAAGAGCTTGATATTCCTCATTATTGTGCCCCACTGAGAGCAATATATCCTTGTCAGGGGTTTGTGTGTGAGAGAGAGAAAGTGAGCGAGGAGATGTGTGTGTCCTCCAGGTAATTAAATTCATCTCCTGTTTCTCCTCCTCATCCCCAGTCAGTAATCATCAATCTAGTGTGGGCCACCATGACGGCATTATTTACTCTCACTAATGGCTGCTCCTTCTTTCTGGCTATCTGTCTATGTGTTTGCCATCATCGTGGGTGCAGGCAGCAAACACAGACTCACACATGCTGCATAGCCACATGCACAGGCTGAAGGCATGAATCTCTAGCAGGCTTATGATATGGCTCATGATACAGCTCACGATACAGCTATACAGTTAGTTGGCACATTGAGAGAGGGTTTAAAGTGCTGTGAGGTAAACGGCAAGATCAAATAACACTGATCTGAATAACTTGAACGGTCACAATCCATCAATCACTGGTTTGACCTGCAAATCTTTGAAATTCTTCTGCTTCTTTAACCTTTCAGGGATTCTTATTTTTTTACTGACCACTTAGAAATATTTTCCAGGAAGTCAATTCTCTTAAAAGGCTAGCGTAGAAAGCTGTGTTTTCTTACAAATTTGCGTTCAGAAATCAACTTCTCTTTCTCTTTAATTTCATAAGAGTATCAGTAATTGCGTACTTGTCAGAGTTTCAGTCCTGACATTCTAATACACTGACAGGTCTACAATTCAATTCTGCTTCCCTCATCTCTCTTCTCATCCTCCCTCTATTCTTGCATCCTTTTCATCTTCTCCCCTCTGTTCTGAGTGGCATTAATTAGTTCATTTTCTCCCTTTTAAGTGCCTGGCTGCTGTTGGTTGTCAGCCCATAATGTAGAAATCATAATGACCTTTGCTTGGCCAGATGGCACCCTGTGTTACTTCCTGCAAATGAATCACATTTACTTAGATATATTTCAATTCAAATCCCATATTAATAATTTAGGAATATTGGCATTTTGCAACATGTTATTTCAGAATATAAAATGGAGAAGATTTTGATGTATGATTTGTCTGGTTTAATCCTTCCAAGGCGATAGAGACAGCTCTAGACTGTCTGAAGAGTGCCAACACAGAGCCCTACTACAGACGACAGGCATGGGAGGTCATTAAGTGTTTCCTGGTGGCCATGACCAGTCTGGATGATAACAAGCATGCTCTTTACCAACTTCTGTCTCATCCCAAGTAAGTAGACATTCTTGGTTTCATTTTGACTGTAGCATATGCTTAGATATTGTTGTAATTGTCATATATTTACATTTAATTGATTTTTCAGTTACAATGCTGTATTGAATACTAAATTAAAGATGTATACATTTTAACTAGAAAAAATGAAGCTACCATGATCTGATTTTGATTGATTACTCAGACATGACATATTCCATATGTTCTATACTGTATCACTGAGGTGACAAAATGCGTTTGCCAATGGATCCATGCACAGCTAGCTGTCCAATCAATCATCTCCCTCTTTGACCTTTATCTGACTCAACTTGACCTTGACCTCTACCCATGCCCACTACTTAACCCACCATTCCACATCAGCTATGAGTATACCATTCCACCTCGCCATTACCTCCACCCCTGCCCTGCCTCCTGCTGACATGCCCGGTTTTTCGGTCTCTCACGTCATATCTTCCCCAATCTCCCCACCACACGCTGCCTCATCAATTCTGTCTCAAGAGCGGGACTTGCTAATTACACACTCACAGGCTCCCCCACCACCACCCTCTGGCAGGCTTCATTGCAAGGCGGAGACACATACATGAACAGACAAACAGGAAGGGGGGTTCGTTGTCGGGTGGGTTAGTCACATTACCATCATTGATCCCCGGGCAGGGGCTAATTGTCTTTCCTCTGTCTATTTGTGCTAAACCATGCCCCTTACACTCTCCTGTCATTACGCACTAATACACACATGCACATGAATACGTCTGTGTGAACATTTCTGTGTGGATAATGAAGTGTGTCAGTTATGATCAGGGGCCTGCACCTGCCGCCTCCACTTGTCCGATGTCTCCATTTGCTCTTGAAAGATTTTGTCTCCTTTTTTCTCTCACTGCCTCCCTTCATCTTCTTCACACCATCTCTCTTTCCTCAGTATTTGGTCACTGCAAGTTCAGCCTTTCAGTTATAAAAGAAAAAATATACATAGAGCAAATCGTGCAACTAAGGAGAATGGAGAAGCGTTGGAGTGGCAGGCCCCCGAATGAGTGAAAGGCAATTGATCTGACATTCTGTCAATGCCACCCCCCTACTTTCTCCACCCGCCAGGTCCCTTGCTCCCCCCACCACTTCTCCTCCCTCCTTCAAAGAGTAGTCTTTTAAATGGCAATAATGAAATGAAGCGATCCATCAGGTCTGCCCCTGGCGTGTGGCATTATAAAACACAAGCTCAAGCATGGAGCAAACAGCTGCTCAATCACACCACAACCCAGTTGCCTTCAGCTGCAGTAAATAACAAAAATACCAACGAGGGACAAAGGGAGACAGGAATATAAAGGCAGACGGAGCTTAGAGGAGAAAGAACCTTTAAGGACAAGGAGAGTTACAGGACTGCAGTCAGGCAATGGACTTGGATCCTTATTTAGAATTTTGGACGAATGGACTGAACACAAACCATTTACTATTATGATTTTTGAGCTTAAAGAAAGTTTCAGTGTCATATGTTATTATGTTTTCCTTGTTAATATGTAATCCTTCATTGTGTGCTATTCTTCCCCCATTAGCTTCACTGAGAAGTGGATCCCCAACGTCATCATCTCTCACCGCTACAAAGCACAAGACACACCTGCCCGCAGAACTTTTGAACAGGCCCTGACTGGGGCATTCATGTCTGCCGTGATAAAGGACCTGAGGCCCAGCGCGCTGCCCTTCGTAGCCAGCCTAATTCGCCATTATACCATGGTCGCTGTGGCTCAGCAGTGTGGTGAGGGACTGGTGCTCTTCCTACTCTCTCCATCTAATATTAGCTTTTTATTTTGCCCTGGCATTGGCATTTATTCCCGGCTGCTCAGGAAAATCGATCACTTTCCATTTTTGTTCTTTCTCTGTTTTTTTTTTTTTTCAAGTTCTGGCCTTTTCATTTTATATTTGACCCAACATAAACATAGAATAGAAATATAATATTTATATTAAACTATAACTCATAGGTGCAGTTGTATCATCGTTTCATCTATATTAATATTCACATATTTCTCATTAAACTCCTCTTTTTCTTGAACCCAGGTCCGTTTCTGCTGCCATCCTACCAGCTGGGCAGCCAGCCAAGCACAGCCATGTTCCACAGTGAGGAGAATGGCTCAAAGGGCATGGATCCACTCGTTCTGATTGATGCCATAGCTATCTGCATGGCCTATGAGGAGAAGGAGCTGTGTAAGATTGGAGAAGTGGCCCTTGCTGTCATCTTCGATGTGGCGAGCATCATCCTTGGCTCAAAGGAGAGGGTAAATCACTGGGAGGAGAGTGTTGGAGGGTTTCACTTTTTATGCTCATTGTGCCAGTGGTTTTCTAGCTGCGGTAAACTGTGCTGGCCATTAACATAACTTGGGGGAAATTATTTCTGTGCAAGATCAACCTTCTGAAAATAACTGTTATGACAGATTGTTGCCTAGCATTTACATATTGGAGTTTGAAAAGGACATCTGATACACCTTTAATCAAATTCAGAGGATTTGTCATTTTACTATTATTATTCTGTGTTTGATTTATGTTTTCACATGTGTATAGTTTTTAAATGGGAATAAGTTAATCATCCTGGACTCTTCATCTTCAGGCATGCCAGCTGCCCTTGTTCTCCTACATTGTGGAGCGTCTGTGTGCCTGCTGCTATGAGCAAGCCTGGTATGCCAAGCTTGGCGGTGTGGTGTCCATCAAGTTCCTAATGGAGAGACTCCCTCTGATCTGGGTGCTACAGAACCAGCTCACCTTTCTCAAGGCCCTGCTCTTTGTCATGATGGACCTCACAGGAGAGGTGAGAGGAATTTACTGAATAATCTCATATTTAGCAAATCATTTCAAAAGGAGTAGAAGATTTACTAGCTTCCATTTGTTGTTGTTTGTTGTCTTCACGTGATGTTTTACAAAGGATTGCAGCAGGTGCAGTGTAACAACTCTCACAGTAGTGCCATTGAACTTAGTACTGTATTGATTTTCATAAGGTGTCAAATGGAGCAGTAGCCATGGCTAAGACCACCCTGGAGCAGTTGCTTGTGCGCTGTGCCACTCCACTGAAAGATGAAGAAAAGACGGAGGAGCTGCTGGCTGCCCAGGACAAGTCTTTCCACATGGTCACACATGACCTGGTCCGTGAGGTCACCTCCCCCAACTCAACCGTCAGAAAGCAGGCCATGCACTCCCTGCAGGTGCTAGCTCACGTCACCGGCAAGAGTGTTACTGTCATCATGGAACCACACAAAGAGGTGAAACAAAGGACTTTGAAGTTTTCTATAACTGTATATCAAGATTTAATTCCGTGATAGATTTGTGATAGAGACTTGTGTGTAAAATTCCCCATGTCTTTTCAGCTTAAACACAAAGTCACCATGGACTGATGCCTCTTCAGAGTTTTTTAATTTTGAAATTAAATTTGAGAGTGAAACACAAGATGTCTTTTAATTTGCATTAATTGATTGTTCTCTTTGGGTTTCTTTCCCTTCAGGTGTTGCAAGATATGGTTCCTCCAAAGAAACACCTGCTCCGCCACCAGCCTGCCAATGCCCAGATCGGCCTTATGGAGGGCAACACCTTCTGCACCACCCTGCAGCCACGCCTCTTCACAATGGACCTCAATGTCATGGAGCACAAGGTCTTCTACACAGAGGTATGCAAGATGCAAAAGTCATTAACATAAATCATTAATTAATTCATAATGTACCTTTTCTATTTTTTTGCGTATTCAAAAATAAATGACACCCTTGGGCACAATGTTACAGTATATTGTGCAAAGGAATTTCAAGCTTAGATCATGCAAATTTTTTTTTTTTTTACAAAAGATTAAAATGAGAAGTGTGTGTGTGCGTCCACCTTAACCATTTTACAGTGGACATAAATATCTTAACCACTTTTAGCACTCTGGTGTGTGTCCCCCTCTCTAGCTGTTGAACCTGTGTGAGGCAGAGGATGCTGCTCTGATGAAGCTTCCTTGTTACAAAAGCCTCCCCTCCCTGGTTCCCCTGCGCATCGCTGCTCTCAGTGAGTAGGACCTGCTGAACTTGATATTGGTCCCGATGTATTGTTTGAATTTTGCAATTCATGCTTATTAATTTTTTGTGTTGGTTGCATTGTTCTTGATGAGCCTAAATACCTGGAATTTGCAAACAATTCAATATAATATAATGGTCTGTCATGTTAGCAGAGGCTGTTTTGATAATTATGGTTGAGCATATTTTGTCACTTAATCTTTATTTTACTGCTGTGTGAATTGAATTAATAACTATATTACTTAAAACTTAAAAGCATTGGTGAAAATTTTAATTATGTTTTGAATGTTTTATTTTAATGATTTAGACACCTCTTGTCTGTCGTCACAAAGGAAGTGTTGAATGTTACTGGTGTTCTTTTTTTCTGTTAAGATGCCCTGGCAGCCTGTAATTACTTACCACAGTCCAGAGAGAAGATCATTGCTGCCCTGTTTAAAGCCCTCAACTCCACCAACAATGAACTGCAAGAAGCGGGCGAGGCGTGTATGAGGAAGGTCAGTGCAACATCTCTCATCATTTTCTTGTTGCTTTGCAATTGTTTTAGAGTTGGGTAATAACGCATGACATGATGACATACAGGAAATGTTACTCTTGAAATGGTTTTCACCCCCCAAAACTCATCATCTTTACCAAGTATAACCAGTCCATTTCTATTGTAGAATATTTTCAAATACACTTTCAGGTATTGATTTCTCATATTTCCAAAATCACTTATTAGACATGTCATATACAATATCACGATGTCATCCTACACAAAGCCTGAGAGGAAAATGTACTCTTGGGCCTTTTTTATGGTTTACATCCAAAATCCCAGTGCTGTGGAAATTTTCAGGGACGGAGTGTTCTGAAATGTAAAAATATTCATAATCCACAATCTCAAGACCGACTTTATTTCACTACTGTCTTGGCATTTTTATACACTGGCTCCTTTTTGTTTTGGAATTAATTTGGAGTTTATATCGATTACTTAGAAAGCTCAGACTTGGGTTATATCACTCACTTCAACTGCAATTCCCTTTGAGTAAAAACACAGCCAGAGACCCACGGACGTGACCTTTCTAAATCTGGATTAAAGACTGTGCCCTTAAGATATGAAGCGGTCTACCAAAGATCAGACTAGTGAATTTGGAAGCACCTTTTAAATCCTTTCTAAAATTACATTTTCTACAACTTTTTGAAATGGCCTTCTACTGTGTCACCCTTGTACTTTCCCCTCTTCAATTATCTTGTTTGTATTATTTGCTCCTATGTTATTTTATGTTTACATTTTTAAGTATAGTTTTTATTATCTTGTTTTCCATTGTCCTGTTCCATCCTGCTTCATTAGTCTTTTATCTGTATCACATGTCATTTGCCATCTTAGAAGTCCTTTGTTAATCCTCCCCTCATGCCATTTCCCCACCCAGTTATCTTCATATGGACCTCCCTCTGCTTTATCACACTCTCCCTGAACCATTCCCGCCTCTATTCATCAAAGTATCCATACAATCTTAGCCTCTATCCATCTACCCCAAGCTCTTTGTCTCTTTTTCCTTCAATTTATGTGTCCTTCATTTTCTTTCTTTACCACCGTCACTACTTTTCACTATCCTGTGATTTTTTTTTTTTTTTTTGCCTAGCCATTCTCTGCTCTCCCCATGCTTTCATCTCTGCCCTGCTAGCACTAATGAGCGTTGCCATGGCCCGATCGATACAGGATGGAGTGTTTGTTCTCAGCACTGAGAGGAAAATGAATGTGGCTGCCATGCATCATTCCCTCCCTTCTGTGTGAGGGTGTTGGGTGTGCGTCATCAGTGTTTGGTGTTGGCATGTATGCTTGTTTACGGCTGGTCATGCCCTCATTTGAGTGGCCTTCGATCATTAATGGAGACACAAGGAGCAGTTCAACACAAGACCAGATTTAATGTAGTAAAAAGAAACATTTGTGGAAGGGAAAGTACAATGGTTAAGTTTAATTCACAGACCTGAATGATACTTTTAGAAAAAAAACGTTTTATGTAGATTTGTTAACATAGAGCAAAACAAGCCTGTGTCATACTGACTGCACCTTAGATATTTCAACAACACTATCTTGTTTATTTTGCAGTATTCATTTTAAGTGTCATTTAAACTTTTTTGAATGGTAAATAATATTTTCCTGTACCTTATTTTAGTTCCTGGAAGGTGCAACTATCGAGGTGGACCAAATCCACACTCACATGCGCCCCCTACTGATGATGCTGGGTGACTACCGCAGCCTGACGCTCAACGTGGTGAACCGCCTTACCTCTGTCACTCGTCTTTTCCCCAACTCCTTCAATGACAAGTTCTGTGACCAGATGATGGTGAGGAACTTCAAACTCTGACCTCTTCCTAATCTCACAACATCTTTTATTCAAAACACCTGACCGCACTAAATTCAGTTTATCATGGCATCAACATGGAGAACATGGCAACCAAACCTTTTAACTGTGGCAGTATAACTATTAGAGAAATTACTTAGGCCGTTTTTCTTTGAAATGGAAAATTAACTAGAAACTACTGAAATATGATATTATGAAAAATAGTAACATTATTATTTACAGCTGCTATTGGCAGCAGTAAAAGTAATAATATCATAAAAACATAAACCTACAAGACAGTGTCAAGACCTGCATTGCCACAATATATTAGTATTGCTGCGACAATGGTTACTGTATGCACATTTGTCCGCTGTATAATAGTTTCATGTTTAAACAAAGCTTTGCAGCAGATGTATTTATTAGGTGAAAATATGTTTATTAGTTATTACTTGAAACTCCTCAGTAAATATTCGGTCCTCTCTGTCTTTCTTAGCAACACCTGAGGAAGTGGATGGAGGTGGTTGTAATAACACACAAGGGAGGCCAGCGCAGTGATGGCAGTGTAAGTATACACAGTTCAGACATACCAGACAGCCCCACACATACCTTACAGCACTGAAACTGAATGCAAATGCAGTGAAGGGTTGTCTTGTTTCTTTTCATTTACATATGTAGAAATCTCGTTTGAATGCAGTACAGAAGTAGTTATAGCCTAAAGGAGCAATACAGCTGTCTACTGGCACACTTTTTTTATTTAGTTGACATGTCCTGTCTAAACCAAACTGCACTCACTGAAGGGACAGAGAAATTGCCCCTTACACACACAAAAAGCCATAGTCCCATGTAGTCAACACCTCCTGAATGTGGACTCCTCCCAGATGAGTTGTGAGTGGCCATATTACAATCAATGATTAATTAGGCGCCAGGCAGGCGATGGTGGGCCCAGCGCTGCGTCTCCTCATTATCTCCCCGACAGATAACCTTGTAAAGGCAGAGAAAAGGTGAGAGAGAGGGAAGGGAAAAAACAGCTGCCTCTCCCTCATAGAAATAATGTCCATTTTTCCCTCCCTTCCTTTTATGTGAGTTCATCCTTCTCGCATATCAAAATGGTGTGCTTAATTAGATGCAAATTGGCCCTTTGTCTTTCCCTCCCTCCAACTTGTGGTCTTTGTGCGTGTTGACAGCGAGGCTGGCAGTGACAATAAAGCCAGGGTCAAGGGGTCAATTAGCCTAGCCTGATAAAGACAAAAACTGGAGAAAGAGGGATGGAGCCAGGCCGAGGCAGATGGTCTTAGGACATGTAGGCATGTAAGACAGTTTTGACAGACAGGGAAGAATATGGAGTGGACTAACAAGCTGTGTGGAGTAAAAAGCTTGTTTAAAAGAAAAAGAAAACTATTTTGATTTGACTGAAAGGGTTCAACAAAAACAAATTGTCAGTATCTGTGTTCATGACCTGATATCTGTCAGAAGAATGTTTTTTTTTTCCAAATGCCACGGATCCTGTGTTGCTCGACTAGCATTCCAGTATGGCCCCTGCCCCCTTATTCACCCACTGCTGAGAAAAGTTGTTCCTGAGGTCACTTGTAAAGGTTGCCGCTGTCTCTGCATTCATTTCATTATCACCCTGTCTTATCTGCTCACCTTCCATATGGAACAAAGACAGACAACACACAACCACACAAAAATGCACACATACTGCTCTGCTGACTCTGATCATTGTCTCCCGTTCCGGTACAGCCTGCGTTGGAGGGCGTTGAGGTGAGATGTGACCTGGTGTTGCGCCCTCTGTTGGTGACTCTGTCAGTGATTTAAACCTAGTTAAACCAATGTTGTGCTGGTGAATTGAACCAATGTTGTGGTAGTGGTGCTGGTGGAGTTGCCCTGTATTTCTGTGTCCCTGTGTCTGTGGTCGTCTTCAGAAATGTTACCGTCATCTCAGCCTCGTTCTAACCTCACATTTTGACTGTTGTAGAAATGTTATCCCCCTTTTTCTTCTACCTGTTAAGATATGGATACTACAGGGTTTATTAAAATGATCATGAAGCTATTTGTTTGTGCCCTATGCAAATGTAATCCAAGACTCCGAGGGGTGCTTCATACCAACTGTGGAAAGTTGGCTATCTAATGAGCACGAATTGCATATACAGTTGTTTTACTAAGATTCATCCTCGTTTTTCCACAGTGGCTGTCCATCAAGACTGTCTGTCAGAAGTGATTAGTTCCATCATCTTTTCAAGAATTTCATTCACTCCTCTCTCCTCCGCTCTTTTTCTCTGACTCTTTCTCTAGGAGATGAAGATCTGTTCTGCCATCATTAACCTTTTCCACCTGATCCCAGCCGCACCTCAGACTCTGGTCAAACCTCTACTGGAGGTGGTCATGAAGACAGAGAGGGCTATGCTCATAGAGGTAGGACACCAACTCCACTCTTAGGACAGTCCCTACAAGTCCATCCTATTGTATTTTAGAAGTAACATTAAAATACACCACGCCACATGCAGACAATGAACACCACTGGAGGATTAGCTAGGCAATTTAAGAAAAAGGAAGCCTTTAGTTATTTTTTTTGCTAACCTTTTCCATCCATCATTTCCGTGTTATTGTAGAAAGCAAATGTTTTAGAAAAGATGTCTTATGAGCTTTTTTTCTGTTTATTAGTGAGAAAAAAGATGTGGAAAATGGCTGTTGTTAAAGGATGTTACAGCTTGAAAAAGGCTAATTGATGTTACTTAATAAGCTTTATAGTAAGAGTAAGAATGCGTGATAATTTTATGATAAATACTTAAATGATCTCATGATATTGTCTGCTTCCTAATCCGTTTTGATCTATAGCTGATTTATAGTCTTAATGGCACGTTATTGCTGTTAAGCACAGATATTCAGAGTGAAGTGATAGAATCTAAATCTGGATTCTTCTTTTTTTTCCTTTGCCACTTCTCTTCTATCTCATTCATCCCTCCTGTGCCAGGCCGGCAGTCCATTCAGGGAGCCTTTGATCAAGTTCCTGACGCGTCACCCATCTCAGACAGTGGAGCTGTTCATGATGGAGGCTACGCTGAACGACCCCCAGTGGAGCCGCATGTTCATGGTCAGACACTGGCAGTTTTAAGTAGCAGACCCCTCAGTCTTTTCATAGAGACATTTGCTATTAAAATAGCATTTTGTTGCCTCAGTAATTGGCTATAATTAGGGATATATTGGGTGTTTTGAGGCTCGCTGGTCCTGTTAACCCCAAATATAAATGGATGGATGAATCACAGTAAAAATTGTTTGTTTCTTTAAATTTGTTGTTGACCCAGTGCAGTACACATTCTTCTCTCTAGTCTCACTATATATATATTTTGTGTGTATAGTTACAGTATGTATATGTGTTCATATGCAGAGTTTTCTGAAACACAAAGATGCCAAGCCACTAAGAGACGTGCTGGCCTCTAATCCCAACCGCTTCGTCCCTCTGCTGGTTCCCGCTGGCACTGCAGCAACTGTTCGACCTGGATCTCCCTCCACCACCACAGCCAGACTGGACCTACAGTTTCAGGCTATCAAGGTATACATGTTTTCATTAGTGTTCCGTCAGTATTTACATCCTGTATACACAACTACAATTTGTCAGGTGAGATGTGTGTAATTCCATTATATTGCCTCAAACTTTTTTTTTCCTTCTCTGTCCAGATTATCAGCATCATAGTGAAGAATGATGAGAGTTGGCTGGCAGGGCAGCACTCCCTGGTCAGCCAGCTGAGGCGAGTCTGGGTCAGTGAGGCCTTCCAAGAGAGACATCGCAAAGATAACATGGCTGCCACCAACTGGAAGGAGCCCAAGCTGCTGGCTTACTGCCTTCTTAGTTACTGCAAGTATGTACACTCAAATTGTAATGGGGATATGGTTGCCTAAATGTTGGACAGTTTGACATTTGAGACCGAAATTACTCGATAACAGTGTGTAAGTTTGTTCAACTTGATTATTTAAGTGACCCCTATATATAAAATCAAGTTATTAGTTTGTGTAAGGACTACAAGCATATAATGCAAATGTTTAAAGTTGGTGCAGTCCCTAACTTTAACTAACTTAATGGCATTCCAATCATGAATGACCTTCTCACCCTACCTCTCTATTGAGCACAGAGAAAGTGCTAAAACACTTGGTGCACTAGGCACTTAGCAGATGCTTATTGTAGACCCTACAATTACCCCCAACCACTCCAGCCAGTAATGTTAGTGTGTGTGTATAGTTGACCTTTTGATAAACAGACTTTTTTTTAAAGTGCTAAACTAGCTAAATACCCATTGGTATCTAAGATTATTTGAAAGTTCTGTTGTACAATATCACTGTTGTGTTGAGATATGAGATATCTCTCTCTTTCTGTGTGATGAATTATTGACCCCCTGTCTCTTCAATAGGTGTAACTATTCAGAAATTGAGTTGCTGTTCCAGCTGCTGCGGGCCTTTACAGGTCGGTTCTTATGCAATATGACCTTCCTGAAAGAGTATATGGAGGAGGAGATTCCTAGGAAGTACTCCATTGCCCAGAAACGGGCCCTGTTCTTCCGCTTTGTTGAGTTCAATGACCCACACTTCAACGATGAGCTTAAAGCTAAGGTATGTACACAGGCAATCAATTTATGACCACATGCCGGGAGCTGAAATTGCCTGTGTCATTTACTGTTTTTCTTACCAACTTTTTGAATTGAAATTCAAGTGATGGTGGGAACTATAATACACAGTGTTACTAACCACACAGGAGAAAATGACCAGTTTGTGGCTTGTGGGAGGTGTTAAATGTCAAACCCAACCTACCATTATGAGTCTGCCAGTTAAAATTTTGTTGTTATAACATGAAAAATAGTTATTTTCAATAACTAAACTAATATTTCAAGGGAAGGATTAAAGCTTTTCTTTTCTTTTTATAACACATTTTTGGTCTTGTAAAGTCTGCAAAAGAAAATTATATTTAATAAATGTTCTAATTTATAAAGAATTCTTTTTGCATTGTGCTGGAAAAATGTATTAAAATTTTGGATCGAAAATGTTTTTCAGTTCTAAACTGAGTGATGCATTAGAAATCATATTGCATCTAACAAGCATCGCTTGCTTACTTTGCTCCCTCAGTGTAGCCGACCTGATCTGTGTGACTTTTATGGTTGGTATGTTTTGTACCAGAAGTTCTTTGATAGAGTCAGGAAGGTCATTTTGTCTGGTTGTAGACCCTCAGAGGCTCACAGATGAATGCTTCTGTCCTCTCTACCTGACCTGCTGCTGCAAGCATTACAATCATTCGGGCTGCTTTTTAATTAAGCCCACTCTCCCGCATGCATGCTCTCTCTCTCTCTCTCTCTCACACACACACACACACACACACACACACACACACACACACACACACACACACACACACACACACACACACACACACACACACACACATATACACATACACACTTTGCACAGCTGTAGCAGGCACACAACCTCGCACAGAGGAGCATCAGCACTGCTGTTAAGTACAAATGGGTCAATGGGGAAGGCCTGCCCTGGCACACTGTAGCACATAGCCAAATGACTGTGTGGCAAGAACACACAACTGTACAGACACACACACAAGAAGCACCCTTTTTGCTCATGTTCAGTTTGCATTGCTTCAGTGGCATATGGACCAGGAAAAAAAGAGACAAAATAAAGGCAAGAGAGAGAGTTCAGCCAACTCACTGTGCTGTCTCTTTCCAGGATAAAACGCTGCGTTTGAATTTTAGCAGAGCAGAGTTCAGTCACTCAGCTAGCAGAACTGCAACACCCCCCACCCGAATTTTGCTCATATTGTTGTTTTTCCCTTAATTGTCCTCCTCTGGTGCGCAGCAGATGCTAGCTGTGCATGTGAGGCTGAGAGACAGACAGACTGACTGACGGACAGACGGAAAAAGAGAGGATGTGTTGGTGTGTGTGAATATATTTGTGTTGATTGGTGTACGAGTCGTGAGCGAGAGACTGAGTGTGGGTGTTACCTCTATTGACATTTAAATAATTGCGTGTAGAATTTTCCCGGAAGCATAATAGGGAAGTGTGCGTGTGCGTGTGTGTGTGTGTTTTCTCTGTATGGCTTGGAGTTAGATAGAGGCTGAGTGTGTAGCATCACCAGGAGAATATTTCACTTTGAGCGAGACGCAGAGAAGACTGTGTTTATAAAAAATAAATAAATAAATAGAGACAGTGTGGGACAGCAACAATGAATCATCTATGATGGCACAGACTGACCTCATGCTGCTCCTGTATTGCTTCTTTTGTTTTATCCAAACATATCTTACAGAAAACCGCTTTTGTGCTGCGTTTTTGTTGAAAAGCATTTTACTATTCGTGGAATGGATTTCAAACAGACAAGTGAACAAACAAGTTATGAAGCACATGGCGTCTGTTTTACATTCTGCTACTCTTTTTTTTTTTTTTTGTTCCCGACATGACATACTGTGTGTAGCAAAAATGTGTATACATGCTGTGCTAGGATCGTTGCCTCAGTGGAGATCAAACTGCAGTGTTAAGTTGAAACAACAAATACATATTTTTGGTAGTACCATTGTATACCTCTGTATGCCTCCTCATCTGTATGTGAACAGCAACAAAGTATAAGATTACAGACAACAAGATTATTGTCCAAATTTACAAGCAAAGACATTTCCACTGCAAGCAACCAACAGCTGTGTGCGTGTGTGTTAGGTGTGGGTGAAGAGGCAAAAATATCAGTTTTTCACTCACATTTAATTACTGTTATTTTTTTGTGTTTACAAATGACAGATAAAAGAATAACAAAGAAATAAAATGCCAAAGTACTTTTTAAAACATGTTTTAATAATAACAAAGGCACTTAACACCTAAGTGCAACTGTATTACCAACACAGATTAATTGCCACTTAGGTGTCGGATTTTGACCAGTAACTAAACCAGTTACGTAAAATCACATTCTTCAAGGAGAGTTCTTAAAAGCTACGGATTACCTTAATTATCTACAGCTCTAAACCGAACTGTGTGTAAAACTCATCCACTGACAAAAAAGTGCTTGCAATATCCATAGATTTTAAGGCCAAGTAATAACTAACCTCTGTGACTGGTAGTGCTATCATTCAAGACTTCCTGTGGCTACTTAACAATAAAAGCCATACATTATTGCCCATTCCTGCTGTGTACAGGGACATAATACATATACTGCCAATCCCCCCAGCCCTTGTCACTATTTCCCCCCTATTGTGGTTGTGCTGCAGTGCTGCAAGGGTTCTTCTACACACACATAAAGTTATTTGTTTAAGGTTATGGAAATGGGATTTAAGATAATGAAGACACCTGCAGAACAAGATCTAGGCTACTCACCCAGAGATATCGTGTGTGCACACGTGCACTAACACTCACAGCCTGCAGGAGCCCAGCATCTAATGGCATTACAGAAATATGTTGTGATCTTACAGTGATTGATGTCAGAGAGGCTTAGAATTAATAGGAACAGATGAGACTGAAGAACAGACTGGTGCTCTATGCATTTTCTCTGTGTCTTCATTTAGTGGTGCGTGCGTTCCTACATGCTTGTGTGAGTCTGTCACCCATGCATGTACATTGTGCAGAGCGTGTGTGAATAATGTGCTAATGGAGGAGCTTGAACATATGCTGCCACAGCTCGTTCTCCACTGAGCGATGCCCTGTCCTCCCCAGTGATGGATTGAATAGGGGGGTTCATTAACAGATAGCAGCTTCTTTAATAAATGCAGTCGTTAGCTGTATTGTGGTTGGGTTATTCTGCATTTTACCAGCTAATCACGTCTTTGTCTTCATCAGATCCCTCATAACCCTCCCTGCAGGTTTCAGGGTGTTAGTAAATTGCTTTTTGAGCTTTGCCTGAGCAATAGTTTTGATTTTATTTGCTATCAATGCTTATTTAAGAAGCATAAAATATTCTCTTATTAAGTATTGTCTCAAGAAATTAGTTTTCTTCTGTGATTATTTAAATGTCACACCTGTTTATTACCATTGTTTTGGACATTTGACATTGCTGTGCCTCAAGTCTGTCTTTACACTACCAAGTTCTTTTTTCCTCTCTAATAAATCACTTTTCCCCCCCTGTTATTATCAGTCTGAATAGGACCTGTGTCCTTCTGATTTTAGAATAGATTGTAGAGTAGATTACTATTTCATCACATAATTATGTGCCATGGACAGCTGAGAGTGTGCAGATTTTTCTTTTATGCAGCTTTTCAAAGATCACACCAGGTGATTTCACTGATTAGTTTCTCCTTTCTTGAAGGTGTGCTATCAGTGAAATCTTCTACTGTAGTCTTTGAAAACATGAGGAATTGGGGGATATGCAACCTTCACTCCGAAGGTCGTATATTCCCCTAAGAAAATGGAAAACTGTTTTGGGTTTTTTTATCAGTAAAATAATTTCAACATGTGTTCTTGTGTTTCCTAGGTGCTGCAGCACATCCTGAATCCAGCCTTCCTTTACAGCTTTGAGAAAGGGGAAGGTGAGCAGCTGCTTGGACCGCCCAACCCTGAAGGAGACAATCCTGAAAGCATTACCAGTGTCTTCATCACTAAGGTACACATGCACACATATGCTTGCAGGTTTTATTTTTCTTCCTCTCAACATCTTTCTTCACATTCAGCCAGCTCACTTCTCCCTTCTTCCTTTGTTCATTACTCACAACAGCTTTGTCTCTCCATTTGTCTCTCTGATTTCATTACCTGCTGCATTTCCTCTCATAATGTCTTATCAGTCCAGAACATCTCCATACTCTGTCATCATCAACTACATCCTACTTAGTCTGATTCTTCTTCTCTCACGTCCTCCACGCATTAGTTGATCACTTAATTGCTGTCATTCCATCTCGCTGCTCTTCTTTTTGCCTCTTCCATCTGTCTTTGCTTTGCTCTCTCCCTCCCACTGTCCCAGTGGTCCCTCTTTCCATCACGTTTCATTTATCAGGCCAGACTATAATTCCTATTGTAAATGTCAGGGTGAGACCATGCTAAAGGTCAGCGTGTTTGTTTGTGCTGTGGCAGATCTCATCACTGACTAACACCAGTCCTAATGGCTGCTAATGGCTCCTCTACGGTCTGGTTAAAACTCATTTCCCCACTCACCTCCCTCTCTCTGTGTGCTCCCCTCCCATCTGTACTTCTCTGAGGGGAATTCAAATGTTGATGGGTATTTTTATCATATTGAAAACATCTTACAAAAAGACAGCTTCCGATTGAAGAGTATATTGCCGTTGTGGTGTGATTTTGGGAAGTAAATATTAGTCAGAACTGCAGTATACTTAGGCAATTCAAGTATATTCAATAGAATGTGTGTCTTGCTTATGCTCATAAGGTGCATTAAGTAATCTAAGACTTCTATTGACCTTTGTCAGCACCTGGTATGAATTACAGCCACACTAACAGAACAGACATTTTTGTTCTTGTCACAAAATATTATGTATTTGTATTGATCAACAACTCTGCAGATATACAGTGCTCACTCTGCTATGGGCAGCAAACATTTGACCTGTCTCCCCCTTCCCTCTCCAAGGTTCTGGACCCAGAGAAGCAGGCTGACCTACTTGACTCACTGCGGATCTGCCTGCTGCAGTTCTCCACCCTGCTGGTGGAGCATGCACCCCACCACATTCATGACAACAACAAGTCACGCAACAGCAAGCTGCGGCGCCTCATGACCTTCGCCTGGCCATGCCTACTGCCCAAAGCTTGTGTGGACCCTGCCTGTAAATACAGTGGTCACTTACTTCTGGCCCACATCATTGCAAAGTTCGCCATTCACAAGAAGATTGTCCTACAGGTGAGGAGGAATGCTAAAAAGAGAAAAGAGACTCAGTGAAGCGTGGGTTTAATTTAACACGGAGCTAAAGACTGAGAGTAGAGATAAAACATGGCAGATTTGAGTAGCAGATGTAAAATTAATCCAGACAAAACAAACATAACATTAGGATGACTCAACTCAACTAAAATGAGATTACAACAGATGTATACAAGATAGAAAATAAGAAACTTAAAATTAATTAACAGGGAATATGTAACTGTACTTTTGTATATATATTAAAAATTGTATTGTATATCCTTTCCTAGGTCTTCCACAGCCTACTGAAGGCCCACACCATGGAGGCCCGGGCCATTGTACGGCAGGCCATGGCCATCTTGACCCCAGCTGTGCCTGCCCGCATGGAGGATGGCCACCAGATGTTGACCCATTGGACTCGAAAAATCATTGTGGAGGAGGGACACACTGTACCCCAGCTGGTTCACATTCTGCATCTCATCGTGCAGCACTTCAGGGTGAGCTGATTTAAAAGTACACAACACACACACACACACACACACACACACACACACACACACACACACACACACACACACACACACACACACACACACACACACACACACACACACACACACACACACACACACACAGAAATTAGAGTTGACCAGTAGTGCACTTCCTTCTGCCAGCTACTTGAATGATTTGATTCCCAGTGTATTCCTACGGCCGGGTGGGTAATGTTCTTTGGTATTCATCCCAGTTTAGCCCACAATCAGTAATACCGTTTTAAGGATGACTAATTACTGACTATCATATCATATCGATATTATACTTTACATTTTATGGTAAACCAGAGTAAGCTGCCATGACATGGAGTAAGAGGGCACATGGGTACATCCACAGCCATTTGTTGCTGCTGCCAGTTCACTGCTCAGTGTGGCTTCGGCAACTGCAGGGAACTGCATGGGGGAAATGGTTGAGAAGTTGTTTTTGCTGATTATCTGAGTGCCCTGAATAATATGATGCCTCTTAACCAGCCCTAATGGGAAGGGAGCATCATTAAAAGTTGGATTATCTTGTATGGCCCAATTCATATTTTTTATGAAGTTTGTTTGAATTTCTGTTTGACAGTAGCAGCATTGTGTCCTGTTGCTTGCTAGTCAAAAGCTGGACCATTCATCACTGGCCGGTGGAGCTAATGGACTTAATGCAGATACGCAGACACACCCTTCTGAGTGATGATCAGCAGAGTCAAAGAGTGCCTAGACTTTCACAAGTCAGCACCAGCAATGGATCACTAGCCTTTATGTTGGCATTCCTCCTTAAACTTCTCGAACACTTTCTGTCCTCTCGCTCCTTCAGCTGATGTTCGATGCCTCGCAGGTCAGAAAGCGAGAAGTCTCTTAGCAGAAGACTGACATTTTCCTCAGCTCCCCTCTCTATCTCACTGACAGGCTGCTCTCACTGGGCCAGATGACTAATCTAATGTAATCACATCAGCATAATTACACTGGGGAGAAGATAATGACAGACAGATGAGAGACTTTGTGCGTGTGTGCGTGTGTGCGTGTGTGTGTTTGATAAAGAAATAGAGAGTTTGTGTGCGTGTTTCTGTGTGCACACATGATGGACAGGGCTTAGCCGCTCTGTCATTAAGGGGCCGTGAAGCCCTGCTCTATCGACTATAATTACCCTCAAAGTGAGAAGCTTTAATATTCTTTGACACTGCAACAGCCCTCAGATAGACATCTCATCTCTTGCTCTTTTGTCTCCGTGCGTCTGTGTTTGAGAGTCCCAGTTCAGTTTGCGATGAAGCTAAGTGACTCTTGAGTGTGACGCTTGAGGGTGTGAATTCTTCGGGCTAAGTGTGTGTCATCATGTCCTTGAGACTAAGTGAGAATACGACTTCAGAGTTTGCCTCTTCTGACTCTGTCTCAAAGTGATTGAGCACCCCATTTTACTTTGCATGTGATCTAATCTGGAGCAAAGTATTGTAGAAAAAAATAACATTACATGTAGTTGCCTTTCATTCTCTTTTTGTTTTCGTCAGCATTCATAATAATGATGCTCTGTGGGCAGGGTGACTCTCTTGCAAGGTGGAAGTCACACGAACCAGGTTTGCTGTCAGTTTACGGTGCTCTCAGTTGACGTAAAGCTCTGATATTTAGGCATTTAGACAAGCTTCTTTAAGGGAAAAGTTAAGTTTGGTTCTAGGGGGAGATTTGCGCACTAACATGAATGTAGCGGCTTTTTGATATATGTAGACCAGCAACAGGTCTCACTCTCATACTTGTGTTGGAGGGTTGGCAATGGAAGTCAGTCTGATTTATATGTGAGGATACTGGCAAGGCAGCCCATCTAACATGAAGCTGAGGGAGAACAAGTTTGCCAAACCAGTAATAGACTTCATGGAGCAGAGTGTATTCAAGTCTGTGTTAGGGTTCACCATCTGGTAGGCATGCAGACAGGAAGACAGAGTGTTTTATTTGTGAGGAATGTTTTTTGATGGAACCGCAAATTGGGGGTGTTTCATGCTCAACAGGATTGTTCGCACCGTTATATTCCTGGAAATGTATCACTCTTCCATTCTTGGATTCTGCATCTGGTTGGAGGCTGAGGTTGTGAGATGTCCAAATAAAAGCAAAGAATGCAAAAATCAGTGTCCAGGCTTCAGTGGCATTTTATATTAAAACTTAGTTCTTTGCAAACTACTCTGTCATCTGTTCAGCATTACTGGATATTATTGCTCATGTGTAGTTCTTCTGTTTCTTTTAAACTCTGCCATTGGCCTCAGTGACCATCTGCCATTGGTGAAAATGCTGCAATTCCTACCTGACGCCCCATTTGGTACCAAATACGAAAGCGTTTGTGAACTATATATATTCAAAATGTTGAATCACCACTTCTATTATATCATCTTGATTTTACGTATTAATACTTGCTGTGGTCTCTTTCCAGGTGTACTACCCTGTGCGCCACCACCTGGTGCAGCACATGATCAGTGCAATGCAGCGTCTGGGCTTCACCCCAAGTGTGACCATAGAGCAAAGGAAACTGGCTGTGGACCTGGCCGAGGTGGTCATCAAATGGGAGTTACAGAGGATCAAAGACCAGCAGGTGTGATCATGAATTGCCATAAACACACACACACACACACACACACACACACACACACACAGACACACACACACACACAGAATCACAACAAAATCCAGACGGCCTGAACTAAACACAGTTTTCACTGACTTAATATGGTGTCAACCTTATCAGTTTTTGACTAACAAAAAAAGTGTTGCGAGGTGCCTTGTTGACAAAAAATACATACATTCACTTTGAACAATATTTTATTTGAAACATTGCTGTTTCAGTCTGTAAACTGTAATTACATTAACTGATGGACTCATCTTCACCCCTATCATCCTCCCTCTCTTCGCTGTGGCAGCCGGAGTCTGAGGCTGAATTAGGGGCTGGCGGTGAAGGGACTAGCGGGGCTGCTGTGAAAAGAGGACTGTCTCTGGAAGCTGCTACTACTGCTGCTGGACAAGACGTCAAGAGATTCCGCACAGCAACTGGAGCTGCCTCCGCGGTAAGCTTAACTCACCATCTCTCAGTTGACTGTAGAATGTGGCTGTGAGTGACAGTTTCCTGTGCCCAGTCACTTTAGCCAGGAGTTGGCTATACAGTATTTCATTATCTGTTAGTGATGCACGGATTGGGAAATTCTGGGCCAAAACCAACAATTTGGCCGGAAACAAATGTTTTTTTTGTTGTTATTTATTTGCCTTTTTGTGCCATGGAAAGAAGACATCTACAAAGCTAAGCTTCTATGCCTTGTTGCAACTAAGTCTATCTCTCTTGTCATCCAAGATTTGAAACACAGGGCTGAACAGCTTCTCACTGTCTGTGCTGCTGCAACAAGCACATTAGCATTTGCATGCAATTTATGCCAGTGCTGAAAAACAAAACTGAAAAAAAGAGTTGGAAATAACAACAATGCCAATACCGATATATTGGTGAATCCCTATTATCTGTTATGTTTCACCCTCCAAAAATTAAGAACTGTATTGTCCTACCTTCAAAATTCCTGCTGCCCGACCCTGTTTTCCACACTTCTCTAAATAAACAGTTTGAAAGATACTTTGATCAAACGCCAATTTTTACATCTGACTGAGGCAGCAATTGCCAACAGATGATGACATCACAGTTGTTTTTGTCTTAATCAATTCTTCCTTACAACAATATTGCCTCAGATCTGTTTCATCTCGAATCCCACTGCGATCTGTTGAACTTGTGTTGAGATGCATTTGTACCTGTACCTGTTCAGTATCTAAGTTGGTGAATTACACTATGATCAGTCTTTCAAAGGGCCATTTTTATTTAGAATAAAAACTTGGAATTGTCTTTTAATTCCATTATCTTACTATCACAGCCTTCCAATTTTTTTGCTAGGCACCCTCCTGATACTGTATGTGGTAGGGGTGTCATGATACCAGAAGTTTAGTTGTCAATAACAATACCAGTGAAATTCCATGATTCTCGATACCAATTCGTGGTAAAATGTCCCAATCAAATTTTGTCCCCCCAATCCCCATTTAATATCTGCTGATACAGAGTCCTCATCCAATACTATATGTACAGTGTTTCCTCTATGTTGATTTTGGAGCGGCGGCCCCCTGCTGTTAAATTTCTGCCGCCACGGTATCAGAAATGGGGCAGACGCACAATGTAGTCACTGTTGCCTTTTAAATGATCCTGTCGACATAATGCACCCCCGTTGGCTGCCGCTCACATTGCAATTTAACAATGAGTAGAACTATTCAGAGGTTATTGGGGCTGTCCAGTTTAACTCCACATACTGTTGTGTTGATGTAGCTTATTGTCAAAACGTTCGCTTTCTTCCAAGTCGACTATTAAACTAACAGTTCCACCAAAAACATCACCGCGGGGGGTCCGTTTTAATTGGACGTTCAACTTGTCAGTTCTCAGCTCAACGTCCTGATATCAAACATCTGGAAACATTAAAACGGTAAATATATTTGTTTGTGTTGCAGCGAAGTGTTAGTTCTGTTTCATACATAAAACGTTTGCCGGCGTGACGGGGGGTGTGTGTTCGGACCGGCCTGCCGCCGCTGCTAAAAAACAATCCTAGAGGAAACACTGATGTATATTTTATATATATTAATATTATATTTTATTGTTATTATTTATAACTAATAAAAAAAGTAGGCTATAAAATAGGCTAACAAACTCTCTGTAATATCTTTTGATCTTGTCGCTCATCTCATGTAGCTGTCTGGAGGAAATTTCTCTCCCTTTTAAAATTGTTCTGCAGAGTTTGTTGCTTCAGTGCAGCCATTACCTGAGTTACCTGAATCAACTGTATACTGCTGAATGTTTTTTCCTCATCTGTACATCTTTTGTGTGGATTACATTAAGTCTTTTTTACTTTTTGTTTGCGGGGCTTTTGTTGCACTTGCAGTGCAGTGGTGTGGTGAGTGTGCAGCTCTCTGTCTAAAATGTGGAAATGCTCACTGAGAATGTTGAATCATAATATAGTGGGTTTTGTTTTTGATTTTTTACTGTATGTCTTATGTCTATAATTAATCACCAAAGTACACATGACTTCAATGTATGTATCCTGCAAAGCAACTCAAATCACAGATTGGGCCTTTTTAAAATGAATCGTTTTTTATTATGATGTGCCAAAAATCACTTAGCACAAGTCTTAGTAGTTGCAGTCTTAATGACAATGTTATTTCAAGCTTCTTTTATCTGATGTCAGGAGAAAAATGCAACAACAGCATTTGTTTCTGCTTGAGCCGAGGAAATGTTAATTGCTCAGAAAGTTGCCAGAATAATTATCAGAAAATCATAGTTGCAGCCTACTTTTTACTATAAGCAGTGCAGGCAAAAACCTTGTGTAGGCTCTTTGATATTCCCTCCTAACTAAGCACTCCATGCAGCGTTTGCACTGCTGTCACAGACTTTTATTATGAAGTCTGTTTAGTTTCTTAGCCACTGAAAGTTTTAAGTTTTTCTTTGTTTGTAGAATCTTTCTTTTCTCTTTATTCAAACAAAAAAAGTTGACATATTAATAATTCTAATGTTTGTATGTGTGTGTTTAGGTGTTTGGCCGTAGCCAGTCCATGCCAGCCACAGAGACCATGCTCACCAAGCCTGTCGAGAAACAACATACGGACACAGTAGTCAACTTCCTCATCAGGATTGCATGCCAGGTAACACCCCCACCATACCTGCCAAACACACAGCACTCCATTTCTTTCTCACACTCTCTCACTCTCTCACACACACACACACACACACACACACACACACACTCTCACATATACCAGGTACAGTTCTGCCATCCATGGCGCCTGCCAGGTAGGACACAACTATCCTAACCTCTCAGTGGTGAAGGTAGGACACACCTGGTGGCTGTCCTAAACACATCTCTACAAACACAGCACACACACACACACACACACACACACACACACACACACACACACTCCGAACAGTCCTTTATGTGTCTCCTCACACAGCTGTCCCTTGGTCTAGTGGCAGTGATGACCTTGGTCACAAGCCTGAAATAGACTGTTGAGAATTCACTCACCTTGACTTTTCCTACTTTCCTTTTTGGGCCAAGCTCCATTCTCACTGTTCATCCAACCATCTCTGTTGAATATAACCTTCTGTATGACTGCAGGGAATTACTCATTGCTCACAAAACAGTCTTAAAGAAACATAATCGTTTCTTTGTATTCAGTTTGATAACACTACATTGTGATACTAAATTGATCCCTGTAGAAAAATTAAAATTATATCTTAACACCTCACTTAGAGCTGCTAGGGATTCCCTGTCTCGCTCAAGGATGTTTTCTCGGGGTGAATGCTTGTCAATATGAGGGCTTGTGAAGGGCTTCCTGATGGAAGGACGGTCTTCTTCTTGGCTGTGCCACTGTTGAATTCTAGCTGCATTTTTACATATACATTGCAAAATTACAATATATGGTGACAGAAGAAGAGTCTCTTCTTGCCCTGTGTGATTTCACACCGTGTCAGGACACCATTGTGATATTGAAGATGAAGACTCATTGTCATCGATAATGAAACCAACCTTGTGCCCCTTCTCCTGTCTAGGTGAACGACAGCACCAATGTGGCTGGGTCTCCGGGGGAGCTGCTGTCCCGTCGCTGTGTTAGCCTGATGAAGTCTGCCCTCAGGCCTGACATGTGGCCTCGTGCCGAGCTCAAGCTACAGTGGTTTGACAAGCTGCTTATGACGGTGGTAAGGTGGCATATGCCTTTAGAATGACTCACTCAGTCATTATGTACCTTATTAGACAGCCTTTATGTTTCATATAGCCACATTCATGCTTGTGTTTGTGATAAGCTACTCCTGTGTTTCTGCACTGCATTTCCCAGGGATCACTTGTCACTGTCTCCAGAACTTAAATTGCTTTTGCTTGGATTTTCCAAGATTTGTATTAACTTTCTGAAAGTGTCTGCCTTATCTTTTTGTATTTTTTAATGTGCACTATTTCTATTTGGAGAACAAAAAAATAGCACATTACAGATTATTTGAAGTTGCTAGTGCAAGTGTATGTCATCAACAATGTTTTATGCAAACAACTTTGAATGCGATTCAGAAAATTCAGGCTTGTTGTTACAGCTCCAAGCAATAAGCAGCAAACAGTATAGAATAACTAATGTGCCTCTGCCGTTCGCCTTCCCAGGGACTGTCGAAGTTTCCCTGTCCCTGCTTAAGCTCTGTCTTAGTGTTTGCTCTAACGTCTCTGAGTCCTTTGTCTGTTATCAGTAATACATGAAGTGAGGCACCAACCACCATAATGACAAAATAATGACAGCGGTGAGATAACAGGAGTCTATCCGGGTTGGCCTGTGGCTTCTCGTTCAACCCCCCCCCAACCCTCTTCATCCTAAACTCCTTATCCTTGCTTTCTGTATCACCCCAGTGTGTCTCTCTACATCTCTCCTCGCCTTTCACTCTGTCTCTCACCACCACTTCGTCCTCTCATCTCTTCTTTTCAGCCTCTTATCAGAGCCTCTCTTCTTTCTCTCCTTTTATCTGTTGCTCCTCTTCTTCTCCACTCATCTCTCTGGTCTGATTCAGCGCCACTGTTGAGACAAGGTTATCGCCATGCGCCGGCAATTGTCACGTACTTCCCTTGTTCCCTTTTGGGGATCACTGCATCGGCCGCTCCTTTCTCTCTGCCTGCACACGGGCGCACACACGCACACACACACACACACACACACACACACACACACACACACACACACACACACACACACACACACACACACACACACACACACACACACACACACACACACACACACACACACACAATCAGCCCTTTCAGATCCCATGGGGATGATTTGACAAACAAGGCTTTCTGTAGGTCTTATGCAGCCGCACACACTCGGGCCCTGTCCCCCTGGGAGCATGCTCTACCTGCCCAGCCATCTTACTCAGACTAATGAACAATGCTCTAAATCGGATTAACTTTTATCATCTCATTGTACTGGCATGGCAGTGATTAAGAGTCAGGAGGAGTGGCGTGAGAGGGCAAATGAGGAGGGGAAGGGATACACGCACACAAAGACATGCACACAATTAGACGCACATACATGCGTATGTCCTATCTGCATGGCTCCAGAGACAAGGTCCCATCCTGTTAATACAGTGCCAAATCAATACTACCCTAATATCTACCAGGAGCCTTATCACAGAAGTCACCTTGTTCATTAGCCAAGATTAGTGCCATGGATCTGTCCCAGATTATCCTCTTGGCCCCGCCATCGTTGTAAACCTTGATTGCAATTTAGACAAAATTAGGGCCCGATGTTGGCCATTGATCTTTGGTTTAGCAGCGATCCCAGTGCCTTGGTTCTTTTGTGTGAGAAATACCCCTGTGTGTAGAATATTGATTTCTTAGTTGTCTGGAATTTATATGGAATAAAAACTTGAATGATTAATGCATCTACTGATGAATTTATACTGTAGTTTTTCTTGCTTTGTTTTGGGATTGTATACTTATGTTAAAAAAGTAATCCTGGATCACAGTCATTAAGAAGCATGATAGGAGCTGAATATTTCTGTATTTTTTTTTACAAAATATAAAAATGACTACTTAATTCCTGTATACACTTCTTTTACTCCTCTGACTGGTTCCATTGTTCTACTCTGTGTCCTCTCAGGAGCAGCCAGCACAGGCTAATATCTCCAACATCTGCACTGGACTGGAGATTCTCTGCTTCCTACTGACAGTGTTGCAGTCCCCAGCCATCCTTGCCCATTTTAAACCCCTCCAGCGGGGCATCGCAGCATGCATGACCTGCGGCAACACCAAAGTCCTGCGGGCTGTCCACTCCCTCTTATCTCGACTCATGAGCAACTTCCCCACTGAGCCTAGTAAGTTGCCACTGCTTAATGCCCCAATTCTAACTGGAACTTACTTGGCCGAGCAATGCTCATAAACTCCAGAAAGCACTACATAACTGAGTTGTCCGAGAAATTAACAACCATCTCTGTTCACTGAAGACATAGCAAAATATTTGGTCCATTGCTGTCATCAAGCCATGTGCTAAAAGTAAGGAATTGATTTAGATTCCCTTCTTTTTTTGGTTTAAAGCAAACACTGCTTTCTCCCTCTAGGCACATCAACGGTGGCATCTAAGTATGAAGAATTGGAGTGTCTGTATGCTGCTGTGGGCAAGGTCATCTATGAGGGACTTACCAACTATGAAAAAGCCACAAGCAACACTAACCCCACACAGCTCTTTGGTAAGACCTTTGGCTCTCCCACTCTCTCTTTTTCTTTATTCCATTTATCCCCCTCTACCCCCTTGTGATCTGTTACACTCACTTTGTTGCTCATAAACTCTGTCTTTTTAAAAATATTTTTCACACTCCCACTCTTTTCCCTACAAAACCAAGCTACCTCAGTCACTTTTAAGCAATTAAGCCAGTGAGTGGGTCGTTAAAATGCAAGCCAATGGGCCCTGCTGCTCCGGCTAACATCTGCTCTGTTTAAACGGAGGCCACAGTCCAGTGGTTTGGGAAAGGTTGTCTCGGGAAGGATTGCTGCTTTTGGCCACCCTCCCTTTACGGACATTACCGTTATCCTCCCAGATGTCACAGACTATTTATGGATAAAGCTTATCCTAAAGCTTTATCCATCCAAGCTAAAGAGACAGTTATTTGAATTTTCACTTTTTCACTTGAAATATACAGCAGCTTTCCAAATAAAGGGCCCTCAGTGTGACAAATGGCTATTGGATTGCAGTTTAAAGGTAACGCTATTTGATATGGTTTCCCAAAATGGCAGTTTTGGTCAATAAAAAGCTTGTGGTATCCTGCCGTCGCACAGAGGTAGCACTGATATGATGGGGGCTGACATTCTAACATTTGTCTTCCCTCCAGGGAGCAGCAACAGAGAGGGACATTACTCATACCTATCTCTGGCTCTGTGACACTCTGTAACTTTTGTTAGATTCCCTCAAAAAAAAGAGGAAAAAGTCCTTGTCATGCTGTGTGAATGAACACAAGCTGACTGCAGGTGTGTGTGTCTTTTACCTTGCCCCACAGAGGTTGAGGCTTCTTGTCAGATTATTGTATTTCCCATTTTTCCCTCTGATCATCCTCCTTTCCCTTCATTTGTCTTTAGGAACACTGATGATCCTGAAGTCAGCCTGCAGTTACAATGCCAGCTACATCGACCGCCTCATCTCGGTGTTCATGCGCTCGCTGCAGAAGATGGTGCGGGAACACCTGAGCCCCCAGCAGGCCAACCCAGGGGTCACCGAAACCAGCACGGGTACATGTGTGGATATGAATTCAGTTGGAAGATATTGAGGACACCAGGCTCAAGCATAACAGACACACACATATACTGTATAAAGAATGACCACATATAAATGCACTTGGACAAATGTATTAGGAATGTAAATTAGATAGGTATAGCTTTGAATTTGGTTAAATACAAGTTATGTAGTGCACTACTGATACGAAATAGATGCCCTCACTGCGTTTGAGTGCCAAGTATCGGTTTGTTGGAATATAATCGTACAGCAATACCAGAATGTATAAAACGCTGGCTATGGCTCAGGAGGTAGAGCAGCTTGCCCACTAAGGTTGGTGGTTCGACTCCTGACTCCTCCTTTTGCATTTTGAAGTGTCCTTGAGCAAGATACGGAACCCCAAAGTACTCCTGATGCTTTGTCATCATCGGTGTGTGAATGTGTATAAATGAGTATTAGTTTCTGTTTGTGATGAGCCTTTGCAATCCCTGTGTGAATGGGTGAATGTGGCATGTAGTGTAAAGTGCTTTGAGTGGTTGGAAGCCTAGAAAGGTGTGCAGTCAATTTACCATTCACCATTCAAACACACTCTAGCATGAATTCAAAACCATGGATATACCCATGTCTCCACACAAACCCCACAGTAATTCACTGATGTACACACTCAGACCTGCCACTATTCCCATTTCTCCCAGTATCCCTCCCTGTGTGGCTTGTTTATTTAACCCAGTTGTTGAGTGGCAGCTGAGTCACAATTAGAGATATTTCGAGATGCACTAGACTGTGCAGCACCAGACATCAACTGCCGTTTCAGTTGAACTTATTCTACAGGCCTGCAGTTACAGCAGGCTCATATAATCAGGAATGCTAGTGTGTGTACTTTCCCTAGCCCTGATCCAACAAGGGGTTGTCTGTGTGTGAGGTCAGTTGTACACAACGCATGCACACTCATATTGTGACCTTCCTCAGACTCAGTTAGAGCTCAGATATCCAGTGTTTCTCAGCAGTGCCTGGCTCCATACAAAGACTGTATCAAAGGTTCTATATCAATGGCCACAGCTGTGTCCTCAATAGCTGACTTGGTCAGGGGAGATCCACTCCACAGATAGTCTGGTTTCACAGGGAATGTTCCTCAGCTCTAGTTCCCAGTCTGTATTGTTTCCTAGCCTCTCACTGGATAAAGCAAACAGATGGCCACCTTGTGCTGTTTTGCTATTGGTTTGAAAGGGTAGATGCTGTTTGATGCGGAACTTCTTGACAACTTGCCTTCCATGTCAGTCAGCAAGGGTAAAGAGAAGAGTTCAAGCTTAAGTGTTGTTGTTTAAGTGCTTTAGGTTATTTAGCTTTAGCTTACGACTATTACAAAATTCATTGAGGTTCCATGTTAATTTTCTTCTCTAAACTTGGCTTCACTAGGTTTATAGAAGTCAAGCAGCACATAATTCCTTTTGCTACTTCTTAGATGGGATGTAATGGCTCTAAGATGCTATCAGTGCTTAAAATGGACCCTAATGACTATATCGGGAAACACAGACATTTACTCTCCACTAGGCACAGTTATAGTGACTAAGACCACAGGTCATCTGACCAGCAAGGCCTTTGCCTCTAAAGATTGTTCTTGTCTCACTAATCTAATAAGCGTAACTGAAGTAGTTCCATCCCGATTGTATTGAAACTTAAGTTGTATTTTGGCTGCTTTCACTAAAAATGAGTGCATGACTCACATACCAAATGCTGAATTGGTGATGTGAGTGTATGTGTTCAAGGCCAGCTTGGCTTTTTCCGTCACTTTCTGTGAAAATATTTTCAGTTCTTAGATTTTAGAATACCAAAAAAAGGAAAAAAACAAAAACTTTTCCTATATGGTGGTTGCTTAGCTTGCTGATATTGAAGACAAGCTCAACTCCACAAATGTCAACACATAGATCCCATCAGTATCAATTCTGAAATTGCTAATATTGTATTGTATATAGTAATGTGACTCTGTTTCTTAACTAGCTACTAGCTAACTGCCTCTGACTGTTAAGATCTCTTTTCTCACAGTGACCAGTGAGCTGGTAATGCTGAGTCTTGACCTTGTGAAGACTCGACTGTCAGTCATGAGCATGGAAATGAGGAAGAACTTCATCCAGGTCATCCTCACTTCTCTGATTGAGAAGTCGCCAGACCCCAAAATCCTCCGTGCTGTCGTGAAAATTGTTGAGGAGTGGGTGAAAAATAATTCTCCCATGGCTGCCAATCAGGTAATCAGGTTTTTTTTTTCCCTCAGGGAGACAGTTCAGAACGTTAGAAGTTATACAAATGGGTACAAACAAACAAACGAAATGTGTGATTCAGCAGATCGTCGCATTATTTCTTTGATAATAGCAAGTGTGAATCAGATAACTGAATCAGCATAGTTCATTTTAAAAGGTGTGAAACCTTTGGACAAACAACAAGCAAAGCACATTTTCCACTGAGGTTATCATTAGCATAATACCCACAGATGTGTCTTTGGTCTTTATTCTCTTTTTAAGCTGTAGGAGGAGAAGCAGTAAAGGTTGAGTCAGACAGATAGATGCAGTTACAAAAAAAAAGAATAGATGATCTGTTTTTTTTTTTACATTTTCTCCCCTCTGGCTGCCTCTCTCTATCTCTCCTCCCTCTTTTACTCCTCCTTCCAGATGCCCAACCTGCGTGAGAAGTCCATCTTACTAGTGAAGATGATGACCTACATAGAGAAGCGTTTTCCAGATGAACTTGAGTTAAACGCCCAGTTCTTGGACCTCGTTAATTACGTCTACAGGTAATTACGGCCATTCATCACATGGCCAAATGGCCGTGCCACTGACGCTATGCCGCCCTTGCATCCATCTTAACAGGAGGGATGAAGGTCGTGGGTTTGAGGCTGGGAAAGACATGGGAGGTTCGGTCAAGGAGCAACGAAAAATGGTGATGAGGAGGGGGTTTGAAGAAAGAATAGTGTACCATTCATCTAGAGAAATTAAGGATAGGGAAAGTTAGATAATGATAGATGGATATTGTTTGAATTAGTTGATGGTACATGGATACAGAGGAATTATTTAATAGAAATTGAAACTGTAGATAGAAAAAAGGTGGAGAATAGAAGTGTGGGATCGTGCAGAAAGGGTCAGAAAGACAGCAGGTAGTGATATTGAGATAGATAATGTGCCAAGGTCTTTCCGAGGGCTACAGTAGTGTCAGGACTCATGACAGGACACACAACAGGAGGGGGCCAGAGGGGAGAGACTGTATTACTGCCCACTATTCATCAAACCATGGCCTTCTTTTTCTCTCTGTCTTATGCACATACACATTTAATCAGCCACATGTACCCTGTATCCCTCCATCCCATCTGCGCTACATGTCAAAAGATTTAACAGGAGCCGTAAAGCCATGATGGACAGCAAGTAATGATAATGGAATGATAAAGCAGCTGTGCCAGCACAATGTGCGATTAAGAGAATGGTGCAAATATGGGCAATATGCAGCTGTGGTAGCCTTGCCTTCCCTCTTTCCTTCCGCTATGCAAATCATACCCATGAGGCCCATTCAGTGCAGCAGGATAATGTTGAAATGATTACATTTGTTATTTAAGTGTTTAATGCATGACTGTTAGTGCTTTACTATCACTGGTGTCTCTACATCAAAGACACTTAATTTCACCCAATATTCAGTGTTAACTGCCATCTCCTCTCACGCTCCAGTGGTCCTGAGTATTAAGTGATACGGTTAAACGTGTTGCTGGCACCTTGTGTTTGAATGTTGCGATGAGATTACTTTTTGTGCTTGTAATATGTTTGGAATCCTACCTGCCTGCTATATTTGTGAATAACCCCTTAATCCCAAGCAAGATTGGTTAAACTTTATTATGCTAATTAGTAGTATGTGTGATTATATCTACAGCGACACAGAAATACCAGAAAACAATTTAGCTGTAAATAATCAGTTACTTTCATACTATTCTTCTGATGATTTTGATTCAATCTGGTAATCAGATAATTCTTTGAAATTTTTTCTGGTGCTCTTTGAAAGATTACTCTTTCCTTGTACAAAAACACATTTTAATTTTGATTAATGTCATTAATTTACAAATGCAGTTAACAGAGGTAACAATCATAAAACAGCTTCCAGACATACCGTAGCGATTAATCAGCACATTTCTACTATACTCTCAACAAAACCTGAATATGATAAGCTTTTATTGCAGGGTGTACTTGTTTTGTTAGAAATGTCTGTTTTCACATTGTCTCACTGTAGTTTTGGCTCTTACATCGTTGCCGTGACTGCTTTTAGTTACAGCAGATGTTCTAAGTGAATTACATTTTTTATTATCAACAAAACGCCTGCATTCTGCCTTCATGAATCATGGAAATAAAATGGGTAAGAGCCAGCATGCAAGCTCTGTCAAGTAACTGTTTTGTCCATCACATTATTCAGGGATGAGAGCCTTTCAGGAAGTGACATCACATCCAAGTTGGAGCCAGCCTTCCTCTCTGGTCTTCGCTGCACTCAGCCACTGATCAGAGCCAAGTTCTTTGAGGTGTTTGATGCCTCAATGAAGCGCCGTGTCTATGAGAGGCTTCTCTACATATGCTGTTCTCAGAACTGGGAGGCCATGGGCAGCCACTTCTGGATCAAACAGTGTATAGAGGTAAACAGAGTGCTGCCTCTGATCTTTCAGTAGGCCTTTTAAGCCTTTTATCCAACATTAAGAATGTATTGATGAAGTCTTGCTTTTATCTTTTAGTTTCAGCTAGACTCTTGACATGCCCGTCACTTGTTGTGTCATTTACGGTCACTGATCTTCTGTTTTACATTTTGCACTTGTTGTGTTTTGTGTGTTTGCGCTTATTAGCTGCTGCTTGCAGTGTGCGAACGAAACACCATCATCGGCACCAGCTGCCAGGGGTCCATGCTACCGTCTATCACTAACGTCATCAACCTGGCTGACAGCCATGACCGCGCAGCCTTTGCCATGGCAACTCATGTCAAGCAGGAGCCACGAGAAAGAGAGAACAGTGAGACCAAGGAGGAGGTGGGACACACAAATGCACACAAACACACCCACACCACAGTGCATCAAGAGACATTTACCGTTTACATAATTTAGCACATTATCCCATTAGGAATTTGTTACATACTGTGGTCCAGAGAAGAAGTTAATGCCTTGCTTTTTGACTTAAACTTTGTCTGTCTTTTTTTAAATGAGTGTCTGTTCTCATCTGTCACCCATTACCTTGAAGCTGTTGATGGTTAATGTCATAAAATGCCCTTTCAAGACAGCGTTTTCTCCCATCGTGTAGACTAAATGTCAAAGCTCTCCGGAAAGACAATGGTTTTGTTCTCTTCTCTTGTGGTCTCTGGCAGGATGTGGAGATAGACATAGAGTTAGCACCAGGTGACCAGACAGCCATCCCAAAGAGTAAGGAGCAGGCTGAGAGAGATGCAGGAAACCAACTGCACATGCTTACGAACCGCCATGACAAGTTTCTTGACTCACTACGGGAGGTTAAGGTAAGGTTGGTCCTTTTTAAAACCAGCATGTACTCCTTCAGATCAGAATGCACTGAAAGGTTGACAAAGCTAGCTGGATTTTGACAAAACTGAGGGGGATGATTTAACAAAATTACCCTTATTACCCTGGGGTTACTACTGGCAATATTAGAATGCAGTGTTTGAGATGCCGAACTTCCTTATTTTATTTTATTCTAGCTATAAAATCAGGAACTGATTTTTAACCTGGGAGATCAGTCAAATGCAATTATGCACCTAGAAGAATAGAAAATTAGTAGTGCTTTTGAGCCCTGAAGACAAGGTTTAAGAACAGCACTGCCTTGCTGAGTCAACAACTGTCCTTTTTCTGTGCTCTGTGTTAGACGGGGGCACTTCTGAATGCTCTGGTCCAGCTTTGTCACATCTCCACACCGCTGGCTGAGAGGACCTGGGTTCAGCTCTTCCCTCGCCTGTGGAAGATCCTCTCTGACAGGCAGCAGCATGTGAGTATAGCTTACTGCAGTGTTTCCTCTAGGATTTTTTTTAGCAGCGGCGGCAGGCCTGTCCGAACACCCCCACCCCCCCGTCACGCCGGCAAACGTTTTACGTATGAAACAGAACTGACACTTCGCTGCGACACAAACAAATATATTTACCGTTTTAATGTTTCCAGGTGTTTGATATCAGGACGTGGAGCTGAGAACTGACAAGTTGAACGTTGTCCAATTAAAACGGACCCACCGCGGTGACGTTTTTGGTGGAGCTGTTAGTTTAATAGTCGACTTGGAAGAAAGCGAACGTTTTGACAATAAACTACATCAACACAACAGTATGTGGAGTTAAACTGGACAGCCCCAATAACCTCTGAATAGTTCTACTCGTTGTTAAATTGCAATGTGAGCGGCAGCCAACGGGGGTGCATTATGTCGGCAGGGTCATTTAAAAGGCAACCGTGACTACATTGTGCGTCTGCCCCATTAATGATACCGTGGCGGCAGAAATTTAACAGCGGCGGGCCGCCGCTCCAAAATCAACATAGAGGAAACACTGGCTTACTGGCCTCTACGTAGTTACACCCAAAGCAGAGAAGCACAGAGCTAGGTAACTTTTGCATATAATGTATATTTTAGTGTTGCTGCAAGTATGATGGGTGAAAATATGACAACTGTTGTGAATATTCCCGTAATATTTTATACGGGAAAGAAATGCATGCTTCTTTGTCACTCCACAGTGACAGTTAAGTCTCTTTCAGAATATAAACCAATAACGCAGGTATTTTTGACTTTGCCAATTTGTTCTCATTGAGTCACACACACACACACACACACACACACACACACACACACACACACACACACTCATCCGCTCCTTACATCCTTTTCTGCATCTTATCAGTGACGTTAGCAAGCTGACAGTAACTCTGACCTTGGCCATCCTATTTCTCTCAAAACGTGCAATTCCACTTAATGAGGACAGATTCATTTATGCTAAATATGGAAACGAGAGAGCTGAAGGAGGGAAGCTGTAATGAGTTTAACAAACCAGATGCATATAGAGTATTTTGAGACTTGTTGAAAGACCTTGATTTGAAGTGATTGAGCTCTAAAACATCTGAAAGATGCAGTCAAATTTTCTTCCTGTGACAGACATGAAGTCATAAATATGTCATGTGTTTATTCTGATTCTTTCCTCAGCTCAGTCTATGGGGAAAATAGAGTGATTACTGCTGCTCAGACTTTATATCCCTTAACTGATTATTACATGGGATAGAAAAGCATATTCCTCTTAGGAATGAATTTGGCCCTCTCCACCACAAGCCTAATTAAAGTGACCATCAAGGCATTAATTATTCCATTCTGTCAATGGGCAGTGAAAATTATATTCATTACCAATACATCATTTATTTCTGAGTATGTGTCAGTCATGATTATCAGGGCACTTGCTCTGCGGTCATACCCAAAGTCTATTCTATGGGCGTTCAGAGAGGCTCTGATTGCATACTGTGCAGATCAAACAACAAACAAATACTTTTTTCAAAATGTCTACATTACTTTAAATAAAAGTATGTGTAAGTGCTAAATTAATTGAAAATGTGTAAGTATGACTGGGTTAAATGGTTGTTATCACTTCCATGATCATAATATTTTCCAATATTGACTATTCATATTTGTGGATAAAAACACAACACGCCATTTGCATATTAAATCATATTTGCTAATTTCTGTATAAAATGAATGAACTTCCAATGACTTGTTGATTATGTTTCTTGTGGTCATGTATCCCTTCCCATTCATCTTAACTGTTTTCTTTTACCTCTCTTTTCCTCTCTTTTACTGGAAAAAGGCATCGTGTTGCATCACATACATGCAACAGAATGCCTTTATCAATATGCTATATCAGTGCACTGCTGCTTAGGTGAAACTGGGTAGCTTAATGATCTCTCTCCCCCCTCTCCAGGCTTTGTCAGGAGAAATGAGTCCTTTCCTGTGTAGTGGCAGCCACCAGGCCCAGAGGGACTGCCAGCCCAGTGCCCTAAACTGTTTTGTGGAGGCCATGTCGCAGTGTGTGCCTCCTATTCCCATCCGCCCCTGTGTGCTGAAGTACTTGGGAAAGACACACAACCTCTGGCTACGCTCCACTCTAATGCTGGAGCAGCAGGCCTTTGAAAAGGGCCTCAGCCTGCACAGCAAACCCAAGCAGAGCACTGAGTTCTATGAGCAAGAGAGCATTACACCACCTCAACAGGTAATGTATTTAGCGTGAAGTTATTATTTTTTTTATGCACAATCGTTTTTTTTATTTGAGAGTGTCCCCTTATATTTATTAACTTGACAAATGAAAACCAGTGTTTCCTCCAGGATATTTTTGTAAGGAAAAGACTAAACAGACTAAAGAAAATATTTTAGGGTCAGCTTCTTAAAGCCTCTACTGAACTTTTTATATATCTTCTCCTCCATTAATGAGGATCTGGAATTGTATTTGTATGTCATTTTTATGTTGCAGCGTTTAAAGTTGGCAAATCTACCTCTTATCCTTTTTGAACTGGACTCATTAACAAAGCTGTGCTCATTCTGATTTTTCAATTTGTTCTGCTGCCATTTATATTTTGTTCCACTTCTCTATAGGAGATTTTGGACTCCCTGGCAGAGCTCTACTCTCTGCTCCAAGAGGAGGACATGTGGGCTGGCTTGTGGCAGAAGAGGTGCAAGTTTCCAGAGACCGCAACAGCCATTGCCTACGAGCAGCATGGCTTCTTTGAACAGGTGAGTGAAAGCTTGAAAGGAAACCACTAGCCACTTTAATATTTATGTATGACTCAGTATACACTCCAATTTCCAATTAATAGGCTTCACCATCCTCCAAATAAAACCTAGCTCCATGAAGGTGTTATTGAACTTTTTTGTCATTTTGGAAGCTGTACTTTGTGTTGTGGGTAAATTGTATTTGATTTAATTAAAGGTGTTTATAATATTTTGTATATCGATGAGGATTGACAAAATGTTGCAGCAGGGTGCATTGAGGCAGGCGTGGTGCACTGATAATCATTTTACAAAACATTTTGTGTGTCTGCTCAGGCCCAAGAAAGCTACGAGAAAGCAATGGAGAAGGCTAGAAAAGAGCACGAGAGGAGCAACGTCTCCCCAGCCATCTTCCCTGAGTACCAGCTCTGGGAGGACCACTGGATACGGTAAGATGTGTAGAACAGAAAAAGATGCTGGAGGGCACATAGAGAGCCAGCAGATTATATATATGTATATAGCACAAATTATACAGAAGAGCATTCAGAAACAATATATCGACTATTAAGTGTATTTTTACCCTGAATATTTGGTGTATTTTACCATGCAAATCATTCATAAAATTAAAAGGAGAAACACACTATATTGAAGAGACTAAGAAACCCCAAGGGGTCTATGCTAATGTGTAGAACCCAGAAGGAGTTTGTAAAAGGCCAAAATGAAACAATGAATTTTTAGCCAGGCAAACCTCCCACGGTGTTGGCCCCAAATGATGCACTGTGAATTGGACTAATGAAACATTTAATCCCTAAAATCTAAAAGTAATCTAAAATTTGCACAGCTGAAGCACATTTAAAAGCATCAAATGTTTAAAGTTCCATAAACATCTCCCTTGTCTCCATGTCCAGCTGTTCTAAGGAATTGAACCAGTGGGAACCATTGACAGAATATGGCCAGTCCAAAGGCCACTCGAACCCATATCTCATGCTCGAGTGTGCCTGGCGGGTTTCCAATTGGGCTGCAATGAAGGAGGCTCTGGTACAGGTGAGAAGTGTGATATTAACATGTTAAAAATGTATTCATGTTTGGATTTCTACACACATAAACACACATGCATGCATGCACGCTTCTACTGCCTCCCAAGGGTTGCAGTAACCCCCAACAGTTTGACAGAAAATAGAAACTATAACCACAAGTTCTCACTAACACAATCACAGACGCAGTGGAGCCTCTAGGCTTAAACCCGGTGAACCAGAGACCCAACTCTACTTTTTTCATTTTATTCCTGGTTTCCGGTACAGTGCTGTATATTAAGCCCAGACCTCATGTCAGTGTGAAATATAGTAACTTGATATTGGGACTGTCCAGCCTCTCCACAACACCACACCCCTGGGGAGAATGAGAGAGCTGGCCGTAAAGCTGTGGAAATGCTGTTCAGCTGTTTGGCCTGTTAATTTATTGGCTTCATGTTTCCTAAAACAAAGTGTAGACGGGTGGTGAGCGTGTGATAGTACCTGACATATAACAAATACTCCTGCTTTGCTCTTTCAAGGAGACTTGGAACCAATCCATTGAGCCGCTCTGTCCTAAGGTGACACCTAATTAAATTGTCTGGATGGCAGTACCATCTCTGCTATATCCCTTCCTCTGTGTTTCATTCCTTCCTTCCTCTGTGTACCCATTTCTCTTTCTTTTGTCTTTTACTCCTCCAACTTCTCTTCTTTACTTGGTTTTCTTTTTGTCATTACTACCCTCTCTTCTTCTATTTCCACCTCCATCTCTTCATCCCTCGCTCTGCAGCTCTGGTTTTAGCAGCTAATATTTACGACAGCTGTGTGCGTGAATAATTACCCCGGCATCTGCTGCAGGGTGATTTGTTTTATGGTGGAGGAGAAGAGCAAGGCGTTCAGTTGCTTGCCTGCCCACTGCTCACCACCTCAGAGGCAAAGTCCAAATGTCCCTGCTTTCAATTAAAGCTGGCTCTTGATAAGGGCGGCCCTGTCTCCAGGATATTCATCAAGTGTCACCCCTGATAAGTGCGCTTTGACCGATCACTGTAATTTTCTCCAACACCGGAAGAGCTTATACAAATACACACCTAGGCTTTTTCATTCTCTTTCTCTTTTTTGTCTTCTCTCATTCTTTCTTTCTCTCGCTTACAAACACACAACAGCAAGCCACAGGTTTGACGTAGCAGGCTCCCCTGGGCTGTTGTTTGTTTATTGTTAATGCACTCAGCGTTAATCAATAGCAGGGCCTTTTCCACTCCTCCACTTCCGTGTCAGACTTGGTTGATTAGTCATTAGTGCAAAAGTCCTGCTGAAACCATTCATAAAATGAATTGGAAACAGTATTGTTGTGTATTTGTCCAAGTAGTAAATAATGCAAGGAAAGTGTCATAGGCCCTTTCCCCTCAAATGTTTACATTTAATTAAAACTGCCACGCTCCCAACACTTTAAAGAATGTGTGCTATTCTGTTTAACACAGACAAACATAGAAAATATATACTGTACACCAACTGTTTATCTGAATCTAGATATGTCACCAATTACACATTTATTTAAGTCTCTGCAACTAACTGCTGCCTTCAGTCAGCTCTTCCCAAAAGAAAAATGCGACATGACTGCAAAGGGTTATTTTACGTGCAGAAATCTACGTTTTCTAGTTGCTGAATTCTAACATCAGTCAGTCTTAACATGGACATGTCTTTATGTTTTGTCTACAGGTACACTGTAGGCAAACTGAGGATTAGAAAAAATACATAATGTATTACCTTAAACAAGGTATTTGTTGAGGAGATTGGCAGCCTTCACAAGATTTCATTTTCTCAATATTTTATCACAGCGTTTTATCCCGTATGCTGCCAGTATGGGTTTCGCAAGAAAACCGCAGGATTGCTTTTCAACATAGAGGAGGATGATGAAGCTATTTTCCAGTGCAAACACAAGTAGAGCTTGATTTTCTAGAAATGGGAGATGATAGAATAAGTAAAAGGCTGATGGAAAAAACAAATTACAGCACATTTATGCTCTTCAGATGAATGCAGAGGGAAACTACTAACACTCAGAAGATGGATATTAAAACCATTGCTTGTGTGACACTAAGCATCCTGGCCATGATCTGATATTTTTATTGTAGTTATACAAAAGTACACCAATTAATTTGATAGTGGTATATTGATCCTTAAAAATATTGATGATCACCTACCATTTACCCTTTAAAAACAAATACTTTTTATAGTTAAAAAAAAAAAAATCTACTCTAAACGTTTGTTTAAATATGGAAATTGACTTTCTGTGGGAATTTCCAGGTGGAGCTGAGCTGTCCTAAGGAGATGGCGTGGAAGGTGAACATGCACCGTGGCTACCTAGCCATCTGCCACCCAGAGGAGCAGCAGTTGAACTTCATAGAGCGACTGGTGGAGATGGCCTCCAGCCTGGCCATCCGTGAGTGGAGAAGGTTGCCGCACATAGTTTCCCATGTGCACACGCCACTGCTGCAGGTCAGTATACAGAATGCAGAGGTTTTTATTTATTTATTTTATGAATGGCTCTATTTATACAGACGCAGCAGTCAGGAGTCCAGGAAGAGAAGTCAGTTTATTGTGATAAGCACTTGAAGAGATGCATCCTGAGTGATCATCAGTAGCCCTGAGACGTTGTGCTGTTGAGTAACTGCTGATAACGGCCTCTATCTCCCTCTCTCACTCCATTTTTGTAAAATTGAGATAGATGATTAAAAAAAAGAGTGCAACCTTTAAGCCTCTTTGATTCCACTGCAAGAGATTACAATAGACAGGGGCAAAGATGAAAAAGGAGAAGGAGAAAAGAAGGGAGACTAAGGTGATGGAAATTGAAAAAGGTAGAGCGAACAGAATAGGGTGGACACGAGGAGAAAGAAAGAGAGAGAAAAAAGAAGAAGAGGATGGAAGAGAGTTAGTTTAGAATAGCTGTAATTACTTCCCTGCCATCAGATACCATTTGATTAAATACCTGCAGCAGAATTACATTTACATGATGAATGGGACGGTCTGAATGAAGGTTAGAAATGGGCCATCAGCTGATATTAACAGATAATTGTGAAAAATATTGTATTGCCTAATTTATTTTGTTTTGGGAGATTTGATTTCGGAGCGGGGGGGTTAAGTCTTCAGCACAGCTCTGATTCACTACATTTATCTTTTCAAAATGGGTATTTGAATTGGATGACTACGTTCTTTGTTATTGTGCGTGTGTGTGTGTGCGCGTGTTTTTTTTTTTTTTTTGGTGTGCGTGTGCTCGCATATGTGCAGTCCAATTATTTACCCTAGCCGAGGGAAAACAAGCTATTTATTCCTCTACCCAGCCAAGCGGCCTGTTGTAAATCTCCATTCCAAACTCTATATCTCATATTCACAACTCCATGAGCCTTGGAGAATGAGAAGCCCAGACTCTGCAAATACAGTAGGGCTCAAATTTGAATCAAGTTATCATCAAATCCCAGCCCTTAGCAGTGACTGACGATCAATGGATTATCAACCACGCTATTGATTATGAGGGTTGGCATTAATATTGATTGATGAGTAGTTATAATGGAATGATTGATTATATGTTCACAGAGAGGCTTTGGACCAATCAATGAGGCTTTTTATCACGGAATGAGATAGAAGCCCTCGCTTATCATTTTCACATTTTCCCATCTCCTTGTCCTTTATTCTGTGGCACATCGGACTATTCGAGTAATTTAGAAAGACATAGTGATTTTCCAGTCAAAATTTTGTTGGTGGCATAAAAAAATATTGCTGGGGTGTATTTCTAATGCAACTGTTTGTTGCAAAGTGTTTTGTGATATGTAATACACGCAGGACCCCAGGTTTCTCTTAATTATTCAGTCCAGTTGGTCTGAAAAAGGAAATGCAATGGAAACTGTGTCAAATAATGTGTGTTAATGTTTGTACTACAAGAGGCAATGAGAAGGCATTGTTTTTTCTTAGGGCTCTGAGATCTTTTGATCTAGCTGTCCTTAGAGGTAAATGTGTTTGGCCACTTTGATCCATCTCCTTTGTGGAGGCTTTCAGTCGCTGGGGTTGTTGAGTAAGCCAGTGACCTAGAGGAGAAAAGCCCCTGCATTGTCTTCTGTCGTCATATCTGTCAATACCCTAACAGTGCTCTTTCTCTCATTATTTCAGTCTCTGCCTTTCACTTCATCTTTTATGTTTTTTACACTCGATGCTTTTACCTTATAGTCTCACACAGTCTTTTTTCCCATTAACACAGTCTAACACCTTCTCTTTCTTACCATCACCTTTCTTCTTGTTCCCTCCATCCATCTTCTGATCCTTGTTGTCCACATCTCCCACGCCATCTTTCCACTTCTCAACTTAAACCTTGTCTCCACACTATAGTCACTTTCTAACCATGTTATCACCCTATCTTCTTACTCCTTCTCGTTGAATTCATTTTGATGTTTTAGGGATTTTCTGCTTCATTGTGCAGTGAACCACACACTGAAGACAACAAGAAACAATGGGAGAGAGATGAGGCAGAACTGCACAAGACGGCTCCCTGCACTAAAAAACTTAGTATGCATGTCAAAACACCCTAGAGCAAGAAAAGCTTAAAACTGTTTGCTTCTGAAGCATCAACAGAACACAAAAAGAAAATAAACAATTTACATGATATGCACTTGGAAAAAAGTAATGTGGATACCATGTGGGTAATGCAGTGCAAACTGAGCAGGAAATGTGGCTAGTAACATACATTTGTTGAGATGTGTAGACAGAATATTAACAAGATTAAGTCCAGCTGGTATACTGTCTGGACCAAATCTTTGAAGCAGATTGTAGAGAAAGCCTGGGAACACAAAATGTTAAATGTAAACAAAAAATGTTGCGTGAGAAGCATTTGGCTGATACTTCAGATCTGCCACCTTGCATGCAAAATAAAAGAGTCACAGTCAAGTGAGTGTGGTCAAGATACTCATGATACTGTACGTAATATACATAAAGATAGAGAGCTGATTTTTACTTTACTAATTTCTCCCCCAGGCGGCACAGCAGATCATTGAGCTGCAAGAAGCGGCCCAAATTAATGCAGGGCTTCAGCCAGCCAACCTGGGCCGCAACACCAGCCTTCATGACATGAAGACTGTGGTGAAAACCTGGAGGAACCGACTGCCCATTGTTTCTGATGACCTGTCCCACTGGAGCAGTATCTTCATGTGGCGCCAGCACCACTACCAAGGTCCGACACACACTCCCACAGCCCCGATACTGCTTGTCAAGTTTGACACCAGGGATGTTGTTATTTATGTTCACATGCATGACTTTTTACACATTGTACAAGTATTACAGGGTGACACTCTCATGAAGACACTCTCAGATTGCTGCTTAGGTTTCTACTCGTTCCAGGAAGGGGTCTTCTTTAAAAGGCCACGATGTGCAGAACCCCCTCAGGGTCTCTGTACTTTTCAAAATGTCATCTTGCTAAAGCACTCTCTCTCTCTCTCACTGCAGGACATAACACACACACACACTGACACACACATATATTTACCTTGCTCAGTGCTCAGCTCTCTCCCGCGGTGACTTTGAAACCATTCAGAGAGGCAGCCACTGCAAAATGTGATGTCTCAAGCAACTTGAGCTCCAACTCGCACTGTGAAGCGCTGAAATAATGATAGCGCTGGTTCTGCAGCACCATGCCAATAAAATCCACTTCATTTATACGTGACAGCCTTCAAACTTATGTTAAAGTGAAATGGAATTTTCTTGATGAAATTCATCGCCATGGCCCATTTACTGTTCAATACGTTTAGTGTCCCCAGTGCCCTCCTCTGCTCCTCTGACAGCTGATCTTTCAGAGTGCTAGAAGTTCCCTAATGTTCATACTGCTCTAAGCACTCCTCTTTTAGTTTACTTTTTCAAATGTGACACTTGCATAAAGAGAAAAGCCATGCTCATTACTGTTTTGTCTCTGTCCACAGCTATAGTGACTGCTTACGAGACGAACACACAGCACGATCCAACCAACAACAATGCCATGTTGGGAGTTCATGCCTCGGCTTCTGCTATCATTCAGTATGGCAAGATAGGACGCAAACAGGTACTGGTTTATGCTTGTGAGCTCTTTGTAGGCAGATAAATTCAAAACAAGTGTGAATCAATAAACAACATTAAGTTTAACATTTGTTTTTCCTCTAATAATTCCTTCTTTTTAATTGTGTTCGTGAAACCAAATAACGCTGTTGCTTCCCCAGGGTTTGGTGAATGTGGCTCTGGACATCTTGAGTCGTATCCATACCATCCCCACAGTGCCCATTGTTGACTGCTTCCAGAAAATCAGACAGCAGGTCAAATGTTATTTGCAGCTGGCTGGTGTCATGGGCAAGAATGAGTGTATGCAGGTAAGAATATGACCTGTTCTTCTATACTATATTTTTTCACCTGTTTATTTCTTTATTTAACCTATACACAATATGGATGCATATATTTAGAAAATGAAAACTGAAAGCAGTGAAAGTGTGGCAATAAACAATAGTCGCACGTAATTGGTCTAATCTACCGTACACTCCAGGATTGTTGACTAGAACTCTGCCCATAATGAATAATATATTTCAGATGTCAGTGTGTTAACGAGTGTGTTTGTCATGTTCAAAATCACTTGGTTTTATTAACAACATAGCAACATAACATTTATATTTCTGCTCGTAAGTAACTCATGAAATATTTCATTGGCAAAGTCACACACGAGAACGAGCAAAAATCATTTAGTTTGTACAATCTAATTATGTGTCGTCAAAACATGATAAATATATCATGCCCATGTAACACCTGCACCATAATGCAGCACAGCTGCAAGAGATTTGGACCGTGGTAATGCATGCTCCAATTTGAAATAAGCCAGCCTCTACTGAAGAATAACACAATTGATTCATTTAGTGTGATTTAAATACTTGGGTTGATTTCTGTTAGTAGTAGCTGGAGGTCTAGTTAGTGGTACTCTGACTGGGGAAAGTAGTACGAGCAAGAAGTGTTTGGGGTGCCTCTAGGTGACAAGTTATAGCAGGGAGACTTATAAGAGAGTGTAACACAGGAGCTTGCTCTTAAGCCCATGGAGTACTCTGATTAATAGAAGCAGTTCAGCACACCACAAGTCATTAAAAGTGCCAGTAGACACTCTTCTCTCTCTTTCTTTCTCTCTTCTATCTCATCTCCTCTGGTTCTCTCTGTCTCTCTCTCCTGCTACACATCGTTTGTCACAGCAGTACATAGGGGACACCTAATCAGAGCCTCACCATAATGGAAGTTTAGTCCCCTTAACACCTCTTTTCTTACTTCTTAATGAATACCGAGCAGTTTGTTTGTTTTTCACCTGTGATTATGGCCCTGTCTAAAACAGAATGTTGTGGTATCTTCTTCTCCATTCCTCTCCCTAGCATCCATGAAAGTTTCTGTTTTGCAGTTTGGTGTGAAGTTAAACCTGTGTTGTTCTCTTCCCTGTCTGTTAGGGTTTGGAGGTGATAGAGTCAACCAACCTGAAGTACTTCACCAAGGAGATGACGGCTGAGTTCTACGCTCTAAAGGGCATGTTCCTGGCTCAAATCAACAAGTATGTCCATCAGTTCTCCAACTGTCTGCTCTTGCCACTTTGTAGCAAACTTTAGATTTGTTTCTTTCACCTTTTTTGTTCTTTTGGATTCATAATTTGTTTATTATCGCATTGTCTTCAAACTGCGTAAGTAGTCCCTTAGCACTGCACGGGTGTTTGATCCCGTCAGGACATGGCAGTCATATTTAATCGGAACTTCTGGCCTTACGCACCTCTGAGATTATGTTACTAGGTTACCCCCGTGACGTGGCTTAGATATTAATGTACGTCTGTGTCATCAGTTTGTGACACTGTCAGCAATGTGTTTTTGGCTGCAGGGGTTGCCTGTGGAGCGTACAACTACTCTCTATGGTTTGCTGGATACCCACAGCCACACGTCTTTAACACCTCTTCCCCTTCAGCACCCCTCCTTTCACCCGTCATCTTTGACGTGACATGGCATCCTGTGGGGTGAAAGACAAATTGAGGAAGGTTTATTAAACGTATATGCAGCTCAATAATTAACTCGAGGCAATTTGCAGGAATCTCTGGGATCAGCAGAACTTGCCTCCACCTCAGCAGGGTTTATTGCAATCATTAAGTTTCCCCTACACCGGGGGAGAATTAACAGCAGAGTGGGGGTTAGGGGTTGAGAGACACTTTGTGTATGTGTGCGTGCATGTGCAACCACATGTGTTGAGGATTTTGGGATCATTCAATTAAACGGGTGTCAGATATTTGACAGTCTGTTGGGTGCCTGTGCTCCTGTTGAGCCGGGTAGTAGAAACTGTTAATGTACTTCAACACTGGCAAAGTGACTGAGGCAACCCCATTAAGTATTACTGGAGGGTCTCCGGCTCTGACTCCCATAGCAATCAAGCTCCCATTTCTTAATCACATGCCAAAATGCCTTTTATAATAACACATTTTAATTGATTGGCTTGGGAGACATTTCGCTGCAAGTAAGTGGGAGTAGTTTTGGAAGCACTCCTAAAATGGAGGTCCATTTACCAACTGTAGCTCGGTAAGGCTTTTTCATTGACAGGCCTGTCTCCTTGTTTTGACTGCAGAGTGGTGCTTCTCGGGTGCCTCTTGCATCTTATTTATTAATCAAAGGCTGAAAGGTGTGTAAAAATTATTCCAACTGCGTGCCAACGAGTGGTTAGAAGGCTCTTGGCGTGGTGAAAACAGCTGATGATTCAGAATATATTTCCCTGTCAGCATAAATGTTGCAGTCAAAATTTGGGGGGCCCTGCCAGATTTCACCTGTCTATTTCTTTGCCTGCTATTTAAGAAACTGTGACTACTAGGTTGCAGTACCGGGATAAAAAATTCCAAGGATTCTCAAGTTTATCAGCCTGCAGATTTAGCTAAGCTGTAGTGATGCTCTTCACGGTCAATGTATTTGTGTACAGATAAATATAGCCATTACACGGAGGTTTTTACCTTGCTGGGGCTCTGTCATTTCTGATAAAATAGGAAGATGTTAAGCTCATATGTCACCCAGTATTAAGTTGATTGATCTGCACAGTATGATAGCGTTAGGTCCAATATAGCAAAAATCCTGAACCCTCAGTGACATTAATTTATGCTGGGTTAAATGCTTACTCTGTAATGCTGAGGGGAAAGGCCTTGAAGATTACAGCAAATGAAATATGGTGCTTATTGATGTGTAGTACATCATTCAGAATGTGATCATCATAATCTGTTTCACACTCCATCTTTCTCCTTTTTAACCCTCCTCTCCGCACAAGTAATTGCATCCATCTCTTTCAGCTCTATGTTACCGTCAGATTGTCCCTCACTTTCTAACTCTCTCCACGTTCCCTCCCTTCTTTTTCCAGGTCAGAAGAGGCCAATAAGGCCTTTTCAGCAGCGGTACAGATGCACGATGTTCTGGTGAAGGCCTGGGCCATGTGGGGCGACTACCTGGAGAACATCTTCGTCAAAGACCGCCAGCTCCACTTGGGAGTCTCTGCTATTACCTGCTACCTCCATGCCTGCCGCCACCAAAATGAGAGCAAGTCCCGCAAGTACCTAGCAAAGGTGATCACATAAATGAGAAGAAGGCCTTTTGTTTGATCATCCATGTTCAAGTGTTTCAGGCAAAATGTGAAGATTCCTTGTGAAATGCTGATACTGGCAACATAGTCGTTGTTGTTTGTTTATCTCTTGTCCCCAGTTGTTAAGGATTTAGAAGTGAGAATGTTTGTTTTGTTTTGTTTTTTTGTTGACTGCTCTGAAAGAAGCATGTCAGCAACCACTCCTGCACTGAACCCCCGCTTCTCTAAAACCGGTACCCTCAGTCAGGCCTTTTTATTCAGACAAGGTCACTTTCAAGTCCCGAGTTTCTTCACCTCATCCATCCCCTATATTATATTGGTGCTGATGAGAAGAAAGGCATTCTTTTTTTCCCCCTCAGACTCTGCCACAGTTACAAGCAGAGGAGTAGTAATTTGATCGATTATAGTCCAGCGGTAGACTGTGTGGATGGGTTCCCACGGTAGATTGTTGGTGGAGTGAAGGCTATCCTCTGGCACGGGGGGGGGTTAACAGACTAATGGCCTCCCCTGATACTCCAATCTCATGACCCTCTACATGGACCGACCTTTCTCTAACACTCAGACCAATGCTACCAGTTGAGTAAGCCCTGTGTGGGAGGTAAAGAGATGGACTCCTTGCTAACAAGCATCCCACCTTCTTACACAGACACACACCAACTCATTCAATACAGCCCCTCCAGTCCCTCTAGAGGTTAGCACAGAAGGACCTTGTAAGGAAATTGTGAACTTTACTAAACTGCCTGCTGGGTTTCTGTGTTCAAAGAGCCACACAAAAGTCAGATTAGAAGGACTCATCCTCAGTGTCAGCCTTTTATAAATAATAAACACGGTCGTGCCACATCCAGTGTTAGCACTGGGCATTACTATCATTATCTGTTCTAATAATGGCTGCTACCAGCTACACGTCTAATTGGATGTTTTTCTGGTGACCCCCCTATGGTATTGTGCTGCCAAGCTGGGTTGGCAGTGCTTAGTCCTGATGGGTGAAGTGAGATGACCAGTCATTATCAGTAATTATACACAATCTGTGTACCCGGGTTGGCTCGTTGAAGAGAGCCTGGGGGGTTGAGTGGGGTTAATGTCTTCATCATAATGTAGATGCACGCACAAGCACACCAGGGGAGGAGAGATCACCTCCACATTGGCTCAGCTTTGATCATAGTAAGGACTGCCAAGCCCCCTCCTGCTGTGAACGGGGCCAGGGAAGCAGCAATAGTCTGATTAATGACAGAGACCTTACCTCTTGCTACTTGGTGTCTTACAGCAGCTCCTTTATTGTGAATGGAGTATTTTAATGTAACTGCCTTGGCAGGAATAACCAGAGTGTTGCATTTAATTTGTTGTTTGTTTCTTCCTTCTTTTCCTATCTGTCTCTCTTGTCTTCACCCTCCACCCCACCCCATTCTCACATTTTTTTTCTGTTCTTTTTTCCATCTGTAGGTGTTGTGGCTGCTCAGCTTTGATGACAAGAACACCCTGGCAGACGCTGTGGACAAGTACTGCATTGGAGTCCCGCCCATACAGTGGTTGGCATGGATACCACAGCTCCTGACCTGCCTGGTTGGTTCAGAAGGCAAACCTCTGCTCAACCTAATCAGCCAGGTGAGGCCTCTACAAAACTCCCTATCCCAATGCCAGATCTCGATGCTCATTGTGCTTCAGCCAAAATCCCTTTGGACTCGTCAACATTTTATTAGTGAAAATACTGTGAAAAAAGGATCAAATTTTAGTTTAGTTTTAAAATCATCTTCCCCCCCCTTGTTGTGTTTTCATTTTGTCTTCTCCAGTTTCATGTCTGGATGTCTGCTCCACCCATCAATCATTCATATTTTTTTCTCTTGGCTTCTTTCATCCGTTCGGGGCAGCACATCTGGCTGGTGTGTTAGCATTAGTCTCATGCACGTCTTTCTAATCAAGATAAATTAACTGCATTCACGCCAAAGTGGCCTCTCTCCTGCTTTCTATTTACCAAATTAAGCATTCAGATTATTTCACTGTCCCTTTTACAGCAATTTACTGGCTTTCACCAGTCTCTGGTGAATTGGTTTTTAAATTATTTGTTCAAGAAATGATTATAAAGTTAATATTGTACGCATCCGCACTGCGGGAACAGAGCTAGTAATTAAAACGAGGACTAATTTGCTTTGCTTAATGGAGTATTATTTCCGCACAATTTGAAGAGGGTGATCTTCAAAGAGTAGTCTGCTATAACAAACAGCCATCCACTCAGCAGAGCAGGAATATTGTATATAGGATATGAGAGAGTGTGTGTGGAGGAGGATAAAAAGAAGAGATGGAAGAGACGGGGTTTTAAAATACAAGTGGGTAGTGTAAGACATAGATGTAGTATCATGGAAAGACAGATTGTGTGATGAAGCATGATTACTTGGGAATTAATTGGGAATCCTCTCTACTTTTTAGCATTAAAAAGAGGAAACATCACACTGATGTTTGGTTGTTAAGCTCATTAACAAACTGGCTTAATGCAAGTTAGCTGTTAAATAAATGAACAGCGGAAACGTACTGAATCATTTGCATATATGTTTCTATCTTGGATTTTTATATAATCCGTTAAGGTTAGGTGTCTTGTGTATCTAGAGGACACCTGAACAGGACACACAGTTGTTACCGTGATTAATGTTGTGACCTCTTGGTTACAGTTGAGTCACTTAAACCAGTACCTGCCTTTTGCATGTATATGAATGGATGTCAGTGGGTGACTGTAGAGATTATTCATCTACAGAGATCCAGTCCCCCCCCCTTTGGTCTGCCTCGTCACCCCGTAATGACTGAAGGGTAAAAGGTTGACACCCCTTTCTTCATCCCCATTTTTATGTAAAGAGAAACCCACATTTTAATGCATGGCAGGCTTTGTCTCTGCCACTCGCCTGAATTATTTAGAGTTTCTCTGCGGCGGCGGGATGTTTAAAAAACGTATGTTGAAATATTGATGAAGGTGAGGAGAAGAGCGCCTGGGGGCAGGCGGGAAGATGAATCAGAAGTTAACAGAGAATCTCGACACCTCTCCCCACACGCGCTCTCCCACCCTCCTTCGCTGCCTCCTCCTTGTCTACCATTCGCCCTCTTCCCCTCGGCCCACCTCAACTTTGCCAAAATATGACATTTCTTATCTTCCCATTAGCTGGCTGATCTCTGGTTCCTCCTTTTCCTCTCTGCCTTCCTTCCTCTTTCATCTTTAATGTTGCTGTTAGATGCCACTTAGAACTCCTTCTTTCCGTTACCCCTTGACTCTTCTTCTGTGTTTTTTAGCACTGAAAAGGAGAATCGTGAAAAACACATTCACTGTATTTCCAATACATAAAATTTAGAAATATGAGAGATGGCAGTGTGTAAACATTCGCAGAATATTGTATATGTATATGGTGTGAAAATGTGTCCACATTCAACTTATTAAATCTACAGTTTCCATATATGTATTCACTTGACTTAGATATTGGTAGAATGACACATTTCTGCAAGCTTGCAGGAGAAGCAGATGACAATAACTTACCTTTTTTTCCAGGACTGAGGCTGTGGCTTTTTGTACTGGAAGCATTATACAGATGGTTGTATTTAAACCATAAAAGAGCAGATAAAGGCTTTTGGTGGTAGCTAAAGGTGCTCCATAGCTAAATTACATCAACACTGAAAAAGTGGAAAGTGTTTTTCTAGATGTAGTTCAAAGTAATAATAGTTTTCGTTCTTCTCTTTTGTATCATCTCCCGGCTGTACAGGCTTAGACCTACAACAGCAGCAGCCTCTTTCACCAGTTAGTTAATCCGATCTGTCTCCCCTGCCTTGGTGCCTTTACAGCACATCACATCACAGATTGACCATGTAGAGTTGTGGCTTACATGGATTGAGGGAGTTTCTTGAAGAATTTGAACTTGCCGAGATCTGGAACAGCTCATTTAGTATTCTGGTCCAAGCAGAACTGCAGTATGTTCTGTTTGCTTTAGGCCAACCCATTGTCACCCTTGGCAGCTTTTATACTTGAGCTAGTTCTTGTGTAATCTTGATTTGTGCAGTTTGAGATTCTCTCTGAATACCTGGGCTAGATGTCAGAGGAATGTGGATATAATAGTATAAGTTAAAGCTTAGAGGGTCCAAAATCCATTTAGCTTTAGGCTAAATTGTAAAAATTCTTCTTCTCTTTCATCCTTCATCTCTCTCCTGTATATCCCTCCTCCTCCACCTCGACCCACTTTAAGTCATATTTAGCTCAGTTTTGTTGTTGAGGTGTGGAGGTATCCCTTTCACCCTGCAGGCATATAGATGGTCTAGAAGGGATCAAGTATCTTGTAATTGCAGCCTATGAAATTGTGCTCTGAGACCTGAGAGAAGCTTCCACCAATATGCAGTGGGCCTATAGCCAGGAAACCAGAAAGTTGGATTATAATCCCTAATTACTTAATATATGTTATTCTCAGATTTTATGAAAAAAAGAACGTTCTTTCAGACTGCTACCATGTTCCAAAAAAGAAACCACCGTGGGCAGAGCTTGTTTTACCTCTGCTTATAGGTTTAAAAAAATGGCAGATCTGTATTCTCGCCTGTGTAGAATTTTGGGGAGCTTTGTCACAGCTTATGTTCTACCTTTAGGCTCTCGCTTTGTACAGTCACAGTGATAGCCAAGTTGTGTCGCAGCGGTCGCCCTTTTATGTGTTGGAATGTCATTTGGTGACAAGTGTGGAATTGTTATTGTAGCCACATAAAGGAGCTGTTTGAGAATTTGTTCATAGCTTTTACTGCATGTTCAAGACTTTATATAAGGTCCTATAAAGTGTATTTATAGACGAACACGTTCCATATTGTCGTCTGAGCTTGCGCAACTACACGAACGGATGATGAATGTAAGAAATGTATAGCGAAAGAAAAATAAAAAAGTATTTACATGGCTTGCTGGAAAGGTAGCTAGCCGTGTGTGTGTGTGTGTGTGTGTGTGTGTGTGTGTGTGTGTGTGTGTGTGTGTGTGTGTGTGTGTGTGTGTGTGTGTGTGTGTGTGTGTGTGTGTGTGTGTGTGTGTGTGTGTGTGTGTGTGTGTGTGTGTGTGTGTGTGTGTGTGTGTGTGTGTGTTTAATTTCTTGTTTTAGCAACAGACATTTTCAGTGAATACATAATCTTGATTTCAGAAAATGCTCTAGCTTGGATGCCGAACTACAGGACTATGTAACCAACTAATCCTACCTACTGACTACACTGTGACCTGAGACAGATCTATAGTTTATACACCAAAGGTAGACAGTGAATTCACCTGCTGTATTTAAAGCAATTTTACTCCTCCAAGTTTGAGGTGAATTTGATATGTGTTTTAAAACCTGAAGTCTCTTATGTCCTGACTTCATCCGTTAAGCCTTCCAATGTTGTCGGTGACTTTTCTTGAAAGTCTTGAGGGCAATTTCATCATCAGTCACATTCAGTTTTGTAATTCAGCCATGACGTGTTTTTAACTTCCCTAACTCCCCTGCCTCAAAGCTTCAAACACTCCCTCTGTTACAGCAGTGGTCTCTGGCTGTATCAGTATGATCTCTCTCCTTCTCTCTCTAACACACAAACAGTATCTCTCTATCCCACTCTCCCTCCATCTCTTCTTTCTCTACCTCTGTCTGCCTCTTTCTCTCTCACCCTCACTCTCTCTCCTTTGCTGTCCTGAGGGGGAGTCTTTGAAATGTAATCTGTGACCCTCTTTTATCTGCTAGGTGGGACGAGTGTACCCCCAGGCTGTCTACTTCCCTATCCGCACCCTTTACCTGACACTCAAGATCGAGCAGAGGGAGCGCTACAAAAGTGGTAAGTAAACATGGCTGGCTAGTTTGTTGGCCCATTACCACACTCTGAACATTAAAAGCTCTTTTATACTTTCACCATGCTGATTTATTAAATGTAAAGGTACATATGGGTTATGTTTATAGCATATGGAATAGGCTCTGTAACATATAACCAGTGTTACACTGGGCTGCACATCTGTTCTTCAATGGTTTGTATTTCAAGAAATTGTAGAATTTGCCTCTGCTTGTTTTTGTTTTTGCTTTTCTGATCCTAATTTCCCTTATTTCCCCTCTTTCCTCCCTGCCTCCTCTTTTCCTTCTGTCACACCCCCCTCTCCACCACTCACCACTCTTCTTCCCCAGATGCATCTGGACAACAGCAGCCCAGTTCAGTGGGGGCCCAGCCTCACTCAGGGGCCTCTGACCCAGGGCCTATCCGGGCCACGGCCCCAATGTGGCGCTGTAGCCGCATCATGCACATGCAGCGGGAATTGCACCCCACCCTGCTCTCCTCCCTCGAGGGCATCGTGGACCAGATGGTGTGGTTCAGGGAGAACTGGCATGAAGAGGTGAGAAGAACAAAAGTGTTGGTTTCGTGTGTGTCTGGCTTTGTTGCTACGTGTGTGTTTTTACTGGATCAGATGGTGAGAAAACAATACAGGTGGCTGTGTTTTCATGCATCTCTGCATATGTGTGAACGCAATTCGGAGTGCACATTTGGAGTATGTGTGTCACGCCACCTGGTTGACCAGATGACCACAGTTTGCACATCCCGTCTCTCTGGTGGGCCGACACATCTGTTTAGTCTAAGGTGTTATTCTGACTTGTCTGTGAATATGTCATCACTGTTTCTCATTCCCTGACCGAACTAATTTTGTTGACATAAACCTATTAATGGTAGATTATATTCAAAACAGAATTGACAGTAGACTTGTGTAAATTTCAGCTGGTAGATCCCCCCCCGCCCCCCACCAAATTCATTATTATATAATCCTTTTTGTTGAAGCGCATGTCGACTTAAATCATCCATTCAGCCAGCAGCCTTTTTCCCCCCTAGCTAATTGTGCAGATGTCAGTGCAGGGGTAGGCCTGACTTCAACTTGGTGCTGCTGCAAATTGTTTTAGCCATGCTAGGCAGCCTCTGTGTAAGGTACCCAGCCTGTGGGTGGAGGGGAAGACTGGGACAAAGAGGCAGCAGGAGGCGAGAAGACTGAGACAGGTGATGGATGGGTGCAGTGAGCGTGTAGGATGGGGCAAGGGATTTAGGGACGGAAGTTAGTTGGTGTGTGTGTGTGTGTGTGTGTGTGTGTCTCTGTGTGATTATCTGTGATGCTTTTGGGCACTCGGCAGCAGCTGCAGACTCTATGCTTCGTTCCACGGGGCAAGCAGGGGCAGAGGCATGCTTATGCCATCAGCACCTTGTCTCTCAGTCTTGCTTTGGTTATTGTATGATATCACATCGCTGCACCTTTGTTCCTTAAGAAACATATATATGTGTGTCTCTGTCCTTACCTATGTCCATTTGTCAGAGGTCAGACTCAACTGATGCAAAAATGATTTGGAGAATTTTTTTGGAGCATCTTTATTAAGTTTTTCTCCATCCTCCTCCTCTCTCTACAGGTCTTGAGGCAGCTCCAACAAGGCCTTGCTAAATGCTACTCGGTGGCCTTTGAGAAGAGTGGTGCAGTGTCGGACGCCAAGATCACACCGCACACACTGAACTTTGTCAAGAAGCTGGTTAGCACCTTTGGTGTTGGCTTGGAGAACGTCTCCAATGTTTCCACTATGTTCTCCAGCGCTGCCTCTGAGTCGCTAGCCCGTCGGGCCCAAGCCACAGCCCAGGACCCTGTTTTCCAGAAGATGAAGGGACAGTTCACAACAGGTTGGTTGGCTTTTCAAATATACTCACGACTGGCTGTATTGACTTAGAAACATACAGATCAGACAGAAAAACAAGCGTTGAAAAGCCCTTTCATTTTGAGGTTGTTCTTGTGTTTACTTTTTGAACAGTTGTTTGTTTATTTTAGTTTCATGGCGGTCAGCCGTGTTAACTTTTGGCATTGCTAGGTTACCTCTTTGCAACTTCATCCACACATGGAAATTTTAAGAGACAAAAAAATGTGAGGCATATGTTTTCAGGCAACCAACAAAAAACTTTTTTTGACAAGGTGCAACAATTGGACAGGTAGCGAAACCAGCAACACCTCCTAGCTCTTCTCCCTAAAGCCTGGCCTCAGACATCAGCCCCCTTTCAGCAAGCAAGAGTAGCATTTGTGTTACTGTATGTCTACACTAGTTTAAATGATGAGACTGGTGCCCAACTGGCCTCTGTAGCAATATATTGAACCAGTTACGTTACATCCACATGGACACTTGTGCTGCTCATATCAGCGCTGTCAGGACAGACTGCACTGTCGCTTAGAGCAGCTGGGGCATTGGTTTCTGCAATGTAATTAAGGTTCCCAATAAGATGATGGGATTTCTGTGTGTGTGTGTGTGTGTGTGTGTGTGCGTGTGCGTGTGCGTGTGCGTGTGCGCGTGCGCGTGTGTGTGTGTACTGGTTTTGATTATACACAAGTCAGCTGCATTTCTAATCTAAGTTGGTGCAGCACTGCGATGATGATCTCAACAAGCACAAAACCTCAGAATTTGATAAAATCCAGCAGAAGATTCTGAGTGCTTTTGCCTCAGCTGGACCTATGAACTGCAAACTCTGTTGTAGAAATTCAGTCTTTGGTGTGAGTAGAGTTTAAAAGTCTGTAAAACATTATTTGTTTCACTACATCTCTTTTCTTTTACTGTAATTCAATTATTTTATTTCTTGGCAGCTTTTTATATCGGGGGGGAATAGATTCACAATGCATTAATAGTTTAGACATATTCACCAGAGGCTAATAATTTCCACCATATTGGTGCTGGGCAACAATCAATATATTGAAATGTAAATGTAGTGTAACCCCAGTTTGGCAACCAAGTACCACTAGCCACAAGACAATTGCTGTTTTATTGTTGTTGGAGCAGTATTTTTGCCAGGTGACCAAGCATTGCTTACAGATTGCTTTCTGTGCCAAAAGTGAATATAGCTCATAGAATACTGGAACAGGTTGTTGAATTTAAGAGTATACTGCTACTTGACACAAAGATGAAACCCTTAATTCCCTTTCCCTGTTATATATTGTTTCAAAACAGTAGCAGGATGGCTATTATGGACTCATTACAGAAAAAATCAGACCAGACACACTAATGTCAAATGTCATGCCATAATTGGGGTAACCAAATGACAGTGTGAATTATCGACAGTTTGTAGCTTGTATCTTAAAATTACCTACCTTTTTAAATCCTGAAACCTCTGAAAATTCCTACCAATGTAGTGTCTGAGGATAGTTCACTGATGTGACATCAAAGATTAGGAGTTGGAAGACACTCTGCAATGAGAGACAGTTCTCTGATCCATCCCCAGTTTTGCATTAACAACATTTCAAAGCAAAAATTTCTGTGATATTCATGTGGATGCTTGTAAGGCAATGATGAAGCCTTCAGTCATTTTGGACTGCATTTTCAGATTCATATGCAAGCTGTGGAATCCAACAGGACAGGTGCAGTTCTAGTTTAGCCAAGGCCCCCTCTGAGACATTTTTCTCAAAACAATCATTCCTCTGTTTTTGGAAGCCACGTGTCTGTTTTCCTACATTGCATAAGGGAGTTGAACCACAGTTCACCGGACCTGGTTTAAACAAGCACTGTCTGCAGCTCCCCCAGCTTTCAGTGTTCAAATAAACCTCTCTACTGACTCCTTTTCACTGTTACGGACTGACTGCACATACATGTTTGCTGAATTGCACTCACAGTAAATGGACTGGCCTCTCCTTTTTTACCCCCCCCCGCTCTTCAGTCTCTCTTGTGCTTTTCCCCTCCACTGGTCCTGAGAGTGGCCAATAGAGCTAATGTGTTTGGCCCTGGGATAGACGAGGACAAGGACAGTGAGTGAATGAAAAGCAGCTAGAGGGAAAATGTTCACCTGACTCCGAAAGAAAAAAGCTGTAATAAGGGTGACAAAAACAACAGTCATGAGAGTCTGAGAGAAAACATGAAGACAGGTGTGATGACATTAGCGAGCAAAAGCACGGGAATGGCACATGGACTGACTGAATGAACAACACAAACCAGAGTGAGCGAGACTCAGAGTGAGCGCTGCGCTGATGAATCTTACCAGATGTTGCAGTGCCAGCTGTGTTCACGCAGCCAGGCGTCACCAGGGCTTCTGCCTCGTAGGGTGCCTGCCGACCATCGCTACCCAGCTGTCCCCACGGCGATGTGGGAGCAGGGCCGACAGAGACTGAAACCACACAAGCCTTCCAGAGCGGAACAAACAGGGTTTACAGAGCTGCTGAGCAGCCAAGCTCCCATTCCCCGCACCACGTTAGTGGCTCACTCGCTTTCACAGGGTTTGTGGGCCGGAAAATATGGGTTTATGTGTGCACATATAACATTTGGCAGCAGGGAGGCATTCAAATCCAATTACGGCGAATGCTATTTGCATGAGTTACTGTTTTAGCAGTGGATCTGTTCCAAAGACTTTTGTCAGAAGAGCTTTTTCTGAAAGAAATGCAAGTTTCCTGGCTTTTTAATTCTGTGCCTATTGAATAGTCATTTGTCATGCTAAAATGACATTTAGCATAGTTAACTCAGTATAATGCTGTATAGCAGTTTGGCTCAGCACCTATGTACCTTCAGTACATAGTTGTCAGTCATAAAGTTTAAATGTGAACTTGTATTGCCAGAAACCCCTTTACCTCCATGCTGCTGTGATGCCCTCTGAAACGCTCAAAACTTCAGCCGACATAATAAAGTTGAGATCACTGCATCTCACCACACACATACATACAATCCCACACTGAGTCATGAGGGAATGATGGTTTTATATACAGAGGTGGCTCACCTCCTGAGTCTGGATCCATAATTTGGTGCAGCAGTGCAGATCCTCTGCTGTGGTCTGTCAGGCAGGCCAGGTAGGGCAGAAAACCAGCCCTGGTTTCTACACACAGGTCAGAGAGCAGCCTGGGTACTTTCCACACCGCACTCTTTCTCTCAGCATCCTATTACCCCAGCTAGCTGACAGAGCAGGGGTCAAAGACGAGTTCAGGGGGACTGAAAATAACTGTCTTCTGGTCTTGCTGGCTGTATCGCACTCTCCTCAGAGCACCCATGTAGTTTCTCTCATATGTTTAATGTTGGCGCATGTTTAAATGTTTAAATGAATGTACTGTGAGTAATTAGGTTAATTATAGTATGACAGAACAGAACACCAGTTGGTCCTTTCTGACAAAGTTTGCATAAATATCAGATATCCCAAGGCCAATAGATTAACTGTAAAACGTGTAGCTACAGTCCGTCTGTTATGTGCAATGTCTCTGTCTGGCTGGCCTGAGGGTGGGTGGGTGCTACGTCATCTGTTCACACATAATGTGACATTCACAATGCACCACTGATCAGACAAACAGTCTGACCAGCTGACCACTGCATTGAAGAATTCAAATTTATAGCACGTCCCGAGTTAAAACTACAGTTAGAGCTCTGCCTGTGTTTGTTAACATATTTAGTTTTAACTTCAAATTGTTTTCATGAGCTGTAATAACATAATTCCTGCGTCTTGTGTGTGCAGCCATCTCGAGATTTAAACAGATAAAACGTTTTATATCTAATAAAGATGGAATTATATTGCTATATTGCTTCATGGTGTGGCGAGGAGTGGAGCATGTCTCGCTTTTTCTATTTGTAAGCATTATACACTTTTATGGTACTGAATTGTTGTCGGGTTGCAATTCCTCAGGACTGTTTCAATTTTACCTCTGCTATCGAGGCAGGTGAATTGCAGGCAGACGGATAGCGAAATAGGGCCACTCCGAAAAGAACATTGGCTGTTTTAAAGGGCTTATTTAAAGTATTAGGAGGTCTCACTCTGGGAGAGATTGAACGGGTTTGAAATGGCAAGGCCTTGCAGTTTCATGGATTCATTATAACAGGCAGCACAACAGGGTATACTGAAATAGGAGCGGTAGGTGTGTGTGCGTGCACGCATTCATGTTACAGAGATGTCCTGGGGGCTTTACTCTAAAATGGAAAACCTGCCTGGCTCACTTCCCCTCCTTCCGTTGTTATTGCTGCAGCTCATCACAATATCTTATGTGCAATATGAGTTGTGACTTGAAACAGGAATTTAATACTTTAAGACTCTCATTTTTATAGCTCTAATTTAATCAGCTCCCAGCCTCCATCAGGGAGTTTTAAGTCGATAGAGCAAACAGTACTTCTTGTGCTGCAAGCCCACCATGAATAACTTATCCATGAAGTTCCCTCAAGCAAGGCATCACAGTGCTGGAGTGGAGTGGCCAACAGTGCAACATAATATTTAGAATGGGCATTTCCCAGATGAAGGTTTGTGTAACCAATGCCCTCCCCTAAGACATCACTGTGAAAAACAAGGTGTTCTTAGTCCATGTTACTGGGTAAATAACAGTTAAGTAAATACCCAGATCTCACTTTAATTAATCTTAACTGTTTTCAAACAGGCCCTGCAGCATTTGCACTGAAATGTCATGTAAACATTATTTTCTTTGATTCTATTTATTTCTTTTCTATTTTCTTTATTCATATTTGACTCTACTTCGACTCCCTTGTGCGTTTGACGCTTGCATGTGTTTTAACCCCTTATAGTATTTTATTTGGCAAGGTTACTTAGAAACATATTCGTATTTATAGCACAGGTGTGGGAGCATATAGCTGCAGGAGAGGTTAAAGGTCACATACACACAAACTCATTTGGGAGCTGCCCACTGTGTTACAGTTTGAGAGCAGCTCCACTGGAACAGTTCAGCAGGGTTAGTGTCTCACTGAAGGGCATATTGAGGATAGTTGGTTACGGAGGGGAAAGTGTAGTTCATTGAATGCCGCATTCAGACTTTCGCAGCCAGTCTGAGCATTTAATCTGGCCACCTTGGAATCACTGCAGTTTTTTTTTTTTGTTGTTGCTTTCTTCTCGTTTTTTGATTTTTTAATATCCCAATCTTCTTTCAATCGCTGATTAACAAATCATTAAGTCCATCAGGCCCATTTAAAAGCCATTTGACAGGAAGGATGGGAGACACTTGGAGAGCCGGGAAATAAGATAATGAAAGTCCAGCGCTATAAGGAGATATTTCTTGTAACAATAACTTTTTTTCTTCTTCTTCCCTACCAGACTTTGACTTCAGCGTACCAGGCTCCATGAAGCTTCACAACTTGATCTCCAAGCTGAAGAAGTGGATCAAGATCCTGGAGGCCAAGACCAAGCAGCTGCCCAAGTTTTTCCTCATTGAGGAGAAGTGTCGCTTCCTCAGCAACTTCTCTGCACAGACGGCCGAAGTAGAGATCCCTGGGGAGTTCCTCATGCCCAAACCGACGCATTATTACATCAAGATCGCAAGGTAAAGGCCTAGTAAACAGGATGTTATACAACACTAGTCTTGAGCCAAATTGAGCCTTGGAATGAATGGAAGAGATTTAGAGCTTCTGCTGTCTATGTATAAAATACACATGAAATCACACAGGAGAGTTGTAGCCACATATCATTCCTCCCACATTGTTTGTTACATTGGTTCTGTCTCTCTGTACCTCTCTCCAGGTTCATGCCCAGAGTGGAAATCGTTCAGAAACACAACACAGCAGCACGTCGTCTCTACATTCGCGGCCACAATGGCAAGATCTACCCTTACCTGGTGATGAACGACGCTTGCCTGACCGAGTCACGCCGAGAGGAGAGGGTCCTGCAGCTTCTGCGCCTCCTCAACCCCTGTCTGGAAAAGAGGAAGGAGACCACCAAGAGACACCTCTTCTTCACTGGTAGGACCACAGATAAGAAAGATGGGTGCCTGGGTGCAGAGGTTCAAACATACAGGAACTAGGGATGCAATTGTACCAAGATTATGCTGTGTGTGTGTGTGTGTGTGTGTGTGTGTGTGTGTGTTTTTTCTATTAGTTGTCATCATCTATCCCTGCATGAGTTTTTACATGTATCTGGTCATCCCGGATCCAATCAGAAACACATGGTCACCCCTAGTTCAACTGTACACTGAGAACAATTGGCACTGACCCTCTCCTTTCATTTATCTTCTTTTTCTGTCTTACTCACACACCACACACACAATTTCAATTTGCTTTCAAGTGCTATTTCCTCTCCTGTAGTCCCCTTGTGGTTTGCCTCCACCCAGATGTTTGCCCGCTTTCCATTTATGCACTTGATTGGTTTGTTTAAGGGGAAATATGGACAGGGAATTCAACAGTCCCTTCCAACCCATTTTCTCCCAACTGGAATGGCTGGTATTGAATTGATTTTGGGTGCCAGTGTATGTAAATGTTTGGACTGCTTTCACTGTGCGACCAATGCGCAGCCTGTTGTCTCCTACGACTCAGCTTGGTGTTGAGCGATGGCACGTCTTCAGTGCAGCTGTTTGCCAACTCTGAAGTATTTAAGTTGTAGGTTTAGATCTGTGGTCTACACTGTTGTAAAACAGGGACTGTTTGCTTGCAAATGAAGCCAAATGTTTACAGTTTGTGTGTCACTGACGTGGTTATTTTCCTACTACCACTCTGTCTTATATCTTTCCCCTTCTCTCCCCCCCTTATCCCTTTCCCACCTGTATCCTGTCTTCCTCCTCTCCCTCCCTCCATATCTCCAGTACCCCGAGTGGTGGCAGTGTCGCCTCAGATGCGGCTGGTAGAGGACAACCCTTCATCTCTGTCACTGGTGGAAATCTACAAACAACGCTGTGCCAAGAAGGGCATCGAACATGACAACCCCATTTCCAGATATTATGACCGTCTGGCCACTGTGCAGGCCAGAGGCACACAAGCCAGCCACCAGGTATGAAGAAGATCATATCCACACACCTGCATACATACACACATATTACAGCTGTGACCAGCTTTAATTCCCTACATTGATATGCATCCTGGCTGATTGAATTATAATTGGCAGTAGCTAACAGTAATTAACAGTAGCTTCAAGCAGCCATACTATGGATACATAGAAAGCATTTGAGCATTTTCTTGCTGTCCTTTGAAAACCATGTATCTATAAGAAAAATAGCCTTTTGACATTCAAATTAGTTTTATGTGATTTATTTAGCATAATATATAGGGTTGTTTTATCAACCTATAAAGGAACACTTCAGTTAATTTGAAATATTAAAAATAACCAAATTTGAATGTTCGTGGTTTTGGATGGAGATTATTTTCTCTGATTAGGGTCTTTGTCTGTGGTGAAAATGTAATTTTCAAGCTTATATTAACCAGTCAACAGATAATAGATGTGCTCTTCCTGATTGGCTGAATTCACTTCTAGCTGTGTTGTTCTTCGGTTTTGCATCAAGATGGCAAAGTGTTAAATTATGCTGTCTGTTCCTGGAGACTGATTATCACCTAAACAATCTATCAAAAAGAATAAATTGTCCAACCAGGCCCGTTTCTTAATTTTAATGTGTTTAGTGGCTGCATTGTATTTTGTTAAGGCTCTTTTTGGTGAAGAAATTCTATCTCCACCTCATCTTTGCACTCCTGACATTTCTTGTTGATATTTTAGATAGCTGGAAAATGATCTGCAGTCAGGTCATTTACTTTTGGTCCTGGGAATAAGAAAATCCACCAACAACTGTTGACATAGAATCCTATCTATTTGGCAGTTTTGTGTTAAGTTAAAAAAAGGTGGACCGTTGTGTTGAATAAAGTAGAACATTAACACAAGGCCCAATATTTTTTTCTGCCTACCTTAACCTCTACCCCCACTCCTGTCTACTTCCAGGTCCTGCGGGACATCCTGAAGGAGGTGCAAGGGAACATGGTCCCTCGCAGCATGCTGAAGGAGTGGGCTCTACACACCTTCCCCAATGCCACCGATTACTGGACCTTCCGTAAGATGTTCACCATCCAGCTGGCCCTCATAGGTCTGGCCGAGTTCATGCTCCATCTCAACAGGCTGAACCCTGAGATGCTGCAGATAGCACAGGTAGGAGAAACATACACAAGGAAGAAAACATGTTGGACTTTCTGTCAAGGGCAAGTGGGCACCGTGTGACAGGGGCTAATTCAATAGATACACACTCTCATAGATGCATTAAGAGATCACCATTACCCTGCCCATATCTAGCCGTATGAATTACTATTCTCCCCCATGACATTCACGCTACGCCTATCAGTCAGCCAGCCGCTGTCAATGCGAAGGATGTTTTGACAGAACGTTATATTCATTCCCTCTGCTCTACAGCTATCAAAGACGTTTCAATTTGAAGAGGCCGTGTTTGTGCGTGCGTGCGTCCGCCTCTCAGTCCACACACACACATCTGTTTGGTGCTTGGGGTCTGCAGACAGCTTTCTCAAAGTCATTATTAAAGATGATTGTGTCAGTCGGCCACCCCTCCCCTCTGATCCTAATCGGCCTTTGCTGACAGGCGTTCCTCCGGGCAGCTAAGCACTGGTATTAAGCCCCCTCTCTGCCTGTTCCACTCCGCAGATCCCATTAGACACAGGAGGATTACGGTACGGAGAGTGTACACACACACACACACACACACCCACACACACACAAACAGAGAGAGCGAGTGCAAGGACAGGACATCACAGCTATAGCATTGTGCCCCACCCTGCCTAAACAGAGACCTTAAGTTCCTTCAAGTTAATGCTTAGAGAGCTCAGTGATGCTTCAAGACATCAACACAAAAAAATGCACTGCTTTGTGACATTCATCAGGGCCTTAATTCAATGACTTAATTACACTGTAAAACACCGGTCTTAATAAGGCGTTTCTTGAGAATCTGACTATCTCTCTGTCTCCTTTGATATCATTGACATTTGTTCTGAAAATCACCCAGTATCTGTCATTTCTCACACACTAGTCACTACATGTGACACTCTAATGTAGCGTCACCACACTCACACCAGCCCAAAAATGAAGCCAAATCACTGACCGCTGGTGTGGTGATTTAGCATTCTGAGGGCTGCCTCCACAGCCAACCGTCTGTGGGCTTATCTTAGCCTCCTGGGGGTTGCTGGTGTCTCAGCCCACTGCCTTGAGGCCCTCCGCTGGGGGCTGTAGGAGCAAATGACAGTAGGAGAGAGAGACAGGAGGGGAGGGAATTAAGGAGAAGGAGGGAAAGAGGCGAGACAGAGGAGGAGAGGGAGCACGAGCTGGAATGAAATGCTCTGCTATAAAGCTGTCAGAGCCACTCACCTTTTCATATAAGGGAGCTTATCTTCCCCAGAATGGCTTCTTGTGTAGCGGTCCTCTCGCACATAAATGCAGGCTTATGGATGAAAACTCAGCTGTATATATTTAAGTCAGTGGGGAGCGAGGGGGGAGAGGGGAGTGGGAGTGAATTGAGGATTATAGATGTTCTGCTGCTGATAGTTTGACGTGTTACGGTGTCTGGGGCACGCAGATCAATAACTGCAGCCATTTCGTTGGTGTGAGCTTGTTTTGTAACTCCCTTAGCCTTTCTGAAGAAGAGTTATTTTCTTACAGGACTGTGGAGAACACTGCAGAAAGGAATATTCATAGATGATTTTGTTTATTTGCTAGTGGTTATGAGCAGGTGAACAATGAACAATGCTTTATTTAAAACATCCTCCCTCTTACACACGTATACATAGAGTATACCTCACATATACACACTTTGTTTGTCTGACTTGTACTTTACCGTTTACCTTTATACTCTGTTTTCAGGACACAGGAAAGCTGAATGTCTCCTACTTCCGCTTCGACATCAACGACGCCACAGGCGACCTGGATGCTAATCGCCCCGTTCCGTTCCGCCTGACGCCAAACATCTCTGAGTTCCTGACCACCATCGGTGTTTCCGGCCCACTCACTGCCTCCATGATTGCTGTGGCACGATGCTTTGCGCAGCCAAACTTTAAGGTAACTTGTCTGCAAGCACTGGTCTCTTCTAAAAATAGTTACATTGTTGTGATCCTATTTTTACAATCCTGGCGATCTGTTCCACGATTGTAAAAATAGCACAGTCTTCTATTTATGTTCTTTTACGCATGGGGTGCGCAACCCTTTTACACAGAAATGGGTCATAAAGTGTCTATATTTTTTTGATAAAGAGATTGAAATAGCAGACTGACTGACAGCCTACTGTAGTCTGTAGATGTTAACTAACCCATATTAAACAAACCTGGTGAGAAGTAGAAGTTTCACATCGCTGTGCTGGGTTGAAAAATGACACTTGCTCAACTTGTCCCAAATGGCACGAGTTTAGGAAATGTATTTAAGATATGATGTTCAAACCAGCTGGCAGTGTCAGTGCAGGTTTGTTGTCAAATTTAAGCTCCTGCGAAATTCTCCAGATATTGTTTTGCACTTAAACTTAGATAAACCCAGAAAGGAAGTTCACCGAGGCACAACCAAACAAAAACAATGCAATGAAAGCACGAGCAGTCAGAGGGTTGTACAAAGTATCTGCAGCAGGGCAGTAATGACAGGCGTCTGTTGTCTATGTATAGGACTGGCTCTTACTTATAAGTCTGACTGATGTGGACGGAGCAGGAGATGCAAATAAACAAAACAATCGACTATGTGAACTAGTAAAGGCAGAGTGCCAGAGGCCAGTGCTTCTTGTGGTCCAAGAAAATGGATGTTCCCAGGCAAAACAACAAAACACTACGAACACGTAACAATCATCCACTCAAATATATTGAAGCCTGAAACCATATAAACACTTTAGGTAAGGGTGGGGAACAGTTTGTACCTAGTTGGGTGACGATTGCTAGTGTTGTGGCCCCGTCATGGTTTCACTGGTTATGCATTTCAGTTCTGTGGCTCCATAATGGGCTCCTAACAAGACAGAGAGATTTCCCTCAGGATGATTGACACATTCTTAATTGGGCTTAACAGCTTTGTTTTGTGTGTATGTTTGAGATTGGCAATGACTTTATATAAACTGAGGTTTTATTATTGCTCTCCTTTCCATGATGGAGACTTTGAACACATGGCTTAGGAAAGTCTACCCAGAAGGTTGGCACAGTCAGTGTATATAAACAGAATTCCTTTGGCACATAATTGAGAACTTCAAGTAGATGCAACAATTATCAAATTAGCGAGGAATCTCATGAACAACTGTAATGTGTTAGCAACCACCCACAGTATATCATATTGTTATACTGCAGTGCTGTGGAACGGTTTATACACCACTTTAGTTTTTGCATAATTTGTTACAACACAAAGCACTGTGCCTCTTTACACAGTGCTTTGTGTTGTAACAAATTATGCAAAAACTGGGCAGTCTTTTTTGAAATGTATGAAAATCTGACCAAAAGCAGCGTTAACAAAAGGTCAATTTTTTTTTTAGTTGGGGGAAAATCATAATCCCTGTCTATGTTCAGAGATGATCTTTGTCCCCAAAGATCATCTCCTTCTGCAGAAGAAGGCTGTGAGATCTAGCCAGCTCTAGACAAAGAACGTAAAGGGCCGTGAGCCTTTTTTTTTTTCAAGAATGAAATGGAATTATTTTCATATTGTATTGTTGTCAAAACTGTAAGGTAAATAAAGTCAATTAATTAAGTTAATTTATTTTCCAGATTAATCAAGATGACACAAAAACATCCAGTATGTTTAATTGTACATGTTTCTACACCGTTAATTCTTGAAATGTACATCTCTATTTCCTGTCTCTGATAGGTTGATGGCATCCTGAAGGCAGTGCTTCGCGATGAGATCATTGCCTGGCACAAGAAGACCCAAGAGGACACGTCCATGCCTCTGTCCCCAGCCGGCCAACCGGAGAACATGGACTCCCAGCAGCTGGTCTCATTGGTCCAGAAGGCTGTCACAGCCATCATGACCCGCCTCCATAACCTGGCTCAGTTCGAGGGAGGAGAGAGTAAGGTCAACACCCTGGTGGCTGCAGCAAACAGCCTGGACAATCTGTGTCGCATGGACCCTGCCTGGCACCCCTGGCTCTGAGAAACCAGATGATGTGACACAGTAGAGGAGGAGGAAGTGAGATACAGGGCAAGAAAATGCGTTTTTGTTTACTTTTGTTACGTATCTGACAAGCACGGACAAGGGTTGTTAAATGTATATTTCTCTTCACTGCAACAGAAGCCCGGTGGACTCTTTTTCCCCTTGATCAAAGTACACTGAACCAGTTAGCTAAGTGGAATCAAATCAAAACAAAGGTCCTGACTGTCACGGTTTGAGAAGGGCTTGCCAGTATTCTTAGAAGTTATACCTGGACTGATAGAATCTTTTTATGAACACAGTTTCTCCTTCTACTTATATTTATTTTTATAACTGAATGACAGGGACTGTATGTGTGATGCCAGTTGCCGTGTCTTCAATATGACAAGGAGACAGTACAAATATTTGTGTAGGTATCATTATGAGCCCCTCACTCAAGCTAATGGGAGTTTTTTTTTTATTTAAGAGGTGGGGAAATCTGTTGTTTGCTTTAGCTGTGTGTGTTATATTTCGCCTGCATCAAGAGCTTACAATTTTTCCACTTTGATTTTCCCCCCATAAAATAGCCATTAGTCCTCTCAGATGTGTATTGGTATTTAAACTGATAAATGTGTAGCTTCCTTTCTATCCCTGCCGAATGAGGAATGTTATGATCCTGTGAATAACAGAGGATGCTCTTTCTTTTTTTTTTACCCACTGCCTGACCTGTATTAACATGTCTGACTGTTCCAAAAGCCATTTTACTTTACAATTGTTTTGTCTTTCCATCAGTCCTGTTGTATTGTAACAAAAGTCAACTACTGGGCAAAAACAGTGTCATAAGCTAAAACAACTTTACTGCAAATATGTCATTCCCAAGCTGGCTGTGTATGAATATTCCTCCCCCCTTTTTGTAAAGGTACAATGCCTTTTCCAACAGATGTATTATCTCTGGCTTTGTAAATAAGCATTTTGTTTTAATAAAATGCTCTTTTTTAATACATAAGCTGTGTTGGCTCTTAAACGGTAACCTCCTGCTGATTCCTTCTTCGCATTAGGACAATTTTACCCAATGAATCTCATAAATGAGTTTCAGCTATGCTCACAATTACCATTAAGCAACACTCACATTTGTTTTTTTATTTTTGTTTATTTTTTATTTTTTTTACCAGTTGTAAAACAGCAATAATAACCAGTAATCCCCATCTGTGCCTCACATCTACTGCATCACTGTCACAGCCATAATCACCCTGAAGGACGCACTCTTGGATATTATTGCAGTAATAACTCATGCTGTGAAATGACTCCAGACGAACCATTCTCTGATGTTAAAAAGTCTATTGCCATCATCCTTGCGGTTCACAGTTAGTAGACATTTATGGAGAGGCATTTCAGCGCAGCAGTGTTGAATCAAAGTGCTGCTTTGTCTCACAGAGGTACAATAACCTTGTGGTCATTCCCTCCCTCTGGTTAGAAAGTCCTGCGGAGGTGTGTTGAGGCGTTTCTCTCCTCCCCTGGCGCTTGATTAATGCGTGCCAGTAGATCTCCGAGTGGGCTGGCCTCGCTTGACTTATACACACTGTCAGCCAGCCCGCCTGCACTCATAAACAAAGGTTATATCTCTGTTTGCCTCTATACAATCCACATACACAGCCTCTGCTCTCAACATGTTTACACACTGTCTCCAACATTTCTCTTCCTCTCTGATCCCCACAAAGGGTCTCAGCAGCTCCGAGTTTCCAACATTAACCTCCTAGTTTCATGGATTTTCTACTTGCGCTCCTAGTAAACATCTACATTTGCATGTTTTTTCAGAAAGTTTTCAAGAGGCTGCAGTGTTTTTATTGGGTGCTTGACTGTGCACATGCAGGAAATACCTTGACAGATTGTTTTTTTTTTCCATCTCACATTTCCCTTCATTCTGGGTGGAAATGTTTAGAAGAGAATTCAAGTTGCCTGGCTTCAGGAAAACAGTGAGTCATGTCAGTTTATAACATCTGACTGATTTTAGGCTCTTGTACATCATTGTAAGATTCTCCTTCATGTCCATGAGTACAAACCATGCTGTGAGGGGAAAAGGTGGAGAGTATCCGCACTCTTGATTAAAACACCCAAAACTTAACTGGACTGATAAAAGGCCATGTTTCAACCCTACTGGGTCTTCATTAGGAGGACAAATTACAAAGAATATGCACAAAAGTGATTGCATCCTGCTGACATCATAGTCAAGTTACATCATGAGTAATTGAAAAACTTGCACAAAGTTTATAGAAATCACAAAACATTTGACTGTATGTATACACAGTAGTGGTCTTATGCTACTCCTGGTTCTCCTTGTATGCAACTTATACAAATGTCATGTAGAAACTTGAAGTCACCAGTGCTCATACAGTGAGAATGGACTTGACAGTGAAGTAGAAGAGACATCTGATGTCTTTTTAATGATTTTAATGTGGAAATTATACTTTTTCTGTGAACCCCCCCCCCCCCAAAAAAAACAAACATATCACACACACATAATGTCCTAAAAAGAGTATTTGTATTCTGTCTTTAATATTACTGGAGGGGATCTTTAAGTAAGTCCCCTAAATCATATATCATCTGGGGAACATGAATATCTGTACCAAATTTCATGGCAATCCATCCAATAGTTGTTGAGCGAAATTGGTCCGGAACAGAGTGGTGGACAAACAGACTGACAGACTGTCACTGCCATCCATGGAGGGGTCGTATGGAATCCACTAAGGTTTCAATTGTAGGGTCAAACATTGCTATTTTTCTTTCTTTGAAGTCTTAAGTTGTGGAGCTTTATTTCAGTGTTTGCATACTCTAGATTTTCATTGAATCTGTAATCCTGCACCAGGCCTAAATATAAGACTGTACACAACTACCTTTCTGCATCTAGAAGCCACTCTCTCACTTCTTTTAATGGCAATATTTACTGAAATGGAAATGGGAAGAACTTTGCAACCTTTTAGCTGAATAATTTCTCATTTCTGAGGCGCTCAACATCAAAATGAATTATCATTTTACTGACTTCCTGGATGCATCACTTCCCCTGAGCACACACTGTGTCACACTGCTATCAACAGTAGCCAGGCTGACCCCATGACCTGGAACCAAAACAAGGAATGGTAGTCATGTTAAGAGGCCAAAGCATGATGGAGGGATTTAGTTTCTCAGGGACAGACACACACCAAGTGCGTTTTGTTCAGATTTCTTTTGAAGGATTGTGTTTGAAGTTCTGGGTGCCCTCTGTTGGGACAAACATCCATTTCACGCCCCAGGTGTCTGTTCCGATTTGAGAGGGATTAGGTGAAATATGAAATCCACAACAGCAGAACACACACACACACCCACACACCCACACACACACATACACACACACACATACACCCTCCCTCAAAGATATGTCATAACTTGCCTTCTGGGGGTCTTTTCGGGGCACCCTGTGACTGTAGACATATCACAGTAGTAGAGGTGTTGGCTGCAGCGACCCCACCTCTATCTCCTCCTTTTCTTTCCCTTTCTCTCTGCCTGTTATGAGCAAAGTGGAGGCGAAGGCTTCGCCACCCCCACATCTCCCTACCTCCCTCTCCGGTGGTGTGAGAGGAGTGGAGGTGATTGATGTGCTCCGGTGGGAGTGGAGGTGTAGAGCCTGGATCATCATCAGCCCTGGCACAGAGCAGAGATCTCAGAGGACACACCAAAGCAGGAATAGATCCTGGCAGGGCCAGATGATGAAATCTTCCCCCTCCAATGATCCTCATCCCCGCAGAGGATGGCCGAGAGGGAAGGAGGAGGAGGAGGTGGAGGAGGAAGGGCTTAAGGGAGGAGTGGAGGGGGGAGACTTTTTCAGAAACTGTCTGTTTACTTTATGTGGCAACTAAGCTGTCATATTTCTCAAGAGACGCATTTAGATACAATGTAATAAAAACTTACAGTAGACACAGAGTGTGAAGAGAACAGAGTTGAAAAAGTACTTTACCAGAACCCTAATCCACTTCTTTCCTCTCCTCACAATTCATCATTCAAGACCAGGATGCCACCAACTCTTTTTTTACAGCCGGCATCCAATTATATATCACATTGTATCAGGCGTCGTAGCGCAGTAGGGGGAGACGCTTCTTTGTATTTTCATGTAAACAAACAGTATTAATCAAATAACGAGTGTGTGTTGATCTCTAGCCTGGGAAGCAGCACATCTCATATCTAGCAGCTGAGGATTTGTTTTGTTTCTCAGTGAAGGAGTCCCATTAGGACTTCTAATGGCATTTCCACTCAGAGGAGTTGAGCTCATTAGTTTGGTGTCTAAAATCTGCCATTATGATTTTAATTGCCCAAGCTGTACACAGCAGTATGGGACGCAATCAAAGTCACATTTTTTTTCTTGGCGTGAGGGATGCAGCAGCACATCAACAACTCACACGCTGACTTAAATATGTACTGACACACTTTGTACAGAAGGACAGCGCAGAGGGTTGGAGTGAAAAGGGCCTCAAAACTTTAAATGATTTGATATTCAGTTCAACTCAAAATGGATTTTTTTTGGGGCTGATCTAAATAATATTTAATCGATAGAGCTTGTTAAATACTACATACTGTATTTCCTAGTACATTTTTAAATCAAACAAAGCATCCGCCATGAGCGAGATATGACTTTGTAGATTGTAATGCAGTTGCACTCCAGGAAACCTTCTGGCATATTTTGTTTCATATTTTGGGAAAAATACTTATTTGCTTTTTGGCAAAGAGTGTGATGAAAAGATTGATGCTGCTTTAATTTCTGTAAATTAATAAGTAATGAAAGTAATAATATTGCACGGTAGCATTAGCTCACTTACTAACTTTTACGGATGAAACAAACTATACGATATAATGTGTTTAAACCCTGAACTTTAGAGGCACTAGTATCCAAATTGTGTTGCATTTGGTGAGTGAGGCTAGATGTTTCCTGTCCTTATGCTAAACTAAGCTAACCTAAGCTAACTGCCCGCTAGTTGTTGCGTCATATAAATTGAGCATGTGTGAGTGGTTTCTATCTTCTGGCTGCTAAAAGTATTTCCTAAAATGTCAGACTATAGACCTTTTTCACAGCAGCCATTATGACATGAAATAGTAGGGTAAACATAGGTGTTACCAATTAAACTAATTAAGGTTTTGTTCCATTCAGGTCAAACACAGTCAGGGTGCTGCTATTGTGCATGTTGGCTCACTGGAAAGGCTCTGCTACACTAAATGGAACAGAACCTTAATAAGTCTAATAATGCACCCAACTTAAGGTCCATTATTTCAGCTGATACTGTAGATAAATCCTGTACTGTATACTCCCAATAAAATATTCCAACATACAATGAATGTGGTTGTTTTGGAGCAGTTGTCCATTTTTCTGAGTAGTTAATCCAGCCCTCCCTATAGGGTTGTGAAGTGAAAGAAGCTATTTTAGCCGCCACCTGTCCAAAAGTCCCATTCATTTTCCCCATAGACAACGTTACATGACTCACAGTTGGAGCACTTTGTCTCAAGATGAAACTCAGTACCAAAGATTAACAACTGTGTTAGAAAATGTCATTCTTTTAAAATAAAAAAGTTGAGGGTACAAACCTGTGAACATACAAACTTTGAGCTAGGAATTGACTACAACTCCCAAGGTGCAGCACTCTAATTTGTGCCACTGACTGGCTCCTTCTTCATAGCAAGAAACATAAAAATAAATAAAAAACATAAACCTATACATTCACTACATTATCCAAGAGATTGCTGTGTGTCTGTGTAACATCTGTGTAACATCTGAGTAACATTGAGAATACTATATATTATACATTTTTAATTGGCAGCACAGAATGGGGTAAACTCCTCTGGAATATGCGGCTCCTCCCATGTCGCAACTCCATTGGACAAGCAGGGTTGATGATGTCATCAAATGCTTCAACTGAAGTGAGGATGAAACTACAACGACATCATTCTTCTTCATTGTTGTGCATTGCCAGTTAGCAACATCAGCAGTACTGGAGTGTGGAGCAGTAGAGTGTGATTAATTATGGAGTACTCTTGGCACTGAATACCATGCTGAAGTGGTATTAGTGTAAGTGTGCATGAAGTGTTGGGTAAGGGTATTTCACACTGGCATTTAAACATGGGACACATACTCAGTGTAAGCACATAGTTTTGTTGCTAAGCTTATTGTAAAAGCCTCTGAACTATTTTTAACACAATCGACTGTATGACTTTGTTTAGTTTAGACTCTCTCCTACAGTCTAACATATGGTTAAGTAGGTTGCAGGTGAAGGTAAGAGTCCAGCTTTGGAACAGAACAACATTAAAGTGAGGTAACAGTACTGACTTGTACAAAAATACATGAAATATGAATGACCTGAATTCTGTTTTAGTACTGTCTGGCTTGTAGCAGTACTAAAAATGTTGCTCAGCTTTGCAGTTGTTCCTCCAAATACTTTAGGCACTTTCCATCCTTCCCTTTCTCTTAGCTAGGCTTATTTCCTGCTTAAATCAAATGTTGCTGTAATCACACGAGTGGCTGGCTGAGTGGTGTTCACATGATTCCTGATGTCGGATAGTATTTAGCACATCACAGTGCTTCAGAAATCAATTCTTGTGCGGTAGGGCTTGGTGTGAAACTTTCTGCCCCTGCTGCACACATTGATTCACTGCTAGGTATCTGGAAATGTGCTGGCTGTTGTCAATGATACTGCATGAAGAGAACAAGGAGGCTCTCCAACCTGCAAGTCAATTTCCAATGATGGATTTCTGGATTTGGAACAAGGAGGTCTGTCAGAAGGGTATCTAATGGTGTTTCAGCCTGAAATGACTCCTGTGATCAGTATGAGGCGGAGTCCTTGGCTTCCATACACCATTCAGATTCCACAGAAGTACAAGAAGAAGAACATTTTCTTTCTACTTGCATTCTGAACCACTGCTGCAGTTTTTTTATTTATAAATATTCGATAAAGTGCTGTAGAGACTGTAAACTCCAGGGTTTAGAACAAGGTTTACTGTATCATTCCTTGCGATATTAATACAGAAACAAGACTCAAATACCATGCTGGTCACCATGACCATGCTTGCATGCCAATATAAAGCAGATATAATATTTACAATGTTCATCATCTTAGTAAAGGGTGTTAGCATTTGCTATTTAGCACTGAACACAAATCCACAATTTGGACAAATATACATTTGGACTGCTTTTGATTAAAAGTTAAAGGCTCACACAAGCGATTCATCCTGAGGGAATGAATGAATGTGTTACCAAATGTCATTTCAAGTCATTAGGATTAATCTTCTGGGGCCATGGTTCAAATTTGGTACCAAATATCATGGAAAAACATCAAATAGTTGTTGAGATTTCTGTCAAGACCTTGCAAAAAGTCCGCAAAATCCTGGAGGGACTGCTTCAATTTCTCCAACTTCTTTGACTACATCATGTACCACAGTTCAGCGTATGATATCACGTAAAATGTCTGAGTGAGGTGCTAGTGTTTTTGTGTGAGTTGCCACTTAATTTCCCTCTCTTTGGTGAAAACAATAAATAACGACTCAGCGTTGAGTCATTTATAGTTTTACCTCCATTCAGATAAAGTGATAATCCAGTCAATGCGTCTGTCTCGAGGATACAAGCTCATATCTGACCACATTCACATTATACCTCTCCCATTAGCCTTTATTGCAGTGAGCAGTGTTGTAATACATTTTAAACTTCAGTAGGCACTTTTCACACAGATTCTCCAGCATCAACTTCAGAAAAATTAGTCAGGTATCTTTCCCAGGTGATGAGATAAATTTCATAGCTTTTTGAGTCAAGTGAAAAAGTAATAGAAAAAATACATCAAATACGCCAGCGGGAATAAGTCAGTGAAACCAGTTTTATTTGAAGGAAATTCCACCCCCTGATACTCTTACTGTTATGATCAATCCATTCCAGGAGTTATTTTGTGATGAAGTGTTGTAATATACTTTTTGATGCACCGATTTCCCCCCTTATCTGCTTCTTCTGAAGTTAGAGATTTCCAACCTTTCCCAGAATCACTTTCAACAACAATCGCCCCCATACCTGTACTTGTTGCATTGAGCAATGTTTTTGTGTGTAGCAGCAATATCAGTAGTGATGGTGATAAGGAGTACTGTAAAAGCAAAAGAGTTTTGTTGAAAAAGAAGCTGTACTGGTCATTCAAAATGCAGCATGACTGGCTAATACTGCATTATGTTGTTCCCCAGTTTTAGTGCATTAACAAGTTGCTGAATTCACCTGGTGTCCCTGGTCTAAATCATTCCTTATTAGATGTGTCAAATGAAAAGCAGTAGTTTCGAAGTCAGGAGGTTCTGCTCCGGTCGATTGAGAACTCTGTTGGTGGGGAAATTGGGAGCTCGGTTTCTTGGGTAATGGATTTCTCCCTGTACGATTGTTGAGTGTTGGCAAGAAGATAACAACCTTATATGATTATGAGACTGTGATGCCAAAAGTTGCTTCGTACCATTGACACATTTAATATAGTCATTCACTTTCAGCCACACTAGCAGCTCTATCGGTCTGTCGGTCCACCACTTGGTTTCAGACGGAAATATCTCAACGGCAATTGGATGGACTGCCATTAAATTTTGTAAAGACGTTTATAGTCTCCAGGGGATGAATCCTAATGATATTGGTGATCCCCTGACTTTTCATCCAGTGCCACCAAGGTTGACATTTTTGGTTGACATTTAAGTGACATATCGCAACAACTGTGGAGTGAATTGCCATGAAATTTGTTACACAATCAGGTCCACCAGAGGATGAATTTGAGATTACGTTGCTTCACTTTTCATCTTGTGTATCAAAGTTTCCGATAGTCCAGTAACTTGGTTTATGACTAAATACCTAAAAAACCTCAGCTGTACTTTGTGTTTAGTGCATAGACATGTATAAAACATGGCCTTGAGATTGACTCGCTTTTGACCAAGCCCAAAGGAAATTCTACTCGTTGCAGCTTGGTTTAGTGGTAATCAGCAAATGTTAGCGTGCTGACACACTAAACCAGTGGTTCTCAAACTGCAGGGCCACTGCAGGTGGGGCGTGAAGTCTAATGAATATGATTTATGTAGGGGAAATAAACAAACAAAAGTTTGCTGATGCTGTTGTGATGACCTTTGTTTCACAAAAAGAACCATTGCACTTAACAGAGCATGGTAAACATTATACCTGCTAAACATCAGCATGTTTGCATTGACATTGGGAGCATGTTAGCATGCAAGCATTGCTCTAACTACACACCTATTTTTGGACTAATCCATGGGAATAAGAAGAAGATAGGACCAAACAACAAAAATCATGGGAAAGAAATCACTTAAATCAGGAAGATGTTTTTCTTTCAGCATGACTGGTGGGGTTCTAACTTCGCTTGCAGCTCCTGTGGTCACTCCATTGCTATAAAGGCCTTTAATTGCCTGCCATCATGGCTTTTTCATAGACATGGCCAGCAGCAACAAAGCCGTCTCCCACCAGCGCTGCCCTCCATCCAGAGCCAATTAATGATTCTTCTCCTAGGATGTCCTGATCAGACTAGGCAGAGAGCTGCTCAGCCGGGTTGACAACTGTTCCCCCCTCCTCCTGCAGCACCCTCCCACCCATCCATCCCAGCATCCTCAGCACTCTCCCTCTCCTCTGCGCACCAAGCGCGTGATTTAATTTGTTTGGTAATATCAGGATTGGCATGTTCAGCCCAGCTTCACTCCAAAGTGAAATTGGACAAGGGCATTGGAGCCTCACCATGTAAAACCGCCTCACCTTGACAGCTGCTTGAGTGGGCAGCGGATTGCAGTAGAGTGGAGGAGGAGGGAGGAGAGGAGAAGGTGGGGGTGATGAAGGATGTACCTGAGAGGAAGGCAGATACCAATTCACTTCTCTCTTTTCCACAGGGAAGTTTCGTGTCAGGAAGGGAGCCAGCTATGAAGACGGAGGCTGTTTAAAGTGGAGACAAAGCACCAGGTGCTACTAGGGACCAATCTGCTCCACAACAACGTGCTGGAGCTTGTCCAACCTGTCCAATAAGCTTCCACGGAGACTCTGGCAAGACAGCTCATGCTGTAGTGTGTGATGGATCTCGATGTAATTTGTCACGTTTATTTTGTCAACTCGGATCTTCACACTGCGTTTGATTGTAGAGATCACAGATATGTGCACAAGAGAGCTGCTTATTTTTTATGTGCCGATTTTCCCAGTCCTTCCAAGATCCACATTTATTCCCATTCATTGGCAACAGTTGTTCTTTGTTCTCTTTGTAGTACTCCAAAAGCCTAACAGGTATCTTTTGTAGCCTGATTTCCTGGGCATAAGGAAAGTTCATTATGAACATTTGAAGAGAAAAAATTAAAATACTAAACTAAAATATCTTGTTTTGTTAGTTCATTGTATACATAAATACATGTATTCTTTTGCTTGCCAAGGTAATTGAGAAGATCAAGCACTCTCATATATGTTAAGTTTTGAGCTGGAACCAGGAGGAAGTTCGCTTAGCATATCATCAAGAATTGAAGCAGGGAGATACAGCCTGAATATGCCAGAAAACATCTCTAAAGCTCACAAGTTAACACAAAAAAGTTGTAGAGTTTTTGAGTGTCCACTGGTTGCCTGGAAACCTGACAATGAAGATAAGAAGGAAGTCAGTGCAACCAAACAGTGTCAGCATGCGATTCCATGTATAAAAACACAAGTTGCTTATACATTTCTGTTTGTGTTGATATAACTCAATGTGCCACCCCTGTAAATGGCTAGTTAAAGGTCCAGTGTGTATGTAAATGCACATTTGACTAACTCATTCAGGGAACTATTGAAAGTCACCAAATGAAAAAGTAGATGAAGCAGTTTGAGGGTAAAGTGGTGGAAAAACAATCCTGTTCTTCAGTGAACTTCACAGTTCAATTAAAAATTAATTCATTTATTTGTTTTGGGGTTTGAATGGCAGTTTAATTTTGGCCGCTCTCAGCAGATTCTCTCTGATTCGGTGTTTGTTCACTGCTGCCACGCACCTGCATCATTTCGAGCGATACCCACCAAGTTGACTTAACATTATTGTCCTCACACAGCAATCCTCCTGAAAAGGGTTTAATAAAAGAGTGCAGAGGCTGAGAGAGTGACAGCTTAACAACCCGGCAGACAGAAAAGACAACCAGTGAACCACATTACATGTATATATGGAAAGTCCAGGTCCGTGCCTCTGCTTCTCCACTGTGACTCGAACAGTAAAAGCTCCTAGACCAGAAACATGCTGAGGCGGCAAGGAGCGATGGTAATCAGATTAGTTTTCTCAAAACTTTCATGCAAGGCAGATGGCTATCATTTGTGACTATGTCACTCTGTCAAGGCCACTGTTGATCCTGATAAGTCGTGGCTGCTTGATAGACAGTGATGAAGAGCAAGAAAAATGCAAGTCCCTGAGTGTTCAGCTGACTCTGCTGCTTCAGAGCATCAAATCAGCCTGAGAAAGAATCGAAGGTAATTGGTTTCAATAAAATTGTGCTGCAATTGATCATTCTGTAGTTTTGGGAAGATGAGGCTTTGGCTCACAGGTATATACACACACACACACACACACACACACACACATACACACATATATCCACTGTTCACACCCTTCACGTCAAACGAAGTGAGATGGCCTAGATAGTTAGACGGGGAGACAAGCAGGGTGTTAGAGGGAGCAGAAAGGAGCAGGGATCTGAGGCCAGATTCATTTCCACCTCCAGTGGAGGGAGACCACCTATTTAGCCTGTCTGCGAGAGGCCAGGCCACAGGGACGATAACAGATCACAGCCCATCAGCCGCTGGAGCTCAGATCTAACTGATGGCCTTGAGAAGAGAGCTCATGACTGCATTTCACGAACTTACGACTTCAATTTCCATATCATTAAGCTTGTCTGCGTCAGTGCATTTCAGTGCTAGTTTTCATAAATCCACAGTGATGCATAACAAATAACAGTTGTCATGAATCCAACAGTGTAAGTCTGTTGTTTATAGGTTTATGTATGTCTTTCACTCATTTAAGCTCATTCTCAGTCATATTACCAGTCACACAGGGGAATATTTCGATACATTCCTTGTACAGACAGAAAGATCTACGGCTTTTGTTTAGTGAGTCAAAGAATGGAGGAGGAGCCCCAATCTCCTGTCTTCCCACCTCATTACCCACACCTGGATGGGACTGCGGGGGATCCTAATTTAAGTCACTCGTTAGCAACGTCCTAATGTGTTCTGACAGCAACAAGAGAAGGGGATGGAGGGAAGGTGAAAGAGGAAGATCGAATGAGAAGGGGGGCGAGGGAGGGAGAAGGTGGGGAGAAGAAAGACACAGAATTGTTTTGACAGACAACTGCGGGACAGAAAACCAGAGGTATGGGAAGTGTTTGTACGTTACAAGAACTATCCTTATTTCTTGCTTTGATTTCCATAAAATGAGCATCATCCTAAATCATCAGAGCCCTCCGCTGTTGGCCTCGTATGCATAAACCATTAGATTCCTTTGCTAATGCACATAAACTAATGAACACAATATCATTTTCCACTACTGTACGCTGCACAACAGGAAATCAAATAAAACCCTGTTTACCAAATAAAATCTTCTGTGTCTGTTAGGTCTGCCTCTGGTTGATTGTATGTTTTGCAGCAGGCGCAGCTGCACGGTAGCTACAAACAACACAACACATTGGCATGCTGGGTAATGGATCGGAAGAAATTATCAAGGGAGCCGGGGTAAATTTGACTTCTGAAAGTGAAGCATGGTTGAATTTACAGTTCCAAATGGGTTTGGAACAAGGTCGGAAAGATTTTCAGTGAAAGCAAATCCCTTTGTCTGCAGAGACGTGGAAGGATATATCCTCCATTACCTTACAATTGCAAGAAACAACGTTCACTCCTAGTGCAAATCTCATTTGGTTCCCCCCTGTGAAAAGTTTTACAAGATTTCCATATTAGGCCAGTTATATCCCATATTTAGTAACTGAAAGTCAATGAATGTCTCTTCCACGAGACTGCTGGTAAAAGACAATCGTGGGATTCATTTGAGGGGGAAAAAGGGGTTTGTAGGTCTTTACAAAGTGGGGCAGAGAGACATTTAGTAACAGTAAAATGTCTTAAAGCAGGCCGAGAAGCTTGCATAGGATATATATTATTTATCACAAGACAACATTTCTTTCTAGACTTGATTGTAGCAGAAAAGAAGTAGAGACCAAAGAAATGCCAGAAAAGGTCCCAGGCTGGACTAGCCAGGAGCTAGCAGGTGTATTAGGTCAACTGAGTCTCCTGGATGCCCATTATTTCTACATATAACTTCCATTTCCTGCGATATTAAAAGTAAAGTCTGAAGTTTGAGTCTGAAGGCTGAGTGTCACTTTGAGTCTGAGTGAGAGCAAGCGCAGTCACGAATCTCTCTAAAACTTGAGACAACAAACTGAATAAGAGAGGAGGTTGGAGAGGCAGGGGATCAGCAGGTTCATCTTGATAAATATGAGAAAATGTTCCAAACCCACTCATTAGTCCTGACCTAGTGTATAATTCTGGCTTGGCAGCCTGTCGAAGTAGCGCGGTGAGAGGCAGAGAAAGAGATGTGATAGGAAAAAAGCGCATAGAGAAAGAACAGCTGGTGACAATACGCTTCACGTTGGCATTTGCAGATGAAAAGAGGCCTTCTGACTTTAAAGGCACTGAAAGATGAGTGTTTGAACAAAAAGAGGAAATAATGAGAAAGTGTCAGAATTAATGGACCTGCAGCAGATATGACTGGCAGGGACACTGACACTTGTTATTATTGATCGAAAAAACTAAAACCAGGGATCCAATAGGTCACTGAAGCTCTCAGAATAGTCTCTTCAACAGACACAACCTCTTAAAGAGTAAGATTACTAAACTGTAAACATCAGGAGTGAATATTTTATTGTTTTCCTCTTTTTTATCGTCTGTGAGGCTACACACTTTGGGTCTTGGAAAATGAACATGGACACCAACTTATCCCAGGGCTTGTGCACTGATTATAAGTCGGCTGCTGACCATGACACTTAAAGCAGCTAAATGGTAGGGTGTCTGAAGTGACATGTCGAGTCTGTGCAGCAGAGTGATGAAATTTAAAGGAAACACAACTGCAGTTTTCTTTAAATAATTGTGCAACAGAAGAGCTGTAGCTGCAACTGTACACTACTATAGCAATGCATAAACAACAGAGGATGATAGGTAATTTTGGTGGCTGTGTTTTCATGATTTTCTAAGATACATCTTAGTGATTAACATCAACAAACATCTGTTGCAGTTCTCCTTAGCTGTATGGAGTGTTTTAGCATCTTTCAGTGATTTGGTTTTACAACCTGCAACTTTACTATTTTCAGTCCACACAGATGTTTTCAGGGGAAATACACTGTACGTTACCTGCTCAGCACCAAACAGCAGACAGACAAAGTTGATGAACATAGCGGATCATTTAGCAGCTAAACTTCCCTGAGGTGTTGGTGAAGACCAAAACTGAGCTGAAAAAGTAAAAAAAAATTAAAATAAAATAATAATAATAATATTGAATCAGGTGGCCTGAAAACACAAATCCAAATAAATGCTAATGTTGCTCCGCGTCTGCTCAATATGTAAGTAAGTGTCCTAATATGTTTGCCATGATACTATGTTGTGTTTACAGCTGGTTGCCCCAAGTGATCAAAAAAGTCAATTAATGCAGTGTAAAGAAGCAGATACATTTAATACATCTTTGTGATGTATTCTTCCCTAAATCAGAGATTATAGATGAATCTCTTACAGCAATGAGTGAAATAGTTTCAGGGCCGCAGCCAGGATTTCAGAAACACCCAGGTCATCATGAGTGAAACCAGCGCAATCCCTCTCCTATAAGCTACAAACAAAAAATTTAATTAATCAGTTCACTTTTTTAGTTATGTTTTCTCTATATTCTACATTCATAGGTACATGATGGTCTAAATACAGTTTCAAATACAAATTTAAAATTACGTATCATCATCAAACACGTGTAATGTGGTTAATCAAATGTAAACTCTTCAAATCAGGAAACCTCCAACTTACTAGAAATATTACCAAGGACATGACCTCAGTATTCTCAATGGAAGAAATGGCCATGAATATTTCAGGCTCCTCTATGTGCAAATTCTAAAAGGCCATATGACAAATTAAAAAGAACATTTTTAGAGGACTCAGAGGAGAAATACAGTAACATTCACATGGGCAACTTGAAATGAGATTACTGACCTGATGAATCAAGTACAAACCTCCATGGTGTAGCTCAATAAAGACCCATTTTAGTGTCAAACATACAAGATTTGTCCCGCATCTATCACTGAATGAATATCCAGCAGGTGCAACAGGTTAAGTGTTTCAGTGTCACCTGCTCCTTTCAACTCCAGTGTGAATGATAACACCAGAAGCAGCAACAGATCACATATCTTGCTTATGTTTAGTTCCAAGACAGTGTAAAACTGTAAACTGTAAACTTTGAAATGATTATCTGTTCTCTCTGAAATATATATTTTAGTGCTAATATATATTTTTTGGGGCTTGATAGAACAGAAATAAGGGCTCTTGCCCAGCACAGCCTTAATTTTGCAGGCCTATTATCTATTTAGCATTATGTCTGAAAAATAGTAGATCACCTTGGTCAACTGCAGCAAACTGTAAACGGCCTCCTGCCTGTACAAATCCCACCTGGAGGTGAGACTGTGGAGGTTGGCCTTGCACTGGACCAGAGTAACTCCATTTCCTTGGAGCTTCAGCATGACTTTGTTCATCTTTTCAAAAAAGCCAGTAAAGTACATGATGTTGCAGTGGCTGGATGACACCTTTTCCCCGAAAGCTGCATCAACCTCTGCTAGGAACTCCACAATGCCATCAAACAGCTCACAAAAATGAGTGAAGCAGTTTCCTTTTGAGAGTCAGCAGGCAGAAGTAGGAGAAGATGTTCAAATTTCAAGTCATTTTCCTGACGCAGCTGTCGGAACAGTCTGTCATTCAGGTCATGGCCTTCTATTTTGTTTACTGCCTTGACCGCAACATTGAAAACTTGTGGAGAGATGCACATTTAGATTTGGCCACAAGGTTGTGGCGAACACAAGACACAGCAGCTTATGAGGATATGGGGGACCTGCTACTTGTGAAGCCACTATACCTTCCAACCATGGAGGGGGCACCATCAGTGGCACATGTGAGGATGTTGGTCATTGGGATTGGCTTCTCCTGTGAGTATAAAGTGCATTAAAAATGTTCTGGCCCTTGGTGTCTGTTTCCAGATATTTGGAAAACAAGAATTCCTCAGCCGTCTCCTTACCGTTGGAGGCCTTATAGCAGACATAGACCATCAGCAGAGTGTTGTCAGAGGTGCTTGCCTCATCCAGCTGAAAGCTGAAGAGAGACTCCCACAGAATGGTACACAGCTGGTCCTCTGTACTGGCGCTCATTTAATTTATCCTGTGTGTCACGGTGTCATTGCTGAGTGGGATGGATTTCAGCACCTGTGAAGGATCACACTCTCTTTGATGGCAGGGGGCACAAACCTTCTCTCCGATTGTGAATGGCTGTCCACATTTAGCTATCAGAGGAATTTTATATGATGCTACTAGCCCACAATCATTATGATTGGTCTTCCTAGCAAAGTGGGTGCTCATGGTGATCTTACCATGGTTCTCCTTGAGGGCCTGGAAGAACGGACGCTCTTCGTCTGCCTCGTCTTAATGAATCTTGTAAAGGGCTCCTTGAGAGGGTTTCATGGCCTCATTTGAAAACAACAGGATATCTTGGCAAACTAGAAAGTAAGCTGAATGTGGGCAAGTAATTTAAAGTTACCTGATACATAAATCCCAACTGGAATGACAAGTTAGTATCGTGCAGCGCCCCTCTACGGTCTCTGAACACCGACCTTGGACAAAAGCTGGTTTAGGCTAACATTAGGGCTCTTTATTGGATTTGGGAAACTTTAAACTCCGAAAAAACAGCAAAGTTAACCGTGATGACGTTTGCCATGCATTCCGAATCATTCTAAAAGCTTTTGTGCTGTTAAAAGTAAAAATATGAAAATATGTAAGCTTAGCAGCCAGACATGGTTATGTTATAATAAAATAACATAACTAAGATTTCCCTTAACACACTTAGAAGTTTAACTAACTGTGCTGTGGTACAAGAACAAATGTCTTCTACATGGCTGGTGAGCATGATAACTTTTGCAGCTTTAGCCTCAGTCTTTCAGCACGATATCAGGTAACTAAGAAGCCATCAGGTGCCTATTTAAGACCTTTAAGACCCTTTAATAGGATTCTTATTCTAAAACAGCAGGAAACAAAAAGGTCAGCCACAGACAGGATTTTTCAAGCAACTCATGGCTCGCTACCTATATAAAATATGCCAATATGACAGTTGACAAAATGTACAGTAGTAGACTAGAAATGAGAAGTCTGCTTTTGTCTACCTGTGTCTGCAATCAAGGACCTATTGTTAAAAATGACTAATAATTTCTAAGGTAAATTTGCCAACCGTATCATTTTAAAACTTTTTTGCATCAGCATTTTAACTTCAAAATCAAATCTGTGCAGTAGAGTTAATGCTACTTTGATATTATGCTGATCAGCCTCTGATTCTGCACTTGTCCACTGTTCAGAAACAGCTTTCAAGCAGATCCATAGTCAGTGACATGAGCCATATTCTGCTTTGTCCTTGTCCAGCGTACCTGCGTTTATTTCCAGCTAGTTGACCTCTGCCACTGCTTAGAAGGCACTTTCCAGCTATTAGACTAATTTGTTCTGGGCTCCTGCAGTCCTGCAAGAGGAGCAGTGAAAAGGTTTCGGAGTACAGTGTACCTTCACAGTAGGGTTGTAATTAGCACAGATTGAAGCGCTGTGCCTTACCTACCCCTGTGCAGCATGACAGATGCCTTGAATGATAAACACAGTGTGCAAACATGTGAGACTGCATTCACAGTTACATTTTATAACCTGAATAAACATGAAATATGAAGAGTGTTGGAGTTTGGTCTTATGGAAGGATATTACAGTGTGAGTAGGATCACTTAACCTTTTCATTTAACCTCTTAATGTGTTTTTTTATTCAGTCCAACTGAGGTGCAATTTAAAAAGGGTCACCCCTTGACCTTCAGCTCCTGTAATAGTGTCAGTATCTCAATAAGAGGACTTGTAACACTGACTGGAAGATTAAATGGGTTTAAATGTGTGTGTGCAGCTTGTGTTTGTGAACGTGCATGTGTGTGAGCGCATGTACCTTCCTGTAAGGCGGGTCAATGTCACCGGATCACTGGGAATAGCCTTCTTATCTACCTGTCGTTGCTGTTCCACTTGACACAAGGGACGGCTGTCAAATGAATTAGAGTTTAAGGGCCTCCACCAGAACAAATAACCCCATTACCTTTGTGCGAGGATTGAGAGATGACTCCCATGGACTCTTCTCTATTCATAATTAAAAACACTGATGCTGTTGTCACTTTCCATAAATCAAATTTAACAGTATGGTGATGGAGGGCTTGCGTGCAAGCGACAGTGTTAGCTTCCATGTTTGTGTGCGCTCTGGGAGGTGTAAACTGTACAGGAAATGACTTACAACGTGACCTTAGCTGTTTGATGATGGATTGCCATGTTGTTTAATATCCATAGAATTATTTGGATGAGCTGCTGACAATAAACATTTTTATTCCACCAAGTGTAAAAAAAAAAACAACTGAAGTTGATGTTGCACTCACTCACTATGTGTCTGTAAAAATGAATCAATGGCCAAAACATAATTTGTTTAATCGGTTTTTATGTTAATGTTGCGTAGCGCCAAGAAGTGAGAGGTTTGTTTACCTGCAAAATGAAAACTAATAGAATTAAAAAAAACAAAACATGATATTTATAGAAACCAATTTACTGGCCACTCCACAAACAATTCAGTAAATGACTGGCTGATGCTGCCTGTGAGTGTGTTTGTGTGAGAGTCTCTAAAAGAGCCGTACAAAACCGTCCTGGAGGCACTCAGCGTTATCACAGAGGACAGAGAGGTAATGTACTGACACAGTGACACCTGTGTCTTTGAGGCTGCATGCATGTGCGTGACTTTGTGTGTGTCTGTCTCATTGGGTACATTTGTGTCCACTTTCGTGTGTGTGTGTTGCGTGAGCGTGAATGTGTGCAATCACAGCCAGCCTCGGTGCTGCCACCCATGGGACCTCGGTGATAAATTGTTGACAACCTGCAGTAATTACTGATCTGTGCTCTGATAGCTTCAGCCACCGAGTCCGAGGAGGAGAGATAAAGCAGCAGATAGTTTTCAATCTACCAGTTCGTCATATATAATAAAGAGATTGTCCAATTTGATCATCACAGGAATCTGCTCAAACTAATTAATATTGGACTCAGTTTATCCGAAGAGCATTTCTTGTTTGAGGAGAAACACTGAGCTCTTTCCTTGGCTATGACTTTTAACTTTGCTTTCCAATTTCTCTTCTTCTGTGAGTCACATTCCTTTGATAGAGTTATAATGACGCCGAGATGAAAATAGATGAAAATAATGAATTCACTGTGCACATTCTCACACGAGGCTCTGTAGCTACAGTGTGCCTGATGACATTTAGATAGTATTTGTGTTTCTCTGTGGGTGACCCGTGTCAAAGAGCAAATCTTCTCTTTTCATCTCACTGAATCTCTAATTACAGTGCAGTGAATCATGTTATTTCCTACTATTGATATCTTCTCACTGACTCATTCAGAGCCTCATTCAATTGCAGAAGGAGTAGAAAATCAAGTAAATTGTGTACAACTGATGTTTAGTATGTGACGCCTTTCTTGTAGCATCTGTTTGTAATATCAGACCGCATGTTTTTTATTTTATTTTAAACATGGCTATTTTGGCAGGGCGTGTTAGCCATCATGCTAGCAAGCTGGTAGAATGGGAAATTATCCCCTCAAAGGCAAAGATAACACTTTGGATCAAACAATTTGGATAATGAGGCAGTTATAATGTGGTTTAGACATGAATGGGTTAATTGGGATAATTTCTAACTGTGCATTCACACTTCTTCTCTAATGTGTTGCTACAATGCATGGTAATGGGAGGTGTGAGAGGCTGTGATTTCACGTGGTCTGCAGCTACAAAGTTTTTAACATTATTTACTGCAGCTTCTGTATTTTCTGTAGTAGCTGTATTTTTATGTGTTGTTGCATTAACACTTTATCGGGCGAGGAACCATATGGTAACTTCCTTATGACGGTTTTAATTACACTTCTATGGCATATTTTGTTTTTTTATAGGTGATATACTAATATACACTTCACTGTTACGGCTTTGTTTCACAAATAACTCAAAGTGGGCTTGATCTTGATTTGCTTATGGCCTATTATTATTATTACATATTTTCATAGTATATTGATGTGGCATATTTCTTCTGCAGCAGCTGTCTACTCAGTCCTACTATGGGAACAGGAGGCCTGCTGTGCCACAGACTGTTGAAATTTACCTGACGAAAGTCAGTTAACTCTGTTTTGGTTCACCAGCTTCTGAGAAAAATATCTGACACTTTAGCTGATAAATTATTCACTATGTTCACCAGTTAGGATCTGTGTCTGTCTGCTGTTTGACTCAGGCCAGGAACCATACAGCGAGTTTACAGGCTTGGGAGTAACAGATTACATGCAAAAGAGTTATGTAATCCGGATACAAAAAAAAGTAATCATTTACAGTTACAGAAAAAAAAGGCGAATCAGACTACAGCAGGATCTAAATTCATTATCTTGGCCTCTAGTGAAAAAAATACTTTCACTAGGTGGAAATTACGTTATTATTTTGTCTTTGAAGCAGAGAAGAGGAACAACATCACAGTACAGTCCAAGTTCTGCCACCCAGCTGTGAAAATAGTCTATAGGTAACTGCCTGAATTTGTTTTTCTTTAAAAACACACTGAGCAGAGGACACATTTTTCAGGCTAAAATCTTGATTTCCATTTTGTTTTTCCTAAGGTTACAGTAAAAGTCACCTTATTGGGTTTAACATCATTTGTAGTCATCTGACCCATTGTTAATATAAAAATATTAATGAATGCAGCTTCAAACATCTTTATCTTTCATCACAACGCTATTTATCTTTCACTGGTATGAGCATCTATTGTTCCCCAAAGACTCCCATTGTGGCTTTGATTTTTTTGGTAACTTTATAGTGACTTTACTTTTATTGCTTTTTACTGCATTTCATTCGCTTTACTACTATACTGCTACTTTTTTACTTGCAGCCACCACATTGACACCTAAAATGGAGCCAATAAATAGATGCACTAACATTGCTGAAGGTCTTTTTTTATATAGTACAGAAGTCCTGAAGCATCAGGGTAACACAGCAACGTGTTTTAAAGATGAACATTCTCACCAGTGCAAGCATTTCATGATAGTGAACAGAGTTATCATGAAAGATAAATAAGATTCCAAATTAAGCCTGTTTTTATTCAACACTATATCTGCCTTCTCCAAATCAAGGCTTTATATCAAAACAATGTCAACTTTAAGAGTAAATTTATCAGTTCAGTTATAGTTTCATCAACTCTGTTTTTATCATTTATTGTTATTGAGTTGCTCTCCTCATTGTGGCCAACTATTTTTGGCCAACAACTCTGTTCTCTGTCATCATGTTGGCTGAGTTTCTCTGCTCACTGAGCCCTGTAGGAAGTGAATGGACCTCTAGTGACTTGCTGATCACGTTGCTCACAGTGGGAACATATGGTAACATCTTAGAAAACTGAGAGAAACATGTTGCGTCAACATAATCGGATTTCCAAAGGTCACTGTGTTTTTCCTGTTGTTTCAGCATTTGTTTTGTAATTACACAGATATCTCAATGATGTATTAACTGATTTATTGGACATAGTACAAAAAGTTATTTTTCATGCAGTTACAATTAATACAAATCATCTACTCTATGTCGGTATCTTTTGTTGTTCAGGTTTTGTTTGACTGTTCTGTTCCTGTGTTACTTTTGAGTCAGTTATTTACCAGAATCAGTTGCTGGCATTTAGTTGAAATCCCTCTCCACCAAATCAATAGCTTTAATGTAACAATTAACATCCGGTCATGTCATTGATTAGCTGCCTATCACACTACTGCAGCCTGGTAAAGAGCTGTGATCTGAAAAGTGAACATTTGTAGGAGTTGTGTTGAATAAACAGTTAGAAATATGAACAATTTAAGCATTTTTTTTAATTCCGGGGTCATTCAGAGATGAGGCGTAAGACAAACTCACTGCCAACAAGCCCTGAAGACCCCAAATTAAACAAAAGTAAAGCAAAACATGATTGGTTTTTACCAGGCGAAACAACACCCGCGGTGTTGACTGTGTGTGCCAACTGCATTTAGGTTACAGTTTGTAGCGTAACCTCTTTCACCTCGCAGAACTCCTGGCTTTCCAGGCTCCTAAGGCAATGAAAGGTTAATATTGTCTCTGGCCTGCACTTGACACTATGAACATTTCTCTGCACTCCATCCACTTCCTGCCCTGCTACTCCACTGCCAAACTGTTTGCAACCCTTGGTCTGCTGATGCAGAATGGATATGGACTCTAACAGCCCCCTGAAAACGTCCTCTCAGGTGAATATCACATCCAAGAGTGCCAAGTCAATAAATAAGTCCTTGTGGCGAACGCTCCTCTTATGTTGGGGAAAACAAAACTCAAGAAAGCGAGGATGGATAATATCTTTGAGATGTGTTTGGACGAACATCAGTTTGGACAGAGCTATTCTCTTCCCGTACAGATGCAACTGGCTCTACAAAAACACTGCTGTTTTGAATGTGACAAGTTTTTTATTTCTCAGTCGTCATGTGCAGCTTTAGCCAAACAAACATCCAGGATCTTTATCCTCTGTCCTTCAGTTATTGTTTGGCTGTGTATGTGGGCTTTTGGATATTGAATCAGTGAATCATAAAGAACACAAGAACATGTACTAAGTCCTATCTCGAGCTGAGAGTATTTGATAATGGTTAGTCATTTGTCTGATTTGAGACAGAAATGTCAACTAGTTATATTTTCATCTTCAGTCTGACATTGCCTCCACTTTAACCACAAGAAACCAATGTATGCCTGAATATAACCTCTTTTCAACACTGATGCATGGAGTCAGAGGATTCAAAGGTCTTGACCCAGGCAAGTTAGTCATTTTTCAAGCAAACATGAAAAAATGCCGAACATTCTCTGGTTTCAGTCTCTAAAATGAAAGGAGTTGTTGTTTTTCATGATCACAATATCTATCTTTAAGTTTTCTTTTTTAACAGAACAAGAGATTTGATTGTCCCCTTGGCAAATGAATGAAAATTTAAAATAATCATTAGTTGCAGGTGCATGTCATCTCCTCTTCTTCTCATCAGCATAATAAAGTGCAAAGGAGAAGTTAAAATGTAAAACGCAGCAGAAGCAGAGTTGAATTTGATTGATATCACGCTTTGTTTGGTTAATTCCTGCCCTCATTCTTTTATTATGTTGTGTGCACAGAGTCATAATCAGTGTTAACTAAATAACATACGCCCACAGGTTAGAAATGTTTTATTTAAATTAATGCGTTTTATTTAGTTCCTGCATCAAGTTTCTTATTTCCCTCACATGCCATAATTAGTTGCATCTACTTGATTGCATTGGTTTATTGACTTTTTTTCTTCCTTTAGTGTTTACTAAACATATGAAGTGGAATGAATTGATAAGTATGATAAACTCAGGGGATGAGCTAAACCCTTAACTATCACCAATATGTATACTGGAGCGATTATTGTTGATTATCAGGAATAACTACACATGAAGGAGGAAGTTTTGTTGCACTGGATGTGTGCACACAGTGATACTTTGCTACCACCTCTGCCGGCATTTACTCTTAAGTGATGGCCACTACCCGGCCCCGTACTCAGAGAGTGTCGACAGGCAGACAGAGTGTAGGAATTTTAATGCTTTTAGCGTATCCTCTATCTCTCTGATGCTACGGCAGCTGTGAACTCAGCCGTGATACAGCCCCTAATTAGACGCGATGGTTTAATCAGACTAACAAGGCACAGTCAGTCAGTCACTCCAACAGGCTCCTAATGAACCAACAAGTGTTTGCAGTGAAAGGAAACCTCATATTGTGTGTGCTCTGTCTCTCAGTCATGTGAATGACTTGATAGGATTTCTTTTTTCCTTACTTGCAACCTGTTGCCAAAAGCTGATCGATAATTGACAACGACAGTGCTGATAAAAATACATCTGATTCTTGGTCAGCAAGTGTCTTGAGGATTAGACAGAACAGTGAGAGCAGAGGAAGAATGCAGACACCTACATGATTCAATATAATAACTGCAGATGTCATAGAGAATGTCCTTCGCTTTAAGGAGCTCTATTTGAATAAATCCCATTATCAATATGCTGAGGCAGTTTTTACATCACAGGGAAAGAGACATAGAGAAAAAGTGAGTGTGAGGAAAAAGAGTGAATGACAAAGAGGAGACAGATAGACAAGGAGAGCGAGCGAGATGTAAAATGGTGTCTAACAGAGATGAGAAACAAAGAAGGAGGGGGATGGAGGGGCAAGGAGATATGATAATAGATTCACTACAGAGCCAAACCAATTTCCATTCTTAACCTCGTCCAGACCAGCTGATGATTAAGAACACAGCCGGGGTCACCTTGCTGCAGCTCTCTTTTCTCCATCTAAAATTAGAGACACTTATGGATTCATGACATGCATACAGAGGATAGAGTCACTCTGGATTATATGCCAATATATAAACCAGGATGCTCACAGTTAATAAGTGAGACCTGCCCAGATAGCATATGCATGAGAGTATTTTAAAGGAAGCAGAATGGTTGAGCTTCATCCATCTCTGTTCTGAATGAGGAAGGTTAGAGGTTAGTGGTCCAGAGTTACAGCCAGGAAGCCTTAGTTGTGTTCAAGAGATGTTAAAGTTCACCGGCATGTGACCTTAAAGCGTGAGAGAGGTTATTTTTGCAAGTATATCTTAAAGAGCCACTCCAGCCAGTTAACTATTGCACTTCCAAAAAGTTGAGGGACTTGTGAGAGACAGATTTTAAATAGTTAGACATTCTGGGAACTATTTACTTTTTTTGCTGAGAGTTGGATGAGAAAATGGATACCACTATTATATCTGTAAGGTAAATATGAAGCTACCATCAGCAGCTTATTAGCTTAGCTTAGCACAAAGACTGAAAGCTGCTGAAAATTGGAAGTTGCAGCACATAAGCCCTCATTAAAGCATATAAGTTTTCATATAGGTTTAAACAAACAAGATACACAGTGGGCTTTAGGTGCCGTGTGGTGTATGGCAGAGATATGATATGTAAGATTGAAAGGTAATATTCCATGGTAATGAGAGTATAGTGTACAGAGAACTGTATATTGGTGTAGTTAAGTGACATTCTTCTTTCTATTAGTTTACTGAGTTTCAGTTTTAAAGTTTGTCAATTAGACCTGAAGGAATCCAATGAAGAGTGAAAACCCATTCTAGCCTCAGGTCATTATTTGACTCTGCTAGTTATCTGTCTAGTCTGATAATGAAACATAGATGAGGACAGAAGTTCCCCTTTACACTAGATTTTATATTTGAATTTAGGTTTGACTTGGAGTTTCTGAAGGTGGAGATTCCATTTCTTTTCTTTTCAGTCATGCTGGCTATCACTGCTCATGCAGACTTTCCAGTTCTTCCTCTAATTACTCTAAACAAATGGCTTTTGCTGCTTTGAAAACTTTACGCACACCTCGTAACTCCTCGAGCAGCAGTGTTTCCTGTATCACTCCAGGACCTTGTTAGAACAGTGTGGTAGCAGGACTTTGTTTTTCAGATCGCCAACATTCAGAGCTAATCTGGTATTCAGTGAAATCTCACACTGCACTGATCTCAGGAAGGTCTGTGTTGCTACAACCAACAGATCCATGCCTCCTTTCATCCCTCCCCCCACTGACATCCTTTTCTTCTGTGGGCTCATTTATCCCATTTGAGTGTAGCGTATAGTGCAATTGACTCCAAGAGCAAAGTAGAGCTGAAATTGTTCACAGTAGCTCCACAATTTCTAGTATAGCAGGGAAATGACATAGAAAGTCTTTTTTATTTTTCAATAATTGCCATCATTTTCATCACAGTAGCTTTGGCTCCCTGATGTGAACTTCCCTTTCTGACCAGTCCTTGAGGATATTTTACATATGGTTGGTGTATAACATCTCACCTTATAGCCATGTAAGTTATAGCATTTTGTCCTGTAAGATAATGATTCTGCTATTCAGCTTTCATGACAGTAATAATAACTACATTCTGGTTGTGAAGCCATTAGGGACTGTTGGTCTTATCTTTAATATTATAATTAGCTGAGAACATTCAAATAATCCCCCAAATGGTGAAAGAACATGTATAGGGAAAGAATCCAGTCCAGAGGAAAAACAATTAACAGCATAATCAGTGGGGCTACAAGCCTCTCTAATTGCAGCCTGTTCTTACTGACTTTGTTATCACACACACTCTCATTCAGAGGTAAACTCTTGGGCCGTACACTGATGCATGTTGGAGATACTTCCTTGTGACTTAATGTGTTTCACATTATGTGGGATCTAATGAGTTTGGATAGAAAAAACACAACAACACTATCAGTTAAGGCCAGGCCTCTGGACAGGGGATTAAACGTGAGGACCCGAGAGAGAAAGAGTTTTTCAAATAAATTACAGTAATCTCTTGGATTATGTTCCTGATTACAAGTTTGATGACTATAACACAGACAACCATGTATCCTATAGTCCCATGTACACACAAACACACACACACACACAGACCACCTCTCTGATCTTATTTTGCTCCACCTGAAGGGCACACAATACATGATTTCTATTAGAAAACCACACATTACATCCTTCCTCTAGCATCCAATTTCCTTGCAGTGGCTGTGTAGGCTAACAGGTTAATAGGTTCAGTGGTAACCCTGTGGTAAATTGGTTGCTTTGCAGTGGTTAAGGGAGTAATCTAAGTGGCTGATTGCGGCCCGCTCACCTGTCCTGATCCCCGGGGTCGCACCATCAAACAGGCTGGTCACACCGCTGGCCAGGCTAGCAGATGGCTAATTGAACGGGCTTTCAGGAGGGAGATAAAGGAGATGAAAAAGCTGAGTGAGGGAGGGACAAAGAGGTAGGGAGGAATAGAAGGTCAGCAGCAGATTCTGTGAATATGGCACTAAACTGAACGTTGAGACATCAGTTTTTGTCCAAAGTTGCAACATGCATTATGTTGTGAATCTATGACCTTAAAGGTCCAGTGTGTAACATTTAAGAGGATCTACTGGCAAAAATGGAATATTATATTCACAGGTATGTCTTCTTAATCATCTGAAAATACCTTAAAAAACCTTAGAATGAGATGTTTTTATCTACAGAGGGAGCAGGTCCTCGTCTACGGAGCCATTTTCAACCACCATGTTTCTACAGTACCCCTTTCACATTTTCTGTGACCATCTTAGTTTTAACTACATGCTTGGAAGGCAAGCAGTAGGGTACTTAGTTTGTTGCAATGTGCAGTAAATCAGGCTGTGCAAAATGTGATGCATGTTAACATGCTTAAAAATTAAGATAGTTTGTTTTCACAATGCCCTAACCGTAGTTTTGGCAATCATTCTTATTGGTTGCATTACCAAGCTAAGCAGTTAATTGCTGAGAACACAAGCAGTCAAATAGCCGAACAGGTTTTCAGAGAATAGTTAAAGATTTTGGGAAACAAACGTTAGAGAAGATCAATATCTGTCATGTTTCTGTTGGGTAAACATGAACCTGCCCCCAGGAGACGGTTAGCATAGCTTAATCTGGAAAAACTGGAAGTTGCTTTCTTGATTAGAGATAGACGCGATTATGGATGCCACTCTCATGTTTGTACGGTAATATGAAGCCAGCAGCTGGTTAGATTAGCAGAAACACTGGAAACAGGGCGAAACAGCTGGCCTGACAATGTTCAAAGGTAGCAAAATCTGCCTACCAGCAGCTCTAAAGTTTACTCATTAACACGTTACACAAAGTACAAAAATGATATTGTGGTGTACATGCGTGGTTGATGTGGTTGTGGTTCGTATGTGTACTCTCTCCCATAGAGATGAAGAGGTAGAAGAAATACAAGAGCAGAGACTGAGGATGAGTCAGACAGAGGAATACAGGGAGGCAAGGAAGGATGATGGGAAGAAAAGACAAATGCAGGTAAATAGAGAACAATGATGAGAAAGTAAAGGCTGACAGAGCAAACAAGATGAGAATAGAAACAGGGATGGAAGGTTTGGGAATGAGAGGACAGAGAAACTGTAGAATAGAGGATACTTTTAAATAAGAAATGAGGCAGGCTGTAGGGTCATTCAGTCAACATGGCCTATTTAAACCTTTTGCAACACGCAAGCAAAAACACTGTTTGAATAACCACTGCTTTCCTTTTCCCCAACATGACCCCTGGACTATGGGTCTGAATAGTTATAGAGACAACATGCAGGGGAAGAAGCTCTGCTGCACATTATCCCAGTGAGAAATTCATCTGTTATTCCTTCTCGCTGCAATAAATGCTTTACAAAGCATTTTTGACCTAATAAAAAAATAATAATAATGCACCACATGCAATTTTTACCCCGGCGAGAGATCCATTTCGGCACTAGCTGTGGCCAGTTTCCCTTGCTCTGATTATCACAGTGGCACTGAGCTTTTCACCTTGAATGTCCAGTCATATCTGCAGTAAACCTGAAGTAGTTAATGACCTGGTTTGAAGGACGAAAAGTTCGAAAGAAATCATTTGCAGTGAATCACAGATGAGGTGTCTGCGGAGATGCTCTGACAGATGCTAATTTTACTTTGCTTTGTTTCATTTTGAACATCTGATGGGTGATGGCAGGTTGTGTTAATCATTTGCCAAAATAAAACCATTGTCAATAATAGATCTCCATTTCCCTGTCAGTAGATGTGGTTGTGCGTGATTCACTTTCTGGCTCACACAGGCAGACAGCTATTGACACAAGTAGGTGGGAAGACAGATAGGTGTAAGGAGTCAAATATTCAGGCATTTTGTAGGGTCAAGCAGAGAAGCTGCCAGACAGACAGGTAGTCACGCAGTTCATCTTTCTGGCAGGAATTCAAATGGTCAGGTTTTTAGACACAATGGCAGACATTTGGAAATTCAGTGTTAATGTTGTCAGACAGGCAGTTAGACACAATCAGGTGTTCCGACAGGTGGTCAGTCAGTTCAGCAGTCAGGCAGACAGTGCAGATATTTATGCCAGTCAGCGAGACGGGCAGTTAGACCGGTAGGCAGGCTGCTGTGTAGGGAATACAAATAACATTCAGTCAGCGCCGTTACAGCCCTACAAACACAGACAGCACGGCAGATTAGCCACTCTCCACTGACCAGAAGCTGTGGACGAGCCAACGGAGCCACAGAGAATGAATGGATCATTTAACAATAGCTCCCTCTTCCTGGAATGGTTGGAGGGGTGGGGTGGTGGTGGGGGTGCAAAACGACCAATATGGCTGCCAGAGAGACAACTGTGAACACTGGAGAATTGCGCGTGGCAAGGTTTGTCCTGGTTATGGACACAGCATCTATTGATGAAATTGTAGGTAGTGCCCAGTAAACTTCACAGTGAAAACCTTGTGCTTCAGGGAGAGCTATAAAGTATATTTTTTACTTTACGTGATCACAATGCAAACTGAGGGCCGAGTGTTTGGTTAAATTGACTGGAATGGTGCAGTTTCAGCCTCATTAGCCAATCACTGCCCATTAATTCTATTAGAATTAATGTTGTGATGCAGAGTTTCTGTTGTGGACATTATCCATGACCTTCTATTCAACAACATTAGTGATCAGGCAATCTTATAATAGATCACCTTTGTTACTTTAGTGTAGCAGGCGTAGAGGGAATTGTGTCAGCAGCATAGTAAGAGCATAGCGGCAAGTTATTTTACTAAAATCATTTATTAAATATGCAATATGATCTGGCAGTTTCTGTGGAGAAATTGATATATCACTGTCTCTTCTATGATGGATGGATAGAAGCACTGATGTTAAAACTTGGCATTTAGATAACACAAACATGTACTGATACACATGAAATACGTCAAATGGATGCCATGGTGACATTTAAAGCCAAAGTGGTTAGGGTGTATGTTCAGTGTGGTCAGTATCAGCCTGGAGCCTGGATCTGTTCAGAAGTTCAAACTTCTCCTAAATATAATGTAAACGTTTAATAAGTTCAAACCCTACATTGAAACTGGTTGCACCACACAAACTAGTTCCTATGTAGAGAAAGATATTTGCACCAGTAACCCGGTGTACCTGAATTAACAAACAGACAAAATTAACGTCGCTCATAGGCAGTACGTCCCGTTTAGGCTGAGGAGCAAAATAGGTGAATAGGTTATATTATGGTCGACGCATCTGACCTGACAGCATGAAATGCTGTTTAATATTAATGTAAACTGAAAAGATTTTAAACGAAATTCCACAAAAATAACACATACCTTGAATTGCAAAACCCTATGTCTAGCTCTGTTTTTGTTGGCACAGTCCAGCTCTTTACAGCATGAACACTACTAACTCTGAAACACACATATTTCTTCATTAATGTATATAATATGTCATACCTACACAAAGGACTGACGATCTAGTTTATTATATCCTTTGGCTGCTGTTAAACTGCACATTCTAATGGTACGACTACATTACGTAATCACTAGTTATTTAGTTATTGGTTACTTGTTACTAGCTAGTATAGAAACTGTACTAAGAACTTAGGAAGGGCCTTACACATGACTTCATGGATTTCCAAGTAGCTACTGAAACCTGGTCCAGTTTGTTCACTGATTCTTACAATGAAAGAAGTCAAACAAAATGACACGTTTTGACATGAAAGGAAAGGATGTAGGAAAGCAGTTGCTAACGACATTAACAATGTCTATTCAAGTGTCCCAGTAAGCCATGACTGTGTGACACAATTAATTTTATTAGGGTTTTTCCTACTGTGATTTGTCAAAATGTCTTTGAAAAAGTCTATTATCACGCTAGGTTGGTACAATAACTGGTACAATAACACTGCGATATGCAACACAAGTTGTCTGTCATATTTTTTTCTTTGGACCTGTACTTTGAATCTGCATAGTTAGCACAGAGACTTTTAAATATATTCAAAACTCTGCAAACTCTGTCAGCTCCTCTAAATTCTCCTCACACACCTCCTTCTGCCAGGTTGTTTGTTAAGGTATTTTGCCTGCTCACAGCCACTAAATGATAGAGAGAGATTTATTCCAACTCCTGCTCAGGTCAAAAGCCTTGTTTTGCTTCCGGATGCAGTTTAATAATGCCCATAACGAGGGCTGACAGAGAATTAATATAAATTAAAATGGACCAAAGAGTGCCTGCAAACTTGTCTTCATTAATAGGTAAGTGACAATATAATTTTTGTGGGGTACTCTTGCCAAGAGGCTCATACAATAAGCTCAGTACAGGCTGCCGTCCTATGAGTTATTTCATTGTTTTTGAGCGTAATTAGCTTTTGATAAAGCTTTATGAGGGGGGTGTAGACGAAGGCAGGAAAGAGGAGGGTAAAATAAAACTGCTCTAACAGGGTATTAGCCTCTGGGGGGTCTGGGCTCTTCAAGTTGTGTATTAGGTTATATTAATTTGGAGTGGTATCTCTCACAGGGCAGGGGGGCCTTTCTTTGATGTGCTCGCCTCTGCGGTTTCCCCCTGAACCATTTTTCATGTATAGGTGCTCCACTCCGTATTGATTAGGCCTCATAAATTGTGAAAGAGTATAGGGGCGATGCAGAGGCCTAAAAGCCGCCCTAAATAGGTTAATGCTGGGCAGCGAAAGGCAGCAGGGAGTAGAGCAGCAACTCATCTCAGAGCGGCTCATTTGAAGTCACTGCCGAGACCATGTATAATCCCCTTATGAAATTAACTAAACGTGCAAGGAGCTCTTTATTCATGTCTGCCTTTGACTCATACAAATACAGATACGTGCGATCTGCACACTGCTGCTGAAAGTCTACTCAGATTTACTGCAGATTGGATGTTTTATCGTCAGTGTGACAAGAGTTGTAGTTTTTTCAATTGCATGTTGGAACAAATGAACATTGGATCCAAATAGCATCCCAACACATTGACACATTTAGCTCAACCCTTAGGCAGTGTCCTAAATCTTGTTATTTCATTCACTATTATCTGTACAATAGACACTCAGTGGTAAATTGAGATTTTGGACACTTATAGATGATTGTCAAATGTGACATATTGCATTGTTAGCAGAAAGTACTGTATATGCCGTACACACTGAACTTTGTTCTGTTGTGGGATTTTTTTCGAGGACACTAAAATGGCACATATAAATATAGGGAAGTAAGTAGGAAGTGATTTTGCACAAAAGCGTATTTGATAACTCAAACTGACATGTGGCAGTGTTACCATAGCAACAAGCAAATACATGTCACTTTTGGTTCCTCAGAGTGGAATTTTTAAAACTATATTTTAGGTATTCCTGGCAGGATTTGCTCTAGGTCCATCTGTCATCCTCTTGTTAATCGTCCAGTGTGTAACATTTAGGCAGCTCTATTGGCAGAAATGGAATATAATATTCATAACTGTTTTCATTTGTAAATAATCACCTGAATATAGGATTCGTTGTGTTTTTGTTACATTTGAATTAACCTTTCATAACTACAGACGCTGCGGGACACCTTCCATGGTTTCCACCATGTTGAGCCGCCATGTTTCTACAGTTGCCCAGAACGGACAAACCAAACACAAAACAAATTAAATGATCCTTCTCACTGGACCTCTAAGTTCATGTTAACTTTTTCAAACTTAACCCGTCTAAGCCACAAATGCCTAATGTCTTTAACTTCATATAATTTGATCAAGCGCATCCACCATAACAAATACTACTAAGATTTGAATCTGAGCTCAAACTTTCAGTGTCAGATTAGCATTTGTCAAAAACCCGGCAATTTTCACATTATCATCCTCAGTTTGTATAAAGATGGTTTCTTCTTTTTGTGTTAGCGGAGTCAAATCATTTCTGCCCTTCGTATTTTGGCCAAATACAAATCATGTGAGATTTGTTCAAACATATTTTTTCACAGGTGGGTAGATTCCCTATTTTTCTCAAAATGATTGTGGACCAGAGACAGCCAAATTAAATCTCTTAACTATTGCTGGATTTCTTTGTTATTAAATTCTATTCACCAGAGACAGTTATTATTTTGGTGGTATGTGGCATTTGCCCATATCAGTGTTAGCACAGGACAGAGAAGGAAAAACTCAGTCAGTGCTTGAATTAAGTTAAAGCCTGTACTGCAACATCATTTCAGCATAAAATAAAGTCGGTTACATTGTTGAACAGGAAATAAAGTCATTCAAAACTGTCAGATGTAAGCAGCAATCTGGAGCTGAGCTGTGAATGAAGCCGCTGATACATACATATATATATATATATATATATATGGTAACACACACAATCAGTCATGTGCGCTACTGTATATCTCTCCCGCTGTTTATCTCGTCTCTGTCAAGACTGAATATATGCTTACAGTCATGTGTTCTGATCCCACAATACGTACTGACATATTTAGATTAAAACCACCTCTCTCTGTTTCTCTTTATCACACTAGACTGCTGGCTGTCACTGCTATGTTAGTGTTCAGAGGGCAGAAAGATGAATGTCTGTGTTTGTATGGCATAGTGTACAGTATTTTAGACTGTAGGCTATATGTGTTTTGCGGTGAATGTACTGTGTGTGTGTGCGTGTGTGTGTGTGTGTGTGTGTGTGTGTGTGTGTGTGTATGGGTGCGTCCTCCACCTCGTCCCGTGTTGGAAATAAGGTGTGAGTTGTAATAGTGAAGCAGGGAGCCACAGTCATCTGTCTTTGTTCAACGGTGATGCTCCTGTTATATATCAGAGGCAAAGATGAATGCAGTTAATAGACTGTGACACAGCCATTAACTACAGCTGTAATAGAAGTGTAATGGAATCAAACAGCCATTTCTCCCCTCAGCATAGGCAGGCACAGGTAAATGTTTAAAGACCAGTCGCTGTTGAGGCACCCGTCTCTTCCTTTCTCACTCTCGTTATTTTGCTTCTCTTTTATCTCATCCACTCTTTGCTCTTTTCTTTCGCATATGTGCACATTTTCATGCCTTCCCCCCACCTCCTCCTTGCATCAGCCCCACCCTTGGCTTTGCAGTTGTCCTTGAACCTCCATCAGCCTCCTCACCAACATCAAAGCCAGCAGATAAAAGTGTCCAGTTGTCCATTTTCCTACTGATACTTGCTGCCGGGAGACAGATTCACTGATGTCTGCTTTTATCCCCTGTGTCTTGGGGATAAAATGTGACATATCTCCCCAACACACTCTCTGTAACCCCATTTGTAACTCCTTGTATATTCCTGTATGAAATTACCGTATTGATTGGTGAAATTGTCGTTTATGGTGGAGCTCTTGAGTTTCAGGAGATAATGGAAGGCGTGTTATGCACCAACCTGGACAGAAAATCATTTGAAAATGGAGACTAGTCATATCTCCACAATGATAATATCCACACATGAGCAATGCGGGGAAGATTCATTGTGAGCTTTAATGGCACAGTTTTTCAGTATTAGCATCAAAAATGTTCTTTATTGATGCTGAAAAATCCTACTTCAATGTGATTCTGACTTAATTTGCATTTGTGCATTACTGTAGCCTGTTTGTGTTCAGTTTTGAGCTTGACCTGATATCAACAAACCATTCCACATTGTGATCTAAAACGAGCATATAGTATTCTGTAACACAGAGATTTTAGTGCTACTGTTGGCACAGATGATATGAAAATTTTCTTTTCTGAAAGGAACTGACTTGTAAAAAAAAAAAAAAAATATTCCCAAACAGCACAATTCATATTCTACAGCTTACTTGTGTCACAACATGCAGTTTCCTTTTCTTTCCAGGCCTCCAAACACCTACAGATTGAAACCAGAGTAAAATGCTTCACATCCAGAGAGAGAGGTGATGGGGTTTAGGTGCTGTTCCTCGTCTTCCCTCTCTTTCTGTCAGCACGACCCTACCACCAACTGCCACAGCAATTATTACACATGAAGGAAAAGGTGCAGAAAGATATACTGTACATTAATATGTATCTATACTGCACCCTGCGTGGCAGTACCTTGATCATCAGATGGTTATAATGTTTTTATTGTTGCATATTATTCAGTGCTTGTGCTGAATTTATCTGTGGGGCTTTATGAATGTAGATTTTATAGATGCATTTTAGCATGTTAAAGGTGCTGTGTAGAGTTTTCTTGTAAACAAAAATTATGTTTACAGTCAGTGTAATTTTTGGTGTATTTATCAAAATGCATTGTGTGTATCCTCAGGGTTTACAAATCAACAAATGTGTCGAATGCATTTCCTTCCTCATAAAACTTTTCATCAGCAATAGCATGAAACTGATGTTTGTTTGCCTCGTGCATGCTCACGAAACCAACAAAACAGGAGCTAATGGGACAGCCAGTGGACGGATAAAAATGTATAAATGATTACAGAAGACAGTCTGTGTTATTTGATTGCTGAATATGCAAAATTATTATTTTGCATTGAAAGTGTTTTGAGATGTTTACAGACAAAAATATTTGTTGTACTTTTGTGGTGTCCATTTTCAATGTTTGGTTTTCAAGTAATCCAAGTATTCAGATGAGATCACATATTTACTTATAATGCCTATAGGCACTTAATTTGGTTGACTTTTTTTTTGCATTTTTCGTTGTTTGGATGTGTCCTGAGTCTTGTACTGGAAAAGAAATTATGCACATTATTAGCATTTTTCCAAATGAATAGACATGCAGCACCTCACTAGGAAATGAGATGTGTGACAGGTTGCTTAATTCCCTGTGTCTAATCTTCTGCTATCTTATTTTTGACATAAAATGATCAGACTTGGTTTGTGCTTCTATGTAAAACAATAGGAAGCGTGATACTGAGCTGACCAAAATACATGTAACCAAGTAACATGATGTAGGTTTGTATCCCAACCATTATTTTGATATGTTTGCAAATCTGACCCCTCTGTAATGTAAAAAACAGATTTTTCTCCAACCCGTTCCCTACTTTCCCACCTCTCTCCATCACACCAATCGATTATGACCAAAATATTGTCATTTGCCTGACTATAGCATGGCATGCCTGTGTGCATATCTCTCCAATACAGCGCAGAATCGATCAGAAAGCACATCTCCTAAACATATTGATGTTTGCTCGGTAATGGGATATGCTTTTGAACACTGACCGCTGCCTCAGCTCTTGTCAGCTGAGAATTGTTTTTAAAATTAAATACTGTTGATATGCCATGTCGGCCGTTGTCCTTGGAAACAGGCTTGAAATAAAAATAACCTCAGCTTGATTCCGTATGTATCTCATTACCTTATTTGAAGAAATGTGCTGAAAAGATAAGATTTGTGTGACTTTTTCAGTGCCATTGGCCTTGAAGGACAGTATTGGATGTCAGTGGCTTGTGAAGCAGTTGATGAGATTTTTGTCAGAATCAACTTGCATGATGCGAAAATATTATCTGAAATGTTCCAAAGTGCCTGGAGTTACGCTTTAGAAGAAACGCTTCAAACAAAAGATCAATCTCCACGGAGGCAAAACTCTTTTTGATTTTGATCTTTGCATGCTAACAGGGACGTGTTTCAGAAAGGATTGAGGGTGAATAAGCTCCATCCTGTCCAGCTGAGAACAATCATGCAGTGATATATGAATTGTGTCTGCTTGGTGTTTACCAGAGCTGTGTAGCTGCTTCCTGATTAATCAGGCTCACCTGTTTTCGGCCCCGTCTGGGACTGGACAAACCAAGCAGCGCATCATTACCTGGTCTGATTAGACCTGGATGGCTGCAGACGGCCACCACGGGGCTCTGCACCTGCTTCATCTGCCAGATAAAACTGCATCATAACTTCCTGCTGCTCCATCATTTTAGCTAGTTAGCTGATTGGTTTGTCCATTGTTTTCTCCCTCTTTTCCCGCTTCTTTAAAACTTTCACTCCTTTCTCTGAATTTGTGCTCTGTGTTTTTCCTGAGATGACTGCGGGAATAATGAATGTTTAGCTGCAAACACTGCCAAAGCACAAAGTGAAGACTGTTGACATCTTAGCAGGCTGAGTGGCTCCACTGTTGGCTGAGAAGTAAATCAAGCTCAACTTGTCCTTCCACCTACTGTCCCTCCCATCAGTGTTACGAGTCATTGCTCTCCGGAGCACAATCCACCATTCTGGCTGCTTATGTGGCTGCCTGCTCTGGATTTAGTGGACTTGTAAATGATGTCATCCATAGTACACACACATACACACTCAAGGCCTATGTCGTTCTTCGTGTCAGAAAGTCCTGTTAGTCAGGCAGATGGAGAATTACAGCCCTGAAAATTGTGGTTTGCCTACATTCTGTAAACAGTCACTCACAAAAAACACAGGAGTCAGATAAAGATGTGTCAAACATGGGCTTCAAACACAGGTTTAGAAATGACAAGGGCACAAAAATACCCTTCAGTAAAATACCGTAAAAATTCAGTTAAAGGTACAGTGTTTAACATCTATTGGCAGAAATATAATATAATATTCATATTTTTTGATATATATATATATTGAAATCCTACACACTGCTCCTTTAAGCTCTCAATATTTACATCAGCTAATTAATTCCGGCCAATATAGGATGGTGAGTAGTTTTTTGATCAGAAAAACCTGAATATGCAGTCTGAGGTGGTAGGAAATGTTGGCACCATTGCAGTAGAAGAAAGTGCCAACTCCACACAAACCACGCAAGCAAAAAATAACCAACCAATGTAGTTATAAAGCGTAAGGAAGATAGTTGGTGGCAGAGACAAACAACAACATTCTATTCTACAGGGCCTGCTGGGAGAGGAACTTTTACTTGCCTAAATGCAATGTATGTATGCATTAAATCCTATTGTAAAAGATGCTTCCACCTGTTGGCTTTAGTGCCAGTGCAGACACACATGCATGCACACACAAATGGTACAAGAGAGGAGATGGTATTATAGAGAATAAAAAGCGAGAATGCACAAGCACACACAGACACAGATACACATGCAGACGGGAGCAGTGAGGCAGGCAGGCTCACCTTGCTGTGTACTCTGTGAATGAGATGTAAATGTGCTGCTCACCTTGCCACCGCAGAATCCCGCTGTGATCAAAGCGTTTTTAGAGACATGACTGCTCAGCTCACTGTGAAAATCTGCTCAGAAAAATATCACTGCAGGTGGAGACACAGGCATTTTAATTACATCGTTTGTGTGTGGGTGCGCTCATAGACTCACGCGGGCATGTGAATGTGTTCGTGCATGTGTGTTGTCCGTACAGTGTTTGAGGGTTTGATTCTGTTGTGTTTATGTGCAAATGTAGGCAGGCTAAAGTGTGACTCCGGGCTGCTAATGGTATCTCAAAAGAGGCAGGTGGATCTCTTAGAAACATCTTTTTTTTTGCAGCACTAGCCACAGTGCTCAGAGGCTCAGCCACCTGCTGTTTACATTACAAGCCTCCATACCACAAAGCATATCACGCAGGTCTTTGTGTCAGCATATTTAACAATGTTTCAAATTCAAAAAAGTGCTGCATTTTGTCCCCTTTGACACATTTTATAGTTCACCTTTGCAAATTCATTTGAGTGTGAAAGGTTGTGCGAAATATATTTGGGCGGTGACAGATATTAGCAACTTCATAAATGGTTTATGACACCGACACAACAACAGTATATGAAGCCCATGACTCAGAAGGAGCCCAGAGAGAGAGAGCGAGAGAGAGCGCTGCCACAAAACTCTGAGGTGTCTTGGAGATAGTCAAACAATTTTCAAGACCAGCAACTTTCAAGTCTATAAAAATTGATCTGTTTGTCATGAGAGGAGACCCATTTGGGATTCCTCAAGCGTGAAATCTTTGTGAAATGGGTGTATCAATCAGAAAAACAGAGAGACAGAGATTGAAAGATGATAGAGGGAAAGAGAGAGATGAGAGAAGAATGAGTGGAAGAGCCACCGAGGGGGGAAAGAAGAGACAATATCGCTTTAATTTAGTCATTGTTCCAGCTTTCCTAAATCGCTTCAAGAAGAAAAGCATTCTTCCAGCCGTCTTTCTCATCACTGCACTGTCACCGCAGATATGAAAAGCAATCGGCTCCTGTTACATGTACAAGTGTATGATATCTTGTATCTTTATGTTCCTAATAACACAGGGCTGCTGTCGGATAAATGCTTTGTATTCTACAGCATTGGTGTACAGCAGCTATTGGTGTTCAGCATCCAGTGGGGACCAAACACAGCTCAACAGCCATCTTCTCATGTTTGCAAAGCTGCCAGAAAAACAATATTCATCTACAAAGTCACAAGTCTGACTGATTTTGAGAGCTTCTGAACTTAGGAGGATGAAAGCCCTAGTTATGAGCTACATTTGTACGTCTACATGTACAGTACTCAGTATGAATAACTCAAGTATAATATGTTCATGCATTGATGATGAGAAACACAATGCAGTTTACAATGGCTGTGGCGGAGTATTTACCACTCAAAATTTACAGTAATGTTATAAACAATGGGTCTTCGATTACACACTGAAGTAAACAAAAGCAGGCTTCTTGCTTGTCGGCTGAAGGGGCGACTGATTCGAGCAGATTTTATCAGCTCGGGCACTAAAGCTCGATGAGTTGGTTGAAACGCTCAAGCTGACTTTTTAATGTTTCCAGCATGTAAAACAAGCGTCGTAAATGTGCACATAATGGCTATGAAATACTGAGGCGGAGGTCAAAAAGTCAGCATCCTCAGCTGATGATCCACAGAATACCAGGAAATAAAATTTGATTTTTGCAGGGTAGTGCTTGTTAGAATACCACTGGATGCTGAAAAGTATAGACAAACAGTTGGACAAGCAACACAGTGGTTGGATTTATGCTTTAATGTTTGTATTTTGTCTGTATTTCAAACAGTCACTTTAAAACAGAAAATGAGTTAGGGATGACTAACCAATGAGCTTGGCTTGAGTTAAAAGAGAGTAAACTTCCCCATGCTAACGTGTGCAGCTTATGTTACATCAGATAAACACAAAGTAATCCATTCCTTACTCTTTTGCTGTTTGGTTTTTTGAAACTTGGCAAAAAAACCCACCACAGCTGAAACTCTTTAAACACAGAGTTTCAGCTACTCACACACATGCACACCTTTTAAGCATGTGGAGAAATCTAAAGCTTGATACTTGCTGTGCTATGTGCTAAGCTATGATTGGACAATTACTCTTCAGGGCTGGAGTTTAGCGGACGGTCAATAAGAAGCAATTGAATAATTGTGGCTTTTAATTCATAGTGGATTACAATCATTACAATTTTCTGACTTACAGGATGTAATGTGCAATAATGCAGTATCACTGAACATTTTGAATTAACCACATACACTTACCTGCACTTTAATTTTGTACAGACATATCTCTATGCCACTTCTTATATATACCTAATGTACATGGAACTCACCAAAAAGCAAGTAGAGAACGTTTTTTTTTGCCATCATGGATTTTGAATATATGTTTATTGTTATGAAACAAGGGAGTTGCGATCTGCACTGCTAGATGCCCCTCAATCCTACACACTGGACCTTCAAGTACCTAAAGACATAGTGTTTGTCTCTACTATAGTATTTTATGCAACCATTAGCACCTGCCATGTCTAGTCAAGTTTGATTTTATTTGTATAAAACAAAATTACAGTTTCCTATGACACACTATCCTTTGATGCTCAAAAACAAGGAACTACTCAACAAAAAATACATTTAACAGAAAAAAATGGGAACACCTTAGAAAAAGCAACACCGTTTTTTCAGTGTCCTGATTAGACCCTGATGCACACTGTTAGGCTGAATCTTTGGTGATGTGAGAGATCTTGTACCAAATTGTTTGCTCTTCACTCCTTTGAATCTGCCTTAATACACTGTGTTAATGGGTTCACAATTTTATTCCAACAAACCTGTAAAAGCAGCTGAATATCCTGCATGCATTGCTGTAAACCAGCTTTATTATGTCTTAAAACAACAATCATAAGGCTCTAACAATGATTTAAATGTTTTTTCAGGTCAAGTATCATGGTTGCACATTATATCCACAGGCACTATGGTGCTTTCAGGAGACATTTTGGATGATTGGATTTGTTTTTACATACAGAAGTATGTCATCATTCAATTACACAGTATTTCCTGCTATTCAAGATTTTTACATCAGTCCATCAACATGTTGTCATGCATATGTAGAGGAGGATGAAGGCAGACAGAAAGACAGGCATTAGAATTTCTGTAATTAATTGAGACCCTTGCTTTATGGTATTCACGAGGGCTGGCTGTGGTCCTCCGCGCTGCCACATTGTCACTTGTCTGTCACAGTCTCTCAAGGTTGTGAATGTGTTGTCAGGATCAGCAGTATGATGGTCATATCCTGCCTCCGTCTGAGAGGGACATTCAGTCGATAACAATACATCTTCACTTGAAGCAGACAATGAGCTGCCATGGAGACGTAATGACAAGCCATAACCACGCTCTCCAGCCATTATGGTCACTGAAAGCACGTTGATGTTCACGAAACCTTGTAAACTCTCATGCAAAATGTCCAGCTGGGAAACTTGATCTCGAAATAGGGCTGCATGATATGGAAAAAACATAATATTGCAATTACTTTGACAGTTATTGTGCTTGCGATGAGATTTTTGATTAGTGTGGGAATGATCACTTTTGCAAATTTAATTTTCACCCAAATATTATTAAAATCATAATGATTTTTGGGGTCTGCTTTTGAAATCTAGAGAACAAGATTTGTAGACCAGGGCATCGCTGCAGCACTACAGTACTTCATTATAATCTGTTTGATCATACATTTTGCATTATCAAAAAATTACAGCTCTTGCAGGTTGCTTATTGCTACTGCGATTTGCATATGACACTTGGTCATATTGCGGTTTTGATAATATTTAAATTAATTGTGCAGCCCTACCTTGAAAGGTGTTATGATCATATGAATTAGGACGGTTGTTGCAAGACATTATTACCACCATATAACACTGTTCCAAATGCTACTATTACTGGCAACTAAATTATTTCCCCATAGTAGGTTGACATTGTTGAGAGGAATATTTAAATAAATGGTAAATTCCCCCAAACTTCAGCAGATATTTTTGGTTTCATTTGTCCAGGTTTTGACATATCTTTCTCAGAGAATTACAAAGGCCTCAACTCTATAATGCAATAGTGGTGAATGGAATAGGAAAATAATAAAAACTTCAGTGTGAGCAGTTTATATTCAAACTAATATGCACTGTGTAACTTTGCTTTATTTTACTGTTTAAACATGTTATAATCTCTCTGTACCTATGGCAACTTTTAAATAGAGAAGTAGGGGGAGACTTTTACATTTTAATTCTCCTTACTTTTATGTAAGGAAACATAAACAATATTGATAATTTTACTTTTCAAAATATGATACAATCTGTTTTAGACGTATTTGTGGGAGCAGGTTTTAAGCTTGTAGCGTCTTGGTGGGGGTTCCCATGGCAATCGTTGTTTGGCATCTGAGACCTGGTGTTGCTAGGAGACCAACTGTCAATTTTTGGGGAGTGCAAATGATCTGAAGAGTATCGTATAGCCTATGAATACTGTTATAGAGTATTTTCCACCTTTTTGAAGCCCACATAGCGTTGATTGTGTACTATTAGCAATTAATTTAATGAACACCTGCTGAGTCATCAGCAGCTCCTGCTGTGCCATATTAAACAAAGGAAGCTGGGGCTAGCTAACGTTAGCTGTCTCTCTTTAAAATAACAAAACTGTCTAAGCGCCCTGCTGGCTCACCAGGTAGAGCATGTACGTGCTAAGCCACAGGAGCTCGGGTTAAATGTCCGGCCCGAGGCCCTTGGCCGCATGTCATCCCCTCTCTCTCCCCTGCCTTTCCTGTTTCTCACGACTGTTAAAACTCTGAAGTAACAAACGTGCAGAGTCACAAAGTAATGTAGGAAGTGTTCAAATCACAGAAGGGACAAAGCAACAGCTTAACTTCTTGTGTGGCTGGTGGAGTGATACGACAAACCATTTTTAGTGCCCGCCCAGGGAAATATTGCATCTGGTAAATAACCTGTAGAGCCAGTAGCAACAATTCAGAGAAAGAGAACATTATGTAGGAGGCGCTGTTACTGCAGAAAGATAAACAAAATCTTTGGTTACCACAGTTTTGACCAATGCTGTAAGTGTACAAGCCAAACATTTTTTAATTTTAGTCTGGTTCTAAATATCAAATTTATCCAAACTACTATATATGAGTTACTAAAGATAAGTGGTAAAATATGTTCTTTCATGTCTTGGTTGAACAGACCCTTTAACTGGTCTATTTGTGGGGACAGAGACACCCAGTTACAGGGTCAGTTGCAGGGTAGAAAAGGTGCACAGCTTAACCAGAAAAAGATCTCAGTCAGGAAGCAGAGTATGACCGGTCGCAGCATCACTCTGAAATGTAGCCATTACGTCTGATTTTAGGAGTGAAGAGCGGCAGCTAAAAGCCCTAAAAACTGTCAGTGCCTGTGGTCAGCGCTGCTCCACCACCATAACATGAGCTGAAATGAAGCATGATCTCCCGCCACCCCCACACCCTCCACCCGCCACCACCATCACACCATCAGCACCTGCAGCTCGGCTCCTCTTCCTCCATTTGTCATCAGCCTGGAAGAACAGAGAGAGAGAGAGAGAGAGAGAGAGAGAGAGAGAGTACCTGAAAATGAGTGTGGTGGTAGAGATATAATTGCTTTCTTGTCTTTTTCGGTTCCCTCCCAAAAGGAGGAGGCATAGCTGTGAGTGACTGGGGTTATCTTCACTGCACTATCTGCTGAAGAAGCACATTAATGAATAGTGCATTAAAAGTTTGAGTCTGTGCTGCACAAAAAAATACACACTATCCTGCAACTACTGTAATTTAAAAACCACAATGGCCGCTATGCAATCTTGAAAATGAAAAATAAAGGCCTTCAGGCATTGTGTGCAGAATTTCTTTTTACTCAAACAAAGCAAAGAAAAAGTAACATTCACCTATCTGTGGTTACAGCCTAATTGATTCACAGTTCTTCGGGTTACTTCACATGCACTCACTTACAGCAAATATACACTCAGGTAAACACAGAGATTACCATAAGGAAGCAAGGCCTGAGCAAATAATTCAAACCATACAGGACTGTGGTAGGGATCTGGGTAAAATAAATAAAAACATGATACATTTTTTTTGAGAAATCCAAATATTGTGAATTGAGGTGCTGTGGAACCGTGTACAGCACCTTAAACTATGGGTGGAAACTGGTTGGATGGCTCTCTGAACTAAAAACCCAATTACTGTAGCGTGAATGCTTGTTTAATTAGCCTGATATGATGGGCTGCCCATCCATTATGTGGCTAATTGCCATCCTATCAGACCAAATAAAACACGCTATCACACTCCAGGGTCTGCATCATTGCGCCAGATGATATAATTTCCTTCTGAATCATCTGGATAGCGAAAGGAAGACAGTGAGTGACTGAGCGGGGGACTGAATGCGAGCGTGTGTGTGCGTGGTTGTGCATGTGTAAGACGGACTGTAGTGGGAACCCAGAGCTATAATTCAAAACTTTGAGCTGGTTTGACGAAGTAGCCATAGCAACGGCCAGCAAGGAGTGCTCATCTGTCTTAATCGAGGGCGGGTTGTGTTTTCTGTGTGTGTGTTAGGACCTCACCAGAAGCCTCACTCTCCCTTCTAAGCCCCCCATGGAGCATAGTATGGGCTGTGAGCTCATCTGAAGACAGATCTGCGCTGCACAAACACTCACACACAAACTGACTTTATCTCCACTGCAGCTAGAGTTACTGTTCAAACAGAGAAACTGAACATTTCTGTTCATTTACCCTCATGTAGATACACTCCAAAGTAACCTGCCCTTGATTCAGTTTACTATAGCCAAAAAAACTCCCCTCCTTGAGCCCTGCAGTCATTCACTCCCATATTTGCTCTTTTAGGGCGCCGCCACTGTGTATTCTCCTGATGAAATTGAAGCAAAGAGCGACTATGAGTAGATTTTCACATCGGCCGGCCCATGTGAAGTAGAAGAGACTGTCATTATGCTGTTCAGTGGAGCAGCAATATCTCTAGCTGCTTGGGGACATTGGGTGCCTGAGCATAGCCGGCCAGCCCTCCTGCCTGTCTGCCTGCCCACCTCTAACTGACTGTCTGCATCTCTACCTGTCTGTCTGCACGGTTGCATGTGTGAGTCGTTCTCCTGTGTGTAGCTGTGTGTTTTAAGCAGTGTGTGTGCATGTCTGAAGAGAGGCACAAGCTGTACCCCAGGGATCGGGCTCTCAGCTCAGAGACAGCATGGCAGATAATAGGAGCTTCTCTGGAAGATTACTGGGCCTTGTTCCGTTCCCATCAGCCTCTCAGTTTCTCCTCTTCTCCCAGCTCCTGTTCTTTTTTTTTCCTGGTAAGGTTGTCGAAGCAATTAAACCGACTCCCTCTCTGTCACAGTCCCTGTCACTTTCTTTATTTTTATTTTTTCCTTTTGCTCACTCACCATCTTTCTCCGTATCTTCTCCTCCTACTTCTCTTTTTCATGTACTGTATATAGACTGGCAAAAGTTTCAGGAAGAGAGAAATTGGACATCAGCCACTCATGCTCATCCTTCTCCTCATTCCTTCCTTATCATCCTTTCCCCTCTCGCCTATCACCACATCCTTCTCCTTTATGTAAGACCTTGACAGCTGTCGTCATGGAGAAAGCTGCAGCTCAGACTGAGACAAATCCAGACCCTGTCCAGTAGCATGATGCATTTTGTGGCAAGGACTTGGCTGCACAGGGGACCTGATTAATAATTACACTATTTGAGTGTAATTCTCCTGCGTTGATCTGCTCCCTCTGTTTCTGCTTTGGAGAATACATTACAATAGGGAAGATTAGTTTATTAGGCATTGCACTCAAACATAAAAGAACATTCTTTAAGCGGTTATAATTTATATTTTTTATATGGATCAAATGACTGTTCATGTGAAAGTTGTCTGTCATGGTGATGAACCCACAGATTATACAGTCAGTTCACACACATACTTTATAGTGACTTTCAGCTCATTGTTTTGGTTTTCAGGCAACTTGACTGTTTTGGTTCACTCTCATCATTTACATGACAAAGTTAGAAACTAGCCTGCGAACATAGTGCAGCTAAAGAGCCAGATATTTCCCTTAGGAGTTGGAGAAAAGCTTCAAAAGAGCTAAAAGAAGAGTGAATATCAGACCTACATTCACCAGATGGCCAGAGACACGACTCCCAGTTAATGTTAATGTTGCTCTGTGTCTGTTGGCCAACTGCTAACACACATACTCTCCTTACTGCAAGGACATGCCTCACCTGAAACAATGCTCTCCCCCGACAAATGGTAGATATAGACATATCCCTTTGTAACACGGAACTTTTGTTTTGGTTACAAGTATGCAACTTCCACATGTCACTGCCCTAAAATCTGTGGATTGGTTCTGCAATGCAGGTTTTTTTAAAAACTCTTTTTCCACCCATTTCAGCAACAAAAGCCAGGAGAAAGTCTCTATTGAGCGAAGCATTTAGAGACTGGCTTGTGAGACTAATATGTCAGTGTAAATGTACTTATTCACTTTTCTGTCAAGAGCTGGCAATTGATTTGCTTAGCTTAGCATAAAGACTGAAAGCAGGGGGGGACAGCTGGCCTGGCTCTGTCCAGTGTTCAAAGTAGTAGACACTATTTGACACTTCAGCATAACCTCAGTTCATCTTAAGGAGAGCTCTTGAAGATATCTTGCTTTTTTCTATTACAGTCAAAAGTCAAAATGAGCAAACAAAAGAGCAAAGTCAGGAAAATAAATTAATTTAACGATGGATCAACAAATCAATTAACAGTGCTGGTCACTAAAAAGCACAGGACACACATAATCGGATGACATAACATCCTTCATTCCATCCAGGACTGTCAATTTACTTTACTGTATATTAGAAACACTTAGTGAAATGAGGATTAACTAATGAAACTAAAATGATGGAAAATCTGCGCCAGAGGCTTTCACAAAGTCAATTGTTTATCCACCAGGGCTGTGATTACATTTAAACGGATAAAGTGGTTTAAATACAGCTAATGGAGGTACTTTTAGTGAAATTAAAAACAGCTCTTTTTACAACAGACTTTAATTCATGGTGAGGTTTTTTTTCTTCCTCTACCCCCAGTGCTAATCCAGGCCCAGTGGTCCTCATCCTGACAGCCAATGAAATCAAGCCTGGCACCCACAGCCCAACGTTATTAGCAAATGCACAAGAAACTCTGCCTTTGCCTGCTGGGTCTGTCTCTCCCTCCATCTTACTCTCACTCAACACACCAGGGCTGCAATTCCCTCTGACAGGTTTCCAGCCCTAGTATGTGTGTGTGTGCGCTTGTGTGTATGTGTGGAGGAGGGTCTGGGTGTCATGTGTGCCATGATACTCCGAGCAGCTCTTTGGCTAATTGCAGCTATTATGCCTCCAGAGACCGTCTCAGAGTCTAGCATGGTTAATGAGGAGAGCACAGTGAGATAAATGAGACATTGTATATTTCATGTCGGAACAATGATTGAGTGACGTTAGATGTGCAGTCGAGGGGCACTCGGAGCAGCTATGTTGCTCATGACCCTTGTCCTAACAGCATTGAAGAGGCATTACTTAAAAATGTTTTTGAATAATAATTAAGGTTATTATTTCTTTTTTGGGGGGCGCTGATTAGGTCTTTGTCCTACAGATTGCTCTGAGGCTACAGGGATGTGTAGACTTCTTTTCTCACTGTGGTAACCATCCCCTGCGTACGTCCGTGGAGAGCAAAGGATTGTTAATACATAAAATTCATTAAAAATAGCTGTGTTTTGCAGCTTCGCCACTGAGTATATCCTCATAGCTTGGTTTGTGACAGGGGTTTCACAAGCCAACGGGAGTGTGGAGTCCTTCAATTAATGATAAGATATTGTCACTGTCAGGTGAAAATAAAATCTGAAATGGTCCTTTTCTGGCAGTTAAAGTGATAACTTTTTTTATTTTTACCTTAGCTAAGGCATTTTGAGTTTATTTAGTGGGGTTTGAAAGAGTAATTAAACCTAAGTTTTCTGAGATAATAAAGCAGCATATGATCCTTTAGTCTAAGGGGAAAACAGCAACAATAGCAGTGAAAAGGATTGTATGTCATTTTGATGTTCAGTCATATTAAACACATCCATATGAGTAAAGTATATTATTGGTCTGATAATGAATGGGTGACTTTTTAAGAGTTTTCTCACATACTGTAGCTGAACAAGGTGATCATGTTGCTCACTGTGTGAACATGTGGTAGACTATGTATAGGTGCAGTGTGTCAGGGTAGTGTAGGTGTGGACAAGTATAGGCCTAATAAGCAGGGGCAGTGGAGGCTCTGGGGTAATAGAACATACAGCTGAGCCCTAGGGAGCTGTTGCTGGTTTAATTCAATGGAACATAGTGCCAGTTTGATAACCTCATGACATGTCCACCATCATCCTTTCATCCAACATCCAACATCCAGTTTCTAAATGCAGTCGGAGCACACAAATAACCTGTGTAGAGTTATATACTGCAGTGTATCTCTAGAGAAAAATGTGAAAGCTTGACAAATGTACAGTAAAAAATGTCCTACCAAATTTGTTTTTTTAAAAACTATATTAGCTTTAAACTTCTGAAAGGACATTTCTGTTGTGTCTCATCAAGTTTGTTAAGTTTATTTATGTTAAGTGTTTCATGTTTAGTCCTTCCTGTTTTATTTTGTACTCACCTTTTCCCTCGCTATTCAAATCCTGACTTCCTCCCTTTGTGTGATTTTCCCGTCTTTGTAATTGTCTGCCCCGCCCCTGATTGTTTTCACCTGTTCTCACTTACACATGGTATAAATAGTCCTTGTCTCCCTTTGTCTTTGTCAGTGAGTATCGTCAAGTGTTGTAGTTCAGAATCCAGGTCATTTCATGTGTCAGTTGAAGTTTGACTTTTGTTAGCATTTTGATATCCTCCTAGAGAGCGCCTTTTGTTGTTAAATAAATATTGTTTTTTCCTGCAACTTCTTCTGTGCCGGAGTCATGCATTTGGGTCCACCAATATTGTGTCAGAGGTCGTGACAATTTCCTTAGGACGCAAGACAGCCTGTATGGGCTAAGGGCGTTGATACAAGATGTTGTTGTGATTTAAGATGTCTGTCCCTGTAAAAAGTTTGTATTGCACTCATAAGGGAAAGCTTGCAAGCCAGGCTAACTGGGTTCCATTTGCTAACATTAGCACTGATTCCCACTAGACATTACTTTGGGTTTGTTTTATTTCGACGCCTGCTGAGTCATTGGCAGCAGCACCTGCTCACTCAGTGCTGTGTTTGTCCTCATTACAGAAAGTCTGCTGTAGCTAGCGTTAGCCGTTGAGACTGTCAAAACTCAGAGTATGAAGCAGGCCGCCCACAGAAATGGTTGGGCTACTGAAAAGGACCAGTAAATGGGCCTTTTCCCAGATCGTCTTTACTCATCAACACGTGCACAAGTTCTCTATCCTACATACATTGTTACTTTCGACCCCGTCACGAAAATAAAGAAGTTATGACAATGTCCTTCCGGCAAAAAGTTTTACATTTCATTTTTTATATATATCCTACGTTTTATAACAACAGCATGAACAGTAAAATGGCTTTAAGAGAAAATGTAACACTATAAAATATTATATTAAATAAATATATTAAAAATTAATAAAAAATAATTACATTTATTTGCTATATTACTGACATAAGTTTTTTATGTTCATTTCTGTATTTGTTTAATTATTTGCCCAAGTTAAATTCAAACAAAGGCCATAAAAAGGACACCAGATGGAGAGAAAAACAGCCCTATAAGGGTGATAGAAATCCTTGTTGTTAGTGTAGGAGATGGACCACAGAAACGTTTGTTACTTTCGTCCCGATGATGACTCTTGCCGGTTAGACATGATTTGATGCCATACTGGAAAACTCAGACATGTCCAACTTCAGGTGTTAAAGTACTAAATCATTTGTCAAATGATCATAAATATGACACATAAAACAATAAACACAGCTCGTCATTTAAAAAAATGCTCATGTGAATTGACTTATTATTGTCCAAAACAGCTTTCAATCGTACAACGTACCCATACCATCATATTGGTTCTGAGAAAATCGTTGTGTTACTTACCAGCTCTCCACTACTGTGACCTTAGTCTGTATGTCACACAAAGTAACATACAGAGTGCTCAAAACAAAGACAGGTAAGCAACTGCTAACAGTGCAGCTGGTTAAATGCCTGTATTGGAATTGAAGTACTATTAGTGCCTGCCCACACAGATATTGCACAAATCAACTTCCAGTAACGATTGAATCACTCTGTATCAAAAAAACATTGATAATAAATATACTGATAATTAAATAAATCATGAATAAATACACTTCTTCAAAACAAACAGAAAGGAAACAGAAAATTAACTCTCAGCATAATAAATAATAATTCAAGGAAAATATGGCACGGCCTTCTACCTAGACTACCTCATACATTCCTGTCAGCACAATGTTTGCCCCTGGTGAGACGGGAGAAAATGAGAGATTGTTTTCTAAAGGAGGCAGATGTGTCTTTTCAACTGCGAGTCACTAGGGCTCCCACAACCTGTTAAGTGAAGGATGGCAGCACACGCGGCCTACGACACTAACTGAAAATAAAATGGGGAAACACATTCTGATTGAGGAAATGTGATTGAGGTATTTAGATTGATCTTTGCATTTGTACTTTATGCAAATAATTGGAAGTATAGAAATACAAGGATTTCTGGATCCATGGGAAATTGTCTGACAAATTACTCTCCAGGGACCAATTTGCAATCAGCACTCATGTTAACACCGTGCAGCCAATGCTCTCAAAGATGGTTTCAGTGATGATGATAGCCACATAGTGAGACATGCTAGAGCCATTCATCCCTGTGTCTATTGTCAGTCATAATGAAGTTATACTCTTCATTGTAACCATGGAGCTTGAGAAACATCAAAGATCTTTTCTTTGTTCCTTCTCAACTCTAGATGAATATATTCATTCCTTTCCTCTCAATCTGCTCCTTTTCTCTCTTGGCACTTCCTCTCTGTTCTGATTCTCTTTCAGGCGTAAGTCTCTTTGCTATCGCTCTCTGCTTGTTAACGGAGCCAGTTTTTTTTTTCTCTCTCTCTGAAACTCATCGCCATTTGGGATTTTTTGAACAAATCCTTCTTTCCCATCAAAGACCTTCTTCTTCTGGTTTTCTTTTCAAGACTAAATCAATACCTTGACACAGCAGGAGGTGAGGAACCAACCCCCGGCAGCAACAGACAAAACTATTTGTATCTCTTAATTCAACTAAGAGGTCATCGGACTGGAGGCCTGATTTTTCATCCTCTGGACAAACAAACCGATCAGTTTAAAGGCTAGCTTGACAAACAGGGCCGCTGTTGATCAAAAGGCCTCATTAACATTTAAATCTGCCACTGCCCAGATAAGACAACGACAGCCATTTTGAGATGGGCGCCGTCTGTCAGACGTGCTGGGTGGCTAATAATGATGGTGATATTTCATGTATGTTATCACAATCTCCATGCGTCTATCTCTCAAATAACAGATGCCGCAGGCTTAATGCGTCTACCTTCCATTTTAATGAAAACATTGGTTACCGTCAGTCTTGTGATTTGCAAACAGACTTAAACAGAAGATAAATTGAGTAATCACTGCTTTGAAGTGAAGGTTGAAATGCAAACATTTGCCAGCCCTTTAAAAACTTGAATGTTTGTGGATTTGAGGAACAAATTAATCAATGTACATCAGCTCTCCAGACATGCATTTGAGGATCAATAATCCACATTTTGGGAATAAAACAATAATGTGTTTTGCAGAGATATAGCCTTTTATTTTATTTTTCCACTGAAATATCTCCACTTGAGAAGATAGTGGCAGAAACATCCCATTTAAAGCCACAGAAGAATCAATGAATATGATGCCTGATTTATGTATAAGATGGTACTGTAATGGTCATTTGAACAAGACATAACTTATGTTTCATCCCGTGGCTGTTTATTAAATTTAGAGGCGTACCAAGAGGCACATTCGTGTACAGCATCCCTCCAGCAGCCAGGGAAGCATGTTGACAGCCAGATCAAATGAGTTATTGAGTCTCTTACCCTTTCAACACCACATCACGCCCTCGTAATTGCGAGGATGGAGAGGGGGCATGTCATAAATGGCAAAAGAGAGAGAGGAAATAGAGGAGAAAGGAAAATGTCAGGTAGAGACTGTGAGGAAAAAATAAATAAAATACAAAAAGGTAGAGAGATAAAAAAAAAAGAAGGAAAAAACCTCTCCAAAAAATGTGCTGGGCTGGACATAACAAATCTTAACAACCCTGCCCTGTGAGTAATATAGATATGATTTCACCTACATGTCAACCAATGGAGTTATGAGTTATGCTCTTTTCTCAAGGCCACAAACACACAGCAGGTTTGAGTGTGTGCGCGCACATGTTTGACTTGTGCTGCCTGGCTGCCGTTCAGCTAAAATGAACTACTCTGAGTCTCACTAGACACAATAAAAGCAGGCTGAGCAGAGCTGCGTGACGCACAGGGAACTTGATTGCAGCTCAACTGGTCCGACCACTCAGTGTCAACTTCCCTGTACACGGTAATGAACAGGAAACACTTGAGAAAATGAGAAAAACATGACAAAATCTGGCAGATCTGTCATAGTGTAGGATGTTTTCATGGCATCATTTAGCTCTACTTAAAAGGACCAACAAGTTAGACTTTTATCGCCCCACAGAACAAAATGACCTGATGGGGGTCGATAAGGGTTGTTGATCAATACCAGTGGCTCAATGATTGCTCAACCACGAAGGCTAAAAAGCCTTTTTCACCAGCCAAAAAACAAAGCAAGGCAGAGCAGTGCATGGTGATATATCAGCCCCTAACTAAACATTTCTGCTGTGTCCTGGCTTTAATAATCCTACCCCTGTCTTGTATTCAGCCTCTGTCGATTTCATTGGAATTCCTGCTGGTGACAACCATAATGGGTCTTAATAGGATGCTGCAACATTATAAGCCTTTAGACCGGTTTTGGCATCAATTCTACAATTATATCGATTCTTACTGAAAGGATTTTGGATTGTTCTTCCATATTACTGTAGATCCTTTCATTTTTTTCAATTACTGTCTAGGCAGTGTTAAAAGCTATATACTATGATTATCTCACAAAAAATCCAGGAAACAGAAATGTGTATAAGTTGTTATTATAGCGCGTTTTAATTTGACATTTTTCATAATGTATGCATGTTCTAATAGTGTTATGGCTGTAAAAAAATATATTTTGTTATTTGTTAGTGTACTATATATGTGCATATAATTTCACTCATAAAAGTCTAAGCTGCACACACAGTATATGAACAAAAATATTTGATGAAGACAATTTAATTTGTTTAGTTTGGATGTGTACTTTTTAAGTCATTGCATTTTTCAAAAACTAAATTTAACCAAACTCCAGTAAACACATCAAACCTGAAGTTGGCCTTGATTGCCCCCCCTCACCACACAATCACTGAAATCAGTCCAATCAGGCCAGTGTGCTGCAGTTAAGCAGGAATGCCTACATTTAGAGGGTTTTTCTCATTTAAATTATAGGAGCTGCAGCGGTAATGTGAAGTTTTATCCATCAAATTCATTCAATATAAGTAATTTTAAAGTGTGTGTCTACGTGTGTGTGGGGGTGCTTGCTCAAGAACACATAGCCTGCTGTATCTTTTTAAACTTGCATCTGCATATCACATGTCTACATTCAGGAGACGGATTCTGCTAAAAATCGAAATATTTTTCAGCATATGAGTGTTTTATTGATTTGCAGTGTTGCATTTCATGCTAAAGGCAGGGCTGTGGGTAAAGCAGGCAGCTGAGTGGTGTAACACTGGCAACACCATTCTCTGCTGAATTATCACTGTTTCATCACAACAGAAATACTAATTACCCCACAGCAACACTGATTAGTTACATTACTCAATGCATTGCTCCATAAAAAGGTGCTTGTAAACATTCTGTATAAACAGGTGTAGAAATAGAAAATGAGATGTGGTTTAACAAGCAGCCAGCCTACAGTTTAGAGGTATGTACTAACAACAGCAAGCTTAACTAGCCAGCCAACGGGGACAGCACTCTACAAGTCCCGTCCTTGCAGTGAAATATCTGGCTTCACACACCCTCCAGCTCTAAAGTAAACCCATTTGATTCCTGAATGTAGGCTTTAATGTATAATATAATAAAATATAATATAATATACACCTTCGCATTAAAATGTCTGTCTACCTATGTCATATGTTTTCCAAACTACATAGCATGCCTGTGAATGAGTGACCAAACTGAAAAAAAAGTTTGCCAATCTACAGGTCATACCGGGCAAAGTTAGGCTGTAGAGACAAAACAATTTTTGAGTATCGTGAACTGACCAAGGTAACAAGTTCAATTTTTCCTTTTTTTAAGAGAAACATGTTATTTCTTATTTTAAAAGTGACCTTGTCTCTCTTTGAATATAGTTTGTACTGTATATGTGTGCATGAATTTCAGGGGTGAACAAAGTTCAGAGGCTACTGTGTGTTTGTGAAGCTTAGAAGTGATTGGATGCATCAACTAAATCAGTTCTTGTCCATCACATTTTCCCAATCAATCCCACTTTGGATACTGCAGCAGCCCTCCAGACATATCCCCTGACTGGGGATCAATAGTGGGATTGAATGATTGAAGACTACTAATCCAATTTGCTTTTTTACCCCCATTTGACCACAACCATTCAGTGGCCCCGAATTGTTTTCCTTTGCTTTCCTTAATTTAAAGTAGTCTAAATGACAGATAGAGACAGAAGGTATTAGTGTCTTTGGGCTTGATTGTGATCACTGGCCAGAGTACATCTACGCTTGGTTTGAATTTGTCATTGTACACAGACTCTTTTCAGTGGTAGCGAGTGATATCCATTTAGGTGAGTGCTGTTACAAATCAGCTGGCTTCCCATCGTATTTACCTTAGCATCCATTGCTCTGAGACATGCTAGATGCTGTAGGCACTTCCTTTCAATTCAACCCTCTTTTAAAGTCTGCATTGAACACCACAGGGCTCTGACTCTATTATGTTTGACAAACAAGTAGCAAATATGAGCCCTGCCGAGAACCATTTCAACCTCATCCCTATTTTTGGGTGAATACGAGAGCCGTCCATACCTGCACTGATGGGAGACCAAGGCACTCTACAGCCATTGTTATGTGCTACCATTGATATTTAGATGGACACACAATCATCCAAACAGTGGGAGATACCTTGGTCTCAGTTGCAGCCCTCTTGGACCACTCGGGATTCAAAAGAAGAGCCGGAATCTGTCCTGAAAGACCTTGGTGACTCACAGTAACCCATCTGAACCACCTTTACTTCATCCTCTGCATTTTAGTGTTCCGGTGACGTCTTGCCAGTGAAGAACCATCAGTGGAAGGAAATGAGATGCGGCAGGAGGCCTGAGAGAAAGCCTTTTACTGGTTTAAGATCAGCCACAGGTATTAAGCTGCTCTCAGGGCCCAACAAAGCTCCGGCAAAAAGCCCAGGCAGGCAGGTGGGAGCTCAGACAACAGGGAATCAGAAAGAGGAAAATCATTTAGATACACTGAGGCAGCGTAATCTGGGGAAAAACAGAAAACTGAGGCTTTAATGTTTGTTGTGTGTTCAGAGGAAAATTAGTGTTGGAATGTGTTACCATTTGATGTCAGAATAAAGGATGAAATGCTGATACTGGATTTTTTCTTTTTCTTCATGTTCTCTCAAGCTCTGACATTACAATCATCATGTCTTCCTTTTAGCTTCATCTGACTTTATTCTCAGTCTGCACCTTTAATCCCACCTCTATCCCCTGCGTCATACCGTTCTGTAGCTCACATACTTCACCGTTTTTTCTTTTTCTTTTCCTAGAAAACCGCTGGCAGGTGGCAGGAAACAAACTCTCTGCCTTTTTTTTCCTCCTCTGGCGTTTCGAGTTCGTCATCAGTCTAATGCAATCAAGGCCGGCCACCTGCCCTGGCCACCACAAACCTACAACAGAGCTTTTGTCTTTACGCACAAAGACACAGAGCCTCTGTTTTTGGAAGAACGGGAAAGGAAGAAGTGGAAGGAATGGGAGATGGGAGGGAAGGTGAGCGACAGAAACTGAATCCAGTGCAGGTTTGCGCGGCCTTTATGTTGAACTAAATGGGATTTAGTAAAACACACACATTATAAGCACAGCTAATTCACTGGTGTTTCATTTCAAATCTTCTTTACATTTTGGTTTCATTCATGTGAAAGCCCTACTCATATTTTAAATGCAATTGAAGGATTACATGGTTCTTTAAAGGTTTAAAGTATTCAACACCTTCCTGCATATGACACCATTTAAAAGAGAAAATAACTGTTATCACGCTAACATTCGTTTTACATGTGAAGTTTTTCGCCTGACAGACTTGCCCTGTAGGTTAAGAGGATGAAGCCAAAGGTGTGTTCCTGATCTATTAAGGGTAACAGTTCAATATCTACAAGATGAGCAGAGGGGGCTTTAGTCACTGCAGTCTTCAGGGAAATAAGACAGGAACGGTTTTGTGTAAAGCTAAATCAATATGTCCTTTGAATGGCAAAAACACAGACGGCAGAGGTCTTGCATGCACTGCCCATTTGATAGTGTTAGCAGTAATAGTGTTTGATGTATATGTTTTATGAGGCAATAATACTTCAAGGTTTGTCGTATTTTACGCCAAATGATCATATCCTCCACCGCCTATATTGCAGCAGATGTCGTAAAGCAAAATACTGTAAGCTACGGTATAAAATCACAAAAACAATAAAATTATGGATGCACAAAGCACAGGTATAAAGGCATGCATGTTTCATGGCTCATATCACCCAGCATTAAGGAGTACATTGGAACAGGTCCTGAATGGTGTCAATTTTTAATACTCTTGCCGCCCCTAATGCATTTGCATGGTGAGACTATTTCTGTAAAAGAAAAAAAAAATCAGTTTCCAAGGTTGAGAAATGGATGAAGGTCAGACTTTATCGCAATTTTGTCCGACATTCGATAAGGAAAGTTGAGGAGAAACAGCCGCCCTTCTTTCTCTCACTCTCTCATTCAATAAAGCACCCATTGAAGGGATGAAAACAGCAGACGCGTCTTTTCTTTTCACCCTGAGGGGAAAGTACCTCACATTGAGGCTATCACTGAAAGGTCAAGCCTCTCCGAATCTCATGGAAACTCCATTCTGGATACACACTTCTCGTGCCATACTGGTCTCCGTCCAACTATCATCTCTGTTACAATAACATTTCTACGACACGGTGGGGGGATATGAGCTCCAGAGGTGTAGAGAATGTCAGAACAACGCTTTGACCTTTTGATTGTCGTGAATATAGATGGGCATCTAACACTCTGTTGATGTCAGAAATGCAACCTGTGTCTTTCGCATTTACAGTGCCCTTTTGCTCTGTGACTGCTCTGTGTGTGTCTTTCTTTAACTCAGCCAATTTTAACATTTAACATTTTTAGTTGCATAGCAAAACAAAACAAAAGGAGCAACAGCAATATAAAAGAAATTTAATTGAAACCATGGAGCAAACAACCACCAAGGCTGATGCTTTCTGTCATTTAAAGCACATGTCGAATGGATCTTTGGACATTGTGAGATTTTCAAAACTTGTTTCGCAATGATTCAAATTGTCAAATTAAATAAATCCTAGATCTGGATCAACACACCAACTGTTTCTAGAGGTATTTAGCCATGTTAAGACATGTTACTTTCCATGAATATTACTACAGACATTCATGTTCCCCACAGGATGGATTGTAATAACTTTGGTCCCGCTGACTGCCATCATCAGGTCAAATGTTTTTAGTGTTTAACATTTGTTCAATGCTAATTAGCAAATATTTGGACACTAAGATGTTGAACTAAGATCGTTCACATTGTAAATATTATACCATGCCAACATTTGCATGTTAGCATTGTCATTTTGACCATGTTAGTAGACTAGCATCGCTGTAGACTCTCAGTCTTAGTTAACAGGCAAAAATAATCAACATGTAAAAATGTAACCTATTTGGCCGAGATGAGACATCAACAACAAAAACCGTGGATGACTCAGTCTGCACATTTGCAATATGGCGATAATGGCGCACATTTTCAGTCTGTCCTGGAAGACATTCACGGTGATGCACTCAATTGTTTACATAAACAGTGACAGAAACAGAACAAAAAAGGGAGAAGTTTATACCATCTGCTGTGTGGATGCCAGATTGACTGTTGAGGCAAGTTACAAAATGGTCAGACAGTCCACCGCCACAATCCGACAAGCTGTTCTGATGGAGTAGACTATATGGGCAGCTTTACACCTGATTGCTGGACTGGGGTCACATTTGCTGCTAAATCATTCCCCACGTACTGTACAAACTACTCGTCTAGTGGCCTTGTGAATTCCTGTAACAAAGAAGTTAATTCTCCCTTTACTCACATACTGGAGTTTCCTGCAACAAGGTACTCTACCACAAAGTTTATCTTGACACAACTGCAAGCCAGCAAGTACTCAGATAAAAATGTTGGCAGTAGGACAAACCCCTGAATGAATGGTGCACTGTTAATCAATTCGTCATTGATCATGTAGTGGCCGTTTTGTTGAACAGACGTATAAAACGGATAATAAAATGGGCTACAATATAACATTTTGTTAAGTGTTTTGTATGACTTTATGACCCAGAAACACAATAACTCGCTGAAACAATATCCTCAAAATACACTTTATCCACTGAAATCCCCCTAACTGCAGTTTTGTGGCTTTGTGGCTCCACACTGTGTGCGAGTCTAAAGCCAGACTTGAACCTCCAGCAGAAAAACAAAGACAAGTGTCTCTTTCAGTGTGTCACCGTGACTGGTTATCCTCCCACACAGTCATATGTATGTGAGAGCACACACACACGAGCAACACACTGAACAGCGTTGCCAAGTAGAGCCCGCGTCCTCTCACAAACCTCATGTTTATGGAGACATTTTGTGTGTTTCTGGCTGACAGTGATGGGACTTTGTTGATGTGCCACGGCAGCAGTGAGGAGATGAGCAAAGGGAAGAGGAAAGCAGGAATGAGATAATATGAGGAAAAAGAAAAAAGAAGAAATCAGAACATAATGAGGGGAGAGGGGCCCGGTGACAGGTGTACAGTTGGGAGTGTTTTGAAAAGAGAAGAAGAAAAAGATAAAGAGGTGGAGACAAACTAAGAAGGGGGAGGCACGAGTTGCAAAGTCAGCAGTGAGGAGACGGGTGTGTGTGTGTGTGTGTGTGTGTGTGTGTGTGAGCTCCTAGGTGAGCTCCAGAGAACCGCTGGTATAGGCAAGTTAGTTAGTGTGAGGGCACGTGTGTGTGTGTGTGTGTGTGTGTGTGTGTGTGTGTGTGTGTGTGTGTGTGTGCATTGTCCACTATGAGTACCCAGGATGGAATAGGTTCATATATCATTCTCCTAATGGTGTTGGCCCTGACTCAAATCTTGGAGATATCTCTTTTTCTCTCTCATTATTACTTAACGACTTCAGGATCTGTCTCCATTTAGCTCTATTTTAGCTTGGCTGTCATAACTGTTGAGATTTACTGCAGAGCGATTCCTCTACTCCCAGTGCATTTAGCAACCCAAACATGTCTGTAGCGAGCAGACAGCTGGATTAATAGTGAGATTTCAGTGTTTTCAAGCCATCAGGATGTTAATATCTTTTTCAGGTCCCAACATGAGGCTTTGCTCTTGCAGCACACCCTCTACTTGTGAGGGCGGTCTCCACTAAACCCATAAAATGTTCTAATATAAATGTTGATTTTGTGAGATGGTATCTGTAAAAGGGGCCACGTAAAAGCGTAGAGGGAGCAAAAAATTTGTTTAGCAAAAGGAGCATGTCACAAGATAAGAATGTTTTTTGACTCAAATTGTGGTTACAGTGATTAATTCAAATATTTGCATGAAATTGAATATGTGGGCATGTGGAAAAATAATGTTCAGAAAGGTACAGACATAAGAGTGAGAGTAAAAAGTATCATATCCTAAAAATGAAATGCAGCAATACTGATCATTTGCTAAACTTTAAATTACATTTCTAATTAAACTGAGTAGAACTGGTGCAAAAGTCTGCTTAGTTAAAAGTAAGAAACTCCTCATTAAAAATGAAAATGAGAACAGTGTAACTCGAAGTAGTAAAATTTAATGTAGAAAATACTTTTGGTTAAAGCAGCTTCAATTAAGTTCAACTTTCTCGGTCAAATTAGCTACTGAAAGTTGGGCCGCAACTATTCACTATGTTCTTTATAGATTAATCTGCATGTATGAAAAATTAAAAAAAATATATAATGAAAATTGCCCATTACATGTTGATAAAACCTAAGATGACGTTTTCAAATTGCTTGTTTTGTCCAACCAACTCCGCAAACTGTATTCAGTGAGAAAGATGTGAAAAACAATGCACCCTCATGTCTGTGCGTTACATAGGAAACTGCAGCCAAGAGACGAGACTGCCTACCATCATCCCCAAAGCTCTGTAATGAACACATTATATATCTTGTTTGTTTATTCTGTACATGTACATAACACATACAATGTACAACTTTGTTATCTTTGTACAGTGGCAGTCTAGTCTTTATGTTAAGCCAAGCAAGAAAGCTGCTGGTGTTAGCTTCATATTTTCTTTATAGACATGAGTGTGGTATCAATCTTCTGATCTAACTCTAAGCAAGATAGGCATATTCCCCTAAATGTTAAATTAGTCCTTTAAAATACCCAGGTCTCTTCATGATGCAGCATATTTCCAAAGGTGTGCCTGCAGGTCGGAGGGGGGGCATCTCAGGCGATCAGAGTGAAAGTTAACAAACAAATTTACCTCAGATGACTGTTATTTTTCGAGGATCAGGGATGGTGCTATATCGGGACCTGAACAGCAAACGCCATGCTGGGGAGGCCTGGCGGTCAACAGAGCCACACTCTAAAATAAACACACGCTTCTACCGAAATGATCCAAACAGGAACACTCATCCATCCAAGCCAGCCTTCATTAAAGTGGTCCACCCAACCTCTAATTATAGGATTACAGGGCAGCCAGCAGGACAAACACAGCAAGGGCCTCTGGTTGGATGCAGCTGCCCCAAAACCCACTGATCACTGTACCTAGTGACCCAGGTATCCACCCACAGGCATACACACACACACTCCTGCACAAACCCCAAACACTAATTTGCACAGTGCTCGTCTCTCTCTCTCTCTCTCTCTCTCTCTCTCTCTCTCTCTCTCTCTCTCTCTCTCTCTCTCTCTCCACAGCACACTCAGGGTTTGAACTCACTAACACACTAACACACACAAGCCAAACAAGACATATACCTGGGTAAGTATAGTGCTGACCATGTGCCTCCCAAACAGACTTAAAAATAACCCCAAGGTGGAGCAGCAAGGAGAGTCAGTCCCACAGTCTGATAGCAGAGGGAGGCAGACAGGGTCAGGACAACTCTTCTCAATAACATCTTATTATAGCCACAGACAGTCTGGGCTTTTAAGATGTTTGAAGAGATGACCCTGGGGAGCCTGTATCACCACTTAAGAGTCCTGATTTGCGAGGGAACATGCATCCTTCCTTTTCCTCCTTTCTAGATATGTGGTATAATGTAGGCAGCTTTAGTGCACAGGACCTGCTTCTGTTTTCATTCCTTTATTCTTTCTGGTTCCTCTTTCATTCCCTCTGGGGTTAGATCAGTAAACAACTTCATGGTGGCTGATGTGACTGAAATGAGGAAATTATTGTACCTGCCTTTTATTCAGGTTCGAACTGGAAGTCAAACTCTTAGGAACTGTGCCCTCAATTTGAATTAGTCATGCTAGCTTTTAGCCAGCTGGTAGCATGGCTGTAGGAATGACTATGTTGGTTGGTTGGTCCACTGCTTTGATCCAGACTGAAATATCTCAACAACTGTTGGAGCAATTGCCATAAAATGTTATACAGACATTTAGGGTCCCCAGAGGATGAATCCTATGGACTTTGATGATCTGTTGACTTTTCCTCTAGCGCCACCAGCAGGACAAAATTTTCACTTTATCCTATGAAACTTGATCAATTGGCACTAGATTTTGTAGACATTTGAGACCCCCCAGGGGATGAATCCTACTACTTTGATGAGCCTCTGAGTTTTCCTTTACATGCACTATGAGGTGCACATTGTGTTTTTTGTGTGAAATTTGTCAGTAACTATGGGATGGACTGATGAATTTATGTTAAATTTGGTACACGTATTTATACCCCTCTAAAGATGGAGATTAAACACTCTGTTGATGCCTTCATTTTTCATCCAGGGCCATCATCTAGTCTAAACTTCTATTTGTCCAACACTTACAGACAAATAACAGCTAGGTGTTCAGCTGCACTTTGGGTTTTTTGCTAATTAGCAAATGTAAGCATGCTAACATGCTAAACTAAGATGGTGGCAAGTATTACACCCGCTTAGCATCAGCATGTTAGCATTGTCATTGTTTCTTGCTCAAAAAGCACTGCTATGCCTAAGTACAGCCTAATAGAGCTTCATGGTTGCACTGTAGACTTTCACTCTGCAAAGGCTGGATCTTTTTACTTTATTTTATTCGGTCATATATTTTTTATAGGAAATCTCAAGATGGACAGGAATGGGAGAGGGAGAGGGGATGACGCGCAGTAAAGGGCCACAGGTCAGACTCGAACCTATGACCGCTGCAGCAAGGACTAATGGGTCACTGTGGATTCCCGCCAAGAAGATAAACTTAATTAAGAACTCATATGATGGAACCTCAAGTCATGCATGCAGGCCAGCTCTCCCAGAGCTTTAAAGTCAAGACAAGGGATCTCTTCTTTTTCCACCCCCTTTCCCCCCCGCCAAAAAAAGGAAAAAGGAAGAAAAAAAAAAAGGGAAAAAAAAAAAAGTAAAAAAAAAAAAAGGGGAAAAAAGTGGAAAACCCTTAACAAAAAAAAAAATACCCCCCCCCCCACACAAAAAAAAAAAAAAAAAAAAAAAAACCCACAAAAAAAAAAAAAAAAAAGTCCTAAAAAAAAAAAAAAAAAAAAAAAAAAAAAAAAACCCCAAAAAAAAAAAAAAACAACCACACCGGCAGAGAAACAAAGTAAGCAATGTGGACTTGTGAAAAAGAACAAACCATCCAATCCATTGACTCAGAAATTCAAAGGAGAAAGTGGAGTTTGATTGGACCCTCAGAAAATCTGCCAAAAACTTCCCCCGACCAGCCTTGGAATTGAACCCACAACGAACCAGGAAAAGGGTTGTCCGGGCAGAAGTTTCTGGGAGGGGGCTCAACTAGTGAGATGAAATTGAAATTGTCTGCCATTATTATTGTACTGGCATAAAATTTGGGCTACAGGTAGTGTTCGTTGTCAACTCAGTGATTGTGATTATACTAATGAGAGCAAAACAGCCCACTTTAATTTACTGTTTATTCATGAAGGAATACGTTGTATATTTTATAGGTACACTAATACTGCTGTTGAGCTACTGATCTGTAAAGAGCTGCCAAAATGTTTAAACCCTCGGGCATCATCTTGAGGAACAATGAATTCTGTATGAATATTACATTTCTTCTCACTGAGATGCCAATTATTTTTTATCAACAACTTCCATCCTTCTGTAAGTAAGAACAAAGTAATGATCACTGAGAGAACACACGTCTCTCTTACACTCCCTAATACGCAATCAAGCAGAATGTCAACCTTGCTTTGTGCTGACACTCACAAGTAATGATTGTGTAAACAAAAGGCGCGTTGTTCATTCAAACATTATAAGGGAAATAAATGAAAAGCAGTAACAAAAGGATACAAACAGTATCAAGAAGAGCCACGCAGTGAAAATAAAAGAAGAGCCGCTTTGGGCGGGAGCAATTCAGGAACAAGTCTGATGATTTCAAAATGTCACCAGGTCTCCTGTGATTGTGATAATCATGACAGTTTAAATGTGTCTGTGTTTACACACCTGGCTTCGGAACTGAGCAACTGTAAATGGTGAGGAGGGGCTGAAAGAAGAGGAGGAGGAGGAGGAGGGTTGAGAAGACGGAGAGCGGCGTGAGGCTTATTGGGGCCAACAGAGGGCATTGTTATCTGTAATATCCATTCAAATGTGCCATATCAGATGCAGTGAGTGCGGTGCTGCTCAGGGATGGAAATTAGTCTTGTTCCCCACTCAGCCCTGGTCACGCCAAGGGCAAATTCAGACAAATGAATTTACTCAGACAATACATATGGAGCGCTGGAAATACAGAGGGATGTATGAATGGCAGAAACTGTGGAGGGATGTGAAGCAGAGAGGTCCATGCCTCAGCACACCGTCCAACCGGCCCTCACTTTCTTTTCTTACAATAATAAACAACTGTCAGCATTTTTTTTCCTTCAGGGTGACTTTCACATTTCATTTTAACTTCATGTGCATTTCTTACAACGCCTTACAATTTACCCAATGGTTGAAAATGCTGCATAAGTCTTACAGTAATTGTAACCATCCATTTAACAACTAAACCTAGCATGATAACTGCATGCTGTTATTACAATGCATTTGCATTCAATTCACTCCTGACAACAGGAAGTTAAAGTTAAAGTTCAAGAAAAAATCCAGCAAGGGATAGAGCGGTTAAAAATGCATTGAGCTGGCACAACTTCCTGATTCTTTGCCACTGGGATGGAACCAAACCTGTCAATTATTGGCACATGAAATCACCACTAAATATTTAAAAACCCAGTAAAATAATTAATTATTATGGTTTTTTGATACAGAACTTCAAAAAAGAAACTGTAATTAATTTTACACTAAATAGAACTATGTCATAACAAAATAAAAATGTCATTTTTCATTTTGACTTGAATCACCTCTTGAGCTGAATCCATTTGGCAGACTTTGTACAGTGGTAAAGCTCACCCGTCACTGTGATAGCGCAGATAGGAACACAGATAGTGCTATCTTGCTATCCCCTGTGCTATAGACACTGTGCGGCATGGAGGACATAAATCTTGTGTATTTACAACCTGTGCTGTAGTCAGCTATCTGTTAGGATGCCCTGCCCTCCCCCTCCTCCTCCCCCTCCTCCTGATCTTGTCTGTGCAAGGTCTGGGTGCTTTTAACACTGTCGTCACATGGGATATTAGAGGATGGTGTTTCTCAATCAGCCTGTTATGTCACAGATTGTGATCAGAAGGAGCTCTGTCGGAAGAAGCTTGGTCACAGAAAATATGAATGCTGCAGACAAAGGGTGAACTTTGTTGTTTGTTGAACCTTTTGTGCATGGATGTGTTGCTTTATTGCACTCATGATAGCTTGCATTTCTAATTAATGGTGAGATTATTAGTTGGAAGTTGCAAATTGTCATCTCACAACAGTCCACTTGTATTACCAGATCTGATGCACTAATTCCATTTGACAGCACAATATATTAGAGTTAGAGTAAAAAAATAAAATCTGTTGATGTATCAGCCCAGCAGCAAGGTAGCGAGAGGATCAAGCAGTCCGTCTGTTGACTCCTCAGCTACAATTGCACAAGACAGGCCTTGTGAGTAACCATTGACCCATCGACTGCTGTGATCCATGTCTGACCGACATCAATACACATTCATCTGTGCTTGTTTCACCTCGGGCTAGTAGGCCACAGGCTACAGTGGCTGGCGTGAGATTTGGACAGGCAACAAGCATCACTTTGTCCTCCGCTCTCGCGCTATCACTGACATCAAACACCAGAGGAGGCGATCTGATGGACCTTTTTGCTTTGTTGGGAATTAGTCACTGTTAAAGGGCCCCAAAATGTCAGCGGTCAGTGTATCTTATGTATGTAAACCCTCCATTACACAGTAATTTAGGCAAGTGGGGGAATACTTCCTAAAATGGAAATACAACAAGCTTTCCTCTGTGTCTAACACAATAGACAATGTGGTGGTTTCCTGAAGCAATTGTTAGTCACCTGACACCTGATGCTTCTTTCTGGAATAAACCAATCAGCTCCCCTGCTCACTGTACCACACACACACACACACACACACACACACTTCAGAGTTTCAGATTAGCAAAGATCTCTATGCTGCTGTTTTAATTTTACCTCTATATCGACTTCATTAACATTCACAGCTAATGTTTTGTTCCACTGGGTAAATCCTCCCATAGAGCCTATCTTAAGCCATCTCCACTCTTCTCTCTTATGAGTCTGTCTGTGTTAGTACAACAGCCACTGCCACCTCTCTCCCTCCCTCCCTGCGCTCTTTTTAATTATAAACTAATCTAGGGAGGTAATCACAGACAGCATGATCAGTTACTCATGCATATATGCCATACTATAAAATGCAAGCAGTTTATTACCCTGTCTCTCCTGCCTGTTTACAGCCACTGGGAAGCATGGATGCAGTCATAATGCTGTGCCAATTAGCCGTAAAAAAGAAACATTAGTGCGCCGACTGCATTCTGGAGATATACTGTGCACCATGTGGTGTCCTATAGGTTAGAGGTCGTGGAGTCAGTTTATATTTCTCTTCTGCTGCGTAAGTTCCTTTTTCCCCCAAAAAAAAAAAAAAAAAGCGCAGCGTTGAAAGGTGCTTAGTGGTTTTCATTTCATGCAGCCTTTCAACATTATTGAAGATGTGATTGCGGCTGAGTGGCAGCAGTGCAGGATGGAAGTGGATCCTCAGACTGATGAGCGGTCTAATAGGCCTGTCTAATGTATCATCGATGGATTGACTGCCGTCTCGGAGGAGACATTCAGAGGGATTCCAGCAGATGAATTTCAGACAGAAAGAAGCCCGCTTTGCTGCTGAATATTGGCCAGGGGGAAGACGCCCTCTTCTTGCGCAGCCGGGATGTGCAGGGAGGATTTATTCCAAGTGGAATACAGACGAGCAGTTATATGCTGCACATGGTCGCAGTGTCTCTCTCACTCTCTCTCTCTCTCTGTCTCTCTCTCTCTTTCTCCCTCAGCCAATCTGCGCACAGTGACGCTGCGCAAAGGCTGGATCTAGTCTTGGCTTCATCATCATATTTAACACACCCACCCAGATTCACACATGCTACAAGAGGTGCATTCTCTTATCCCGCTGTACTCCTAGAGGTTGCCCGGTCCTGCGGGAGGATTCCCGTCTCCTGTTACCTGTGCAGTGCATTCCCGGGGTGATTACTCGGGACTCGATGTGACAGAATTACGCACCCTGGATCGCCGAAGTGGATGAGAGCACACGCGTCGACTACTTTTCGGGGACTTTCCCCCCAAATAACATTTAAATGTGAAGTGCTGCACTTCCCGTGTTTATTTTTCCGGGTCCCAGCTGATCCGCGGCCGCTCTTCCCCGCACAGGATCGAGGTTGGATGGTGAGACCGATGCGCGCACTCGAACCTCTTGGACACACACATTTAACGGATCATTTCCCCCCGCGTGTCACGGCTGCTTGTGGATCCTACTAACTCGTCTGCCGCTCTGTATTCCTTCTGAGGTATCTGGTGGTCGGCAGGAGAAGGGGAGAGCGGCGGCGTGAAGAGGATGTGGCTTGCGCAAATCGACCGCTGGTCTGAGCCGACTCGACCTGCTTTACCTGGACGCTTGCGGATGATTTAGCGCTTCCGAAATCTCGCCTGGACACCCCGCGCGAATAAAGCAGGACTCTGATGTTGAAAATACAAAAGGCTGAACACTGAATCCTTTACTCAAGACGGCAAGTGAAGATGGGTCCTACGTGTTTAATGTATATTTCATTAGATTGGCGTCCAGTCTAATAAACATCATCAGCGATGTAGTCAGCTTGTTCATCTGCGTGCTCATCATTTGCAGTAAATACTCACATCTGCTCAAAAGGGAGACCATGAAGATGATCCTCCTGCGCAAATTCCGGTTTTTGATCCTCATGGTGTTCCTTATTGCATGCTCGATGCACATAATGATAGACTTGTTACCAAAGCTGGAGAGGCACAGCAACAGCGGCTGTTCCTGCTCCCACACGCCGAGCGAGGAGCCTCAGAGCTGGGGGAAGCAGGGCTGGCCTAACAAGCACACCCTGCGGATCCTCCAGGACTTCAGCAACGAGCCCAGCTCAAACGTTTCCTCCCACTCCCTGGAGAGGATCCCGGTTACAGGCGACAAGACGCAGGCGTTCAGGAGGCTCGAACATCTCGGGCAACGTAAGAGGCAGTTCATCCAGGACGCTTCGGTGACCAAGAACATGCCGGTTAAGGGTTCAAGGTTGTCGGCTCTCTACGAGCATCCCTTGTATAAAAGATCCGTGCCACCACTGACAGACGAGGACACGCTGTTCAACGTCAACACGGACATCAGATTTGACCCCAAAGCAGCAGAGGACCAGGCATGGTAAAGTGCTTTAAAGCTCTAAATAAACATTTTATAATTTGTCTAAAGATCACATTAAAGGGCTTATAGTTTAGTTCCGTGCAATCACATTAATGTAACTCTGCATCTGGGCTGTTGCACAACACCTGTCACTCTTCACATGAAAACCTGACAATCCTCTGTCTCTCTATCCCCCCCCCTCCTCTCACGCAGGAATACTGAAGGCAACATGGATGAGTTCAGCCCAACAGGAGAGCTGGCAGCCGATTCCTACCCTAACTGGCTCCGCTTCCACATTGGGATTAATCGATATGAACTGTACTCCAGGCACAACCCTGTCATCGATGCTCTCCTGAAGGACCTGGTTACCCAGAGGATCACCAGCGTCGGTGAGTCATAAGAAAGCAGAGGGAGGGCAGCAGCAGCCAGGAGGAGTGCGGAGATGAAGGGTCAGAATTATACTTTGGTCTGAAGACACCAAACTGATGTTAGCAGGAAACAATTTGCTCTTCTTTTAGGCTCACACAAGTCACCATGACATTCATTTTTTTTTAAAGGTTTGATGAGGTTTAATGGGGATCAGATTTGTGTTCATATTGCCATACGTCACTAGCTGGAGGATGAATGGTTTACCCACCTTTCTAGTACCAACACCACGTCATCGGCGACCAATAATAATCAAGCTATTAAGTAGTCCAGTGTCTTGATCAAGGACCCTTTGACAGGCCACCAGCTGATGGACACAGATATTGGTTGTGCTCATTGATTAAACCTGTGCCATTTTTGGCTAGGTGTCTCTGTGTGCTGTACAGAGGTCAAAGTTCAGTTTAATGGGTCTCCTGTTTGAGAAAACATAGTCAGCTCTGTTGCCAGATTGACTGACGCTAAGTAGCCCAATCAGAGTATCTGATGATATTTACATATATCTGTTCATTGAATAACACACAAATCGTGGTCCCAAATACCTGCATCTAGACAACAGTAAACATTTGATCTTAATAACAATGTAACATACCAAGAACGGACATTATTGGCTTTGTTCTGTGGTGCCAGAAAGGAATTTGGGACCTTAGGTGAACCCAAAACCTTTGTTAGAGCAATTAAAAACAATCTCCACGTGCATAATGTTATATTTTATATGACACATATACGAACAGACATAAGCTTTTACAAGGCTTCACAGAGCTATGACTTTGCAACTGATAAAAATAAAAAGGAAAAGTGAAGCTGAAATGTTGGTGATCAGTGCCATGTCAGTATGAATCATAGTACCATATGAAGAGAACAGGCTGATTGGACTGTATCTGTAAAAGTAGCCCAAATTTTATCCGCCCAGTCAAATAAAAAGTAGCCCAGCTGGGTGGAAAAGAGCCCAATCTGGAAACAATGAGTGTCAGTCTTAACAGTAAGCCAAAGGGGAATGTGTGCCTCATGTTACATTAGGCATGCCTCGTGCCTAATGTAACTGAGTCTACCGGTTAAGAGTGAAGGGAGGTGCTCCTAAGCGATGGACAATTGTGCTTCCCCCCGCTGCCACAGGCCCTGACGATGTGAACACACACAAAAGTATGCACGGAGATGGAAGTCAGCTGCAGGCTATCGTACGACAGCGCTGAATCTGATCAGCCTGCACATGCGTGCCTTACAAGGCTGAGAGAATAATAAAACAGCACAATCTCTTCTCTCATGTCTCCCCATAAAGCGTCAGAGTAGAATACATGAAGCCTGAGAGAACACCTGGTCTCGATGCAAATCAGTCAGCCACACATCCCAGTTTGATTCAAATCAAATGCTGTGGCTTTTTATGTGATTGACAAGTGCAGCGTAAATGTAGCTTTCTACAGAAAGCCGCAAAGCCTTTGCTGCAAGTGCAAGCGGATACCTGACAGAGGCGATAATCCATGCTGGGGCGGTTATATGGAATCTATTTCTGCTTTTTTTCTTCCCTTTTTGGGGGGGATTGTCTTTCTTTTTGGCTCGGTCCAGCTCCCACATTCCAAGAGTGCTTGTCGACTCAAGGTCGCCCATCTTGCGCTCGCTGTAAAAACTGATTGCAGATTTTAGGTTCATCTGCCAATGACAAAACTGTAACTGGCCTATAGCAAAGATTAAATGCTTATCTTGGATTAACTGTTTATAAAACCAGCACCCCTGTCTGGTCACTAAAGGAACAATTTCTTTCATTCCTTTATGTCTTTCTACTCCAGATGTTCTCTGATTTTCTCTGATTTTCTCCCTTTTGCTTTCTGTCTCTCAGGCTGGGTGGATAGAGGAAGCAGTTCTCAGCGTCTCTAGCCAGCTAAATACATGGTGGCTCAGTAATTACAGAGCCTTAACACAGGCCTGGGGCAGAATACCAATAGGAGCCAATAGTAGTCGGTTATTATCTAAACTTAAGGATAGGAGTGCTTGGATGTATTATATGCCGTAACCTCTTTTGAGCAGCGTTCATCAATGAAAACATATCGTGCAAAAGCAGCAGATATGATAAATGTTATTACAGATGATAGTAAAAGTCTGTGACTTTGATGGCTGCAGCTCAAAAAAAGGAGAGGTAAACATTCTTGCAACATTAAGTCTCGACAAATACACTTTGCTTACTGTGTGCGGAGGTTGAAATGAAGCGCTAAATACAGTTGCTCTGCATACATGAGTTCCTAGTAATTACAGTTAGATTTGCCTTTATTTAAAATGTCTCCAACACGCAACTTCACAGAGCAGCAGGTGAGGTGAGGTGAGACTGACATTGATCTTTCCACTTGTAAATCTTTTCTCTGTAAACGTTTAGCTTGTCCTCATGATTCCCATATGTAAAAATAAATGAGAACATTGATTGAGAAGGTTGTTCTTTGGCAAAGGGCCACCAAAACACTGCTTTCAATCGATCAGTTGAAGAAAAGGAACGGGCTCAGTGGCTTTTGCGAATTTTGTTGTATTCTAGCTCCGTATAGTCCTCTCCCCAGCACTGAGCCCAGTCCCACAAGTGCCTTTAGACTGCATTATCATGTACAAAAAGGGAGAAAACATGAAGGATAGGAGGATGAATAGAAACACAAAGAGACAGAGAGAGAGAGATGGACCCTCCAGAGAATACACAGAGAGAGTAAACAGCGGAGGAACAGAGAGCGTCGGGCGAGCACTGGCTGTCCTTCACCCCCTCATGCTGCCTTCCCATCAAACAAACACTGTGACATCGGCACTCAAAGCACACACACACACAAAGGCGCACAAACACACATCCACGCACATATGCAAGCTTACATACAAAATGGTGTTCTTCAACATGGCAGAGGAAATTAATGTTTCAGGCTACAGGTGTACAATGACATGTCTCTAAAATGTAAAATCAGTCAATATTACATTTGTATTAAAATAGTCCCATTTTATCATGCCTATATGGACATAGTCTTATCTCTGAACAGTGTCCCATTTTATCATGCCTATATGGACATAGTCTTATCTCTGAACAGTGGATAGCTGATGTGTTTGTGTGAGTAAAGTGTTTGTGAATAGCTGATTTTTGGTCTTATTTAATTTAGTTTAATTGTAGAGAACTTGGCCTATAACAACCTACTACACCCTCAGTTGTATGCAGGATACATCTGTTCTCAGTAGTTAATTTAGATGAAGCCATGGAGCCTTAGCAGTTTTTTTCCCCTGGAATTGCTCTTTTGTATATTTGAGGCAGAAATGTTTTCAGTACAACAGTTGAAATTAGGAGTGTTACTGAATCCACTGCTTGGACTCTAAAGTTCAAGGGAGCATTTTCAAGAAATAGATGGAGCAACAGTAATAATTAATCATTTAGTAAACAAAATCGTCAAACATTAACCTTTTTAAAGCTCATTAAAGGGTGAGCATTTGCAGCGTTTCTCTGATTTATATTGTGAAATTGGATTTATTTTCGATTTTGGACTGCTGGTTGGACAAAACCAACAATTTAAAAACATTACATTGAGGTTTCAGAACTGTTTTCTGACTTTTTACAGTTATTGTCTGCTGCCTAATGTGTGTATCATCTTGTTAATTTATTGCAGACTGTAGTTAAGTACATTTTTCTTAATCAGTTTCATTCTCCGAGCAGAGCTGCTCTTGAGGTGAAGAAAGCTAAAAGCTAAAAGCTAAAAGCTACAGTTCTGTCAAATACAAAGTCCCTCAATTTATTTTACCACTAACTACTAAACTAAAGTACTAAACACTGGTAAAATCAATTTTTTTAAATGAGATATTCAATATGATGTTACAGTCAGCAGCCGACTTAATTAGCTTTCCTAAAAATAGTATTATATAGTAATATACTTTGGCTAGTTTGAATTTTGAAGCACAGCTATGCTAGATAGCTAGCTAACACTGTAAGCTAATATCTCTCAGTTAAATGGGTCAGCTGTTTGTGTAACTAAAGCTAAACTCTCGTGGGTCAATTTGTGTCAGAGCACAAAAGACTGTAAGCCCACACAGCTCATTTATTTGGTAAAATCTTTATAGTTGTCTTAAGTTAATGTATTGTTAATAGCAATGTTGTCTCTTTCACTTCAACAGCAATGAAGTCTGGAGGAACTCAGCTCAAGCTCATCATGACTTTCCAGAACTACGGCCAGGCTCTCTTCAAACCCATGAAGTAAGTTTGATCTTCAGCAGAAATGTATTTTACGTGTCGTATGTGTTCGGCCCTTTCGGTAAACTGCCCTCTCATCTCTCTTCCTCTACTGTTCAGTGTCGGGTCCACTCTCTTTAAGAAAAAGCAATCTCTTTCATATCATGTTAAAGCTTGAGTGCCATTTCAGCATAAAACAGCAACTGTGCAGCTTTCTACCTCGACTGACTTCCTTTTCGCATCCCACCACCTACTCATTCTCCTCACAACATCAATCTCATTTCCTCATTCTCCTCTCTGGCTATATCAAATTGCTTTCATTTCAGCACAACCTTGATATTCGATTGAAGGCCGACATCATTCTGCTGTGTCAGAGCCAAATGTTGAGTAGGCATTTCACCTCATAGGGCTGTCAGGTGACACAGCACATCTTTCAGTGGCCGTGTTGGAACCTCTGCCCTCAGGCGTCACTGGCTGTGTCGTTTTATGACGGATTCATCGGATCAGTTTTCTGTGTTTTCGTAATCTCAAACCATCTATTGAGCTAAATGTCACTGTCTTGTTGTCAACATGTGATATGTGTACAGGAACTTTTTCGCCTTATGCTGGCGGTGTGGCTCTAGGGATGCCAATGTTGGTCTTTTGGTCAGTCGGTCAGTCGACCCCTTTGGTCCAGACTGAAATATCTCCACAACTATTGGATGGATTGCTATGGGATTTGATACATATATCTATGGTGCCCAGAGGATGAATCCTAATGACTTTGCCTTGAACTGCCTTTTCATATGCGCCACCATGAGGTTGACATTTGTGGTTTTGAGTTAAATGTCTCAGTATCTATAGATTGTGATTACTATGAAATCTGGTACACACATTAATGTCCCCTTCAGGTTGAGTAATAACCTTCAGTGATCCCCTGACATTTATCTAGCACCATTATTATGTCAGAATCTTAATTTGTGCATTACTTTTGTTCCAGACCAAATATCTGCAAAACTAATGACATTCTCATTAGCCTCAGCTGTACTTTGTATTCAGTGCTAATTAGCATCTATTAGCATGCTAACACGTTAAACTAAGATGGTGAATATGGTAAATATACCCACTAAACATCCGCATGTCAGCATTGTCAGTGGGATCATGTTAGCATGATTAAAATGAGCTCCATCTCAAAGAACCGCTGCCTGAGTACAGCCTCACAGAGTTGCATGACTAGACTCTTGTTGTCTTTTTAAGTTTTTCCCAAGTGTAGTCGCCTGAAAAAGCCATTATAGAGCTGAATTATTCCCATATTAGATCCTGAAATAAATGTAAAACGCAGCTGAAAAAGATCAAAAGCACCAGTTTTTGTTTGTGTTATTGTTTAGTCCAATGTGATGATTTAACAGCTGAATTTATGGTATGTATTTTTGGTTTACCACTCTTGCTAACCCCAAGGCTACATATTTTGTCATTATTTTTCTTTCTATAATGGTGCCAGACATAATTACTGGGAGCTTTGTGATCCAACCGCCAAGCCTCAGTTCTTTGCCTCATCTTTTTCTGAATCCTTTTCCAATTGTGATACGAGAACCAGTGAAATACAGCGTATCATTAACATCTCACATAAAAAGGTGCAGAGGAGCGAAAGCAACACTTTCCTCTCCTTTTGAAGCTAAGCTTACCTCTGCACACCCTGTAATACACTTTGGCTTAACTTGTAAAGGAGATAAGTCTAACCAACACTGCCCCACTGGTAGATACTGTGTAATATTTGATTAATTCACAATTCCTTTATGCACACTGTCATATTTAGACGATAACGCATCCCAAGAGAAGTGCTCTTTGCTCCTAATCCCTCCTCGATTGGTGGATTTAAATGTCACCCGTCCTTTGTTATGGTGATTGTAATTTAATTGTGGGTTAATGGTTTTCTACACAAAAAAAACTGTTGTCTGGCCCCTACATGTCAGCGTGGAGAGCGGGGTTAAGCCTGTGGATGATAGGTAGCGAGGTTTTCCGTGGGAGGAAAAGCTATTCAGAGACTGTAGTAATTACTGCTTCAATCGTACCACACTAAGTCAGGCCAGACGCAACAAGCCTGAAATCATTCTGACAGGCAGAGGAAGAGGAGAGATGAGACTGAGGTGAGAGGAGGGAAGGGAGGGGAGCGGAGAGGTGTGGAGCGCCAGAGAGAGGAGGGAGGAGAGGTGAGGGGGCAAGAACAGGAGGAGATGGGGGTAAAGAAGAGAGAGAGAGAGACATGGGCAGGGATAGTTGTCGATACATGCACAGAGTGAAAATCCACAGATTATCTCGGTGCACTGCCTCAAATTTTAACCCAGACGGGAATGTGAAATGACATTTTCCGAGAAAAGCGCGGGGTGGTGGGGTTGGATGCAAATCTGTTGCTTGACAGTTGTGGTTGTCAGAGCCGCCGTGATGTTTGATAATCCTGAAGAGTGAAGGGGGGCTTTTTTTCATTCCCTCCTGCTTGAATGCACTTGACTTTAACAAAATAGGGCAACCCATGCTGGCATGCGTGTGTGTGTGTGTGTGTGTGTGTGTGTGTGTGTGTGTGTGTGTGTGTGTGCTCATTTGAACTGCAATCAAGGTCTTGACAGATTTGCACATTTTGTCATTTCCCCGATATACATCATTTCCCTTGCAGAGATCGCACTTGCACACATGCCAACATCCATCCGCGTGCACACACACACACACACACACACACACACACACACACACATACGCACATCCACTTAACACCCAACATCATCTCCGAGTTCCCAAATCTGCTGGTGTGTTTCCACATGGTGCATCAAAGAGACAGAGGCTGAGAGATCAAAGACTTCTCCGGCTGTGCTCTTCTGCTCGGCTCCTCTCAACTCTAATGCAAATGTGTGCCAGGCAATCAGGCAGCGAAGGCAGGCAGGCAGGCAGGCATGCATGCAGTGTCTGGGTAACGATCGACCCTCCAACCATCCATATCTGCGGAAACCTGCACTCTCTCTCTGTGCTCTGCTCCCTCTGTTTATCGGCCCTTCTGTCTCTTTCTCATTCTTAGTATTCTCCCATCATTCTTTCTCCATCTCTGCTGCTCTGTGTGCCGCTTGTTTCTCTCCCTCGCACGTTCTTTAATGAACGGCACAGATGAAGAAATCCATTAACAGGCTTGCCGTATCGATCCTTTAGGTATTCTCTTTTCTTCTTTTGGTTTTTCCTCAGAGAGAGAGAGTGATCAAATACTACGGTCAGTGCTTTTGTTTTGTCGTGGCGGGGTTTGGCCTACAGTACCTGTCCACTATGATGTAACATTGATGAATCAGCCCACTCAACTGCTGTCTGCGGTCCAGTTTTCCAGACATGGAATAAACCCACTCTTAACTAGTCTAATCTAACAAGAGGCTTGTTTTTTGTTATTTGTTAAGACTACAGATCTTGGGAGATCACAGAGGCTTCAAGGGATGGCACTAAATCTCCCAGCTGAGGCCCAGCCCTTGTGTTGCGTAGACAGATGAAATCATCATAGTTGTACTCTCTGTCACAACAACTGCATTGTAACCTGACTAAAGCTGAGTTTGATGACTAAGCTCAATTATCATCTCCGTCATCCTCCGCATCCTGTTATGCCTGTGGCCGGGACTGAAATAACCCCAATTTCCATAATTTCTGCTTTTGTTCTCGTAAACAAACAGTTTACGCTGTCATGTTGGGAGTGTCTACTTAACATATGTCGGTGAAAACATGTAGATTTTTCAAAATATACAGAGTAGATTAGTTTTAGGGTTTTTTTGTTTATTTGTAATGGAGAAGTACAGACAGTTGCATGCGTGCATGAGCTAATTTACAATGCCAGTCCCTTGATGGGCATTTATAGTTCAGGCAACCATTAAAATGGCATTAAAGTTAGAAATCTTTAAATCAGTGCATGTGATAATGATAGACAAGACAGCGCACGCAGAAAACAAACAAAAAAAAAAAGAAAAACTAAACATAAACACAAAACATTAGAAACCTTCAGAAGACACGGTACAGGGACTTAACCTGAGATTTCTACCTCAAATGGAAAACAATGCTGGTGGAACAAGAACAAAATAGTCCCAATTTCACCAGTTGTTTACTCTTAAGGTCCCGCTATGCTGTAGCTATGCTAGCTGTGCTATCCTTGAGGGACACACCAGTCAGAAAATGGCGATGTTTTTCATTTAATTCTTGTATGGTGTGTTTAATTCTTGTGAGCTGAGTGGTGTTCCCAGCCTTTCCTGTGAGCCTTTGTGTGTCCCCATCAACCTTCCCAAATCACAGGGCTATGGCAACTGCTTTGTTGCCTGACAGGTTAAACTAGGCAAAGTCCTTCTGCTCATGTGGTTTAATATTGCTGTAAGTGCATAATTATTTGACACTTTTCTCAGCTATTTGATTGAGCATACTGTAAGTATTGTTTAATTGCTATGTTGCTGAAATTGTCACCAATTATGACCGTTGTGACCAGCAGCTATGAGGAAATGACTACACTGGACTGGTAGCCGATGGCGGCACTCTGTAGTGCTGTATAAAAAAATGTTTGAAAAAGAATTTGAAAAGGTACCGTCCCTTTGGGAGGAAAGCTCCAGCAACAAAACATTTTGTACCTTCAAAAGCTTACCTTCAAGTTCAAATAATACTAATACATATAATGTGCCTTTTGCTGTCAGAAATGTCAATGTACCTTTTAGTGCAATACAAATGCATGCATGTAATATCTTAAGGACCACAAGCGACCTCTGTTACAAGTACCTCTGTGTACCGAAATAGACCGTGTGCCGTACGGTGTGTTTGTGTCCCAGCTGTACCGTTGTACTTTATAGTACTTTGAACCTGAGTGTCTGGGTAGAGAACACTGACAGTGAAAACTAGTCTTTTATTTTTATATTTTTTTTTTTTTTGTCTTTCTTCTTGTCTCTCTCTCAGGAAGACATGATTGTAATATTTACATTTAAAATTTGCCTCAGAGCACACAAAGCTCATTAGATCATGAGCGCAGATGATCGACAAAGGAAGGCGGGGAAGGGACTGATGATTGATATAATGATGGTCTTCCGTTCCTTCCTGCTTCCACTTAATTGTATCGCTTGTCAATCAGCCGACTGTTGGCTCAGTCATACGCAAATCAATCTGAGTATTCTAGAAGAGATATCTGCTCTTTTCTGCTGCTCCTCCCCGTCGAGCGATCTATATCTGTGCCTCCATGAGTAATTTTAGCTTGACAGGTCGGAGAGACAAGAGACGGGAGCCACATAATGTCACCTTGTTTGTGTCAATAACATATTGACAGCAGCACAAATAACAGCCTGGAGGAAATGTCTGTGTTAAATGTGAAATATTAGTGGAACATTGGCTGCTTATAAGAGTTAATGTTGTATCATCAAGCTGCATCAGCCGTGGGAGGTGAAAGAAAAAGATTGAGGGAGCTTTGTCTGAAGATGGGGAGGGCAAGTCTCAACAAAAACCCTTATTATCCTTGCTTAAAGCTGATAGCTGCCCAGATTTGTCCTCGAACTAGGCAAAGACTGAACACTGAAAGCCTGATAAAAGACAGGACAATTCAACGATTGTTCCTGTACGTTGCAGAACAAAAGCGTGTCAAACAAACTGACTTCTCTGTGGACCAACCTTTGTTTTTGCCCCTCATTTTTCCTATATATTTGTCAGTTTGGTTGTTTGTCAGCGTGTCTGCATGTGCACTTGTTTACTGTACTGTATTCACAAGGTCTTCTGTGCCTGTGCTCTGACTTTGAGTCAGGAAATAGAGGGATGAACAGCCTCAGGACAAGTCATTCAGAACACAGATGATGAGTGCAGCTCTGTTTGGAAATAGAGGAAATTCACAGCAGCACAGTGGCAACGCAAAGAGCTGTTGGGGTGTGTGTGTGTGTGTGTGTGTGTGTGTGTGTGTGTGTGAATGGAGGGGTAGAAAGTACCATGTTAACCCACAAACTGCTGGACCACATCTTGAAATGATGCTTTGAACCACGCATTTAAACATCACAAGAATAATTGGATATATACTGCACAAGCTTGTGGCACACAATAGGCAGTGAAATCCACTGTGAATGTATTTGCATGCATTACACACTTTAAATTCAAGTAAAGGTTATATCTGATATAAGCAATTTTTATGCATACTCAAATTACAATCACAATTATCCCCATATAGATAAGTAAACACTGAATATAATGAAAAAGAATTAACTGCACTTCTATATCTTTGTGTCTCCCAACTATCCCATTCAAGTTTCTCATAATCAGAATATGAGTCTACCTGGACTGTAAATGCAATAACAGCGTGCACATGCTCCGCATCTTAAAACGAAACACTTGGGGATCATGAATAATAGCAGAGTATTATAATCACTTGTAAACGTACTGGCTGACCTCAGGAAATATCTCTGTTCTATTCATTTCTGCTGTACCACCAGTTCTGTTGCTAGAGAAAACAGTTGAATAATTAATCTAAAATTACAGCCACTGTGAGATGTGTGATTTAGCAGCACTTAAGGCTCTGCACTGCTCCCTGCTTAATGTTTTGACTGTTCCCCCTATGTTATAATTGTTTCACTAGGGTATTATTGTGCGCTTTGCAGTTTGTGCTCAAGCAGAAATTAAAGTGTTTATAGCTAAAATTCTGGGAGTAACCGAAGAAATGTGTGTTCAAGTGCTCGGTTTGAAAGGAAAAAGTACAGTAAAAACACAGACACACAGACACACACACACACACACAGACACACACACACACACACACACACACACACACACACACCAGTCATCACATGTATTGACTGGAATTTGGAATTTCCCCATTGTGGGACAAATAAAGGAATATCTATCTATCTATCTATCTATCTATATCTATCTATCTATCTATCTATCTATCTATTGTAGATCAAATTTGCAGAAACTGAACAGATTTTCCAGAGTGCAGTAGTACATATGATCAGATAAAGCCCTCAGGCTTAGTAGTCTGACCCCCTTACTGTCTTCCCTGGAGAGACTGTGACACACTGCAGGCCATTGGTGCACAGGGATCATGTCGAGCACAGACACACTGTGTTTTCCCCTGTATTAGTCTGTTCTTAGCACATATCAAGAGATGGAGGAAAACTGATGAAACAAAAGTGGTATTACCCACCTGGATGCTACAGAGCCTTAAATATATCTAAAGAAATATATTGGATAGCAGGCTAATACACCTGCATGGCTTCCATGTCAGAAATAAGAAAAAGAAAAGGTAGAGTTAGACGAAGGTCCCATTTTGCCAGATTCACATCTTTGGAAATGTGCTGAAAAATGAACCAGCTCATTTTTATTCTGTGCAATTTCGATAGAAAGTAACACAACTGAAATGATCAATATTGTACAAGGTAGTGCCAAAGGGCATTGATGCAGACTGTGTTATTCAGTGGTCTGGTTCCAATAAATCATCGCTTTTTATTCAACCAGATGGTTAAAGCCCCTAACAGGATTGTTCCCCTTTTTGTATAAAAACAGTTTTATAGATAGATTGTATGTGTTTCAGTACATATTGGTCAAAGATTGGCACACATGGAAACGTTTTTTAACCCATATCACACTGACTATGAAATTAACCACTTTTCTTGTACATGGGGAACATATTTTCCATTGGACAAGAATATCACCCTCTAGTTTACAGCGTTAATTGAATTTTATGTTCTGATATAAAAGTGGTTGAGGACCTATTTACCAAGCAGGTGCAGGCTGCAGCTATGAAATACCCTGTAATTAAAAGGTAAACTGGCCCACGCTGAAAACAAACCCCTAATATGGGGCTGAAGTTGGCATGGTAATGGACAATAAGCAGTGCAGAACTATGGCCAACTGTACTTTAGAAAAACATGCTATGAGCACTCAGTAGCAGAAGCTTATGCAACTAATCTATGGTCTAGTGGGGATGGGAAAAAAAGCTCCACATGAGCAAGTAACCCACTGTAATAATCTGTTAATGTACGGTTGGCATTCTGCCATCTACAGTAATCAGCCATCATGATTTATGTACAATGTAGATATTATTAAACCAGTGATGTTTTCCCCGGTAATGTATTCTAACACACAGTGCCAGTTTTAATCAGTGTAGTTGATTAGCATAATCGTTAAGTTTGACGTGTCTGTTAAAATGCTAACATCCACTCCCTTTCTTCTGTTTTACACTCTTTTCCTGCACTTTCTATAAAACTCAGCATCCAGTCTTCTCACGACTTCCTCACTCTGCACCACTGTCGCTGCAATTGAGATGTGTGTGTGTGAGAGTTTCACGGTCTTACTGCCACATCTGATGACTTTGGACATACAGCGTTCCAAACTGTCACAGTATTCATACTGTAGTTGCCTAGGAGACAGAAAGTGGTCATATTTCTTTGTCTTAGTGTGCTGATCTGTGTGTGTGTGTGTGTGTGTGTGTGTGTGTGTGTGTGTGTGTGTGTGTGTGTGTGTGTGTGTGTGCTTATACTCATGTGCGTGCCTGTGCATATGAGCACCACTCTGCAGTGATACTGTTATGGCAAATTCCACGCAGGCCTTCCAGGAGCAGAAATGTCTTGACGATATTATCAGTCAACTGCCCCCTTCAGGTAAATGTTATCAGCTCTAATGTTGTGCTGAAGGAACGATAACACAGTGTTGCAGCCAGCAGAAATGACAAGCCAGCATCCAATCTGCATATCAAAGCCTCGACTAAATTCCTCTGCCATCTGTGTGCGCACGTGTGTACACGTTTGTGTCTATGTGCCTGAGCAACCAACAGAGCTGCACAGACTCAGGCACACGCATATATGCATTTTAAATGCGTGCTCTGCTGCCATTTCTCCGCAGTCTCAGAGGCAAGTTGTTCCTGGCCCGCCATAATCGCAGTTCATCCCTGATAAACTCACTCATTGTTTCTTAGAAATAATAAAAAAGAAGCTTAATTACTCACCCATGAACATTTCAGAGAACCTGATCCAGCTCTGTGTTTCTGTGGGAATGCAGGCTTTGATACCATCTGTCATCTTGTCTCTTTGCTTTGAAGAAGCTGTCACTCAAAGACAGGATTTACTCTCTGTCTGGACACAGTACACCTCAACGGCTGATGTGACAATCGCGGCAGACATTGATTCATCTGGCCTGGGCCCGGGCCCTCCACGCTGCCATTCTTATTGAGGACCAGATGCTGAAAGCAGAGGCATGGAGGCAGTTTCATGACTGGAAATGAGCCTTTTATGTCTTTCCGTGAATCAGTGAACAAAGAGAGAAAAGGACGGTGTCATGTGTCCTGTATTTGGTATCGCATACTTGAGTTAAGTGGAAACAGTATTTTGAATATTCATGAGGATAAACATGAACCTCATTAAACAAATATGTAAAGCTTAAATTGTTGTTCTTTACACTTTTAATGGCGTGATCACACCACATGCTGATTTTGGGCCAATCTTATTACATTTCTGTATTTGGTTTATTTAGTCTCAGGCTGCATGATTATAAGAAAACCAGGACTTATAAACAAAAGTCACACATACTCACTCGTTTACTGGACAGAGTTTTGGAAACCTGTCATCTTACGAGGTTAGAGATTTTGGCAGCGGAGTGAATCTAAATAAATCTAAAACTTGTGTCCTTTTAACTTTAGCCAAGAGTCGTGGACTCATTTACTTTCTCAGCTGTTTATACCACTTAAGAGCATGTGAAGACATAACTGAGCGTGAGCATCACTCCGGACTGCAGTTTGTTTTGCTCAGTCGCTGGCTATCAGATGTCAACATCCGTCATTGTGTACTATTCAAACTTTGCATTTTTGGGTTGTTTCCTGGAGTTGGCCTAGATGGATTTTCACTTCAGAAACAGCACCAGACTTCTCTTGGAAGAAGAATTTGCACCTGTGTTGGGTGGGTTATTTGAACCTGAATGTTCTGGCCAAATAGACTTGTAAACTCTCCCAGAGTTTGATGAAACTGCTCCAAATGTGTTGTGGATAAAAGTGCCATCAGTGTCATTAATTATAGAGGGGAGAATGTACTTTGAATCATCAGTTAAAGAGAGAAGTTCTGAATCAGGCAAACATACCTACTAAAAATTGAACCAAAAGCTTGGTTATTTTTTTTGATCTGAGAGCTGCGATGGCCCCAAGAAACAGCCGTGCTCTGTGGTTCATATAAAACACACAGTATCTGTTATCCTGCCACGGGGCGAGACGACTCTAGTTTTACAGAAGTATCCAGCATTTTATAGTAGAGTGGAGCTTCATTCTGGTCTGCATAGCTCAAGGTTTCTCCTGTGATCATCCTTCCTGCTCTCTGTCCTCACCTTCACTGCCCATTAAAGCTTCCCTCTCTTCGCACTGTCCCGGTGGCAGAAACTGATCCCTTTTATAAGCTGTAGTTAGTGTCAGGGAAAACACCTTAGGGGGATCATTAGACTGTAATGAAGCAGGAGGTAAAATACCATGTTCACCCGTCGCTCTCCAACATTCCTGATTGTCAGGTTTAATTATAGCGCCACAAGGTCTTTTGGGCGTCACGTTTTTTTTTACTGCATTTATCTCATTTCTTCAACTCACCCTCCACCTCTCCCTTTCAGCAGATGGACACTTGGTCTAATTAGGCTTTCTCTTTCCCCCCGAAGAGTGGCCCTCTGAGGGAGGCGTTCAGGAGCGTGGCATTCTGAGGGCATGTTGTGATACATAATTAGCAAACAGCAGAGCGGCGACTAAAGTTATGGTGGGAAAAAGGTTGTGTGAACCACAGCTGTCAGCGCTCTGGCGGTGGTATAGATGCGGATTAAACAACATCTGTTTCACACTGCTACATACTGTATGAGCTTGATTAAAGTAGTCTTTGCTTACAATTCAATATCTGCATATCCCCCCCCAAGCTCTACCACTGATGTCCTCTTCAGAGGAAAAGAAGGAGGTTACATAGTCAAAACAAGTGATGCAACCAACCTCAGATGGGAAGATTAAAAAGTCATCCATAACATCCAAGTCCCAACATGAATTGCTGCTTCACATGAAACAGGATGGAAGAAGTTGCATGGACTGTACTGTACCAGTCAGTCTCGGTTGTCTTGGAAATGAACATAATTTAAAAGTGATGACAGCATGTAATTTGTTTCACTTGGGATGTGCTGCTTAAGCGGCACAATAATATACTCAGACTCAGTTGCCTATTTCTTATTGGCACACTTTGATTTTAACTGTGTATAACAATTTAGTTTCATTACAGTTTATGGGTGCTTTATTGGCACAAAATGCAAATGTTCTTATTGCTGAAACAAAAATATCAAATAACAGATTATACATTGACTTAAGTTGCAACCATTGTGACAGAAATGACAAAAATACGGCATCATCTTCTCATCAGTTACAAAGTAATTTGACTCTGAAGAACATAATATGTGTGTTTTTAGTTTTTTCATTATGAATACTGTCTGCCTGAAGTTCTAACAGATTCGAAGAGAGATTATTGATACTTTTTATGTGCCCAGACTGTTTTTAAAGTAGCAGCAGACAAGGAGAAGCAACTTAATCTTCATTTTAAGTTTTGTTTTCCGCCACCCTACAAATTTAATCTACATTGCGTTAAAAAAAAGCATATTTCCTCATACCTCAGTCAGACTTTGAAAACTCCTGAACAAAGCTAACTGGCTAGCCTATAACATAGTATGACTAGATAAACAATCTGTAAACACAGTCATCTTTTCAGTTCATATGGAGAACTTATTCTCAAACAGATATAGAGCTTAGAGATATAGCGATATAAAGTTTAATGTAGAGTCATATTTCTGGCTACCTGATCAATTTAAAGGTCCAGTGTGTAAAGTTTAAGAGGATCTATTGGCAGATGTGGAATAAAATATTCATAGATATGTTTTCATTTGTGTATAGTGACCTGAAAATAAGGATCAATGTGTTTTTGTTACCTTAGAATGAGCCGTTTTTATCTACAGAGGGTGCGGGTACTCTTCTACAGAGTTCGCCATGTTGAACCACCATGTTTCTACAGTAGCCCAGAATGGACAAAACACTGGCTCTCGTTAGGGTCTTTCACGTTTTTTGCGGGTTTTGTGGGCACCGTAGTTTCTCCTACATGCCTGAAGGGGAGGGTGAGGCGAGGGCATAGTAATCTGCAATTACAACACTAGATGCCGCTAAATCATACACACTGGACCTTTAAGTAATATATTCTCGCTTCTTTTAACTTCTTTTTTTGTCTCCACCAACCCCTGAGGGAAATATGTGGGTCATTAGCTGTTAAATGCTCAACTGCATTCTCTAGCTAGTTGTTTGCCACTTGGTACTTGGCAAGTAGTGTACAGTGGGTTTTTCAGGGCTTATTATAAAAAATAATAAAAACTGACTGCGGTAGTTTTAAATGTTGCTCAGTTAATTGTGTAGAATCCTGGAGCATAATGATTTCCTTATCACTTACACTACAATAATGGCATATCAATGATCTTTAAAACATCCTCTTTAATGAGAATGCCAGTTTCAGCTAAAAGAAGTACAAAAAATGACAGTAGGATTATTTGAATGTTGGGAGTGTTTTTGGCCCAATACCATCTCCCCAGTCCTACAGATTATTAATGTCAGTGGGGTGTGGATAAAGAAAGGATAAAGAAAAGACCATATGGTCGGGCTCACCAAAGGATTATGATTTGTTGTTGTTCGCAAAAAAAGAGAGTGAGGGAGGAAAAGTGACTTCAGCATTGTTAGGACCGGCAAGGAGAAAGCAGCTTGGCAAAATGGCACGGATTAGTGTGCTGCGAGAGGGAGCGCTTTCCTACCAACTGTGATGCTGTGTGTTCAGTTAACTCAGTGCAGCGTTGGGGTAGGAGGAGAGAAGGGGGGGTATTTATGGTGTTTGTCCAGTGCTTATTCAAATATGAGCTTTGGAGTCTGAGTTCTTGTCCAAGCACGAGCTAACTTCAGAGGGGGGCGTGGCGGTCTCGTCATTCAAAGTAATGATCCGGTAAAATCAAAGCCCCGCGTCTGGAACAGGGCGCTGCTTTCACCTCTAATTCCACATGTCCTCCCCTAATTCACTGTTCACGAACAACTCAAGCAGGCAGACTACTTAAACATGCAGCGTTCACTATCCAAAACACTCCCTCTGCTAAATATAAAGAGTACAACTCATAATTTATTAGTCAGTCTGAAGAGGGGCTTTCACATCTGTCCCTCCGTGTAAGGAGACATTAAAAGCAGTTTGTTTGAGCTCTCAGCCAATATTCACTCCTTTATTCTGCAGTGCAGTAATGGAAGAGCTGCAGATTAATGTGCATGCATGGTGTGTACATCATTAGGAACTGTTGCTAGCTGCATTTCAAGCCAGTTTTTCCCAAGGCAGAAGAGAAACTGGCATGTTACACGAGGATTTACTACTTGGTTCTCTTGTTGGAAAATGCGTGACAGCACACAAGGAACTAAACGGCAGTTTGTGTCTCAATGGCCAGTTGGCTGCCACGTTTTTCCCCCTCTTTAGTTGCACAGTCTCTTCTCTAAGAGATACACAAAACTGCACGCCACTGATCTGCTTAACTGAACCTCCTGTTTGTAGATATGAAAAACCTTAGAAACATTTGTGGAACAGTCCGACTTGTTTAAAGATCCCCTCCAGACGTATATATACAAATAGTTTGCCTCCATTCTCAGTGTTTGTTGCACTGGTGGCTTCAAGTTTCTACATCAAAGTTGTATGAGTTGCATACTAGACCAGGGTTGACTTCCACATTTTTTGTGATGTCACTAATCATGCTCGTAGGCCCCGCCCCTTAAAATTAGATTTTCAGTGAGCACAGAGAAACCTTCCACTTTCAGCAGATGAATGTAAAAACATCCTTCTAGTGTCAAACTCTACTCATACATCATTCTGCACAGTGAAGCTCAAACATCCAACTATATGAACAAGAAGAAAAACAGATTTTTGAGTGGAGGGGGACTTTAAAGGATTGGTTCACAGCTTTTCGGTTCAGTTTTATCTGCTGAGGCCTCACAATGGCTCCAGCTGAACTGAATCTTTACACAAAGCCAGTATTATGGATTTCTTCCACCATCTCTTTGTGTTAGTAAGGCGTCTCTTCATTGCTGGTATGGACCGGATTAATGTTATATGAGCATGCAGATATTGTTTTTAAAACAGACTTAAAGGAATGTGAATGTGAAGTAGTATCTTTGGTATGGTAAAACATGATCTTATATTACCCATGGTCTTATCTACTTGTTTAATCAGCAACTTTAGTCTTCCTTTTCTTCTCATCCTCATTCTTTTTCTTTATTGTTTTACTTCCTTGTTCACCTCTCTGCTTCTTTTGTAACCCTCCCTAGGCCATTTCCTGTTTTTCTCTGTCCCTTTTCTTTCCCCGTCACTCCTTTTCACCATCACTCCTATTTCCTCCAGCCACACCTCTCAATCTCTGGTCTTGAGAGAATAGAAAGCGAGAGCAGAGCGCGGCTCTCACTCCCTTCCAACGACACCTTTGTCCTCTCATTTTCTCCTGATATGATATGAGTGATTCAGCTGGGAGAAACAGGCTCACTTTGCGCTGTCCCTTTCCATCCTATATTGTGAGTTTCTTTTCTTCTACTTATTCGTGCTGCCCTCACATCCCTGGAAAATATGAATCTGTCCTTTATTGCTCCTCCTCTCACAAAACTTGTTTTTCCCCGCTCATAAAGCCTCCCAGACAGTCCTTATAAATGCTTAACAAGGTCAGTTTTGGATTGTACTTTCCAGCAGCATCCATCCATTCGGCTTCCTCTTGTGTTTGTGGGGTTATAATGGTGGTGAAATAAAAAAGAGGTTGGTTCCTCTGAGGTTAGAGGACTAAGATGCGCCCTTTCCCTTCGTTTGCTGGTCTTACGTAACAGAAGAACTGACTCATGGTGTAAGTGAGATCTGGTGAAGTTTGTTGCTTGTATATTTTGTTGTTAAATCTCTTGGATACCTTACTCATTCCATCTGATTTGTACTCTGTGTTTTTGTTTCTCTTCTTCCTCTTATTTCTACCTCTATCCATCCCTCTTCCATCTCCACTGCTTGCTGTTTTCCACTGAATATTTTTGCAGCAGCACTCTCCAGCTTGGAACCTCCTCTCCCTCCCTCTGTGCCCTTGCCATGCTAGTCCCATGGCTCCAGGGTTTCCCTATGTGTATTTATAGTGTATTTATAGGCACTGAGCCCTGTTTTCTATCTGCTTATCAACAGCCACCGTGTACCCCACCCACCAATTTACCAGACACAGCCCTGGGATTTTCAGGACACCACAGGCCCTGGCTGTAGTCACTCACAGCTCACCAGACCTTGATGCCTGTCTTCCCTCTCTCTCTCATTCGCTGCTTTTTACCAAAGTGTTCCCAAATCCCTTGATTTGTGTCCTGCTGATTCATGTTTTTTTTCTTTCACCATCCAGCTTTTATTATTTCTTTCTTTTACCGCCTCTGTCTCCCTGCTGCTACCCCACTTTTTGGGGTTTATCGCTTGTCAGTCAGTGTTCTCTCTCAAGATGTTCGTAGCTCTGAGACTCCCGAGTCCCTCGCTGCCCCTCAGTGGTTTCCTCCAGAAACGACACAAGAACACCAGCTTAAATGCTCCTCTCCTCTGTTCTCGTCGTGTGTGTATTACTTTAGCTATGAGGTGTGAACTGTGATCCACAGAGATTTGTGTGTGTCATAAATCAGACACGCTAGTCGCCTACCAGAGCACGTTGCTAAATCACATCGGTGCACATTTTTACACAATCTCTGTGTTTGTGCTTTTGCAATAACATGTGAGACACACAGAAGCACACAAGTTGGATCCTGTTACAGTGGCATGCCTCCGCCTTCTTAGCCAGGCAGCAAACAGTATAATTAGACTAATTGTCTCTGCAATAAATTTCCATCCAGACACGAAAGAATTTGGTGGGGTTTACATTACTAATTACTCACATAGTTTGCAGCCCATGTTCAGAGCACCGGGACAAGGCCTACTGTAGGTTTCATGCCACAGACTGGCAGTGGTGGATGGTGGGTAATTTTAAGCCAGGGTTGATTAAAGTAAATCTCACAAGTTGAGGCACAGTTAAATGAAATTGTGCACAGCAGCCACAAGATTAAGAATAAAAAAAAAGCATCTTGGTATGGTTTGTAGTGTGCTGTATGACTCAGAGAGAGAGAGAGGGCGAGAGATATAGACAACGTGGGAGGCAGACAGGATGAAGCGCTGCCTGGCAGAATGGGCCACTTCAACTGGATTTAATGGGACGTTGCTAACGGATGTATGAATGGTTTATCTACTAATTCAGCTCCACTCCATCCTCATTGTCAGCCAGTCTGAATGAGGCGAGGCACTACAGGCGAATATGGGGAATAAGTCCTTTCATCCCACCCTAATGACATTTATATATAGGTTAAACATAGTCACGTACTTGACATGTTATACTTCCCACAATCAGGTCGGTGAATTTTTCACTATAGTATTATAATACGAGAGTATTTGTAGAAAATAGGAATATGTATAATAATGCAGCTGTTGTTAAACATTTTAAAGGACTTGTTCAACATTTTAGGAATTTTAAATCTTTAAGGAAGCAAATAAGCATATTTATTAAGGTTTTGTTTTTCTTAATACTAAAGAACAGAAAAAGTTAATTGGCCTCTGCTACCTGATATTTGTCATCCATTTATGATAGAAACATGAAAGAGGGAAGCCTAAAAGGTTTAATACAGCACATAAAAAAAGAGATGGGCTGCTGCATTAAAGATTTCTGATTTAAGTTTATGATAATTAAAAGTCTCTTAATGAGCGTGCTTAACAAATCACTTCTTCTTCCATCAACAGCATTTTTGTCATTTGTTTTTCTTTCTTTTGAGTCCAAAGCGACAGGAAATGAGGAAAATCCATTAGCCGGGTGGTTTTAGCCATCTATCCCCCCCCGTACTGTACTCCAGTCCAGTGGAAGTATAGTCCTGCCCTGTGGGCCTGCAGGACAAGGGCAGAGGAAATGGCCAGCATTAATGGCAGCTTTGATTACTCTCCTGTCACTAATGTAGCCAACATGAAAGACAAGGAGGAGAGAGATGACTTCAGCCCCAATCAGAGGCAATCTGATGGCATCTACATGTAGCCAGGCCATTTGGAGCACACAGAAATGCTCTGGGGGGCACACGTACATTATTCATCCACACCCACAAACCTCAAAGCGCACACCTCTCATCCGTATATCTGAATCATGATTGGTTACAGGCTCTTCGCTCTCATCTCTGCTCTTCATCCGCACTCTAAAGTCAGAGGGTTCACTGTGCTGTTGTTTGCTTTGTCTGCTGTTGGGACTAGATACTTCAGCAGCTGAGATGCATTACATAAATCTGCACATGCTTGTAGACACATTGGGTGTGGCAGCTAGTCATACAATCTGTTCTAAAACATGGTGTAATATTACAAAGCTGGAGAGACCGGTCAAGTGAAAAGAACGTTTGACAGAGTTTCCATTGTGCACCTTTGTTCATATGTAAGTGACGTAGACAACACAAGACACACGGTACAGGAAGTATTAAATAATTCAGTTTAGTCATACTAAACTGGTTCTTAAAGCTAGCTAAGACTTGTCACACTAGATAACTCAACATGTTCTTTGTACCAGTATGTCAGTCAGTTGACCCTCTAAAATCCTTGATGCAGAGGTGCACAGTTAGTTGATTAATCAATGAAAATTCATTTTCAATCATATAAGTCATTTTCAAGCAAAAAAAGGCAAATATTTAATGGTTCCTGTCTCTCAAATGTGAGAATATATTGCTTTTCTTGGTCTTACATTGTAGTAAATTGAATGATTTTGCATTTTGGACCATTGGTTGGACTTTTGGTTGGACAAAGGAATATTGTGTTGGTCATTTTCAATGTCAATTTCTGATGTTTTATAGACCACAATAAGCAACAACAATCATTAGTGGCAGCCCTACATAAATACCATGTCATGAATGAATGAAAAGAAAGTACTACTTGCAAATTTCATTTGCTTTTTCCGATGAGAGCTCTTTCTTTTCTGCAATTTGCAATGTAATTTATCAAGTCAACAACTGTGGTACATTGGCTCTGCCCACTGAGGTTAATCTCAGCCAATGAGATTAGCTTTGCCTCCAGAGAAGCTCTGGCTCCATTATACGTTTGGATAACCAAATTTCCAATTTGCCATATGCATGTCCCCAAGGGCATTGGTGTGTCATATAAAACCTGATCATGTGCTCACAGTGCAGACATGTTGTTATCCATCCAGTTCACAATGGTAGTGCGTGCCCAGTGGAGCCATTTTTATGTCAACCTGAGTAATATAAAAGCAACCTGTGCTGTCCCTGCCTGCACAGACACACATAGAGGTACAAATAAACGACCAAGGTGCTTTTTAACAACAGAAAAACCGAAACAGATTTAATTTAAAGGACTACATTTATATTCAAATGGTTTCACTCAATCCATTTTGGAGTAAATTAAATAGCATATTTTAGAATTGCACCAGACTTAATTTGTGTATGAAAATATTCCAATTTTATCAGCCATAAATGATGGCTGCAATTGAGAAGAACACGCTGTCCTCTTTTAATTGAGATGCAGTAATTTGCCTTATTTGCCCAAATCATTGATGCTGGGTCCTGAGCGCTGAGAAGCGAGAGCAAAACACAGAGCTGTCTTCTAAATAGCAGCAAGCAAGCACTTTGTAGAGGGGGAAGCTGGGCTCGGCAAAGATGTCCGAACATGCTGTGAAGAGAGTTTTTCCTTTTGAGCGTGACTCTAATTTTCTTGCCAGCAGTCATTTGGTGATGAGCAGTATAAGTGAATTCTCATTTTATTACCCAAACTCAGATGGCAATAACACAAGTGATCTTTTTGCACCTACATTTTTATGATGGGATTTCTTAATCAGTGTTTTGAATCGAAAACCATTTAAGAAACAGGCATTTTGAAGCCATGTACGCTGTGCAAATGCCTTTTAAATGACCTTAAGCACTTTACGACAAAGTTAATAACGTGAGACAGGACCCTAGAGCGTTATAAACTATTAAACTACATTGTGTCATGCTGCTGATCTGATGGACCCCGGTGTGAGGTTGTGTGCTGTGTACCAGTGTCCATTGGCGTGTCCAGCTGTTTCCAGATAGTCAGACTGCTCTGGCCTCAGCCTCTCTCCTGGGGAAACACACTCTCCTCACAAGCATCACTGTGTGTTTGTGTGTGTGTGTGTGTGTGTGTGTGTGTGTGTGTGTGTGTGTGTGTGGAAGACAGCTGGTGGCCTGTGTGTGTACGATTTTAAATTCTACTTTTCCACCTGCTCACTCAGCATCTAAACCTCACTGGAAATAGCATTGCCTGCAGTTCACATCTCTTCCTCTCTTTCTCTCTTGCCCGCTCCCCAATCACAGATGTGGATCGTGGACTCCCATGGGAGCTCTTACTCTGTGCCTGGGAGTTCATTTAGTGTCAGCCCCAGCCTTATTGACTTGGAGTCTGCACAATGGCTACAACATATGTCCACGAGACCGTCTCGCCTCCTCTGGAAAAGAATCCGCTCTCAACAGAAACATTGCAGCCTTTCTCTTCTTCTTTCACCCTCTCCTCATAATTCTATTAGCGCGTCCTATTCAGGAATGGCCTGATAAGTCTGCTGCACAATGAGCAGCGTGATGGAGAGGTTCTTCTGGGGTTTGGATGGCGCTGGCCTGTGTGATGTTTCTGAGAGCCGTGGCTTTGTTCTCTGTAGTGTGGCCTCTAGCAGCTACTGCTGCTGGTACAGTAAGCCGCAGTCTATCAGCTCTGAGAGGCGCTTGATGAGCTTAGGAGACGCCTGTGTCTTTGCCGGGGCTTTCATGCTCTGTTTCTGATGCCACAAATGGCACAGTATAGCATCTTAAGTGTGTGTGTATGTGTGTGTATGTGTGTGTGTCACTAATAGGCACTTGCATACACATATTTAGCAAACCTAGAGACATATATGCAAATTCTCTTGCACATCCGTGGCTCTGATGCCTCAGGAAATGTGTGTGCGTATTTGTGTGTGAGACTGGGCCACTCTCTCAAAGGAAGATTAATATTGCCTGTGCCTGTCTGCAGTGTGTGTTTGTGCCATTAAGCTGTGTCAAACAGAGAGCCATAATCTGGATTGAACAGTCTCTGGCTTGGAGATATTCTGACTGGGTCATCATTAATGTTCTGCCTAGATTTAGAAAAGTCAGCTCTGTCAGCAACATGTGTATGTCATGTCATGTGTGGTGCGAAAATGTGTCAATGTCTGCGTTTGTGGGCTCCACCCTTCAGTCACACATGTATTTAAGGTTGGATGGGAGGACGGATTGAGTATCAGAGGGGATAAGAGAAGGCAGAACAGGCCAACACTCAGTGAAGGCACACAGCATCATTAAAACATAATCGTGTGTTGCAGGCACAGATGATAAAAAATGCATTTTAAAGAACACATTTCCTGTTGTGTTACCTCTAGGGCTGGGCGACATGGCTTAAAAATAAAATCTCCAATTTTTTCACACCAAATCCGATTTACGATTTTAATCGATTTTTTTGTAGACTGTTTTTTAGCAGGTGTTTGTGGGCTGCGGTCCTGTATATCTCGCAGAGAGCAACATTTCTCCCCCTCTGCTGCATGCCTCTGCTTGAGGTGCTGGAATAAATTGGTCGTACTGCTACCTTTGGTTGCAACAGCTTTCAAACAAACTTTGCAGTGGGTCGTGGTTTGTTCGTTGTCGGACATCATAAAACCAAACCAGTTCCAAACAACCAACGACACTGTGCCTTTTTTGGGGACGAGCTCATCCTGGCTTGCTGCCATGTTGTGTTTATCTGTGAAGAGTCGGGGGGAGGGGTCAGCGCACTCTGACCTACGGGAGCCCAAAGGGAGCGCCAGTGTTGTGGAAGTTCAAGAGAAAAACGATTTTAACTAAAAATAAATCGTGTTTAACTACAAATTTGAATTAATCAATAAAATCAATTTATCGCCCAGCCCTAGTTACCTCTTAGGTTTCTCCCTCCCATGTCTGATCCACCTCCTCTCCTTTGCTCTCCTTCCTGCATTGTGTCCACCGTCAGGATGTAAGCACAGTAACACTGGGCCTTCTTGGTAATACCTTCTAATAAATCCACTGCACGCTGTGAGAGCAAAAGGGCGGATGAGGGGATTGAGAGAAGGAAGAAGAGAAAGTGCGGGGAAAAGGAGGGTCGGGCATGAATAATGAAAAGCGCCAGAACACACGCTGTCCCATCAGGCCCCGGCGACACCACGGTCTCCTCCTGTGCTGTTTTGGTTACAGGCAGATGAAGGCTGAGTGTGCAGCGGGAGAGGGAGATAGGACCAGAGAAGAATGGCCTGAGAAGTGAGCGGATGGATGTGTTGCTACGTGCTTCGAGTGCTAAGAGCAGAAGCTAAGGAGGGCAGAGCTGATAATTAGCAGTAAATGTTGTTCAGGGAGGGTAAAATTAAAAAAAAGCCAATTGGTTGGGTTTCATCTCAGGCACTTCTCTGTTTATGTTGGAGAGTTTCTCCTGTTGTCTGCTGTGTTTGTATTAAACAATATTATATTATATTTCATGCAAACCAAGCACCATAGAGAAAGTCTGTGGAAATTCTAATAGGACTTATTTTCTCGATTAATTAATTTATATAATACTATAAATATTAAGCATCAAAAAGTAGTAGTTAGTTCCCCCTCACAAGTTCCTATAACCCAACGTGACGTCTTCAAATGTCTTGTTTTGTCTAAAACCCAAAGATATCAAGTTTACTATAATATAAGATAAAAAAATGCAACAAATTCTCACATTTAACAAGCTGGAACCAGCAAATGCCTGTTTTCACTTGTGTAATAAGTTGAAACTAATTGTTTGAGCTCCGTTTTTTATTTGCTTTTCATTCGTGATATGCTGACCAAAGTAGCTTCTCAGGTAGAGTAGATACTGTATTTGATGACCTGGGAATGAGAACGGGCTGTGTCCATAGAAGACAGCGTCAGTAGATTAAAACAGCTCATTCTTAGGTAACGAAAACATAATGATTCTTTGATTTAGGTTCAGATTATACACGAATGAAAACATACCTATGAATTTTATACTTTCTGACAATAGATACTCCTAAATGTCACACACTGGACCTTTAAATCAAGTCCTGATGATTTAAATCGTGTTCCGTTGATATGACTGGACTGCTTACAAGTGGGCGTGACCTGGTGAATACGGAGCTGTGCAGAGCTGCAGTGAGATACGGGGCTATGAAAGACTGTTGGCCTCCACCCCACCTTCATCAATTGTGTTACAGTTGTGGATTTTCAAAAGAAGAGTTCAAAAGTATTTTATTGTCTTCTACTCTCTTTTTACAAGAAAATAGAGGGATTTTATATATATATATTTGGCATATAACGAGAGATAAGTAAACAATTCACACAAGGACACAGGGTTAAAACTTTTAAGTGTCATTTTAATTTCACTTCTTGCTGTAAAAGACATAATAATTGTCATGTTTTAAAATCCCCGAACACAAAAATTAGCTATAATCCTAAAATATGAATGACACTTGGATGCAGTTTGTCTAGTGTGCAAGCTATAAGCTGACAGTCAAACTGCACGGCAGTGAACTTTGACATTATTGCACAATAACCAGCAAACTAAAGATGATCTAGATTGATCACGATTTGAACATTCATTTGCAATTCATAGCATGTCAGAAGGACCTAGTAGAAGCAGCTTCAGAAAACACACAGAAAACTGAGCAAAAGAGAAAAGCCATGACCAAAATGATGTGACCTGGCCGCTCTAACTGTACAGTGAAGACCTGTGCTCCTGACACGTGTGCACTGTAAACAGAGCTGTAAAAGCACGCTTTCCTTCTGCACAGTTGACTGCCCTGTGGGGGGAGGAGTGAGAGAGAGAGAGAGAGAGAGAGAGAGAGAGAGAGAGAGAAAAAGAGAAGGTGAAATGCAGTCATAAAGTGAGAGAAAGAGCGGACATGACAGCGTTGTAAAGGAGCAGGCCTCTGTGTAGTTACATAGAGGCCGGGGCCATAAGCTTTTGTTGCTGCACACTGGAGAGGAAAGCACAGAGATGATGGAGAAAATTGCAGTTGAGTGTTGAACAGAGAGTTACACAAAATAAAGCTTTCAGCAAGGTCTGAAACGTATTTCTCTCTTTTCTAGAGATGATGCCTCTTAATGAGAATCCCTCTTCAATTATTCATCTTAAAATGCCATAATAAGTGTACTTAACAAGGAATTATTTAGAAATACATTTTGATAGAGCATACCAAGCATCAAAAAGTGTCTTGTAGGGAATCACACACACTGAAAATTATTAAATGTTTTTTTGCTAGCAGTGCATTTTGGTCATCTTTACAGTAGCTTGCTTTCCATGAATATGGTGATGTCTTCTATAAATAACCTTTAACCCAGAGGCGGCAACCTGCGTCTCATTATAGCCGACAATAGCAATCGTTTTCCTAACCCTACCTACAGTTACATGGATGAGCTGCTCAATTCCAATTACACTACGCTGATTGCAACGCTGTCACAAAGCCTACAAAGTGTGTTCAATGGCTCACGACCACACACACACACACACACACACACACTCATGCACACCGGAGAGCAAGAGTGGCTGGCTATTGTTGACGCAGGGAGAATTCAGAGAGGCTACATCAATCTTGTCATCAAAAATCAACATGCTTGTTAGTCTGTGTCTGTGTGTTTGAGTGTGTGTATGAATGGGCTCGGCTGTTGTTGTGTACGTGAGTGTGTGTGTGTTTAGAAATGAGATTCACCTTTTGGTCTGAGCGAGGTTTTACTGGACTGTGGGTCGATAGATCAATGTTGAGTGGAAGGCACACACTCAGCAGAGCCAGAATAGCTCTGGAAAGGCCACAGCAATCAGTCTTAGCCGAGCCTGTCCCCTAATCATCCAGTGGAGATTCTCATTCTGAATGGAGGCTTTTTTTTACAAACTGGCACTTGAAGCACTTCCAATGAAGTCGAATATGCAGCAATTACAGATATGGATAATTGAGTGTGATGATGCATTCGTCATCTATCTTAAACTGTTTGTTGTGTGTTGCTACAGTTTGATGCTCTTTTGTTATTTACCACTAAAAAGTACGACATGTGTGGATGTTACAGAAGCAGGTCAGAAGTGAATCTAAATACACTCAAAGGCAGAGGGCAACAGATATAATCTCTGTGCTTGAGTTGAACCTAAATAGGCAGAGCCAAAGCCACAGATTGCTAGCTGGCAAGCTTGAATGGCAAATAAATAACTCTGATCAAAAATGGCTAGCATTCATCAAGAGAGCGGGGCTTCATAATAATACAGTAGCTGCTTTCTCTCCACCATTGAGGTTGAACTGTTTCTGCCTCAGAGAAAAAGCTTGTTTAACCAAAGGTCTGCATTAAAGAAAAGTCTGTAGGCCTACTTCCTTTTCAACTGCTATAAAAATCAGTCATCTGTAATTGTTATTATTGCAGCTGCAACTGTAGTATAATTTCATTTAGGAACGTTCAGGAAATGTTGGTTGGTGGTTATTGTTACAAATTGCATAAAAAGTGAATCACATTAACTTTTTCATTTTGGTTACATTTGGTTTGCAGCCTCATCTGATAGGACTTTGACCCAGACTTTGGTCCAGAACGTTGCTAATTAGTGCTAATTTGCAAAAATGTAACTTAAATAATACATCAACATGTTAGCATTATGATTCTGAACATGTTAGGCTGCTGATGTTAGCATTTAGCTCAAAGCAATTCAGCACAGCCTTACAGAGCTGCTAGCATGGCTGTAGACTCTCAGCTTGGTTTAAAGAGGTACTCCACACATAAGCATGTTTTTTTTTAGCTGTAAATCTAATTATTTAACAATACTGTGATGAAACACATCAATTATGGTGTTAATATTGACATTCTTACCAAATTGATGGCAGTTCATGGGTTGAAAATGGCTTAACGTGCCATCTACTGTTTTAAATCACCCTGAACCTTGCAAGGCCGATGGTGACATAGAATCGGCCCTAAAATCAACTGCTTCATGTCATGATATTTATATAAAAAAGAGCATTAACGCATACTGGAGGATAAGCTGCTAGCTCATCTACAACACTGATATAAACTTTTACAAATGGCCATGAATGTGCTTCTAGTAGAGGTGTGCAGTTACACTTAAAATCTACTTTAGATAGATGCTAGGGCTAATAACACCTTATTTTAATCATTCAGAATAGTGAAGTTGCTTTTTTCTTTCAGAAGAAGTAGAGTAGTTGCTGTTTCATTTGAGGGAATGGTTTCGCCTGCACTACAGAACCTTTCACCTTCAAAATAATACACAATACAAAATAAAATAAATACAAATCTCTTGAATAAATCCCTTCATTCAAACCACAAGTACTGTATTTTCTCCTTCTCCCTTGACGCAATTTAAGTCCTGAAAGTTGTACCCCAGTATCACAATACATATTTAGAAAGCACTATAATTGTGAAGCATAATGTGATTATTTGGTCAATATGCAGCCCCATATGCTGTGAGCAGCTCTGTGTGAGCCGACTGATGGTGGCACCGCTTCATTGATGTCGTACGTTTGAAAACTGAATGAATGGCGCAGATTAAGGATCATCTTTTATGCCATACGGGGAAATTCATCATCTCCCCTTCCCACTCACTGAGACACACGCATGTGTAATCCACCTCTGCTTTAGAAATGGAGATTAGAAGAACAGTTCAGTTGTCCTCTTATATGGCTTATATGGGAATTCAATGATGCATGTTTACATTTCTGTTAAGAGATTTTTTTAAATATTCAGCATTTTATAGCATCTATCTTCCATAACCTATGCTTTTTCCATCCATTTTTGCTGCTCCACGCTTAACTCTGAGGCCACCAGACATCCATCTATCCCCGTCTCATTCTGTCCAACCCCTTCCACTCCACCTTCGAAGGTGGAGGAATGGCATCAGGCTTTTTGCAGTGCCTAATTGTGTTCCCAAGCTCAATTTTTAATCCAAGGCAATTTAATTAACTTGGAGCCCTTCCTGATTTCCAGCCGTCTTTGATGCATTTGAACGAAATAAAAAGTGATTGGATATTTCCTAGGAATATTCCAGCAGTGGCAGGATGACTCCTGGAAGCGTCGTCTGAAGAGCTGCCGTGTGTGTGTTTGCCCAGTCAACCACAAAAAACAAGACCCCACCCCCTAAAAAAAAAAAGAAAAGTAAAAAGCATCAGGCCTGGGATGATTCTATTTTCTCTGAGCAGTACATCCAGATGGGGAGAGAAGCTGACAGCCAGAGGTAGTACAGCTCTTATAAAGAAAGACTCACAGAGACAGTAAGGCAGATAGAGGTACAGAGATGAGAGGCGGTGCTGTATTAGGATGTGTACAGTTGGGAGGATGCATCCTGCTGTCAGAGGCGGCGGTATATCTGTCTGAGATTATGTTGAGATGATGGCTTCATCTTTATGGCCTGTTTATCTGTTCAGGATATTTACAGGATGACATGACAACAGCTCAGGCAGCAGGAAGCCGGGTGGAACATTGTAGCGCCTGGGATATTATTGTGTATGCATGCTTCTCCATAAAGGATTAATGCAAAGAGAATGCATGGAGACTTAATGGCACACACGTTTCACCTATTTGTCCCTTGCCTCTTGCCGTCATCTAGAAAGCTTCTCAATAACAATCTAGTTGAACATCGTTCTTCCAGCGTCTTTCCTCCTCCTTCTCCTCCTCCTCCTCCTCCTTCTCACAGCCAATACTCTTCATGGTGTCTTGCCACGCGTTAAACCTCTAATAGCTGTGTTTTGCTCAGTGATTTCCATTTAGGACTATTCTTTGCTAAAGCACAGGCCTCTTTGAAGTGTCTCCAGATTGAAAAAAAAAACAACAAAAAAAAACAACAAAAAAAAAAACAATCTGTTGTGTGGTGAAGGAGATGGCTATTTATTCAGGATGGCAACGTTTACATGGTGCTGCCCCCATCCCCCCCGAGGACTCGGAAGCTAAACTTGAAACAGGATGCAGTTTCTTTAAAAATCATCTCTATTGCATAATTCATTATATTGACATTTTCTTTATTCATACCCATTCTGATTTATGTGAATCATGGTTATGTCTATGAATTGGTCTCAGAAGGAGGGTGCATTTAACATGAATACATAGCTGCTTTCCATGGAGAATAGCTAATTTCTCGATAGGAGGCGTGCTGAAACGGTGTGTATTTTGTTTTTTTTGCAGTGAGCGTGTGTGTGTGTGTGTGTGTGTGCTATCCGAGCTGTCAGTACGCTCGCTTTCTATACTTTCATCACTTGCCAGTGTGTGCGTGAGTCTTTTTTTCTGTGTGGCCTATATATGCCTATTTGTGGCTCTCTCCTGCTCCTTCTGTGTGCCTATCCTAATCTATCTCTCCCAAATGTGTGTGTGTACGCACTTACCTGTGTGTGTGTGTGTGTGTGTGTGTGTGTGTGTGTGTGTGTGTGTGTGTTTGTGTCAATGTGTCGAAGAGAGAGAGACAGAGAGAGAGAGAGAGAGAGAGAGAGAGTGAGAGAGCAAGCTTTGCTGGAAGGAAACAGCTGTCTCTCTGTATGTCAGGCCTGGGATCTGAAGGGAGTAAGGGAGTAACGGAGGGAAGGAGGAGGAGGAGGAGGGAGGAGGATGAAGAGCACTGCAGTGCCTGGGGAGCTATGACAGCCATCACACTTAGAAAACTGCGACACACAGCCCAAACCACACACAAAGACATGACACAAACACACACACACACACACACACACACACACACACACACACACCTGGATCACGGTGTGAAGGTTGTTTAGAGAGCCCTTGGGTGTTTGTGGTGTGCTAGTTAAAAATCCTTGAGTGAAATTTTTACTACCTGACTCATTATGCCTGTACACACTACGACTTTGTGGGGTTTTGAAGGCCGATGCTGATATTTTAAGATCGAAATCGGCTGCTGTTTTTCATATTCGACTGCTTTCATTTCAAGTGTTCAGGGTTTTTTCCTTTCAAATGTTCTGACTGTCAGTGCAGAAAAAAGCCTTTGAAACAACAGTCATCCCTCATGGGTCACTTAGACTCTCTATTGTGTTCACTGGTGGAGGATTACTGAGACTTGTAATGAAGAATGACTTTGTAATAATCAATTTAAAGGAGTAAATAAAACACTTCAGTTGTATCACAGCAGATAACAGAACTGGCTGACATCCAACTTTAAAGAAACAACTTGACGATATGAAATGTAAGGCTTCTACACCGTCGTTTTCTTTTCTTCCTTCATCTTCCTTCTGTTGCATCTTTCCGTCTTTGTTTCCTTCCACTTCTTTCCCTTTTTCAATTTTCTTTGTCTTTCCTTCATTTTTCCTTTTTTCTTTCTGTATTTCCTTCCTACTTTCATCTTCTTTTCTTCTTTTTTCTTCCTTGCTTCCTTATGTTTTTCTTTCCTTCATTCAGCCTCTTTCTTTCCATCTTTCTATCCTTCTATCCATCGTTCTTCTTCGTCTTTTCTTCTTTCTTTGCTTCCTTCCTTCCTTCTGTCTTTCTTACCTTTGTTCCTCCCTTCCTTCCTCATTTATTTCTCTCTTTTCTCCCTTCCGTCTAAGCTTCTTTTTTTCTTTGTTCCATGTGCTCCCTGTGCTCTCCTTCCTTCCTTTCTTTCTCTGTATGTCTTCTCCCACTCAAACACAAAATGTCATCTCCGTGTACCACCTACAGAGCTCTCACTCATACAAAATAACCTGTCACAGCTTCCCATTTGTGCGCCACATCCTTACATAAGATTACAGCGGAGGGGTTATAGCAGCAACACCAGTAAACACATAACACATATCGCCAGATGCAAACGCGCAGGTAAGCCTGTCTCATTTGCTGCTGAAAAGATTTTTTCTCAATTTATCAAATGTCACTGCTCAAAAGGTCAGTCTCCAAATGCGTTATGCTTGAGATAAACCAATGTACCGCCTCCTCTCATCTCCAGTCTCCCTGTGGTGGTGATGCTTGTTTTTTGTTTTTTTGTTGACCCGTAGATGGGATTCACTATCTTACCCTCTTATGCATTAAAGCTTACCTGCGTCCTTGCAGCTCAACACCCCCCTTTTGAGGTTTAAAAAAACGCTCTCTCTGTGTATGTCTGTGTGCACGTACACTACAGTATGAGCCAATATTTATACGGGTATATAGATGCGTACGAGTGTGTAAGTGTGTGTGTGTGTGTGTGTGTGTGTGTGTGTGTGTGTGTGTGTGTGTGGGTGGGCGGGCGGGCTCTCACTTCACCGTGCTCGTGGGGTTTGACGGATGATGTGTGACAAGTGTGTGGAGTCAGCCCTTTGGTGGGAACCCACTGGGGCTGGAAGATGCCCTTGTCCTTTCATATTTTACAGCATATCTTTTTACTCCTCGGCTCTGCTTCCCCTCTACGCTGTGGCCTACAACCATCACTGTAGGCTTATGGTGATCAATTGGCAGTTTGACTTTGAAACTACATAAAACAGCCTCTCCCCATGCTATGCCAAGATGCACTGTGACACGGTGATACTTTGGGTATTTTACATTACCTTGGATAAGATATTCACTCTTATTGTAAAGTCAAAGGAAACAACATTTTTATGATGTTTCCATGATTTAAGTCAGTCTCAGATAAATCAGAATACAGGAGATGGATACTGGAGAAGGATTGTTCAAAAGAGAGCAGGTTGGACCTGAAAAACTTGAAAAGACAGAAAAGAGAGCCTACTGTGCGTTCAGTTGTGTGGAAGGAATTCACAATGAAATGCTTCATGCATAATGCTGAGCTGTCACAACTTTTGGATTCATAATGAATAACTTGTAGTCACCGAGATGCAACACGGGTATCTTGGAAATGGAAACAAGTAGTGTTCAATTAAAGTAACATTTTGTACATGTTGTTAAGTATATGTAACATGATGATACGACTCTCTACCTTCAATTTTTACCATTTCTTTTTCATTTATTTATTTATTTAATCTGTTTGTCTCTTTAAGACCTCCCAGCTTTGTGGAAAAGCAATACTAAATTGCTGGCGTAACTGAACTTTGATACCCAGAAATCCTGAACACAGCAGATTCATGCTCCAGGTTTACCATGCTGGTTGGTCTGTGATGGTTTTTTACCAAAGGGACAACACAGCCAGTGTTCAGCTTTGCTGTGTAGGAGTATGCCTTTCACTTTAAACTCATCGCCAAAGGCAAGAAAGGGACCAACACCAGAATTTTATTTATTAGTGAATCTGATGAGTGTATTTTTATTTGCAGCTCGAGGCAAAATACCTTTTTTCCAACTTGATGTCAATAACAGGGCAAAAGGAAATGCCTCCTCCTTTTTTCCCCCCTCCTTCCTCTGTCTCTCCTGCTGGTGTTGTAGAGGTCAACTGTATGCACAGGTAGATTTTCCAGATGCAGTGCTCTCGTTTACCTTTATATTCTCACACTGCTGTGTGTTTGCTGCTAGACCTCTGCTGCCCCACTTGCTGCTAGGGCCCCTCCTGAGCGGGGAGCGGAGCCAAGTAACTGTCTGGCCACCCAGTGTAAACTATGTGTTTACAGCAAGGCCAGGGTCACACTGGGCATGCTCAGCTCAGTACGTCTCACCTGCTGCAAGTGATAAAGGATCTGATGGCGCCGTTGTTGTGCAGCTGTAGTTGCGGCACCAAATCCTACTTAAAAAATACTTTCTTTCTGTCTGCCCTTACAGAGCAGCATTTGGCAGTTCAACTATCCCTTTCTGAAGAAATGCTTGGTGCAAGATATCTACTTATCATTCAGCATAAATCCACTGTGGATTTGTAAATATTTTAAAGGTTAAGCTCAACCAGGCAGTGTACAGTGAAAGGGACGAATGGCTCTTAAGCAACCAACATCTCTGCCCTCCCCTCTGTTTTCTCCGAGCACAGTGCATACTGTGTACTCAAACATTTATAGACTTTATTATGTGGTCATACATTTATGTATGTTTCCTCTGCCTTACGTTGACGGCACAGCTTCCTCGAGACAACATGCCCCTAATGGTTTGCTTGATCAGAACACGCTCAGAGTTGCCCGAACACAGGTGCTGCTGTTAGAGGATTCAAACATAATGTTACGTAACGTGTAACAGCTGCATATTTGTTAGTTGAGAGACATCTATTGTAGTTTGTCCTCTACTCTGTCCCTGGTTATTCTCCCCATTAAACTCCACTGCCTTTGTCACAGTTTATCTCTTCTCCTTTCTTTACTTCTTCCTCTCTCCCGGTCAGCGGGGGGTGGGGGATGGGGGTGGAAGGGGCATCATGCCATGCTCTAAATAACTTTATTGACATTTGAATTGGATGTGGATCACGGTAATTATCCAGCCTTCCTGCTTCCTGGCTGGCATTCAGTGAGAGGAGAGCATCAGTGCAGCCACATCTCAAGCCGGGCCACAGGCAGAGAAATTAGTCTCAAATGCAAACACATGCTTGTATTCACATGCCGCTCACTCATATTAGCATTCACAAACCCATTGCAAAGCAGTGACACAAAACATGTGCACCTCGTCGAGTTGTGGTTTTCTTTGGTGCACATTGGAGCTTACGAGCAGAAGCATGAATAAAGCAGCTTATTGTGGTGTCGTCCCCTATAGAGACAGAAATGTAGTAGGACTGTGTGAAGTATGCTTGTGGATTTCTTTAAGGCTGAATGACCATGAATCATTGCACTAGACTGTTTGCTTATACTTATACTCCAGGAAATAACCACGACTCCTATACTGTCAGCACGGTAATGAAATACTAACAAGTTAGAACTCCACTACCAGACATTTTGTCTGTGCTACTTGTATGCAACTGCAAGTTTTTATCTTGTGAATATATTATCTTTATTTTACGATACAATATCATGTCAGTCAGTGCTGGAAATCTTGATCAGATGCCAAGGGAGGGTTTACATAAGAATGCAAATGCAATGAAAGTTCTGATTTTCAGGGACTAAAATGTGTCAGGGAATCTGTTCAAAAATAAAATACATTCATTACATATATTTATTCGCATTCTTGAGAAGATCGATACCACTCTTGTATCTGTCTGTTAAAGCTGAAGCTACTGCCTGCAGTTAGCTTAGCATAAAGAGTGGAAACAAGGTTAGCCTGGCAAACAAAACTACATTTTAAAGTGGTCTATTTTTGTTCATTTAATGTAATGCACTTAACATGTTCACTGAAAAAAATATATCATATATTAATTATCATGCTTTTTAGGATAGTAAAATAAACAAACAAGATAGAACATAACATTAAACATAAAAATTCACTAATAGACATACATACATGACATAAACATTTAATTAGTGATCTTTAGATGCGCTGGTAGGCAAATTTGTTCCCTTTGGACAGTCAGGCTAGCTGTTTCCTAAGCTAAGCTAACCGCCTACTGATGGTTTCTTCCTAAATGCATACAGGCATCAGAGTGGTATCAATCTACTCCTCTCACTCTGTCGACCAGTTCCTTCAAAGTTGCCATCGACCAATCAACTGGACAAAAAAAAAACAAATCAATATTTCTCAATCAAGAGTGGAGAGCTTCTTAAACAGGCTGTTTTTAGCCTTTCATGCCGTTCCACCAAATGATTTCAGTGGATACCAGTTTTAAGCCTTCCACTTCACACTCACTTCACTTGCATATCACAAGTTTATCCCAAACTTTATTTATTATAGTCTTTGAAAACCATCACTGATTTATTCACCCAGGACTAATTTTCCTGACATTTGGCGAGAAATAAATCCAGGGCCTGACTTAGCAAAACTGTCCCCATCGATAAAACAGTTGTAGCCGCCTCATATGCTGGACTGAATGATATTGTCCTGTTGCGGGGCTGAGCAGCACTGGTGTAAATAGACACTGCGCTCTTGCTTTCAAAGTCAGTATCATTTTTCCTTGATGTAGAGCGAGAGCTGTGTCCCTGAAGCAAGGCTATCCAGAAGAAGAGAGCGATACCATCAACAGACGGCACTCTGCCTTTAGTGGCAGAGAAGTGAGAGATGAGCAGGAGAGAGGAGAAGAGAGTGAGGACACTGGGAATGTAGAGGAGGAATAGGCTACCATGACAGACTGCATATGTTAAATTCTGATGCTGATCTTAGCAGACTGCTGTGAAAAGGGGAGCTAAATACTTTTCTGATAAGCTCATGACAGTGTTCAGAGCTATTTTAACACAAAACGTACCACATAATGATTTTCTGTTTACTTTGGTCAAACTCAGCCACCGATCTGCATGTAGCAGCCTGTCAAACGCTTGCAGGAAGATAGAGGATGGAGAGAGATGAGAGCGAGACAGAACAAGAGCGATAAAGAGAGGAGGAAATAGAGGAATTTTTAGTGGATGACTGTGTTTCTGGGCTCCATGTTGGGTTAGTTAATGACTGGTGCATATGTCAGCCACGCAGCTGTGGAGTTACAATCAGCCAGCCAGCTGAGGAAGGGAGCGATGGATGGAAACGGAGAGCGAGAGAGAGGCAGACAGATATAAAGTATTAAGCCGTTGGACGCGGAGGGGAAAAAAGCAGAGAAAACTGTTCTGCGCGAGGGAGAGCGGAGAAGCAGAGGAGGTGAGATAGAGGATTTTGAGCGAAATAAACAGAGAGAGGCATCCGGAGGGAATAGAGAGAGAAGGAGAGAAAGAGAAGTTGCCAAGATAGTTTCCATTCTTCTCATCCTCCCTCAGCTAGCTGAAGCAGAAATGGCAGAGGCTGCAGTCCAAATCATTACACTCAGCTGCCTTCCTGGAAAGTATTTACTGTTGTCAATAAAGAAGCAAAGAGAAGGCAGCGTGCATAAAAGGAAATAATAACTCATATATGCAGCTCCTCTGTAGAAAGATTCCAATTTGATGATGGACCGCACCGCTGTCCTCAAAGACATTAACATATTTTTTATACCCAGCACCTTCTCTGGGAGTCTTTTCACCTCCACTTCCTTTGACTTCGCCTTTTTTTACCCCGGCCGTCCTGTCTGTCCTGCCCCATCCTGGCCCGTGTTCCATCAGCTCTGGGATTTAAGCCTTTAAGAGCCTCTTTTCCCTCCAGTAAGAGCTTTAAGGCAAAATGTGTGTGGAAAGCACTTTTTTGGGGAAGGATCAAAGCTGGACAGAAATAGGTACAGATCGAGAACAGGAGTGGATGCTTCAGGAGGAAGTCTCTGACCTTCAATTGTCCCCCGTTTCTTGTTGCCCCACAAAACACCCACAGTAGCTCTGTCAAGGGCTTTCTTGTGAGGCAAGGACACTAGTTTATTGTGCCTTGGTTATTGCTCACAAATGCTGTTCGCAGTCTTGGGTACACAGGTGTGAAGTGAAGTGTTTTTTATCACTGAATGGGCACCTCTGGAGTGAGACATCTTCGGAAATGTCAAGTTGTGTTGAAGATTGACTTGAATCCCAGATACCAATATCAATGTGCAGTACACTCAACAAATACTTTAAACTTCTGTTAGTGTGCCATCTTGTTTTGTAAACTCCATAGCAACATTTTTTATGCAAGTTTACGATGAAACAATTGGAGATCAACTGACAGAAAGCAAAAGAAAATAATTTTAAATTATTGGTCAAGCAAAAGTAGAGAAATGTACTCTTTCCAACTTCTTAAAGTGAACATTTTCTGGTTTTCTTAGTCTTTTATGAAAGCAAATTGAATATCTTTGGCTTTTTCCCAACAAACAAATTATTACAGGACCTCTGGGATCTTGTGATAGGTGTTTTTTTTTTTGCTCCAGACATTCAGACAGAACCATGAATCAAGAAAATAATAGCTCCAGTTTTTTAATATGCTGCATTTTCAGGTTAACACTGAGCCCTTTGCATATTGCTGACTGTCAAAACCTTGGCTTTGCATGTCAGTTATACCTGACCTCTAATCATTTTTCCTTGTGTCTCTGCAGGCAGACCCGGGAGCAGGAGACCCCACCAGACTTCTTCTATTTCTCAGATTTTGAAAGACACAACGCCGAGATCGCTGCCTTTCATCTGGACAAGTAGGTCGACATAAGCCAGTCTCAGGGGTGTGTGCTTGTGTGTGTGGTGCATGTGTTATTTTGGTTCCACCCTGTAAAGCAGACTTCTCGCTACACAGGGGCATTTTTAAGCACAGGCAGGGTAGTTGAAGGGGCAGCAAAGAAGATATACAGATTTTTGTAATAATTTCAGATGCCTAGTAATATCTTTTTAAGTGTGTGCAAGTAAAACCGCTGACTGAGCCACAAAACACACAAACCAGAGATACCGAGTATTTGTTCCACGCATTATTCCTCCTTGTCGAAGCCAGGTGCTTACAGTACCCTCAGGGGTAGCAGTGGATGTCTGGTCCAAAAATGGCCCCTATGCTATGAAGATTTTCAACTAAAACAAGGAAAAACAGCTGATGCTGTTGAATCTGTCCTTCAAGCCCAAGTACTTCTTTCCATCCTCGAGGGCCAACGTCCTGCAGGTTTTGGTCCTCCCTGATTGCTAATTTGCTTCTCCTCGTGTCAGCTCATTAACCACCTGGGAGGGAACAAAATCCTGCAGAATACCATACCTGAAGGGAAAGATCTGGACTCTTCTGTTTTACAGTAAAGCTTTTAAGAGACGTGTTTGCAAGGTCCCCCCACATATACAGCAATACAGCTCCATGTATATCTATATCAGGCGTACACTTATTGGTACATTTGCTTCTCCTTTTTACTTTCTGATTCCTTCAGAAACTCGCCTTTGTTTTTTTTTTCAAACACAGCAAGCGGTGCGATTCAGGTCCCGTACAGTAAAGCCTGTGAGCTCCGAGAGGCCATGAGTCATAGAGAATGAATGCCGCCCTCCCGCAGCTAGCATCTGACTGAACAATGACTGCAGCCTCCTTGCTCAGCTAACCACCACGCTCTCTGACTTCACCGCCTTTACAAGGTTAACACTTTACGGCCGGCTTGCTGGAGAGACTTTAATGAAACGAAAAAACCTCATGAGGCTCTCTGATGGACGAGAGACAGCGATGAGTTTCAGCGGCGGCGTTGCTGCTATTAAAGTCCAGCTGACGTCACTGTGGCTGTATGTTATTATGAGCAGGGGGATTGTGTTGTTGTGCGAATGCTGGTGATACAAGATGATACTGAGGTCACACACACGTCCATTCACATACACACAATGCACACACGAGGGGGGCCGTGGTGGGTAAGAGGGATGTTGAATCTGCTTTTCCTTCAGGCACAATGACACAGTTCAGCAGCAATTGCATTAGCAGCAGCTTTCTTCACCAGTCTGCTACACATCTGGTCCTCTGTACAGACACACACACACATGAAAATACGCTCACACACTCCCTGCATATGTGTTGGTTAAGGGGAAGAGGAGGAAACCAAAGGCATGAAAGGCCCTGTGCCCATTCTAAATATAAGCCAGGCAGGCTTTGCCAAAAGCAGCACTTTATTTTTTTCCCTTATTTTGTCTGTTCTAAATTAGAGCCTGGCTACAGAGCTGCTGCTGCTGGTGCAGAGACTTAGGCTACACTGCCTCCCAGGGGGCCCACAGACACACACAGGCTCTTTTTAAAAGCAGCACACACACACACACACACACACACACAGAGAGCCACATGTCTTTTTTTATATAGGCTACACTGCTATAAGCATCATTAATTATGTGATTAGATTTAAATGGGATGTGCACTTGCTATTTCTGCATAAGGTGGGAAAGAGAGAGCAGATGAAAAGACATAGGAGCGATATGACCTTAAAATATTAAACCACATAGCTCTAAATTCATGACACCCGCTGGTATCCTATACATTTTTCTGCAGGGAATATGTGAAATGACGATTCCCACCCTGCTGTTTGTGCACAGCTCGCAGCGGGTCCCTAAATCCCACCCTGAATACAACACAAGTTTAAAATGGCCACCGTGGGAATGAGGTTTATCAAAGGGAAGAGGATGGAGAGACAAACGTGTGATTGATGAACAGATCTGAAGTCCGCTGTAGCTGTTCCCTTTTACCATGGCAGCAGGCCCGGGCCCAGCAGGCCAGACGGTGCTGCGCGGTGCTTCATCCTGTGTCCGAGGAAAGAGACATGACTGTGTACGTCTGTCTCACTCCACCCGCCACCACACTCCTTGATGGCATCGTTTGTGAGACAGGCTCTTGATTAACAGCTCTCTCTCTCTCTTACTCCACCAAATCCACCCATGTCTCTCTATCACTCTCTCTTCCTGTGCCTCTCTGCCCCCAGGCCTCGGCCATTAGGTGTTGTCAGGGGTATCAATATTTAAAGAGCTTGTGCTGATGTTGTTGGTATTGACAACAAGGGGCTACACGTGCATAAAATAGGCATGTGACACGCACATAGGGAGACGGCCACGCCATCTCTCAGTGAAAGACAGCTTTATTAAACCTTTCTGTCTTCATCTGACAGACATACACACAGACACTGGCGCTGGTTTCCTGGCACATGATGCAAAGACACAAAATCACGAGGTGGAATAGAGATGTAGGTTATATATCTTGGAGTATATTACATCGGTAGGCTGTGTGGAAGTTAAAAATGTGTTTGCTGTAGAATGATAGCCACATAAAAACCACACAGGGAGGTTTACCGCCATGTGGTATAATTGTCAATACTTATGCCACAGTGCCCCCAGCTGGCTGTAACGTTAAATTACATGAGTACAATTTACATGGTTGTCTGCCCCAGTGGCCTCATGGATAAGGCACTGGCCTCCTAAGCCAGGGATTGTGGGTTCGAGTCCCATCTGGGGTGGTGTTTGTTTTCCGCATTAATTTACAAACACCTCATCCTTCGTGCTGCTCTCTGCAGACAGTTGTTCAGTACATATACAGTTATTTAGAAGAAAAATTAAACTCTCCATCACTCTCAAAAAAAGCGAAGCAACATTTACAGGGTTATTGTCAGCCAGTAATTCAAAACAAGAGATGACTCTGTTTTTATGGCTCCTGTAATTTAGTTTCACACCTACCATGATTTTGTTAGAAATGTGTACCTACGGTTTGTCTCATTTTGAAACAAACTTGCTATATTCCAGTACTTATTTTCTTATCCTATATTTATTTACATTTTTGTAAATTGGCACCATTAGAAGTATGCCAAAGCTATTAGCTAACATTAAAATCCTTAAAAAGGCTTTTTCTCCTTCTACCTTATTAAAAATTACAGAATCTATGAATATGCAAATTTTGTTTATTTCTGAAGTTTTCCTGCTGGAGACAAGATTTCTTGTACTTCGTCCATTCTCAGTGTATGTGCACTGGTGGCTTCAAGTTTCTAAGTCACACATGTATAATTTGCATACTGGACAAGGATTGAGTAGATTTATGGACATTTATTTGTGACAGACATTGGAGATAGAGGAAAATATAAATCACGCTGAATCTCATCTGATCTAATCTAATCTTTGTCCTGTCTGTGTGTTCAGCTTTGACTGAATTATGACTCTGAGAAGGAGTGCGATTTTTGACCCAAATTGTGGCAATTAAAGTTAAAGTACATTAGTGGCTTCCTTGAGCAGTTTGTCACAGCCACTCCTGCAACTGCTCACCGCATTGGCTACAATCACTACATTCCCGTTGTCAGAACACATACGGCTTTACGTTTTAACTTTATGCAGTACCTTTGATTCATGCCCCCCCCCCCCCCCCCTTCAGTTCTCCCCCACCCCCCTGAGGAGGCGTAAAAGTGTATTCTGAAGGCATAATGTAACCCCTATGTGTCTCTGTTCTGTAGGATCCTGGACTTTCGTCGTGTCCCTCCTGTGGCCGGCAGGCTTGTCAACATGACGAAGGAGATCCGAGATGTCACGCGGGACAAAAAGCTCTGGAGGACCTTCTTCATTTCACCAGGTACACACTGAACAAGTGCAGAGTTATTGCTTTTTTGAGACATATCTAGAAGGAAAAAACTTTAACCAAGATACCATCAGATGGATTTTGCTACATTCACAGAATTAATAAAAATGCTGCACAGATTTACTTTTTAGTACCTGTTGTGTGAGCCCCAAAACTGTGGGACACGCTGTTATACAAATAATATTTAAGTTTATGAAGCAAAAAAAAAATTGCCATCAGGGCAGTTTTTTCATGACGCAAAAAACTCTTTCCTTCCTCATAATGTAGAGCAAAGCTAGTTCTGTGCCCTGAATCACTGGGATATTCATTTGCATTGGATTAGTATTATCAGGGGACTTTAGCTTGTGCCAAAGCATGGCAGTTAATTAGCGATGCAACCTTTATTTTACATATTATACACATGGAAAATCTTTACTGGATTAAAATTACTGACAGTCTCAGCAATTATTGCAACTCATTGAATGTCCCCAGATCATTTTAATCGTCAAATATATGTGGTGTTTACTACTCCCATCCAAAAGGGAGTAGCAAAATAGAATACACCTTACAGTCTCTTTTCATATGTTAATAAAAAAAAGGGGCTTAATAAAGCGTCCACAACAATGTTCTTCTTTCCCTTTTCTCAGCCAACAACGTGTGTTTCTACGGAGAGTGTTCGTACTACTGCTCCACTGAGCATGCTCTGTGTGGTAAACCGGACCAGATAGAAGGATCCCTGGCTGCCTTCCTCCCGGACCTGGCCCTCGCCAAACGCAAGACCTGGAGGAACCCGTGGAGACGCTCCTACCACAAACGCAAGAAGGCAGAGTAAGAGATTGATCCTGCTCTCAGACAGTGCTGCACTCACAGTGGAGTCCTGTAGGTTCAGATATCAGACTGTGGTGTGTAAACCATGTGTCAAAGCTGACTGGCATCCAGACAGAATAAAATTAACTGTATAAATCGTGCCATGGAAGAAAACACTTTAAAATAGTCCCAAAAGTCATCTCAAGAATAAATTGGAACAAACATAAAGGGGGGGGAGAAATTTTTATGATATTTTTTAAGAGCAGATGCATAAATGTATTAAAGATGTTGTTTGTGTGATATTTGGAACTCCTCAGGTGGGAGGTGGACCCGGACTACTGCGAGGAAGTCAAACAGACTCCACCTTATGACAGTGGGACACGACTGCTGGACATCATGGACATGACCGTCTTTGACTTCCTCATGGGTGAGTCTGACACAACACAAACATAAACAGGTTTTCTGCTTCTAAGGTAATGCTAATTCACCCAAACAAATGTCATCACCCAGGATTTCACTATCCTACCGTGGTCTAAGCACAAAACATTGTTGTATGCATACATTCATTTCGTGTAACAGTATTTCACATATGCTAAGTAGGTGTATTACACACATTATTTTAGCACCATTTCACTCTTGGATGAATTGTGTACTTAACTAATACACATTGTGTACTTGTGTATTCCATCACAGGAAACATGGATCGCCACCATTATGAGACGTTTGAAAAGTTTGGAAATGAGACCTTTATCATACATCTGGACAATGGCAGAGGGTAGGCTTCTGCATTGTACTTCAAGATTGTCAGACTGTTTGTCATTAAAAACTCAGCTGTAGTACATTAGTGCATCCATACGGAAAACAACAAATAATGGGTGAGAGAATTACTAAAACAAATACATGATGAGCAGGTGTCATATAAAAAAGATATTTTAAAAAGTAAGCTTAAATTGAGTGAAAGAAAGAGATGGTAAAACTAAAAAAGAAGCATTTCCTGAATGATGCCAGTGGTTATTGGTGTACATTTTGGATGACTAATAATTATAGGAAAACTCATTAACTGTAATGGGTTAGCAGTTTGTAGATAGTTAATTCGGGACTTCTTCATGGTTTTAGCACATTACAGTATATAATTCATATGTCCTCATGATGAGTTCATGTACAGTTAATCACTGTGTAATTCTGAGCATTGAAATCTGAGTTTGTACTATACATGAAAAATCATCTTTTTCAGGAATAGTTCATTAAATTTGCAAATATATGCACATTTTTTATGAAGCGCAGGAAACTGCATACAATTATGCAGATGAGGAATAGACTGCCATATAAACTGCTGCATAGTAATCACACTAATCCCAAACTTGAAACAATAAAAGTAGCAGACGAGCAGCAAATTGCACAGGAAAAGGATTCATCACCTTCAAAACCTTCCATGCTTCTGTCTTTGGTCCTAGCTTTGGAAAGCACTCCCATGATGAGATGTCTATCCTGGTGCCATTGACCCAGTGCTGCAGGTAAGACTTCTTCTTCTCGATTTTACGTAGCTTGATAAGAAGGGTGTTTGTATTGTTGACTATATGCGTACAGTATGTGGGTATAACCGCATGAAGTCACACTGACTCTTCTCCCCCCTGGCTGCTCTCTTTCTGCAGGGTAAGGAAGTCAACCCACTTGCGTCTGCAGCTGCTGGCTAAGGAAGAATACAAGCTGTCCATGCTCATGGCAGAATCCCTGGTGAGGGACCGCCTTAGTCCCATCCTCATCCAGCCACACCTGGACGCCATGGACAGACGACTACGCCAGGTCAGTGCTATATACCCATTTTTCTACAGTGTGCCCTCTTTTTATTTATTTAAATCTTTAAAGGAACAGTTTATAGTCACTGAAATGGGGGGAACGTAATAACTACAGCTTTTTTTTAATTCATTCAACGATAAATTATTTTCTCTTGTGCTGTTTCATTGTCACCAGGTCCTGAATGTGCTATCAGAATGCATTGAAAAGGAGGGCTACAGTTACGTTGTGGAGGATGACCTCCAGGGGCACCAAGGGACAGACCACGCCCACACCGGCCCCCGACGGAGGTAGCTGTCTGGGGGGGGCAGCTTGATAGGACTGAATCCCTGGCGATGGGAGATCCAGTCTTTCTCTTAAAACTGAACTGGCATCCTGTAACACAGATGAGCTCCGTCTGTGCTGAATATCTCAGAGGGCTTGATTTTTGTTTTGCTGAACTCACAGGGAAGCCCACCTGCCTGAGGTTAATATAAGCTGTGTGGAAGTGGAAGCCTGCTGGATAGGACTGGACAAACAGTGCAATGACTTGACCCTGTACTGACGCTCAAGACGCAGGTGATATCGAAGACTTCTGGATGGATTTGGGGCTGGGTCACAGACTAAACTGAACCTTTCCCAACATCACCCAGACTCCTTAAAAATATCCAACCCTGACTCTAGTGTAGGATAGTGTCACCACAGCTGACCCAAACACCCACCGACCCACCGCAGCACTACCAAACCATGAAAGTCTTGCAAGAGACGCCTTCTCTCTGTCTTGTTCAGGACCTTTTTTTGAATTCAGTGAATTCTGAGGACTTGTAAAGAACCTCCTGAGCCCCCAGCCCCCTCCCCTCTCTTCACTGAATTATGTGTTTATACGTATTGTTGGTATTGCAAGTGTTTGGGTTCCCGGTGGAGGAGTAGGAGGAGGCGGAGGTCGACTTCCTGTTGTCTTAATGATCAAAATGACGTTTTATTGATTTGCTGAAAAGTGTTTTATTGCATAGTGTCTTTTTTTAAAAATTTGATTTCTGCTGAGCTGATTCAGCATCTATCAGTTGTATTCAAGATGGAGATATTTGATCGGAGTGCAGGTTTACTCCTGGATTTGTCCATTAATTTTGCCCATAAATGTTACTTGTACTTGACAGAGTATTTATTAAAATTCATATTTATTGTTTGAAATAAATTCTAATCAGTAACACGTCATTTCTTCTGTTATGAACCATTGAATTTACATCACAGTGGTGTACTTCCTCATTTGTCCAAAAGAGGGCAAACTGAGCATGTGCAAAAGTAGTTGCCAGGTTCGTGCCTCTCAGTAAAAATTAACCTTCTACATATCTCTCCCTATTCCAAAAATCAAGCTCGCTTTTCAAATTGTTTTACAGCAGCCAAAAGTATTGGTTCAAACGGTTCAAACGAGCAAGTCTCCGCCTGTGTTTACAACATTTAATCTAACTACTGTCTTTATTTCTTTCAGTGCAACAGATATGAGGTTAGATTTATGGTACCAAAAGCCAAATGTGATCCTAATAGTTTTATATTATTGTTTTCTTTGTAATATATTTGATGTCCAGATGTTGCTGTTGTGGAGAGATTATTTTTCAGGATGTATATTTCATTCGTAACCAACAGCTGATAGCTTAACTGTTGGTGTCCACGATTCAGTCACTGGCTGAAAGTTAATATATACAGTAGGAAAATCTAGTGCCTGTGCAATGATAGAAATACTTGAATGTCTGGTTTCATAGCGGAAAGGTTTAAACTCCTCCCAGGTACGAGCTATCGATATGATACAGAGGTCTACATATATGTGTGTGCTGACTCCATCTGTTCCATAAGGGTTTTATTATAGAGTCTTTAAGTTTCCATAGTCCTGTGTCAGGTCAGTACAGTGTGTATGGACGTATGGGTGGATCCATGGAGAACCTTTAGATGATGTGTTCTTAAAGTGAAAATCCTTCTTTTTTTTTTTTTTATTCAACTCATTGTTTCTGTGGATTTTTTTATTTTTATTTCTTTGCATCATGGTAAAAGTGCAATAAAACAAAATAAGCAGAATATTATAGTGAGTCTATGTTTTCTTTGCTTTTGTGTGTATTTGTTTATTATGCATGTTTCAATATTATTTAAGACTTTATTAATATTTAATCATCAGGGAAGATAGACATAATGTTGTAAAAGTTAAGTGATTCTTCAAGATTTTTTTTCATAAGATAGGAAGCCAGCCGGAAAGAGGAAAATACTAAGTGGATGCTGTTTAATGTGGAACGTGCACAATAACAGCAAAAAAAAAAAGACATTTCTTTTCCAGAAAATTACCACCACTGCAAGCTTACAAGAGTTGTTCCTGTGCCTGGTTGATTGACTTTGCCATTTAAAATCAGTGGAGTACCCCCTTAAAGGAACACTACAGTTAGTAATGTGACCTTATTTAACCTAAACTGGGGACTAGAAATAATTCCCTCTATTCAACCTCTACTACTTATTGATATTTCAAGCTTCCAATAATCACACATGGTCCTTTGATAAAGTAAACACCCTCAGGATTAAAGCAAAATGGTACATTGTGCAAATTTAAATGAATAAACAAATAAATATCTCTTTATATGAACTGGTTGCATTGAAAGTGACTAAAAAAAGAGACAAACAAGCAGTGGAGGAAAAAGTATTTATATATTTTACTCAAGTAAAAGTAGCAATACCGCTCCTTACAAATACTTTGTTACTAGTAAAAGTTCAAGAGATTAGTTTTGAAGTACAAAAGTATTAACAGGAAAATTAAAATATTAAAGTAAAAGTACTTGTTGGGCAGACTAGCCCCTTTCAGAGAGTTATATTATTATATATATCAGATTGGAATATTAACACATTAGTAGCATTTTACATTACAGCAGGTGGAGGTGGAGCACATCTTTAATCTTTTTATTTACTGTTAGATAGTTTAATCTATAACTATTCATTTTTTATTATGAATGAGAGTAAAAAGTATAAAGTAGCAGAAAATGTAAATACGTAAAAGCACCTAGTACTTTAATAAATGTGCTGAGTTACTTTCTACCACAACAGACAAGACATACTGCCACAGCAACATTCAGAGCATGAGTGGACATTAGCTAGAGTCTGACAAACCACTGGGGGAAAAAATCTATTATTTTAATACAATTGATTCATTGATAAATAAAAGACTGATCATAAGTGATGCGCCTGATAACAGGCTCCATAAAACTGGCAATAAATAAAAATAAATAATTGTAAAAACAATACAAATGAAACAAAACCTTACAAATATAGTACATATTGCAGATATTTCGGGACTGGAAGCAGGACGTGTTTAGCCTAATTTAGCATAAAGACTGAAATGGGGGAAACCACTAACCACTTTTAAAGCTCACTAATAGTCTTGGAAAGAAAGTGAAAGGGAGAATTTTGGTTTATTAATATAGCACATTTAAAAACAACTGGAGTTGAGAGAAGTACACGTATACACGATAACGGAATAATACAAAAGAATAGGCAATAATTCATAATGTAATACAGTAATGCAATAGTACAGAAAAAGGGCAGACTAAAAATGGAAAAACATAGAAATAGAATAAAACCAGCAACAGATTAAAACACAGTAAGAGGACATACACCTCTGTAGTAAAAGCAAGAAAAAATCTTATAAAAGTTGTGTTCAAAGAGTCATTTAATGTCAATCAGCAAATAATATTATTAAATAAAATATCCACTTTTTTAGATTTTGTAAATCATTGCTTGCCAAAGAAAAACAAGATATACTTCAGTAGCTGTATCATGTTCACAAAGGTTGGAACTGATCTTGTAGCTCCTAAAAATCTGAATTCCTGCCATCTGACAATGATCAGTCGGAGTTTTACTGAAGGTGTAACTTTGTTTTCTAAAACTTGATAGGATGAATAAAACATTAAGTGCGCTATTAGCTCCAATCGAGATAAACCCAGAAGACCCCCATGAGCCAGACTGGTTGGACCAAAGTGAACACCCTGGTGGGCACAGGCCTGTTCTGGGGGTCTTATCTGCAGCTCTCTGTAATGTGACAGTGAATGGCCGCACTGAGGATGGCTGCACAGTACAGTGCAAAAGAAAATGGCTCTCAGCCCCAGCTCTGTGCATAAGCATGTTTACAGTTCCCAGTGCACTGTTGTGTTTTGATAACCTTTCCTCACAGAACAGCCCCCGGAAAAGCTACTTGGTTGGTTTACATAAATGCATGTACACACACACACACACACACACACACACACACACACAGGCAGACATGGCTATGAATGGAGGAAGCAGAGTCTGAGACAACCATCAGAGGGACAGAGAGTGACCAGAGGAGAACTAAGGACTGTAATCACTGCGGCCGGCCGCAGACAGGACGCCAGAGGAAGCCTCGTCATGGGAGTGAACCATGAGGCGCTTATCAGATCTCAGTTCAAACCAACCTGATACAGTGACCTCCTCCTCTCCTCCTCTACACTGCCTCTCCTGCTGTTCTATTTACAGCTTTGTATGAATCAATCCGACAGCTGAATGAGCTCACTTTGCGAGCTACTTGTTCAATGAAGTCAGTTATGTTGCTTTGTGGTTGAGTGTATAAAGCAAAGAAGGAATAGATAAATCTGATTATATAGCACTCAGTATTCAGATCATTCAAGTTATATAAAACTAGGAATTCCACACAGTAAAAATATCCATTACAAGTAAAGGTCTTGCATTGATAATGTTACTTAAGTAAATGTACATAAGTACCATTTGCAAAATGTGCTGCCCACTATGAATGTTATACTATATTAGGATGTTGATTTAAACAAAACCCTTCATATTCAATAAGCAGAATCATAGTTTTTTGTATGAAATTTTATCTTAGCAGTACCAGGGTAGATGTACTTAGTTAAATTCCACCTCTGGTAGCAAGGAAGGATACTTGGCAGTACTGGTTGAGTAGAAAATATTATAAGAGAACATTCAATTATTTTCTGAAAATGATTACTGGAACATAAGGGTTTTGTTGAATATGGTGTGAAAAGTGTAATAATTGGAAGTCTGCTACATGCAGAGACATGTTGATATCTCAGCTGATACCAAGCAAAAGATTAGAAGAATAAAAGATTTCTTTAAAAGGACAGAAAATGAAGTGACAAAACTAAAAACAACTCAACAGAAGTGAAGACATAATGACATTTTAAACTAAACTACTTTCTTTAATTCTTAATTGTAATTCAAAGTCTCTCAAACAGGCCCTTCCTTTCTCCAAGTCTCTTTGTATCTTTTTATTTGGATTGTGTAAAAATTTAAAACATATGCACAAGCATATAATGTATTATGCAGCCTTGATGTATGTAACATTACCTGTAAAGTTCCCAACAAGAAACGCAACATATGTTTAAAAATACAAATTATAAAAATAAAGAATTAAAAGAGCCTTTGATCAGTGTCCTCAGTGGAAGCTTTAGCTTTGGTTACGCCCACCCTCATGGGATTTATATTACCTGTACGTCAAAACCAAAATTTTGTTTTAAAAGAGAAGGAATAAATAAATTGCGCAGAGGCCAGTGATATCTTTTCAAGCATCGGGATGCTCTACAGCTTTTTTATGAAGCCACTGTGCCTGTACCTATAATTGAGTACAGCGTTGACCTTTTAGCTGCTTCATTAGCCTATCAGAAATAAAGAGGGAATTACTTTAATGTCTCTGCGTCGACCCATATAGCGCCTATAGGCCTCTCCTGCACCAGCGGGGCCACACACAGCGAGCCTGGCAGACCTCAGGCTGTTTTCCCGGCCTCTGTCGCCTCACGGGAGACCTCCAATTGCCCCGTTAAGAGCCCTTCAAAATACACATCCCCCTGTTTCATAGACACGGAAACAATTTATGGCCATTATAGAGCATTATAGATAGCATCTACAAAACTTCCCGTTGTTGACTAAACGTCTGCCAGAGTGGACACACACACCCCAAAGAGTTAACGGAGAGAAAAAGAAAACAAAGATGCAAAGGATCTTGTTTGTTGTTTTGGGGTTAGCTGTTTTAAGTACAGTTGGAGAGATTAGGCTATAAAAAGAAGCAAAATAAAACATGAAGGCGGTCTTCAAGTCTAGCAGACCACCCAGGATCCTGCTGGAGGTGGGGGAGAAGAGGCGTTTGTCGAGCACACTCGCTCCGGGTTCAGACAACCAGGCTGCTACTGTGGGACTGCCCGGACCGGATGAGTCGAGTCCAAGTTAAAGGGCACTCCACCGATTTCACATGTCAACGTCTGTTTACAGGTGCTGAGGAGTACTACTGCAAATGTGAAGCAAGTTGTATAAAGCTGTTTGTGACTCCAGAGGGAGCTGCATGAAATTGGATAAATTGCTCTGAGTGAGTCAGCGTCGGTTGAGGATGAAGACTACAAGTCTGAAAATGAAAAATAAAGACGCTGGAGTTAATATAGCTTACAAACCCTCGGCAGCCTGGCCCTCATCTCTGCTTGAGGTTTAGCAGGTCAAAGGCTACATTAGCCACTGCTTAGCATAAAACACCAGAATCTCACACCAAAGTGTCTGTGTTACTGTTGCATTGTGGGTAATGTAGGCTGCAGGTTTTGACAAGGACGAAGAATGAATTGAAAAAGATGATATCTGGGATTTGGCTTAATTGATTTTTTTTTTTTAACTGTCTAAATCGGTGATGTGCTCTTTTAAAGAGTTGGTCTGATTTGGACCGAGAAACCTGGAAACTGACCAAAGATTCATGCTCATTGCTCAACAAGGGCCAACAGACCCCGACAGCCCACTCTTGAAAATAAATCAAAAATAAAAAGGAATCAGTTCAACAGCTACAGTACGTAGCCGAGGGCAGTTTTTGGAAACTGAAACCCATTGGCTCCGCACTTAAGCATTTCCTGTTTGCAAAACTTGTTAGACATTTTTACTCTACACTTCAGAAGGACAAACATCCTCTGACTCCACTAGATTTATCTAACAGCTGTAGGAGTGGTTGTAACTTTACAGAAAAGTTTTCAAGTCAGGTCAAATTTTATTTACATTTACCCAAAATCTCATTTGCCTCAGGGGGCTTTGCAATCTGTAGCCCACAACATTCAACACCATCTGTCCATAGACCCTTCAGGGTAGGAAAACACTACCCAAAAAATCCTTTTAACAGGGAAAAATTAGATCCCTCTCCAAAGATGGACAGTAGATGTGCAGAAGAAACCATCAAAATCAAATTAGAAACACATTTTAATGGCACAATTTTTTAATATAAAGATTATAAAATAAATGTGAAGCATTTCCAGAAACTACACAGTTAGAGCATTTATTATATTTAAATACATGTCCCTATTTCTACAGGATTATCTACTTTTTGTATGTTTTGCTTATTTAATTTAGGTAAGAATTAAGGGGTCCTTGATATAATTTTAAAGTTAAAGCACATTATGGGTTTAAATTCTTTCTAGTCTAGTACCTTCTGCGCTTCAATAGATTCATTTGAAAGAGTTCATCTTAGATACCCTAAAAAGTGGCAAAATAAAGATTTGTGTGGATGAGATAAAGACTTGCAGCAGTGCACAAGACCAGAACAAGAGTTCAAAGAGCTCAGAGAGGTGGTCCTGAGTCTTGAGACCTGCTGCCTGTTCCTGGAGAGCAGCTGGGTCTAGGAGGGGGCGAGGGGGGCCGGAGGCAGCCGTCATCAGCAGAGCTCAGAGTGAGTGTCAGCTGGCTGAGCAGAGCATGGTGGCAGAGCAGAGCAGCAGGACAGGGTGTTGCTGCTGCTGGGCTTTGGCCAGGAGAGTCAGACACTTTGGATCACACATCCGACTCCTCAAGGTGTAGATATGTTTGATAACTCTCACTATCCCTTCAACTGTTTCAACTACGATGGAGACGGATACCCTTCCTCTAGCACTGACGAAGAGAAGAAAATGTGCAGACCCGCGTACAGGTATGGATCATTTTAAACTTCTTTTTTTTTTTTTTTTTTTAAGGAAGCTGTTTTATATCACATTATCTACCAGAATGTCATATACATTAATATCAAGAGGTTTTAAAAACTGATTTATATTTTACCTGGCTAATATTTCACCTTTAATCCTTACTATTTCTTAATTTTTTGTGTAAAATTTTTTTAGTTTTTCATGTCATTTGAGTTTTGTTTCATTTGGGTAAAACAAAACAAAAAGATATTTTAGATTATTTTACTTGCAGCCTAGTTTAGTTTTATCAGTGTACCCAAAATATATTCAGTACAATAAGTTTTAAAACATAACTCAAATCAAAATCAAAAATGAGCCTTGCTTTAGGAGGCAGATAGATATATTATGAAGTTGACTCTATCGAGACAGCTGCTGAAGGTCAATTTATAATGGAATTAATAGACTTTTGAAAAGAATAGACTTTTATCACAGTTAAAGGTATAATTTGTAAAGGTGATTTTTATACGGGAGTCTAGTTTTTTGTTTTCAACATCAGTATCCGTTTGAAGTGAAGTTAGAAAATAAGATTTAAAACTTTCAGTTCCTTTTCCACTAAGTTAACCAGAATGTTCTGTTTGATCCTCTTTAAAAGCTCAAAAAAACTAAATTAGCATTTTTTTCCCTCAGCTTGATACCTGATAACGTTCCCTATCTATATTAGAAATGCTCAAACTGATGACATGTTAAAAGGTCTGCTACAACAAATAGCGTGTTACTTCTCTTTGGGTTCTCAGAGGTCACTGAGTGTAACAGATTTGAAATGTTCCAAATCTGTGATTGATGTCGAAAACACTTTTTGAGCAGTATCCCGATTTGTTGCAGTCAGACAACAGTTTGTCTATCTCGAAATGTACATTTAAGAAAAATATATTTATTCATGCATAGTCCACAACATATGAAAACAAAAAATATTTTGTTATTTACTGTAATAATAATGCATTATGATCATCTTTATATAATCAAATTAAGTCCAGTCTTTTGCAAAGGTAAGCCTTTTAATAACTTAAGAGCCTGTCTTTTTCAACTTGCTCACATTGTGTTACCTGAATGAAGTGTGCGTCTGTGTGTCAGCTACATAGCTCTGATAGCCATGGCCATCCAGCAGAGCCCCGAGCAGCGGGTCACTCTGTCGGGCATCTATGAGTTCATCATGAAGAGATTTCCTTACTACCGCTCCAACCAGAGAGCCTGGCAGAACTCCATCCGACACAACCTGTCTCTCAACAGCTGCTTCATCAAGGTACACTACAATATGTCTGTTTAACAAAATAGTAAAGGGTTGTTGTCCTGTTAAGAGAATTATTATTATCATTATTACTATTATTTTCTATTATTTGCCTTTTTATCTTCTTAGTAGGAGAAATAGGTTTAGGTTCAGTGATGTTTTTTCCTTTCCTCAGTAGTAATAGTGTGTTTCTTCCTCTAATTATTATTGCTTTTGTTATATTTTTATTCATCTTCAAGTATTTGTTATTTTTCCCACAGGTTCCTCGGACAGAGGGCAATGAGAAGGGAAAGGGAAACTACTGGACTTTTGCCACCGGCTGTGAATCCATGCTCGACCTGTTTGAAAACGGCAACTTCCGGCGTCGCAGGCGCAGGAGGAACATGAAAATCGGCTTCCGTGATTCAGGAGAAACCCCTTTCCACCCCTTGGAGAGCCACAGCAATCAGCGTGTGCCCACAGCTCACCACCCCGAACCCGACTCCACCCTGTGCCCTTTGAACCCTGAGAGGCCGAGGCCGGGCCCCCAGCAAAACCACCTCATCCCAAACCCCGGCCAGCAGGGGAAACCGGAGTCAGAGATCAAGTTTAGCATTGACTACATTCTATCCACGCCGGATCCACCCCTGCCTGGGTTCAGATCCTCCCACGGCTCCGTTCACATAGGGCCAACGGGGCCGCCTGTACATGTTCTGGAGCCCCAACATCTGAACCTGCACTTCTGGACTCTGTAAGGAGGAGAGAAAAGCAGAGACTGAACGTATTCTTTCATTGTCGTCTGTGTCCAAAACTGGGAAGTACTGTGAGGACATCCAAAGACAGAAGAGAAACCCCACAAGAGGAATTTTACTGACTTGAAAATGTAAATGAGGAACAAAGTATAGAGGTACAGTATTGTGTGATGGGTTCTAGATAAAGAAAAAGTCACTTAAAGAAAGAATTGTGCTGTCTAAGAATTCATCCAAAAGATAGCAAAAAAGCATTCATATTGTCATTATACTGTATGTGCAGTGTCCAGTGCTGACATAGACTAGTTTACGGTATCTCTATATGTATAAACACAAGAGCTGTGAGCGCAAGTATGATGTGTTCAAAAATCTGATTTATTAGATTATCTTCAGATCAGAAGTTGAGGTGGTTTCCTAATAAAAGAAAAAAACATTCAGAATTGAATGGTTTTCTGATTAATGGCAGATTTGGTCATATTATTTCTCCTGCCTTAGTTTAGTGAATGTCAGGACAAACATCTTTGACAAGTCTTGTATTTTGAAAGATCCCCTCCAGACATATTTCAAGAAATCAATTGCCTCCTTAAAAATTCTTAAATTGTAAATGTACATACACACCTTCTCCCTCATTGAAAAACAGAATTTATAAGCCTACAAATTTATACAAATATTTTTATTTCAGAAGTTGAACTGCTGAAGTAGACACACATCTTGTGGCTTTTCATTATTTTTTCCCAAAATACATGCAGTAGAAGCATATGTTCAAATGTGTTAATGAAACCTTCATGCCTGCACTCCTTTCTTTCTCTGCAATAACATCTAATAAAGTTGGCAACAGACCTTTTTTAATAGAAGACACTTTGACATGTCACAGTAGGAAAAACACAGCTGTAAATAATAAGACGAATGATGGCTGAAGTCCATTTAGCTGCCTCAGATTCAGGATCCTGTGCATGCTGGCTCACTGTCGGCATTTCTCAAACCCATAAAACATACTCATTCTATACAGTACCATATATATATATGAGGAGCAGCTGAGCTGAACACTGATCATGTATGGTGGTGACACCGCTCTAAGAAAACAGAAACTGTTGAAGTTTGGTGAAACATTTTGCTATCTCTATGTATGTAGGTTTAACTGACAGTGTCATTCTAAAGTTGCACTTTGCCTTTGCACTTTAAATAACAGTTAATACTGTTTACTGTATAGCATGTGACACTGCAACACAGTGAATGCTTTTTTTTAAGACTTAATGCTTTTTTTGTTTTCTGAGATCTTTCTGAACCACTCGCAATTTATTTATTTTCCTTTGTGCATTGCACTGTGGGAGAATATTGTCCATCAACAGCACTGAACTGAATATACTGTCCAGTTTGAGTATAGGCCACTTTTCCATTATCAACACACTACATAGAAAAAGTGTTTAGAATTAGGTTGCAGTATGGATTTGGGACACTGTCATAACTTACTGAGACACTTGAACAGAACAGAGCCAGCATTAACATTATTACCTGTGCTTTTCCTACTGTGGCAAGTCTGCTGTAGAAGAAAAAGGCCTATTCTGACTGAGCCCACCCGTTTCAGACCCACCTTCTGCCCACATTTTGCTAATTTTTTCACTGACCTTTTGAAATCCTGATTGACTGACACTTAAATTCTAATCCAGTCACTCCTCATTATAACATACTGTATCCACACACTTAAAGGAGGCCTAACGAAACAGAGGTCTGGCCAACATTTTTTGCCTGTACAAAGGAGATCAATCATGGCGCATTCCTGTACCGTTGAAGGGACATTTTTCAATTTAACCTTTATATTATGTCTTGACTACATCAGAGGAGGGTTTCAACACACTTAACATGAGTGGCATTTAATATAGCATAACACTTGCAAGGTGAGGCCGAGATGTGACCCTATTTAAATACAGAGGCCCCTGCCTAAGCCTTAACAGCTACACCTCCCCCAACAAACACACACACACACAAACACACGCCACATGACGCAATTATAATTAAACACACCTTATGCCTCCTTTGCAAATGCCCCTCATCGATCTGTGGGTTTTTTAACATTCATATGTGAACTGCCCCCCAGCTAACGTCTGCGGCGGCACAAGCGTTTATGGATCAGCAAGTTTCCATTAACAAAGTTGTTGATGTTGAATAGCGGGGGCCACTGCTGCTGCTGCCGTGATGCCGCGGATATATTTGGGTAAATTAACTTAGCATAAAGTGCTCCGAGGCTATGGGGTCTTCTGAGGCAGCTAAAGAGAAGGCAAGGCACCAGTCAGGCCCGAAAAGTCAATGCACATATTATGTTGTCAGTGAATATATGAAACTGTAGCTACTGGCATGGTGTCCCAATGAATGGCCTCTATTAAATGAACACTCTAAATTCATCTCTTTTGTTTCGTTCCTAGTTAATCCCTCTAACATCTTGAGCCAGTTGTTTATAATTACCTACATGGTAATAATTCTCATTTATAGTATGTGTGTAAAATTGTTTGAGACTTCATTATGTGTATGCTGCCAGGTAAAATGAGCAGCTCAGGGGCAACAAACAGCAGAACTGCAGGTAGAGGAAAATTGGGAAACCATTGATCTGCAACGTTAATATAAAGTAAATCATAAACACAAATAGGTCATTTAATCTTGAGTGTTTGTTTAGAGACTGGATTTCACTGAGGCTGTGGTGAGGATTATGGGAATGAAGATAAATACGAGTGTATTGTTTGCTTCTTATTAGAGTGTATCTCTTCAGTGCGTGAGTGTTATTTCTCTGTTCTTAACTGCTTCCTTGAGCTGTCGTTGGAGGAGTGTGAATGATCACACACTGCAGACACACTGATATCAATATGAGCTGACCAGCTAATTAAGATCAGTGAAATAGCCTGAGGACTTTGCACACACACACACACACACACACACACACACACACACACACACACACACACACACACACACACACCTCTGCCCTTTGTCATTTTATGGCATGTGCAGAGCTCCTGCAGGTTTAGCACTTTAAGGCTAGAATATGCTATTATTTTTTAAATGGCTCTGTGTGTGTGTGTGTGTGTGTGTCAGTAATGAGAAAATAAACACAGCACGTCAGTCAATGGCAGTTGGGAGACGTGTTTACATTTCGACTGTTAGAAGGACGTCCCTGCTAGGAATACAGCAGAGGGTGGTTGACTGGAGGGGACCAGAAGGGTTTTACTTCCAGAGAGAAAATGAAAAATAGGTAGTTTAATAAAGGAGAGGGTTTGACATTCAAATATGCCAGATATCTGTTTAAATTTGTCAGTTCTCCTTTGATAAACACTTCAGATGTGGTAACGTTTCAGGAAAGGTGTTCAGTATTTCTTACACCAGAGGGTCATGATGTGACCCTTTGAGCCACAGTTTGATATCAGAAACCCAGTGAGAACATGTTAGACAAATAACAGTAAGGACTTGCAAAATGTATGTCATCTAATAAAACTAAAAAGTGTTGCCATATTGAATTAACTGCCCTCTGACAACGTCCCAATAAAAGGTTTTAAGCTTTTAAGTTTAACCAGTAGTACTAGTAGTGGTGTTGTTTTTTTTTTTTTTTATTAAAGTAGCAGTACAATACAGTGGAAATACTATGTTACGAGTAAAAATCATGCATTCAAAATGTTACTTAGGTAAAAGTACAAAAGTATTAGCATCAAAATATAACATAAATACCAAAAACAATAGTACTCATTATGCAAAATGGTCCATTTTAAAATAATCTGTATTAAATTATTGGATTAATCTGATCATCGCTTTAATGTCGCATTACTAAAAAATGGTACTAGATATACAATGGAAAGGGGCAAGGAAATGCATACAAAAACATACCACTGAATTCCCTCATAGTATAGATAAAGAATAATATATTCTCATTACAGGTACTGAAAAAATATTACATATCTGAAAAACAAGTGATCAATAATCTACAATAATTACAGGGTTGCCCTGCTGGCCAAGGGGTTAACAACAGAAAAGCAACATCCCTGGTTCACCTTTGCACTCTTTCCACTTTCAACTATTTAATAAAAGCCATAAAATGCTCCCCAAAATTATATTAATGTAATTTTTATACCTACACAGTAAATAAGAAATAAGTGTAGTTATCTAAAAGTAGCAAGAATACATGGATAAATCTATGTATTCCCTCCAATTACAATAGTAATTACGGTGTTGTTGCAAATGAGTTACTGTATAAGAACACATTCGTTGAAGCAGTGAGCTGTTATATGACCAAGTTCTGTGTTGCAAAGCAGATCCATTGCACTGTAACTTAACATGCAATGCAACTACAATGCACCACAGCTCCAGGCAGCATTTGGTACATTTTGTAGCTTAATCCAGTTTCCTCTGCTGCTTTATGGTGGATACAGCAGTCTATTCGGTTTTATTTACGGTTCAACTTATTGGAAGATGATTTTCTTCATCAGCTACATCCTTTTCCACTCAATTTGACCTCTGACACGTGTTCCATCAGGCTCTGTTGTTCCGGCCACCAGGGTGTGCTAACTAAGTGCTTGTGGAGAAGGGAGTCACAAACACAGTGTATCAATGTTCAGAGTAAAAGGGGATGCTCTACATTTCTGCTCCTGAGTCCAGCGGCTCCATGTGCTCAGGCCTCTGCAACAGATATTATGTAAGGGTTAATGTGATGCTTGGCAAAATTTAACCAACATGCCTAACTTTTATTTGAAGGGGAGAACATGCACAGCTAAGGAGTGATAGATTGTTGCTCAAATCACTGTTTAACTATCACACACATACCTTATAGCAGTTGTTGGTGTAGCACGTTTTCATACTAACAGTAACATTACACAGTCTTATACCAATGTGGAGCACATGGTACCTCAGCTTCTGATAAACACGATTTGTCTCTTGAATTACCACCTAATGCGGATATATTTTTTCCATTCTAAAGGAATCGAAATCTAATCTAAAATACATCCTAAAAAATAAAAAAATTGAAATTGTTAAATTTTCCTTCAGAGTTGAACTTGAAAACATAAAAGCATTTACCTCTCAAAGAGAAATCCGCCAGCTCTTTTGTGCAGTGCGTTTTAAAGAGATTGTGAGGTAGTCACTGATTTAGAAACAGCACGTTGAGTCAAACAGGGACCCTGTGTACTGGCGTGTTCCAGTCTACTGTCCCGACAGACACACCCCTCTTTCTTTTTGACCGGGAAAATCGCTCCAGTGACTGAGGCAGAATGTGAGGGGCCATGTTGTGGGATGAGGCGATTCCTGACGACCAATGGGGAAGCCCCTGGTGTGGGGCCCACGGGCCTCCAAAGAGAAGAGAAGGAGGGGGTGGGAGTAAGGTAAATGAGGAGGGTTTACTGCAGGTCACAGGGATCCGGGCAGAGGATGGTGAGCCAAGGAGAGGGCTTGGAGCGGTGGCAGCGTGTCGTAGTGCAGAAAATAACAGGGGAAAAAAAATTATTCTAAACAAAATAAAGACAAAACAAAGGATGCGGACACACTGCTAATGTTTTATTAGAGTTCATGCATAAGTCAAACAACACAAAGAGAAATGAGAGATGAGGCAACTCAGGAACATAGCAGTCACACAGCACAGCCTCCCTTATCAGCATCTCTTTTCATATCATCCAGAGACACACAAAGAAACGTATTGTTGCTCTGCAAAAACAAGAGATGACTCTACGCTGAGATTCAGTTACAAACCACTGACAGAGCTCACACTGATAGAAACCAGGTAGATCCTGGGCGGTATCAGGCAGGATTGTAACTAATGTATTCTTTGAAACACACATTTGGAGGCTTCGGGGTTTGTCCCCCCAATCAACTGAGATTTCTGCATAACAGAATAGCTGACACACACACACACACACACACACACACACACACACACACACACACACACACACACACACACACACACACACACACACACACACACACACACACACACACACACACACACACACACACACACACACACACACACACACACACACACACACACACACACACACACACACACACACACACACACACACACCTAAAACAAGGAAACAGAAGGAGAAAAGGATACCCTTTCAGAATGTGCAATGTTGATGCTTTGACCAAAATGTCCAAAGCAAGTTAATTGTGTCTGTTTTTGTCATGTGCTAGTCAGTGCAAAAACAAATTATAAGTGAGTGACGCAATTAAAAATATCCTTCCTTCATGACACACATGAGAAAACTGGTGGGATTTCCGTACATCTACAGCAGTGATGGACTGATTTTTACTGTATGAACACATTCAACCGACAAAATATATCCACATAGCCAATAAACATGACAAATAAGATACATTAGCCAGCAGCAATGTATATAAAAAAAAAAGGAACATCTGAACTCCATTAACAAAAGCCATAAACACTAAAACACACACCATTATGACAATTTCTCATTCTGTCCCAAAACATAGTTCATTTCCCCATTTTTCTTTTGTACAATAAAATGATTTAAAATACTGATCTGATGACAAAAAAAACAAACAGTGCTGAATAAATTATCTCTACACTTCTGCTCAAATATTTTCCAAACAGTTCTCATTAATTACATCAGGTTAAGTGTTAACTGATTTACAGTACAAGTTGAAAGGTAATGCGACTGTCAAAGTGCACGCTTGTTTTTAAGCTTGTAGTGATTGTGTAACATGTTGCATTTGTTATTGTCAAAAGAGTAAAATGTCTCATTTGTAGCACAACGTCTGCAGCCAGCTCATTTTCTGAAAACAAATGTCATGTGGAAAGGTCAGGCCTTTTAAAGATGTCAGCATGAAGAAATAAAAGGAGAAATGCACGGCAATAATGTGCAAACAGCTTCTGTAGTGTGATACTGAGTGGATTTTGGAGGACCGGACTATGTGAGGGAAAAACCCAATTATCCAAAAAAATTTTACATCCAGACGAAAGCACAAATTTGGTCCTCTGAACTTTTTTTCAGAACAGGAATCATACAGCACCGATGGACTTAAAAAAGGGAGTTTACTTACACCTATAGTCAATATGAACCTCACCAATGAAAGTATGTATCGCTTCAGCTAGGCCCAACTCTTACTGGGAAATAACATTACCGCTCCCTGTGAACTCAATCCACTTAAATTCATGACACAAAGTTATCTATGTTCAGCATAAAGATGATTACACAAATAAGAATAATTAAGACAGCATTTTTCAGCAGGTGGAATTAAGACCAGCTACCAGCAAAAATATTCAGACAGCAGCTTCAGGCCAATAAAAATCTCAGCAAAATAATCTCTTGTGAGCCATATATCGTCAAACAACTGCGGTGAAGCCCGTCAGAGAGAAACACGTGGCTTAGAGGAAGGTAAAAGAACACATTTGTCGGTGTGGTGCGCAATAATGCCAAAACTAAATTCCCGTCTCCTTTTTTAAAGGAGTTTTTGTATATGAGATGTCTAACTATTCCCTTTTCTTGTGAAAAACCCCAGTGAGGTACATCCCTATTGTCAGAGCAGCTGGAAGATAAACCCCTTTTTCAAAAATCTACATTAAATCAACATCTCTTTCATACATATGTAGCTTAAATATACACACGACTAATAAACTTGACATTTGTCATTTACAGATTTACAATTCAACTCAGACTGACTTGCAAAGGGACTGATAAACACCAAAACAATATCCTTGTAGGTCTGCTCACTGCTTCGGCCTCTCATGGGCATTTCAGCAGTGACAAACCTAATGTTTTCTGCTGGGGTTTCTTTAAATTGTACAAACTTAAATGATCAAGTTTGGTTGGTGTTAATGCATGCTTTAAGGGCTTGGGTAAGAAAATGATTTCCTACTAATGACGAGGACAGCAAGACGCCTCTTTTATAAAACTCTACATGGTACTTTTAGGATTAGCTGCAACATGAAGCTCTGCAGTCCACAACAGGCGGAGGGAGATTCTTCACACGTAAAGAAGAAGGTACAAGCAGGCTGCCTCACAGTCTCTGACACTGGTCGTCGTTTGTGAGATCCATCGTCGTATCAAAACAGGCCATTTGTTGGGTTTTCCCTTTTCTTGTGAGAAATTAACGGAGGACATGAATAATTTCCTTGCATGTACAAATCTCTGTAGTGTAACTGAATAGTGTCGTGATGATTCAGAACGGAGGTGGGTGTGTTTTAGCGATCAGGTCAGTCCGTCCTCGGGTGATGCTGCTCGGCTGGTCGGGTCTTATGCTGGGGATTCCGAAGGGCAAAGATGGGAGAGGTTTACATGGCGAGCAAAGCGTCATCCGGCCTGTCCGGCTTCTTGCGGCTGGGGGTTCCCTGCGCCGCGCCTGGTTCGCCACTCGGGGGCGACGGTAGGTTGGGGACCATCTCTGCAGCTTTGGCTCTCTCCTCGAGGAACTTGTCAAACTCTGGAAACATTCGGATGAAAGGAAATGAAAACAAAAGGTGGAAGAGAATGTGAATTTTAGCGGAGGGGTGGTCAAAATGGAGCTGGAAAAATGAGAGAAAATTTGATTCATGTCATCCTTACCTTCACTTGTCACGCCTTCCTCGCCTTCATCTCCTTTCTGTTGAAAAGGAAAGACCACAATGTAACACCTGGAAGTTGACACTGTAAAATTTGATCCACTGCAAACCACCACAAACCAAGTACAGTTCTGACCCTGTGCACGTTCCCAAAACCAAATCACCCACTTCAGCACTCACTCACCAGCTTTATTCTACATATATAAGGAGCCACTTACCCATCAGCACCACTCACCCAAACTTTTGCAAATTATTTTGGAATATATTTTTTTCACTGGTGCCCATTTATACAAAATACTATGAATACAAAGACAAATCCACCAGCTGTTTCCCGACAAAAACAGCTGGATATTTCCACACAGTAACGCAACACGATTTCATAAACGAGTGTAAAATGAGCATGAATGCTTGGCTTGTGATGCTTTATCACAACATTAAATGTGTTTCCCTCCCTTTCATCACATTAAAAACGGTTAGATTAACTTGAAAGAATCAAAAAAATGTGTTTTTAAATACTTTATTTGATCCCGGGGGAAATTTATTTCTTTAGGTTAGGCAAAAAAAAAATGATTTCACCGAAGTTACAAGTAAAAATCTCACGCGGTAGAAGAAAGAGCTGAGGGCAGATGGATACAGTCGTTCCATTATGATGTTTTAGTGCCAGACTAAAACCTGATTATGGACACTTGATAGTGTGTCCACTGCTGATGGGAAAGCATTATCTACACTGTATCCACCAACACATATCTGTTTTCAAAACCTCATGCTCATTTTACTAAATTTTGTCATAATAATGACAAAATTAGTTTGTCCCCACAACACACTGTTAGTAACTTAAAGTGAACAAGGATATTAGTATGTGATTGATCAAAAAGTGAGGAAACATGAGTGAAATATATTGCTACTTTAAAACCATGTTTTAAAATGAGATAAGGGAATAAACAAGAGTGAAAAAGGAAAGAGAAAGGGAAAAGAAAACTGCAGGCAGAAATAAAAATCATGACGGGCTCACCACATCAGTACACAGCCACTCCTCTATGTCATCCATGACAGAGGACTGGCCTCCAACACCCTACGGGGCAGCATCAAGAGCGCCGCAGGTGGCCGGTGGACGGGCAGCAATGCCACAACAGAAAAAAAAAAAAAAAAACCCGCCCCAAACACAACAAAAAAATATGACTTAAATGAACTTCAGTGTTAACTCAAATGCAACGTCAGAAAGTATTTTGTGAGGAAAAAATGAAGAAATGGAAATCAATGTTTGTGGATGGTGTGGTGCGTCACATGCACGGATGATAATGACAAGGAGTCACATCGATATGCGCTGAGCACCTCGCACAAGCCGGTTAAAGCTGGAAACGCAGTGTAAAGCGGGCGACGATAAATGGAACAAGCAGCGTCGTATCTGAGAGCACAGTTTGCTTCAGCCAGTATTCAAAGTTCCTGTTTTACACAGCCAACAACCGACAGGGCGCATTCACACCAAGCATGTTAGTTTTCACTCTTTAGTGTTACACTCGACATGCTGAAAGGGTCACTTGGATACAGGACAAACTGATTAGTAACATCTGACCGGCGTTCATTCCCTTCCCCGATGGACCATTATCAAGTGTGAAAACAGGGTTAAGACAAAACAAAATCTATGCCAGTCGTTAGTACTGCATGAAAAAGAACAGCTTCGATACTGCTGTTAAAACTGCAGGCTCGGTTAGAAGCAGAAACGGACAAAGACAAACTCTTCAAGACAAGTTTAAACCTGTTTTTTCTATCTGTTGTTAACTCATCGAGGGATTAGTAGCATCAAGCAGTAAGCAGGTTATAAAGCGTGGGAGCAAATGCTTCATCGTGGTCAGGGCTCAAAATTAACTTTTTTTCCCCCTCAGTGTCCCACAACTGTCCCAGACTTAACAACCGCTGTCACAAATTCAAGTTCTCTTTTTCATTCTATATAATAAATAAAGTGTAATAACTTTGTTTCAATATCTCACTCCGGTCCACCGTGGAAGTTCTGCTTGTTGTTCCCTGTACTGATATCTGAATAAAAAACTGAAATCAGGGTTCATTATTCTTTTAGTCACTGGTTGAGTTACTAGTTTTTTGTTTATTTCTAACTGTTTGATAAATAAATGCATCACTGCAAACAGCAGTGCACAAATCTACAAAGGGGGAGAGAAAATCAAATAAACTATTTAAATATTTACAAGCTCAAACTAACTATTTACATATAAGCTATAGGAACACCCTAATCCAGAGATCCGGAGAGAAAGAGAAGGTCAAACGCCCGACAAACGCCACACCTATTGGCTCACTGCACACAGCACAAGAGGAGAGGGAGAGACCCATGGTGCTGTTGGAAGGAGTGACATGGACTGTGATTACTCTGCCATTACTAGCATGCATGGGAATGAATTACAATGTAATATATTTGAATATAGTCCTCACGTTTTCCCTGGTAGTCTGAAATAAATAACTCAATTTGTTGCTACACTGATCTCTCTCCATGATTGAATTTGTGTGTAAGCCCATGTGTGACGTAGCGTAGAGCTTGTGCTGGTGCCACATCACAACAATTAGAATTATTTATATTCCATGATGAATAAATGTAATAATTTCATTTGAATGACAAATTTCCCAGAATTGTCCCAAACACTGTATCTTAATATAAAGGGTGCTATTTTTACGGTCCCCAGGTGAACAGGACATCCTTAATTTTGAGCGCTTATCGTGGTACAGCTCACACACAAACACACGCTCCAAAATGTTATTTGAGTGGTTATGAAAGCACAGACTAGGTGTGAAAGCACAGACCGAAAATTATAGCCCACACTGGACATAAAAGCCTGTGTCACTGAGACTCACCGCTCCTGCAGTTGGCTGTAGGACATCCAGAGTGGGAGGAAGGCTGCCAGTGGCATCGCTGTCTTCTGCTGTAGAGCTGAGACAAGAGGTAGAAATAGGCTTTTATACAGTAATACTGTTGGGAACTTGTTTTGTCTAATCGTTCTTAATTAAAGATATGACTAGAGCTGAAAAAAATAACAATCAAATGCAATTTTTCTAATCAATGGTGGTGCCAAAAAAAAATGAATGTGAAACAAAATCAACAATAAATTTCTAATACGTCCTTACGTCTTGCGCGGTGGTTCAGACAAAGCTCCAGTCCTGGTTTGAGCAAACACATCAAAGTCATCCTGGGTAGGAGGGGGCTTACAGCTAGACAGAGAGCTCAAGGTACTGCTCACACTGTCTGCACCCATGTCTGTAGGGAAAAAATACACTTGAATATCAAGTTACCCTGCAACATAAAACAGAATTTTACTGTTTGAACTGCAAAGCTAATGTAATAGGGTGAATATTTTTTTTACATATTTTTTTTTACAGAGGCTTACTGCATGTCCAAAAGTCCTCTAGCAACCATTGCTGGTGCTGAAATAGAGGTCAAATGCACAATCAGCTGGTGGCTAAATTAAGTCTACAACAATTTATAGTGGTGCAGGTACAACAGTTACAGGAATAGTTACCTTATAGTTAACTTATTGGAAGTTACTTATTTGCTTTCTTGCCGTGAGTAAGATATCAATACCACTTTGATATGTGTGCATTAACTATGGAGCTAGAGCTGGGAGTTTATTAGCTTAGCTTAAAACCTTGGAGGCAGGGCGAAACAGCTAGCCTGGCTCTGTCCAAAGTTCAAAAGTGCACCTATCAACACTTCTAAAGCTTAGCAATTACCTGGTTGTATCTCAGCCAGGTAGAGCGGCCTCTTGAAATCTCTGCTGGTTGCCTAGCCTCACAGTGACAACAGGACTAGGCACAGTTTTGAACTTTGGCCATACCCAGGCTAGCGCTCTCTCCCTCTACTTGCAGACTTGATGCTAAGCTAAGCTAACTGACTCCCAACTCCAGCTTTAAAAAGCACAGACAAGAGAGTAATAATCTATTTCTCAAAATGTTGAACTGTTCCTTTAATCCAGTAATGCAAGTGTCTTTAGCTGCAGTTGCTGTTCCAAAACACTTTTGGCATGAGGAGACTCACTTTGCTCTTGGCAGCTATTGTTAATAAGACAAACAATATGTAGTCTTAGCATCATTTTAGATGGCTGTAATTGTAGACGGTTGCAATATGTTGTATCAGGAGAGCATCAGTTGGCCAATGATTGTGGCAGGGTGTGCATACCAAGACCAGCCAAGCGGGAGGCCAAAGTGGCTGGGGAGGAGGGCCTTGCCGCAGGGGCTGTGATGGCGGCAGGCAAGCTGGTAGGGGCCGCGTTCGGCATGTTGCTGACCACCGCTGGGGAACCTGGGCCGAGGTCTATGAGGTTGTCCTCCGTAGCCTCACTCAGGACCTGGTGAAAAAGAAAAGATGAGATGCTCTGTAGCTCTCGCTTCATTTAGAGACTGAGAGAAGATTTTTAGGGTTTCTGGCTCATGAGCAGCAAAACAAATCCTTGTATGGGAGGCTAAGGAAAGGTGGGGTTATAACAGTATATAGTTCCTTGATGGTGTCTGGAAAATATGGAAAAGAATATGAAAAACAAAATTGAGGGTGAAAAAGAAATGAAGGCACAGTGCAAGTACAATTTTGGAAAACGTGTTGGTTAGCATCAGGAGAGCATGAAAATGTCTGTAACTCAGGATAGCAGGAAATTAAGTAATCTTCTGAAAAACTGTTTCTTAAGGGGGTCCAAAGAATATTGCTCTACCCAAGAGGCATATTTAGGTTTTGGGTTAGTGTTTGACTCAAAGAAATGGACGAATGGACATGGACATGTAGTCATTACCAATTCTTAAATGTACTGGTTATCCATAAAGACAAAACAATCCCCTTAAGAAGGTAGAAATACAGCAGGGAGGAAGGGGGGGTGGATTGGATCTTTGGGCTCTGGAGGAGTCCCTATATCAAGACCTTTTTTGCAAATCCCAAACCCTGACTGTTTAAAATAATGTAAACACAACATGACAGCGATTCATTTTAATGCCATCTTAAGCTTGTGTCACTGTCAGTCTACCTCCAGCTTCATCATATAATTTGCTGTTTGGGGGCTGCATAGTCAAAACATGCCATATGGGGTGGCGGATAGCGGTGGAGAAAAAGACCCATACTATTTTGCCATGTTTCAACAGTCTCTGTGGGGTGACATTGATCATTTAGGGAGGTTGACAATATTTTCATACTTGCCTGTCTCAGCTAGCCACAGAAACAGAAGAACAGAAAAGAACAGAAAGGAAGAGACAGTGAATACCATTAACATGCCAGTGCAGGGACACGATGTAATGGCATGATACCCATGGAAGATATATCATGCCTAAATAAAACTGGAAACCCTGTGATGCGGTAAGTATGTGCTGACAGAGGATCCCTTACTCCGGCCTTAATAACATTCCAGGTAATGTTTTTGGTCCATTTAGATTTTGGTGTATAACTAAGCAAATGTTAAATGTTAAATCAGTTAATGCATAGATAAAGTGGAGGTAACTGATGGTATGAAGAAAGAAAGGTCGCTACTGTAAGCAGCAGCAGCAGCAGCAGCAGCAGCAGGCATACAGTACATGTGCTGCAGGATAAAATCTATCTAGATTTGGACATTTTTAGTTATTTTTTTGGCAGGTAGGTTTATGACCTTGCAAGACAGAAACAGAAAATAGTGAGGCTCCCATGTGTTAGATAAAGTAAAAACAGCTATATAAAAGTAAATAATGACAATGACTTCTGCATTATGCTGAAAGTAGGCTTTCAACAGTGCTTTGGATTCATCTAAAGCACCTTTTTGGAGAATTCCACTTGGGCCACTCCAAAGTTATGACTGGACTGCTGATTGTATTTCATTCTGGTACGACAACCAGCTCAGTTCCAGTACTTTCCAAAATGCAATGACTTTGCTCTGCATTGACTGTATCGTCACAGCCAATGTTTCCCCCTACTGGACAGGACTTAAATGCAAAAGGCTCAATTGTAGAAAGACAATGGAAAACAGAATATTCAAAATGAATAAAAAAAATGAAAGATGAAAGTAAATGCATATATATCTTTGTTGGGTTTCCATTTATTTAGGCATGTACATCTGGTAAATCACCAAAAGGGAATTGACAGATAACAGCAATTTGAAGACATTTTAAAGCCTGACTGATAATGTAACATGTGATTCCACACTACTGACACTGAAAGGTGCCGACATCAGAGAATGAGGAAACATGAGTGGTGATGCAAACATTGGGTGTTTGACCACACCAGTTACTAACTGCTGACTCACCCCATTGTTGACACTCTGAGCCGAGGACCTCCCAGACCTAAACCTCTCATACCTGAAGCAAAGAAAGAACATGAAAGAATGAAAAACAACTCTTAGGTTTATCAAATCAAATCTGTGCAAACACTCAGTGAGGTCAGGGTAAAGAGGAGTAATGCATACTTTTGTCCTCCAAAAGATGAGTCTTCGCTTGTATTTGTGTGTTATATGTGTGTTTCTAACCTGTCATAGCGTAGGAAAATGTTATTGAGGTCATCGTTGACATGCAGCAGCTCCTCAGTCACTGCCTCATTAGACACACAGGAGATGAGCTCCACTATCCTCTGCTGCATGGCTCTACAAGTCCTGTTCAGCTCCTGAACACACACATGCATATAGTACCAAATACATACAAACACATACATATGCATAGTGGTCTCAGGTTACTGTTTTCTCAATACATGCCTTCTTAAAACTAAAAATACTAGTCTCTTAAATGTGTTAACATAAGTGGTGCCTTGCCTGTAATAACTCATAGTCTGAAGCATCCTCCTGTCCAGGGACCATCTCAGTCAACATTTCTGACATCACCTTAGTGTTTCCACGAACAATGTCCAACTCACTGCGCAGTCTGCAAATCTGTATGTCACACAGGTAAATTCATCTACAGTTAGTTTATCATTTGGCAAACTGTTTTTTTGACCTAAATGATCAAACTGGCAGCCAAAAGTATTGCTACGGGCAACAACAGGGGTACTTTGTTTTAGGGTAGTACATAACTTACTAAACCAAACTCAACCAAATAATAAAAAAGTGTGATTTGATTTAAAACAAAAACAAAATAGGATTACAACGTGTAAGCTGCCCACAGAAATTAAAAGAGAGATAGTTAAAACTAATGGTTAGACAGCTGAAATAGAGCAGCTAAAAGTAAAGAATAAATAGTTGAAATAGTCAAATCAACCTTCACACTGACAATTCATCTGCATGAAAAAAAAAATACTGTAACAGTATCCACTTCTACATAATAAATAGTGTTGAATAACATCTGCTTTATAATCTTTTAATTCAGAATATATTTGGAAAATAACTGGTGGTGTTGACGAGGATTGGGACACTGTCACACCGAGCACATTTGCAGCAGTGTAAACAAACTCTGGAGTGTCTCTGTTCTCTTGTAAGTGTGTTCATGGGAGTAACACTGTACCTGTTCAGGTGTAGGATTGATGGATCCAGAGGCATGGATATTGGGGACCTGAGGGGTGGTGTAGGCTGGTGGGACAACTTGTGGTGTGGGCTGAGTAGTGGTGGTGGCAAACTTATGTAGGGTGGAGTCGCCCTCTGGAGCAGAAGCCACCTAGAAGCAACAGAGAAAGAGATAATAGGCATAACAGAACGTGACAAATTAACTGGAAAGATAATAATGCTTGGTCTTTGCACAGAAACTTCTGCACACATTTGAGATGCTTAGTATGACGCCTCCTACCCGCTGAGGTGTGTGTATAGGTGACAGGGTCTCCAGTTCTGACAAGGGGAACTCGATGCCTTTCCTCTTTAGCTCCTCGTAGATTTGGACCACGCCTGTGAGGTCTGGACTGCTCCTGAATGCATCAGCCCATGCCTGGAGAAGGAACCGTGAGAAAAGAGTTAAAAGAAAATATAGGGAGAGACTGATCAAACCCACCCCAAAGACAATGGGTAAAGCGAGGGCTGACACAGCAAACAAAGCCAGTGTCAGAATACTAAAAGAGGCCTGTTCTTTGATCATTTCAGTTTGTTTGCCTTGAATACATTGAGCCAAAAAAACCCACAAAGCTCTTGGCTTCCCTCTCCCAGCAGTGGACAGGCTAAAGCAACACTGGGCCATTATAACAGCTCAAATACATGACACACTTTCAAAAAACAAGTACACAAGGACTTTGAGGGAGTTCTACTCGGTCAATTGATCTAAAATTCAAATTTAAATTATGGTTTCCTTGCTTTGGTTGACGTAACTAAGTAACTTAAACCAACATATGCAAAATAAGTAGAATTAATCAACTTAGAATGACTCTAAACATACATAAATATTGTAAGGACTATTGTACAAACATGCTCACGTTTTTCATCTCCAGGGTACACCTGAGAGATGAGACAGGTGGTTAGGGAGCTGCACAACACAAACGCAGACTGTTGGCCAACTGTGTATTACCTGCCATGCTAAAGGAAATGTCAACAATACTCTTGCTGTTGTGTAAAGGGAGTGCTGGTCAACACATTTTCCCACACAGTATTTCCCAGCTCACCCTTCTCTTGCAAACTTGTTTGGCTAATGACTAGACAAACGAAAAGCAATTAGATTCATCCCTCTCCCTCATAGCAACTGTATGCACCCCCTCTCCTGGATCCATGCTGTAAACTGCAGTCACATGGTCTCCCTGGTGGGAACAAGAGCAGCCCACATGAGCCCAGCAGGGTTACCCGAGCTGTGACAGGTAACTAGAGCTGCTCCTGGCTGAAGCCCTGGAGACACAGTACCTTTACCTGAGGCTCTGCCTGGGGATGACAGGACTTCTGCACAGCCACACATACTATAACAAAACACTTAAGCTGCACACCTCTCACTAACTGACTGATTTCTCTCATATCCATGTACAGCAATAAAAAAGAAAATGTAGACTCAATACCTGTTTTGGGAATAAACTATTAAGCTTTATGACATGTACTGACTATTATGACACACAAGGGAACAAACCAACACTAGGTGCAAGCAATTTTACTTTTAGCTTACTTGAATCAGGGCGAGTACTTTATCTTGAACGATCGTAGGCGGGTTGTTTTTAGGGGAGATGATTTTAACCAGCACGCCATCAACAAAGTCCCTGCTTGTGACCAAAGCATGAAAACGATGGCCGCAGTTCTTCACACATGTCTCCAGGACCTGGTGGATGCAGAGCGGAAATAATGTGCAAACTGTGAATAAAACACTGTTATAGGCGTTGCTAAAGTTGGACATAGTTAGAATGGACATTTTGGATTGCAAATTCTATGTGAATGCAAATTATGTGATCTAATCAAGTGGGCCAAGGTGATTCGCTCTACATGAGATTACAATATGTGTGAGGAAAAAGGAGAACTAAACAACATGAAGAGCATTTTTAAGACTGTAACATGTAAATACAGTGAAGCTGCCCTCCTATTGCCCCCTTTTAACTCACCGTTAAAGCCAACATCACTTCCCTATAGTTCCTGTTGCCATTCAGCCTCTTCTTCACTGCTCTAATGGCATCCTTAGGCCTGCACACAGGCATAAACACAAATAAAAGCACACATTAAAAACACACAAGAATAGCAAAGTACAATATGCCACAAACAAACACAATTACCAAGAACTTAATGGCCGATGGCTTTTCGGGGCATTTTGAATGTCACTGACAGGATGATGGACAGCACTTGCAAAAATACCAGGCGCAAGCACATGTCAATCATTCCTTGACTTTTCACAATCTCTGCATTGTTCATGTGACTGTTCCACTCTGAGGAAGTAATAATTAACTTTTGAATTCTTTGACCACTAACGACAGATCAAATCAGCCACACAGCAGTGGGCGTATGACACCCTTTGCATTCCCCGAGAGACAGAAAAAAGTAGAGTCAGACCTCTTTTTATAGATTGCTGATACACAGTGCACTGCATTAAGCCAGCCCCACCTGTGCCAGTATACAACCCACTAATCAAACAAGACCTGGATGTCAGAAACCAGCTTAAACATACAGTACAAGGTTAATGGAGGAATGAGATAAGCAATGAGGCCTTGCATAAATCCACCTTACACAACCAGAGCTAGCCTTCTCCTTGTATGACACAGATAAAGAAAAGAGGAAAAGGACTGACTCTCATACTACATCTTGCTTCAGCATTATGTTAACAGCACAGGAACAAGGAAGACAGAATTAAACTAATGCATATAAGAGGATTAATCAATAACATATATTGATATTGATTGATTTTTCCCTGGGTACTCACCCATCCTCTGTTTCATTGATGATGTCACATATTTCCATGTTGAGGGTCCAGTCTTCACTTTGCAGAGAGCCATCAGTGGCTCTCTCTGAAAGACACAAACAGTTAGTTCAGGAAACACATTGTAAAGACGTCTCAGTAAAACACAGCACAACAATTATGGGATTTTGACCGGTGGCTAGCTCACTGTTAGCTAACAGAGCTATTAGTCATCATTTAACACATATGTTAAGTAATTGTATTCGTTGACGTTTTTTAGCACTGACCTAGAAGCTGACAACAGCGGAAAACAGACCTTTAGTAAGTTAACGATATGTCTAGCACAATGACAGCAGGGGTTACCGTAACTACTAGTTAGCTAGGCGGCTAACGGTGGCTGTCCAGCTGTAGAGAACTCATTCAGAGACGTTAGCATGCTAAAGGTAGCGAGAGCGTAAACGACTGTCGCACAAAATAAACACATTTCCATGACATATACGTCTATCTTCACGCGTTGTAGTTTGCTATACATCTGGTTACATACCAATGCAATGCCCCACTGGGGTACTGTAAGGATTTCCCAAAAGGAACTCCATCTTGCTCGACAACAAACAACCCAGTCCATGGGATGATGATGATACATGAGGGAACGTCCACCGAGTCCCGCCCACAGAGCAACGTAATTGGCCAAGAAATCCTGACCTTTAATGTGATTGGACAGTTAGAACATCCGTCATGCTAGTTTGGCGATTGTAAATAAAAGACACCAAAGGTTGCAGCCATAAAACTCTAATGGCTATTTCATGGCAGTGGTACTCACTGCGATATGAGCTGATGCAGACGCAGTATAGTCACACATGGTGATTAATGTTGACAGACATAAGAATGTTTTGCATTTTGGGTTTTAATTCACAGTAAAGTTAGGTAACATACATTGCTTACGATAAGTGGAAAGAAAACAGACACATATGACTGCCAAAGAAGCAAAACAACTTCAGCTCTGCATGTGAAAAATATTTCTGGATGAGGATCCAATCCACTTCGCAATAAAATAAAATAAATTGTAGAAACAGAAGTGTGTTGTGAAGATGATACTGGTGAATAGGCTTTCTGTGTGCAGCATTCAAGCTTTCATCTCATTACCACAGAAAATAATTTGAATGTAGCATGTTTCACCAACTGTAAAGTGAATATTTTGTATATGCAGCGCACCATTTTTGGACACTACACAGTATGAATAGTGTGCATAGAATATGCACTTTTCCAGTATTCAAATGTAGCGCACAGAGAAAGCAGGCATGGAAACAACATTCCACAACCAGACAGACAACAACATTAGTCACCATTCTCTTCAAACCGTGCGGCAGTGTCCAAAATGTCATGGATGACTGAGAACTGACTGGAAAGTTGGTGAAGGGTGTCACACTTGGCAGCTGCCACATATAAACACTGCAAAAATACAGCCAATGTTTTACTGGAGAGAGCTGACTCAATAACAGATCACAAACGCAACAGCTGTCACTGTTAAATAGAAATGACAGGAAGTGTTGTGCCTGTCTGCATGGATGTAGAAACATGAATAAAGAGAGGTGCTTGGGGTGTATCTCTGAGGGGCAGATCCGCTGAGTGCTCACTGACGTTTATGTTTGAGCTTATCATTCTCAGTCCTGCATAAGTTTGCGTTTGACAGTTGAACTCTCAGATGAGAGGTGAACAAAAAGAGTTCCAGCAGCAGTTCGTGCCCTCAGCTCATACATGTCGTAGTCGTGGACCCACTCCACATTTCCCCAATGCCGGATCTATGCAGGAGAAAAAAAACACGTTAGAGGAATAAACAGAGAACAATGAGGTTGTCTGCTGGAAGAGCAGCAAGCCAACCTTTATGTTTCTCCATTGTTACACTGAAGGCACTACAGGCAGCAGCGCAAGATAAAAAAATCATTACTAGTAGCAAAAACATTTGCAGAAGTTGTGTAAACAAGTAAAACCAGGACTCAGAGAAGCAAAATCAGCCTCTACACTGACTTGTACGTTGGGTGCTATCACGTTAGGTTTCATGAAAAATCTGATGAAAACAGAAGAGGGTGCTGTTCTTCCAGAGTACAGAAGAAATACGAACATTAAGTAACAATAACAATGTCCCAAGATCGGGACCACCACACATCTTGACAAAGGCCTTTTGTTTATGGTTATTATAAGAAATAAATATGCTAATGATACCAATTAATACCAAGTTGACGGAAAAAATCATGTTTCCCTGCTTCTTTCCTACCTGGTATTCCTCCTCCAGTCTGGAGAGCAGCACAGCCTGTTCCACACTCAGATGTCTGTCAATCGTCCCCATCGACAGCACGACAGACTTCAGCTGGTTGATCACATACTCAAGCCCTGCACAGGAGAAACCATATTACTGCATAGCTCTGCCCTACTACTATTACAGCTTACAATAGTATTTACCCAAGCAACAAGATCAAATATCACAACACTTCCCATTTACTTGTCTATTGCTCATTTTCAGTTGCACAGTTTACAGTTACCAAACAACCAAAATGAAAACTCTTCTGTACATGTCACATTTAACACATAACTGTTAAAAGCCCTGTTTTACCTGTCAGGGACCAGAAGTTGTAAGAATTCAGGTGTTGCCGGAACGTGTCTTTGGTTGCCTCTGGGATCTCAGGACCCAAAATATTGGACGAGGAGCCAATAGTGACATTGTATCTGCAAATAAGTTGAAGGAGTTAAAGGCAATTAGGAAAGAGCTTAATACAGAAGCTTAATTTACAAGGGCTGCATCACCATTTGGCAGGCGATGTTCCTTCACAAAATCTAATGCTTCCGTTACCTGTTTTCAATCCAGTGCAGCAGAGGGTCCCACTCATTCTTCTGTAGCTCAACCAAACCTTCAGGCTCCTCTACTCTGTAACTAAACAGATAATCAACATCATTAACAGTTAAAGCAACAACTGCAAATAACTTACTAATAACAGTGTACAAAAAACACCTAACGTTACATATCTCTGCAAATAACCAACAACATTTAAACTCTAAGTCAACACCCCAAATGCAGGACAGTACCTGCAGCAATTAGCCACAATGATGTGAAAATAATCAGTTAATTTTATCCTATTGTAGTCATTGTGCTGAATTTCTCACGTCTTTTACAAACTAGAGTTTTTCATTAAAAGGGCGTCACTTCATTCATGCACATTTAATATCTACTTGGTTATTATGTTGTTGCTGCTGTCATTACACACACTGATTTGTAAACAGTGGTTATATCTGGTATATGAATGTACAAAACACTGAATTAGTTATTGTTGTTATTCATGGCATGTTTTGAAAATACGTAATTTGATAAAAGGCTCAAGTCAATAAGGATTATACCAGATAGTATCAGTCTCTAGGAACTTCAGGGCAGCACTGATCATTTGGTCCTTGGTACGTTGGGTGGGATTGTCCAGAGCTGTGTTGCACAGTGTAGTCTGCAAGAGGAGTGCACCAACATTACTATTTCAGTCAGTTACATTTTTCGTTAGTGGCATAAAAAGATTCAAACTAACTTTGCAGTTAGTTTTGGAGCAAACGATCTTGTCTCAATGGAGGTTCTGGGTTGCAGCTGCTCATAGAATAAGCTATATATTTCTTTCTGTCTCACATACATAGAATAAATCAGGGTTTCTCATACTTTTTTGGAAACCACAACTTAGATTTCCCCTCTCAAATTCTTACAACCATCCCACAAGAGGACCTGTAAAGTTTGTCATGTCAATTAGCATACAGGGATGTTCACATCACACATAAAACACATCAATAGAGCTATTTTAAAATTCTCTAAGGATCTCATCTACATATCAAGCAACCCTAAATTGGGTCTGACCACAAGGTTACAAACTCTGCTTTACACACAATCCAAAGGCCGTACCAGGTGCATAGTGTAGAACTTGAGCGTGTCCCTTTGAGCATCCCACTCGGTTGCCACGGCGATAGCCAGGGCTTCATTTGGTACTGTGAACAGCTTCCCACCAGGAGTTTTCAGTTTCCTTTTGTCTAGGTTTACCTCATATAAACCACCTACATAAGAAATGAAAAACATATTCATAAAGCAGAAAAATGACTATTATAAGGAGAATGAACAGCTCGTTAATAGCTCTATATCATAACCTTAAAAGCCCTTAAGGAAGCTAGGAGAAACACCATACTCGGACCTATTACTGGTGACATTTCACACCTACCTTCACCTTGGGATATACTGACATCTTGATAAAATCTTTTTCTCTCTGGAAACGACAGAAAACTTCAGTCAACACTCGCACTGCAAGGTAAAGTTATACATAATGCTGCAGCAAGGAGTTACACCATGTATCTTACCTGCTGTGGCTGTGGAGTATTTCAAAGCGAGCGGACAGTGCTGACTTCTTGGCCACACGTTACCGAGAAGAGTATTTCCAAACAGTCCCTGGACTCTAACAAGGCTCCTCAACATAGCGGCAGTGAAGATGTGAACATGTAATGTTTTGAAGAAAAGCTAGCTCAAATGCTAGCTACCACTTTTAGCTCGGCTACCTGCTTCACTTAGTTAAAAAGATGCAGCATTTTTTTTGGAGGTGTATTAGCATCAATTCTTTTATCTACTTGTTTCTACGGGTTAAGTGTATAAAGGCGTTATGTCTCTATTTACTGCCGCACATTTCTTCCTCAGCTAAGCTCATATACAAGCTCCTGCGTTCAAAAACACGCGTGTGACCTTCTGCGCTTGACAGATAGCGTCGCAAATATTTTTGATAGTTGGGAAATGTAGTTTTAAAAGCGCTTCTACGCACCCTTACGTAACAGGAACAAACTACACCCAAATATTCCCATAAAGCCTTCCGCAAGTCCAACCAATCAGCGTTGAAGTTCTTAGCAAGGTGAACTCCGTTGACCAATGAGAAGAGCGGATTCTGCTACAGCGCCGCGTCGAAGTCCACTCCACTTTCTGGGAGCTTGGTGCCCGGTAAACGAAACTGTGGAGGAATCGGGGGGGAATTTAATGTTGGTGGACCTCTTCAGTCCTCCCCCACCTCTTCTAAGACGCCGACAGAGTCTATCGCCCAGACGGCAATTGCCCGCGGTCGGTGCCCAGCCAGCGAAGCGGGAGCCATGCCTGTCCCCGCTGGATACCTCAGCGACTCCCCTGCCGCGGCCTTCGCATCCTCGGCCTCGCTTATCCCGCCGCCTCCGATAAACACCCAGCAGCCCGGCGTTGTCACCTCGCTGTTGTACAGCGGCTCCAGGTTCAGGGGCCACCAGAAGAGCAAAGGGAACTCGTACGACGTGGAGGTTGTTTTGCAGGTGGGACTGTGGAGCGGATATTGCACCCTTCAGGCGAGCTGTCAGGGGCATTTGGTGATCTGTCAAACGGGCGGTGTGATGATTGACAGCTGGAAAATCAATGAGCGCTGGCCTGTGGTTGAGTAACTCGCCTAGCTAGCTGTGGATGTAGCAGTGCCTGCGACTGTTTACTAGCAAACCCTTTTCAATTATAAGGATACATTTGATTTGATGTTTTTTATTAAAAATGCAACTTAATAGAGGTTTAATCATGTTTGGCTTCTGCATTTGTAAGAAGAACCTTATAAACCTGCACGTCTAGTATAGCAGATATGATATACAATCAAATAACAGCATTTGCATGTATTTTAACTTGCATGTAGAAAAAGTAAATAAGAAATAAACATTCTTTACTGTGATTTCTTTTAAAGCATGTCACCATGGAGGATTCCTACTTGTGCGGCTACCTGAAGATAAAAGGACTGACTGAGGTGAGTGGAGTAATTCAACATTAAACATAAATCATTTAAGCTGGGTCTGCCCACTGCTCATTGTGTGTGTCCTTTTTAAGAGACTGGTACAGTCTAGCTCCAGGGTTTCCCATTCTAGAGGATGTTAGGGTATGCTACTACAGATTGAGCACAGCAAAGCTACCTGAACTGAATAAAACACACGGGACATGACAGAAAGCCTTTTCTGGATCATTGTCGTGTTGTGGTAAATTATACGTATTTGACAATATGGCTTAGTAACATGTCAAGGTTTAAATGTGCAGTAAGCATGACTTTATTGTCTGTGACCTGAATAAGCAATATGTTATGTCATTTTCTGGATCAAATCGGTCACAGTAGACTGCAGGGTCAATGTTAAACTTCTTATCGCATTGAATTTGTTTTTTCCTAAGTAATTCGATAATAAATATTGTTGCCATTGTTGTCTATATATAGTATATATTACAACCTAACCAATCAGTATATTCTTATTTACAATATGCCACAGTCTGACTGCAGTGAATAAAAGCAAATAGTTCTACCCTGTAATTAGTGCTGGAATAAAAACACTGATGGACTTACTATTAACATTGGGTGTGACATTCTTTCACTGTTTCTTGTTTGGCTGCACCAAAGCAAATAAAACGTCACTGTTTCTCCGTTGCGTTCACTCTCGCAGGAATACCCAACTCTGACCACCTTCTTCGCCGGAGAGATCATCAGCAGGAAGCGGCCATTTCTCACCCGGAAATGGGATGCAGATGAGGATGTGGACCGTAAGCACTGGGTAAGCTTTCATAATCTACACAAGTGCTGTACTGCATGGTGTTTTGCCGTGACATAATCCTTTTACTTTTTGTGTCAAGGGCAAGTTTCAGGCCTTCTACCAGTATGCAAAGACGTTCAACTCGGATGATTTTGACTATGAGGATCTGAAGAACTCTGACTATATCTTCATGAGGTGGAAGGTAAGGTATTGCCTAAATTGAGCCTGACCATATGTTGTAGTAAGTCACCTCTGAACTGCAGCTCCTGCTATTTCTCACCCTGTCCCCGTCCCCACTCAGGAGCAGTTTCTGGTCCCTGACCACACAATCAAAGACATCAGCGGCGCTTCCTTTGCTGGATTCTACTACATCTGCTTCCAGAAATCCACAGCAACGATCGAGGGCTACTACTACCACAGGAGCTCAGAATGGTAACGCTGCACAACACTAGTTACTTTGAGAGGAGGTTGAGTCATTTTGCGACTTAGCAGCCCCGTGAGTGAAAGGTTGCTGGATCAAATCCCAGACCAGCTGGAAGATCTGTGTAGGGAAAGTCAAAAACAGAAAATGTTTCCAGCTTTCTGCAGCTTCTCTCAAGGTGCCCTTAATTCTTGAATTCTTCATGGGAGCTGCTCAGATGATTAGTACATGAATGTGGCTTTTCCAAACAGCTCCAGCTCAGACTGTGTGTAACCTTATATGGATGAAGCACAAAAATCCAACCCACAGTTTGTTGCATTTGAATTATATTGCCGTACTGCCTGGTTATAAGCAAACTGTGGGCTTCTTGTACTCTGTCTTTAGTTTTTTCAGTTTTATTTGACATTCTTTGGAATTTCAACTGCCTTTGCACATAATTCTTTCACTATTGTTACAAACGCCCTCTGATTTCATTCCAGACAGGGTTTTTTTTATCCTCTTCTCTAACCCTTCTAAAATACTTGGAAGGAGTTTTGTTTTCCTCTCTGATTGTAGAATTTCTCTACTTTGTACAATTTTTCAAAAGCAGAAAATGATTAACAACCAGCGGTTCTGTCATACTTGCTATGATAATGGCATTAAGCATTGTTGTGAAGAAAGAAAACGGTATTAACTGCAACATAAACTACTTGTGGTTACAAGTAACTTGTTTGTCGGATTGACTCTATGCACTGCCTTTTAACACCTCTGGTGTGCAAACCACACATGAAGAAAAAGCAGAACATGATCATCAGTCCAAACTGTGCATTGCCCTCAATTCATCTTGTTCCTCAAGTATAATTACCTACTGGCTTTCAGATGTCAGCACCCACCTTTTTATTCTAGTGAACCCTTTCATTTTGGATTTGTTTTTGACAAACTGGACTGGACACAGTATACAGTATACTACAGCAAGCACTCATCCAGCTACAGTAATACAACAGAAGAGCAGCTGGTTTATCTGTTTATTGTGCAGTCAAACAAACTCTCTTTAATACATGCTATGAGCAACTGTAATCTGATTTCATGCTGTGCATGGTGCAAGTAGTTTGCCACACAACGGCAGGGCACAGTAAAAGTTGGTTACCTTGCTGAGGAGTTGAGGGTGTGTAGCCCGTTACCTGGAGCTCTTCGACAGCTCACTGTGGCTACTCCTCCTTCTTCTCTTCTTGTTAAAACTGATCCACTGTTAAAAAATAAAAAAGAAAGAAAGAAAGAAAAGAAACGCTTAAAATGATTGTGAATGAATTGTGATCAGTGCTAATCACAAATACATTGTGTTTCTAGTGGCTTCTTCACAATTAAAGCCACCCCATGTTTCACCAGTTGAATGCTTTTAATTTGAAGCAGTGGCAGCAGGATGCTCCATTTGCATTAGCAGCAACTTAATTCAGCCCTAATATGGTCAGAATAGAGGAGTAAACAGTGAAGCTGATATCAATGAGATAAAATGAACCTGGATTTTATATCTCAGATTAAATGAAATGGACTCCGCCACTAACAATGAGTGACTAATCTGAGGGGGTAATTGCTGAATGTAAATATCTTAAATAGTAAATACATTGATTGCAGAAAAAATTTCATCTAAATAAACCACTTAAAAACCCTTTATTATCTGATTTTAGATTATCTGAATGGAGCATTATTTTAGCTCATGAAAAGTGAATGTTTTGGAGATAGGTGGTTTTTACAGGACAGCAATGTCATGCAGCCTGAAAGCCTCAATGAATAAGCAAACATGCCTATGATCATGTACATGCTTTTTCAGATATTTCATTAGCTAGGGAGCTTGTGATTACATGTAATTAATAAATGACAAGGCTGCCCTGTGCACCTTTTTATTAAATGTAACATATGGCATGTCCTTCTAACACACATACATATTCTAACCTACACTGTGTTGTTATACTACAGGTACCAGTCTCTAAACCTCACCCACGTTCCTGAGCACAGTGCAGCCATCTATGAGTTCCGGTGACAGCGGCCGGCATCGTGGATCTTTTTTTTGATGGACAGAGACTTAAAGCAAAGCAGAGGTCTGCGGATGCTACTGAGGAGGAAAAGGAGAACGATTAGGGATGAGAATTTGGGCTTTGGAAAAGTGCAAACTCTTACATGTTCCCAATAAGTGGACGGACATCTGATTGACCAGTGGACGGGGATGTAAGACAAATGAATGTATGTATGGATGAGATGAGAAGGAAGAAAGGAAAAGAGTGCAGCTCAGCTCCCCTGGCCGGAGCTTGTAAAGTTAGAACCAGCAGCAAAGACTGGGTGTGGCTCATATAGTGTACCCCTTTCTTCATTTGTTTTTACGTCTGTTTTTTAAAAAACGCTTGGCGCTGCATCTCAAGACACTTTATAAGCTGAGTTGGGAATTCCCCCTCTTGTTTTTGCAACTAGAAAACGTTTCCAGCTTTCATCCTGCCGATGTGAGTGAGCAGTAGAAACACAATTGACTGCGAGCTGGACAAGGATTCCTCTGAGGCGTCTGCTCTTATAAACACAATCTCTCAAGAAGTAAATCACCAAGTCCGCGCTGAAAAGCAAAGAGAGAGAAGTTTGGGTTTATGATTGTTTGGAGCTTTAATCAGCCCATAAGCTAGAATGACAGTATTTTTTTAAAGCTAAGCTGATTCTTTGTTTGCCCGCCAAGAGGATATTTTGTTATTTTACTCTAAATGATGGATGCAGAGTGGCACTTTTTAAAGGCTGCAATGTGATTAACACAAAACGAGCTTTCCCCCTGTGTTCATACGATTGCTTGGGAGATTATTATCACATGGGATTGCTGTGGATCTTGTTCTATTGAGTTACATTTGCACAAAGATAGACTTTATGTTACTAATGCTTGCAGTCAGCATTTTTTACACTCACGTGCCCTAGTACATAAGCATCAAGGTGGCAGGTCAAGCTTTTTGACTAGTTTTTAAGGGTTTTGACTGTGTGTGTGGGGGGGGAGGGGGTTAGAGCAAAACAATCACATACAAGTATTAAAAAAGAGAGTATTTTTACCCTGCACTCTGCATTAAACAAAGAGTTTTTTACTCCCTTGTGTCATTTTAAAGATCCCCACTACCCCTACATTTATGTCTCCACGACTATGCAACACTTTCAACATAGCACTCTCCAAACATAAAACCTTCAGTTTTCAGAGACAGAATTTTATTCTATCCTTATAGTATATGAAAAAAAAAGAAAGAATCTATCTTCATTAAAGGAAATATTTTTGTTAAATTGCCTATGAAAACACTCCCTAATCATGTTCCTTCATGTGATGGTGCCATGTTTCTAAAGCTTATCAGAGTTGTATTATAACAGATCAGAAGTGTGTTTGTTTGAGAAGAATCCTGGATTTCATTGATGGTGTGACTGTAAAGAATGGATTTTGGATTTTAAAAAATCATATCAAAACACCCTTCACTGTGTCTTGCTTGTTTGACCAGTATACCACATCATGTTTTTAATATTTTCATACCACATCTCACATTCATTTTCAAGTTATTTACTCATTTTAAACACTAAATACAGTTAAATAAAAACATAAAGTCTTTGTCAGCGCTGATTTTAGAATTTCCCTAAATTATCATCTTGGTCGTGCATTTGCATGCTGTAAGAAGAGTCCTAATGCTGATTCCTGGCTGATATTTGAATAGTCACTTCCTACACTGCACTGCCCTCTGGTGTGTTTAAACATATCATACAGTCTTCTGGTGTTTTTTAGCATGATGAGCTGACATTAGGACAGCTGTTGCATACTGCACAAGAAGCATGCACCAACAAAGCTTAAAGGTACTGTGTTGATAGACAAAAATAATTAGAATTCTTACTGTTATCAAAGCTTTTTGCAACAACTAGGGTTGTGCAACTAAAGCTTGTAGCATCACTGTGGCAGGAACACAGTGGATTTAGCAGTATGGAAATGTTGGACACTGAACAAACCCCAGTTGACAAAACAACTAATAAATAATATAAGTCTACAGCCATGCCAGAGCCTTGTGAGGTTCTACTTAGTTATTTAATTAGCTTAATGCTAATGCTGTTGGGGGGGTGAACGTGTTGCAGACTTCATGGCAATCCATCCATGCTGACACAGTCACTCAGAACTGCTATTGTGAACCTCATGGTGGTGCTAGAGGAAAAGTCAAGTGATCACCAAAGTCCTTCCGTGCCAATCCATCCAGTAGATGTTGAGATATTTGGCTGAATAAGTGAAAACTTTGACTTAATGATAGTGCTAGAGGAAAAGTCAGGGGATCATCATAGTTGTTTGGATTCACCCTCCAGGCGCTATGGATATCTGTTCTGAATACAACAGTAATCCATATGGTTGTAGAGATATTTCAGCCAGCATTGCCATCCATTGCACCATGCTGCTAGCTGGGCTCAAAACAAGCCTGAATTTCTTGCTCTTCTGCTTTTGAAATTTTCCACAGGCCTGTCTCCTCCAGATTTTTCCCCCTAGTTTCATAATCAAAGTGCTAGACTGCAGAGTGTGTAACTATCTTTGCTCTACATTTCAGTGGAGGTTTATCCTCTGTACAGTACAGTGGCCATGAAATCTTAGACTAAACTTGTCAGGTTTGGCCCTACTGTTTGACTTGGCTTAACTTTCCAAGTCAGAGTCAGACTGTGGTGAAAAGCAGGTGCACCTGGGAATAATAATGTCGACAGGGTTGCAGATAAAAGCTGACTTGGCAGCAGCCTAGCAATACAAATATTTTGGTATGGTATCAGTCAGAGTTATAGCTTTTAATTTTTAGTTTTAGTTTAGTTTCACTTTCTAGAGTGGGTTTTTATTTGTTTAAAAATATTTAGTTTCGTTTCAGGGTTATTATAAAGATTTAGGCAATATTCAGTTTAGAATAAGTATTACAATACAAACACATTGACTTACAGTTATATAATCTAGTCTCAATAAACATACGCACCAATGCCTGCCAAGAAATTGACAACAAAAAAAACATTTCCTGCATATTCTTATTTTATTTGTTAGTTTCTAAGTACACAGTGTAGTTTGAGTTATTTTTATTTTATTTCAGTTAACTAAAATCCTTTTTTAATATTTGCCTCTGAGATTTAGTGGAGCAAAAGTATAAGGTTGCATAAAATGGAAATACTTAAGTGAAGTAAAAGTACCTTGAATTTATAGATAAGTACAAAACTTGAGTAATTATATTTCACCACTGGTTTTACAAGTGCTGTGCAGAAAGAAAGAAAGAAAGAAAGAAAGAAAGAAAGAAAGAAAGAATAATGTCAAAAACAGCAGGCTGCTGCAGGTGTAGAACTTTATCCTTATATGATGTTACATAAGTTGTAATGGAATAAATGTGGCTCAGTTACAGTTGACTGACTGATAATTATACAGCTGTCTAGAACAAGGAATGTGGAGTTTCCAGTGACAGTATGACAGTCGAACTAACCTTTAAATAAACAGGACAACATTTATAGATGGGTGACAAACTACAGTGCAGTATTGCCTGTGTGAAGCAGCAGATGAAATACAATATGTTATTATAATAGTGTTATAATATGTTTATTTGTGAAAAGGATTTATCCTCTACAGTACAGTAGCCAGGAAATCACAGACTACACTTCTCAGGTTTGCGTCTACATTGTTTAACTGTGGTGAAAAGTAGGTGCACCTTACATTTCTGCCAATAAACACTAAATGTTACACACTGGACCTTTAAAGAAGTCAAATCATCTGTTAGGAAACAGCAGGTACATTAGCCAAAACCTGCACAATTATATAAAACAGGTCAAAAGGAACACTATGAGACCGAATGCCCTTATCCTGTTAATTGGCATGTAATAATTAGTACGACATTCCATCTGTAGACAGTCATTTGCACATAACTGCAAATTACACTGTATGCCTTTGTGCCTGTGCCTATTTGCAGGTTGCAGAACAATAGATTATTTTTTGCATCCTCTGAGACATGAAATATGTATGTGAAACAACCACAGTCGTGGCAGTTAATATTCTGGCTTCAAATAGTGTTAATGTTGGCACGGATACTGCTGCTTCCTTGCCAGAAATGTCATAACCAGTGGTTCCCATAACCAGATTAAAAAACAAAAGTGATTGCAATCAGGGCCCCCAAGCTGTGGAACAACCTGCCAGAGGAGGTCCTGATGTTTCGACAACTATCGATTGGAATGCCATGAAATTTGGTAAGTTGTGTGTCTCAGTCCAGTCCACTTTGTTTGTTTTGTATTAACAGAACCAGGGCTGCATGCAACAGCACACACACAGAAAGATATTCACTAAATCTAAAAAAAAAAAAAAGTTTTAGCATCATTTTAGCATCATCGGCATAAATAAAGATATATAAATAGATAAAAATTAGATAGAAAGGTTTATAAGTCGATGGATAGCATTGTCAGAATGTTGCCATGCCTCACAGACAGGCACAGAGAGCAACTCGTCTTCATAGCTTTTACTTCACAAAAACAATATTTCATTCTGTAACTTATCAGAATATGTGCGATATATTTAGATTATTTAATGTAATTTTTTTATTTGTATGTTACATTATTTCAAGTTGATACTGAACTTGGACCCATTTCAGTCACCGAAACCAAATAGTTTCCACAAGTCCAGGTAAATCCCAGCTGAATGGAGGGGATTACATGTACAGGCAAAGTACATGTGGGTCAGTTGTACAGTAAGGTGACTCATTTGTAAGATATCAGTGCCTTACTTGTGACATCATGCGTTCTTTAACACAACATGCCAATAAAACACTTTCTCACATAGAGGAAAAACATCACAGTTTGTAAGAAGGGGTCACAAAGATCAGCTCCCATTCACTTTCTCACCAAACCAAACTGAATGCATAAAATGTTTGCAGCGATGGCACATTTGTCAGGACAAACAGGTTAGAGCTACTTCTGGTTTGTTTGGTCTGTTTTCTGTCTTAAGAAATTAAAGGTGTAGTCAGTGATGGATGAGTATGATATATGGCTCATACACGAAAGCATGTGAGTGACAGCTTACACAACCCCAAAAGATAGCTTCGCAGAACAGCATGTACCTTAACTATGTCATCACCTATGTATCCTATTGTACCAGAGGATAGAAAGCTGACAAAGAGTTAATAAAAATTAAATAAATAAACAAAATATTGAGCCTTTACAGGAACTGTAAATCACAAGGGTAATTTCAGTATTGCAGGATTATATTTTGGGTGACTCAGAGGGTGTATCAGGTACAAACTGGTTGTTCTTGTGAAAGTGTATCTCTTGGAACCAAGCATTAGATTTACGGGCAATGGCTATAAAATTACGGTCACTGGTTTGTGGCACTGCACAGCTTCCGTGTCTGATAACAACTGTTTATAAACTCAGTAGCTTTACACCCTTATCTACTGATTCCACCTTCTTCTGCGCAGGCTAGTCGACAACCTTCAGCCACGTCTTTAAGAAAGACATGCCTATAAAAAATGTGTGTTTACCAAATACATATGGCATCAATTAAACATGTTCACATCTGAAGCTTCCTTGTCATAGATCTTTAAATCATGTTTTATGGGCTCAATAACACTTTTATAATGGCAGAAATCTTTCATTTGGATAACACACATCTAATCTCATCAGTATTTCCTTGGCTAGAGGCAACAATCTGATTATGTTTTAGTGTTTAGTTATATTTGTATTTATATTTGTGTATTGTATCACAGATTGTCTAATCATATTAAACCCAGAATCTTATTTTTTTTTAAAGCATACTACTACAACTGAAATATCTATCTATATACAGTATGTGTAAGACCATCAATGTCCTCCTGAAGGTCCATTAACTATCTTACACATTCACCATGTACTGCTTACACCCTGAAGAACGTGGCAATGTTTGTAAGGGGCCGTACTAAAAGCCATTTACCACGAGCTTCATGTCACGTCCTCACCTGTGTGGTTAGCCAAGGTAGTTTTCCTATTCGTGTTTTGCTCATCTAACACGGCAAAGTACACACACCTATTGCTTCTATGTATGATTAAACAAACAACTCAAATTACTACAAATAACTAGGACGATTTTGCTTCCTTCTCATTTGTAATTCGAGTCACTTTTAAATGAAAATGGACAAGGTCGGGACACCTAATATATAGGATTAAATTATGGACTGTATATTCACACTTGTGAAGACGGAAAAGAGTCTGTCAGTAATATGTGCAATTTTTGTTTGCCATATTCCTGTAAATATTTAGTAGAGATAGAGGGAAATGAAAGCTATGCACCTGGACAATTTCTCTGACATTTTCATAGTCAGTTTCAAAGCTGGCCAAACAAAGAAGCTATTGTGAATCCAGTCCAAATCAAACACAATGATGCTGTGTGGTGCTATGTGGAAAGTTCTGGTGAATTTATTTTTAATACAGGAAGGAAGGTCTTTGTCACAAGAGCTTTTAATTCCACTTTCAAAATTACTGGCAAACAGAGATCAAATGCATAGCTAAACTCTGACCGATCCTCGCAGAAATGTTATTGTCTATGAGCTTACAATCATCCTCTGACAGAAAGATAACAGAAGACAAAGGACCTCTGAACAATCATACAACGAAGTCTGACATTTACAGGCATTCACGGACAGATTTATGTTCTTATATAAATCCATATACCAACATTAATAAAACATAAGGAACCACATATGTGACACGTACGTTGTTGTATATTATTTTTAGCCATTGTGGGACATTTTATTTGGCAGACATGGCTTTTTGTGGGTCCAACTAGATGTTTCTGATCAACGGCAAATGATGAGACAAGCACAAGTACCATGGATGCATTGTTGGGAAATAAAGTCTGTTTCAACATCAACTACTCAACCATTGTTTATTGTTCTGAAGCCACATCGCTGTTACGACCATGTGGTGAAAATCTTATTTAAACAGGTTAATTTCTTTTTTCTTTCTTCAGAATGAATTACAATTCATTACTCAAATTAATAACTTCCCTTATTCACCAAAACTTGACCTATATGGTTTTAAAAAGATAATTACAACGTCCCATGTCATGAATGCACTCATGCCATAGAGCCCATGCATTTCCACTTACCTAATTTACTTCTTTTTTAATGTGCTATCACAATATGCTTTGTGAGAATGTATGAGTTAGTAATTGTGTGATCGGGTGAATGACTTTGGCACGAATGCATTTTGGGTCTGAATGCGTTTTTAGAGTGTTGCGTGTCCACGTGCAGTACACATGATGTATTTCTCTCTGTACCTTCTCTTGTGTCATCAGCAGATGCCCAAAAAAGTCAGAGTCATGGTCCTCGTGCTCACTGTGGGAAACCTCATGTGGCTTTACACTCAGGTGTTGACATCTTCCCAGGTCGTACACCAAGCTGGACAGTCCCGACCTTTTACACCACAACGCTGTGTGTGTGTGTGTGTGTGTGTGTGTGTGTGTGTGTGTGATAAAATGCTGGCATCACTTCAGACAAGGACTCCACACCCACGTCCCTCCGATGAGTGGTCGGGATAACCCCCTCCGACCCATGCAATCCTCACTTTGAAGAAACACCTGCTCCCCCCAAACACGCACGTGCACAGCCCTTACCTATTTGGTCAACAGACACACACAGACACACAGCTCTCCACACTAGTTCCTGATAAGGGATATTGCTGCCAGATGACAAGTGTGAAGTGCTTGCACGTGCAAAAAAACTTTATGGGGTTGAGGATGCAGGAGATACTAGGAAACGATTGAGGAAGACAGGAGTGGAGCAGCTGAGATATTTATATATGTCATATTCTTGAGACATGAGAATGACAGCATGTTTGTTTTCTTCAGAAATTACTCTGTTTACGACTGAGAAATATACCCCGACCATGGATCAGTTGATATTAAAGCAATTATCCACATTTTGGGAACTTCCGAGTGTTGCATGAGAAAATCAATACCACTCTCAGGCGTGTCTGCTAAATATGAAGCTACAGCCAGTAGACGGTTAGCTTAGCTTAGCATACAGACTGGAAACAGAGGAAACAGCTAACCTGGCTCTGTCAGTCCAAAAATAATAAAAAATAAACTAGTCAACATGTTATATCTTATACGTGTAAAAATGACACATTGCAGTTTTAGGCAGAGTTATGGGCTGGACTTCTTCCTGGCCAGGAGCAGTGACTTCCTGGAATCTTGCTGTCGTTGTGAGGTTGCCAGGCAACCAGTGCAATTAGTGAGACTGAATGCCGCTGGGCTAGCTTACAGCTAATGTCAATACAGTTGGTATGCACATACCGACATGTCAGTCAAATTTGCACAAATGATGCAAGGCATACATTCACTTTCTGTCTGACTCCACAGTCAGGATAGGGGGCTATCTTCCTGTCTCTGTGCTAAGCTACGCTAAGATAAGCTAGCAAAGCTCCTGGCTGCACGTTTGCTTAATAGTTAGCACATAAATATGACAACTCCTGGCAAGAAGGTGAATTAGTATTTTCCTAAACATCTAACTCTTCCTTTAAATGCATTGATAGTTTGCTTTGGTATTTATAGTACAGCTTTAATAATGCAGAATTATTATATTACCATAACTAATTCTCATCAAGTTCAGCCACTACATGACCTGCAACCAGATGAGATCTTGGATCTGCTGTATGCCAGTGGTAGTATCAGCCCACTGCCTGATACCGCTTACTCCTACATATAAGCCTGTTGTTAGGAGGAGACAGTGTATCATCATCACAAGTGTGCAGCAATGCATGATGGAGTATTACTGGACAACTGACTGGGAACTGTTTCAGGAAGACCATGGAGATGACATCGAGGCTCTCCCTATATATATCTTGACAATAGGGATGGATAGGGAAGAAATGTAGCATATTTTATTATTATATTATATATATTACATTATTGCATTATATTTTATAATGTGTCATCCAATTATTAACAGATACAACACAAAAAAATGTGTCTTCTTACTTATTTCCAGGCTCCATTATTAGCCATTAAATGAAAAGCCCTTCATGTAAAAAGGCCTTTTTTTGAGCTTGTTTTGATTGGCACATGTATGTGGAGCAACTTTCTTGAGATGCCTCTTTCCAGTTCTTCTGCATTTACCTTCTTCTGTAATGTTGGAAGATCCAGCCACACCTGGGATCACGCTGCTGCTGTCCACGCCTCTGCATATGTGCAGTTTCTCCAGAGCTCAGATGTGTTTCACCCACGACTCCTCCCTCCCCCCCTCCTCCCCCTCGGTGATGAGGAACATATATAACGACTCCCGGAGCTGGCAGAGCAGCAGAGGCAGGTCAGCCAGAGACTGAAGGTCAACACAGCAGCTATTCATCCAGGGATCTGAGACACAAAGAGGCGCACGATGGTCGCTGATCAGCGCTTTGTAGTCAGTGCCCGCATTATTGGAGCTGTCCACAGGGACTCCCCAAAACTCAAGGTGAGTTAAGAAACACCTAAGACAATTTTTATTTTTTTATTTCTTTTATTGTTAAATAACTTCTGTATTTGAGATCTTTGATCGTGTATTTTTTTTTCTCTCTTATCTCTCTCTCTCCACAGATGTTCATGATATCTGTGTTATGGTCTGATGAAACTGAAGTGATCGTCTACAGGTCCTTCCAGAATTTCAAGAAATTTCATGTGAGTGCAAAAAAACAACAACCCAAAAATCACTTTGTGAACTCAGTGAGCTGTTTACACTGCAGTACACTACATTTTATTTATTAATAGTTATAAATATTTTCTTTTTCTTTTTTTTTCCAAACAGAGGCAGCTGAAAAAGAGGTTCCCTCACATGAACCCTGTTCGGAAGAACGACAGATTGATCCCCAAATTTACAGGTAAGATTATTTTAACTGTATGTTACATCTGATTGGAGTTTAATACTCCACTAAAAGCAGCCAGTAATAAACTAAAACATATTTATTCATATATTATACATGTAATATAATAATATTATTATTAATAATAATAATAATAATAATAATAATAAAAACTATATATTTTACAAATAGATTCCTTATGCTCATCCTCATTCCTCATTCCAGGGGAGGCCAGAAAGAGCAGCCTCCAGCAGAAAGGATCCAAGCGTTCTGTCCAACGCATGAAGTTCCTGGAGAGCTACTGCGACAAACTGTTGAAGTGCGACCAAACTGTGACTCAGAGCTCAGAGGTCACACAGTTCTTCATGCCCAAAGACCATGACCTGCAGTCAGACTTCACCAAGAACAGGTAGGTTTGCCACGTCACTGTTAACTCCAAATTATGTGAGAAATTTGATAGGAGTCTTGTCTTCAACGTAGCTTCTCTCTCACGCAGCATCATGATCCTGATGTCTGATGATCTGCCTGATGGGGGTGGCGTGTCTCGTCAGCATGCAGGCAGTGTCACCCACCCGTTTGTCAGTCAGACCTACCGCTGCGTGGATGCTTATGAGACGAAGGATGCCAAGAATCGTCCATTTAAGGTCGATGTGGATGAGAAGCTGGATGTCCTGATCAAAGACCCTGCAGGTCAGTGCAGCGTTTGATTTATCCTCTGAACCCTGAGCTACCGTTCACACTCACTTCTGTTGTGCTGAAGGTATATGTTTCATCTGCTCTCCAGGTTGGTGGCTGGTGGAGAACGAGGAAAAGCGTTTGGCTTGGTTTCCTGCTCCCTACCTGGAATTATGTGAAGGAGAGGAAGATGATGACACTGGATTCCAGCTAGGAGGTGAGTTATATGCTTTTAGTTGCAGTTGAATTTGAGCGTGCACATAGAGGACACACTTGATCTGATCTCATTCGACCAGCTTTATTACGTACTTGTACTTTATGAGGCTGACATTTGGCATCAATCGTGCCCATCAATTCATACCAGATGCACATTCTTAGCATATTCCTATGAAGCCTAGTTCAAAACAACCCACTTTCACTTTCTATCACTAAAACTCTGCACTCTGCTTTTAAAAAGACACTCTGTATCATTTTGTCCTTATTTTATCATATGTTTCAAGAGAAATTCTATACAGCAGTGCCAGCTTTGTGGTTTGAGCTTGTTTTCTTGTGACCTTTAGGTACCCTGTACTGTGCTGTGAGGAGTTACACAACTAAGAAGGATGACGAAGTGTCTGTGCCCATTGGCTCTGTGGTTGAGGTGCTGAGGAAGTCTGACAATGGCTGGTGGCTCATCAGGTATAACCCAATCTTTATTGTCTGCGCTGCAAACGATAGAGACTAGGGAATAAGGAAGAGTAGATGGCAGCATCAAATATTTCTCAATAAGACTAGATGTCAAATAATTTCCTAAACTTAATCATGCATTTTACTGTGTTAAATTATAATTAACAGGCTGAAATAAATTCCCTTTTACTTGTAATCCTCTCTTTAGATTCAATGGTAAAGGAGGTTACATCCCCTCCATGTACCTGCAACCATACAACAACCCCCGGGCAGGCGTTTACAGCCTGCAGAGAAAGTTGCATAGCTCCACTCTGAACCTGGCAACCAGCAGCGAACCTCAGGCTCCTTATCCACGCAGCATCAACGAAGAAAACAGCCCGCGACGGGATTCTGCAGGTCCGTCCAGAGGTGTGCCTGGGCGTCTCCACAAAGCCCGATCTCTGGATGTTCTCTCTGAGACCTGGTCACAAACACAGGCAGAGAGGGAGGCCTCAGCGTCAGACAGCCGCACACGCAGCATGAGCAACACAAGCAACGCAAGCACCTTCTCCAGCCTCTCCTCAAGCGGTGAATCATCCTCAAGTTTGAAAGAGGAAGCACAGCCTAATGTCAGCGGCAGTGGGAGCAGCAGCCCCGATGTCAGCCTCTCAGACCGCCGCGGCTCCGACACAAGTTCTGAGTCTGTCACATCCAGGGGCAGTGAGACGGCCTCAGTCGCTCCAAGGGTACCACCTAGACCCAAAACCGAGGAGATCCTGACCCGCTGCACCACCATGACCCGCAAGGCAGCCCTGGCCACCAAGGCCCGACTTCAGATTCAGCCAGAGTCCTCCCACAGCCGCTAGGGATTCTTAATCATACTATATAACTTGCAATATTTTTGATTTAGTATGTATGTAAAATATTTAACTTGTTCAACTCCACAGATCTTTCCATTGGGTCTGTCAGTCCAATGTGTTTTATGCAGCATTGTAAATATTTCTGTTATACAAATGATTGAAGAGATAGCAGCTTTAAAAGATAAATAAAGTCCACAAGAGGATGTCAAAAGTTTTTCCATTTCATCAAATGGAGCATGGCATCATCAGGTTTGAATATTTCATTCAGTAAAAGAATAATGTAGCTTCAGTGAAGCGTATGTGACATTTTCACACAGTAGTACAAAATGTTTTTTTTTCTAGCTTTTAAGCCACTTAAAGGGAAATTTAAGTGGATTGTTGGAGTTGAAGAGGTTAAATATTTACACGGAACTGTATTTTATGTAATCCTCTTTCCTCTTTGCCACAGTTTTTAACAAATAGAAATCAGTGCAATGATTACTGATGATAGATGGAAAAGATAGAATATTATCACTGAATTATTATGTACCATTTCTTTGCTATATCAGCTCAATGCTTTACTATATTTAACTAGCTCATGTACTATATGTAAATAGTTTCTCGTAATGGAAATGGTACGCCAACAGACTGAATGTCTGTGAGAATGCCTTTTGAACAACTACCAGAACAAAGCATTGAGATCTGATAGGGCTGGATCCGGGTTTTTTCCAACAGGTTTTTTATTGCCTTGTTTTTCCTTGTTGTTTTGTTTTCTTGTGGTTTTTCTATGAATATGTTATTCATGTATGAATAATAATGTAATAAGAGTTTGGCTATAGGTTGAAAAAAAGGTCAATAAAATCGAATTTGCACCAAGGTAGCGCAATGTCCCTCGTTCATGAGTGTTTAATGAATATAGAAGAGAAGAGTATGTATTTAGGTATAACCTTTCAGTTATTTCTAAGTTTGGAGGCCATGCAGAGACAGTGGCCCCATCATGTCTTTACAAATGTCTGAAGTTTCTATAAAATGTGATATTATGGTAATGCACCCTAGCATGGTGACACTACAAGTAGAGGTGATGTTTTCTACACCTTTAGCTTATGGGTGAGGATTTTTTCTTGTATGGGGCCAGAAGTAATAGGTTAATAGCAGTAATAATCTTTATTTATACAATAACAACAATATCTTTATTGATATTGCACTTTTCAAAACAAAGTCACTTGTTTTATGGTAAAAACAAATAATACAACTCAATAAAATCCTAAGCACAAGATATAAACAAGATAAATTAATGTAGATAATTACAACAAGCCTGGAGTGTTTTTTATCAGCTGCAGTCTTTGGATATTTGATGAGTAAAACTTCAGATAACACAAGCACCAATAAAATTATACCATAAGAATACATAAATGAGTGAAACTACTCTTAAGACATAAATAAAATCCCCTAATAGAAAAAAAAGAGATTAAAAAGCAGATACTGAGCATACTGATACTGAGCTAGCTAATCCGAGATCGAAATTATTTACAATCTTTACAACAAGGAAGTGTGATAGCATGACATCATAAACAAAATAAACTTTTTTGAGATAAGGCGGCCAATTCAAACTGTTAAATTTATCAGAGTAGTTCCTTAGGAATACATTGTTTTTCTTCTGTACGTATAATTTTCCTCATAAAACACACCTCAATTCGCCAGGAGTGTCTTTCACGCATTCTTATGGCAGAGAGTGAAAAACGGTATTTGTGTCAATCCTGAGTGTTGGCACCTATAATATATTACTCATAGGTGTGTGTGTGTGTGTATAATCACCTGAAAATAAGAATTGTTGCTTTTTTAGTTGTTATCTACAGAGGGAGCAGGTCCTCTTCTACAGAGTTCGCCATGTTGAACCGCCATGTTTCTACAGTAGCCCTGAATGGACAAACACTGGCTCTAGATAGGGCTTTTCGCATTTTTGCAAGCTTCCTGTCCACAGTTATGAAATCAGGATACAAAAAAGGTAACTGTAACCCATTGTAGTTACAGGGAACTCTAAATGGATTGTTGGAATTGACAATGGCTGTATTTTATGTAATCCTATTTCCTCTTTGCCACAGTTTTTAACACATAGAAATCAGTCCAATGATTACTGATGATAGATAGAAAAGATCACTGAATTATTATGTACCATATCAGCTTAATGCTTTACAATATTTTATTAGCTCATGTACTGTATGTAAATAGTTTCTCGTAATGGAAATTGTACATCATGTCACAACAGGTTATTTATCACCTTGTTTTTCTGTTTTGTTTTGTTTTCTTGTGGTTTTTCTATGAATATGTTTTTCATGTATGAACAATAATGTTATTGTAATACCAGTCATCACACAGATGACATACAGTTTATGTGGTATTTCTACAGCTATTTTCCCTTTTGTTTTCTTCCTGTCGACATTCACTTCTGTTGAAGCTACTTCTAACATTTAAGTTACTTCATACTGAAAATTCCATAAACAAGCAGGTGAAAGTATCGTTTTCATACACATACACATACCACACACACACACAAACACAAACAGATTATGCTGCGTGAGAATGTATCATGCAGTCGAGCATCTTCAAAAATGTAACAAAGTTACACAAAGGAGAGCAATTAGGGAAACTGAGAAGAAAACAAGCGGTAATTAGAGAGAGAAACTGGCTTTGTGTTATAGCAGTTATACAGAAACCAATGAGAACAGCATGTAGCTCAGGTGAGGAGAACAAAGCACAAACATGAGTTACTGCAGAGATCAAAGCTGCAGAGAGCTCATTATTATTGCAACGATATTGTAGTTTATGATTAAGTCATTATTTTTCAACAGTAATTCAGAGCAGTTTTGGTCCTGCTGACTATGGCGTCAGTGGAATACCGGTTGATAGGTTCAGTCCCCCTCCCCATCCTAATCATTTTCAAACAGTCCATAAATAACCCATTTGTAGGATTTTACCAACCTCACATTGTTGAAATGACTTAATGTTTCATTTATTATTTAATAGTGGCTAAGACCAAGACCCTTCCAAGCTGTCACAGAAATATTCTCCAGACTGGACGTGTACACTCGATGCTTCACTGAAGGGAAATTCCTAAACAGTCACTAGTCTGCCCACTCACTTCACTGCTCTGCTGCCCAAGTTATGATGGACATACTGCAAAACCAGTGAACTTGAAGAACCCTGCATTCTCTACTCGCAGTGCAAGGGAAAGACGCACATTAAGTAAATCTTCAATCCCTTTTTGCAGTTTATAGCTGGGAGGTTGTTATATTGTGTTTATGCTGGACCCTGTGCTCTACTTTGACAAAACATTCACACCAATCAGCGCTGATGGATGAGTGATGGGGCATTTTGTGCATTCATAATGTTGTTGCATCATTGTGCATTACCATCAAAAACATTTTGGAGGGTTTGAGGCTGTATATCCTTCTGGCTATGATAAAAAGCCAGTGAGACTTGGTGTAACTGAGATGATAACATATCTGCAGGGGTAGACTGTGTTACTGATCAAAACTAGTCAGTGTATTTCCATCAAATGCTGCACAAAGCCAGATTTGAAAAAGTAAACAAAACAAAATATGAATCTGTGTATTTTCATGAAGGAGGGCAACAGAATCTTTTCAATTGTGCTTCTCACCAACCTCTGCCTTTTGTTCAGATTTGTTTTTGCCCCACCAGCACCATGGATGTACAAATAGCATTGGCAGTCTGGTTGGTTCACTGGTCCAAACTAAAATATCTCAACAACTACTGGATGGATTGCAATAAAAAAGGCACATACATTCATTGTTCCTAGAGGATGAATCCTACTGACTCCCTGACTTTTCATCTGGTGCCACCAACAGGCCAAATTGTAACTCATCCAGTGCAATATCTTGACATGCAAGATGGATTGGAACAAAATTCGTTGAGACATTTATCGACCCCTGACTAGAATCCCTTGCCTTTTTTTCTACTTCCACCATGAGGTTGACATTCGTGGTTTCAATTGAAAAGTATTAGATGGATTGTCTGAAATGTGGCATATTCATGTACTGGGATGAACTCTTATAATCTTTGTAACTTTTCAGGTAGCGGCACTCATTGGGTCAAACATTAAACAAATCCAATATTTTGCTTTATGACCAATTACCAACATCCTACCTGCAAGGTCTCTGTTGATTTAATTTTCAAACTTGTGCAATGATGGAAGCTTGAGCCACAATGGACACATGCAGTAAAGTACAGTACATGATTACTTGACGTACCATAAAACCTGGTTTGTTTAATCAGTAAACACAATGCATATAGCCAACAACATTAGTTTACATTTGACAAAGAAAAACTATTTCAGTTTGTGATCCAGCATGCTTTCCCCGTGATAAGTAGTGATCAAATCCACCGGCCTAGTGCTTATCAAAAATGTCTCAGTAGAAGTCATATAATTTATTGCTATTGTCACAAATGATATGACCTGAAAGTGTTTTTGCAATAAACTGTATATCACCACAGTATTTAACCAGTTTTTACATCACATTACATTTTTACATTACTAAAGAGATAGTCAGACTAGCTATGTAACTACACCATTATATTTGATTCTGTTTGTGCAATAAAATTAGTCAAGAAAAATGTTAATGTAACGCATGTGATTCTTATGCCACACAGTAAAAGGAAATAGGTCAGGTGTACTTTTCCCCCCAAGAATTACGGTAACTCCTCAGTTTACTTTAGGAGGGGCCATTTGAAAAGAAATGATTTATTGTGCTTACAGACAAAGACAAGGAAACCTGAGGTAAATAATTAGTCAGAAACGTGCTGCTGATGGGAAAAGATGTGTTCTGGTTAAACTGCTGGCAAACCTTTTACAAACAAGTTTTATGATCTGATGTGATGGTGAGTGTGATGTACAGGAATCAGGAAGCTTCAGCAAGTGCCACGGGATGCCGTTTTGGTGAGTCAGTTAGTTCAAGAAAGGGAGTACATTTGACTGTCAAATGCATTCCTTCCTTTCTTATTTTCCTAAATTTAGACACTGTTACACACAGATTGCACAATACACTGCCATCAATATTATGTGTAATCACCTTGATGTCACTGAACAGAAACATTCCTGCTATTCATGTTTGGTACAAAGCTGACATTTCTTTTTTTTTTAATGCAACACAATGTCTGAGTGGAAGAGAAGCAGAATATGTCCATATGCACATGAAAGCAAAAATATTGTGTTTACCGAGTGTAATTAATGAGCTGAGAGCTCTGCAACACATGCAGTTAACCATTTATTTGCTGATAATCTGATAAAGAGATTACTTTCTTTGAATGTGTTAGACATGCTTCCTTAAAGGAATCTCAATCATTTTTAACAGGAAAAAAAGCCTCTTCTGGGGAACCTAAAAATAGTGATAGTTATATATTTAATATGAGGAGGCATGGTCAGAATTAACTTATTAGCTCATGTTCAATGCTGAATAATATACTGATCTTGTAAGTAATATACATTTATGCTTTCTGTACACACAGTACATTGCCAGAGCCATTTTTTCCCAAACTGAACTACAAATCTGGCAATTATATGATAATATTACAGTAAGTAAGTATTTATAATGATTCTGAAATAAAGCATTCTCATGCGAAGAGTCTCTTAAAAAACAAAGGTTTAAAAGCCAGACGAAGACACTTTGGATGAGCCATAATAGAGTGAACATGAACCAGCATGAACAAGGAACCATCATTCATTTACACCTTTTCCTGCTTTAACAAGCTAGAATGTATGCTGTCACAAAAAGTTAGCGGCTGGCCCATTGTTGGCAGTGGCAGAGTGAAAGAGAGAAGATTGCTGTCAGCTGGAGTTTGAGAAGGCTGCTATCAGCCATTGGGCCAGTGGCAGCAAACACTTCGAATGGACCAATCACAAGGGCCCACCTGTTCACCTTTACACATAGGCACACACTCACACCCTGAGGGGGAGAAAAGAGAGCTGTCAGTAAAATGACAAAAAATGACCCAGGGTCATAACACCATCCATCCATCAATTAGTCATGGATTGGCCAGAGCCAATCCCAGGTGACCTCTTTTAAACAAATGACAGAATTACTTTTCCTAAAGATGGTCAATACTAATTTTAATATGGAAAAACGAATAGTCTAAGTCTAAGATACAAAAATTAAGGCAAACACTGCAAGGGCAACACCACTGTCTATATTTTGGTAACATTTTTACAGCCTTAACAGCTATTTTTTTATTTATCTTACTAGATCTTCTTTGGCTAGTTGCTACAGCAAACAGAATTTGGAACATTCAACATAATTTAGCACCAGACCGAATGCTGTAGTTTCAGGAAGAAGATAGGAGGAAGAAGGGATGTTTTCACTTACATGACTAACAAACTTACATGACAAATTTAATGAAGTCACTCCTTCTGTTTCCTGCATAATGTGCCAACCACATCAAACCAGCTACATGTGAGGAATGGATGTTACGTTATCTTATGATGTTTCAATCTATCAAAGCTCATCAATGAAATATGTGGAGGCACACTGTAGATGCTATTAGTTCATCTTACTTGATAATGCATGCAAACCAATTACTTTACAAAGAATAAGTAATGTGGAATAGGAATTATATGTTGTACTAACAACTGCATATTTAGTGTAGTACAAAAGCGCTTGAAAAGTAAAAAAAAAAAACCTATACAGAGTACTAGATAATTTACTTTAGATGCCCTTAACTTAGTATAGACATCATAATTACTATTTCAAACAACTAAATAATTTGAAGTGACATATACAGTGTAGACTGAAAGTGTTGGCTCATGTTCAACTCTCTTTTTAAAATGACATTCCCTTCTTTTGCTTGCACTGACATTGTTTCAGAAAACTTGTCATGCAAAAAAAAGAACGCTATTCATCTGTTGTGTCTGGCCTTAATGTACATATAGGCAATGGAGTACTGGATAAAGATAGACTTGAAAAAAACATGAGCATTTCCATTAAGGATGGGGTGGTAAGAAAGTGATGCTGTCAGCAGGTAGGAGTGCTGTAGTCCCTGCCAAATGGTGAACAGGTGCTGCCCTCTGTTGCTTGCCTGCAGATTCTACAGAGTGTATGCTCAGCACATATTTTCATTACATTACATTACATTACATGGACTTCACTTAATTTTTTACATCCAAGCTTGAAGGAGGGGGACCGGACAAGCCCTGTGCATAGACTTTAAACAGCATTATGCCAGGGAAAAAAGCCCAATGTTTCGGCTTCCAAATAAGAATAATGGGTTGAAAACCACTGTACACGCATTTTAAAACATCATACAAGGCATCCTACTGTACTATACATCCAACTATTCTCCCAGAGTGTTGAGTGTCTGCACCAGGGAAATGTGAGGTATAAGTACTAACATTGCCATTGAAAAACTGAATGCACCTGCACTCCTCAATTAATCAGTTTCAGGCACAGTGGTTGTGTGTCTACTTCCGCAGTGTTCATCAAGGTAATCAGTTATGTAATAAGAAACAATAATCAGGGGTAGATCCAGATAAATATTCAAGAGGGTGGCATGGAGACTTTGAAGGCAGAAATATTTAATCACAAACACTCACATATATCGCTTGGAAAAGCCCAAAAATTATGATATTTTAACTCAGAAACATCACAGTATTGTGGCACATTAGTAAAGCATTGAATAGTAAAGGGGTCATTAAACATTTTTTAAATAATTTTTAATTTTTAACACATAATTTTTTTAATTAATCCAAATGAATGTGTTACATTTGACAACATTTGACACTAAACTGGGGTGGCAGCCGTCTAGATCTGCCCCTTATAATAATTAATAATAATTTGGTTACGGTGCGGCTTGTGAAACTTAACATAAATGTAAATATGGTTCATAAGTTGTATATAGGTACTATAAATGATATCTTGATGTAGATTTTTTCCACTGTAGAGTAATTACATTCACTGCAGCGATGAATTTGCATCTCGTAATAGCTCATAACAAATACTGAGGGCCTGCCTAATGAACCATACTGCAAATAACTCAACAGTATTCCACCGAGTGATATTTGCACATGCACACAAACACACACGCACAGACACACCCTCCCACACATTATCACACTTTTTCCCCCTCTGATTTCATTTTATGCATCAGGTCTTTTTCTCTGGTTTTGAATTCTGTACAGGCTGTTTCTCCACCATGTTGTGTTGTCGTGTTGTTGAGCAGTTCATTTAAATCTTTCCTTTCCATCTTGACTTCTGCGTCATTGACTCACTTGTTTGTACTTCAATCAATGTCACCATTATTTTCTATTGCTGCATTTTCATCAATCTGCTCCTATATGTTTTATCCCATGCTGAAACTAAGCGTGGCCAGCCAAACCTTATTAAATACTCTCTTTTAGAAGTATCTCAGGTTTTGAATGTACCAATTTCTAAACCCAACATTTTAAATTCAGAGATCTGTGTTTATCTGTATATCTGAGCTAAATGACCATCAGACCATGACAGAGTTTTTCCGAGCACAAAGAAGCACATTTTCCCCTACTTCCAATTCACCGTATCTCTCCTATTAAATGAAGCTGTGCCCGTGAGATGATGGATGACAGTCATTTGATCTCTACCCAGACTGCATCAGTTCATAACAAGTGGAAATGATATTCACATTATTTAGGTCAAGCGATCCAGAACCACGTTCTTCTTCTACTTATCCCATATGAACCAGAAAAATAACTTCCTGTCTATGAGAGTATTTTTTCCGTAAAAGCTGGGGAATATACGCCCCCTCCGTCTGTGATTCAACTGAGGTTGATTTGCCATTTGAAAAAATATTACCTAGTGTCAGTCCAGAAGTTGACATCCATTAGAAAATGAGAAAAAAAAAACATAGAACAGTGAACAGTATGTTTGTATGAGGACAAGGACAGTAGATAATGTTTCCCAACCAGGGGTTTGTGTACCCCTGGTGGTGTATCTGATGTCGCCAAGGGGTGCATTAAAATGGTTTTGAAGTAACTCAAACCAATATATAATATATTAAACAATATATATCCACACACTGAATCAGCTGTAACACGTGAATGCCAGGTGTTACAATTAAGAGTGTGTGAAAAGTAGCTATTAAGCGAGCTTTAAAGTCCAAATACTTCCAAAGTTGTCAAAAAAGGTTTTTAAAAAAGCTAAAAATGTATACATGATTGGAAAAACTGGTCTAAAAATAAATAAATGGTTGGAATAGCTAAAAGTAACAGATACATTCAACATAAATAATTGAAAAGGTTAACTAAAAATGGATAAATGGTTGAAATCTCAGCTTGTGCCACAGGTAACACAAAAGCAAAGTTAAAGAAAAACACTGACAGTTGAACTGTATAAAAAAATATTCTAATAATATCCAATTTTATAGTCAATAGTAATGTTAATGGCATCCAGTTTAAAATTAATTTAAATGAACACATTTGAAACATGATTGGCGGTGTTTGAGTTCATCTGACAGGACTGTGAACCACTGGTATAGGATATGTAAATTCATCATTAACAGAGTAATAAGCTGCACGAAAGTTAAGTATTAGTTAAGTCTTTAATGCACAGTAATATTATGTTTGAAATTGTGAGGGAGGTCCATGAAAGTGCTACACATGAACCAATTCAAGTATGCAGGAAAATATTGACATATATTTAATCTTTGTTGGGTTTTGTTTGTTTGTTTGTTTTTAATAAAAGAGCTCATAGGGAAATGTAAGATATCTCGAGGTTATGTGTTTTTTTTGTGTGAAAGTTTCACATGTACTCTGTGTGTGACTGTCATTTGGCGGAGAATCAAACTGTCAGGTGTTTTTCTAGCTTTTATTTGATGTCAGTCAACTTATATCCAAAGTGACATTGAGCTGTAAACATCAAAGCAGCAAATAAAGAGATATATGTATATAATCTCATAGGGATCATTCACATGTAAACATTTGCAAAAGGTATCACTTGTTTGTACAGTAACATCTCACCCTTCATCGTATCATGAAGCTCTTTTAGATACAAACAATCCGCAAACTCTCCATCACGCCTACAGCGCTAAACATCAGACCTTTAGAAACTCCTGGTTCAGACAGAAGCACAAGGGTTAGTAAGTCTGCAAGTCTATAGAGGCAAAAAGTAACTGTAGTATGTTCTGCTTGGTGATTTTAATTCTCCCCCCCTTTCTCTCACTGTGAATATATAATGAATCCATTTTGCCGTGTCGGCTCTGCTTCGATCATCAGCAGCGAGGCACTAGTCAGACTCTGCCCCAGAGATCTCGGGTGGGATCCGCTCTATGGACTCTGTGGAGGAGCTTTGGGACCGTTGGGACTGAGAGGAGAGATGCTGCGATGCTTGAGGGCTGTCCACCCCAGCAGAGTGCATCAGGGGTAAGTAGATGTCATCCATGTTTGGCAGCACAAACACTTTCTGGAGAAGAAAATAAACGTGATTGTGAGAGAAGGGGGGAAAGCTGAGAATATGAACATTGTATATAGTATTTATTTTTTTATTTTTTTACCTGGAACTCATCCTGCAGTTTCTTTTCAATCCACTCGGTCACATGACAAAAAGTCACCTCCCTCTCCCCTAGTTTGGGACGGACATGCAGATCCAACTTGGGGGGCACACAGAAGCTGTACCTACAGAGGAGATCATCATCAAATCTATCAAGCCTATAATGAGATTTCTGCATTCAACCACATTTCAGCCTCCTGTTGTTCCAGCTTTAGTGCGACTAAGACCCCACCCGTCTTATTCTTTGGTGTAGGTGCATTAAAAAGGGTTTGAGCCGCTATGTTGCCTCAGCACTTACCATATCCTGTCTGTAGGGGGCGGCGGGATGTTGACGACCAGAGTCCCCGACAGCTCTTGAACCTCCACAGTGAGCAGCAGGGGCGTGTTGGACATCTCCTCAAACTTCTTCTTAATGAACTCGTTCTCTGCCGCCTTCTGGAAATACTTGGATTTAGCGATTTTGTCCACAAATCTCAAAATCTTCCTCCCAGTCTTCCCACCCCCTGTCCTGTAAGAGAGGATTAGAGGAGAGGAGAGGAGAGATGCGTCAGTGTGATGTGAGGGGATTTAGTATTCAGACGCTAAAGTCAAAATCTGAGGGGGAAACAGGAGTCTGAAATGGAAATGAAAGCAACAGCCATCTGGAGTGTGATGTCAGCACAGTTTATTTTCTGCTTTAGAAAAATGAGCATTAACAGCACAGACGGGTAGAAGTAACACTTCATGGTGTTGCTAATTAAAAGTTACACTTTTTTATGTATCTGTTTAACTATTCGACTTAATTATTACACAAAAGCAGCAGTTGATAGTACATTTTGATTTGTATATTCAATCAACATAACTTACTCTAAACATCTTCTTGCATTGAAATGATGAAAAAAAAGTCATATGAGACTTATTTCTTTTGTGTATGTGTTTACCCATCAGTAGCTGATGTGGGTCCCTTCTCCCCCAATAGACCCTGAGGCTCAGACAGAAGTAGTTCTTCTTCATCAGATGAACCAGCACTGGAGGACTCCTCATCACTGTCCGCCAACACACTGAAGATGGGCCTGCAGGAATAAGCAGATGGATGACAAAAATAAAAGTGTTCATGGAAAATTTAAACATTTTTGGCTTTAAAAAAGTTACATTTATAGCAAACTTTATATCCAAAGTGACATTGATTTATACCCAAATTTAAACCTCCATGGTCTTGTATAAGAAACAAATATTGCAGTTACTGTTAAAGTGAAAGTGTCCTGGAAAGATTCACAAACACAACTAGACGTTTTCTATCTCTGTGAAAAGCTTCAGATGCACCACAGGCAGCTAATGTAAAGCTTTGCCCACACAGTAATCCCTACCACTGTGGGTTTATGACAGGCAGGTCTACGCTAATCAATGTAATGTGAGGCTCTGCTCTGTGGATCAGAGACTAGGGTAGAAAGAGAAACGTGTAGGTGTTTATTTGTGTGTATGTGTGTGTGTGTGTGTGTGTGTGTGCAATAGAAATGATGAGGATGAAAATACAGGGTTTATTTGGACGATTTGGGTCATCACTCCCGCCACCAGACCTGGGCAATATGATGAAATGCACCTGAAGTTGAGAGAAATACCGACCGATTTTTATAGCTTTATAATGTCTGCCTTGGTTTTGGAGGGACTTTCTAAAGGCTGAGAAAATATCCCTGGAAGGTCTAATTAAAGATGCTATTGAGTTGCATTATGGGGATTGCAGGCCCCAGTGTTTTTTGAAGTTCAATTTAGGACTAAATGCCAGGATATGCTGTATGCTGTATGCTACTTCGATTTTCACCATTAAAAAATATCTAAGTACTAAGTCACACTCATCACAGTATAAAATTACATATATTGTGAAAGAAAACCAGCCAGTGACACTGGTAGTGACTGCTACTACTACTACAAATAACAATATCACATTTCTATACACAATAGGAGATTTAGTAGAATTGGGAAACAATGAGTTAAGCCAAACAATGCTACTTATTAAACCGTTCAGAAAAGCGTATAAGTGTGGACTGTTGATGCACAAAAGTGAGTGTCACAGTGTGAGTGTGTATGGCTTTGTGTGTAGCACTGACCGTGGGCTACCAGTTTCCGTTGTACAGTCTGTATCCTGACCGCCCTCTTTACCCAGCTTGGACAGGTTGAACTTGGTCTGCAGGGTCATCTGTAGGGCACCAGTGTAGACCAGCTGCAGCTCCACCCACAGGCCTGCAGAGGGCGGCACACGGAGGTCAAGGGTAGACTACCAAAATTCAGACAAAGCTCATAACACACAGCCTAATCTGGACACACACTGCTTAGTGGGCAGATTAAACAGCTTTCGCTGTGATTATCAAGCCTTGAAATTAAATTTATAGTAAATTACGACAGATTATAACCCCCCCCCAGGCGCTGACACATGTGGACTGAGCAGCAAAAACAGGGAAAAACAGGATCATTTGTTAACGGGCAGTTGTGTAACGCTGTAGTGGAAAAAAGAAAAAAAAACACTAGGTCACACACGTAGACACACTCATCATTAGGAGTGTTGTCTGCCAGATTGCCTGATTTTAAAACACACACCCACACCCACACCCACACACACACACACACACACAAGCCAATATGCTCTAAATGTTGAAGGCTGTGGTGTAATGGCTCTCCTGAGATTACAACAGGATAACAGCGTCTGATCGGATGCTCTGCAGCACTCAGCTGTAATCACATGAGCAACAGGTCGTCTTCTCACTCATCTCTTGCTGTTACTGCCTCTGTGTGTGTTTGATCTCCACTCTGTGCTCACCTCTGTGGTTGACCTCTGGTCTGGAGGTAGAGATGATTTGAGGCATAGAGCAGCCCATATCCAACTCAGTCAGAGTCAGCTCATTCATAAAGTAAGGCAGCTGCAAAGAATATACCAGATCATAGTTTTAAAATTAGATGAAATGTATCACACGTATAGTTAACCTTCAAACTTACACAGTAAGTTTCAACAAAACCGCTCGCACTCTGATTTTGCTCAGCTTTTTCTGGATCTTGTGGGAGACCACGTCTGCCCAGTGCTTTTCTCGCAGGAAGTCCCAGAAGATTCGACCAATTAGAGCGTTAGCCCACGCGGTCTGGCTTGTCCCAGGGTGTTCCGCTTGATCACAGGTACACTGTCAAAAAACAAAAACCTGAGTGAGGTTTGAGCAAGGACCAGAAAAGTGCAGTTTTAGTAAAATTCAGAGCTAAAAATAGAGGAAGAAAAATAGAATCATTTTGTGAAGGCTCAAAAAAATCCCTGCTAGTTTTTCCACTGACACAACAACATTGTGTTTTATTCAGGTTACTCTGCAGTGTATTATCTTACGTTCCTTCCAGGAGACATGTACTGACCCACTTTAATAACATGTTTGATGACTAATACCATTTTCCACTGGTCAGTTTACTCTCTGCACATGCTATATAACGTGTAAACTGTACGGCTCTGGCATGGTCCTACAGCCTCTCTTCGTTTGCTTCGTTTAATTTTATCTGCATGCATGACTCACACTTGCTTTGACGGTGGGGCTTGTCTCTGTGCTGCTGGCTCCAGGACTGGACAGGGGGGTCAGCTCCTCTGTGGCCAGGAGATGAGCCATGTAGCGGGGGTAGTCTAACACGGAAAGGCCCCGGGTGCTACTGGAGGTCTTACTGACGGGAGCTGCAGACATGCAGGGGGGAGGTGTGGAGGGGGCGTCATCTTCGCTGCTGCCCACTCTGCTGGGGCCTCTGCTGCTTGGCACATTACCGGAGGGGCTAACGCTCTGTGCCAGTGCATTGTCACCTGGGAGAATAAAGGAAACATTTATCTGGTTGGTAAAGATAATCATGGTAAAGCTGTTTTCTTTGCTTTGGGAATGAATGCTTTTCGTTGCAGTGATTATTCATGCAATTGCAATTTTAGAGAATTAAATGAGATAATAATTCAAATGGATTGTTGCCTAGCTTAGCTTACCACGAAGGCTGGGAACAAGGGGGAAACCTAGCTCTGTCAAAAGGTAAAAACTCCAGCTACTATATAAAACTCACATGTCAAATGTTTTTTGTTTAATCCATGTGTGTAAAAATAATTAATAATGAATACTAACACTTTGTTTACACAAAGACACTGGGTCTGGGACAATCCTGGGGCAACAGAATTGTAATACAGATATTAAAGGGGTCCTTTAATGTGGTTTAAAACTTTTTAGTTTTTTAATATTAATGTTTATTATATAATACATGTGTGGGGAAGTTGGCTTGCCACAAGGCTTATTATCAAAATTCAAATTTTTTACATTTGAAAATGTTTGCAATGTTTGAATCACAATTTGTCAAAACTAAATATATACGTTCTTTTCCCCCAAAAAATACTTTTACTAAATTTCCTAAGGACAGTTGTGTTATGTGTTTCTGTGACAGCACAAGTAGATGAGATAGAAAGTCTACCAAACATTAGCCACCTAGAAGCCCCCATTGATCACATGACCCCTCACCTTGCAGGTCATAGCAGCCCATGGTCCAAACATTTGGACAGAGCCAGGCTAGCTGTTCTCCCCTATTTTTAGTATTTATGCTAAGCTAAACTAACTGTCTCCTGGCTCCAGCTCTAAACTGGGTGCACATGCACAGAAATGAGAGTGGTATCAGTCTTCTCGTCTAACTACAACAAAATAAACAAGCTTATTTCCCAAGACGTCAGCAAATCCTTAAAATCACTTAACCAAAACCTGTTCTCTCGTATTAGTCAAAAGAAATTCCCCAGAGTACAACAGGGTAACTGTTTTCATTTAGTGCCCCTATAATGCATAATGGAGTGTAGCAAAGGAAAAACTAATGAATGAGAAATGAGAGAGCTCTATAAGAAAAGAAAAAACAAATGAGTAACATGTTGCAACTCAGTGATTCTTTTTCTGATACCTTTGCCCTGTCCACTGTGAGATCTGCGTGTTCCCTTGAAAGGGATTGGTTTTGAAATGCAAAGAACTGGAGCATGTAATCCATAATCCACACATACATGGCATTTGTATAGATGCCTTATCTGGACACATTCTCTTCTCTAATGCATTATTGACGTTTCTCATACCCGATCTGGACACACATCTGCCAGGCTTCTGGTTGTCCCTCTCTTTTTCCCTCTCTGTATCCATGGATGCAAACAGGAAGTGACGAAACCACTCCTCTTTCTCACGTCCTGTGCGGCCGAAGAGGTACAGAGTTGTGGGAAGGTCATTGACGTGTTTGGAGGAACTTTGTTGTGGACATGCCGGTTCAGCTTCTGGCTCCTCTCCCTGACTATCCTCCGACCTTCCTCCCTCATCCCCCTGGGAGTTGGCTCCCCCTGCCAGTTGGATGCAGATGGGATACTTTGGGTTCCACATCCTCTTCCGAGCTAACACAGATGGCAGCAGGAATACCTTTGAGGAACAGTGGCAGAGTTGTGTTATGTCAAAACAAAAGACAACTGTTAATTGGGTAATGCAGTCCCATTTATGAATTATTAATAAATGCGGAAGAATATTAAATAGATATTAAAGGTTGTTTTAACTATTTGTTTCCCATTGACCTTTATTTCAAACCTTTGCTTATTTGCTCCCTGACATTACTAGCAATTTTAAGCACTGTACTAAATGTAAATATGACTCCCAAACCCTACATTCAATAGTAAAAATCCTATGCATCCATTAATTCATTGGATATAAAATACTTTAATACAGAGCTCCTGTAGTGACTACATACAGTAGCACCAGAATATATTAACCACAGTCTCAAATACAGAACAAACACCCCTTAACACAGTTACTTAGGCAGTCATCATACTTTGCTCTTTGCAAGCTGAAAGGAGCGTGACTTGACAAACGTGGCCTCATGGACTCTCTCATCGTACGTTGCCCTGCGGCTAATGTTGGTGCGTGGGGACTCCAGGCGGAGACAGGAGCCCTCCAGAGTGGCAAACACGGAGTGAGTCAGAGCTGGGTGGTAGGTTTCTGGGTCGTAATCATGTATCTCATTCATCCAGCCCTGCAAAGGTAGAAAGTAAGTGTTCACTTCAATCAACACTGCACACAGTTTCAAGTGAGTAATAAACACTCCATCTGGAATTGTTTCAGTCTAAAATCGTGGTATGATGTTTGCAATCAGCCTTGAAGTATAGAGCAAAAAGTATATTGATTGTAAATGTGTCTTTTTCAGTGACGGATCTGAGGAGGTTGGCCCAAACCATTGTGCACTAGATTTGGCCTCGCAAGCGACGCATCATTCCTGGCTTCATACTGCTGTCAACAAACTCTACCAATCAGAGGGTATTGAGTTATAGATGGTAAAGGTTAGGGGTTAGACGCAGGGTTGGGGTTAGGGTAAACCAATTGCAGTACATTGATCTCGAAGCAAATCAACCCTTGAGCTACTGTAACGCTAAGACATTCTAGTTCACCATTTTGGGAAATATAGTTATTTACTTTTTTATTTGCTCCGCTAATTGACTTTGCTTGGCTAAGCTAATCAACTAAGTTATGTGCAAAGTTATGAGTTAGAATCGTTACTGGGGAATGACAGTCTGGCTGAGTGACCTCCTGGAGACTCCTCTGGTTGTCTGGCAACCTCATGGCATCAACAAGACTCCAGGAAGTCACTGTAATTGTCAATAAAGCAATCTTCTCATCTAAATCTCAGCAGGAAAGCTAACTTTCCAAAACCTGAAGCCATTTTGTTTTATAATTGGACATAAATGAACTCAGTGTAAACTGAGATGCTTGAAAACAACAATTTTGAAAAGCCTAATTAGTGTAGCATGGTGGCTTCAAAATCCTGTAAAATAAAAAATGGTGCTTTAGGATGAAACGTCCTTCAGTCTGAAATATATGCTGAAGTGTTCAGTACGGCTGTATGTAAGCTGAATGCTCCCCTCCCCTTTGATGCCCCCTCTTAATGTGCCAATTAACTAATAAACAGTGTATAATACATACTGAAATTTTATTTGGCTTTATCTCGCAGTGTCAGCCTCTGCCCTCGTTGCAGACGTGTGCCCGCAATCAAACACCACAACTGATCTCATTCTGAAATCTGATTACCCATAAACCTTGTGGCTCTTTTACACTGTAACAATCCTCGGACTGACACCAAACTGCTAATGACCAAACAAGGGAATTATCTCAAGCCTGAGACAGCAAACCCCCATCACCACTACTCTCCTGCCTTGCGCCTTGACAAATTACAGCTTCCTCCTGCCTGTATTCCCCGCTAATTGCCTCTGGAACTGACATTGTCTGGGTGGTAGCTGTCCTCTCCAGTTGCCCTGTGTCAAGCTCAGCCAGGAGAAGAACAGTAATTACCACTGCAGCTCAGGCAGTTTTTATTATTGAAGTTTTTAATTGCATTCCACTTTCAGAAGCTTTAATCTTTGAAGGAACCAGTCAGCAGAGGTGCTGAAATGGCTTGCCAACTTGACACTACACTAACTATTCTATTAGCACAACTGCATAGTAATTACTCTTGTTACAGTATTTAGAGTAGCCTTTAAACATGCTTTTTAAAGTTCACTCACAAATCAGTCATTTTCATTAAGTAGGTTTTCCTGATAATATTTTGTTTGTTTGAAATGCCACAAGTCAGAGTAGTCTGCAGCTGTGCTAGTATGGCAGTCAGAAAGATATTAAATTTCAGTTTGTTTTGAACCTTTTTTCACTCCAAAGGCAATTTCTGAAATTGTTCTCTTGTACCTCCTGGTACCAGTTTCAAGAGCAAAAATTGGTTGCTAGGGTTTATTCATACTGTAGTTGATATGATCAAAATCCTACACTGGCATTTTCACATTGACCATATAACAATATACTCACTTCATCCACCTGTTTTTATGTGCATTTTCAGTTTGTGCAAAAAAAAATGCATGTGCATATAAATGACTGAAACCAATAATTTGTAATAAATTAAATTAAAGGTCAAGTGTGAAACATTTAGAAGGATTTGTTGGCAGAAATGACAAATGTTCATTTCAGGTTCGACTGGGGCTCTTAATGATGTCATCTCATTGAGCCCTCCTCCTCTACCATAGTTTCATTGATCCTGACAGAAAAAACTGTTTATCTCAATACAGTCTTCTCCTAACATTCACATAAGAGCAGTGGATGGAAATGTGCGTTAATCTGCATTTTATTTTTGCAAATTTTCTGTAAAATACATTCAAATTTGCACATAAATTTGGATGGAGACTTGACTAACATTATTAGTATTAGTAAGTGATATCACTCTCATACCTCTCCCTGCAGTATAAAGCTACAACCTGCAGCCAGTTGGCTTAGATGGAGCATAAAGAATGGAAACAGGAGTTGTGAGCCGCACTATATTAGTTTCTCGACGTTGTCTGGCAGCTGGTAGGCAAATTTAGTTAAATTCGGAAACAGTCAGGCTAATTATTTCTCTCTGTTCCAAGTCTTTGTTCTAAGCTTATCACTATATTTAATTGACAGACATTATAGTAGTATTTATTTTCTCATCTAAATGTCCAACAGAAACCGAAGCATATTTCCCAAAATGCCAACTAAAAACCCAACAGACAAGGGTTGGGCGAAACAAACGAATGAAATTCTGATGATTTCTTTATGATACCTTTAATTGCTCTTTTTCAGAAGTTATTTATGGAAGACATGTTGAGAAATGTGTGAGCATTGGAGTGAGACTGAGGTGGCTGAAAATAAGGCGAGAACAAAAACACAAGACATTTTTCTCCATTTACCTTGAGGGTGTCGGGCTCAATACTGAGAGTGCCACCAGACAGAATCCCCTCACCCAACAGAGTCTGTGGTGGTCTGTATGGAGGATCAGAGCAGTGAGACCTGGAACCCATCCTGATCAGAAACAATCCTAGCAAGAAGCCGAGTGCTAATCCCAGAGCCAGGCCAGAGAAGTATGGACTGAGAGGTAGGATGAAATAGCCGTAGGACAGCACTGCTACACAGAATAAACATGTGCGTGGCAGAGGAGGAGGGGGTTGTGAAAAGGGAAAAGTCCTAACCAGTGGTGATGCAAGGACCTGAGGACCAACAGGTGATCTTCTCTCTGGCCCCTGAGTCTCAATGGCTAAAACTTGCATCATGTCGCCGTCTGTATATATTTCCAGCTCCTCATCCCTGTGATGTTGTCTGCTATGATGCACAGGGCAGTGGCTGCGGTGACTTCTCCCGGGATGTCTGGCAGAAGGCCAGTCAAACACAGGCAAAACATCAGCATCTGTTTTTCTAGTGTTCCTCACAGGAGAGTCAGAAAGAACCGTGTCCGTGCTGCTTTCACGCCCTAAACCTCTGGAGCTACCCTGATGAGCCCCCTGGGTCTTACCCTGGTGTTTGGGGCTGCCTGCGCTCTCCTCTCTCATGATCTTACTGAACATGCTGCTCAGAGGCTCGTGCACGGCCTCCGAGAGCTTCCTCCTGGTGTCCTCTAACTCCATTTTGAAGAAGCCCCCTTTCAGACCCTCTCCACTAGGGGAGAGTGAGCTAGGAGAAGGGGGCGCAGTGCGAGAGTCCCCATTGCTGCGGGTTTTTGATTGGGTAAGCTGTTTCCATAGGTGGAGGTTGAGGCGGGAGTCAGATTTTGACTGCGACACCTCGGGCTCTGAGCGGGAGATCTCCGTGGAGATGGACTTTACGAGGCTGAGAAGGGGCTTAGGTCTGAGGGTGGAGCCTTCTTTGAGCTCCAGCTCTGTGGAGAGAGACTTGACCAGGCTTGCAAAGGGTCGGTGGGTGGGTGAAGGAGGGCCTGGGGAGAGAAAGCTGGGGCCAGTGGCAGTGCCCAGAGAGCCAGGAGACGAGGGAGAAAGAGGGACATGGAACGCTTGGGACTGCAACCCTCTGTCATCCTCAACAGAAAACTGCCTCTCCTTGGAGAGAGATATAGAGGGGTGGTCGTCATCGTGGTCGAGGGAGAAGATGAGCTCACTGTCATCGAGACTGTCCCATTCTCCCTCAGTCCCAGTCAGCTGGATCACAATCCCTCGAGGCAGATGCCTCTTGCTCCCAAGGGTGGGGGCGCTGCCTGGGGAGAGGCCAAGAGCTGGGCTGTGGGGCTCCTGGAGAGGTCTGCCACCTCCTCTTTCTTTATCCTCGCTTCTTCTTTCCCCATTTGTTCCACTCTCTGCCATTTCTTGACTTTACATTGCACAGCCAAGGCACCTAAGAGTCAGTGAAAGAGAATAAATAAAGAACATGGTCAGCTACATTATTAAGCCTCGGGGGCAGAACAAATAAAAGCAGTCAGGGAATGAGCCATGGAGAGAGAGGAAGGGCATCTTTTCTATACTTGTGCCTCATTTTCACAGAAACTGCTTACCAGAGCCAACTACGCATTAATGTGTGAATGTCACGTAGTTTAGAGTTGTGGAAATCTACATTAATCTGGAGACTAGTGAGCCTGAATCAGATCCAAGTGAGCCCCTCTCCCATAGATGTCGTTCCACATACTGAGTGAGTTTTAGAAGCATGCAAAAATAGACAAGACAGTCTGTCTCCCCCAAATGTTGCACAAACTAGGGCAGTTCAGGCTTGGATCTAATGTCTTTTGGGGATGATAGGATGTCATTCAATTTATGTACAGAGACTTTCTGTGCACACGAACATGAAATGAAAAAAATATAATTTGAGTACAGATGCAATCTTTCAGTATAAAACAGTATATTTTTGGCTTTGTCGAAATTGTAATCCCTAAACAAATGCTGAATGTTTTCATGGAAAAATACGCATGACAACGTTCACTTTCTGAAGTAATATTCAGCATGTCATCTGCTCTAGGAAACAACTAGTGTCTTCCAGTCTCATCTCTAAAGAGCTAACTGTCAGCCGCAAAAGACCTGGAGTCACAACCCTCCCTCTGATGTCTTCTCGAGCTGTTTAAAGAGTTACTTATGTAACCCTGAGATAAATTGTAAGGGGAGTTCAAAGAAATCAAAAATGAGCAAAACCCAACCCAGAACAGAGAGGCAATGTGAATTATCAGCTGTCATTTTGTGGGAGAAAAGAGCAGTTCTGCATCACTGAACACGAGCTGGGAAACAGCACAAAGGCCCAGTGGGGACCCTTTCATTCACTGTCTCTCTGGGTCAAGTGCCCTGCTCTTTGTGCAAGTTAAACCCTACCTCTGACTGGTCAGATTTACGTAACTGCATTACAGCGCTGTGTGGCACAGTTTCAACCAATTCCACAGCAGCTGGTGGATTCTGACTAATCTGCTCTCACCCAAAATGGACGGTGGGGAGATAAAGCCCACAGACACACATGCAGCCAGGGTGCATTAGACCTTCCTCGTAGCTTTTCACAGGGTGGGAAGAGGGACCAGAACCTGCGAGGTGCCAGAAAACAGACACACACACACACACACACACACACACACACACACACACACACACACACACACACACACACACACACACGCTCATGCACTGTCACGCACATTAGGCAGGCTAAACTACTGTTAAGCTAACACAGTTTTGTCCAAGCTAATAACAGAACGGGCAAATGTTGCCATATTGTCATTATGAAACTGCTGTGTAGGGACTCCAGATGCTGCTGTATTTTTTCACTAATCCAAATATTCTTATATCAAATCATTGCAGCTACATGCCTGTTTTTTTTCATTACCATATCGCATATGATAGATATGAAATCAATCTTTTTCTTATAGTGAAAGGACAAAATCGACAAATTTATGTAAATCTTTTGGCCTTGAGTGGTACCATATCCCCTGGTTGGCTTTAATCTAAAACATGTCCACAGTCCAATGCCATGCTAGCAGCTGTGATGGTACCTGTCCACAGGGCTGTTTTTGGACACAAGGGGTCATGTCGCGCTCCATGCATTGGACATTGTAGTCAGGCTACAGCCTCCTACAACACTTCCTGGCTGCAACTGACTGGACAAACGCTTTCTGCTCTGGGATTTTAAGTCGGACCAACATGGCGACTCATTTGGAACCTTTCTCTTATATTGAGAAAACAGTTCACTGAAATGTGTTTCTGAAAACGTTTTAGACAAAAAATAAGCTATGCCACTTGCTGGATCTGTCTTAATTTTAGACTGACTACAGTTCGTTTTTGGCAGTTTCAGAGAAGACTGAACGTGATACTGTAAATATTTGCAAGGATTTTTTAAATCAATAACTGCTTCATTTTGGGACTCCACGGGCCGATCACTGGGGCCAACCACACATTTCAGGTCCCTAACAAGTGAGATGCTTGATGAAGCTCCTGTAAAACACATATAAGAGGAGCTGTTAACTGTTCCACGAGGCTGTGTGTGATGCAGAGTGATCGTGTAACGGCTGAAGCACGAAACACAGCACACATCTGCTCTGAGTGCACTGCAATGTGTTCAATCAATCCATTACATTCTCAATCAGTGACAGATAAGCCTAACAGCATGTCTGTGACTCAGGGTGTGTGTGTGTGTGTGTGTAGGGGTTTGTGTGTGTTTGTGTTTGTGTTTGTGTGCCACCCTCTGATCAGACACGAACAGTAACAATCTCAGATTAACATTAATGCTGGGTTTTACTGTGAAATCTGACAAATCACACAGCCGGATTACGGGCTAAACCAACATTTGGTGGGGTGTGTTTCCAAGCTAGCTCATCTTTGTGACCCAGTGTTGATTGTAGTCATTAGTAACATCCCAATCCTTCAGAGTCCCCTTCCTATCAGTACTCTTATTCTTATGTTAAAACTGACAGATGGTTGAAGTATTAAAGGAAGAATCTGAATAAATGAGCAAAAGAAACAAATGCAGGTGCTTCTGGGCACAGGGGGTCACTGAGTGGTTCAACCAATGGGATTTCAACCAGTGGAAACACTTATAAGATTTTGAACTGAAATGAAATGCAACCCTTCTGCACTGTAATTATAGCGTAGTTACTGGGTATGCTGGCTGCGAAATAAAGCAGCACCCTTTTTAAGGTAATCACAATAACTATTGAGTATCTGTAACATGTAGCATTATTTATTTCTGTACAGTCGTACTAATAAACATAAATACAATATGTACATATTAGTGTTAAAAAAGATGTCAAACTGTATAGTAAACAGTAAGTAAAATGTATAAATATATAAAATGTTTTGTTGAGAATTATTATAGTTTTCTCCTTTTAAGTAAAAGTCAATATATTACATTATATATATAAAGTTTGTTCAAGTATTTTTTTAACTAAAGTTTTTTTACATATCAATTAATTTATGAATTAAAATTCCTCAACTGAACAGATCACATAAAGTCATAGTGACTTGATGTTAGTGGTGGGCAACAGGAATTCATCATACATCCTTATTCATACATTAAATTATCATGAGTCATGCATTAAGCATTACTTAAGTAAATGATTTGTACCCTTATTATAAAGTATACCAATTTTCTTTTTTTAATTAAACCATTCTGTTAATCAGCTGGGCCCAATTAGTCATATTTGAAGCAACAATGTCAGACATTTTCTGGTTCCAGCTTCTCAAATGTCAGGATTTGCGGCTTTGTCAAATTGAATTTGGGACTTTGAGTCATGCAACAAATATGTCACCTCAGGCTCTGGGAAGTCGTAATGGGCATTTTTCTCTACGCTCTGACATTTTACTGACAAAATGATTTGACTAATTGATTAATTGAAAGAATAATCAACAGATGAATAATTAAATTAATTGCTGGTTGCAGCCATATTTACACCAGTGAGGATATGATCAGACAGATTACTACTACAGACTACATTACTGAAAACAAATTTCTGCTGTGACAACCAAATCCGAAAACATTAGGGTCATATTATAAAATATGAATGCACACAATATACAGCATGTGGTCCCAACTTGTGTAGTGGCTATAAACAGTATGTAAGTCAAATTCAGGTCGCAGAATTCAGTAGGCTATATACTCAGAGCTGTACTCTTCCTCTCTATGAACGACTCACATCCACCAGACGAGTGTGACACGCAGACATGAAGTAGAAGTTAAAGTAAGAAAATGTTGATAAAAGCTATCAGGTAAAATGCCTTTTTATGCGCACCAGACCAGTGATAGTCTTGCAGACTCCTCGTCTTACTTTTGGATAAAAATGCAAAAGTCTGCAGCACTGATGATGTGTGTAAGCAGATAATAGCAAGAGAAATGGAGATGATGATATATACTTACCCGAAAAATTATTCTGTGCATGGAAATGTGACTAAACCCGCCGGTTAGTGTTGTCTTCTGCTGGTTCCCTCTCCATTTGTGTGCGCAAGGAGCGCGGAGTGAGGAGTCTCTCTCTCTCTCTCTCTCTCTCTCTCTCTCTCTCTCTCTCCAGGCAGTCACACACACACACACACACACACACACACCTCCCCTCAACCGACTGCCTGCATCCAGATGTGTCATGCGCTGCCGAGAATCACAGCTCACCAAACTGATTATGAAAAGCATGGCCGCGCTGTATGATAATCCAGATTAAGAGTCCTGCAGCCCCAACAGAAGCACACACAAACTCACCCACACAACTCTCTGCTTGATCCAGAGTGTAAATGATGTCTAATTGTACAAAACATGGTGACAGCTAAAGTTCAGCCTGAGGGTTAAATAGAGCTGTTTTCTATCCCAGCGTGCATCCATGCAAAACTGAAGTAACCACCTTATAATCAAGTGAAGAAGTATCCAAATTGTAACTAATAGGTCTCTGGTGCTTTCTTTATATTGCCTTAATGTTCCCAGTGGCAAAGAGATGGTGCTTGGAATATTCTTTAAAGAAATAGTCAATACAAAAAGTAAGAAGAGGATAACTGAATGAATTTACCCACACCATCATCTCTCTCCTTTCCCTCCCTCCATCTTGGCCTATATAAAACACACTGGAAGCCCTAGAAATGACAATATGAAGAACGGGGCAGAGTGGTGCAGGCTGCAGCTGGGGTGAGAGACAATAACCCCCATCCATCACTGGGTGGAGGAGGAGTTCCTGAACAACCTGGCTGGCTGCATCCATGACTGACAGTACTCACTCAAGACCACATACACTATATGTACAGTTTGTAGTTTTTAAGCTTTTCATTTTAATCCAACAGCCTCTCTTATACTCATTTTATAATCTGTTTTCTTTAGAGCTACAGAGTTTGCAAAGTTTCTTTTTATTTGCAATTTTAAACAAAACGACATCCCCAAGACCCCGAAAGAGGCCGACGTCCAGCCTCAGACCAAGGCTTAGTTACTTCTGGTTCAGACGAATCTTTAAAAGGATTACAGATCACACATTAAACATTCAGATGAAGGCAGCTGATTGTCATGTATCCACCAAATAACCTAATAACCACTACAGATGGATGTGTTTACCTGTTGATTCAGTTAGATGTGTGGCAATATTTGCATTAAAAGGGTTAGAGGGCCTACTGAGGCTATATATATCCCTCTCTTGTTATTGCACTTCCATTCTTCTGTTTTTTTATCAGATTTCCATACCTTCACATTTAGATTTAATGTCAGGAATTGTTGACAAACACATACTGTGTAATGCAGGAGAAATCAGAATACCTACATCTTCCCATTCTTCCTACATTAGACAAATTGTCGGAGTTGTAAATATAGAGCTTTTGATCTTTTTTTTATATGTCACTCAGAATTTCTCAAATCCTCATTGAAAATCCCTAAACTAGAAACAACTATTGCTCTGGCAGTATTATGTAATGACTACTGTGAGACAAGCAGTTCCTTTAGTTCATATGACATATCCAGCACGGACCACAATATGTAGCTGCAGAGGTGCCAGTTCTACCTCTGGTGCAGTGCCGGGATGCCCTTGAGCAAGGCACCTAACCCTCTATCTGCTCCCGGGTGCGCTACGGGCAGCCCATCACTCCACCATCTCTCCACATTTGCATGTCTATAAACCCTGCATGTGCATGGTTATATTTCAGGCATGTTGTGTGTGTGTGTGTGTGTGTGTGTGTGTGTGTGTGTGTGTGTGTGTGTAAAAACAAGTATATCTTCTTCTTCTACATATGAAAGGATAGAAGGAGAATACTGATCTACTACAAGGCGTTTTAATTGGTTATGAATTATGATATTAATACTGATGCCTCTATATGACCTACATAAGCACAAGAGACCAACAGCAAGAAGATAATTCTATATGCTTATTCTGAATGCCTGCTCGGTCTGATTTCCCCTTAAATCAATGAAATGAGGTGGTGGAAACACTACCGCTTTTGTCCACAGGGTCCGCCAGAGTCAACACAAAAAAGGAGCGTTCCTTATTGGAGTTTTAAAGGGAGCCTATCAGTTTTTACAATAATGGTCAATGCTAAGTGCATGCACAGTGTGATAGTAGGAAAAGTAGAGAAGATTCATTAGCATACAACTAACACTCTAATGAGAATGACTAATTAGTGTACTGAAATGAGCAAGGCCGTTTTTTATTTCTCATAAGTTGGCTTTTTCATTTTCATCAGAAACAATGTTTTATTTCTTTTTTTTAGAGAACTATGTTAAAAAACGTCCTTTAAAGATCAAGTGTTGATCAGTGATCTCCATCCAACATCCTGCAAGGAACTGATTTCTTATGTACATGCTACAAATTACTTCAAATTCCACTTATGTAACTAATGAAGGATATGCCAGGTATGAGGTAGCTCCTACTTTATATACTGTGTAATTTAATGGGCTGATGACAATACCTGATACTTTTAGACAGAAATGATATGAACAACTATAAATCTAGTGGCATAGTGAACAGGAGCCTTTATTCTTGCTGACAGCTTCCCTTTTTAAATACAATTCATCTTCACATTCCTAAACTATAAAACCATTATCATAATAAATCTCTGCGGACCTCTTTATCTCGGTATATTACTTTAATTGCTGCTTTACATAAAAATGAAATCCAGCCTGCATTTGCATGGCATGACTATATTTAGAGTGCAGCTATGAAAGGCCTGCTGTTTAACATATCTCCCTGGCATATGGTATTATGATAATTACGCAGCTATTACTTCAGTACATGGGTTTGCGAAATTGAATGAGAGCCCAGGGGCTTTGTTGCTCCGTCTAACCCCACCTCGATCTTTGTGCATATCTGGTGCATGTGAGTGACTGTAGGCTTGTGCATGATGGCCACCCCCTTCAACACACACACACACACACACACACACACACACACACACACACACACACAGAGAGAGATACACACTCACACTGCCATCTGTTGACATATGCAGCTGTTCAAAAATAGCCCTCTACCAGAAGCTTCCCTGAGTGGCCCACAGATAGACAGAGCACGGATCTCGTCTGTGCAAGTTTCCAGTGTTACCATGTGTTGGACGGCAATAGTCTGAAACCACTGCGGGACTGTTTGAGTAGGAAGTTTTAGTAAGTTTGTTTCTGTTTGTTGAGTTTTTTGACAGCGATCCAACTGGGAATATCGTGTTGATGGTAGTTTCTGTTCCATGAATCAGAGTGAGCGCTTCAGTTGGTGCAAACAGAACTGAAAATGGAGCCCTTTCCTGACCAGTTCATGGAATTCCACCCCATCCATGGTACCAATGTCAGACTGGACTACTCAGGAACCCAGGCCACCCGGGTAGAGAGCTTTGCAAATGGAGTGTGTTTCAGCAAACAACCTCTGAAACCCGGGGAGATTTTCCTCATAGAGATCGAGGATAAGGAGCTCGGCTGGTGTGGCCACCTCCGGGTAGGCCTGACTGCCAGGGACCCCAGGGACTTAGAGGTGGTACCTGAATACTCCATCCCAGACCTGACAGACTTAGGAGACAGCTGGGTATTTGCCATCACTCGCAACCACAACAAGATCATCGAAGATGCCGGAGCGGATGGTCAACAGGCTGGAGATGGAGGACTGGCGGGGGGCCGAAGGCTTGGACATGGGGAGGCTGAAGTTGGAGGTAGAGATGGAGAAGGCAACAACAACAACAACAACAACCCAAAGACTTTCTTCACTGATTCTCACTTGTACATTGAGAATATTCGGGTCCCCAGGGACAAGCTGGTCGGTCGGAGCAGGCCCGGACGCTATAGCCACATTTTGGATGACTTGTATAAGAGCAACGCCCTGCCTCCCACAGCCAGACGGAGCCGAATAGGAGTACTGTATGTGCCTAAAGGGCAAGACCTGGCTGATATGCACATTATCATCAATGGTGAGGACATGGGAGCTTCTGCAAAGGGGATCCCTGCCGTCCAGCCTCTCTATGCTGTGGTGGACGTCTTTGCTGCTACCAAGTGTGTCCGAATTGTCCAGGTGGAGTATGGATGTGAGTGTCGCAGTGATACTATTAAACATGGACTGATTGTGAGACAATGGGCCTCTGGGCGCAGACATGTTACTGTGTGTTACTGAAAGAGACTTTTTTTTCAACATTTTTCAGGCGTACCAAGACATTCAGACATTAAAATGACTCAGAGAGGTCATTTGTAGTTGATTAGTGTCTCTTTGACTTAATTTTTTGTTTCTTTGCAGTAACGTTTCATCTCTTTGTAGCTGTTTTGTGTCTCTTTCTGGATGCGTTTCATCTTGTTGTAGTTGTTTCAAGTCTCTTTAAGTTTGTCTTTCGTCTATTTGTGGTTGCTTTGTGTCATTTTGCATCTCTTTGTGGTCATAGTTCATTTCTTTTCAGTCATTTGATTAGCTTTTCCAACTAAACTATTAACTGTTGCTACATATATAGGCTCTGGCCCATGGACCCATTTACTATTTCATCCATGCCTTTAATGCACCTTTCTTCATTATTTAACAATTGCTCATTGCTACTTTTATTCTGCTAATCCACAGTCTTTTCTGTCTTTTTTGCCCCATTCCTCTGTGGCTTCAGTCTCGTCCTTGCAGACTTTGTGTAGGAAGGCCATCCAGAAGCACATTGTCCACAGAATGGCCATTGACTGGCTGGAGCTGCCAGAGGCCCTTAAGCACTACTGCAAGTATGAATGAAGGACACAGACCTGCAATGGACAGAATATCATTTATGAGCTCTCTCTCAGTTTCTACCAAGTAAAGGATATATATATTCATGATGGAAAATAAAACTAATTTATGATCTCTGTTTCCTTTATAAAGTAAAACTCACAACATTATGGTCAGATAACGCTGACATCATGTCTCTGATGTGTAAACTAAAATAAATTCACACTCAGGATTGGTTAGATGTCTGTCTTTGTGATTCAGCTTTTCCCTCAATATATGTGTTAACTAGTAGGATTCATCAATTTTCTCTCTCTCTCTCTCTCTCTCTCTCTCTCTCTCTCTCTCTCTCTCTCTCACACACACACACACACACACACACACACACACACACACACATTACTTACATGTTAGATGGTGGGGAATGAAAAGTTACATTGATTTTAATATTATCAACCCTGGTTTACATAAAGAGTGAGCCATTGTGCCCTGTATGCCTTGTGATTTGTCTGTATCATTTAACAAGTAATTCAACTTGTAGCAATGGGCATCACATCACATCATGCATCTTCTCTCCTGGTGTCAGCATGCAGCAGTAAGAAGGACCTACTCGGGGCAAGATTCAATTAATTCCCATATATCTTTGGAACATTTGAATTCTTACACATTTTGAAACAGTTTTTACACAGTTGAACTGTCACCTAAGAGTTTTTACTAAATAATGTGTAACAAAGACCCAGTTGTCAGAATGTGATATGAAAAGGTCAATACAAGGACAACAGACTGTGTGGGTCATGGGGACAATTGCTGATTTTGATTCATCCTAAAATAAATACAATAGCAGGGATATAGTCCCAACACTATAACTGTATATGGAGCCATTTATGCATATAGTAAATCTATTTTAGGGTTTCCACTGAGGGTTTGACTGAATCTATGTCCAATAAAATGCCTCCATGTCCACCTGCCTCCTGTTGTCAAACACGGACATCTAGTGTTAATGCGGATAACAGCAGTGGGCGGAGCTACTGTTAAATCTCCAGCCAGGATCTCTTCACACGAGAGGAGGAGAACAGTCCGGTCATCTGTAGCCGCCGTGTGAAGAGAGACTGAACCATATCTATTGTTATTTAGATCTGTTGTGCAGACGCAGCATGTCTTTCTGTCGGTTTGTCGGCGGTGAGGTCTACAAGGATCATTTCAAACCAGGTGAGCAGGCGGTGGAGTTGTTCTGTAAGCAGTGGGGTGATGTAACCTGCGTTTACTCAGGATTAAAATGACCATTTTGTTTTTATTTTAGGCTTTTTTTAAAGCGTCTTGTTAGCTAAAACATTTTATTTCGATTTTTTTTTACCAGATTATAATAATTTAATTATTGTGTAATATCACAGTAATGAGTAGAAGGGAAGGGCACTTGCCTTTATGTTAACTCCATGACATTTCAATTTGAAAGATCAAAATCAAGTTTGACTAGAAATAGATAATAATAATAATAATAATAGTAATAATAATAATAATAATAATAATAATAATAATAATAATAATCTGCTAAAGATGTTTATGGGGAAAACACAGCCGTAATATTTTTTTATTTCATATTGAAATCAACTTGCACTAGTCATAAAGGTATGGTATATTTAAGTAAAACTCCCACCCAACCTTATTTTGGCATGTGACCACTTAATATAAAGCAATTTCAGACCCCTCATCATATGTTCAGGCAACAAAGCTGTTCAACCAGAGTTCAACCTGACACAAGTATTTCAAAGAAAGCAGAAACATAAACTGAATTTTGTCCAAAAGTTACTCTGATCCCTTTAATCAGGGGCGTTTCCAGGCTTTTTTGACTGGGGTGGCACAGGAAGGGCACTGACTTATGCAGGGATGGCACTAAGTATGTGTCTCAGCTTTCCAGTCATTCCCAATTTATACAATTCACTGTTTGTGGACCCCAGAATGCAGAAATATTCAAATATACTAGGCGTAAATTACACATTTATACCACATGCAAAAGACTGCATGGTTTTTCCTCCAAACTGCATGTGATTAGCATAAACGTATGTCCCCAAAGACTTGTATAACCCATTTTTATTCAGATATCTTGAGGTCCCTTTGGAGAAGGTCATACCAGTTTTTCATTTTCATGACATGGTTGGTACCAAGAGATGCGTTAGGTCATCTCGTTTCATATGATACCAGAATATTCTCTAGCTTTAACAAGCCTTTGAAACACAGCGTGGAGTGGAAGAGGCAAGGATAATGAGTGGCTCTTGGGTTGGCCAATAAGATTTCAGGGGTGGCCAGTGCCCCCTCTCTGGAAACGCCCCTGCCTTTAATCATCTTGAGACCCCTCATATTGACCTCTGGAACCATTGCAGGGGTCCCAGCACTCACACTGGGAGCCACTGCCCTATTGCATGATTTCTTTTGGTAGAAAATGATACAGTGCACCGACTTTTAAACATAACTGTCCCCTGCAGGTATGTATGTGTGCTCCCAGTGTAACCATCCGCTGTTCTCCAGCCGGTCCAAGTTCGCCCACTCATCTCCTTGGCCAGCTTTCACCGACACCATCAGAGAGGACAGTGTCACCAAGATGATGGAGACTCTCACTGCCTTCAAGGTACAGCTAAAGTTCTAATATCTTTACTGTCAGAAGGTCTGAAGCCCCTCTGTTTTACTGCTGCTGCATCATTCACACAGATCCAACATTTGTTCCATCAGTATATGATAAGTGAGGTTGATGTGTTTCATGCATGCAGGTTCTATGTGGCAAGTGTGGCAACGGTCTGGGCCATGAGTTTGTAAATGACGGTCCAGAAGAAGGAGTCTCGCGTTTTTGAATATTCAGCCACTCGCTCAAGTTTGTCCCCAGTAAAGGTAAGAGGACCGCAGTCATGAGTGAGGCAAAGGCAGGTCTGAATCATTAAAAATATCTCAACCTGCCTAAACCTAAAACAGTGCCCTGGGTTACTGAGCACAGTTTTAATTGGGATGTATTTTCATCCAGAAGTAGAAAATAATGAGAACTGTCAACAGCGAGGTCTGTAGAGAGATGTTGGTTTTGTGGGTGCGTTTCCTTTTCAATCCTTTGTGTGCCAGACACAAATTAAATTCCACTCACCTCCATTGCTCTGGGGGTTGCAGCTGCAGAGATCCAAAAATACAACATGTACATGGCTAAACTGGGAGTATGTGAAATGTTTTTGTGTGATTTGGACAGACATTTTAGTGGGGGTGGAAGAAGTATTCAGTAGAAGTATTAATACAACAATGTAAAAATAGTCCATCTTGCATTCTTACTTAGGTAAAACTGCAGAACTATTAACAGCAAAATGAAAGTAACAAAAGTAAACATACTCATGCCCATCAACCCTTAGTGGTATGAACTATAATATTATATAGGATTATTATCTCTAATGCACGACTATATAATATGTTGGGTTGCTGAACTCGCACAGTGTATGTATCGTAGTGGAAGAAAGAACAAGGTGGATCGTTGCACCAGAATTATAAAAGAGATTTTCTTTTACAGTTCTTTAAAAAACTTGATTTGCACTGACAACTTAAAATTTAACCAACTCAATTCCAGACTAACTCCGTGCTCAACTTAGATAGATCAGCAATAATTTATCTTCTCATCACTGGCATTACCTACTGTATGACATATTTGTCTTCAGACCCCTGCAGCATTGTGGATTTCACACTGTTTTCCATTGATCAAATGAAAGAATCTACAGAAGAGAAGTCTTTCTCAAACTTATTTCTTTGACTTTTTTTCACTGATCACTACATGATATTTTAGAAGCTGATCATATATCATCTATAGTAAGTTGAAGAAAATGTGAGTTAATGTATTTAGTTACTTTCCACCACTGCATTTTATTCTATATGTTTGTAATTTGTGGGGAACTAACCAATCTGTATCTATTGTGTATTTGTACACTAACTGTTAATGCAGGTTCTGCAGTTGCACTACTTATAATAATTATTTTTTTATGATTTGACTGTCAGCAACATTTTCTGTCTTTGTGTGCTTGCAGAGTGGCAGTGAGTGTGTTCCTACTTTGTCTCTGTCCTAGGAAAAGACAAGCAGTAAAGAGCGAGGTATGAGTTTTCACTCCAGCTGCTGTATCTGCTGCTCAGTCCAGGACCAGTGACCAGGTCGGGTCAGTGGGTGACGTGGACGGGGGAAAGGCCCGAGAGGGACATCCTGTCCACTGAAGAATCTTTGACCTGCCTGTGACACAGTGACAGGACTTTTTACAAAAAAAAAGTTACATTCCTTGAATACCTGCTATTTAAATTTCAGTATTCACTCATATTCATTATTATAATGTCACTCTTAATTAAATGTATCAGTAGATGCATGGGATTTTAGCATATAACAGTTAATGTAGCAGGAACTCGTCAGTTATTTTGATCTTTTTTTCTATCACTTTAATTTTGCAATATTTACTCCCATTTACTTTCCTACGGTAAATGTAACCATATGATATATGCACTGAAGAAGTCCACATTTCTTGTCAGTCTGCACTTTTATATGTTTATTTCACAATTATGCAATAACAGAGAAACTTGTTAACTGTATGAGTCAGCTACAGTTTTGTTCTTATTTGTCATGTACTGTAAGCTGGTTTACTTGAAAAGATTCATTGTTCCTGTGCAAAAAATGAGAGAGAACTTTTGTGCATTTGCATTTTATTCTGAGTTTCTTTGGGGGAAAAAAAAGGAAGGTTTTGATTTATCCTCAATTGTCGGTGTATTCACTTGAAGGAACAAACAAATAACACAAATAAATTATAGTTTGATAGATTGTTGTTTTGTCTGTGTTCATTTATTTGCAGTGGTGGAATGTAAGTACATTTACTCAAGTTCTCCTACTTAAAGGTCCAGTTTGTAACATTTAGGAGGATCTATTGGCAGAAATGGAATATAATATTAATAGGTATGTTTTCATTTGTGTATAATCACCTGAAAATAAGAATTGCTCTGTTTTTGTTTCCTTAGAATTAGTTATTTTTATCTAGTTTCGTGGCCAACATTTTCCTGTATTATAGTTCCTTGGAAGGCAAGCAGTATTCAGTCGATTGCAATCTGCAACTTCACCTCTAGATGCCTCCAAATCCTGCACACTGGATCTTTAGCTACACTTTTGAGGTACATTATACTTTTACTTAACAACAATTTGGAGGGAAATATGATATTTATTGAGCATAAAAACATTTTCTAGTGTATTTTGCTAGTAATGCTTACATACCTAATAGGTAAGAAGTTACATTTGAAATGCTTTACTTACTATAAAAGAGTATAATAGAATAGTAGTGGTGATATAGCTACTTTGACATAATTAAGAATGAGAATCTGGATATTTCTTCCACCATTTGTGAGTCAGTCTTCAGCAGAGGAACTGATGTTCCCCACATTGACCTCAAGATGGAGTTCTCATCCTGCTACATCACCTTTCGTCACATTCACTGTCTACAGAAGTTCTCCAGTTTTGCCAGTTAAGTGAAAAGTCTGCACTACCTGCATGTTTACACTGCTGCAGATTCAGAAGCTTACTCTTAACACGGACTGTTTGTGTTTGTTGTCTTGCATTAATTATGAATGTTGGTTGCCTAAGTAGCTGACAGGGGCTCAGGCTTTCTCTGTGGCCCATTTGCAGGCCATATTCTCTGGGCTTCGGGGATTGGCAAACATCCTGAGGTTTAGAGGAGTTGCCTGGCCGCCTGGCAAGAGACTGAGAGCTATCATTACAAAGGAAGTGCACACACACACCACACACACACACACACACACACCCAATGTGCCAATCAACACACTGCCATGCTCCTCTTGGACGTCACACACATTTCTCACACCTCTTTTCACCTTATGTTACCACATGCATTGATGTATTGATGTCTCCAGTGTTCACACATACACACCCGCGCCAAAACGTGCCCAAAAAGACATACACTATGATCCATTTTATTGGTCTTACCACAGACAAGTTAAGTTTGAAGCATATTTTCTTTCAAAACATCACTTCTTGTAGTGTACAATTATGAGAGGTCATCATAACATTCGTAGATGTCGTTGAACTCTCAGCATCAACAATTTGAATATTCTGGAGCTCAACTCCACATCCATCCAAACTCGACTTCTACACGCTGCCAAAGGTATTCAAATGAATTTCAGTCCTCAGTGTGGTGGAGAGGCCTGACCTTGCATTGAGGTTGTTATGGCTGAGTAAATTTCCTCTTGTGTTGTCTTGGCAGGCCAACGCTCAGCAGTTTATTCTTTTAACAGCGTAGTCCATTTGGTGGATGTTTTTTACCCGAGCTGCCTTACTGTACTGTGAGTGCATGCATTTTTAGCATAGGTGGTCCCGCTTGTAATCAAAGCCACAACGCTGGCAGCGGTCCTGTTATGCTCAGCCCATCAAACTCTACAGGAGTAGCTATGTGAGATAAGCATAAAGCAAATACAGGCGATGAGAATGTGATTGCTACATTAGATAACGGAGGTGAACTCTGTAATTAAAGATAAAGAAAAACAACCCTTGGAACCCATCATTGTGCTGTTATTTCATCTGTGAAGTTTGGTGCATTCCAGCCATAATTTACCTTTTTGATGTACTCACTTTACTTTAACCTGTCATTTATTTTACTTTAATTTGTTTATATCTTTCCTCAAGATTCTCAGAGACTGACTCCTTCCTTTGGCCCTACATTCTTCTTTAGCTGCTTATAGTAAGAGGGGTACATTAACAAATACCTATATATAAATAATTCTAACATGCTGATATTTAGAAGTTTACGAACGTAAACATCCTAGTTTAGTGTTCTAGCATGCATTTTCTCATTACCACTAAACACAGGTCATAAACTAAAGTAACTGATGGTGCTCGATGAAAAGTAAAGGGATGACTGAAGTTATTAAGGTGTTCAAATAGAAATTGAAGTTAACTTTCATCTTGTGTTATTTGTGCAAATTTGACCACTGGAAAGTTCGCGTATTTGCCCCAAACAGCCAGTGTACTGGTGCCATGCCATTGTTCCTATGGGGCAGCCCAACAGTCTGAAAAATATCCCACTGGATTGAGCCCGATATTCTTTAACACAAATGTCAATTACTCTGAAGCCCCATTGCTCCGAAAATACCAGCCTGGTATGACTTACACATTTAACTTACATTCATAATGTAATTTAACTGACATACTAATTTTAACCTGAACTATGATATTTTCCTAAACCAAACCAAGCAGTTTCGATGCCTAAACCTAGCCAAATTGTGACTATTTCACAATGTTAACCACATGTTTATTGCCGATTGTGTTGTTACCATGGCGATAAAGGCAACCTGACACTTACGCATCAAAATATACTCATATATTAGGGGAAAGAAACTCCAGGGAGAGTGGAATACAGGCCTTCGGCTAATGATGACTCTCCTGACATTAGCTATAAGCTAGCTGACATACGCACCGACCACATTTGTTTTATTGGATGTTTTGTTCAGGTATTTTCCATCAGTCTCTCCTTTTCCCTCTGGACTCTACTTTTATGATTTATCTATGAATTGATTATGAATGAATTACTATTAAAACCTATTGCTGTACCTTTACTTTTCAAATTCCTAAGAAAGACTTGTAACTGAACCTTATGTCTGTTGGTTGTCTTTTATTTTTCCCCCATTTTTTTGTTTTCATTCTGTCTTTGCCTGACTATACACCCATCTATTTTAAATGACATAATGTTACCCTTATGGAAAAATACACCATCAGATACTGTGCTTAAATGTGTTAGTTGTTTTTAAATGTTTTTAAAGGTTGATGAAGGCAAATGATAGTAAGCTTCCTATCAGTGCTTTACAGTTCTATTTCCCAGTAAAAGTAGTAGTTGGCAGTAACAAAGTGGCATGTGTCTGGACCATAAACTGCCAAACTGGTTTGAACAGCAATGCGGTTTATGAAATGCTTCCTCTTGGCATTTCATGCTCAACTAAGAGAGAGATCAGCAATAATTTATCTTCTCGTCAATAACATTACCTACTGTATGACTCATTTATTTTCAGACCCCTGCAGCATTTTGGATTTCACACTGTTGTTTTCCATTGATGAAATGAAAGAATCTACAGACGAGAAGTCTTTCTCAAAGCAGTGTGAACTCAGGACACGTTTTTTTTTTTTTTTTTTTACCACTGAGCTTGAGGTTAATGGTGAACCTCCTCAAAGGTCAGACAGTATGCTGTTGGGTCGCACAGGCACTGCATTAACCTGGCTGCCCTGAGATATTCTAAAGACAGGGTTAATGTTTGATTCAGTGGGAGAAAAATGTTAGCGTCAGCATGAAAGAGCTAGCTACACAATATTATAAAAGGAGAGGGTATTCAGAGGACAGCTGCGCTTTCTAAAAGGTATTTTCAGAGCATTTTCATTACAGTGTTGCATTCAGGGACCCTCACCGTTCCTTTCTAGGCTGCACAGGTGAACCTTCCATTAAATATGAACAGCTTAGACAGGAATCCCCTGCCACAAAATGACTGAAAGGGTCAATGAAACAAAATTTGTGGATTTTATGAAAACAAACACTTTTCCAGACTTTATAAACATTATTTTAAAGAAACAGAGTGGAAAACCCACCATGTTCCCTAAAGTGGATAAACCCCCCAGAGTATTTTGGAATAGACGACTTTTCACATTTATGGTTTGTAATTTCTTTGGGTTTCAGCTCATGAGCTCCAGATCAGATAAGATGATTATCCAAAATTGTCCCATCAGTCATCGCTGCCCCTGAGCCAAAAAACAGGTGGATGACATCATGGTTATTAGGGCATATTAGAGCAGCCTGTCGTGCCAAAACACACACAAACACTAAAACACGCACACATGCACAGACAAAAGTTTTGTTATGGGACAGTGAATCATCATTCTCTAGATCTAGATGAAGAGTGAGATTTAACCATTAAACATTTAAATGGAAATGCCTCTACTCATAGGGGCTGCTGCTACACACGGAAGGCTTTACCACACCAGCATTGGGGCATGTTAATGGTATCCTGCCTGACAGGAAGACAGACAGACCTCCTTTTACAGGAGTGTTACACAGAGTCTGGCCTGGTTTAACCCCCAGTGACTGGGAAGTGTGATTGTGGGAAATGCCTTTGAATGTCATACTTACAGGCAGTAGATTAGGAATAATATAATTTACATTTTTGCTGTAAGGAGTTCCCAGAAATCAGGCCTCAACTTGCCGTCAGTCTTTGAATGAAAGCAAGTTAATGCCCTGTGTCCATGATGTATGATGTAATTTTGCAATAAAATAATTATATTCTGCTTGACTGCTGTTGTAAGCAACATCAGTGTGTGTCTTTTTCTCTTATACTGTGATGAATTTTCACATGTTTTATTGTTGATTGTTAAACATTGGTGTGCAACAATGAAATGTGATAGATCAAGGGTGGTTACAGCTACAGGGATACCTACAGCATCATATTTTGAAGTGGAGGGCCACTGATCAAGCTGCTGTATTTAAGGAGTGAGACAGGTTTGGATAGATAGAAGGTCAACTTAAAGCTGCAGTAGGTACCTTTAATAAAAAATAACTTTTTGTCATCTCAGCTGAAACCTTCACTGTATCTTAGAAGTAGTACATGAGACAGAAAATCTCGTTGGCTGGTTGTAGTGCTCCTAATGGCATTTGCACCGGCCGAATGAAAAGAGCCAAGAAAGATAGTTGGTTGTTCAGTCTCGTTCCCAGGTCGTCAAATATCGATGCTGGGAATGAAACCCAACAATCAATTATCATCAAGCCACCAGCCCAAAGCATCTTTCTATCTTTCTTAGCTGCGATTGGTTATTTTTATTCCATCCTGGTGGATTCTTGCAAAATGCCATTAAGAGCACTAGGAGGAGCCAGAGGAAGCTGCTTTTTTCACAGATTATCTGTTTCATGTACTACTGTCAGGCTATAGTTATATAAATAGATTTTTTAAAAAATGGCAAAAAGTTATATATTTATAAAGAAATATGTACCGCAGCTTTAAAAGTGCAATGTGTGGGAGAGTATGACTTTACATTGCTCCTCCAGAGCAACCGATGAAATTACAACTGTATAGGTCGAGTAGTATTCCAAATGATGACACCTGAACTGTTGAAGTTATTCTAAAGCCTAAGTCTAAAACCTTTAACTTTAACTTTATCTTTAACTCCTGACAACCGTTTAATAAAGTAAATAAAAGCAATAATACTGGAGACGAAACATAACTCCTACTTAGAAGATCTCTCACCAGTCAAACTGTTAACTAACCAGCCCAACAGAGTCACTCACATCTGGGCTAAATTATGCCTCATGCTCTGGACACGGAGCAAATCTCTACCATCCATCTTGATGTCCTGACATGTGGTGCCTGTAGACTGCAGCGCCCAGCTCACCAGGCCCGTTGTGTGTCCCCAATGTCAGGCATCTCTCAGGTCCCTGCGGACCCCACACACGTATTGTCATACATCATACTCGGAGATCCAGAGCATTGAGCTGCTGCTCAATAAGTCAGTGAACAGGCGGCGCAGACAACGAAGTATCGACACCTTTCGGCTCCAGATGGGATTTGAGTTAGAAAGCAACGAGGGACTTAACTGACTTATTGCCTTTCTTCGTAGATGTTTCACACTGGCTCCCATTCAGTGTTAGTCTATATGTGTTATACATGCGTCTATATACATGTATGTTGCTCAGAAGACAAGCTGCCCCACTATTTCACTATATTGCTGTTAAAGAGTGTGTTTCAGGTGCACCAAATTTAGTTTTGCATAAGGACTAGTCAGAGGCTACATAGTATACAAAACTATATCTGAGGGAAGCCTGAGGCCGGGTTTGACACAAACAGGAAGTTAATATGACTGTTTCAAATGGCCATAGTTGAAGTGAGGTGATAACCCTGCCATCACAGAGAGGTTGAGAAGCAATCATTATTGAAGTGGGGATAAAGGTGTGCGAGGACGGGGTCTCAGACACTGTCTCACAATCCAAAAAGCTCATCATTTGAAGCACACTGAGGCCTTCACACCGTCAACAGCACTATCTAGAATCCCTCACCCTACTGCTGTTGTTTCATTTTTCCAGACATAAGACAAAGTAAAAACAAAAACAAAAAAACACTACATGTGCATTCAAAACACTAAATATAAAGATTTGTATATTGCTTGTTCCCACATATCCAAAATAACAACATAAAAGTACGAGTGGTATTCAGTGGTAGGTAGCTATGCGGACAGTTGGTTGTTTGCCCAAGGACTTGAGATCTGAGATACAAGGCAAGCAAATGTTTTGATTAAGTCTCCCACTTATTCTGAATGAAAAAACACAGTCAGGGAGGCAATATTTTTGGTAGAAAATAGTTTCACTGAAAACTGTTGACAGTGTGTTCTGTGCATTATTCAAACCACAACATTGTCTCTGTTTTTAAAATAATTTAACTGGATATTTTATGCCTTTATGACCGGAAATATGGGCAAGAGAGATGGGGAATGAAAAGCAGCAGAGAAAAACTGGGGGCGTTGTGGTTTGTGCTTTTTAAAATGTCATTTTCTGATGTTTTGAGCCCCACAAAATAAGTGCTATTTGCCGTCATTGTATTTATATATATATATATATATATATATATATAAAATACATATATATAATTAGAAATCTCATCTTAATATCTGGGCAAATACCGTAAAATCAAAGCTGTATTTGCATGCTACATCATGTAATTGTGGTGAACTGACCCTTTAACAGACATCAACTGAAAAACAGGAGCAGCTAAGAGCCGATTCAAAGTTTACACAAAGTGCTTCATGGCGTGTCTGGCAGCAGCAGGTAGAAGCACATCCAGGTTTCAAGCTACATCTGCCCAATCATCACTGTCTGATTTGCCTTTGGTTGAGCCACATATCTGCTTCACCATGGATGCCTCCTGACAGCGCCACTGACTGTTTGTAAACATCGCCTCTGAACGCTGTCTAACTGCGTTATCTACAGCCCCGAGAGCAGATAACAGCCAAACACAGCGACTGGCTTCAAAGCTGCTGAGCTCCCCGAGCAGGAGCGATGCACGTTCCAAAACTATTTAATCAGGAGCTTTTCTCTTGGCCTCCTGCTGCAGACCTGGAACTGTGATACGCTCTGAAAGCAGACGGTGGTGTGTGTGTATGTGTGTGTGTGTGTGTGTGTGTGTGTGTGTGTGTGTGTGTGTGTGTGTTGTTTGTGTGTGGTTGTGGTGGTTAAGGGGGTCGTGTTTGTTTAGGCTGCCTGTCTCTTTCAGTGGGTCGGGCTCGGGCTCATAGAGTTATAATTCTGTGGTGAGGCTGCTGAAGAACTTACTAGTTTTCTAAGTTTTCTGAGGACCCCCCTGCACCACAGTCCATTGACTTCTGCAGCTTAAATTGTCAATCAATTGAGAGGATTCTAAGGCATGTTGATGATGAAGTTAGAACTCTGTTTTCCAAACCTAGGCATCCACACAATGTCAGAGACCGATGCTAGCATTAGTCATTTTTATTTTGTCCTTGGGTTCTGCAAGTACCTATCAGATGGTCTACCAGCGCGGTAGCGTGTCTCTATATTTACAGCTGTGTCCAGCTTCTGATATATCATCCTCCTCTGTGGAATATCATAGCAGAGAGAAGAAGTGACCAGAATGATTATAGGCCAGTCTTTGTTGCATGAATGACATCATGACTGTAGATCATCATGGAATCGTATGGTTTTGGAAATCCTCTATACACGGCGCAGTAAATCGCACGGTAGCTGTAGCGTGCCGTCCAAGATTCTTGGCTAAATGTTTAAAATTTGATGCAGAGGAAAATGGAAGGTCAACGAAGGGATGTCTGCATGCAAGGACGCACAGACACACACACATAACCTGCGAGCGGAGTGGCTGCCGTGCGGCTCTAATCAGCACATTTTACAGGGTGGTCTTATTACCTTGAGTTACCACTCTGATAACCTATCAAAGCAGCTGATTGTTTACTGCTGTCAAGTGCAGCACAGATTGGCTGGTAGCTCTGCTGTCATTAAAAGGGCCTGACGTCACCTGTGCTGTACTTTCATTTCTGTGTTTCTTGCCTGTTTTATGACCTAACTTGTTTTGGTCCAACTTCACAAGAATATTTTAAATGAATGGAATAGTTTAATATTTCATAAACTACATTTAACTTAGAGTTAGATGAAAGGATTCATACCGCTTTCATATCTGTTAAATATAAGCTACAGCCAGGTGACAGTAAACTCAGCTTGGCTGGAAAGTAATGTTAATCATCAACTCATTTGGAAATATGCTTGTTCACTTTCTTGCAAAAAGTCAGATGAGATGATTGATAATCACTTTCTTGTCTGTGTGGTAAATATGTAACAATAGCCAATATAATAATTAGCTTAGCTTAGCACAAAGACTGAAAACAGGGGGAAACAGGCAGTGAACCTCTAAATTGTACTAATTCATATATTTTGTTTGCTTAAACTGTACAAGAACTAAGGATGCATTGATACCTCTTCTTTCCAGACCAAATGCAAGTACAAGTAAGCTACTTACATTTGGGTACTAGCCAATACTGAGTACTGATATGAGCACGTAATACTGCCATTCCAGTTCTAACAATGACTTTAAAACCACATTTATGATTACAGCTACAGAGCATATGAGTGCAGCATCGGATCCAATAGTCGATTCTGGTATAGTATCGTTGCATCACTAACTCTAGGTAAGTTAGTGTACAGGCATAATTCACCTAATGTGAGATTCTGATTTGAAACACTGAAGGGCAGTGGTTGAAAAATGTAACACCTGCTCCTACAGATTGATATCAACATAACAAATTAATGCAGCCAGATAAAGACCCATTTTGTTTTCTTAGTTAAAGGACTCCATGGAGGCCGGAAATTGTAAAAGCTTTGAGTTTATGAAACCTTTTCAAAACCAACACCCTCAAAAATGCGCATGGCCTGCAGACAGCTGTTTTCCTTCCTGTTCCTTTTTGAAAATTTGAAACCCTTAGACCTATTAACTTGTAAAAGGAAGTGTCTTTAATCTTTGTTTCTGTAATTATTTAAAAAGAAAAAACAAGAAAACATCACTTTTTTAACCTTGCTTTTTATACATTAGAGAAACTGCAGGATAATCTCATTCCTAAACAACCCCTCATCTCCCTCAATGTAACATTTTGTTTCAGCCACTTTCTTCTCTCGATCTTCTCTCGAGCAACAGAGATGTCAGACATTAAGAGATAAGCTCATTTCTCTCCCTCGTGTTTTGTCTGGATCTCAACGCTGCATGACACACCTGAATCTGGATGTTTTGTTATCTCCTCCTGCATTGTTGCTTCACACGGTTATGACTGGGCTCAAAAAGCTGGAAGCCAGTGATTGGTCAGCATGCTGTCAACACAGATTCACACATCATTTGGGATTTCCCCCAATCCTATTACACAGAGAGCACATTTATGACAGAGAGGGAGTCCAAATATTTATTTTGGTGCAAATAGTGTTTCCACTAAGCAGGAACCATCTGAAGTTCTTTGGTGCCTCTCCAGTTTTTCTCTCAACCAAGACGCTTTTTTCCGCATAGTTTACACAATAAAAAGAAATCAATAAAAAATCTGAAAAGAAATAAACGAACATAAAAGGTCCCTATAATCTCTTTAAACAATCAACAACAAAAAAAACTGTGATTTTATTAGAGACAATGGTTGAACCACAATAACCGGCAGTAAAAGTCACAATATGATAAGACTGATTGGGTTTCATGGAAGCAGCTACTCTCCCTCTGTAATGACTCAGCTTTAAACTGGTAAACACTTTTTATTATTACCCTCAAATTTCCCCATGTCACACAGTGAGGCGACGATCCTGTGCAGGCATGCCTGCCACTTTACGTGCCGTCTTTACTCCTCAATTGAAAACATTTTTCAAGCAGCAAGCTCGTAGCCACACCCATGTGATAATGTACAGTGCTGCCGTGCCCTATACTTACCCAGCTCGCCACAGAGCTCTGCCCTGCAGTTAAGGTTGAGAGTATGGCCCTGCCACTGGCTTTCACACAACGCACAGAATCACACTGCACAGATGCTGGGACTGTATGGACGTTCCCATTGGTTGACGTCTGCTTTGTTTGTGCGTGTAGTTTTAAATTGGCACAATGCAGGGGTTTGTTTTCTCCGTGGACATACACATATTTGGTGCAGAGTACAGAATTCCTGCAGTGTTTTTTGTGCTGAGCGAGAGGAACTGTCACTCAAAGTGTTGACAGTAGTTGCTGCAAAAAAAAAATTTCCCCTCAATGTTTTGTTGACAGAGAAAGAGGTTTGTCCAGACAAGTTTATGTCCCAGGTGTGGCACAGCATCGCACGGCAGCAGCAGGCAGTTTAAGCACAGATGTGTTGAACGCTGGATGAAGCCAACAAACAAGCATTGTTGTCCAGTGGGCAACCACACAATGGCAGCAAAAAAATCCCAAAGCATTTTCCTCAAAGACTTATATAAGACACTAAGAAATCCTCTGACAGGCAGGGCCTTGGAACAGCAGGTCAATTATTAGTCTTTATACTTTTATATTTTTTCATTTGTGTTTTTGGCCTTACTACCAGCATGACTCCAGAGATGGCAATGTCAGTCCAATGGTGACTCAGTGCATTTCAGGATGATTGAATACCTGATTCTCTTTTCACCTTTCACCTTAGTAAACATTATACCCGATAAAGACCAGCATACAAACATCACTGTGAGAAAGTTAGCACACTGACATTAGCATTTAGCTCAGTGCACTACAGTGCCCACGTTAAGTAGTGCTAACCTGGCTGTGGATTCTCAATCTTCTTAAACCACTAAGATTTACAATTTGTAAAACTTCCTTAGAGCCCATAAAAAGCCATTGTTATGCACGCGACACTATCTCATGTTCAGTTAACGGTCAGAGAGAGACACTAACGTATACAGTATGAGCAATGGACCACACAACACGGAAACAAGTCCGAGAGTGGAGAGTCACTGGATGAATGGGTGCCATCTCTGAGTTTGATTTCTAGTTCTAATAATACATTCATGGGTTATACCACATTCACGTCAAATTGTACAAACCCTAATTACAAGCTGCCGAGAGGGAAAAATGTACATCAGTTTGCTATTTGTAATTCTGAGTCAGAGATATCTGGAATTTCTGACAGCTTATCTCCCACTCGCTATAAAAGAAGTTTATTCGTGTCAACCAACTGGTGGTAACATGTCTGCAAAGCCACCATCACTGGCATACTCAAAAAAGTTATTCTTGGCCCTTATAAACATGAAGCACTATTTTTAAGTCAAATGTAACTGAACTATGTGAAATGTTTATTTATTAATAAACTAATTTATTATTAATTAACTAAAAAATATGTTTAGGATAAACTGAATGCAAACAAATCCAGTAAACTTTACTTTATATATCCAATAAGGAGGTTATGCACATCACACTCCACAACTGTAGGTGGCTGAAACTTTACATTGCACTTATGTAATAAAATGGCATGGAAAATATATATGTAATTGAAATATTAAAGGGATAAATATTATTTTGAGTCTGGTTTCATTTTTTAAATAATTGTAATAAGTAGCTAATTTAGGCTTCATTTCTATTTGTCAAGTGGAACTAGAAGACTAGCAATTGCAAGTAGAATAACAGGAAGTTTTCCTATTCTTCCCATCCAGCCAGTGTGACATTAAAGTAGTTTATTCCCTTTGTTGACTTGCTAGTTTTGAAAATGTCAGCAAACAAAGAAAGCTAATATTATCTGACTGCAGTTACCAGTGAGACAACATAAGCTAACAAAGAACAAAAAGCTAACGTAGCACCCCTAACCTGCAACAGTTACTGTATATGTAGGCTATAATACTGTATGTAACAGGGTGAGTAAGGCCAGTGGAATAACTGGACCTTCTTTCATTTAATAACAGTCACTCATATGAAGTTTGAAAGCAAAACACACACACACACACGCACACACACACGCACGCACGCACGCACGCACGCACGCACACACACACACACACACACACACACACACACACACACACACACACACACACACACACACTCCATCCAGGTGAGTTAACAGGCTATTTGAAGACAGCTCTTCAGTAGCTAGTTGCATGTATTGTATCCTCAATGATCCAGTACAACATTGGGACAATACTTTGTATTCTCCTGTGGGACAATGACTGCTACGCCCTTCAGGACAACCTGAGAAGTCTGTTGTATTCACTTTGACCTGCACAGTGAGCGGATTAGCTATTGTGGAAAACACAAAAACAGAAAGCCTTTTAAAAGAGACACAAAAGAGGTAGTCAGTGGAAATACATGCAGTGGTTTAAAATGCATTGAATTACTTAACCTGTCTGCGATCCCTGCTGTTATTAACACGTTCAGTTTAAGTGACTAAAATTTAAAGTGGCGGTAACTTAAAGAAACAAAAGACCACATTATTTCTATTACAAATGTTACGTTCGATTTTTTTATTTTATAAAAAATGAAACTCACCCATGCTCAATTCCATACACTCAGGAGTTTAGCTGCTACAGCTTACGGTGGCTAATGTTAGATAATGTTGATATTATTTCAGGAAAGAATGTAACCATTTAGATTGTGAAGATAGGCCAGTCAGCATTTTGAAGTCTTATCTCTGCAAACCCGGATCTAGCCCTGATGTCTCTGTAACGTTATGATGAATGATTTAATTCCCGTTGAAAGATAAAACTTGATCTCCCTCTCAGAAGTGAAATATAATGTTGTGCATCCCATGATCAAGTCCAGTTAATGGACCTTACAGTTGAGACTACTTTGTCACAGTACAGTAGAGTACAGCTGTGCTGAAGTGTGATCACCAGAGCCCAGGTGAGCTGCTGGCCACAAATGCAAATTGATACACCGTCCTCGGTACTCTGGAGTTGAACTTGCCAACTTCCAACTCCCAAGTATGCGAGTCCGAACTTGGAGTGATTTGTAATGAGAAAGGCCTCCTGTCTTTGAAGCGGCCGCTGCAGGTCGTCACAGGGACTTTACCAAGAATTACAGAGCAAAACAGTCCCTGCTGAGCTTTGTACAGCTGTCTGCCTTCCCACAGCCCTTACACAGGTGGGTAGGAATTCAACACAGAGGATGTCACTCACAGACGCAGGTGTGTGTGTTTGTATGGGAATGCCTTAGTTCAGGTGTTCTCCCGTGAACCATCAAGGTGATCCAAGTTCACATACATTATATGTTATGCAGGATTGGAGAGAGACTGTACATGATGGCTGATATTGACCTATATATAACAACACACAGACTGTTTCTTTTTGTCTGCAGCTACAATATAGCCTAGTTTAATAACCCAGAGGGATTTTTTTCTTTGGACATTATTTATGAATACATTTTTTTTTTTTTACTTTATGGTTAATGTTTAACTCAAGTTTTGGTGTCTCATCACCGTGTAAATTTGGTTTTGGTGTCTCTATCTGGCAATTATGTATACAAACAAACAGCAATTCATATTCATATTTTCAGTTCTCAGGATGAAAATCTTAATTATTATTATTATTATTATTATTATTATTATTATTATATTTAAATATATTATGTAATTGTAATTTACGTTAACTACAAAACTGAGTTAAAATCCAAGGCTTAAACCACAGCAACTTGGTGATCTCTGGACTCGACACGGCTGTCCCGTTTACTGCACTCTGAAACAGGAAAACAGCTGAATAGACAGCTAAAGCAAAAGAGCTGTATCAAGCACTAACTGGTGATATAGCCACAGCTAGCCTACCGCTAAAACTTGTTTACTTATTATTCCTATTTAAAAATATACATTTTAGTGTAATGCTATTTGGGTCATTCATAATCAGGCAGTAGCTACATCCAATCATGATGGACTAGCTAGCAGAGAAGCAGTAACTGACATTGCAGCGAGTGGAATTTGTGCAAAAGAGATACATTTAATCCATGGAGGCTTACATAATCAAAACAAAGCATTTACGTTTAAATAAACAAGATGGCGAAGAATGGTGAAAGCCCTGAAGCTGACCCTAAAGATAAATCCAAAGCCATAGAGATGATCCAAAAGCAGATGCCCTTAACAGATGATCTTACAGACAAATAAAACAAATATTAGCCACTTTGGTGTAAAACTGCTTTCAAAAACCCAAATCCTTTCACCATTACACCTGAGGTAAAGAACACAGCTCTGCATGACACACATTAAACAAAACAAAGCAAGCCCACATTATTGATCACTTTGACTACAGAGTGGCACGTCTCCGATTGTTTTTCAACATCACAGTGAATCAATACGGAGGAGTGCTTGGAGAGTACAGAAGGGTAAATGATGCCTTCTCTGTTTAGAGTCTTGGGGAAATTGACATACTGCCAGGTTGGAAGAAGCCGGGGTCGATTGGATATTGTCATCCCCTCCAGATTTATCATCCATATGGATGCGCTGCCATGTAGGACCTCACTTATATTTCCACATATAAGGTGGAGGTGCCAATAACTTGTGATTTATACTGTATCACATATATTGTCAAAAACTATTTTGGGGAAAATGGGGTTTCAGAAGCATCCATTTGAGAAGTGTCTGACAGTGATTCGGTTGAAACTCAGCAGGAAGATTTTAATAAAGCAGTCCAAGATCACTCCACTATGGTACAATGAGCATTACCTAAAACTCTGTTGTACATTACGCATTATCTCCTCAGCCCTTAGCAGGAACATATATTGCTGTGTAATGTTGTTCAAATCGTAAGTCAAAATACTTCAGGGTTGCTCTCCATTAACCTGTAAAGATTTCAGCTGCTGCTGTGTTGCAGGCCGGTCAATTACGGTTTCTGTGGGTTTTTGGAAATAGTCAGTCTGTCTTTGTCTTCCGTGATGGATCTTTCCCTGTATGATTGTTCATCTGCCTCAAATGTAAGTAAGGGATAAAGCCCGACAAGGTGTCCATTATCAGGAATTAATGGACAACGATGAGGTCGGTGCGGTTTCCTCTGCAAATGGTTGACAAAGAGTAAATATAATTTGACAGTATGTTTAACACAAGCTATCCAGCAATATCACTGTACCAAAAGCACTTTACTTTTTCTCTTTTTTTCCCTTTCTTTTTTTTTTTGCTGCTGTTAAGCTGACCAACAACACTTTATACTGTTTTTCATTCAACTCTTCAACTGTACATATTCAAATTCAAGTTTATAAAATTGGTCGCAGAATGTCTTTTCTTCAAAACTATACCTGTCAGAGGAACATGGAAACAAAGTGTTTTCTTTCAGCTTTCTTCTCCTCTTTTGGCTTGTTTGTTTAAAAAAAAATACTTTATTTTGATTATATACAGTCTAGTTTATAGGGATTAACTGTAGGCCTATCTCTGTTGTGCTATAGCTTCCCGTCTGTCCACTATATTACTGAAATCAACATAATGAATTAATTTGCTATTGATACATTTAAATATTCATTGCAATTCCACTTGAGTCAAAAGCTGAGATCTACTACTTATCCTAAAGACGCTGAAGTTTAATAAGTAAGTTAATAAGTAAAGCTTTATATAACAAGTTACACACACGGAAAATATAAATAAGTAAAACGAGAACTGGAGACAGACCAAACAAAGATGCACAAAAACAAAGACAGGGAAGTAGATCTATAAAGACGCTTGCCTGTAGAGATTATGTGTGTCTGTGTGTGGAGTGCTGGTTATAGTGTGACTGAGAGAAGACTGAAAAAGAAACTAGTATAACAATCAGTTCAAAATACTGAATGCAAAAATCCAGTTTCACACTCACACAGGAAGAACCAACTCCAGACATTTTATCTGTCTGTGTCATTGCTGCTGAACATGTGATCCGTGTCCTTAGGCTTTCTTGGCAAGATTCGGGAACAAATTGGTAGACTTCCCAGGGACACATAAAAGACTTTGTTCCAAAAAACCTGTATCCTAGCAAATGTCTCACATGACAGCTACATTTTTTTCCTTAACTAAACTGCTTTGGATGTTTAATGATTTTTGTTTTGGTCTTAATGATTTAACAATATTTACTTTGTGCAAAAAAAAAAAAGAAAAAAGAAAATTGATGTGGAGAGAAGCTGATGGTGGTCTGGATTACTGTGTTTACCATCGTTAAATGTGCTCTCACATGTGTGTACACACACACACACACACACACTGGGAGAAAGGAATTAGAGAAAGCTGATGACACCTGTCTGTCCCTGTTGGGCAGGAGTGTAAAGGTTAAACGTTTGTGTCATAGCTGGCTCCATGGGGGTGTGTGGTCAGGAGGGCTGGCAGACAGCAGGTGGCCAACAGTGAACAGTTTGGGCAAGATACAACCTGGAGCTCGAACCAGCGAGGCTTCCAAACGTGCACAAGGCTGCACAGTGGATGTGGTGATTTAAATGGGAAATGAGAGGATATTACATGCTCAGTCTGCAATCAAAAACTAATATCCCCTCTTTATCATGCTCCAAATATGCCCCTCCTCTTCCAATGCATTAAATACAATTAAACTAACGACCATATTCCTCTCAAATTGCTTTCAAAATAATGTGATATGAGAGTTTCTCCTTCTCTGTCAACTTGGAGAGGGTGACGCGCAAATTCATTATTTTTCTGCTGTTATTTTAGTGTCGCACGGGCTGAGGGTGGAAGGGGCGTGGGTTTGATAAACAGGGCGTGGATTTGGCAGTCGGACTGGAAGGGCTTGTTGAGGGTTTCCAATAGAGTCGCTGCCAAAGGAGCCACGGGAGCGCACAGAAGGCACGGAGCGCCGCGGGACATAAATCCACAGCCACCTTTCAGCTGAGCCTCGCTGGGACTAGTTATTGAGGGAAAAAAATAATAACCTACAAGTTGCCCCTGATGCTGCTATAGAGCTGACGAATCCCGAGAGAGAGGCAAAGGGAGAGTGAGATAAGCTGGGGCAACATGTGGAACCTTTTGATGCGCGCAAGGCAACTTCTGCGCCACTTGCCGTTGTGGCACGAGCGCGGCGGTTTTTCTAAAGCTTTCTCAGTTTGAGTAACTTTTCAAGTCAGTAGTATGAAGTACTCTGGTATGGCATGTTTCCTGCGTTGTGTCCTCATGCTCAGGATTGCGACTCATGGGATGTAGTAAATGGAGAGCTGCGTTCAACTTTGGACACCTGAAGGTGCAGTCCAAGCTGTCCGTCATCTTTACCATGATCATTCTCTTCACTTACCTCTTTTACTGCCTCAACGGATACTGTGACTCCTTGCCCAGGCCGGTTTATGACCAACAAAGTCAGTTCCAAAGCAAAATTATCTTAAATGATGGACACGAAGCGTCAGCGCAGCAGCTCGGCGAGTATAACGCGTCTCAAGTCTCGATTGTCCGGGAACAGCTGTCGGACTTGTCGAACAGCGACGCTCCATCTAACAATATATCTATAGCCAATAATTTCGGCAGCAAAAAGTTTCCTCAGGCCATCATCATAGGAGTGAAGAAAGGTGGCACTCGGGCGCTGCTGGAGTTCCTGCGCATCCATCCGGACGTGAGAGCCGTCGGATCTGAGCCGCACTTCTTTGACCGCTTCTACGATAAGGGGCTGGAATGGTACAGGTAAGCTGCTTTTTTTTTTTTTTTTAACTTGATGATACAGAAATTAAACATTTACTCTGCGGTTCCGAAATGACCGGAATAGTCATGAACTGTAAGGGTCAAAGTTCAGGGGCAGAAGTCGCGGACGCCTGATTGGAAGTTGTAGCTGCTCACTGTCACTTGTCAGGAGGAAATGTCTGGAAATTGAGCTGTAGACTTTATTCTTCTTCCACAAGATCTGTATAAACAGAAGCCTTTTGTTTTTATTAAGCTTCGTTTCGAGGGCTGTAAATATATAAGGAGGCATTGGATTAAAGGGAAATAATAAAAGAAAATCTAATTTATTTATCCTGTGATAGGTCATTCGTTGTATTAGGCCTAGTGGTGTTAATGTGCAGTGGTAAAATCAAGTCATGCACGGCAAGTAAACTGGGGCCCTCACCACAAAAGGTCCCCTGTTCTTCTAGGTTGCTTGTAAATACGCAGGATATGTCTTTTATCTTCAGTAGTTGAGCATCTTGTCTGACCGGTCTGATGAGGTGGATTATGTCTGATCAGACAGATGTATACAAATGAAATGTAAAGAACTAATTTTGTTTGTTTGGAAACTGTCTGACCTTTTAAAGCGTTTTAAAAAATAGGCCTATACGTCGGTACAGTATGAGGATTTCAAATTGAGAAGTGGGCAGTGTGTAAAGACTTTCTGTCTGCCTTTTTTCTTGCCTGTTTTTTTTCTCACAATGGAGAAAAGTGCTTTCATGTGCACACAAACCCTTATTATCATGTATTTCCTAGTTCGCTTATTACAGTAAATAATGAAATATTAGTGACTCAGCATGATGTAAGAAAAACAGGGCTAATTTAAATGCACTCTCCACTTATTTGCCCACATAAAGTATGATTTTGTGCAGCCACATCGTCTTGTGCCGGTGTGATCAGTTCCTCTTCTGTCCTCTCTTCATTAATATCTCTAAGCACCAATAAGAGGCTCTGCTGATAGCTTCCAAGGATGGCAGCGTATTCAGTCCTCTGTCAATAAATTGCTGTTTATTGAGCTGACAAGCTGCTTCCCTAAGTGTCCAGTGTTGGTCCCCTGAGGGCCTCACAACCAGCCTGATCACAGAGGGAGGATGGGTTATGGTTGTGGATGATGGTAGTGTGGATGACCCCTCGGTCAGGTAGTCATGTGTTTGCTTGAGGATCAGCCAAAATGGGCTATTGAAGGTGGATAGCAGCATTTCTCATTTTTGTTTTTCCGATTGAATACCAGACAAATAAAACATTTAAAGGGTAGTAGCAGGCAGTAAGACATTAATATTAGTTAGTATGTTTAAATTGATAGATAAAATGGGTGACAAATATAAAAAAAATAAATTATATTTTATATTTTAAGTAGCTGCCTGATATGTGATAGTACAGAGATGAGAGAGAAAGAGACAGAGAGGGAGGGACAGAAGAGAACCATTACAGAGGGAGAATGGAGGGAAAAGACCTTCAGAGTAAATGACAGTTTGATGAAGAGATGAGGAGAGGAGAGGAGAACATGGAGGTGTGGAAGAAAAAATGTGGGGTTGGAGAAAGAGACAGAGAGATGCAGGGAGAGATCAATACAGCCGGGTAATGATCTGTTCACTGTGAGGCTCAGGTAGACATCAGAGATCAAAGCGTGTGTGTGTGTGTGTGTGTGTGTGTGTGTGTGTGTGTGTGTGTGTGTGCACAGGTGTTAGTTTGCTTTCTCATTACTCAGTACAGGAAGAGGAAAAGGATGCGGTTTTCCTGGTGGATGCAAGTCACGTATCAATGTGTGAGACATGTGTTATGACCATACAGTTGTGGACAGCAGCTTGTTAAAGCAGTTTCACTTTGAGTTTGAAACGGAATCACCTCAAATTGTACGTTTTATTCGAGTAGTTCTGTTTCAAACACCTGTTTGTGAACAGTGTTCACTGATGTGAAAAAGCAGGATGAACTGAAACAAATGAACAGTTATTGATTAATCTGCTGATTCATTTCTAAATTAATGGTTTGGTCTATAAGATGTCTATCATAGTTTCCTAAATTCCAAGGGGAAGATTCCTTGTTTTGTTCCAGCTCTCAGTCCAAAATCAAAAGGTAGTCAGTTCGCTACCCCCCTCACTCTTGTCAGATGAACTCAAGTACCCCTTCCTCAACTACACCAGTCATGTTCCGGATGTGTTTATTAATTTTAAACAGGATTTTATTCAAGAATATTGGAAATATGAATATTATTATTATTATTGCAGTTGAACAGTCAGTGTTTTTTGTTTGTTTTTTTAACTTTGCATTTAAATATTATATAAATTGTGGCACAAGCTAGATGTCCCTCTAATTAATTATTTTTTTAGATGACCTTTTCAACTATTTAGTCATTACTCTTGGCTATTTCAACTGATTATTCATTTTTAGATTATTTCCTTCAATCATTTATACATTTATAGTCAATTTATCTGTTGCTTTTTGCTATTTCAACCATTTATCCATTACTTTCAGCTAACTACTGAGACTCCTCTGCTTGCTTACTAACTGTGCACTCTCAATGTTAAACCTGCTGACTCAATATGTTGGTATTTGTTTACTGATTTTCTTTATTTATTGTAATTTCTATTTTTTCAAATGAGTTGAGCTACATTTAAAAAAACGATTTCACGTAGCCCCTGGCAACTGCAGAAGTACACCCCTGGTACACTTTACCCCTGGTTGGGAGCCATGGACTACATCTAAATATATCAATACAGCATAACAATCTCTTCTAACCTTGTACCAATGTCCCCTCTAATATTTTCCACCAGATTTCAGATTGTTTTTCTCAAATCCTGACTATATTTTTTCTCTTGCTTTCTGAGATGTTCTGGTTGTATCAGTTTGATAGTGTAAAGGGTATTTTTGCATGCACCTTGCTGGGAAATAAAGCAAAATGTGAGTAAAGCGTCAAACATTTTTTTATTTTTTCCCCCACCAGTTAAGAACTAATCTAAATAGGGTAAAACCCAAACTTTTGATGAAATGCATTTTTAGCTGAAGTGACACACGTTGGGATCTGTAGTCATCTGAATGGTGACAAAGCAGAACTGAACACTAGAAAGGGTCAAAGGTGAGGAGACCAGCGACCTTTACACGTTCCCTTGTACTGCTTTCTGTTGTTGGGGAACTGACCTTACCTTTTACTCTCTTTTTTTCTTCCTCTCCTTTTCTCTTTTGAAGGCATAATGAAACGTGTGTTTTCGCTCCATCCTAATCCGCTGACAGCTCGTGTCAACACTGTTTGAATTGGACCGGTGTAATGACAGGTCAGGTATTAACATGGACAGCTCAGGGACGTGCGGAGTGGCTGAGAGGGATTAGGACCCCGGTCGCAGTTAAACAAGGCCTTAGCATGAGTCAACAGTCCCAACCAGCCACCCCCTCACCTCGTAGCCCTGGTCTATGATGAGCGCTTCAGTATTTCTACTACACTTCTACCTTTAGTGCTATAGGGGAAGCTTATTGTACCCATGGGCTGTGTAGTTCACCGGCTTACAGACAAGCAATATGACTTACTGGGACTTTTTTTAACTTTTATATGAGGCAGATGTAAATGCTTCGAAGCATACACAAGTAAGCTCTAGTCCAGTGTTTCCCAACCAGGAGAAATTGTACCTCAGGGGGTACTTCTGGGTTGCAAGGGGGTATGTGGAAAGATTGTGGAGAAGCTCTGCTTATTTAAAAAAAAAAAAAGGAATTATGATTTGGTTTTTAAAAATATATCCACATACAGAGTCAGCTGTAAGACACAGACTGTCCTTCCAATAAGAAGAGAAAAATGTCTTACATTCAGGTGACAAAGCCATCTAGTGCAGTTGTATACACACTTTTTGGTGTCAAGGACCCCCAGATTACCCATCAGGCAGGTGTAGGTTTAGGGATACCTGTCTGATAAGATTTAACTACAGTCTGTACTGCGAATTGGAGGATTGACAGTGAGTGTGAAAAATATGAACTGAATAGTCATTCTCATACATTATCTCATTGAGTTAACTTTCAGCCAATTAAATAAGAGTGGATGGATGGCTCCACAAAATATCCGACTTCGCTGTGGGAGTCCCCTCCTTTGTTTACTTGTGACAGTCAGTTTTGGTTCCTTTCAAACATAACCACGACAGTTCTCTAACCTTAACCACAAGGTTATTGCTGCAACCATGAAAACGAAGGTCCCATAACAAAATAGTCATTTCTACCTAAATCACAATGTTTCCCTAACATGTTTTCCAATAGTAACTTTTTTGGAAGGCACAAACATGATATCATGATAGGAGCGTTAGGTCATAAAGGGCAGTTACAGTTACGTTTTTTTGTCATATAATTTGAAGGTATCACGTGAACATTACATATTGTGATTAAAAGTGTATGAAAACTTGTTAGCAAGTCTAACAGTTGTGCAAAAGTAATGGATAAATTATTAAAGTAGTTAGCTAAAGTGATGGATAAATAGTTCAAATAATGAGCTAAACGTAGTGGATAAATGGCTGAAATAGCAAATGTGATGGATAAATGGTTAAAATCATTAGCTATCCAGCTCAATGAAAACAAACTGTATTTGGAACATGATATTTGAGTTCATCTGTGGGGGCTGTGGAGACACGTCCACAGCTCCAGTCTCTTCCTTCCTTTTCCATAATTTCTGAAAATATTAATTTAGTGTAATCATGCATTCATTGACACATCTCAACATTGACCTGTCCCTATATGTGGTTATGAATAATCAGTAGACACATCTGACTTCCCTGTTCCTTCCTACCTTCCTTTCTTCCTACACTTTCTGCCCTCCTGCCTATTGCATTCTTCTAGATATCATATGTAGTTATAAAAATATTATTCATTTAGTGTAATTACATGTTAAGTAACCCTGTGATTCCCATATATCAATTTAAAACAGAACCGTTGTATGTGAAGCCAATGTCATCTGAAACTGGGCTGGAAAGTATCACTTAAACATGTATTCTCTGACAGAGCTCTTCATTTCAAAGTGCTGCCTGTGTCTTTGAGCTCGGAGTCTTGGCCCCTGTCTTCAACTGGTAACCAAGTAAAACACATGGACATCCTTAAAGGAAGCATTTGGCAAATTGTTTTAGAAAAAATGCTTATATGTGGAAAAGCCTTGGCTTTGCCATCTACTGGAAACGATTCTGTGGTTTAGTGGTGGAGAACGAGGGTTTAGACAGCCATGGTGTGCAAGTGAGTGAGTGTGAGCATGTGTGTGAGCTCGGATTCATTCACACTGCTTCAGCTCTACCTGAAGCCCGTCCACTCCCCCTGATTCTCTCAGCATCTCTCCGCCTTTTCTTGACACTATAAATATCTAGCAGATATAAATGTCATTTCCCGATATCGATCGCCTAAAATAGGCTCTTACTATTGATCTCTCTCTCTCTCTCTTTATCACGCCGTTGCAGCAGAAATGAATTAACTTCTGAATATTCAATATTGTTGACAAGGAGCTGTTACTCCCTTCCACCGCTGACATTTATACCGCACAGCCCGAGTGTTGCTGGAGAGGATTTATTGGCTTGTCCAGGTCCCTCAAACTGTGTAATGTAAAGCCTGTTAGAGTTGAGTTGATGTTTTTTTTCTCTGTCTCTAAATCTCTTTCCTTATCGACTTGTTCCTTTGTCCCATAGAAGCTGAAGTTGTGTAATTCAACTGAGTGCTGGATGCTCTACCTAGACAGGAATGTCCAGGTTTTATTTCCTGTTAGACTCTTCTACCAATCACAGGGGATTCTCTGGTTGAATTCCTCTCTGCTCACATTCTTGGAAGCTGCATTTTGCAGAGTGTTTTTCAGACTGACTGGGGAAAGAGAGGCTTTCATGGAAGAATTTGGAAAAATAGGAAATGTATAGATCTTGCTAGAAGAAAGAAGGCTTTGTGCAGAGGACAGGGTTCAATGCTCAGTGAGTATTTGAAGCTGCATCAGCGAAAGAAGGAAAAACTGGTCAGTTATATCCATCCAACATGGCATGTCGGTCAGAACCAGTAAACACGACATGACACAGGCTGCTATTTACATGTAAAGGGATTTTTGTCAAAATTAATACAATATGTAAATTAAGCTGGGAAAACTACAAGTGTATGATCAAACATGACTTATATGATAAATTGGATGGGAATAGGTATAGATTTTTATTTGGCGAGAAAAAAGGTCTGATTCAACTCAGTCATCAATATTTTGACAGCTTATCATTGGTTGACCTTTCCCCTCCCAGCATGCCGTGTCTCATCCAATCAGAAATAATAGATCCAGATGACTGATGAGAAGATCACTGGGGGAACACTTCAGTCACAGTTACAGAGTGTGCAGAAGGAGAAAGTTTGCGTCGTTCATCACTCTGACTGATTTTTAATTTCAATCGTCTGGGTTTTAATTCCCGACTGTCAGACTGGGAATGTGCGCTTCCAGTTAAAGACTCGAGACATGCTGTTAAGTTTTCTTCGGCCTCAAACTCATCAGAGTCTGCCTTCCCTTATTAAACAGACAGAGATCAGGATGACTGATGAGCCGCTGTGTTTAATGGACCACAACAAAACAATCATCTTTCTACTTCCTCCACCTTCTCTACGTTATTTGCCTTTATTTTCTTTGTTTCAGCTGACTTTTTCTTTTTAAATTAGTGTGTAAATGAGTAAAGAAAAATAAATAAATAAGTCCAATCTTTGCATGGGATGGAAACTGTCTTAATCATATAAGAAACAGAAAGTGAAAGAGGAATAGAAAAAATTTGTGACACCACAATTGTGAATAGATTGTGTAAAGGTATATGTGGATGTGAAAAATAAGGGTTCATTTACAAAAACAGATATCTCCATTTTGATTTATTTTTGTCTGTGTAATTAGATGATTTATTCATTTTAAGAATAAACATAGTTTTTGCAAATTAACTGTTAGTGCTGTACAGTTTTGGGGGTGCTTGCGCCATTTTATGTAACTTTATATGTTTTACTCTAATACATTTATTACACCTATACTGCAGTCACTTTTCAAATGAATACTTGCAAAACTGATACTGATAACTGATACTGACACCCATATGTACATTGAAAGAGTTCTTGGTCGCAGTAATCACTCCTCCTGTCCGTATTGGCCATTAAGAGATCCATTAATGGATGGATTGTATTTTTTCTGTTAATACTTACTATGAGTAAAACTTCTAGCCTTTTATTTTTATATAAATAAAGGATCATTGTGTATGTATGTGTACAGGACTCTTGTGTAACTGCATAATATTAAGAACGTCTGATGTTATTGTAATTTTAATTTAAAGGTATACTGTGTAAAATTTTGGAGGATCTATTGGCAGAAATATATTCATGCATAATCACCTGAAAATAAGAATTGTGTTTTCGTTACTTTAGAATGAGCCGTTTTTATCTACAGGGGGAGCAGGTCCTCTACTTCAAAGTCCGCCATGTTTTTACAGTAGCCCAAAATGGACACACCAAACACTGACTCTAGAAAGAGCCTTTCTCATTATTTGCAGCCACCATACTTTCTCCTACACGCTGTGAAGGCCGAGCTGTATTCAAGTGGTTGCAATCTGTAACTTCATTGCTAGAGGCCTCTAAATCCTACACACTGGTCCTTTAAACAATTAATCAGTTACCGGAATATAACAGAAACAGAAGATTGTTTCAGCTGTAAATTACAATATATTCAAGATCAACCATCTCACGAAAGTTAAGGATTCAAATAGTTTTTTAATTCTGCTGCCTTCAGTTGTTATTTGTCCCACTGTTTTACTTTAAGAAAAGGATCTGAATATAAGATCAACCCACTTTCCATTCACAGAGATTACATTAAAGAAAAAGAGATGCATACTGCAGTAGATACAGTACATGCACTGATATTTATGGCTGTTTGGTTTTGATGCACCGACCAGATACCCACACCAAGTTAACCATCACTGGTCTGTCTGAAGAGGCAGGTAATTATTGACTGTGTGTGTGTGTGTGTGGCCGTGTCTCACTGGTGTCTATCTCTGTTTAATGTCTGACTGCCTGGGTGGGGGGTAGAGGTCGTGAGAACCTGCAGCCACCCCGAGAATCCCACAAAGAAACACACCTTTCTTTGTCTGCTACAAAACCCTCCTCGAAAACTCCCATCGGTTTGACTTAACCAACTTAGAGGAATTGGTTAATTGTCGGTGATGTCTGCGCTGGTTTTGAGAGGAAATGAGATTAATTATGCCTGAAAATCTGGCACCGAGAGCTAGAAACGAATTTGAGGACAAACAAAACATCAAACAAGACGCTGTGATGGGAGGAAATCTGGAAACCAACACCAGCTCCTGCTTCATGTCCATCCAAACTCTACTACGTCCTGTGTGTTTGATGTGTGTGTAAACGTGGCCAAGGCCTGCTCAGTCCACTCTGATGAGCCTGATAGATGGCACTAATAGCAGGCCGCTGAACGGACTGTTTCCAGTTGTACAAGCCGTGCCTCTGCCAGCAGTGATTTCCGTTTTTCAGCTTAAAACGCTGCTAACAATGAGCTGAGAAACCACAAGGAGAGGCAGGCTGAAACAGCTTGGAAGTGGGTTTTTAGGATCGGACAGTATCGAGTGTTCTTATTGGTCGGGACCTGGGGAGTTGCCAGACAAGCAAAAGTCCATATTGAGTCGATTACAGTGTTTCTGAGGTGTGTGTGCACATGTGTGTGTACTCATTTAGAGAAGCAGTTTAATTAGTGAAAACGTGGTTGTTTTCTCTGTCGACGGTACAGACTCAGAGAGGAGGGTAAACATTAAAGTCTGTACGTGTTTAATCTTTAACTGGACTGACTGACCTTAAGGACAAACAAGAATCTATTTATCTATTGTAGAAATATAATGTTAAAAAATGATTAAATATTAGTTTATGTGACAAAATATGAGTTCCTCTAAATATCAATAACAATTTTAATATATTTAATATTTGGATAAAAGGAAACTTTGCTTTTTCATTCATGTACATATTATATAATCTTCTAACATGAATACTTGCTTTAAAGCTGCATCCGGAAATTATTTTTGTGATTTTTTAAAACTTAAAAATCAATTATCAAAAATGTTTCAAAATCAATTTTTTGTCAATTAAATAATCAAGTAACTATTAAAGATTTCATCTTTATTTTGCTCATTTTATGGTAAATTTAAAGAATTGTATTCTGAATTTTGATTTTCCACATACATTCCCACCTTATCACACCATCCTACTTGCAGCCCAATTATGTAACTGCGGCGAGGACATCATGACATCACAGGGGTCAGGATCTCCCCCATCTATCCATCCGTCCCTCCCTCCATCCTGTGTTCAGGAGATCGGATGAAGGCCGGGTGGAGCCCCCGAGGCCCCTGGCAGCAAAGAGATAAAGCCACACAAGTAGGCCACTGTGGGCCCGGCAGGAACACGACTGCAGATTTTCCCATTTGATAAGTCAGGAGGGGTTGGAGCAATCAGTGGCAACACACACATACACACATTCACTTCCACTCGTACATATGGACACACATATTACACTCATACATAAACATTCAAACACATATAATAGGCTTTGCCTTATTTCAATGTTCTGCCATTACAGGTTGTTCTGCTATCAGAGAGATAAAAATCTTCCTGTTATTCATTTTCTTCTTTTTTTTCTTCCTGTGGTCACTTTTAAGTATTTTGGTTGGTTCTATTTTCTCTTTATGATCATCATTTTGCACTTTACTTCCCAGAAGTAAAAAGCTAACATTAGGCTACAAATAAACTACACCACAGACGCATGACTTCAATGTCACCACCACTAAGCTTTATGATGACGATTATTGACAGCTTCTGTAGTGTAGACACTTGGCAATTGCCAATTGACACATGAAAGCTACAAAAATTACGAGTGGTGTATTTACTGACATGTTCTATGTTGTAGATTTAAAATGTAAAGATCTCTTAAGATCGTGTGAACCACAGACCTTATTTCAGGCATCTAAACAATTGACTTTGAGGAGACGGAACCAGAAGTGCAAAAAAAGCTGACTAACTTCTTGGACTCATTCCTGCAGCACATTATATATACTATACAAAAACAGACTTAAGAACAGTTTTCATTAATGAAAGCAATAGTACGATGGCTTTGGGAAATTTGAATACTGGCTTTCATGCCGAGATTTAGATGAAACGAAACCACTCGTGTCTGTGCAGTAAATATAAGGCAATCAACAGCCAGTTTGCTGAGCACAAAGACAGGAAACAGGGAAACAGCTACCTTGGCTCTCTTCAGAGGTAATAAAATCCACCTTCCAGCACCTCTACAGCTCTGTAATGGCACTTTATAACTTGTTTTACACTGTTTTATGGGGGTCATGTGTCAGACATAACCCCTCGTAAAAGGGTGAATTGTCATGTTTACACTTGTGCAGATTATACAAACAAGATATAAAGTGTTACCTTTGGACAGAGCCAGGCTAGCTGTTTCCAGTCTTTATGCTAAGCTAAGCTATCGGCTCCAGAAACATATTTCAGACAATGAGAGTGGTAACAATTTTCTCATCTGACTCTCAATCATTTGGCATTTTAGAAACAATTCAAACAATTGCAAGCCAATGCTGTGGGTTCATACAGTGTAGAATGAGCGTCTTTGCTGAAATTCACACATACATTCACACAAGAGCCCACGCACCCACATAGATCTTCCTCTGTCATTATTGCCGCCCTGGTTTCTCAGAGGAAACTCTGACTGACCACTTCTGATTTACTTACTCGCTCTCAGGCCCTGTGATGTCTCTATTAACTGTTACGCCTCTATTTTTCCCCTCAGCTAGACACATTCTTCAGCTCTTTCCTACCGACCTACCCCAGTGATGCAAACCTCCTCAATAAAAATACTCCTGCCCACCCTGGTGCGTCAGCCAGACGGTAACCTTCAGAGTGTGTAATAGTCCGCCACACACACGCTGAAGTGAGATACAGTAACGTGATGTGCGAGCAATATGGGTTTATGTAATACAGATATTGTGTAAGGGGCTGACGGATAATATCTCATGACAATATTCAGTGCGGACTCTTTTTTTACTTAAACTGTTTAATTTTAAACATTCTTAGACTGTTTCTACCTTATTTTTTGTCTTTACTGGAAAAGGCCTCTGAAACTGCATTTAGACACAAAATGTCTGCAATGAGAACCAGATGCAATTACTTATCATTAATCACTTTAGGCTTAAAATCTCCTTTTGGTAGCCTGAAAAAATAAGAAAATGTCCAAGAAAGAAGTTCTCCCCATTTTTACATAGCAATGGATACATTTAACAAAAGGCTAAATATTGGCTGTCCAACTAATGCAGTGGCCCAATTCCAACAGACACAAAGAGAAGTACTACTTTACCTCCCCTTTTATTGAGTTGCTTACAGTCCCCGCTGACTTCTAATCAGCCCACAGAAGCTCCTCAGCCCTGTATTTGCCGTCAGTAATGACAAACCTCTCCCTCCACGCAGCAGCTCTTACAGATCTTTGAACACACACAGGCAGGCTGTATCTGTCTTCATGTGTCCCACTGTAGTGGTAGAGGATGTCAATGTGTTTTAACATTCCTTCACACATGTCAAATGTATTCATAACAGCCTGACTTTGAAGGATACAGTAAAAGCCAAGTGGAGGCTTTGAAGTTGTAAGAGAGAGATGGGGAAAAGTGGAAAAAGTAGAGGAGGTGAGTGAAGGCGAAATGGAGGGATAGAGGAAGGAAAAGAGGGCGAAACATTGAATGTACGCGAGAGAAATCTGCACATGATGACATGTTGCATTACATGATCCCCCATGATCCCTGGTGGTCTCGCCCTCTGAATCACAACCATCTGCCGCTGACCTTCAGGGTGGAAGAGTCCATTTCCGTGCAGTACAGGCTGGTGGGGATTAAGAGGGTCCGGGAGTCTGGCCCCTGGCCCAGCAGAGCCAGTATGGATCACAGCTTTTAGAGCTCCGAACCCCGGGACCAGAGGGAAACTTCCTAACCTAGAAACACTTCCCTCATCTCCGCCCTACACGCACACACACACACACACACACACACACACACACACACACACACACACACACACAAACTGAGAACTTCATTGCTCCCAGATGTGGATCCATCCTGTGGAAGGCATGCTCAGATGGTTAGTGTGTGTATGTGTGTGCGCAGTGTTTACATGTGTGAGTGTATGTCAGAGTAGAAAGCACAGAAAGAGAGAGAGAGATTTAGAAAATGAAAATGGCTTGTGAGTGCGTGCCTTCCACTAGAAAAGCGATAATAGGTACTGTGTTTACAGTGCCTGCAGGTGCCCTTTTTACTTTAAAATACACACACACAGTCACATTTGATTAGCACTTTAGTGGGTGAAACCCTTAATTCAGGGCAGCAATCTGCCCTATAAAGTCACAGAGCAGTAATTTCAGAAACAGAGAAGTTTAGAAAAAATGGTTTTCAGGCTGTAAAATAGATATGGTTAGATTAAGAGTAAGGTCAACATCTATGCAGGACGATATATATGCCCATGGATGTATTAAGGGAGAATTGGACACAGCCAAAAAACACTTCCTGCTGTAATAAAATTACCCGGATGAATGCCTACTGCGGCCTATAGAGCATGCGCACCAGAGACTCACGCCAGCTAACTTCTGGTTCAGCTCTCCAAGGATAAAATGATTTAATTGTGCGGCTCTTCTAGAATTCCCAAATGTAATCGGACCAAGTGGATCAAATTGTAATAGTGAACAAAGTCATGTTGCAGAGGTTGTGGCATGAAATTTGTTGCTTCTTTCACACCGTCAGCTAATGGGAAATAGTCTTTTTGGGCTGCTGTGTATCACTGTGTCATTATACAGAGGCCTTCCTCTTGTCTCCAGTTTATAACACAGACTTTATTTCTTCAGACTTTATTACGCTTTAGCAGGACAAGCTAAACTAAAGCAGTTTTGTTCTCACTCGTGATTGGACCAAATATGTAGTTACCTCAACTTGGCTTGTAGGGCAGAAATGGAAAATGCTGTTCAGATAATGTGGCCCCTGCTCCTCTCCTGTTGCGTTTGTTGAGAGCCTGACGTAGGTCCGTATACAGCTCACTCATGTGTCCTCATATTCTTGTCATAAACAGTAGCCTATTAGCCTGCAGTCCTTTAAACAGGCCCTAATAAAGCCTGCCCACCCACCCAGAGCTCAGCTAAATGTGAGTGTGTGAGAGCGTCTGGACACATTTGTATGTACAGATAAACTCACATCTGCGTACTTTCAGACCTGACCACATTCTTGCTCCAGATGCTAACGGTAAAGGTGCGATGAAAACAAACATTGGGTCGCTAGGTTTCCCTAAACTCTTTTTGGAAACCACACAGAGGCCGTGGTCTCTGTGGTCGCTCACGGCAACTGGTATCAGATAAAAAGAACAAACAGTGTTTTTATCTTCATGAGAAAGACAGAGATTAGATGCTTTGGAACACTCCAGGTTAATGAGAGGATTTCTGTTTTTCTTCTCTCCATCTGTACTCTTACCTCTCATTCCCCCCTTTTCAATTCATCCTTCCCAACATTTCTCCTTTGCTCTTCTCCGATCCCTTCCCTGCACACCCACCTCCGTGTGCTCCACCACTGTGTGGCCTCCTCCTGGGCTTTTTTGTTGTAGCCAGGCTGTTCTATGATTACAGGCTAGTGGTCCGAAATGTAAACATGGTGTCAATGGAAGTCCCACTCACCCTCGAATGGAACACCATGGCTTCCATTAGAGCGATGCCTGCTATAGACACACTTACAAAACACCAAACAGTGCAAACACGCTGGCACCTCAGTTGTTTTTGCTTTCAGATCTGGTTGTGGGTTTTGGATGTCGCTGCCTGCAACCACAGAAAAATACAAAAATGCTAAAAATATCTTGCATGTTATCCTGCATTTTGCATATCGCCCTTTGGTACAGTGTTTTTCTTTGTATTCTTTGAATATAAAAGATAAAAAAATAGATGATGTTAGTCTAAGTTTTCCAAGAGTAACAACAATAATGTTTGAAAGGAGAAAATTGTTCAGCAAACTGAAACATCAACTTTAACTGTCAGGTCTTAGTTTCAGTCCCTTTAGGGCAGAGGGGTTCTTTCTGCCGCCACTGTTTTGGACTAATGTTCAAGACCCATACTGGGAAAAATCCATCGTAAAAGAAGCAGACTCCACTGACAGTTATATTGAAGTGCACTGCGACCAAAAATATGTTGATTAAAGGATGCAACTCTCCCTTTTTTCTGTTCTCAAAATACTTAATTGCTCAGGCATGTTTTCTCAGGGGCTGTTGGGAGTCGGCCTGTGAAATGCAGGAATCACAGGTAAATGAGGCAGGTTGAGGGGGGAAAGTATAGGTGAACCAAAACAGCATGCAATTACCGCAAAATAACCTCACAGACTGATGTGAGAGTAACACTATCCGAGGGTGGAATTTCCTCCCAAAGCCGGAGTTGTTAAACTATCCTTGGATCTAAATGAGAATTTTTTTTTTTTTTTTTTTTCTGAAATCGATATTCATAAAAACTATACTGCCACTCACGTCATGTGGTGACCAGAAGTAAGTCTGCGACCCACAGACTCAGAGACTTGGCTTCTGAGGGATATGTTGCAGCTTAAGCTTTGGCCCGAAACGCTCATTGTAATGATGAACACTATTGTTTTTGTAAACTTTTCTCCCTCAGGTATTTGCTAGTATTTTTCTCCCAGTTTTTTGTTTAGCCCCTGCCCTGTAATACAACTCAGAGCCTTCTTATGAATACCATAAGTTGTCTATTTGGTGTTACCCTCGTAGCTTCGTGCCAGGGGACATGCCGGACTTGGAGCTGACTGTGTGTGTTGGATCAGACAGAGAGGAACATGGGGTCGGCTCCATCACCACACACCAGAGCTCAGAGCCCCGTAAGCCCTTCACTTACAGACCAACCACGAAGACTCCGACCCAACCATCACCACATGCCTGCTGAGGAGGGAGGGGAGGAAGCATGGAAATTAGCTGAGGGATCTTTCACAGTTGCAACACTGGCATTCCTCACTGCTTAGATTTCTATAACACAAGCCGGGCCTGAGATTTGAATCTACTCTTTAAAGTCAACAAAAGCGGCTCTATTTTTGTTGTTTTTTTTCTTTTAAGAGAGGAAAATTGGCAGGATATTTTTGCACATCGGAGGTTATTAGATTCCATTTTAGCGTTACAGTAGCATTTGAATGAAATAAAGGACACAAGATGAATAGGTTTTCCTTTCCCAACCCATTTCCCTCGTTTTATATACAATCTGCTCTGGCACGTTATAAGGGCTCTCAGTCAAACGCAGGCTTTGGTCAGGGTTTGTTAAACTTTTTGAGGTACTACTACGTCTTCTAAGCCTCTGAGTCATCTAAGTAGGGGTAAAGATCAGGAGGAAGAGGACAGCCCAGTCCTCTAAAAGCCAAAGTGTGCCTAGAATACCTCAACCACTGATGATAATAACAATCAGAGGGCCAAAGGCAATAACCAGGGTTGAGTTCGAACACATGGCTACCATAAGACGATACTCAACTAACCTGTTTGTTACAGGATACTTTAGGCCTTGTGCCTGTGTTTTCTCTATGCATTACTAACTAAAGACTGCTGCAGCCAAAATATTCATTAGATTAAAGGCTAATTCCAGTGTGTTACGTCTTCTTCTTATTTTTGTAACTTTAGCTTTCGTAACCTAATTTCTTTGAGTAATGATATCATTGTACTTCATATGAGATGTGGGAACATAGAAAATGAAAATAAAATCTTAGTTGTAATAATCAGAGTAATTCTTTCACTTCTCTTTATCTCTTTATCTTTATCTTAACAGTTTTTGCATGTTTGGGATGAGACTCAGAGAAATTAAAGAGTCAGTAAGTTAAGTTATTATTTTCATTATTCATTTGTTATATGTCCAGTGTTTTTTTCAGTAACAAACCTTTTTCAGTAATTAGTAGTGTAAGGAATTGAAAAATTCAGTACCTACACTACAGTTACTAATACTCTGTTAGCTTGTTAGCTTGGTGCAGGGGTTAAAGGCGCAGTTAACCTTAAAACAAAAGAATAAAAATGTTGTCCTATTTTTGTGTAGCCTGTTCTTAGCTGGTTATCTAAAATTAGCCATTGTCAATTCAGGAATAATGTGGTTTTGTTCAGTTGGAGTTGGTGTGCAAACCCCACAGGTTCAGTGCAGTCACTGGGACTGACTTTAAGCTAGCTGTTGATGGTCAGTAAATGTACGTCCAAACATGGCTGTTTGTTAAACCATAATGTCTCTTTTTGTGTCTACACCTGTTAAATACACAATATGTGATAGGTGTGGAGGGTTTGGAGTTGTTTAAAGGCACTTGAGCTGTGGTGAGCAACAAGCTAGCTAACTTTTGAATCGTCTGTTTACTTTCAAATAAAATATAATAGAGTAATTGAGTCAATTTTAAAGTGATTTGCCCAACGCTGCCATTTGAAAAGGATTCCCGTAGTACACAGAAAGGGGAAAAACAATTCATTAAATAAGCAAAAAAATATAGTAGCGTTGACAGAAACCCTTCCAACCCTACTGTGAGACGACAAATACCAGTGGTGTGACAGTAATGTGGCTATTATTTCAGTCCTTTGGGAAGGTCTCCCAGCATTTGTGGAACAAGAGCGGAGGGAGAGTCCGGGCTGTTATGAGCCTGTTTAGGAGGAGGCAGCGGATGAGAGGAAATTACTTTTCTGAGGTTAATATAGTCTTGCGGTTTTCCTACAGTAGCCGCTCACAGACTCCCTCCCGGCCTGCACTGACATGGTCACTCCATCAGTGCCAGCAGCTAATGTCATGTTTATCTCCCTCTAATCACAGATTTAGCCCACTAATTACAAAGCAAAATCAAAAAGCCTTCAAGGCAAGTGAGGCATCATCAAAGGAATGTTATGAGAATTATGAGTAAAAACAAGGGAATGTATTATTTTTTCCTAATATATAGATGTTATTTTTGTAATATAGAGCATACACTGTGTTGGCATTTTCTGAAGTATAGGCTCATGGGAATGTTGAGAGTACAGTTTTATTAATAGTCTTTCTCTGTTTCTGTCTTTCTTTTTCTCTTTCATGCAGGAACCTGATGCCTCGTACTCTGGAGGGTCAGATCACCATGGAGAAGACCCCCAGTTACTTTATCACCAAAGAAGCCCCTCGCCGAGTCTTCTCAATGAGTCGCCACACTAAGCTCATCGTGGTGGTGCGTGACCCTGTGACCCGGGCTGTTTCTGATTACACCCAGACACTGTCCAAATCTCCCGGGCTCCCGTCCTTCCAGAACCTGGCCTTCCGCAATGCCACCACAGGGCTCATCGACACGTCTTGGAGTGCTGTGCGCATTGGCATCTACGCCAAGCACTTAGAGAACTGGCTGCGCTTCTTCCCGCTCTCGCGCCTCCTCTTTGTCAGTGGCGAGCGCCTCGTGACGGACCCAGCAGGGGAGATGGGCCGGGTCCAGGACTTCCTGGGACTCAAACGCGTGGTGACAGACAAGCACTTCTACTTCAACCAGACCAAAGGTTTCCCCTGCCTGAAGAAGCCCGAAGGGAGCAGCAGGCCGCGATGCCTGGGAAAGTCAAAGGGCAGGCCCCATCCCCAGATCCCCTCTGAGGTCCTGCTCAGGCTCAGAGACTTCTACAGACCCTTCAATCTAAAGTTTTACCAAATGACCGGCCACAATTTTGGTTGGGACTGAATGGCTACTCACCAAAGCTCTTAAAAACTGTTAGTAGCGTTCTTGTTAAGCCAACTACCAGACAGGGATACCTTGAAGACATTGTGTGTTACCAAAGCTTTTATTGTGCAAAAGATGCCTTTGTGTCATTACCTAAGCTATGAAAACTGACTATGAAACTGCCTTTGTCCAGATTTAAAATAGCCATGCTAAAAAGGTTTGTGCGAGCTTCAGTCCCCTGAGCCACAGTAGCAAGCAGTGCTAAGCAAAAGCTTTGGAGAAGCACTTGGTTGTGGCCCATGCTGCTGGAGTGTGACAAGCGCAAGCCGCATCGAAGCGTACTGCTTATTTGCTTTAAATTGGAACTTCTAGTACTTGGCACCCTGAGTGACAGAGGTATGCTAAGCTCTCATTGCTGTCCAAAACATTTAACAGCACAACTTCTAAATTGAAAATAACCCCAGAGAGATGCCAACGCTGCAGAGATGTGCCTGAAGTTAAACCAAATGTCAAATGAGTAACAAGCCTTGACAGCCGGGCAAAGCTACGATAAACCAAATGACATATTGGAGTTTTGAGACATAGGAGCTCTGCTAAAAAAAAGAACAACAGAGTGAGGTAAGAAGCAAAGGGTTTTGAATTATGCACAATGGTACAATCAAAATAAACCGTTAAATAAGTCATTCTGGATCACTTAAATTCCATCAGCATTGTTCAGTTCAACTCTGGATAAATTATCTGACACATTTATACTGTGTATGCAGTTACAGGAAGTTATTTTTTCTTCAGTTCTTTCAACGCAAGCTCCTTTTCTGGACTGTCTTTTAATTTTATAAAAGAAAAAAAGATGTAGCAAATGCAGGATGATACCTGGTACTGGTGCAAAAAGGCACCCGAAATATAAAACATAGTCCACAATGTGCTGTAAATATGCTGTTATTTAAGTTTCCAATACAATGCTTGTATAAAATGTTCTTTACGACAACACCTGTATCTGTGACTGTTTTCAGCTTCATTTAATCATCACCTCCACAAACGGTACTTAAATGCAACTGTGTATTTCTAAAGGCTTAATTTATAAGATGACAAACTATTGTTGAGATGTTTTCTCTGAGACTTTTGTATTTGAAATTCTGCTGGAAATTCTGACTAAAACCTTCGTTCTAAAACATGTGTTTTGGTCTCATTTTTGCGTTGAACTTCATCCACTTTGTATTTATTCCAAACAAACCAACATTACTGCTGCCAGGAATATAAAGTACATCTGCTTAGCAGATGATTTTTTCCTGGAAGTGACCTAACAGACACTGGATGATTAGAAAAGAAAATACAATTAATCACTGTTGTGTGATTTTTAGGAATGACTTATAGGAAATCTGACATTTAGTTACAGAAAATGCTTATATTATACTTTAATCTTTAACCTTCACTTATTTATAAAATCAAGTGTCAAACTCACAAAGAGAATGAGTAAATAACCTTTCTAAATGGGCTCGACCCGGGAATTTAATGACCAAACAATACCGTTCACATCAACAGTTGAGGCTAGAGCCAGCAGCTAGTTAGCTCAGCTTAGCAACTGACTACTCTGTCCATTGGTAACAAAATTTACCTAACCTCAGGGTGGTTACATTTTGTTTACTAGATTTCTTCCTCCAACATTAACTCCACTGAGCTACAATCACAGCTCTGCCACAGTTTACAAAGCTATTTGCATTGCTTCATAGGGAGCCTTGTTGGAAAATGAACAGCAGAACTAGCTGTTATAGTAAAAGGAATAGCTTGACATGTTTAAATATATGCTTATTTACTTTCTTCTTGAGGGTAAACACTGGTCTGAGAGAGTTTTCAATCTTCTACTATTTTGAGAGAAAATAAGCACATTTAGCCAAAATGTGAAGCTATTCCTTTAAGCATACGTGAGTGATCAGTCAGTCTTTGACAAACACTTGCCAGATGAAGTGTGCAGAGATTGGTGGAGGGAGTGGGCAGTAAGGTGGATGGGTCGGGGTGTAGGAGGGGTCATATGGGCTAAATTTGAAGTTAACACAGGACAGTGGCTTTTTCTGATGTGGCTTTTTCTGATGTGTAAGCAATCAATTCACTGGGGTGATTGGAGACCTTTTGGGGATGGCAATCTTTGACCTCTCTGCTCCCCCTTGACCTGTGAGCCTGGTCGCCATAAACTGCTGACCGCTACCGCCGCGCTGGTTAATGGAGTCGCCCTGCATGAGCTATGAGGGTGGATGCATGCTCTCACACACATGCACACACTCACACACAAATAAACACACACGGGCATACAACAACTCCCCCCTGATCCATTAATATTGCATTCTCAACCTCTGGGACCTCCACTGAAGGGAGATGGTCCGGATCAATAACTGCCTGTTTAGTTTATTGGCGGTGGGGATATGTGCTTAGACATACCATGTCCCACTGTCAGTTTGATTTAACTCAGGGGTCGAGCATGGGTCGCTATCATACATTTGTAAAATATTATTTAACACCTGATATATCTTCTATACATCTGTAATCGATGCAGGGCCTAAACACACACACACACACACACACACACACACAAGGGCGGGCGCACACACACACACACACACACACACACACACACGTATGCTGAACAAGATTTTAATCTTTTCAGGGCTGCACAGTCATTACGGTGGTTTCTGTTCCATCCATCTACGTTCTTATATCATTTCATTACAAATTAGTAGTGGTATCTATTTTAGGGGTTTCCATTATGGGGGGGCGAGGTAGTTTCACTGAGCCATGCCACGAACAGCCATGAGCAGGGGAACCGGGATGGCACAACTCAGGACTGTTTTTTCTATTATAATGTGATGGCATTGCCTGTGTCCCTCATCTTGAGCAAGTGTAGGGGTGATTTTAGTTGCAGACGTAACCAGCAAACAGCATTCAGCATGGGGCTCTTGGTGCTTCTCGTTCTTTGTATCAGTTTTGTTGTAGTACTGATAATAAGTACAACAGAGGAAGGACTCAATGCCCCTCTCTCCCATCGTTTGCATGCGACGACACATTCTTGACCCAATCCGCTGGCCGTGACAATGTGGCTCTGTTGAGGGGGGGCCCTGCTGTGAGACTACAGTGAAAACACATGTCATCACTGCGTGGCTAACACGAACCGTACCAGGCCCATGTCAAGTAGAAAAATCCAGCAGAGAAAGGCAAGCTGGAATCAAATATACATGTTTTTCTTTTTTTTTTTGTGGAAACATAACACAGTAGGTGAACTTAAAGATGCACCAATCAACATTTTTATATTAACGATGGATCAAAAGACTGCATGTCATGTCAAAAGGGTTGCACGTTGTGAAGAACCCACAGAGAATTATCACCCAACTCTGCAGTTCCCCTCAGCTCTATGGAGCTTTATAGCAAATTAATGGCACACACCTTTACTTTGTTGATTTACGGCTATCACTGTTTTTGTCAACAGATGTTTGAGCGAAAATACATGCTCTGATGAACCCGCTGTATGCTACCTGTCCAGCAACAAACTGCAGACAGACTAAATTAGCAGTTAACATAATGGAACATTTAGCAGCTAAAGAAACAGATATTTCCAGAAATCTATTTTAGACCGTTTTAGATTAAACAAGCTCAAAGGGGAGTGAATAACTTACATTTGGCAGGTGTCCAGAAACGCTAAATGAATGCTAATGTTGCTCTGTATCTTCTGGATGTGGAAATAAGCAACTTCTTGCTAAACACTCCAATGTGTCAACTTAAAAGGTGATAATATGTTAGTGGCACATTTTTATAGCTTGTTCCCGCTGCTAACTAAAAACTGGATTAGAAAACTAGAAATATCGACATACCAGTGAAGAAAAGTTACCTATTTTTCAAAACTCAGCAGCCTTGGAATTTTTTTGCTAAAACTTGCAAGCGTTTGGCAGGTGGGTGGTATTCATTTTCCACCCTGCATACTCTCCAGTTATAGAATATCTTCAAGTCACCCAACCCCATTCATGGGTGAGGAGTGCGCAAAGGGAACCAGCCAGCTATGTCGACGAGTTTCCCGCTGGTGAAAAGTTTCCTTTATGTCTCTTTCTGCACCAAAGAGCCCTGAGACTTGAGATAGCAGCAAATCTCTTATTCATCAGCTGACTGAAGTTATCCAGGCCTGACGGTATTGATATGCAAACAAGATGGTTCAGCTGCAGGTCTGCAGAACAGGCCATTATCCAAAAAGCCCTGGCTCCATTCCTGATACATTTCTCGTCGGTCACACAATGACCCTCCTGTCAATGGTCCATGTGAGCGTCTGGCTCCACTGAGGGTGCATAGCATCCAAAGACACATGGATTAGAGCAGACCCGGATATTGGGATGGATGGGCCAATGTTACCTCTTCAGATCTTTACACCCCTAATGAAAGTGACTGGTGACCCTTGAGGAGGTCAAGTGTCCTCACTCAGGAAAAGGGATGGCTTTTTGGAGACTTTGCCAGCTTGCTTACATGGCACTGCATCAGTTCAATCATGCATGGAACAGCTGGAGGACAGGAAGACGTTTTTGGGGACCACAACACTTGCCAGGCAGTCATACAGCTTACCGTAGTGCCTACTGCACGCCCATACTGGTGCAAATTAATTGTTAGTTCATTTGGTAAAATGTAACTGTTCATTCTGAAATACCAAACTTTCATTGTGCCTGTGCCATGCAGTACAATGTTTTTGGAGCATTGTTGTACATTTCCACAAAGCTTATTTGAGGATCATACATGCCATGTACATGCACATGAGGAAGAATAAAGCCGTGCATACGCTACACGATTTGAGCCCGTTTTCTGACATTTGGATGAATTTCTGCCATTATCACGCTCTCGTACAGTTGATCAGAACCACAACTAGATTCCCCAAGGTCAGTGTCTTTTTTCTCACTGTGCCTGTGTGAAGTGGCAAACATAGCGCCTGAAATTTCCATGCCGATACAATGCATCATGTTGACAGAACATATGGAGGCCAGGTTGGTCAAGCTGTGGCGACAGCAGGTGTACTCCTCTTCCTATCATGACTGATATGAACAAGAAAAACGCTGGCAGGAAGTAGTGTCTTGAGCTAAATGTTAATGTCAGCATGTAGTTTAGCGTGTAAGCATGCTAACATTAGATAATTAGCACTAAACACAAAGTAAAGCTGAGCCTGATGGGAATGTCATTTGTTTTGCTGGTATTTTGGTCATAAAGTATTGGCCAAATTAAAAAAAAGTCCAGATAATGGGATTAGATGAAAAGTCAGGAGATCATCAAAGTCTAATTCAAACCAAATGTCATGGCAATACATCCAGCAATTTTCTAGATAGATTTCTGTCGAAACCACAATTTTTAACCACCACAATGGCACTAAAGGACAAGTTTGGGGACCAAAGTCAGTGTATTGTGTGGGAATAATGAATATCTGTACCAAATGTTATGGCAATTAATTTGATAGTTGTTTAGATATTGATATATATATATATATAGATATTGCACAAAAGTGGTGAACCAACTGACCAAAAGATGACTAAAATATGAATCAAATATAAAATAAAGTTGAATTAAGGCGGTAATTAATGTGAAAGAGTTCAAGTTGGATATAAAATTATGATAAAGCACTGGTATAAATGATGACAATCGATGAACTTGTAACTCCAAGTCAGTGGAAGGACCTCATGCTCCTCAATATGTTGACAAAATCCTGCCACGGTTGAACTCTAAAAATCCACCGAATAAGCACTAACATACTGAATACAAGTCTGTTTTGTTTCACAGCGGAATAGCCACACATAGTTGATCTACTGTTCACATTCCCCTTAAATGACCCAAACAACATCTCCTCTCACTCCTGAAGTGACTTGAGCAACTGCTCACTGGTCACTGCTCCGCTCCACGACTTGCTCTTCTCTGAAGGATCGGCCCTCTGGCCTGCCCAGAGGTCAGAGTTCAAAGTGCATTCCACCACCAGGGTCACTTATAGTCATTTGACCCTTATATATGCAGTGGGTTATTCTCAGACTGATGAGGGGACAGTGATTACAATCTGTTACCATCCCCTGTAATGGATTCATTTACTGTGAATGATAGAGCTTAATTGGTCATTATTGAGGAAATTGTTCCGGGAGAAATCCTTTCATGTGACATTATTATGTATGATCCCTGGTGTTGTGACAGATTGTGGCTGAGTGTGACTGTGGTGGGATTTCAGTCAGACACCAAATATTATATAAATCTGGAATGTAGATAACTCAATGTAACATAACCGTAAATACGTTTTAATGAAACAGTTGCCCACTGGAGTGATTTCTTTGTGAGTGTGGTGTGTCCTGGTCATTTGATAGAGGAGTCATCTGTTGCCCTCTGACCTCATAGTATGGAAGTGTGTGGAAAAGGGAGAGTCTGCTGTCAACCAGACATACCTGAGTCTGAGACCTTAACTCTGTCAATGAAGATCCTTTATTAACATGCACAACATTTTTTCTGACACTTTAAAAACCCTCCAGTTTCTCTATTTATTCGTTGTAGCCAGAAACCAAAGGATCTTTCTCAGGATATACCCCCAGACACTGAATGTTCAGGACTGGCCACATGCTGAAACAATTCTCGGATAATTATGACGTTATAACTCTGTCACAAATTGAGGTACTCTTGGCTAACAGGCTAGCATCAAAACATGCATCTCTGTTGTAGAAACCGTGTTCATTTTAGCACAACACACACACACACACAGCTCACACTCTTGACCACAAAGAAACTAAAAAAGGAATACACAATATAGAAATGACCCAAAAGAGATGCAAAATGACTGCAAAATGACTCCAAAGAGATTTCAAAGAAACAAAGTGTCACACTGTTTGTAGCCATTTTGTGTCTCTTTTAGTCTGCGTGTCTTACTGCAGGGGTGAGGGGCCTTTTACCTGTCTCTTGGGTCCTGTTGTCTCATAATCTGTCCAGGTCTGTAATGTATTTATAGTTACAAACAGCAGCCATTAATATTCTCTCATATTACAATATTTAGGGTTGTTTACTTGGCATTCACTTCTTTCACTGAACAACTACACTGTACAGTTTATTATGGACAAGAACCAGGGCTTTGAATTTGAGCCTTAACATATTTTTTAATAATCAAAAAAATGTGCCCCCCTTCTTTAAAATTGTGCAGTGTGGTCCGCCCATTCAAAGGTTTTACAGTGATTGAACTAGAGGCCAGTTCTTCAGTGTGAGAGGACTGTTGAATCTCACTCATACCCTGCTAACGAGAACTTGGTCAGCTCAAAAAAGGAACAGGAATCAAAGCTTTAAACATCAAAAAAGTGTCCTTCAAACTCTGCCTGCTGTTGTCTGTTTATTGTAATTGCCTGAATGGATGCCAATTCATACAGCCTGTGATTGGTTTAATATGAGGCCTTCTCTGCTTTGACAAGCACGCTTCAAATTAGGAGAAAACACTTGGTTTTGGCTGCAAGAGCCACATTCCTCCAGCGGAGCAGAGAGGATTTGCACCCGAGTTTCCTCTCTAATTAGCAGATGAAGGGAAGAACAAAGACATGTACCATACGTTAATTACAAATCACTGGGAATAAACCCAAGTTCCTGTGTTACATGCTTGTATATGTTATTTTCCATTTGAACGGCCTCCTGATGACAGTTCGCTCAATGAATGGACCCTCTCATTGATTCCACCATATGTTCAGCAGAGCCAGTTCAATGAGGTTTTGTGCTCCTTCGGATCCAAGATGCTTGGTGGTTCGGTCATTTAACGTTTCAGGAATGGAAGGAGACAGACAAAGTGGAGAAACCAGCCAGATGAAGCAATTAATAGAGCCGGATTTAATATGCTGGGTTAATGATGGGAACAGGTTGTCTTTTACTGCAAAAAAGAAGCTGAGCTAGAAAAAAAAGGAAGGAAGGACAGCTGACAAATTGCCCTTAGGGAGGGTTATTAACACCTAATGAAGCTGACCCCGCAGTGGGTATCTATGGGTGACCTTTGACCCTTAAAGTGCATCTTTAACTTCTGAAACAGGCAGATTCTTAAAAGGAGGCAAGTTGTCCTATTGGGAATAGACAGTTATTTTTGATAATGACCTGTGGCTATTAATTATTAATTATTTATTGGTAATTTCTGAAATTCGAGAATAATTGTGTAAAAAATAAAATTATTTAAACACAACACAATTTTCTCTGTTTTGTAGTTATAAGTGATTCTCAGTTGTGGCTAGGAAGCACAGGGAAAATTTAAAAAAAAAGTGTTCTTTATAATATGTACTTATATATACATAAAAGAAAATATTTTACACATTCAGCTTAGCGCAGAGACCTAAAAATTAAAACAAAAAATAAATAAAGATGAACTAAAGCTTTAATAAAAGTTTTTATAAAGAAGTAATTGATAATTAAATTATTTAATGGTTAGAATTTATTGAGAAATATACATTTTATTTTACCTTTTATTTTGTATTTGTATGTATTTTGTTTTATTCTGTATTTTATTCTATTTTCTTCATTTTGTACTACATTCCCCTGTGCTGCTGTGTCAAATTTAATTTCCCCTACAGCTGATCAGTAAAGGTGCATCTTATCTTAAGATAATTTAATTAAACATGTTACACATGTTTTCCTAACAGAAGAGCTGAATAAATCTGAGACTTTTGCAGTTAACCTAAGAACCCTGAATGACCCCCCACCTTGCCTGCTCCCGTCTCTTCTTCGTGTTCATTATCCTGCTGTGTCTCCGTGTGAGGGACCTGCCATTACACAGCTGTTTCTGGACCCTGTGCTTTCTAACTTGCACTCGGACAAGTCAACAGGGCTGCTTACTCGAGTTTACTTCACAAACATGGGAGACTTTGTTTTCAGTTTAGTCAGTCCACACACTGCAAAATGCATTCAGGTTGCAATCTGTGATATCTCTTTTACTGTATGTTATTCATTTGGTACCATCATAGGTGCCAAGTGCTCATTGCACATGTTTCTGGACTGTGATTGAAAGTGTGTGTAGGCTGTGATGTGCCCTTCATTGGATCGTCTGTTTCGTTTCCTTCTATGCACAGTCATTGTATTATCTTCATCTCTGCTCATGCCGGTCCGTCAGGTATAATAAAATCCCTCTCTTCCTGTGTAGGTTGAATTCATGATGTAGGCATTTATAAAAACAAAATGTCACAGGCAGATGTAATTGCATGTATTTAGTAGTATCAAACACACACATACAGAGCTCTATTTCCATTTCCCAAGCCCTATACTCCCCTTTCACCTCCCCCCTTCCTCCTATCCTTTGTTTTTCCCTCTGCACCTAAAGGTAAATTAGATGCCATTCTACATAACAGATGTCTGGGGAGTCAGGTATCCTCTTGTACACTGGAGTCTCTCTCTGAACACTCTCTGAGGTCAGATGGAGTTTCCTCTCGCTCCCTCTGAGGAGACGAAGAGTGGCTTCAGGGACACGATCGTCTTTCAGACGCTCGGGGGCTGAGCCGAAAGGGAAAGTAAAAACTCTTGCTCATATGGGGAAAAACCTTTTTCTCAGGCCTGCTCATCAATATTACGCTCTTAATGCTGTTTATTAGACAAGCGATCCATGATTTGTATCTTTCTGCAAGTTATGAAGGAGAGTGTGAGGCAATTCAACAAACATAAATGTCCTATATTAGTTTGCTCATAGTGGTCATTAAAAAAAGAATATGTATGGGCAATATATTAAAGGTTAAGTCATAACTTATAAATTATTATTAGATATATCCATGACAACACTGTAATAGTAAAAACAGTGTTTATTTTTCTTTTCATTTTACTTGCATCATTTGCTTGGTTATTCATTTCTTTTGTTTAATATGTGTGATAGAAACCATGTTGAAAAGAGATTAACTGCAAAGATTTTTATTATCTTAAAGCTTTTCATTTTGTTCATGTACCAACAATGATTTGATAAAATATATTCATATTTGATTTATTTTACTCTTCTATTTATTTTGTGTGTGGAGTGTGTGGAGCTAGCTTAACTGACAGCACCATAAAACTACACTAGCCAGTACACTTGATGTGAACCAGTTGAATCCTGTGTGCTACCTAATGCTTCAACATCACTATGTAAACTCTTTGGTTGTTCATTTTTTAGGGACCACAATGGAAATAAGTCTAAAATATTTTATCAGTGCTTTTGAAAATACACATTATTATTATTTTCTTTTTTAAAAAAGATCAAAGAGTAACTTGCTGACTCACTGTGTACTCACCGAAGGTCAGCAGCTCAGTCTAAACGAATATTATCAGTCGGTATGAGAAAAGATCATCAAGCTTTATTATATCCAGTGATTACCCAAGCACATTGGAGACAGTGTCCTCTTCCTGTGTACTGCTGGGAGCCAGGCTACAGTTAATTCCCACTTTGGAGCCAGAGATGGGAACAATATCGCATCTCATCCCTCAGGGGCCTGACAGGGGACCAGATCACCTCCCCGAGTCTCATTATTTAATATCAGAGCGCTTTACTCAGAGGCTGCGAGGAGGTCAGAGATTTATAGTCAGTGTTCAATAAGAAGCATGTGACACACACAAAAAAACACGAACGCAGATACACACCAGCCCACGATTTACAGGCACCAGTTTTTCTGCAGAGATACAGAGATGCAGAGAAAGAGACAGACTGATGCAGATTCAGACAGCACTGATGGGTGAAGGGTGATTGAGAAAGAGAGGGAGAGCAAAAGGATGAGGGCGATTAGACAAGGGTGGAGAAAGAGGGAATGAGTCCAGTGTCCAGGTCAGGCCTTCAACACTGCAGAGAGAAATGAGACGAGAGATCCCAAGAAAAATAGAAATCGTTGGCCACATGCATTTTCCATCTTTCTTTTCCTTTCCCTTCATGATAGGAAACACACAAGCTGAGATAGAAGATCACCAGATATAACTACAAACAGATGTGGTTATCGTTCACAATTTAAATCATCAATAAAAATGATATGATAGGAAGGCACTGACAACATAGTCATAATAACTTACTTTATCTGCTCCAAAATATTACATTGTTTTCCATCCATAATGGCCATACACTGCAATTTTGCCATATACCGCTCTCTAGAATCTACAGGCTCAGACATCACACTGACATCCTTTGGTTTGGGGGATAAGACAAACCAGAAATTAACAAAGAGAAAAATTATATATCCATTAAATTGCCATTTATCCCAGTGACTTTAAATAGCATCCAGCAGATGAGAATAGGTTGGAAAGACAAACATTACGACTGATATCATGATTTTTTAATTATATAAAATGACTGCTCGGATGTTACTGATGGGCCTTACAGTCCAACTCAGGCATAATTCATCAATATAAGCACTGATGTAATTGCACATGTTCCTCAATCATTTTTATACTAAAACATATGTTATAGATCTTGAAGTCTGCTCTTGTCTAGAGGTGAACCTTCACTCACAGAAAAAGACACGAATAGGCTATTCAAGGATACTGAAATACTGACTGACTGAAATACTAGACCTATATTGGACCTTTAAATACAAATCTAATATTAGCAAATCATGCCTCAGTGATACACAGTTTTATTTTCCTCAGAGTTAGACCTAGACTTAAATATCTCAACTATTATCGGCTCCAATGCTATGAAACTTTGTACAGACATTCATGGTCGCCAGAGGATGAATCCTAATTATTATGATGACCCCCAGACTTTTCCAGACATAGTTATAATCTGTGTTATTTTTTATTTTGTAATATAAATATGAAATACATCTATATAAATAAAAAAATATCTTAGAATTGAAATCCACCTTCAATACAAAACCATGGCTTTCTATATCAGCCTTTAGAGATCCATACTGGTCAAAATCTAATCCATACACCCTATGCAGGCCACCATAACATCTTCCATAAGGCCATAAGCTGTCTATCTGTACCAAAGACACTTCACATTCCCAGAGATCAATGGGTGGTAGCCTGGACAAACCGTAATCTCCCCAGCGCCCAACCCTTCCATGCTGCACAGTCAGTCCCATCACCCCAATCTGAGAGGCTGACACTAACACACAGATAATAGAGCACATCGTAACCAGCACATGAACAGACACTGCAGGCATAATCAATAGGCAGCCAAAGGAACAGGTAATATGATATTGATGGACCCACAATTACAAGGATGGTGAGCAGATGTATGTGATTTTATGTGCGTGTGTGTATGCAGCGTCTTCACAGCCACCCATGCATGCATGTGCATCTGAGTTAATATATCTTTTTACAACACAAATGTATCTTTGGCCAACTTGACATGCCATTGCATTAACAACAGCCACTCTCCAGGCCGCAGCTCACTGGGGCTGATCAGTCTGACGCACTGGAGTAGTCATGAGGCCTAAAGGAAATCAATTACTGAGTGACTATGTTGTTAATATCAGGAGTGCATTGGCACTTATTCATGAATGAGTCCCCATTTACACATCTATCAGTTGTTATTGAAAAACGAACAAGCAGTGAAATTTCCCAAATGATCTTGTAAAGATGAATTAGCTTTCCAGTCACTAATATAAAATGTGCTTATATACAGCACGTATTCCTGTAAATGTTCTGTTTCATTTTATCATTGAAACAGCGCACAGTAGCATTTGAGTTAACCAGTTCAGCTGACAGGGCTGAGCAGCACTGAGCCCTTTCAGTGAAAATCCTTCTAGATGTAATTATTCCTACATATAGGTATGTAATCCAGAGGCCAGAGTGAAATACCAGAAGTCCAACTCTGGTGGTCCAGAGTATAACGTCACTGACAGTGAAGGGGAAAACGACTTAGGTCAAAATAAATGTCCCAAAAAGAGAAGTGGGAGAGCAAATCAGGCGAGCTGGTGTATTCTAATCCAAATATAACAGACGTCTGTGTAGGTTTAATGAAACAGACCTGTTTTAGAGACAGACAGAGACGGTGAGCTGGCATGGAGGTCCGTATCAAGTGACCAAACACAGTAAAAAGGTGGAGACAGTAGCAAAATTGTTGAATATAACCTCCGAAATAACCCAGACAGTCGTTGGCCAAATATAAGTCTCCTGGCTTCACAGACTTGATCTGGGGCAGGGGCTTAAACAGTGACATGCAGGTCAAATTCAGAGGATGGAATATAACATAACAGACTGCACTTGCACTGATGGAGCCATTAGGATTCCCTGCATTGCTGTAGGTCTGAACTAACCTGTCATCTCCTACGCTGGCAGCTGACCTGAGGACAGACATGTCGCCGCATACTGAGCCGAGGGTTAGGGCCTAGGTCCGCCCACCCATGAAGCACCGGCACCCACTTTCCCTGCCAACTGCTCCGCTTGTGTCTTCATCTGCTCTGTCATTCTCTTAATTAAGCTTGATTGACTTTTCACATTTACATAAATATACAAGAGGCAATACGTTCATAGCGATGGTGATCACCGTGGTGGAACTCCGAGGTGGTCTCGGTGGTGGGGTTGAGCCCTCCCATGGGAGGTGAAATGTCAAGACTGCTATGTCAAATAAAATAAAATAATGATTTTGACATTAATCCCTCAGATCTTACAGCTACTGAATATCACAGTTAAAGAGCAGCTAGTGAACAATATTTTGTTGATTGTTGTAATATGTCAGTTTTAATTCAATCACCTTTTAAAATTAGTTATATAATATTAAAGACTATTAGAATATTAGAGAATATAAATCTGCAAACTCAAGTAAAAAGAAAACTGCACTAGCAAAAAGAGAGTGGTCAAGATTTCAATACTAGATTTACTAAACTGGTATTTACTGCATGCTTATTGTATCATATGATGAAGTTTCTGTATTTTGTCTACCTCACTTTTGAGCTGCCAAACTGGCAGAATTTCTTTTGAGATGTCATAGAGTATTATTGTAACTCATAACAAAGTAGGGGCGAGCACTTACAAATTTTCCTCATTTTGTTTTTAATAAATCAATAGCAACAGTTCACTTACTCAAACAGATGTTTTTGTGTGTGTGTGTGTGTGTGTGTGTGTGTGTGTGTGTGTGTGTGTGTGTTCTTGTCTCATCTGCATGTGTAAGTGGACTATTGCTATTGTTTTAATAAAAAGAAAGTGCATGAAGACAATTTTGGAGTGGTGGTGACTTAAAATAATACTTTAAAACATATGAATATGAAGTGATCTTCCCTTTTCAGATTGTTAAAATTTGATTCTTTTTTGGAAGCATAAAAGGTAAAACTGTCCAGAGATTTTAGAAAAAATAACATTATTCTGTGTCCCAGAACATGTTTTTGATTATTTCCCATCCTTATCTTGTGACCTCTTCAGGGTCCTAACTATGGGCTATCAATAACCCAAACGAGGTATTTTATATAAAATCAACAAGTAGAGCCTGTTCTTTCCTTTCCTTTGACTATTATTTTAAGTCACTAACTTGATCAATCACCCACAAGTTCAGTTTAATTTCTCTGTCTCCAGTTTTACATTCCTGCAGCTCTACACACGGTTTTCCTCTCATTCTCAGTGGGTTCTTTACTGTTGGATCCCCAGAGACTCCATGCGTTCTCATTTAGTCACTTATGTAGCTGAGCATGACATACTCTCACTTCCATTTTAATCAAGACTCAGCTTAACATCTTTTGTCAAACTGCCGCTGACGTCCCATTACCCCAGGCAGAGGCTGTCTCTGCACCGCCCGCAGCCTTGCACTCTCCATATCTCTCTCTGTGTGTTCCCCTTCTCCACCACAGCATCCAACCCTGAGAGCCTGACTGGTTATTGCTGGGAAGCTTGGCCCTTCCCAGTCACATCCTCCCCCTTTCTCTCTGTCATCCCTCCCAGTCTCTGCTGGTCTGGCCTGGCTGCTGAGGCCACGCTAATGCGCTGCAGTACATGATGGCCCTGGCTGGGATGGGGCCATAATTCGTTCCATTCCTTTTTATTAAACCCATAGCCACACTGTTATTAGTGCTTGGTGAGGAGAGCTGCTCTGTAACAGCATGATGTCTTCCATATGTGATGTTAGTACCATCCCAAGGAGAGAAGACTGGGAGAGACAGATGAGTTGGAGGTTTTCCTCTCCAATGGCATAGTTTGGTTTGAAGAAGGCCTAAGTGACATCCAATAGAAACGATTCAGAGCGCCTTGTGGATGGCTCTTACAGGCGTCTGATGCATCAGTGCAGCGCTGCAATGCAAGACTCATTATGGCTGCTGTCTCTACAGTGGCATTGTAGAAGTCTGACTTTGATGCATTTCTCCTGCAGTCTTACAATCATATAAAAAAGGTGTACTTCCATACAATGTTGGAAATACAACGGGGAGCTCGGCTCACTGTTGCCACTGTTTTTTCTGTATGTAGATTTATATTTTCCTGTATATTTAGGTTCCTAAAATAGACAATAGGCTAATAGTAAAGCATTTGTCAACGTGTATGTGTATTTACACATAACATAACCAGATTATTTGTGTCTAATGAACACAATGCTGTCTATCTCTGCTGTGGCACACTCAACACGTTACACACTGGGGATGTTCAGAAATGTCAAAGTAGCGCAAACCTGTCCACTGTGTGTTGGCAGTTTCTATTTTTTCTAAGCTGAGAGCAGTATAAAACACACTGCAATAGTGCATATAGTTTCTTTATTGTCACAAGCCAAATACTATCTGTATGAATTAAAACATAATGATAGGCTGTTTTTCCACATAATAAAGTGGAATAATGTATGTGTGCATGGGTACAGAGCCCTCCCGCTGCCAAAAAATATGGCTACCCTGAAAGCCATGGTGTAAATTGAACATTGCTCCTATATCAGCAAAAGCACCACAGAGCTACAATGTGTCTCAGATAACTCACTTTGCAATAACATCTGGTCTCTTAGAAATAGAGAACATCTCTTTTTTTCTTCTCTTGAGGGGGGGGGACATACCAGCAGCAGTTTATCAAACTTGCAGTAAGTAGTAGTGAGACTTTGTCAGTGACATAAATATGTCTTCTTCTACTTCACTTTGGCATCCTTTAAATAGTTTAGAATACGCTTATTTGCTTTCTTGTTGAGAGTTAGATGAGAAGATGGCCTCATGTCTATTATCAGCCGGTTAGCTTAGCATAAAGACTGGAAGCAGGGCGAAAAGCTAACTTAAAACAAATATGCTTACCAGTACATCAAAAGCTCACTAATTATAGCTTATAAGTTAAATCTTTATAACTAAATAGCTAACCAGTTGCTAGCTGCATTATTACAGGCAACATATGTCAAATGAAATAATGCTTGCCGTATTCACTTTCTTAACAAGAGTTAGAAGAGAAGGTCGATGCCACTCTCATATCAGTCAGTTAAATATGAAGCTGCAGTAGAAGGTTATCCTAGCTTAGCATGAAGACTGGAAACAGCTAGCCTAGCTCTGTCCAAAGCTAAAAGAACTTAACTAACTGGTCACTTATTAAAATTCTACATCAAGTTTGTTCAATGTGCACAAAAACAAGTATAAAAATGCTAATTGCTCTATTCCCCAAAATAAACTCAATTTATAAAAATTCTGTTTCAGCACACAAATCCCATTTCTGGTAACCCTTTGAAGGGTCGCTGGAGACTGAACGGACATATCTAAAAAAATACCAATCAGGTACGTGATGTTCCTGGTAGATTAATGGGCTTTCAGTCTGATGTCATACATTAGCTTGAGCAGCCAGCAGCACAAGGTGTTCAACACAGACAGCAGAGATCCGTGTGTGCACAATATCTCTGTTATTCTGGATATTAAATCCTTCAGTATAAGAAGATCATAAACAGTAAAGAAAAGTAAAATAGGAAAACAGAGACACTTATAACCGCACAATGAACATGGACAATGGATATGAATAAAAATACTGAGCATTTCTAACCATGGCACCAGTAAATTAGAAGACAAAAATTCCAGTGTTCATTCCACATTTGGAAAAAAATACAAATGATTCATGCTCAAATCTGGTCCTCTACTGGAAAGTCCACGGCTTACAATAAGTCCAATAATACACCATAATGAGTTTTATATTCCAAACAGTAAGTATTTTACTAGACTTGATGTCACTGTTATTCAAACATTGCATATTTCACTCTCTAATGAAACTCTCCGGATACAATATTCCATTATAAATAATAGAAAAGCAGTCTGTCTGCATATGTTGAGGCCATACAGATGATTCCTTACACAGAACATCAGTCCCACATGCTATAAAATCATCACTTAAACAGAGCAACACTGAAATCATTTAACAATCAGCTCATAAATGCCACAATAGCGTGAAACTGTGTCCTGCCTTGTACCACTTTTAGGGGCGATGCTCCAGAATATAATGATTTCATTGTTCAGTGGAACACATGCGGCGAAAGAAATGAAAGCTTCTGTTTCATATATCACTCGGTAATAATTGAAGAAATGTGTTGCTCCCCTCATTTGAGGAAGAAAAAACACTTCAAAGATTTCTCTTTTTAAATAAAAAGAAAAGACTCTTAGGGTCAAATCTGGAGCGAGATATTTCTGTCAGGGCTTGTCAGAGGGGAACTACCTTAACAGTGGACGTTGTGAAGACGTTTGTGATAGACTGGGATAGCAGGACAGGCTTTGATGTAGCTGAAATACAGCTCTGCGCCTTTCCACGGTTAAAATGATGAATAGATGAAAATATCTCTGGGTAACATTAAAATTGACAGTGGCAGTATATCAGTCAGGAGTTTTTGTCTGAGAGCATAAAGAGCTTGAACTGAGCGATGCTCTGCGACTTGATTCTAAAGTTTGTGTGCACACATGCACATATTTGAACACACAACATGCATGAAATAATACACTCACAGAAATCCTACCCCACTATTGAATCTCATCTCAAACATCTTCCGAAATTCAGATCACAAAGTAATGATAGGCCCGTACTGCACTGGGAGCTGAAGGGATGCATTTGCAAAATGTTTACTATTTTTGTTTTTAAATGTCTTTTCTACAAGATCCACACTTTTTAGCCATGTTGACATGAAAACATCTCAAGAATACTTGACGGACTGTTATGGGGTTTGATTCAGACATTCATGTTCCCCTGCAGGATAACTTTTTCTCCAGCGCCATTATTAGGGTCAAAATGTAATTTGTTCAATATTTGACCAAATACCTGCAAAACTCACGACTATCTCATCATCCGCAGCTTCATGCCTATTTTATGTTTAGTGCTAGTTAGCAAATGTTAGCTATTACAAAAAAGTATACATTGTTTTGTCACTTTTCGTATGTATTTAGGACACACCATTAGTCTTAAAGTGAATTATATATAAAAATGTTAATGCCCAGTGGTCATTTTTGAATTACATTTGTTGCCATTGACTTTGCACAGTCAGTTCTTGACTCAACCTTCATAGTGGCATTAGCCATGGTTGCTGAGAGGTTTGTAAAGCAATGCCACGGACTGAATTTCCTGCCCATCCCCCGCTCGTTCTAACGGTGCGTGTGAGTATGCCACAATTTTGGATTAAGGCCATAACTGTGCAAGCCAGACAATAGGAAGACAGAAAGCATGCCTGAGCTGGGTGTGTTAGTGGTGATACCTGTTTTGTGTAGTTGGTGACTTAAAAGAGCCCGAACCTCAGCTGCATCAAAGCAGCATTCGCTTTTTTACATTTCGATAAGAGCTTGGAAATCACTGAAAACCCACGGCGACAGGAAATTCTTTTTGTTCAATTTCAGTCTTGTTTTTGTGACAGAAAATGTCACTTTAAGTTCCCCCCCGGGTTTAATTATCATTTTTATGTCATGTAATGTAATGTTTCCTGTCTCATGGTTGGACCTGCAAAACAAGAAGACTCATAGCAATAACATGACCACGGCCACAATGTTCCTCCCATTACCTCAGTATGGTGGCATAATGATGGTGGGAGCTGACATCATGCATGCCACTGATTTCTTTCTTTGTGCTGCTTTTCAACAGCATGTTATTAACATCATTTAAGGTTTCCTCCAAGGTCTTATACACCCCCCACTCCCCTCACTGGACACGGGGATGAGGAGTGCATTGTTCTACCAGAGCCCAGCTGGATTCAATGGCTGTGAGCAGACCTAACGGTGCAGCAGCTACAGTATAGTTAGTCACACAGGTGGCAGGGAAATTACAGTGTACACATACTTGCAGTTTGGACGTCTTCCACTTCTGGGAGCCAATAAAGACTGCATATGCTGCTGCCAACAACTGCAAAAGCTATACTTGGATGTAGAAGTTCGGGGCCGTGCCAAGATATTGCTCACCAAGCACGGCTCATACAGAACAATATGTTTTAATGATCGGATTCAATAAAATAATGATGATTGGTTCCATTAGATCCTTACAGAATATCTCTTTCAGGAGTTGGTGCACTGACACAACTTATTTCATTCTTAACAATAGCTCTATTGTCCATGAGTGTGTACACTCATACATAGGTTTGCATGCGAACTAAAACCCTTTGGTTCACCAACCTAAATACTGCAACTTGTCTGCCCACTTCCTGTACAGAGAATTACAATACTGTAAAACCCCAGTGAGAAGATCTGTTTCTTCTTATACACCAGTTCTTAGACTTCCTGATTACAAAGGGTCACTTAAGATCTAAGTCTATGCAGCTTTGTTGTTAGTCAAGAACAGACAGAAAACTACAGAAGAAATCTGTAGCTGTCAAATCCTTTCGGTCTGTGCAGCTCTAAAAGAACTTTGGCTTGGCTTTGTTTTGTCTCTGTTGCCATGCCTCTGAGTAGCCACTGGTGTCTGTACTTCTTCCTCTCTTCTCATATTTTACACAGGGTGTGCAGCTGAACCACAAATCTCCTGTCTGGTGCCATCGCAGAGGTCCAGTGGATAGAACGAGAATGAATGATCAGCAAAATAAAGTCTCAAAAGTTAAAGAAGTAGTTGCTAATGGCTCCTGTGAGTGTTATATAATTTAAAATCATACTACTGTATTATTGGGTAGTGTTGTCACTGCTATTGATGCAACATGTGAGCAGCATTTTATTAATGCAGCTAGTTGAGGTGGAGCTAATTCATATTCTAATGGGTAGTTTAATATATTTTATACTGCATAACAATGCATCATATGCTCATGTTCTGCAAAGCCATTTGTTATAGTTGTAAAATAAAAATTGTGTGTGTAAATGTAGTAATAAGAGCAATATAAGTACCTAAGTGAATGTACTCTGCACCACTATGATATAATAACCAGGCACACAAAGGAGAAATACCTTACTGTGTGGTTGTGGTTCACTCTGTACTGGCATCAATAAAAGAGTATATTTTCATATGGTAGTTTTGGTTGCAAATTTGACATTAGTGCAGTGCCTATGGTCTGAATCAATCTTGATAATCTGAGCAATTTTTTTATTGTGTTTGTGTGTGCCACCTACATTGATAACATTTTTATTCTTTATTTTCTATTTAACCTTTATTTACCCAGCAAGTCCCTTGAGATACATTTTCTCTTTAAGAAGAGAAGCCTGGGCAGAGTGGCAGCGTAGAGCGTGGAATAGTTTTTACTAGGTGACACATATAGTCACCTAATAAAAACTATTAATTTACAACATTCACTTATTAGAAAGCATATAACACAATATGGTGAGAGAGCTTAACTTTTTAACACAGTCACATTTATCATGAAACTAATTTTAAATGTGGTTTCTAAATGAAGATGTAGTACAGAGATGCACTTATTTTCTTAAAAAGTAAAAAATGTGTTCACACCAAGGTGTTGATTCATATATCAAAAGTCACACAGAAGAACAGCACAGAAATGAGCTGTCTGCTTAGTTTAGTTTAGATGGATAAGTTTCATATGTTATTATTTCAATCAGCTTAACCAAGGGCTGAGGACCTCCAGTATGGCTTCCTGCAAACCTCAAGGTGTGTTACTGTACACTACAGGGCCTGCTAGTATTTTAGTGTACAGTATACTGTAGTAGTATTACACTATACTGCTAGTATAATTATCTCCTCTGATCGAAGTTATTTTCCCTCATTTGCAGTGGAGACTAATTTTCTGCACTTTGAACAGCCTGGTGTTCATCGTGCCTGCGTGACATTGAGCATGATAGGTATACACACAACACGTAACCCTACTGTATGCACTGACATGCACGGCAGAACACACACAAACACACGCACACAGTGAGATGATGGATTAATAGCAGAGGAGTGGTCAGGCGGCTGCAGGCCCTCCAGGGAGCCGACCTGCAGCAGAGAGGCCACCCAATCACGGCACATTCCTGCATGCGACTGTGTTTGCAGCCCTGCAGATACGACACCCTGCAGGTATTCCTGCTTGGCCCTGAATAAAGGCGTGCCATCAGAAGCGACAAGCAAGACTTTATGACTGAAGAAATTCAAACAGGTTATTCAAATCACTTCAAAAGAACCGAATCTTGGATCAATGAATGATTAATGATAGATTAACACAGGCCATGAATTCATTATGGATAAATCATTGAACCAACAGAAAGTTTCACTTGATTTATCTGATAATGCTTTACAGTGCTGCTGTGATTAATGGACTCACGAACTGTAGTCAGAAAAACCTAATGAAATTAGAATTTGAAATTGTGTTTCATTTGAATAGCCAGGCAATGGTGCAAACAGCAAATCGATGCCTCTGCGTAGGTAAATGTTCAATGTATTTAATCAGCCCAGTTTCACATTATACAACATTATACAAAGTCCATCAATACATTGATGGAACAGTACACACCGGGCTGTCTGATGAAGACTAATCTCACTATGTTGACTTTGTCTTATTGTGTTTTGAAAGGCCTTTATGGCTGCTGCTGCACTGTTGTTTGATCAGCGATTATAGAACCACATTGACCATAAGATCACATCAGCAGACATATTACTGTCTGAGAATCAGCATTAGTCACAGGGATGAGATATCCGATCCAAACACCCAACTGCGAGGATTAGTCACCGTAGAAGAGCAACAAGGCTGTGTGGAGCTGAATAAGGGTTTAGTCTTACACCTTTTGATTCCTGCCTAGGTGTATAAGACAGTATCACATGTCAAATGCAGCTTTGTGCTATCAAAACAATCCAGGAAACTGTCAAATTCATTTCAGCAAAGCCGTCTGAGAACAAATCCCATGCTGTGAATGATGACTGGGATGGATTAGCAACGTAATATCAAGGTGCAGGGATACCTTTCATACACTTTTAAAGAAATGACTCACACAGTGTACAAATATAATGTGTGTATATGTGTGTGTGTGTGTCTCTCTCTGATGTAAATGTGTGTACAATTGACAGCTTCCAGTCAATGGGTCCATCAGGGATAGCAGTTGTATTGTTCGGTCTCATTTCCTGCATGTTTGTTCAGCTGTACAGATGTGTACCAAATGTGTGTTGAAAGTGTAGATTTCCTCCTTGGCAACGTCATGTAAAGTCTACCAAAACAGGGGAATACAGGTCTCTTTTTATTACAGCTTTGTGTAGAAGGTGTTTTATTATAAAGATTTTAACTGATCATAGTTGTAGATGGTAACTCATGTAAATATTCTCAACAAATTAGGATGCAAAGAGGTGGATGTTTAATTTCAGCAGTCACATTGTAATGGCAACAGTGTAGCCTGTTAGTGACTTTTTCCATATTTGCCATATGTGCTGATTTTTATCGTGGGATTTTTAAAAATAAGGAAGCTTATCTTATAGTTAGTGGTTGAATAATGATAAGAAACTATGCACCAGTTAGGATACAACATAATATATAACATATAGAGCATACTATAAAACATATCAATCAGTATGTGACAAAGCTTCTACGCTGTCTGTTATTTTTACTTAACTACGGATCCTTTTTTCTTATCACATTAGTATAAATAGAAATTATAATATTTCCGAGCGCTTCTGAAGGCATCATCTGAATTCCACACACTCTGTCGCGTGCAACAGCTTTGCCGCGAAAAACGGAGGAAAACAGAGCCAGGTAAGAGCATTAAAACAGCAAAATATAGCAGAAAATACGCTATTTTAATCGAACTAGAGCTAAAATAACTCTGAAGAAATACGTCCAGAGTCACTTAATGTTTAAGTTTGTGGTGTATTATCTGCAGAGGAGTTTATATAGTGAACAAGTTAGCTAACCTTAACTTTAGCCTTGTTTCACTATTAGCTAACTAACGTTACCTAACTACTTTCAACAAGTTACTCTTGTAACTTATATTCATTTTAAGCTATGGTCTCAAAGAAAATGGGAGATACGTTGACTTTTTGACCAGGTGGAATTAAAACCAAACTGTTAACTCTCATTGTTTTATTTGTTTAACCTCATTTTACAGTCTGTAAATGTGATGAAAACTGGCCTGGATATAAAGTAAGAAAATGGCTGCTCATACCTACATTGCCATCTCTGAGCTGCACCCAAACGTCTCCCATCCAGTGAGTTCAAATGATTTTTTTTTTTTTCAGTCAGTTACAGCAATTTAATATCTTTTTAATTCTGAAAGCAGCCCTTAAATCAAACCAGTGATAGCCAGAAAAATTTAACATTGGTGGAAAATGATGCATTTCAGAGCTGTTGTGTGTTGAACTGTGAAAATAGTCTGCACACTGTCATTGTCCTTGTAATGTTTTTTTCAGAAAGTGGCAGGCATCATTATTGGGAAATCTGATGTCAAAAGCTTTCCTGACCGAAAAAGTCAGTATCTTTTTATATTATTGCACCTAAGTTGTTATTTTCAGTGACAAATTCTTCCATCAGTCCTGCACGTCAGTGTCTTGTACACCAGCCCCCTCTTCTGGAGAACAGATAAATGAATATCCCTTCTCTGAGCTTTTCGCTCCTCTTCTTTTCCATTGAACTGCAATGCTAACCGAACCCATATGTCTGAATTTCAGATATTGGTGTAGACAGATTCACATTTGGCTTCACCGTAAAGGACTCACCTGACTTCTTTATTAATGTGACAGCCTGGGGAAACGATGGATACATCAACGGGCTCTCCAGCAGCTTCAGCATTGGAGACTGTGGTCAGGAAATCATTCTCAAAGTTCCAACAAGTCTTTAAGATTCTTGAAAACTTGTGGATTTGGCAAAAATATATGTATATTTTATATATTAATAACAGTAAAATCAGCATTCTGTGACATATTTCTGTAACTGTAGAATGAAATCTTAGAATAGAAAAAACTATTTACTAAAAAGCTAATTATGAAAACAAAAAGATAAACTTGTTTATTATTTTTTCCAGTTATCATTGAAAATCCTTTAGTTTCCAACAAAGACCCAGAGAAAGGGGACAGATTCTGTCCCACAACACCAAGGTAATTAACACTTTCAATACAGATGTTGCAGAAGAATCAGAGTCTTCCTCACTCTGCTGTGCTTTTAGATAGCTGGAGGGTAGGGATGTTCATGCAGTGTAACACTGTGTTAAATATGATGTAATAACGTGTAATGTCTGATGATGGTGTCAAAGGACTCGCTAATTCAATGGCCCGCATCTGCTGTCTCAGCCTCTACAGGCTGCTGGTGACGGAGGCTCATTCCCAGGTGAGTCTATGTGCTGACATAGACACAATGGACAGGCTGCTGCCACTGATCCACCTGCCAGTGAAGGACTCCGGAGATTTCTACTCTCTGGGAGACATTGTGGCCAACGGGCAGAGGCTGGATGGCACTGTGATAAATGTACTGGCTGCAGTGAAGTCGGTAGGGCGCCTTAAGGCCACAGTCTTTCACTGTGAAATAGTATAGTTTATAGCTTTTCTGTGTACATGGAGAGAGTGGAACAATGGTGATAACGTCACCAGTGTGTTTCTCCCAGTGGAGAAAATATCTGTTCTATATCTATCTAAGGTTGAAGTAGCCAACAGTATCTAAGCTTAGCAAGAAGACTGGATACAGGGGGAAACAGCTAGCCTGGATCTATCCAAAGCTAACCAAATCCACCTACCAGTACCAACAAATGCCTGGTGAATGCCACTTTTCAGGCCCCTGGAGGGTTTATAGGTAATTCAAGGCGAACACATTCCCTTTCAATGTGTATTGTGTATCTCTGTAAAACAAATTATTTGTGTAAATAAAGAAACAAACAATTGTAATTTTACAGTTACTATTTGGTGGCCAGGGCTGGGAGATACAGCGTGTTAATTATTGAGCTTTAGAGGTGCTGATGGGCAGACTTTGTTACCTAACTGAATGTTTCAGACAAGCAAAGAAGCTTATTTCCAAAAATGTTTAGCTTTTTCTTCTAGTTTCAGCTAACAGCTCCACTTATTACAACATCAGTCTACTTTCCATTAAATCCAGTCTTGGTGGAGAAACAGGTATCCTCTTCTGTGATTGCTTGGTCTGATTGTTAAACTGAAATGCAAATATTCAAAGTCATGGTACAGCTTTGTTCGTGTTTGGCTGAGAAGAATATGTCTTATAGTTTCCTTATGTTTTAGGGTTGATGTTTTTACTTTAAGACCATGTGAGCTTGGGGCCATTTTATTACTTACTAATCCAACTTTTTTCAAATTTGTACTATGTTTATATGATTGATATGATGAGTCTTACAAATCGGTTTGAATCCTGCTGAGAAGATCTCGGGGAGCTATATTGATTTTCAAAGGGTGTTTTTCAACAGGGAATGTGAGGAAAATTGATAAACTCATTGAGAAACCAAAATGTATTTTCCAACTTCTTCACACACTGATTGCATTAGATGGTGGTTTTTCAGCTGTCTTTTTCTCCACAGTAAGCTCAACTATGGTGGAAAATAGGTTGTTAAAGTTTCCTGAGCTTCAAAACAACATTAACAAGAAGGGAAGGGTTGTTAAAAAGTGGTCCGGTGTAACATTATGAAAAGTAAGTCATGGAAAAGTCATGGAACCTGTCACTGAGGCCGGGTTGGGACGCCTGATAAGCATGAAGTGGGACGTTTTTGACAATAAGTATGGATGCTGAGCAAATATTTCTTGTATTAGCTAGTTTGAAAATCAAGCATATCAAAGTTGTCTAAGTTTACTTAATCCATATCGTATAAATTGCATAATAGACTACACTGTCTGGTTTGCCTGTGTGGTTACATGGTGGTATGCTTGTTGTTTGCCTGGAACATACCAACTTACCATAATGGCCCAAAGACATCCCTCAGAGTTCAGAGAGAGGCCAGACCCTGCTCTTAATGTCACTGCATTTCTTACAGGAAGGGAAGATATTGTGATAGGAACTTCAGATGATTCTGTTTACGTTTTGCAGATTGGAGAACTGAAGCAGTTTACCACTTCAGACGGACGCAAAGGGCAGAGGCTGGAAGTGAAGCTCTTTGATGACTCGGTCTCGTCCTTCCCTCTCGTGTGGTGTGTCATGCTCGTTCATTAATTTGGAAAATGAATAAAGATTTATAACTTGTGATACTTTTGTGCCATATTCCATCTCACTGGCCCCTTGGTTCCCCGCCGTGTATCTTTAAGTTACCGCAAATTTACTTTGGTGACATGAAGCTTTAGATCAACTTGCTGAACTTCATGTGTGTTTGATTTTCACTGTGCTCTCCTGTGTGTAACTCCCTGACCTCTGTTTCACTCACAGCTGGGACAGAGAGGCCATTCAGCTCGTGCAAACTTTGATACCCAAGGAGGCGGGTAGGTTAACAGCTGCTGCTCATTCTCAGCCACAAAATGAATCTTTATTTAACTGTTATTGCCGCCTGTCAGGTCCCATTAACGTACTGCACTGAAGAGAAGCATAAAAGTGGATATCTGAGATGTAACTGTGTATTTATGTTTAAGATAACTTACTGTTGTTTTTAACTTTCATTCTTCATTCAAAGTGCTCTTCATAGCTGATGCAAAGATTAGCTTTGACAGCTTTCGCAACGGCATGGTAGCAACTGTTAACTCGAAAACCATTATCACTGTCAATCCTGGTAAGATATCACAGCAGCATTTACAGAAACATTGGATTGAACATAAATATCTATTGTGCAGTTAATCCAAAATAAGGCTGAAGCCAACCCACCAGCGTTTGTGTGCAGTGTAAGAAAAAAACAATCATCCTGCTGTGCAAGTAGAATATTGTCAGTGAATCATAACTTGCTCTCAGACACCAGAGAGGCCAGCCTGCTGTTCAGCTACGCTAAAGAAGTATCTGAGTCCGGGATTCTGGACCAAGATGAGAAGCCAGAAGATGTGAGTGGTAGGTTATAGTGAAGAATTTCCTTCAATTCGATACTTACTTTATTTATATAGTTTATATAGAGTATAATCTATGGCTGAAAATAGTCCCCAACACACTATTTACTCCTGTTAAAGTAGTGTTAAAAACTACAGTACTCCGTCATTGGAAATTACCAACTCTTTAATTCAACTATATCTTTTTGAGTCATTTTTAATGATTTAAATCCTCAGTAGGACCATATGGGGCTGGGGGCTGAAAATCATTTGTTCATTATGAGAGCCATTTGACTTGTGGAAGTCTGTAAGTATTTATAGAGGGACTAACACTGTCATTTTGGTTTTTCACTGGACTTGCTGACAATAAAAAAGATATGTAGTATATTATGAGGTCACAAAGTGACCAGTGCAGCCTGCGTCGTTGCCTCTTTTCCAGAGGAAAAGACTGCAGGCATGAACGTGTGCTGCTGCTTTTGTCTCTGCAGTGGATTCTATCACTGACGTGTACACAGTGAGCCAGCTGAAGCAGAAGGCCCAGGAGAGTCCCGAGGCTTTCTTCGGCATCACATACAGCTTCATCTCCAAGCTCGACCTCGACTCTTCTGTTTCAAAGGTTATCAGGACACGGTGGTGAGTTCACACAAGTGCACAGAGGGGATTCATTCATGACAACTCAGATATTCTACATCAATCATTTGAATATGCTAAACAATATAAAGTAGTTCGGTAAACATTAGTTGCTCAGTGTGCTGTCTCTCCTGTCTCAGCTCCAGGTGTAAGTTTCAGGTGACTGAGGACACACACAGCTGTACCAACCAGCTGTGTCCAGGGCGGGATCAGGTGTTTTCAGGCACCACAGGCTTTGATCTGCTGGTGGACTTCACGGACCACACCGGCACCCTGCATACCTGCACCCTCAGGAGCCCAGTGGCAGAAAACATACTCGGCTGCACGGTTAGCACCACTTCACAGAAAAATGATTATTCTGCCTCAGTTCTGCATCTAGTCACACCTTCCTGTGTGGGGATTAAAGAACATAAGAAAGGAGAGATGAATACCGATTCATTTTTAAAACATTATGGAAACATTTCACCACTGTATTATGTTTCTAACTAGGCTGTTCTGGAGAGTGCTTAAATTCTGTGTGGGTCTGGAAAGTCTTCAGATTTTATATTTTGTGTTGTTGCAATTCCAACACATTAAGCACTTTGTTTTTTGCAGACAGAGGAATTTACCAGTTTGACTGATGACCAGAGGACTGCAATGAAGTGGAAATTTCTTTTGGAAAGATGTAAAATATATGTGAAGGTATCGCTTTTCATTCATACACCATGTGGGTTAGCAAGTAAAAGCAAATTCTATTTAAAACTTGTTATAATATGTTGTAGATACTCCCTTCCACTCTAAAGAGGACTGGGGCCAGGGGGATGGTCTTGGCCTGCTCACTGGCTGACCCAGGAGAGGTGAAACAGCACATGTCCGCCCTGCTGCAGCGGCTGTGATCACAACGATATTGCAGTTGGCTGCTTTACCTGCTGTGTGGTACTGTTCTGACTGATCTATTAACAAGGATAATAGTCATTTCTACATGTGGGTTTAGTGAATAGACAAATTTTTTGCATTATTATTATTACTATTTATTTAATTAACTTATTTATTGAAATATATATATATATATTAAAGAAAGTACTGTTGTGTTGCCTACTTTTAATAAATAATAGTTATGTCAGTATGTTATGTGTCATGTTATGTGTCATATATCTCAATATCCATATTAGAACATGCACCTTGATGATACATCAGTTTTGATGGACTGAATTCAATTTTATACCAATTATTTCACCCTAAATTAAAATATTAGTTTTGTTTTGTGTTTCTTTACTGGAGATTTTGCTAAGTACATTTACTAAAGTACTGTACTTTTTTTCACAACTTGTTACTGGTTACTTTGCAGATTCTTATTAATGATATATAATATAATCTAAAAATAAATGATGATGTATTATTATAAATTAAGATGAGATGAGACTTTTTTTGGTACTTCTATTGGTTACAGCAGCACAACAGACAATAAAAATAACACAAGTAGTCATACAAGTGTAGTTCACTTGTCCTGCTGTGATAAAATAAGTCAGTAGATGGAGGTAAAGTACTGGTTATCAAGGCGGAACCTTTGAATCGTCGTCGTATGTAGTCAAGGGAAACATTATGGGGATGTACTGATTTATGGTCAACACGAACAACTGAAGGTAACCAAAACTTTTCAGGTTTTTTCGGTAAAGTTGTCGAAATGATCATAAATAATGTTCTACAGTGAAACATAGTTGCAGTCACAATGCGTCAGCTTATGAAACAGAGACGTTCGCTCATTGTCTGAATCGTGTAGTCCTTACGCGTTGCTAGGCTGCTCTGCTAACGTTAGCATGCAGGCTACAAGTTGTATCTTTCATTTCCCCAGTATAACAATAAACCACGTACCTGTTGTTTAAACCGACTGATAACAGCAGTCAGAAAAGAGAGAAGCAGCTGACTTCTTCCTGTGTATCTTTGCAGTGTCATACATGCCTCAGTGCGAACAGTGACAGTCAGCAGTCAAGCATGAATGTGAACCAGGGGACGGTGGGCAGCGACCCGGTCATTCTGGCCACGGCTGGATACGACCACACTGTCCGCTTCTGGCAGGCCCACAGCGGGATCTGCACCAGGACTGTCCAGCACCAGGACTCCGTATCCTTACTGTGACTAACAAACAGTGTGCTCTGACTAAATGAAATCAGACTTTACACTGTGATATGATCATGGACAGCAGGCAGATCCCACAAACAGACATATTGTTTGTCCCAGCTGGAAACACACATTCAAGTATATGAATTAATAATGGAAAAGAGACTATATGACCGTATACAGTGTAAAGAGTTTTGTGTGTGTAGGAAAATCCCCCCCATGTCTCAGTAAAATCAACATGGATGCTGTCAAAGGAGCAGCTCCATGCTTTGTCTGTAGATGGCATCGTCACTACAGTGTGTCCCTCCTGCTCTGTAGGTATAACTGATTTGTTAAATATTATAGAAATATCCCAAACAAGCCAGTTCCTTAACATCTTCTTCCAGCAAGTAAATTCACTCGAGGTCACACCTGACAGGAGTATGATCGCAGCTGCAGGTTGGTTACGACCTTTTCTCCTCATTTCTTACATTAGTTCCATGCTTCACACACAGCTTGGATTGCATAATTAAATTGAGTAATTTGCACTCTTTGTTTTAGGTTATCAGCACATCCGCATGTACGACCTGAACTCCAACAACCCCAACCCGGTGATCAACTATGACGGCGTTAGCAAGAACATCACGTCCGTGGGCTTCCATGAAGATGGACGCTGGATGTACACGGGAGGAGAAGACTGCATGGCTCGCATATGGGACCTTAGGTAATGCAAAGGGAGCTCGCTAAGCTAAAAAACATTCACTCTGTGTACAACAACACTAACTTTGATTCCCCCCTCCGCCCCCCACGCATCCAGGTCGAGAAATCTGCAGTGTCAGAGGATATTCCAGGTCAATGCTCCAATCAACTGTGTATGCCTGCATCCCAACCAGGTTAGACACTGATTCATAAATTGGCACTGTTGTTTATTATCTAGGGAATGTGTTTGTTTTTAATGTTATAAGTCAATTTCAGTATGTGCTAACTATCCAAACAAGTCCGTAAACAGTCAGCGTTGTGTGTTTTTCAGGCGGAGCTGATTGTTGGAGACCAGAGTGGAGTGATTCACATCTGGGATCTGAAGACCGACCACAATGAGCAGCTGATTCCCGAGCCGGAGGTCTCAGTCAACTCAGTTCACATCGACCCTGATGCCAGTTACATGGCAGCGGTCAACAGCTCGGTCAGTCCGCCAAACAGTCTGAAAAGAGTGCTCCTTATAGGTACCTTGTTAAGTTATATTAAATGATTAAATTGGTCCCTTTGTCCTCATTTTAACAGGGAAACTGTTATGTGTGGAACCTTGCTGGAGGCATCGGAGATGAGGTGACTCAGCTCATTCCCAAGACTAAGATCCCTGCACACAAGCGCTACTCTCTCCGCTGCAAGTTTAGTCCTGATTCTACGTGAGTGCCCTTCTCCTCTACACACAGTACAAGCCTTTCTTATTAACTCTTGAATAACAAAACATGTTTTCGTGGCTAGAAAATGCGTGTTTTTTATTTTGCATTCTGTGATATATTAGCAATTGTTATGGCTTAACAAGGAAGTCAGTTTCCTGCTTTGATGTTGCTGATGATGATAGTGAGTGTTTTTGTGTTTGTCGTCATCTCCAGTCTGTTGGCCACCTGCTCAGCAGACCAGACCTGTAAGATCTGGAGGACGTCCAATTTCTCACTGATGACAGAGCTCAGTATCAAGAGCAACAACCCCGGAGAGACGTCTAGAGGCTGGATGTGGGACTGTGCTTTCTCTGGAGACTCCCAATATATTGTCACTGGTCAGTACATGAGCAAAAACAGGATCCCACAGTCAGAAAAGCCCTGCTGTTTTGGAGTTAATATATCAATCTATATATGTTTGTTGTACTGGAAATGTGTGGGAACATTTCTGAAATATTAGGTTATAAATTATGTATAATAATAAAGTCGCTGCTTGTATTTGCTGTGAGCCAAAATAACAGATTTTGCAAACTTAGTGTTGCTGTTTATCTTTATTTGCTACCCTTAAAGTTATTAATTGATGAAGATGCCTCTGAGCAAGATTTGGAACAGTTGTGAAAGTGTTTTTTTTTTTTTTCTTAAATACAACTGTATATTTAGTCCCAGAGAGTTTTTAAGAGAGAAGCAGGAAGCGGTCTGATAACTTCAGCGTAAACTGAACTCTTGTTTCCATCCATTAGCCTCCTCAGACAACCTGGCCCGTCTGTGGTGCGTGGAGACCGGGGAGATCAAGAGGGAGTACAGCGGCCACCAGAAGGCCGTGGTGTGTCTGGCCTTCAATGACAGCGTGCTGGGCTGAGGAGGAAGACAGTCTGTACAGTCTGTACAAGGACACAAAAGCAATGGACCCTTTGGAGGCTGTGCGGTTGACATTAATGGGAGTTATTTAAAATGTCCCCAGAAATGATCAGCTTGAGAAAGGGGAGGCTTGTGTTTGAACGTTATGATGAATCTCAGCTGTTTGTTCCAAGAGGTCTACAGTGCTCTTCCCCTGCCAGTAACTGTAAGTACTCAGCATGGCAGCAAGGCCACAACTCATAAAGCGAAAGTCCATTTAAAGGAATATCATACCATTTTGCACCAAATGTAATCAATCGTATGAGAACTTCTGTACCAACACTATAAAAATTGGTTGGATTAAAATACATGATATTCATAAGGTACCTAAAATATTTTTAACATCAAGCTGTGCAAAACAGGAGATCCCTTTTCAACTCTGTTTTTATAGTGCACCATATTTATTGTATCATAAGGACCACATTATTCATGTTAACTTGGATGTGCTGTGGAATTGATTTATTTCTCATGTGTGGTATATATAATACTTGATACTTTTAATTCAGAGTTAAGTTGTACTATTCTTAATGATCACGTGTTGTGAGGAGGTTGTACATAAAGTGATTCCACAGTAAAGTCGTCATTAATAGAAGTCCTTACAGTCTTTAGTTTTGTTATTCTCCCTCCTCTTTTCAGTCTAAGGAAGAAAAAATGGCCCAAAAATGCCCAACAGTCTTTTATTAGACAGATCAAAATACGCAACAGTAATGGTTACACATAATTACACTGCAGCAGTGGGTTACAGGAAATACAATTAGAAGCACGTACAAAAGAGGGCATCTTTCTTTTGTAATCTCTGAAGTGTGCCACCAGGGAGGGTATTACAGATGAAGAGGGTGACGATGGGGCTTTGGCGATAACCATGACAGCCTGTCTCCATCTCTTCTCTCTCGGAAGGATGGAAATGGACTGGGAGGGTGGGCTGCTTCACTGGTTTACTAGTGGCTGTATGGCACAAAGGAAACAGTCAAAGCTGACTTTTGTTTTTTTCATGTTTTTTTTTTTTTTTTTCCTTCTTGTTGAGGGAGCTAAAAAGAAAACTTTGTTTCCCTGATCTTTGGCTGGGAGGAGGCGGAGAGAATACACAGTCACTCTGGCAGGTAGTAGAAGCACACAGACACGCAGATGTTGCTTGGAAAGCAGATGTCGATGCAGAAATAGACCAGCCTCTGTTTGCCCGGGCCTGAAAACAACACAAAGGCATACAAAAAGATGACAAAATCCATAACAAGATACAGATATAGTGGTCACAACCTGACTGTGGTAACAGGCCATCATAGTGGAGACACGACAATCACCAAATCCCTATTACATAATGATCAATATTTACAATTAAGACATCATTTACAGTTTAAAAGCAGCCAGTATGATATTAAACGTGTTCTGTATGGGGGAAAGTCTGTCACCAGCACCACAGCCTGTTGAGAAAACGTTGAGTCATTTACTGCATCAGTGAAAGGTCATTGGTCGTCGTACATTAGGCTCAGGTTTCAGCCTGACACCTTGGTTCGATGGAGTTGCCAGCTGACTAAATTTAAAAACTCCCTTCATACAGTGTCTGTGGGCGCCGGCAGATGGATCCCGACCTCTTCTGGTCTGCATGCATACTTAACTACTATGTAAGCTAACGGCATCGTCAGTTGACACTTTTATCCAAAATGTCAGGATACAACTAAAGTGAAAACATACAGTATATATTGCCGTAATGTCTGTACCATCATTTTCCCTCTGAGTCAGTTAATCGGCAGAATCTGCAACTATTTTGATATTTTTTTTTAAATAAAAACACTATCTGGTTTCAGCTTCTCAGATGTGAGGATTTGCTGCTTTGTTTGTTATCAGTGATAGTTCACTGGAGATGAACTGGTTCATCTTAGGCTCTGAGCATTTTTCACTATTTCCTGAATCGTTAGAGTAACTGATAAATAATTGTTAGTTGCAGCCCGACTGGTTTTGACTTTGGGTAAAGGAAATTCTGCTACTCCTATGACATCATTTCAAAAATCAGTGGTCAAGCAAAACCACATCTGTTTTATTTGTTTGACCAGGACTTAAAGAATGAGGCTAGAATTATTCTATATTCTTCTTATTGTCAGGAAAATCCCATAAAAAGATAAAAACCAACAATGCAAGTGAACATCAGTCAAACAAGAGTAAATGGTGCATTTGTTGATTTGAGTCAAAAGCACAATCCCACTGAATCAAGAGCTCTATGACACAACATTTGTCCTCACCCTCGGCCCTCCTGGTCCAGTGGACGGACCTGTCCTGACACAGAGTCTGCAGAGGCTCCTCCAGCGTGGACGCATCCACCTGACTGGCCGCCAGCACCCCCAGGAACTCTGTCTGCCTCTGCGTCTCATTCCCAGACAGCTGGAACTGAATCTGCTGAGGACAGTATCACACAACATCTCAACAACAAGAAAATCCACAACAGAAGAAGAAGAAGAAGCAGAAGTTTTGTCCAATGAATGGAGACTCTGAAGCTGCAGTGTCATTTAATAAGTGTGAGAAATCATATTCAGCCAAACAGTGACAAAGTGAAATGATTAAATTGGGTGAATATGAAGACTGAAACCCAAGCTGCTATTAGCCTGATATCCTCGCTGATGAGGTCAACACGGCTGCGCATTTGCGCTCTTATTGGTCACAAAGGGCTGTGTGTAATTGCACCACTTACACTTTTGATTGGCTCAGATAGCGAACCACTTAAAGTGCTGTTATGCTCGAGTGGGTCACGTAACAACCAGTTTTCCAACCAAGAAGACCATTGTGCTGCAGAACAGAGGGACAAACCACAGATACTCTCCATCCATACGGAGCCTTTCCCTCCTATCATAGATTAAATGACCACCATCAACAGCTAGGTATGAATACTCAGGGGCTGTATGAGATACACGACACCGCGAGACAGGATCACAAAAAAACTCTGATTTTGATTGGTGGAAATGGGCTATTGTGCAAAAAAGAGGGGAAAAAGGCAGAAAAGGGGAAGATAAGGCAGAAAAACAGAACTCCATCTCAGTTTACCTGCTCATATCTGACCTCTATTTAAACCACAGCCATGGCCTTTCACCTGCTCATATTGTCAAATCACAATTAAGAATCAAGATAGACTACGGATGGCAATATTAGAGATCCAGGTATTTGCCCCCCCCGACTAACCAATGCACCAAGCTGTATTTTAATCCAACAGTCTTAAAAGCCCTCACACAGAGTGGCCATTGTGCCCACTCCAGTGCTCACTGCTGTAGCCTCCTGTAAGAAGATCCCGGGCACGCTGAGGGGGGCCGGGTAAGGATCAGATGTGCTGAGGAATTCAGCCGAGGAGGCGAGAGAGGAAGACTACACTCGCTCTTCGAAGGCTCTGTAACGCTTCACCCCCTGTCTTTGTACGGAGCGGCGAGGAAGCCATGCAAAACGTATGAAACCCAGCAGGTCCTGGCTCAGTGGGCGCGTTCGGTTCTGGGACACAGCTATGAGTCGCAGTCAGAAATGCCAATTCACACATTAGTGGGGGCGACTTTAGAAAACACCTGGCAGAGCTCAAAGGGCAACCACAACTTTCTTTTTCTTCCTTTTAGCCCTTTGGTGTGTTTTTCCACGTTGACCTTTGTAGTCTCACGTATCATGAACGCAACGAGGGAGGCCCCCGTTATATAAAACGATACGTTCAGTTCTCACGTGTAGAAATGTCGCCGCCTGTTACCTTGTGCGCCGACTCGTGGAGGAGGGAGTGCACGTTGTCGTAGTCTGACTTGTCCATCTTTTGCAGGAAGCATCTGTCCCGGTCCACAGGTTTGTAACATATCAAACCCTGCAACACAACAGCAGCACACGATCAGACATCTTTCCCATCACAAACCTCCATTTTTCTTACTCATCATTACCCATAAAACATACAATCTCATGCATATCACCCAGACGTACGTGTTTGATATCAAAGAGCACAGTGGACGTCTGGTTTGCTGGCGAGGTCACAGAAAAGGTCACCAGGTCGTTCTGTTGATCCACAACGGCTGACTGGTTGATCAGAACTCCAGTCTGCTCTGGAACTATGATTCGGACCATCTGCGAAGACTTAACAAAAGCAGCCTCAGGTCAACGCAAACAAGGAACGCGAAAGAAAGAAATACCTGATGGTGGGCGCAGGGGCCGGTCATGCATACCTGAGGGTGAGGCTGCCACAGCCCCAGGTGCCCCGTCAGGCCAAGGGCCACGATGACCAGGAGCAGGGAGGCCGAGAGGCTGACCCAGAATGCCTTGTGTGGGAAGCGGGACTGGGAGGACGCTGCAGAGCCCCCATCCTGAGGAGATGTTTCCACACACAAGGAGAAGATGTTTAAACAGTACTTGACATCTCAGTATGGGATGTAAACATCAGACTGAAGCAGAGTGGGAACTCAACACCAGTCTCCAGCTGGATTTATGTGAATTTTTACAAGTTGCTGAGATTTGTACGAAAGGCAACATCTGGAAGTCACATCCTATTCTGCGGCTGGATTTGCATGTAAGCAAAAACCAAGTTTCCTGCCTTGACCCCTTTGCCAGATAATGTGCATTCCTCTCCTCAGTCAGTGATATTAAATCGGCTTACCGTGCACTGTGCCTCCTCCAAACGGTTGTCTGAATGTTTCCAACACCGCACCATCCTGTGTCCCTTGACGGCTCCTCACTCGGTCTGCTCCCTTCTCGTAGCTATCGGCATGGAGCTGTGGTCATGACCAGCGCTGACTGACTGAGACTCAGTACACCTGGCCAGCTTCTCTTTGTCCCAGCAGACCTCCTCCCCCTCCTCCTCCTCCCCCTCCCCCCATTCCTCCTCCTCCTTTGGCCTCACCGATTCCATCCCAAAACAGTCACCCGCTTCACCCAAAACTCTGCATCTTGCCAAACTCAATTTCCAACTATTGTCTTCCTGCAATTTCCTTTTTCTTTTTGTCTTCCCTGCCTAATATGACTTAATATGGCTCTCTAACATCATCCATCTCTCCACTGCCCCCCGTTTCCCCTCACTCAGACATACACTTACACGAGGGGAATTGGCCACCCTACCCAGCCCAGACAATGGACAAAGGGGTGAGGCAGGCGCAGCTTGGAAAGCCTCTTTCATCAGGTGAGAGGTGATACGTGGTTCTGACTGTTGCGGCATCCAGCCGATGACAGCCCAAGGTGACTTTAAGCACAGGACTTAGAGGGAAGTTTGCCGTGTTCACTTTAAACGTAAATCCACAGAGAGCAGACTTTGATTTAGTGAAGATGGTTTGCGTTTTATTACAAATTTGAGCTTCGCTTTCAGTAAATCTGGGAGTCGAAGACAAGTCATAAAAAACAGACAGCAAAGAGAAGATTGGATTACCTTTAAAACATATAGTCTGTTAATAACATTTTCACTAATGACATGACAGAACAGTGTATCATCACCCCATGAACGTAACTGCAAGTGTTAACACTTTCTGCTGAGGTGTGCAAATACATGAAAAACAGAAAGTTCAAGGCAGATCAGTTCAGTGGCTATGATTTACTTTTGGAGAGAGCTGTAAACCTGAATACACACATATTACCAAACTGTTGACACACACTTTCTTTGCTCAGTTCCCTTACTTGAGTTTAACATGTAGTTGCTTAAGAGGAGATTGCATCACTTACACAGTTAGGGGACTTTAAAGTGCACTCACCTTCCTAAAAAAAAAAAAGGAACACACAGTCTACTCCTTGAGTCTCTTAAACACTCAAATTACATTGAAACAATACTGGAAATGATTGTTCTTACGTTATTAATAATAAAACATCAATATCATGTTAAATTAGCAGGTTTATAGTTTAATAATAGAGTCACTGTCTCCTCTGTCACGCAGCAGCTAGTTGCCTGGTTGTGACTGTCATAAAGATGATCTGAATCATATTAATATTAATGAAAAATATTCCCTTTTAGAAGAAAATGCAGCCTGGCATGTGACACCCAAAAGCCTCAGGTTTAATGGTGTTAGGCTATCACGTAGCTACACTGTTTCATCCCTGCAGAGCCGGGAGAAGGTCTGCGATGCTGTCCACGTAATAATCTGGCACCATCCCCTGCCTCTCCGCGCAGCTGCTCTTCTGATGGGCCTCGGCATCCGCCACAGTGCTGACCCCCGTGAGGGTGAGGAGGGTCTTCAGGCCACAGTTGGAGCCCAGCATGATGTCCGTGTCGAGGCGGTCGCCCACCATTAGGCAGCGGCCGGCGTCCACGCCGTACTGGGAGGCCACGCAGTCGAACATGAAGTGGTTGGGTTTGCCCACCGTCTGGGACTGACGCTGGGCTGCTGTCTCAACGGCCTGCAGCAGGCAGCCCGTACCTGGGGGGAGGAGAGGAAGGGACCTCTTACTTTACTACAACAGTTTTACTTCATGTACCTTTGTAGAGCAATCCACTTTGATTAAAATCTGAGTTTTTGTGGAGCTTCAAATTACTTGGTGAATTAGGTTGAGTGATCACTGCATCTGCATGGGTTAAGAAATCCACTTGTTGATACAAAAAGTAATTTGCTTTATGGTGCAGACTTCTATTTGTTTAAAATAGAGCTGCAACAATTAGTCGATTCATTGTTTTTAATGAAAAAAATATCCAAATTCTCTGATTTCAGCTTCTCAGTAAACATTTTCTGGTTTCTTTAGTCGTTTAGAGTCAACTGAATATCTCTGGGTGTGGCCAAACTAGGCATTTAAGGACAACATTTTTCACAATTGTCTGACATTGGATTTTATAGACCAAACATCTAGTCGATTAATCAATACTGAAAATACTTGCTGCAGCCCTAGTTTGATTCACCTCAATTATAAAAAACTCCTCCATTAAGCTCAACAACCCCTGAATACTGTGGTGAAACATAAGGTCAACAATTAAAGTTACAAATGAAACACAGAGCATTTTAACATTTCTGTCATTTGATGCATGTTGGGTTAAATCAGAGGAGCTTGTAGCTTCAAACATGGACATATTTTACACACCTACTAGAACACAGTTTAAAGTAAGTAGATTTTGTTTTTCTTTTGAGAAATAAGAAAACTGAAAGTTCTGCAACCACTATGCAGGTGTAGGTGTGTGTATGTGTGTGTGAGGGTGTATGATTATGTAATTAAAGTTATTATTTAAGTCAAAATGTGAAAATGGTCTATAATAAGCCTCAACACAAACCGTACAATTTGGGTTAGACAGGCTGTAAAGTGTAAACATGTGCTGCAGTGTGTTAATCTGCTGTAAACCACTAATGTGAGCACCCAGTGAGTATCACCCCCCCCCCGCGCCCCCTCCCTACCTGGGACGGCCTTGCCTCCCTCCAGGGGCAGCCTGGTGTCCCTGTTGGTTCCCACAAACAGACAGTCCCGCTGGGTCAGGTACTGCAAGGCTCGGTTCAGCTTCATGTAGCTGAAATGCTCATCGAAACCCACCACCACCGCCTTCACCTGGGGATCCAGAGGCACGTTGGCCCAGTCGGTCTGCTTCCCGAATATGAGGTCAGGTCCCACCCCGGTCTGCTGGATCCCCACCGCCTCCAGCTCCTGCCTCATCGCGTCGCTCCCTATCAGGTACACTTTGCCCTCCAGCTTGCACACGGTCTTCAGGTACATGGCGGAGCAGTACGCGGTGCCGAACACCTCCTCTTCTTTCACGTTGAAGCCCAGCGTTGACATTTTGTCGGCGTACATCTTCCTCGTCTTGCTGCTGTTGTTGGTGACGAAGAAGACCTTCTTGCCGTTTTCCTTGAGCAGGTTTATGACTTGAGCGGCGCCGGGGATGGCCTGGTCCCCCCGCCAGATGACCCCGTCGCAGTCAAACAGGATGCTGTCCACCGAGTCCAGCATCTGTTTCACCAGCGCTCCGCTCAGCCGAGTACATTTGGACCCAGACATCAGGGAAACGGTTACACCGAGTCGTTACACGCTGTCTGACTTAAAAAGCTAATACCTAACCGGCCCCGGTACGTGCGTCATTAAGGTCGGTCCCGGTACTGGGTGTAAAAGCCGCACTTTGCCGCTGTGGTGAGAGTAAGTACCGGGTTGGTTGAGTTAGAGTAGTGTTTAAATTCAGCGGATAGAAATCCTGACCTTCCACTGACTGTTGCAGCACTTCTGCTCTGACGGTTACTTCCGCACCGGCTTAAAGTGACAGGAACCTCAGGCGAAGACGCTCCAGTCCCACTTCCGGTCAACTCCGTCACTAACCTTTTTTAGTAACTTTATTGAGAAAATATTCAGTACAAGTTACAAACAAATTTATATTCTAAAAGTTTCTACTATTGTATAAATATATATATATTATAATAAATAAATCAATAATACAAGATATATGAAAACTTAAAACAAAAACGAGTTAATGTGAAATGTCTAAATAATATAATAGTTTTGCCAATTTATGATTTTTGAGTTTCCAATTGCAGTCCAAAACATTTTAAAATTGGTAAAAGTATGAAATCATTTTGTGAATATAATCATTTGTATCATTTTTTACTTAAATAATAATTCTGTTAATTAGTTTATTATGTGGTTAATTTTAAAGGGCATAATCATATGTCACCCTCACACAGCATATTACATATATACACACATACTACACCTGCATAGAGTGGTTGCAGAATCTTTTCATTTTTGTCTCATCAATGTTGTGCCCTTAGGGCCCAAAATGAAAAATATGTCAATTTAATCTAAAGCTTTACTTGTTTAAAGTCTGTGTTTCTAGTAGGTGTGTAAAATATCTCCATGTTTGAAGCTACAAGCTCCTCTGAGTTTAACCCAACATGCATCAAATGAGACCTTGTGGGAGACAGACACCAGAGCCCATGAAGTAAACTTTATTTCTTCAGTCAGCAGTAAATCTTAGGTACAGTAAACCCCTGGGAATGGTACAGTAAATGCAGCATAACGGCACAATCAGTTCTGTTTTTTCTGAACAGGTTGTGGAGGAAAGAAAATCTCTCCGAGGTTTCGGCGTAGCCCTCTGCTGTAGTAGTATCTTTTAGAGTGGTCTGGTGCTGGATTACAGAGGTGGTCTGCTGTTGCACTTGGGTGGCAGTGCTGGCAAATGTAACCTCGACTTTTGTACCACTCATTGGCGGTCTGGTTGACAAGAGCCAGGTAGGAATGGAACAGAGCATAACCCGCCAGGAGGAAGAATACAAAGACTAGAAATCCCAGCATGAAGACAATTCTGGGGAAGGTCAGAAAGAGATGCTGGAGAGAAAAAGAAAATGATTTCATTTCGACATGAGATATTACATTCCAAATAAACATGCCTGCAGCACACGCTTGTAATATACAGCATGTCAGCAGTACTTAGCCTCACCTGTACAACAAATACAGGCCCCGCTGGCTGCTGCTGGCCGTACTCATCTATATAACTGGCCGCCAGAAGCCCTGAACGCAGCACAGCATGAAGCAGCATGTCTCCTGTCAGCAGAGCCATGTCACCCGCCATGGCGCACACGCTGAAGAGGTAAAGCAGGAAGTAACGTGTGTTCTGAGCACCGATGCAGTTGTTCACCCAGATACAGTGGTGGTCAAAACGTTGGACACACCTGTTGCAGACTCCTGAAATACAGCCAGTGTTTACGGTGAGCGTAGCAGTGACGGGTACAATATTCATTTAGTTCTCAAACTCCAAGGGAACAGAAGAGCTGGTACACCAGGTATCTGTAGTACTCACTGCAGTGTTTGGAGCGGGCTGGTTTGAGAAGCTGGCAGGTTGGACAGGAGATTCCTGGGTGAAACATCCTCTTGTCATACTGATAAATGTGCAGCTGGCCAGCCACTTTCTTCTTTGTCACTGTGCCTGCCGGAGTCAAGAGGACAGAGTCGAGAAAAAAATACTATTGTATAAAACAAAACACATTCTAGTAATCCAGTCCAGACCTTCATATGATAAGCAGAGGTCTGGTGACGTGTCGACATGAATTATATCCTGTCCAGAACTAATGTCAATGATTCTTGTAAAACATTTGTTAAAATGTCCTGCTTATTTAAATTAACTGGAGTATCTAAAGCCTATTAGGAATTGCAACTGCTTTTTCTGCACACCCACAAACTACAGGGCCTTATAAGCAGTCGTAAGGTAGACCAAGATCACCCTAAGACTAAACTGAATGAATCTTGAATGATCCTTGTAGGGAAATTAAATGTAAGAGAAGTAAGGATGTAAACAACAGAAAATCAAGCACATAAATTACAAACATCCAAAATATCTCCAAAATATGGCAGCACACTGACAAAGAATAACTCTATGGCATGTTGGGAAGGGATACGGCCAGCGTCCCCCTGCCTGTCTCATACTATATATCAGATGAAAATCATTCATATATAAATGTGCAATTCATAAAACATGTTTATAAAACACATAACTGGGGCAAACAAATTAAATTACTATTATTGTTTTAAAAATATTCTGATTTAATCAAAACCTAAATGTTTTAACACTGAATCAGAACTGAATCCTCTCACACTGCAGCCAATAACAAATATGTTTGAACCGCTAAATGAACCTGGATCTCTCTTGATGCAGAGGTAGAAGAAGAAGGTCTTGATGGCCAGCAGGACGTAAGGCACAGACAGGCTGGTCAGAGTGGTATCCATCTCCCTGCAGAAGCCAAACACCTCATAGGTGAACTCCGTGTACACAGCAACCTCTAGCAGGATATGCAGACAGATGAACATGTTGTTCCTGAAATTAGATGCAAATGAAAAAAAAAAAAAAAGGATGAAGGCAAATACACAGAATTGTAATTATTACACTGAAATACACAGATACACACTTAAATGATATTCAGACTTTATTTCTGAGATCACTTTGAACTACAAACCTTTGATGGAACAGTCTGTGCAATGTCCACTGTGAAAACTTTTGGAGCCATTTTGGCGTAAAAGGTGCAACTACCTGTGAAAAACACGTGTGTGACAAATCAGTCCAACAGCGCCACACAGTGTTAGTTGGCGGAGTTACAGTCAGAGTGCTTCTTCTCTTACCTTTACCACAGCGTTGAAGATGACATTAAAGGGGGTTTGCTGCTGGCCTGAGTATTTGCAGACTAGGACTATACATGTCAGCACCACTACGACGTAGATAGCGAACAGAGTGAGGAAATCCATGTCTCACCTGGCAGCTTCAGAGACAGAACAACAGGTGTTTACGGGACAAACTGACAATGGACAGGTAACTCAACGAGAAGCGACACTTTTAGAATAGCTACAACTATTATGTGTTTATTTTGTATTTTGTTTAAACACTGTAAAGACGATTGTTTAAGCGAAATAACGAATTCTGCGTCTTCTAAAAACGACTCAGAGGAACAAGTTCACGTTAGCATGCTGCCCTACCCAAACGTTAGCAAAGCCGCTTCTAACGTTTAGCTACTTTCTAAATGAGTTTACTCGGTTGGTTTCCACAGCCTTACCTTCTAGTCTAGGTCACACATAGCTGCCTTTCACGGTTTTATCTCACGTCATCATAGCTGGTTTGGCTCGCGCTGTGGCTCCACCAGCTTCCCTTTTGGTTCATGAACATGCTCTGTAAAGTGTAAACAATGCTACTTCCTTAGCATCGATGTGGCTACATTCCAAGCTAGCAGCTGAAGGGTTGTGCTAACAGGCTGAGGCTGCTGCAGGGGGGGGGGGACTGTCAGTGTCTGGCTGCATGTCGCTGTCAGTGTGAACTTTGTGCAGGTGGTTTCCGTATACATATTGGTAGTAAGATACACATTGACATTTTAAAGATGACAAATAATTGAGAAAAAGAGTCGAAGAAATCCAGGTTTGAAAGTTTTCTGTCTCATGGTTTCACACATTCTGGAGTCTTTCCTCTTCTGAAGACCCTTTTTATTTTTCCAACAGAGTATTTCAACTCTGACCATCAGATTCACCAACCCTGGCTTCAAAGGTATCCAGTCTCCTGTGTGTTTATCAGGAGTGTGTGTCTTCTGAATGAAGAGGAGCACACTGCTTCCTCCCAGTCAGACATCACATCAGACTACTTAAGAGGACTCTAGCTCCCTACAGAAATAACTGACTCACAGTTACTTAGTATTGTTTTCTCTCTCTCCCACTGTCATCCAGTGCTCCACACAATGCAACACGGCATCACAAGACACCTGTTGGATCTGGTTGCCGACATGGCCCCACACTCATATTACAGCTCACAGTGCTGGAGAGGGGAACAGTACTCGGGAGCTCTGCACGCACACTCATGGACGCTGTTTAAAAAGGTAGGGATGTGTAGCTGTGCTCGTGTGTTGATCATTTGAAATGCCTCTTATGTTAGATATGTAGTTGGTTACAATGCACTGAATGCATTTGCATTCACAACTTGGGGTTGAGAAGTGTCTCCAAATACTTTTCACCCCATTTATGGCAACTGAAGGGCCAATTTAGCTTTCTTAAAGACAGTTTCTTTCAGGTTCCTTGTTTTTTAATATAAAAAAGCTTGTCTAAAGTATAATGCAGATATGCTCAAATGTATAAGTGATTCAGGAACAGTTTTGCTAACTGGGTGGGACTATCAGACTCAATTGCCTGTGAAATGTCAGTTTTCTGTCTGTCATCTTGAGTAACTGTCTTGGCTCTAGTGTAAGAGGAGAGTTTGATTGTTGTGAACGGTGTGTGTTTTGGAGATACAGCCATTTGTGTTTAATTATTCAGTTGGTACCGGACTACCTGTTCTTTATTGGGTGCTTTACCACTAATGACAGTTTACACTCCAATAATCTGCAGGCTTCCTCAGTACTTTCCCCTCATTTAAATTTACTGCCAATAACATCTTAACTGCTGTTACTGACTAACCCACAGCTGCCTTAACATATAGTAAGTGTATCTGGAGTGCCCTAACAATAATAATGATATCTTCCCCCTCTACATAACCGCTAACACTCAATGGTGGAAGAAAGTAATCACATTTAGTCATGTTATTGTGGTTGAGCAGTTTTTATGTATTCGTACTATCAAGTCTGCACTCATTTTCAATTGAAATCAGTCTTTGGGAACTCTTTGTAGCCATAAAATTCACTGTTAACAATGTTCTCCCTTTTAAAATGCAATTCTGTAAATTTTATTCTTAAGAATAACTGCTTCTGAAATGTACTAATGTAATCTTATTTTGGCTGATTAGACCTCTGCTGTGCTTAAAGTTTGGTTTAGTTGAACTAATGAACTAATAAGTGATAAATGTGGAAGTTGCCCCACACTAATAATACAAGCTGGACACACCATGTCCTATATGTGAGGAGGTCCAATTAGCCACAATAAGTGAAAACATCTATATGGGACTACTAAATGCAGCATTATTCTGTTTTGTTTTTAGGTTGTTTTTTTTTTGGCCACTTGGAGGCAGAGCTTAATGGCCATTAAATAAATGTTTATGCCTAATGTGTGGATAATGTGTGAGCAAGCAATTCCCTGGTGAGGGTGTGTGAATGGGATTAGTTTGTCTGATGAGCAGTTGGGACCTTGCATGGCAGCCTCAGCCATCAGCGCATCAGTGCGAATAGGCGAGTGTAACCTGTAGTCTGAAGCGCTTTGAGTGGTCGGCAGGCTAGAAAAGTGCAGTCCATTCTAATTAGCATTTAAGTGAAATATCAGTCATATTAAACTCCTTACTTTTTCTGTTACATGGTGATTTTACGACCTCAGGGATATTGTGAGGGCTCTACAGCATAACCCAGTCATCATTGGTTGCACGTGATATTGGTCATTTACAACATTAAAGCTGCACTACGTAACTTCTATAAAAATCATATATGCTGAAACTTTCACTATATCCTGACATTAGTAAATGAGACAAATAATATGTGAAAAATCAGGTTCTTCTGGCTCCTCCATGTGTTACTAATTGTATTTTTTCAATGGCTGAATGAAAATCGGAGCCAGGAAAGATAGTTGATTGTTGAGTCTCATTCCCAGGTCTTCAAATACCAACGCTTTGGGACCTGGGAATGAGACTCAACAATCAACTTTTTCTCAGACATTTTTTATAAAAGTTACCTACTGCAGCTTTAAAGCCAAGAGGACTTAAAAAGTTTTGAATTTCTGAACAAAAATCAGCTGGCAATACTCGCTGCTATCAGCTCACGAGGAGAGACAGAACAAATGGGTTGAAATCAAGGCATAGACTTCAGCAGTGTTCTTTTTAATAAAAAAATTTCATCAGAACAGTTTGGAAGATATTTGCGCTTATTATACTGTTGCACCAGGTTTGTGCTTTCAGTCTTAAATTGTAAATGTTTTCCCTTCAGTTTTGATGTAAACTCAGCCTCTGACACGGACTGTATCTTGACGCTGAAATGTTTTGTCACACATTCTGACTCATCACCAGATAATAAATGCCCTTTGGTATGTACAATTCCTGTATGGTTCCTCCACAGCCAGTGCATGTATTCATTAATGGAGGGGAGCATGTGTTCCTTCAGTATTAATGACAGGGGGGTGGAGGAGAAGATTCAGCTCATAATCCTACTAATCCTACAGGCTAAAGTCTTAAATTGCCCCTGCACCTTCTCAATGGGCCAAACACTTCAGTGCGCTCACACACATGGCAACGCACAGAATTCCAGGCAAGCAGACGCTCCAATTAGTACTCAGCAGGCTTCCTTGCATCGACGCAGAGTGATTCTGGGCCAGGAGCGGTCCCTCGGAGAGCCACCTAGCCGAGAGAGGAGGAGGAAAAAGACACATTGGTGTATTTATAGAAAAATGAGGCCTCACAATACCCTTTTTGGAGTGAGAATTATTAAGGAACCGAGGTGCGCGGGTGCACGCGTCCCAGTTTTCTGATTAACACTGTGCAAGCAGGCTGGCCCAAGGATGAATCAGGGATGAGACGCAGGACTAACTCCTTGACACAGTCACAGAGAGACTGCACTGGCTTCTCATGCACACTCATCCTTTGCTCATGAGGACACTGCTGTGATTTCAGGGTGGAAGAATGGGGCAGTGTTTTGAGTTTGTCACCCTTTTTGTTTGACTTTGGGTTGCAGGGTGATCAGTGGGGAATTCTTTTTTTTTTTTTTTTTTTTTTTTAACATTATATTTGAGAAGACAGCTTGGATATCAGGCTGCTAGAAGGCCGGCTGCTATTTGACATTCAAGATGAAGAAGTTTTTGCAAAACAAAAAAGGCCGATACTCTTTTCGGCAGAGCAAACGGGGCTCTCGGTATCCATCTAAAGATTTCTGTAAGTCCTTTATCAGCTTCGTCCACTGTGTGAATCCTGCTGTGGCTTTGGAGACTGTGGGGCACAACATTAGCTTCCAGCTGAGCTAGAGGCTTTATAGTTGATTATATTTAGCAAAAAGCCAACATGTCAATTCATGTAATTCTGTATTTGTCATATTAGAGATGTTTTTTAAAAACTGTCACATGTGGATTAAATTATTTTCATCTCAATATTTCAGTCCAAAGTTTGGCCCTCTAAATTTGCCAGTTTTCCTTATTTGATTGTTATTTGATGCCATTTTGTATCTCTTACCCGCTTAGAAATTATCAGTGCAGTCATGGTGCACTCTGTGACTATATTGCATAATTGCATTCAACAGGACAGACTCGCATGTGCGCTGAGTGGGAAAAAAAAAAAATGCTGGAGGAACTTTTGTCTCTCAAACTAATTAAGGTCACAATCTCTGCAATGCCTTAATTTGATTGGCTGCTGTGGAGTTTGTGAACCAGGTCAGGGACCGCTGAGTGTGTCATGGTTCAGGGTAGAGGGTTACAGAGCCGCACTCGATAGTACAACTTGAGACACAGGAGATAGCAGGAGGGAGGAGAGACAGTGTGCGAGTGGCAAAGAATTGGAGCTCTTGCAGAGGATTATTTGATCCAAAGCTGTCTTTGCAATGTCGATTGACTTGAATGTATTGACCACAGTGGGTAAGTTTATCTTCATTTTTAAGTAAGCATGTTGTCTCATTACCTCGTCCATTTTTGTCTGCAGTGAAGCTCCAAAGTGCAGGACCCCCACTTTGTGAAACCCTTGGATTATGTGTGGTTACTTGGTCCCCCCTCGAATCTCACATCCTTTCTTTCTCCCACCTCACCTATTTCACCCCGTCCTCTCCTCCCTCAAGTCCTTAGCATGCCGTCGTCCAACCAGGGCTGGCCTGAGGAGTTCGGCTTCCAGCTGGGTGGGAATGGACCCAGCTACATCCTGTCTGTGGAGGAGGGCAGCAGTGCCCACCTGGCGGGGTTGCAGGCTGGGGACCAGGTCCTGGAGATCGAGGGCCACAATGTGTCAACACTGGGTCCCCAAGCTGTCATCGCCATCGCCCAGACTCAGAAGAACATCCCTCCCAGTATCGGAGTGGTGTCCCGCATACAGCAGGTATTACAGCTTTTGAATCAATCGCAGCAGTAATGCATATGGGGGTTAATGTCTGTGGAGTTGCATGTGATAGTACGATAACAGTATATCCAGAGAGACTGATCCTTTTGGGGGTATGTTCTTGGGTCTAACATTTAGGCAAATTCTCATAAATTAAAGTAAATTCATATTATAATTTCAGATGGACATCATACCCGGTCCGGACGGTCGTTTCGGGTTCACCATCGTGGGAGACTGTCCCCTGCTGGTGGAGGACTGCTCGCCTTGCTCTCCAGCCGGCCGCGCAGGTCTGAAGGCCGGGGATTACGTCATGGAGGTCAACGGCATCCCCGTCAGGCAGCACGAAATGGCTGCGGCGCTGATCAAGGCCTCCCAGGGGCGGACGCTCCGTCTGGGGGTGCTGTGCCTTGCCCCGAGGCAGAAACACAGCATCAGCATAGAGGACAGTCAGCTGGGAGGAGAAGGGGCGAGACTGGATCGTAAACATAAAGCTCTGGAGTTCAACAGGAAGGTATGTTTAGGTGCACACTAACAGCTGAGTCCAGGTTAATCCTGATACCTCGTACAGTTGAGTTCGGCAGTTGAAGGGCCTGATAATGTATTTTCTCAATAATGTCCAAAACACTTCTGCCAAAGTTTGAAGTGGGCCTGGCTCCAAAAGGCTTTGAAATTGTTACAGTAATATTTTCTGCTCTGCTAAATCCTTCCTATGGAATTTCATACAATGCAGAGTGGACGACAAAATATCCAAAGACACAAAGTCTGACTCAAGTCCAAACTTAAGTAACATGTGTAAGGCTATTGTGTTTTTCGAACTGCAGATGAAGTGTTGTTATGCTAACAATCAGGCACTGTGTAAAACTAGGTGACAGCATGTCCCCCTGTTTTTTAATTTTTACTGCTGTCCACAAACTACTCTGAGCCTCTAACACCGCTGTCCAATCTCCATCAGGTTGAGCAGATTCTAGGTGATGAACCTGAAGTCAAAGAGAAACTGTTCAATGTGCTGAAGCAGTACGCAACAGAGAAGAGAGTTGAGTGGCTGGCCTCCGCCCTGCCCGACATACTCACAACTGATGAGCATCGACAGCTCATTTCCAGCATCAGGTAAGAGCCCCCATTACAATGGACTGCCAAACATAGTTTAGTAAAAACTGCCCGTAGAAACATGGCTGCTTATTCAGTGGAGAGCATGATTCTTGTTTCTGGCCTGGCCCCTCTAATCCACCCTTTGAAACTGTGTGAAAGTGGCCAACCATTGACCATAAAAAGCCATATCCTGGGCAAATAGGGCAAATACTTCCTAAAGAAGTACATTACCTACTACAGGCTGTGATCCGTGGACAGGCAAATCAAGACAGGCAGTATGGCAGTGTTGTTCGATTATTACTCCCAGTCTTGGTGTTGTATCCCACACACATCCTCACTTGTCCTTTTCAAGACCTAGTGAAAAGTAAAATAATCTGCAGGGATTTAATTTGTAATGACCACGTAAACAGGCTTTTCCTGTTGCTCATTCTGTGGCAGGATGGATTAGAGGGGGGTCTCGTTCGCTGCCAGCCATTTCAGAGCTCCGCTTTAGGTTTAGGTGGGCCCCATCTGCCACCCGGGGTAAATCCACACTGACCCTCCAAGTCGCTTAAAGTGTCATCAGTGTTAGTGAAACCGAGAGACTAAACTGTCATAGAGGGGCCCAAGCTTAAAGTTTTTTCTACAGTAAATGGGGATTGGCGACGTGAGCCGAATTCACAGCATGGAGGTGCCTGTGATGATGAGCCATGGACAGATTGAGTTGAGTACTCGCTTCATGAAAACATAATTTTTTTTTTTTTAGGAAAAAAAAAAAACCTGGAGCTACAGCCAACAGGTTTTTTGAAGGTGTGTGGCAGTGTGTTTCCATGAGATGGAGTAACGCCAGATGACTAAACGTGAATAACCACTTAGGTAGCCAGAGTCGTGTACGCCAGAATGACCAGCACTGTGAATCCCCAGACGGTTTGTCAACAGATTGCACTTCTTCCTCAAGTAGAGCCAATCAAACCTTTTGTTCTCTTACTACACTGGCTTCCTCCACTACTACACCACTCTTTTTTAATGGTATTAATATATCGTAGGAAGGGTTTCCAGCAGCAGGAAGTCAGTGCTAAGGTAGTTTCATTGTTTCCCGACCTGAAATGACGCGACGCGACAGGATTTTTCTGCCTTAAAATTGGTCATGAATAATTCAAACTCTGTCGACTGAGAATTCATTGGTATTTGTATAATGGACACTCCTATTTGCACGAGCGCCAGTAATAACATTAATGCCACCTTTCTGTGGTTTTTGCACTCCCCACCCATCTCACAACTCTCTTACCTCTCTCTCTCTCTCTCTCTCTCTGAGGGGGGTTTTTGTGTTGTTCTCTTATGGATTTTCTTCTTCATTATTCTGCTCAGAGCCCGGGCTGTTCCCCGCTCTCTCTCTCTCTCTCTCTCTGTGTGGTGACCGTTTTCCCTTGACACTTGGTAAAGACAGCCTCCCGCATGCACCAAGGTCCCACCATATCTTTAATCCCCCACAGAGAAGCAACGTTGAAGCAGTAGGTGTATCCGTGGTGGTGCAACTTAGTGCTTAGGTTTAGTTTATTTCTGAGATATGGGTGACAGCTAAAACGATGAATTGTCTGGGGTGAGTATACCTTTCCGTTCTTTTGTGTGTTGTTAATAGTAAGATTTTATGAAAAGTGTTTGTTTGTGAGGGAGTTTATGCATTTTTGTCAGCTGCACTGCTTTTACAAAGTGCCATCAGTGTAATTATGTATGTGAAGTGGGAGGTGAGTGAATCTTTAATGCAATCAGAGACGGTACAGGACTACAGCTGCTGTTGATGTTTGATATCTGATGTTTTAAGCTTCGAAACCATCTATTCCCCCGTTGTTTTTCTAAGCTTTCTTCTAGGCTATTCTGAGTTTTGTATCTATAATTTATTAATTCAAATGAGCCGTCAACAGCGTGTTCATGTAGTTGGAGGTGATGCGACCATTCTTGGATGGAGACTGCTAGTTGTAAAACAAAGGGACACTACTGTGCTATTGTCTCTTAAGTGACTGAAGTCATTAGGATGAGTGATGCTCTGCTTTTAGTGTGTAATCTCTTGCCACGTGTTTGAGGGTGTGTGCCTGTGTGTATCTGTTTGTGCTGGTGAATGCTTTTGAGCTGAATGTTGATTTTTCAGATTACATCCTTTTAAACGGTATCTGCCTGTATTACATCAAGTCTTTGTGTGTGTGTGTGTGTGTGTGTGTGTGTGTGTGTGTGTGTGTGTGTGTGTGTGTGTGTGTGTGTGTGTGTGTGTGTGTGTGTGTGTGTGTGTGTGTGTGTGTGTGTGTGTGTGTAAAATAGCAGCCACTTCTGATGTCTACCAGTAACTGCATGGGAAATATGATCATGGAGATTTGTTTCAAAGTCTACCTTCTTAGCTAAGTAGAAATGCAGTGATAGTTGTGCCCTATGAAGGAAAAAGAGTGATCAAAGGTTGATTATGCTGTGCACAAAGCTTTCTCTTTCAATAGTTCTGATAATGATGGTGTTTAATCCTAACTGCTGGAGTCAGTGGCTGCAGTTCCTGCTGAGTTGCTACACTGCACATGCTTAGAAACATTAGTGGCTCTCAAGCGCCTTGCAAACTGTTTTCATTAAAGTGGGTGATGAGCACAAACAATACTAAAGCCAGTGCATTCATAACTGCAAGTTGTTTCTTTTCATCAACACACACAACCAAATTAGGTGCTGTTTTATGTGACCAACAAAAAGCACAACGGACCATCCATGGCTTCAGAGATGGCAGTGGCGGTCAGTTGGGTTGATCCACCATTTTGGTCCAGACTGATATAGCTTGACCACTACTGAATGAATTACCATTACATGTTGTACAGATATTCAAGATATTGATTTGGATTTTCATCTATATGAAGTTGACATATTTGGTTTTTAGTTTCCCCCAGATTTAGCACACACATTCACGCCCCCCTCAGGATTAATTGTAATAACTTATAATGACCGTCTGACTACACAATGCCACAATCATCACCAGATCAAAGTCTCAATTTCTGTAATATTTTGGTATTTAATATCAAATACATGCTCCCAACACCCTCAGCTATACTGTATTGTCACTGTGAGCATGTGAGCATTTAGTACATCCACACGGAGCAGCCAGCATGGCTGTAGACTCTTGATGATGATTTTTGATTTTTTTAATGTAAATTTATAAGCAGAAATGTAGTGTTGTTGCTTTTGTAGTTAAAATAAAAAACATGTCTTAGTCTCTGTGGATGTTGTTTTTTTAGACCTGTTCCAAAAAACTAAGCTTATATAGTAGTAGTCAGGTTAGTTTTGCAAAGATATAATTGAAAAGATGTCACAGTACTCAGCCTGAGAACCATCATCACTTACAGCATCAGCAGATAGTGTCACCAATTACATTTAATGTACTGTATGAAAAAGCATATCCACCACTGCTGTAGTAGTATAGTCAAATTGGCTTTTAATTTACACTGTGCAGTCATGCTTAAACCTGGAACTCTGTATATGTTATGTAACATCATCAAAGTGTTGCCCCTTTTTCTTTTATTTCAGCTTACTTTCTGTTTCATTCCTTATCAGCATCCCTTTTATGATTTTGTGAACATGGTCATACTTTGATCACATGTATTCTTAGCCTCATTAATCCAGCGTGCTGACCTTTTATACCAGCACAGTTTTTAATCATCTACTTTTACAAGTTCCTGGATGCAGACCAGCCACACAGTGATGCTCACAGCGGATTTGAAATCATATAATTATCTTTTAATTCCACCGGCTTTATCCTTAAATTTGTTACCTACCACTGTGTTCAAGAGAAGCAGGACAAATAGATCATGTAAGAAAGATGCTTTCCAAAGAAATGTCCATTATTTGACACCTCTCCATGTGTTCAGACGTGGCATCGGTCTCACACTTTTGGCATTTAAGCCACATCTGGACACTCAAAATGAAATGAGGTCTCCTCTTTGTAGTTTTCTGCTTGTCATTCCTCCCTTTTGAGAAATACGTCCCTTCCTCCCTTCTTGCTTCCTCCTCCACAACCCTCCTTCAGATAATTATAGATCTCTGTTCTCTATAAATGAGGTCAAATCAGAGCACTCATTTAGTTTCCAAGAGTTGACGCGGAAAACTTTTTGTGATGAGGTGGCTGTTTCAACAGATGGCTGTGCAATCTGCGGTGGATGAACATCTGCATTTATAAAAGCATAAATCTGATAGCAGCAAACCGCACTCGCACACACACTCACACACATCCTAACACAGACATGTACTGTGTGAGAGACAGAGACATATTAGCACTGTGATATGAATAGATGACAAATAGCAGGGAAGCAGAGATAGCAAACAGTGAAGGACTGTGTGGGTAGCTACACCTACATCACTACAGAACATTTATTTATATCTCAGGAGTCTGCTCATTGTAGCCAGTAGTCTGCAGCACTGTCTCAGGCTGCATGATGACATGATGTACACCTCAAACCTGATCAGAATCTGCAGAGACGGTGACAGCGAGGCTAAGAATATGTGGCCTATATCTTTAACTGAGCAGATTTGTTCCAAAAATGAAATACCCACCATTTCCTAAAAGTGGCAGTTACTCTAAAACGAGTGATGACATTAAATTAAAACAAATGGTGCATGTTTTTAAAGGGAACTGGTACTGGTAACTCAAAGCCACTATGTGTTGGTCATTTGATGTAATATTAACATTATGTAAATCATTCTGATGGGGGAAACTTGGAATATTATTGAAGAGAAAACATTTTTGGAACTATTATTATGCATTTTTCCAACAACAGGGAGGCTACATGTGAAGAAATATAAGTTAAATAGCTATATCAGCTCAACAAAATGACCAATGATTATAGAGCAATTATAAATCAATGGTAGAGTTTCTGTATTCTTTAAAACTCTCAACTAACTGATGTAGAGGGGTACTCCAGAGTGTGTCAGTCACTCTGTTGGTGCCAGTGTGTTGGGTGTGGTTGCAGGTGCGTCAGAGCACAAGTTTGACCACACCCATTAGTGATGCTGTTAGAGGTCAAACAGACTTCCAACTTTCAACCAGAGGTGCCAAGTAACTCTTTAAAGGGGCATTCCAGTTATTACATAATCCACTCCCATAAAGTTGGGAGGCTCGTGAGCCAGATTAAAAAAAGAATCGTCAAAATTGAAGCACCAGAGGCTGAGATATCCTGACCTTTAACCCCCTAGTAAGCCCTACATCCCACACTTCCCATAATGCAACTTGATAACATTTTTCATTCGATCATCCCTGTCTGAATGCCCATGTCTTTCAAACTCCACAACCCCAATTTGTAACACAGTCTCTCTGCTAAAAGTTGTCTCAATAAAAAATGTCTTGAGCTGAAATCAATAACCCTGATTACCTCACCATGACATTATCAGGGGTACGCCTCATAACAACTAATTGATCTGGTCTTGAACTGATGTTAATATGTAAAGCTGGCCCCTTTCATAAGTGTTCAGTAGGCTCCTTAAGTCATTTTGCAATACACAACTGAATCTGCTGTGAGCCCTTGGAAGCCAGGAAAAATGCATAATTAAAGCAGGAGGCAGGAGAATCATGTCAAAAACTTGTTTTGTTGTGGTGCTGAATGGAGAGCTCCTGTAAAGAGGGTAGCAGCATACGTTGTTCTTTACTACGGTGTATTTTTTAATGCTACCACTGGGGGGCCCAAAGTTGGACATTTGTAAATTCTGTATTCTGTATTTTCAATGCTTTTGAGATATGGAGTATAAGACTTTTTCACGCAATAGAGTTTTAATGTGGTGTTTTGCAAGGTGCTGTATCTCCTTTGTATAATAAAAGAGGACTTGCTTGAGCAGTTCAGGTTTATGGACTTCACAGACTTCAGTTTATGGACCTCTATCTTTCATCTATGGAGAATATCTCTGACCTTTTCACAGCGTGTACGAACATCTCATAAAGAGATTACTTACCGACAAGTTTGATCAAAAGAGGAAGCCATCCTTTCAAGGCGAAACATAGTGAATGATATATTTAAAAGGACAGAAACTAACCTTTCTGCCTGGTTAGCAAAATTTTAACATGCATTAGATCTAGAGTGGCATGGCCGACATTATCAGTCAGTATCCCAGATATGTCTATGTCTGTTTATATTTCAACTGATAAGTAACAAGAAGTTATGTGTTTATTTTTTTAAATTATTATCAGCCATTACATTGTTATTACATTGTTTCTAAACTCCAAAATAATGAGATTTTTATTGTATAGGTCTGTCTGTACAGCTACTAAACATACCTCAGGAACGAGGCATACAGGCAACCAGTGCTGTTCACAGTAGCTGACCTTTAGGTTCCACGTGTAAATGAGATTTCATTATACGCCACACGGCGGGAACGACACAGGGCTGGAGGTGCTCTACATTTACCTGAGTACCATTTTAATAGAAGTGCTTAAACAACTCTTGATAATAAAATGAGCATTTGCCGGGCCTCACGTTTGCTGTGATGTAGATTTTTCTCTCTCTCTCTTTCTCTCTGTACAGTGTGTGTCCTAATTTCTTTATTTAGCTGTCAAAGTTGTTTTTATGCAGCTTAATTAGCTTCTCATGTACATGTACAGTGGTAGCTGTTGTCTCCTTCTTGTGTCTATCAGCGAGTTTGTTCCTAATTACTCCACTGGTGCTGTTTTTCACAGACAACACTACACCCAGTCTGCTAATGGCTGATTCATCTGATCAGCAGATCAGCAGCGAATCAGCGAGTCAGAACACAGCAGACTGGTGTAGGTGGGAATCAAAAAGGTTGTTTGTGCAGTTCTGTGTTCGGTGCTCCGCTCTCAGCTGGATCTTAGTGCCACTGCGATTTACACAAACATGGAATCAAATAATCAACTTCTGACTCTCCGGATGTATCAGCTGGGATTTAGGTTCTCTTAGGCCAGAAAAAGATGTGGTGTTGATATATTGGACATTTTACGTACATTTTCTAAGAATATATAACTACATTGTAGAAGGAGTATGCCGAATAGTAGGGGTCAGACGAGGTTGTACACTTGACGTTGTTTGACTGCCTCAAGCTTACGTTAGCAATCGAGTTTGTCGAGTTAGACGGCTGCTTTGTACAAAGTCGACTGAATCTCTGCATGGTCTGTTACGCTTATAGACCGTACATTTCGAATTCTAACATTACACTTCAAACACTTCTTCAAATTTTGAGTAAAAAGTCAAAGCCCTGTCACTTTCTTGCAGAGAGTTAGATGAGAAGATCGATACCGCTCTCATGTCTGTACAGCTAGAAGGACTAGAAACAGTGTGAAACAGCTAGCCTGGCTCCATTTCTCTCTGGTATGTTATTTTTATACTTGAATTTTTGTACAACTTAAATAAACAAGATGTAATATGTTAATTAGTGAGTTTTAGAGGTTTGGACGGAGCCAGGCTACCTGTTTCCCTGTGTTTCCAGTCTTTATGCTAAGCTAAGCTATCTATCCTCCTGGCTGTAGCTTCATATTTAAAGTGGCATATAGCTCGTCAAATCTTCGGTAAGAAAGGCAGGGAGGGTCTAATGAAATATTTGATCAAGTTGCATTATGGGGATTGTAGGATCCAGCTTTTGAGATTTTGACCCATTCTTTAAAATAAAAGTCAGCATATTTTGACCTGTGCTGTACCGATTTGGACTGTTAGTTTTTGAACTGGTTTCTCGCAGGTTTACCAACTTAAGAAAAGTTTAATATAAATAAAAAATCTACCCCTTCAAGAATTATATAAGACAATGGAGCTCCTTTTGTGGGGTTGGTGATGTTTTTTCCCCTTGCTGTTTTTAATATGTAGTGAAAAAGAGCTTTTATATTATAAAGCAAAGCTCATACTGGGCTCTTAATTGAAATGAGAATGATTTATTTAGAGTGAACTATTTACACCTACTGCTTTTGCTTGTCTTTTATCTCATGAAGCTGAAGTGGGTTGAGCTTCTTCATCAAAATGGGAGTACTGATAAGGTCTCAGGTCAATAAGATGATGACAGCTGCCTGCTCTGTGCTCACACTGACACAGAGGTGAGGCGTGGACGGAAGTGTGGGAGAGCGAGAGAGTGAGAATGAGATACTGTAGATAGAAAAAGAGAGAGAGGGATGGCAGAGGAGAAATCCCATGCTCGCTCACTCCCACACCTTTTTCTCTTGCTGTATTCTGGCTCTGGTACCTCACGCTGCAGCAGTGAGACTCCAGCAAGCAGCAAGTAACGCCAAGATTTCCTCACTGTCTCTCTCCTCCAGAGAAAGACCTCTTCTCTCCGGCTTCCTATTCAACTTCTCTTTCTTTCTTCTCTGTGGGGATAGCAGGGAAAGACCACCTCTCTCCATCAAAAGCCTTTTTCTTTTCTTTGAATTGAGTCTTGAAGGAGGAAGCCTGTTGATCTGAATTGGTGTGGACTTATTTCAGCAGCGATTGAGTTGATAATCACTTTTTAATCCCTCCTCATGCTGGATCTTTGACTTGCTGCTTTTATTTCAGTGGGACCGCAAAATGGATCGCGGTGGATCTGTGATGTAGATCCATCTTCTTTCCTACTCTTTTTCTTTTCTCTGAGTCAACTCTTGTGGACAAAAACTAATATCGCTCCCTTTATTTTCCTCACATGCCACCATGTTCGCTAGAATCTTCATTCCCAAGAAGCACCGGCAGCGCTTCGACGAGGCCGTGTCCCAGAACGTGATCAACCGAATCTGCCGCAGCAAGAGCATCAGCGAGCCCCATGGAAGAATCCGCCGCAGTCGGAGCGAGGATCACTCTGAGCGCCACCACGGGTCCAAACGGGCCAGCTCGGTGCCAAGAGATGGAGAACCTGGAGGGAGGGGTGAGACGGAGAGAGACAGAGGTTTAAGGAAGGGGATGCCAGCGCATCCCCCCATCGGACCTAATCAGAGGTGAGCGCACATGTATAAGAGTCCTAATTTGTTGTTTTTTGTAATGAGTCTCTTTGGCTCTGTTTTAAGTGTTGTTTACTGTTGGATACCAGGCTACCAACAGGTTAATGTCAACACGTAATTCAACAGCCAAATGTTGACTTTATTATTCAGACATTTACAGGCAGACTGTTTTGAAAACGGTTTTGAAAAAGAGGACAGTTTCTCTTTTTCCATCCTAAAGCTCTTGTTTTCCTGAGCCACGTCACAAAGCTGCACTTAGAAAACCCAAAATATGTGTATATAAGATGTTTTTACACCCTACAATGTAAGTTAGAAAGTGCTCATTTAGCCAAATAACCACGTCTTTAGCTGCTTAAAACTTAAAATTCCATCCTGCGTGTGTGTATCTCCTCACCTATTCAACGTGTTAATCCTGCAATGTTGTAGAGCCCCTGACCATTGAACCTCTGCCGCTCATCCTCCTCCCACTAACACACTGATTACACGACTGTCCAATTAATAACACCGCAGCGGAGTGCAGGATTACAGGGGTGGCAGCGCACTCACACACTCCCACACTCCCACACTAAGCCAACTAACTATAAACCTCAAGATCTCCATTCATCCACACAGGAGTGAAAATGTGTGCCTGAATGTGTCAAGTGTAATCGTATCGGCAGGGCACACAACAATAGGAGGCAAGCCTATTGTGTTAAATTGGAGAGGTTACATTATGTGGTGGACTGTAAGTGGCAGAGTCACAATAATACGTTGCTGCATGCTGGTGCCTTCCCTGAACTGAAAAAAAAAAACTGTGTTGTGTAACACTGTACAGTCTCCATTGTAACAAACCAGATACATACATAGATAGATAGCTAGGATTTATCGGCCACCATAGCTTCTCCTACACGCTTGGAATGGGAAAGTGAGACGAGGGGGTTGTTTCGGAACAGATACCGGGACCTTTGCTAATATTCACTCGACCTCACCTGATTTCACCAGCCTGCTTTCATCCACTAACATGACATCCAGTTTGCCGTCTGCCTGAATCCATGTGAATGCAGCATAAATCCTCCGCTGGTCCTTAGAGATATAACATGTTTTTGAATGAATCCACTCCCAGATGTGTTAAAAAAAATTTACTTTCAGTGAATGATCTTTTACTATATCCTGTTTACAAAATGGCCTATTGATATAGATACTCAAAATCAACCACTATAGATTGGCAAATGTCTTTTTTCAGGCAGATGTTGGACAGCAGCTGCTGCCTCGGTAGTTTCATTAAGTAGTGACCGACTGATTCATTTGGTTTTGGCTCAACGGCTTCGTGTTAAACCATGTAAAAGTACACAGACACTCAGTTTGTTAAGTGTGCTCAAGGCTGATGCTGCAGTTATTTTTGTGGCTGCACAGCCCAGCACACTCTGCACACACACACACACACACACACACACACACACACACACACACACACACACACACACACACACACACACAGCAGCACCCAATGCTCCCATCTGCATTTAGCTCGTCTTACATAACAACCAGTAACCACAGCTATCAAAGAATAGATCTGTCTGTTTTCTCTCCCATCTTTGTCTCCCCCCCCTGCTTACATACAGAGGCTGTGTTGCCTTGAGTCGTTTCCATGGCAACGAGCTGTGGATAGACAGTATGCTTTATTTTTGATGTAACGGGATGTTCCACCATGTACAAAGCGAAGCACCATCATCAGCAAAATGTCAAAGCTTTTTGTTGAGTGTCCTGAATTATTTTTATTTAGGCCGGAAGCTTAAAAACAAAACTCGGAGAAAGACATGTGGAGGAAAACTACAACAAAAAAAGAAAAAAGCCACGTTACCAGCCTAGATCACAAAGTTGGATTGCAGTAAAGATGAGCGTCATACCCCCGCTTGTTCAGACTCCCACCTACAGGAAATGACAAATCAAAACAGCAGCCCTGTAAACAGCAGTGAGCGAGTGCTCCAACAGCTGGGTTCCCCGTCCATTCCCAGAACGGTTGTTAAACGTCAGCGTAGCTCAGTGACGTCACAATTAACGCCGAAACGATTCATTGGTTAGTTGTTAGTCATTCGCCAAACAGTCTCTGGTTCCAGCTTATCAAACTCTGCCTCCTCTCTTTGTTTTATATCCTTTTAAACTCAATATCTTTGGGTTTTGGACTATTGGTTGGACACATTTGGAGAGCTTTCTTGGGAATTTCTTGGGAATTTTTCATCCTTTCCTGAAATGTTATTGCCTATTTTATTAATTAATGGATCAAAAAATATAAGTGCTATATTAATTGATAATGACAACAATCATTAGTCGCAGCCCTGGACACATTGATAGTGGTTAGTGGATCGATGAGAAAATAGATAAAGAAATTTAAAGTTAAAAATGTTTTAAGTTAAACTGAAGTAGTATTTTATTGGTGTATTGGTTTAGTAATTTGGTGCATTTCAAGTTGAAACGGGACGATTGAGAATGACCTTAAGTGAAAACCAGAAAAATAAACTCTAAATTGTGTATTCGCCAAGGTTTATACGCAAATGTTTTATTCCACTGATATAATAAGTCATAAGATTATTTCCACGACTCTGTACATCTGCTGTTTAATTGTTCATCTCACTTCCTGTCTTTCGTCAGGGTCATTCGTGTCTACAGGGGGAAGAAGAACTTCGGCTTCACGCTGCGAGGTCACGCTCCCGTCTGCATCGACTCTGTTATCCCAGGTACTGCTTCTACATTAAAACCAGTACAGTCCTGATAGATGCCTCCTCTCTGTGCGTGGTGGTTTGACCCAAACATTGTTCTGTGTTGGCCGACGAGGGAGGGATGTGTTTAATGTGGGTGAGTCTGTTGTGGTGCCAGCCGCTGAGGGTTGAAGGTGATCAGGAGGTGTTTGTGTGTGTGACTATGAATGTACCAGGAAGTGGATCTGTCTGACTCACCAATGAACTATTAAGAGGAAAACTCTCAGAACAGGCTGTACTGTACAGTAACAGACACATATAGCAGTCAGTACTACGCAGTCGCATTCAGGCACAGACTTTTATCTGGAGTTAGAGTTTTCTTCAACTTCTTTTTTTTTTCCCAATTTCCTTTTTTCACATCATACTGCGATAATAGAAGGATTAGAAGGATTTACAGATACAAATTCAAACCGCCACAAATAGAGATATAAAATAAATAAGGACATTTTGTATATCACATCATACTTTCATATCGTTTGTCATCTTGCACTACACATACATTTTATCACAAGTGCATCTTACCCCACTTGTAAGGCTCCCTCTTCTACCTTTTATTTCTTTTAGTTTATCTAATGGACGCCCACAGAGCAGGATATACAACCAAGATATGATAGCAGATGCCATTATATAGAAATATCAAAATGATGTCTTTAATAGTTCAGCATTTTGAGAAGACAAAACACAACTCTCACGTCTGTCGGGTAAATATGAAACTATATGAAGCTATAGCCTATAGCTTAGCTTAGCATAAAGACTGGAAAAAGGGGGAAACAGCTGGACTGACTTAAGGTAACATAATCCACCTACCAGCACCTCTAAAGCTCACTAACTAAAATGTTATATCTTGAGCTTTACATTTTACATACGTTTAAACGTTAAAAGAAACCATTTGTTTGGTTTTATGGGAAAGTAGCCAAAGCTAACCGGCTGCTGCTTGTAGCTTCGTATTGATCTTATATTATATATCTTACCTCATAACAATCTTCTCCTCTTGTCAAGAAACCAAATATACGTACATATACGTAACACAGGAGCTTTTTCCCTACACATACATCAAAACAAGCTATGTTTATTGGTTTCCTCGGGTCAGCCATGCAGAATTTCTTATTGTTTTAATTTTTAATCAGTGAACCTGCAGTTGTGTTATGTTTTGGATACAATACCACCAGCTGATATTAGTGGCATAAAAACTAAACTCACTGTTAAATATTTGTCAGGGTAATTGCTACTAAGAGCTTTTGGTGAACATAATACATAATTACTTTTTATTTCCAGCAGCAGTGGAAGTTTATTTGATTAACTGTTAGTGCTTTCCCAAACAAAAGTAGCAGACAAGAGAGGCTGTGAAGTTGCCGTTGAGGGAATTTGCCAGGTTCCTCGGTGAGGAGGGAGGTGTGTGTGTGTGCGTGTGTTATGTGTGTTTGATGATGACGGCACCCTTCCCGCCCACCATCATCTCCCACCATCATGTGCTGAAGCGGCCGGGGCGGACTGACTCAGTGGGCCTTATGGAGGTTGACATGGAGATAGAGGGGGTGGATAGCATGTCTCTCATCGTGATCTGTACACAGATCCTTTACTGATAACCAGGAAACAACAAACTCAGATTTTTTAAAGTCTGACTCGTGGCCTGTGAAGGTGCCTAAGCCTGCACACGCTACATTATCACATGAAGAGTTTGTTACATCCAAACTTTGGGTAATAAAAAAAAAAAAGATGACATGACATTCAATGTGAGGAGTATTCAACAGTGAGTTGACAGATGAGGAGGCGACGGCGGACGGGTACAGTGCAGTCAGAACAGATTCCACGAGGATTGTTTTGACAGCGCTATTTCCTTACGTAATAAGATTCAGCACAGAGAGTTTCTCCATTGTTGATGGGCTTTGTTGGATGCCATACACAGATTGACAGCATCACATTAGTCACCATCTTTCCCTGTTGTGCCCGTCTGTTCAGTGCACCTTGTTAGCTGGTGAGGTTGTGCCAGGATCAGTTTTCAATCTCTGATTGATGTTTGATTTTCTGCCATCTTTGTTTCCCTCTCAGATAGTCCTGCCGAGGAATGTGGACTGAAACCAGGCGACCGTATCCTCTTCCTCAATGGACTGGATATGAGGTTTGTAACATCATCATTATTGTTATGATTATTATTAGCAGTGGCAGTTGTAGTAGTATTTTGTTTTGCCTGCTGTCCAAGTTCTGGAATTTAATCAGTATATGTGGAGATATCAGGGCTTTCTTTTCTCCAGGAGAAGCCATCTGCTGAGTTCTTCAACGTAAAAGCAGTATGTTCATTGTGTCTCCTTCCTGTCTGTGATCTTCAGGAGAAAGTCTCAGCCATGAAAATAAAGCCTCAAAAATATGTAGCTTTACCTGTATGATCACATCTAACTCCTCTGATATTGGAAGTATTAAAGCCAGAATGAAATAGATTTCATTGTAGAAACGAGTACAATAAAAAAAATTAATTACATCATAAACCTAATTGGAAACTAATTTGGGCCAGATGTACCGGAAATAGGCTGAATAATTATACATTTTCAGAAATACACTTATTCACTTTCTTGCATAGAGCATCACTACCGCTCTCATACCTGCAGACTGCCTGGCTAGTTAAAAAATACATGAGACAGTTTAGGATCTTCTTATCCAACTTTTGGCAAACAGCTAGTAGCTAGTAAAAACAGGGTGGTGGTTTTACAGGGTTAATGCAATGGAGCAGGGTTCACCGGTTCCCTGTTTCCAGTCTTTGTGGTAAGCTAAGCTAACTGGCTGCTTGCTGTAGCTTCTCACACAAGTGCTATCAATCTTCAATCATCTAACTCTTGGCAAGAAAGTGATGTGTGTGTGTGTGTGTGTGTGTGTGTAGGTACAGTATGTATGTACGGGGCGATGCACGTGAACACAGCCTTTACATAAACAGAACTTTTCTTGTGGGAGTAGTCGGCGTTATTTTGTGGACTTAACAACTTCTTGACCTTCTGCCTCTGGATTTTCGGAGAGCAAGTGTGGGAGTGCAGATAAGAAATTCAGTGTGGATGAAATTGAATTGTACCTATACGAACTCCACAAATACAGTATCAGCCAATATATCAGCCAATATCAATCAGAGCTGTGTGAAGAAACAGTATTACTCATTCTGCCACCCTGATAGCCATGTGAAGGAAGAATTGCAGAGCCGTTCCCATGGCTGCCTGATGTACTCATTTGATTGGCGCTGTATAATTTTGCTGCGCTCCCTGATAACACGGTGCTGCGGTAGTAGGAGGTGATCAGCAAAACAGAGTCGCTCACCAGGGAGAGAGAAAGAAAATAAAGTACAAGATATGTGGGACCTTTCAGTGTTTAAAATTAGCATATGGTGTATGGAAAATTAGATACTTGTAATAATGATAGTAATAATTAATTATTCTCGTTACTTAGTTCACCAGTCTCATTTAGGAAATATTGTCTTAACTTAAATCTTTGTGAGCTTTCAACAGTATCTCACAGTCTTATGTGAACTTTGGTCATGAGATCACAATTATACTTTTGGAATCAAATAATTAACATTTTTGTATTATATCATCATGTGGCCTGTATCAAAGATTTGTGTGGAAGCATATTGCTTCTATCAGGACCCCCACTAGGAGTCACAATGTGATTAACAAGATAGGAAAACTGAAGAAACTACACAAAGTTATGTTATATTTTTCTGTAATATGCTCTTTTTTTTGTGGAAATTACTGGATAATTCTACTTCTTTACTCTTTCGGTTTCAATGATTAAAACTGGTAGATCTTTGCAACTACAGTACATATCTTTATTTCAAGGATCACAGGCCAAAAAATATAAGGATCTGCTCTCTTGTACGAGTTACGTGATTTCCTCAGTTTATTAGAAGTCGTGTTGTCATTTTTTTTACTCCAATCCATCTGCTGTATAGCCAAAAGTACATAATTTACTCCTATCCCTCTCAAGTTCGCTCTCTTGTTCTGTCTCTCTCTGTAGGAACTGTTCCCATGAGAAGGTGGTGTCCATGCTGCAAGGCAGTGGGGCGATGCCCACTCTGGTGGTGGAGGAGGGTCCTTCTGACTCAGACCAGACAGACCCAGAGGAGTCTCCAAACCTAGCCCCCACCACATTACCGCGCTCCAGGTCAGTACACACCAACAAACCTGACATTTGGATTTGACATTTCCAGCACTTCATAATCTGCAGGGACAAACCAGCTAACACTAGAAGCCTCTGTCAAGTGGCACTGCATTTTTTTGATTAAAGATGCAGAACAAAAGAGAAACGATACTTCCACTGTTCAGGTCTCCGGCCCTTAGCTCTCTGCAGTGGGTGGCAGAGATTCTTCCGCCGAGCATCAGAGTCCATGGGCGGACCTTCAGCCAGCAGCTAGAGCACCTGTTGACCATCCAGGAGAGATACACAGTCTGCAAGGCCCTGGAGACCTTCTTCCAGCACAGGTCAGTGGGATGGAGGGACAGATGGTCTATAAATGGAAGCATAAGGACAAACAATTTAGCTTTAAGGTCAGTTTTTAGCATTTGTGAAACTATCTTTGGGGTAGGACTCTATTACTAGCGAGCTTACATTGACTGTAAAATTAGCTGTTACCAGGAAGCTGGGCTTTTACCATACTCAATATATCAGGTTGCTAAGGGTGTTCTTAATGCAGGCGAAAGAGAGAGATGGAGAGAATGAATGATGGATGGTGAAAAGCAGTGAAGAAACAAATGCACATAGCTAAGCAGGACATTTATTCCTCCCAGTTGGCACTGATAACATTTCTTCAGGGATGCAGGGTTGACTTGAGAGAAAGAGATGGATGGATTATTAGCACTGCAGATGATGCAAAAATGTGATGCTGCAGGATTATAAGAAAAATACCAAGTGAATTCTACAGTATGTGCATACAGTATAAACACCCAAAGGCATAAATCCTACCACAACTGACATCCCTGTTATCCTCCCACCTTTACATAATCTTTTTTCATCCTGTATCTCATTCTCAGATATATGATTCATTACAGCACAGAATATAAATCACAGCTAAATCAATTATCCAGCAGTAAACAGGCGTTGGTTATATAAAGATGACTTGTATGTGCATGGATACATTGTGTGTGTGTGTGTTCACAGGAATGTGGACACTCTGATAGTGGACGTGTTTCCGGTGTTGGACACTCCGGCCAAACAGCTGATCTGGCAGTTCATCCACCAGCTACTGACCTACGACGAACAGGAGCGCTGCCAGAGCAAGCTCTCACGCTTCCTGGGTTTCAAGAGCAGTGGTGAGCCAAAAAACACAACATGGAAATGATCTGCATTCGGGAGAATACACATGCAGTATCAGCAGATAGTCAGTTGATTTTGATTTGAAAAAAACAACAACAACAGCAGAATCCTACTGATGAGTTCCTCATTAGCAGGTTAGATTTCTATTGTGATCTTGATCATTAAGAATAAGGACAAATAAAAACAAACAAAAAAAATTGAAATCAAATCAAAAATCAAGCTTTTATTATTAACCACCTGCTTTTTTTAAATAATTCATAAGCCACAAAGAAGCAGCTGTGCATCATTAGCTTGTGAATAACAACAGCGCAATGCTGAATGTGTGTGTGTTTTGCAGCGGTGTTGGAGCCTGATGTAGGTCCCGAGCACCACCGGCGGAGCAGCTCCATGCGCGTGACAGGGACTTCGTACCGCGGCTGCGTCCGAGAGAGGAGCTCTGATGACTGCATCATTGGGACTCACCTGGGAATGGGTACGCTGCACATAACAACAGCAAGAAGGTTTTACCGCCCTGTAGCACAAAATCACTGTAATCTCCACGGAGTGGGTTGGGTTGGGTTTATACCGAGGTTTTAATGGCTTTCCAGCTCCATTCTGGATCAAAAACTTCTCATCCAAATGGGAATTTAAGACATTCTCAACTGAACAGAGACTTCTTGCGCTGGGACATCAGAAAAAGTAAATTCACAAACGTTTATTATCTGTGTCTCTCAAAACCTCTCTGACTATTACTGCTGAGCTTCAAACATTGCTGACTATTACAGGAGTCTGTCTTGAATAACACTTGATCCCAGTCTTCAACCAATCACAGATGTGTAGCCCAACCTAACGTAAAAAGAGTCTACTGCCACACTCTGAGGCCGAGCTTAGGCACAGCAGTGCTCCAAGCTAAATGCTAACATCTGCGTGCTAAATTTTGACCTGATGGTGGCGCTAGATGAAAAGTCCGGGGATCAAAGTTATTACAGTTCCTCCTTTGGAGACCATAAATGTGTGTACCAACAGTTGTCAATATATTTCACTGGCGCTACTAGTAGAGTCAAGGGATCACCAAAGTCATTAGGGCTCATCCTTTGGCATTATAGGATTATTAATTTTCATGGCCATTTATCCAATAGTTTCTAAGATATTTCAACCAACAGATGGGACGTTGCTGTCCCACTAGCAGTGCCACAGGTTGGCTAAAAATATTTGCCATTGAATATAGATTATTTTTCCATTGTTACTCCTAGCAATGAAACTGCAGGGAGTTATCACTCAAAGCTGCAGCTCCCCTTTGCTTTACTGAAGTTTATAGTTTATAGTTCCAGCTCATTGTTTAGCTGTATTTTGGATCACTCTCACAGCTCTGAATATGTGTCGTTTTTAGCACACTACCTTCTCAACACCGCACAGCAGATAGACACATATAGTGGTGAACATAGTGGAGCATGTAGCAGCTAAAGAGCCAGATATTTTCCTCAGGTAGAGGACATGCTGCACTTAATCAGACAGAAACACAACTAAATGCAAATGTTGCTTAAACTGCTGGATGTGTAAATAAACTATTATTTGCTAACAGGTTTCTGATATCAATTTCAAAGGTTTAACAACTGTAAAGGGAGTGTTATTTTTGTTTTTTGTTTTTTTTATGAAGGAGAATGTATATATTCTTTTAAATCCCCTCATTAATAACTAGTATTCAGTATTGTTGCTTCTTTTTAGGTTGGACCCAAAAAGAAGCAATAATCCTGGAAAGAGGTAGAGACAGTAAATGAGCTTCCGTCAGCAGTTACTGTACTATTAATATTCCCTTGAGCAAGGCATGTAACCCCCAGTCGCTCCAGTTGAACTGCTCAGAGCTCAGTAATAAGGCTGTATTTGCACTGGTCAGCTCCCAGGCGGGAATGTGTGTAATTGTTAGACAAAGTCGTGTTCTCAGCAAATCCTTTGTGGATACTTCAAGCTTACATAAGATAAAAAATGCCATCACCAGTTCATACATGAACTCCATATCTCAGCTGTCTTTGCTTTCGATTACGTCCCCAAACTATCAGTTTGGAAACACATACAGTGTTTATTTCCAGCTGAGGTCGTTTGAGATGTCAGTTTTTTTTCATTCGTGGTTTCCCCTGTTTTCCATCGCCATTGCTAACTCCTGCTCCAGGAGCCAAGCTTTTGCCTTTTGCTCCTCCACGCTCTTCTGCTCTGCTCCATCCTCTCTCCTCTCCTGGCTGGGGGTTGGATAGAAGGAGGAGGCTTACTTCCATGTGTCACTGTTCATGCTTTATTGTGCTTTAGGAATTCATGTGGATGAATCTGGGAGCCAGGAGGAGAGGCAGTCAGGAGATGGGACCTCCTTCCCCGAATCCCCTGACCTCAATCATGTAGGTATAACTGCAGCTTTTCGCCGCCTAGCTGCTCAGCAACTGGCACAATGACTGCAGGTTATGTTATGTGTGCCCTGGGCTGACATTATTTGAAGGTCTGCTTGTAATTACTGCAATTCAACAAATGGTATCAAATTGGATTTGTGGCTGCTGTTACCCTGCCGTCTTCAGATTTCTTTAAAGCGGCAGACCTTCAAAGCCAATGTGTTGTGTGCTAACCAGCTGATCATGCCCTCCACCCGTAGATGACAGGTGTGTACACGGAGCTGGAGAACGTGTACGCAGGGAAGAGTGTGTCGCCACTGCAGTGTGGCTCCTCAGCAGAGCCCGAGGGCCCGGGACAGACTGAGGCCTACGGGCGCTCTCTCTCCCCCCTCACACTCCCGCCTCTCACAGGTACTCTGGGGCTGACATATAGGCCCAAACACTCAATTACATGCACACAAACAATGTGCACATGCTTTCATCAGTGGTTCACAACCGTGTGCCGTTTAGGCTTGATGCATTTGCAGAGTGAATTAGTGAGATGTGATTTTTGGCAGGAATGACAGTGTATAACTTTGGGCCTGGATGGCACACGATTGATGACATGTTCATGTCACATTAGATTTGCTGTAAATACAAGCTGCTAAATTGGGAAAAGTGTTACAGGTGCAAACATTGCATTACACCCACTGACAAAAAATGCAACATATATTAGCAACATTCAAAGGAATTAAGTCCATGTTGCTTTACTTTAAATACTTAAATCAGCAGCCTTGTGTTTATGCTTGATTTAACATTCATACCATCAGTTTGGATGTTTAAACAAATTGTTTGTACCAATCTGAAGTGAACATGACATGAGAACCACCGATTTTTGAATGTGTTTAAGTTAAAACTCATTCAAATTCTGCAGTATATACCTGCATATAAGCCTGCAGTTTATCCTTGTGTTTCCATGGTAACCTCTCAGAAGAAAGGCTACAACATGACCACGAATGTCACACATAATCTCTTGAGGGAACAAGTAGCATAGTATTTGAAACAAATGTAAACATCTGCAGCGTGAGCATCAAACACACGCTGACGGCAGCCAATTTTCCTTCTTTACAGGTAATCGTAAATCTGGCCTGACCCTCTCCTGGAAAGAGCCTCTCCCCACTCCTGTGTATGAGATCCACCACCAGAGCAGTGTGGACTCCAACCCCTACGTCAGCCTGGAAAGCCCCCCCGCCTCCCCTCAGCACTCGGATGGTGGCCCCAACACGCTGACCCGCCGCAAGAAGCTGTTCACATTTTCCCGCCCGCCTCGCAGCCGGGACACAGACAAGTTCCTGGACGCTCTGAGCGAGCAGCTGGGCCACCGGGTGACTCTGGTGGATGACTTCGTACCCGGGGAGAACGACTATGAGGAGGTGAGGAAGACCCGCCTCCGTTCTACTGCATCATCAACTATATGCATATACAGAGAGTACATGCTTTGTTTTTATATTTAGAACTTGTGTTAGGAACTAGTGTATAGTATAATGAGTATAATGTTATTGTAGAGTGTAACATTTTAATATCTTGTTATTCCTTGCTCCATCATACTGTGAATTATGGGGGCAACTTCGGTCATTCCTGTCACTGAACTGGCGACTGTAAGAGTTAGCAGTCTTGGAGCTTTTCTTGTGAAATGAATAATGTGGGAACACAACAAACTTTACACAGGATAATGTGATTATACTTCTGCTTCTTACTGCCAACCTGAAGAAGTGGCTTTGGATAGCTGTAACCAACAAGGACAAGTTGCACGTGCCAATAATCAAACTAACTGAATTTGTAGCTTAAACAAGAGAGGATGATTTTAGTCATGTTGTGTCTCTCCTATAGCTTTTTAGATTTTTCATCTCTACAACATTGGTAGCAAAGGAATCAAACCGTAGCTAAATATTCTACTGAACGTTACAGAGGCCACATCTTTACGTTGTCCTCTCATCCCTCTGTAGTAGAAAGAAGAGGTATCATCACATTATCCCGATCAAGGGGTAACAGACTGTGTTCCCACAACAGTTTGCGAATAGGGAAGACTGCTAACTCTCGCAGGTTCAGTGAAAGGAATAACCAGAGGTTTCTTCCATCAGTCATGGAAGGTATCATGAGGCTAGAATAATGTGGACGATAATTATTTCTATTTTCAAGTTACATTTAAAATGTAAAAAAAAAAATGTTAAAATTAATTGTGACACCCTAGTACAATAGCTGTAAACAGTTGAGATTTTGAATAAAATGAATGGCAGGCTCTATCTCCAGTCATACTTGTATTTTGTACCTTCACTGCCATAAACTTTAAAAATCCTAAATATTGTTTGAGCCAAAGAACAATGTCTTCACTGAACTGTAAGCTATTGTTTGTTCATGGTAATTATTCTAATGTCTCATAGTAACTGTTTTACTCCTTTTATAAAGCTAAAATATTCCATGTAGCAACATTTACAGGCAGCCTTACTGTTGTGCATTTGCTTATTATCAAGTATATAATAATAATAAGCAAATTCACATTTGACTAAAGTAATTGTTGTAGTGTTGCATGTTTACATTAGAGCAGCTCTAATGTACGCTACAATGAACACTTGTGTCACATGAACAGATATATCAAGGTGGTTGTCATGGTTTCAGAAGAAGAGGGGTGCCTGTAAGTAAACATGATACTCAGTAGAGTCTAATTTTATCTGCCTATTAGTAGAAATCTAATGTTATAATGAGGTGCTGGCTGACGTTAAACCATCAAACAAACGTAGCTGTCTTACGTCTTTTTAAGGGTGGTTTAGTTGTCTGGGAAATGGGGAAAGCAGCATATTTACATAATTCACTGGGTTGCACGTACTTTAAAAGTGATCTTTTTAGTCTATTGTAGAGTCAACGTCTAATTAGTAGAAGTGCATGTGTTTTACAATCAGCAGGTTGTTTGATTTTGTTGCTTTTTATGGCTGCTATTCTGCTCCACAAGTAGGTAAATGCCAGATGCAGATTGATAAGCGAGCTTATAAAGAGAGTATATATAATATAGACTATGTGGAGGTGGTGATTATCAGGTCTGACGCTGCTCCTCTCCTCCCTTCAGATGAGTTTCCAGGAGGACCAGGACATGGGCTTCATGCCCCGGCAGCTCAGCAGTGGCAGCAGTGAGGATCACAGTAGCAGCGACGAGGCCTCCTCTCCCTCCTACTCTTCAGGATCTGAACCCATCCCACCGCCTCCCACCCAGAGCCCCCCTCCTCCCCCGCCTTTCCAGTCTCTTATACCGCCTCCTGTTCAATTCACTGACCCCCTGCCGCCAGTCCGCTTCTCCCCTGAGCACGTCCCCCGCAGCCGGATGCCCTTCCAGCCCCACCACCCCATCATCCCTCCTCCCCCTCCCCCTCCGAGGACCCTCCTGTCCAGCCGCTCGCCTCTACACAAAGTGCTCCCCACTAGAGAAGAAGCAGAGAAAACTCACCAGCGCTTCCAGACCACCTCCACCCGCCTCTCGCACATCCACACCACCATGGTCTCCACAACCCTGCGCTCCTCCCAGCCGTCCCGCCCCAGCTACCTTCCCCGGCAGCTCAGCCAGCCCCAGCCCGTCCACCAGCCGTCCCCGCAGCCCTCCCCTCAGCCGCTGAGACCGAGCCAGCTCGTACTCCAGAGGCACCACCAGCTCCACCACCAACACAGCTACCAGGGCTCGCTGCCGCCATCCCTGCAGGATCACAGCCCGTCCCAGTGTCCGAACCAAGGCCCCACGCTGCTCTCCCAGCCTCCGGCCTCTCACTCCACCCTCCCCAGTCACACTAAGACCTATGAAACCCCACGGCAGGAACGCCAGTCGCAACAGGTAACGCCTGCATTCACAGTAGTTTTTAAAACACGATGAGGGGTGTAAAATAAACACTTTTTTTTCTACCTGGAATACACAACACAAATAGCATAGATATAAGCCAGTGCAGCAGTGCCACAGCAAAGAGCGCTTAGCAACAGAAGTGTCATAGACAAAATCAAGTATTGGCATCATGAAAGCTAATACTTAAAAACTCTGCTGCTATATTTGGCATCACACAGTATGTGAATGCAAATGGAGGGCCACAAGACTGACAGTACAAAAACCATACTGTGTGTTTTGACAGTTTACCCACTCTTTGCTTCCTTCACACATTTCAAGAGAACATAATAAAATCACGATAAAAGGGAAAATGGAAATCAAAGGAAACGTGTTAGAAAACGATGGTAGAGCTCAATCAAACAACAGATTCTGCTTAAACGTCAGTGTGCCATATTGAGTGTGATCATAAGGTTGGTTGTCTGTAGTGTACTCATTAGTGCTTTGTATCCCCTGAGGGGGTTTTGGCATGTATGCGGGGAGATGATTCAAACACTGGAGATTGAATTGAAAAAGCTCCCTTAGGGAAATCTTTATTTGTTTGCTGCTGTTTATTTACTATGCAAGAACTTACTGATCAAAATATCATTAAAAAAAAAAAAAAAACATTCCTTGATCTCTAAGGCACCGCCGCCCCCACCTCCACCCCTGCCCCCACCCTGCGACCCGCCTCCGCTGCCCAAGCCAGGCCACCACTCCTCGGACTCCAACCACATGAGCGTGAAGAGGCTGCGCTGGGAGCAGGTGGAGAACTCCGAGGGAACCATATGGGGTCAGGTGAGCGGCGAACTTTTACTCCATTACATTAGTTTTAGATAAAGCACGCATGACTAAAATATCGAGTATCTCTCATACAGTAAATACAGTAAACAACAACTTTACTTGCAAATCTTCCCACCTTGGCTGTGAATGTTCTCACTCCTCCTACATTCCTGGAAAGATCTACTCATCTACTCTGTTGTGTCTCTGATGAGTCACTGCAGCGTCGAAGCAAAAAAAACCTTTGTTTTTGTAAACAGAATACACGGTGGATCTCATCCTCTCACATCTACTACAATGTTTGACTCTTTGGTCCCGCTTTACAACCTTGTCAGACGTGGATAAAGTCGAATATCTGTGTATATAAAAATAATTTTCTAGACAGCTACTTCTAGGTTACAAAGCCTTGGCTGTGTCTATGGAGAGTACAGTGTGTATGTCCTTCTCTATGTTTAGCTCGGAGAGGATTCAGACTATGACAAGCTCACTGACATGGTGAAGTACTTGGACCTTGATCTGCACTTTGGTACTCAACGCAGATCCAGTAAGTAGTTGTATACTTTTTGATCAGCCTTCATCATACTGCATATTACATCATGCTTAATGTCATAGAGTGATAATATTCCATTAAATTACGTATTAGAGGGCTAGTTTATAGTAAAAGTTCATCCATGTGTTTGACCTCTCCTGTTCTGTTTGTACCTTCGCAGTTATGATGTTCTCCATAAGCTGTTTTGGAGCTGCTCCATTCACCTGTTCATCAAATCCATTCTCCATAAGGCACCATCCCCCTCCCCCCACTCTTCTCCTGCTCATTAATAACACAGCTCTGCCAGAGGAAAATCACACCTTACTATTTTATTTATTTATTTTTATCAGCAACCCAAATGCCAGAGCTGTGTTATTATCCCATCCACCTGCCACATGTAGCCACAGTGTATGTGTGTGTCTGTGTGTCTGTGTGTCTGTGTGTGTGTGTGTGTGTGTGTGTGTGTGTGTGTTGTGTGTTGACCCCCGGTGCCTGGAGAACACATCTTTACACTGTTTGTTGAAATTATCAGTCTCTCCTCCAGAGCCAGCCTTCTTGCCAGAGAACTTTAAAAAGAAAGACGTGGTGGAGATTCTGTCTCATAAGAAAGCCTACAACGCCTGTGAGTACCACAAAAACACGGCTGCAGGTCGCACACACACCTGACAGGTCGAGGCTCTAGTATGTGAGACTACAGGGAAATAACATACTTTCACAACATAGTTTTAATTGGCAAAACTCCTAATGTGCACAATATCAGGCTTATAATAGCCTGAAAGAACAGACGTAGGCTAGCTAAGACTAGCATCTTTTTGGTACTACAGAAACCGTGTTTTGACAGTTTACCCACTCTTTGCTTCCTTCACACATTTCAAGAGAACATAATAAAATCACGATAAAAGGGAAAATAGAAATCAAAGGAAACGTTTTAGAAAGCGACGGTAGATCTCAATCAAACAACAGATTCTGCTTAAACGTCGGTGTGCCATATTGAGTGTGATCATAAGGTTGGTTCTCTTTAGTCTATAAACCACTCATTAGTTTTTTGGTACTGGTGAAGACCGGACCATTTCAGACACTGCATGGCAAGAATATATGACTCTAGAATCACCTAATCGGAAACACAGCGACCATTGTAACAGACAAAAATATTGTGTAGTCTGAACCCAGAATAATACAACATAGAAACGCGGTTTGCAAAACACTTAACACAAGTTCAAACCCTGAAGTGTCAGATCTGCTCACCATCTCAATGAAAGGACAACAGTTGTCCAGCTTTGTCACGCTAATGGGAGGTTCCATCAGACTGTAGTGCAGCCTGTCGGGAGAACAGTGGTGTCTCTTATGCGTTGAGAGTGAGACTATTTTATGTCAGTTTGTAGCTGGAAAATGTGCGAACATTAAGCAGTTTTGTGTTCGTGTCACACTCAAAGGTCATGGCATCACTGCAGTGCTGATACATTATAGAGGGGTGATGTGGATGAAAAACAGCTGATCTGAATGGCAACCAGCAGTAAACAGACTAAAGAACTGAATTATATTCATTATATTGTTAGTTTTGTTAATCGGTAAATGACTGCAGGTTTGAATTTAAGATGTGATGTGCTGTGTTGAAAAAGAAGGTTGTTTGTTGTTTGGTTGTGGTGTAAATTTTAACATTGTTATTTTCTATTTTATTTCTGTTTCATTTTGTGTATGATATATTTATATTAGTCATAGCAGGGCCCCATTTTTCTAAACTGACTTAACTAATTCAGACCAACATGCTGTTATCAGGCTAAAATAATCCTGGTACTTCTCATCCAGCTAATTTGGTTCTTTGAAAAAAACCTGAGGATTGATTTGTTAATCCTGGATGAAGTTATCATGATAACAGTGCGCTCTTATTTTGAAATGAAGGTAAAATAAGTTGAAAGATTCATGGAAGTCTCATTTTATGTGTTTCTGCATGGTTACTGGTATTATTTTGTTTAATTACATTATATAAAGGGTTTTGAGAACACAACACTGAAACATGCATTTACTGTTGCAAAATGGAAACACCATTACTATTAATACTGTGGATGGGTTACCTTTATTGTGAAAGAAGGAATTTTTTTTTTGCTATTACACCCATATTATATATTTTTTTAATTTACTGTTACCCGCTTTATATTGGGACTCGTGACACCACAGAAACACAGAAATATGAATAATACACAGTTACACATCATCAGAGGGGGGTGAAAGCTTTTATCTGCAGTCGGGAACACAGCGACCCTCTTTGCAATGTGAAAATAACAGACTTAATTCCTCCTCCTCCTCTCTGCAGCCATCCTCATCGCCCATCTGAAGCTCTCCACCGCCGAGCTGCGTCAGGTCTTGATGAACATGACCACGGACAGGCTGGAGCCCGCTCACATCAAGCAGCTGCTGCTCTACGCTCCGGACGACGAAGAGGTCAAACAGTACGAGCAGTTTGACCAGGACCCGGCCAAACTGAGCGAGCCCGACCAGTTCATCTTCCAGGTACAGCCACAGAAAAAAAGTCCAAGGCAGGAGGCAAGGTTTTTAAAAGTGAGATGGAAGGATTTGAGTAGAATTGATGTTTTGTCGTTTGAACGTTTCAGATGCTGATGGTGCCTGAGTATAAGACCCGTCTGCGGAGCCTCCACTTCAAGACGACCCTGCAGGAGAGGACGGAGGAGATGAAGGTTGCATACGATTACATCTACAAGGCGTCAGTGGAGCTGAAGAGCAGCAAGAAACTGGCCAAAATCCTGGAGGTAAATATCCAGAGTGGCGAAAATGAGTGAGTTAATGAGTGTAAATCATGGTTGTTAAGTGCCTTTTTGTTTGCCCACAGTTTGTACTCGCAATGGGGAATTACCTGAACAATGGCCAGCCCAAGAGCAACAAGACAACCAGTTTTAAGATCAACTTCCTAACTGAGGTACTGCCTTGACACCTACGCTTCATCCACGTTACGTTCGTCTCAGTTTTCGCTTTTTAATCATTCACTCTATCCCTCTGTCTTCCAGCTAAGCACGACCAAAACAGTAGACGGGAAATCCACCTTCCTTCACATTCTGGCCAAGTCTCTGTGCCAACACTTCCCCGAGCTGCTCAACTTTTCCAGAGACCTTACAAATGTGCCTCTGGCAGCCAAGGGTACGGTGATGTTACAGCAGCACAGCTCTTTAACTCCGCGTTCCCTTCTGGAAATTCTTTAGTTGCCGAATGTAGTCGCTCCATCCTGTGAAATGTACACGGTGTGCTGGATGTCCCCGCAGGGCCGGCAGACTTTACTAAAAGCATCTCATTTAAAGTAGATTTATGCTGTGTTTATTCAAATCGCTCTTCTAATGTACGTTTTTTAAAATAACCCAAGATAATGTTTTGCATATTTTAATTTGATACTGTAAAACTACTGGTTGTTAATACTCTGATTTGCACATTTCCGTGCTGCTGTTTTACAATCTTTTGACCACGTACGCGTGTTTAATAACTGCTACTGTTTTGGGAACTCATCTCCTCATATTTCCATGTACCTTGTTCAGTGAACCAGAAGGCTATCACTGCAGAGCTGAGTGATCTTCACACCACCATCCAGGACATCAGGACGGCCTGCATGAAGATCCAACCCACCTCTGAGGACCACTTCGCCTCCGTCATGAGCGTACGCTAACAGTTTTAAGTGTTTAATAAGCATTTTTGGGGGTTTTTATCTGTTTTGGTGTGAGTTGCCCCTTCCAGAAGCCACGACTGGGTTACTCCAAGATAATCCACAGACATTGTTGTGAGCAGTTTCATGTAGGAACGGTTTTCCTTTCTGGTGTGCCTCTTTAATGTGCAACCTTTTGCACCTACAGAGCTTTTTGGAGAACAGCCACCCTGCGATCCAGTCACTGGAGTCCCTGCAGACCCGAGCAATGGAGGAGTTCTCCAAGGTGGCCTCCTACTTCGGAGAGGACAGCAAGTCCACCAGAACAGAGGCCTTCTTCGGCATCTTTGCGGAGTTCATCTCCAAGTTTGAGGTGAGCCCAGCACTGTAGTGTTCTCTTCAGCTGTGTGGAGAGAACCTGTTAGGATAAATTTGACTTGTTCCTGAAGGTGAGCAGCTCATATTTTGATATATAGTGCAGCTATATGGTTTCAGCTGGTCCTCTCACAGACTGACAGCAGCCTGCAGCTATGAAGTGATTAAGCTGCAAAGTGCTGCTGTCTGTGGAATAACCAAATGTGCTCTGAATCTGAAAATAATATGGTGAAATAAGCATAAATCAGATGAGATTATGGGTTTTGTCTTGCAGAGAGCTCTCAGTGAGACCCAGACTCCAGAAAACCCCAGAAGCCCCAGACTGTCTTCCCCTCTGGCCTGGTAGAAGCAAGAAATGCGGGCGGATGTGTCGGGCCAAAACCGACAGGCTGGTCGGCTCCATTTTCACTCTGCTCTCCACAACCAAAGTGCCAAGATCACACACAGAGACACTCAAACCAACGGGAACAGAGACCACGTCATCTATAGCAAAACAGAATGGATTTACACTGTATCTATCTGTAGGTAACCACAACAGTTGATGAGTGCCCACGTGTGCGCATTGCTGTTATTTCAGGTGCTGGGTAGAGCAGGAACATTCAGGTGTCCGCAGGTCAACAGGAACTCACCGCACACTGACGACTCAAACCAGTCTTTTACATTATTTACATCTCCTTTTAATACACATTACACAGACACATTAGAGGAAGCATCCATGTACATTTGACTGCATCTCGATTGCTACATTAAAATGAGACGTAAGTAATGAAAACAACTGGTCTGAATATTTACAGATTACTCACTATGTTTAATATATGACTATATAAAGTTTATATTTTCTATCAGATCATATTTGAAAATTGTAAAGATTAAGCATAGATGTAGGCTGATGACAGTTATCTGGAATCAAGGTGATTCACAAGTGTAGTTTAGTTTTTAGAGCCAGGCGGGGATGCTGGGAGTATTTGATCGGACTGTTCGTACAGTGTTGCACTCACTGCCTCCCATACAGCCCGATTTGATTTGAAAATATTAGATATTGCAGGTTTGTTTTCCAGCATTATGTATCCACATTGCTGATCTAGACTTACAGATGTGGTCATTCTCATCTAACCTACTGTGAATTTAAAAGGCATCTATTATGGGGATTATAATAACATTTAAAAAACTTACAGTTAAAAGTCCAAGTCATCCACACCCAGCTCTGGTTCACTGTGGTCCTTTGCAGTAGACGGCATATTACATCTAATTTACTACTTCATTACTACATACACGTCATTTACTATGGAAGAAAAACAAGGTCATAAAGATTTACATTATTAAATAACGGAATACTTAATTGTGAATCTTAACCACATCTGATTTTTACTATTACAATTAAAATGTAATTTATAACATTGAAATATCAAATATATCTATTTGAATTTGAATGGTTTGATTTACCCTTTTTCAGTTGGTAGTTTTCAAGTTGTGCAATTTCAAAAAGTCGATTTGAAGTTTCCTTTTTTATGGTTCACCAATTAAGTAGAAAATGAATTCATCCAATATTCACAATCTGTTTTCAAGTTACTCATGTAGCTGGTTATTTTCTGATCAAAAGTCAGGTTATTTAAATCGTATTGGTGAAATTCAGATACCAAATTCAAGATAAAAAATGTAACATAAGCAAAGAAGCCTTTAAGGCCCGCTGTCCTATCAGGTTATAGTCATAGTTCTTAGTTAGTCTTGTGATCCAAGAAATACAAGTTCAGATAACTGGAAACCGCACACAACTACATTTTATATCTGAGTTGTTGGACTTGAAAAGAAAGTTTATTTATTAATTTTCAAAAAAGGGAAATTCAAACCAAATAAATGGTAATATAGATGGTAATATTTCAGTGGTATTTAAAGTTAGCATTCTGTATTCATTTAAATTTCACAATTATGTATTAAGTTGCTTAAATTTAAATTATTTTGCCCTTACTTGGCTTCCATAATTTTCAGCATAGTCTGTTGCTTTTAGCCGACAGTGAGACATGTCCATAGAAAAATGGCATTAGCTACCTTACTGCTAGTAAACCAGTGGGCGGTCAGGGTTAACCTTAGATTCAGCTCCCTATACAAATGTGATCAATACATTGTTTTGCTTTAGTGGCTGAGACATGAGGTCATCCACCTTTACCTTTTTTTCCCCCTGATCGTAAACAGCCACTGACATCAGGCCAGTTTACACCATATGAACTCTGTAGCCTCTGAAGGGGCTCTCAGCCATTCAGCATCAGCATTGTGATTCTTCTGCCTGTGTGGACTTCATTCAATAACACACAATTATTTATTTGCAAAACATCATTCAGATGAACAATGTGACACATTTCAAAGGGCGGTAACACTGACTGCATCAGCACATGCTGACATTTGGCTCAAAAATCATCCATTTTAGAGAATGTGTGGGTGGAACAGCACATCTTTTCCAACAATTAGTGTCTTCTCTTTGTCGGTGCAGAAAGATAAGAGGCAGGTTTAATCTGAAAAGGCTGAGCTGTGTGCGTCTGGCAGAGAGGACGACTAATAGTTCTGCACTTTGTCGAGTGTTTCCGGAGTATTGTGTACACAGACCTGTTCAAACAAGTGGGTGGCTGCTAAATGAATGAACGTCAAACGCATGTGGAAGAAAAAAAAAAACACCCTACTGTAAATGGTCATTTCCTGCTCTTCTGGTCGTCATGGTGATCTCATGACTCATGTACTAGACTACAGTACAGTGTACCTGTAGCTGTGTTGTATTTATGTCGAACTATTGTTGAGATTGTAAATTGACAGTTTTTGCTATGCACTGCTCATCATTTTGTATCGTATGCTCGTGTGTCCTCCAAGTCCTAGTTTATTTTCTTATTCAAGAGTGTCATCAGGAAATCACCATTTTCTATATTCTTTATGCGCAGCTTTAGTCAGGCCTACGAGGCGACTGTGATCTCGTAAAAATGCAATCCTAGCTGCTACTAGTGTAGTAACAGTGTTTCTTGTCCAAATCAATTGCATGTTGGTGCAGTTAATGTATTAAGATGTGCAGCTGGTAGCATTTACCCTCTTTGGATATTTAAGTTTAAAATAAATACATTTCTGTTAGTCTAGTTAGGTTTATTTATTGATTGCCTCCAAGTTTCCCTTTTGTAACCGTTTTATATGTTTTCATGGGAAGTTGCTCATGTTTTGTGATTGTTTGACCTTTCACGTTTTGTTCAATGCTTTCAACTGTGATATGTTTTTGATCTATAAAAATATCATGCTTGAAAGTTATAACTGCCCTCCTTTATCTGTGCCTCACGATGAATGGTCTCTAGAGACTTCTGGTACACAGTTTGTGGTATTCATTCAATTACAGCGACTTTATAAATTCATTTGGGTTTTTATTTCTCTAAAGTTTACAACCCTAAATATTCCTTCTGTACTGTATATACCAGATTATTTTAGGATCTTGAGTTGACAGATGATCTAATCCTTTAATGTGTCCAATCATAAGAGAAATGAGTCAGTCAGCTCTTTCACACTCAGTGTTATGTCACAGTGTACACAAAAATATAAACCATGAGTAGATTTAAATAGTTTCTTCATATACTTTATTTTCTTTGGAGGGGGTATAACCAAGCATTCATATTACATGTTTTTATTCCATATTTAAGCTCACCAGACGGCATACATACAAAAACTATGGAGCTTAAAAATGCAGCATTATCATTTCTAGTTTAATGGCATTTGTTCGTCTTGAAGAGCCACCGAGCTCTCTTGATGCACAGGGATAAGGCAGCGAGGTACAGGAGCGAAGAGAGAAAAGGAAGGGATTATAATGCTCGATTGGCTCTGAAATACAAAAACTTGTTTTCAGGAGCAACTGCAGCTTCCAAGACTTTCTCCATTGGTACCATATTGGGTCTCACATCCAAAAAGCCAAAAAAGCAAAGCTTACACAAAAAATACAACAAAGCACTGTTTTATCTTCTGACCTGGCAAAAATAAAAAAATCTAACACCACATCACTACTGAGGTTTCACAGCGCTGTGTGCTCAGCTCAGTGGGAAAGACTGAAAAAAAAATAAAAAAATCCTCTAAACCAGTTCACTAGGAAACCACTCATTGGCCAAGTGCAACATCAGCGGTTAATGCGTCTTTCTGTTCAGGCTACTAAGAATTATCCTTTCACTACATTCACTCACACACAGCCCGGTGCTTGTTGCTATTCCCCCGGTAAACACCAGAGAAAAACACAAAAGATCGATGGGAAAAAAAAACAGAAAGACAAAATACTGACTGTGTTCAGGCTGGGAGGGCGGTTAACCCTGCTACTTCTGCTCAGAAAACCCAAAGAAATCAACCGAAAACACATTTAAATACACATCTTCTGTGGAACAATACAGAACCCATACAAGACTTCTATCGCAGAGGGTCCGATCACCTTCCTTACATCCCTGAAACATACGTGTTGCCAAGACAGCTTCTTGGAAATACTGTAGAACTAGGGGCCAATATATCCTCCGTACAGTAAATATATAATTCTTATTATGTGGTCCTGGGAGGAACCGATAAGGCATGATTTACATTTAAAGACTGCATTAATTATGTCAAGCCACAGGGAATGTGTGTTGTGAAATCGGTAAATAAATACAGGAGCGAGGGGGGGAAGAAAAGGATGGGGTTTCAATACAAAAAAAAGGGGTAAATCAAGTGTTTGAGACGACTGGAAACCTGCAGTCACCAGCTACACTTTAAGCAACAGTTTTGGTTTCTACTCCTACCTGCTGACCCCCCCCCCCCTCCCCTCCCGTGCTGTAGAAATACCCTTCTTATTTCACTTCTTGTTTTAAGACCATTTTTCAACATTAAAAAATACAAAAACACCTCACACCAAATTCCAAACAAGTCTCATCAGTCCGTATTTTTAACAACAGATTTTGGCGTTTCTACCCCCCCCAACCCAACCCCTTCCTCAGTCAGTACCCATGCTTCATATTGCGATGAATCATCATTAACACAGTTGTCTGATGGTGTTACTGGTGACTCTGTGGTCCTCAGCTGTTTGTTGTTGATTGTCTGGAGCTTGATCTGTAGGGAGCGCAGTATAAAGAGGTGTGTGTGTGTGTGTGTGTTGCAGTGTAGAGGCTTTGTGTCACAAGTCTTCTCATGACCACATGTGGCGCCATCATGGAGGTCAAGAGGACTCTCTGTGAGTAAATAATGATTGCTAACAGCTAGACTGAGAGTGAGAGACACCTGAAGAAGACTGTGGCGGTGGGGCTGAAGGTCAGTTTACATTCATTATAAGTCAAAGGAAATGGTCCAATACAGTGATTCTTTACTCAATTAATCAACTGGTCAATAAAATGTCCAAAATAGTGAAAAATGCCAGGTTTATAAATTAAACTTGCTTGTTTTTTTGGTGTTTTAACCGGTAATCGAAACTGTTTCTGATTATGATTACTGGACTTTCAGCTCTAACTATGACATATTACAGGTCATCTTACATATATAATATAAAGATAATCTAAATTATGGATGTTTTTTTGACTTTGGAATCCAACTAACTGTAGTAGCTGCTACAAATGCTAGCAACTGCCACATACATTAGTTAGCATGTGATTGAAAGTGTGTACAGCAAATACGTTTGTATCTCGGTTTAAATGCTGAGAATGAAATGCAATTGGGGAAATGAGCAACACGCGTTAACTTTGTCGAGTCAATTTAGTTGCAAACGCAGTCTACCATTACAGCCATTGTTTACCAAGAGCTGTGGACCTCCATCATGGCTGCCAGAAGGTGCGTTATGTCACATTGAAGTCCTTCATACAGGCTGGACTGGGAGAAGATGACAGCAGAGGTTTTATTCTCTCTGAGGCGGGCTGCAGACGCGGGCTGGGACGAAAAACACGAGCAGACTAAACGAGGTGTGTGAATGAATGACGGGAGGAGATGCGTGGGGGGGGTTACTGGACCAGAGCGCGTCGTCATCTCCTCCTTATAGGACAGTGCTCTCGGTGTCCAGGTCATAGTCTTTGGGAGGAGGCGGGGAGGAGGAGGAGGAGGTGGTCACTGGCTGCTGGTCTACAGCGAACTCAGGGACCAAAGCTCGACTCAGCCCTTTGAAAGACATCGCCGGGTCTGGAGAGCAAGACAGAGGGGGGGGGGGGGAGAAAAGTCACCTTGTGTAGACAGTGAAGGGCAAATAACAACAATCATAAACATGTTTGTAAAGCTGCACTAGAATGATGTTACACAAGAATCTTTAAAGGAAAATAAATATGATCAAACTAGAAAAGATCATTTCAGTGACTGTTTGTGTTAGTGAGTTAATGTGTTAGTCGTGCATGCAGACATTCACACAGAACACTGCATAAACATCCTACAAAGATAAATACACCATTTAAGCCCACATTATATGAACAGCGGCCATAATCACAAACATGCGCGGCTCCATCCCGGAGTATGAAAACATTTAAAGCTGTTACAATTATGCCATGCAGTGCAGCGGTGTCAGATTTTCCATAAGCTTAAACAGCAGCGGGGGCTCCGTCACGGTGAACCTTTGAACAGCAGGTGGCGGTGTTCGCCCAGAGACCGTGAGCAGCAAGACAGCAAGCAGTCAAAGTGGACGGAAAATGTGAAGTGTGCTGAACCAATTTTGAATTCATTTCATCATTGAGACCAGAACCGTAGAGAAAATGGGGCTGGAAATCCCCCAATGTTCGTAGCTCAGAGTCTGAATGTATGTTAGAGACGAGCTGATTGTACGTGTGATCCTCCACTGGGATATTAGTGACAGGACTAGAACATTCAAGACACAGACATGCATGTCAGAGTTACACATGCTTGATACACAGACACAACTTAAAACACCTGCAATAACAAACAATATCGATGCTTCACCTTTTAAAAAAAAATAAACAGAACAAAAACTGAATTTACCCGCTGACAGTTGAGGGTTTGAAAATGACCGCAGCCTTCAACCAATCAGTTTCAAACCCTTACATTACATTTCAGTGGATGTGAATGAGCATGAGTGACTCATGATAAATCATAGCCCTGATGGATGGTGTGTCACACATTATATACAGTACATATGGTGGCCTTTTATCATCAAACTGAAGCACCCATTTCTGACATTTAATATGAAGGTTCTGTGTAAGATTGAAAACAGGAACCCACTGGAGGGAACCATAAGCTGACAGTGTGCAGGAAGATGGAACATCTAAATGGGTTTTCACAGTCATCTTATTACACCCTCTTCTTCTGCAGTAGTTTAATGGCACCAGAATGGACAATTAGCAGCACCAACTATCCATCTTTATGCAACTCCAAATATTTGCATAACAGTAGTTGATGGAAACACGATTATTTCACTTTTCTTTTGCCAATTTTCTGGAAAGTTGGTTAAATTGTTGCACTACATTTAGATAGAAACGTGACTACTTTGAGTAGCATTAAACATCAGAAATAGGTCCCATACAAGTCTGTGCTACAGTGTGACAGTGGTGCATCAGGGCTAGGTAAATGATATCTGAGAGATGGCAGCAGGCAGAACAAAATGGCCGTGGTGATGGGTAACATTTCAAGAGGCGAACAAAAGGTGCAGGTGCTGCTAGTGAAAAGGTCAATTAACAACAAACCTCTCACAAGTGCCTCTTTAACCTGTGGAGGTATTACAATGCAACACTGTTAGAAAGAGAGCACATTAGTATTCAGCAGTGAATGAACAGTACGAGCAAAACACTTCACAGGCACTAACAGCATGAGAGACCACACTCACCCATCATCTTGTAAGCAGTGGCACATATCCCATTGGTATCACTGGCCGGCGTGGTGGGCTGGGGCGGTGGCGGGACGCTGGGTCTGTTCCGGGGTTTGGGGACTGGCCGCTGCCGGGGAAGTGAGCCCGACAGGTAGGGCGACGGGGACGGAGGTGCGACTACATCATGGGTGGTGGTGGAGGGAGGAGGGGTGTCCGGAGGGGTAGGGGTGCTTGGGGGTGAGGGGTCTGCGCTCCGCTGGTCGCCGCCGGGATGGCCGTGGGATGCCGGCTGCGTCGGAGGGCTGGCCTGTGTCGGAGGCTCCGGGGGTGGGTGGCTGGGCGCCTGGATTGGGGGCTGGTTGCTGGAGTGGCGTCTGGGCGTGGCACATGGCTGCGAGGTGGGGGAGGTGGGCGAGGTGGGCGAGTGGCTGGACAAGGGTCTGGGAGTGGGGCTGAGGGACTGGGATGAGCCTGATGAGGAGGCGTTGTTCACTGAGTTACAGGGCTGGCTGGGTGGAGGGTTTGTCGGTTTGGGAGGGGCAGGAGCCTGCTTCTTGGTACCTGGAATTTGATGGCGAAACTTGTGATTATTGGTGGAAAACAATAACAAATATATTGTCCATTACATACATGCAACTTCAATCTAGAAATGATATGGCAAGACAGGTTGCTTTCAACAGACAGTTCACACTGTAAACTGAAATGTAGAAAAAAATGTCAATCAATAAATGGTTAAAATAAACATTGTCCCTGTAAGCTTGCTCTACCTTTGACTTCTGTTAGAGCTTAAGAAAACAACACATTGAGTAGATAAGGTCTTATGAGCTCTTAATTGTAGGCTGTGGCCACACAATAGCCTTACTTTATACCTGATCAAAAAGGCTTTAGAATCAATTCTCTGTTTTAAAAAGGAAGCAAGTGCACGTGACAGTGAAGTGAAAATCCCAGCAGTTCAGTCTGGCAGCTGTGTGATGGACTAGCTGTGAGTGTGGGGAAGTTTTAGAAGAAAGAGCAGTGTAGGATAATGATGATGGTAATACATCTTATGAGCTGGATGAGAAATATGCCTATTTGTACCAAATTGTTACACAGACTCTTACCTCTGCGCATCGTATGTGGACTCGGCCCCATGGATCCACCCCCGGAAGTCCCAGTGCCCAGCTGCCCTGCAGCCTGGCCCCCTCCACCAGAGCCATTCCTCTGGAGCAGAGGGGTATGGGCAGGTGTGGAGTCACGTAGCTTTGGGTTGCTTTAGAGAAGAGGAAAAAATAAAGTCATTTCAACATAAAGGCTTTTGAAATTCTTGGTTTTGCTTATAAAACAGCATCCACTGCTATTAAAATAAATACAGCACAAATTTAAACTCATCGATCATGTCAAGTGCTGCAATGGTAAACCTCATAAATCTAATCTGGGTGTCTCATCTAAATGTACCTTCCCAACAGAGTCTGTAGGACCAAAAGAATGCTGAACTCAATAGCGTTATCTGTCTGGATATGAATGTTGTCCTTTCACCAACTAAATCAAAGACACCCTTCAGTCGTTGCATAACAGACACCAATGTCCAGGCTTTTCAAAGCAGTTTGAGCCAGTTAGTGTGAAGTTCCTGCTGATTCCAGTGATTTGGGGAGGAAAGCAGAGGAATGGGAAGTGGAGAGGCCCTCAGAGTGACTGTTAGCAGAATGACAACAGCCATTGTTGGGCTGTGTGTCTGTGGGCTGAACTCAGACAAGTCTGCATAGCTGAAACTGGTGGTGGTGTAAGAAAACTTGTGGTTTTGCTAGAGAAACAACAAGATGAACCATAGTGGCCAGGAGAAGAGGCTGTGTCTGCAACGTATCAGTGAAACATGCATTAATAATCCACTATAGTGTACTTAGATAAGCCAATCAGACTGACCTCATCTGTTCACAGAAGAGGCACTTATGTCTTCCTGTAACATCACTAAAAGTATAAAAGCATTTCTTTCTTTCTGTCTGTCTGGCATGCTGTGTCATTCTCCACCAGCAGCAGAGATGCAGAGAAGCAGCCCTTACCTGAGCTCCTCTGTGTGCTGGGCTAGAAGCTGCTGAGCAGCTGCGAGAGCAGCCAGACCCTGCGCCAAGCTATGCTGGGAAGCTTCAGGCCCTGAACCCCCTGATGGAGATTGTGACTGGGGCTGGGGCTCAGCCGAGAGCTGGGGGACCTGCCCAGCCCCGTGCCCCTGCCCTTGAGCCTCCACAGGGGGTAAAGGAGGCTGGAAGGCAGGTGAAGTGTGCTGCTTTCTACCTAAGGTGTTACTGCCTCTACGGAGGGTGTAGTCCGAGTGCTTGTTAGGGGTGCTACACAGGGAGAGCGGGGAGACAGTGAAGGAGGAAAAAAAACAAAACACCAAAGCTTTGATCAGAGAGTCACAGATTAGATGGGGATAGAGAATCACCATAACCCCAGAGCATGGAGAGAATTCATTATTATTATTAACAGTGTTATGGATCATATTATTGGGATTCAATCAAATCTACCTTAAAATTTACAATAAGCAAGAGTAACAGACCAAAAAAAGCAACTGGATTAAAGCCAAAATTATTTCCCAAGCGATTAATTGGAGTAAGTGACGAATATCGTGGGCCAGAGAAACCTTGGAAACTCTAGGGAGTAGCGGTACTGAGGGGGATTACTTGTCTTTGCGCGTCGGGTCGTTCTCTGGTCCCACCATACTGCCAGGCCTCTTCCTCTCAATGGTTCCACAGTCGTAGTCTAGGTGATTGTTGTGGTTGGATGCAGGTGTAGGCATCGCAAACATGCCGGACACATTGAACTCCACATCTGTAGGAACAGAGAAGGCAAGATTTACAAATACAAACTGTTATACAACGAGCTTAGCCTTTAAACTTGTAGAAGGTGTGGCAAGAAGAAGGGAAGGTACAATGGATAACTACTTTCCTTTATTGAATTAAACTACAAATAAAGACACAACAAAAGATGATCCACTATCCAGAGGGGTGGGTGACCAGTGACGTGTGAGGACTGGACAGCCTTATGTAACACTAGACCACGTGGGTCTTGGTCTTCATCCAAGTGAGCCCTGGTGTGGCTTGTTAGGAGGTTTGTAATGTGAACCAAATTCAGGGAACAACCCCAAAACACAAAAGGTTTTATGGGTAAGAGGAGTTGACATCAGACAGCCAGTTACACATGCTTGGCAGGCGAAGCATAACAGAATGAAAACTGGGCAGGAAGCCAAGTCACAATCAATCATCAAGACCGATGCTCATATTCAGTTTTATTTGTTCTTAACTGGCATAACTGGTTATTTCTACATTTTCATTTTTCTTTATTTGGGGCAAACACCCTTCACAGGTCAACCAGTCCATCAGAGGACAGACGTAGTAATGCTTAGATTCATAGCAATGGGTAATAAGTAAGTTTCAAATCTGCTTGGAATTGTCTAGTGACTGTGAAAGCAATCTCCCAAAGATACAGGCAGTAATCAGCTGAGGTCCAGCAGAAGCCACTGACCCATCATCTCTGAGCAGTTATGCTGACAACCGTGTAGACAGTCCATCATCATCTCTGCCTAAGACACAGCGACTAAAAGGCAGACTGGCTTTGACAAGCCCGCTAGTTAAACTATGACAATAGTGCAAAAATGTTTTGACCAAAGAAGTGAAGGTGTAATTTGCAACCCAAGATAAATGTACAGAATTGAAAAGATGGGTTTGAAAGACTTTGGTTTAATGATTGTTAAAAGTAGTTTCCAGTAATGGTGGTTACAAATAATCTAACAAATAACTCTTTAAAATATCTTGAAAGAGACTGCTTTTGGCCATAACATTTGTTAATGTGGGGTTATATTTCTATCCACTTTCCTCATTTGTACTCACCTCGTTTGATTTGGTCTGTTTTTTACATAACACAAGCTGAATTAAGGGGGAATACAGAACATCTGTTTTGTAAGTTTTCATTGTAGCCTTCAAGCTGTCCTCTACAGTACAAACCTACAGTTTGAAGAGACACAGCAGTGATTCTAATCATGGTCCTTGGGAGCTTGATTACTGCTGACTCTTTTCTTTCTTACTAGGTGGTTAATATCAATCATATTCACCATGCATCCCTGGTGTAAAATAGGCCCTGATTGGCTCCAAAGAAAAAAAGGTCAGACAGAGAGCAACTGCTGTAGAGGAAACCCAGAACCCTACCCTCGGGAAAGAACCAGTCAGCATGCTGGATGATGGGCTCCACGATGGCCACCACGTGTACAGAGGTAGCTGCAGCCATCTCAGCCAGACTCCTGGGTGGACACGTACAGATGAGCGACAATTAGATGCTTTCTAACATAATGAAGGGCTAAAATAAGCTAAAATAAGACTATTGTTTGTAGAACTTTCAACCAACCTCGACTAGGATAATGCCTAACAGAGATTATTATACTGTCCTTGTTTTAAATAGTAACCAACATGTAATATTGTATTCACAATATTATCTTCCCCTTCCACTCAATCCCCTCTCACCCCTCGGTTTTGGCCCACAGCAGATTGGGTCCCAGGACGATGGCAATGTTGCTCGGAGTCATTTTGTTCACCTCGCTGTCCTGAGCTAGTTTGGATAGAAACTTCACCAGATACCTGCACGGAAACATGGGAATTAATTAGCACAGGTGGAAACAGTGTCTCAGAAGACACTGAAGCATTGCTGTCACAAACTTTCTGTTAACGAACCTCAGGTTGGTTTTGTTGTTCTTTGGTAGCTTATCACATACAACCCAGAGTGCCTGGAGCCTCTTGTCTGGGTCTGACACACTGGGGAAAAAAAAGATAATTGAGAGAAGAACATTTGATTAGTTATATGTCTCAAATGAACTGCCCTATCATTTTCCATTGCTTTACAGTGATACATCCACTCAATATTGGTACATTCCCAGTAATAATGTTATGAGGCTTGCCTGGACGCCTGGATCCATTCATCATAAATCTGATATGACATTAGAGGCTCAGGGAGTTCCCTCAGGTAGGACTTCAGTGCTCCTGAAACCACACATCAACAGATATTATGAATAAGCCACTTTACTGGGTGAAGTTTCATTATATCATTCAAACAATTGTTAAGTAAATTATCAAATTCAGTTATAAAAATTGATAAGCTTTTAAATTCATTTTTGCATTAAATGCCCTAAGTAACACAACCTTACCTAGTCTTGGACTTTAAATTACTATAAAGTAAAATAACAATAAACAAAGAAAATCAAAAATGGCTCTGGTCTGCAGCGTACCAGCAACAGCGTGGGGGTCAGAGTAGAACTCCTCCAGTTGTGACGTGGAACAATCCAGCGCTGCTTTTAGCTTCTTTAGCTTGGAGGCCCCTGCTGCGATTCTGAATAGGCCCTGACGGACACACATAAAGACGAATAAACCACAGTAACATCACCAGCAAACAACTACTAACATACACGCAGGCATTCAATGTGCACACAAGTCTGTGTGCTTTCACTGAAGACGTACACGCGCACGCGCACTTTCCTAACACTCAATTATAGATAGACTCTGTATAAATCCACTACATAAACTCCCCCTGCCAGCTGCACATAATGAAACCTTAAAGCAGGCAAACAAACACACCCACCACTCACAGCACAGCGAGCTCTTTACTTTGACACATAAACAAAGACTGTCTTCACACCATAATGACATAGACTGGACTCACCAGGGAATGAATAGGGCGACAAATAATGTGCTTTGCAGTTAACACTTGCACTCTCTCTCTCTCGTCGTTTTTTGTACAGACACGTACACACGTGTACGTGTACGTGTACGTGTACGTGTACACACACACACACACACACACACACACACACACACACACACACACACACACACACACACACACACACACACACACACACACACACACACACACACACACACACACACACACACACACACACACACACACACAGAGAGAGGGGAATCTGATTTATGGACAGGAGACAAGTAGATTCTATTGTATTCTAAATTTGTGTTGGGGAGGGGACATCATAAACATTTCATAAATCATTCCTGTAGCAAAACGGGTGACGGTTTCTTCGGAGCGGCGTTACAGAAATGCAGGAGTTTCCCTTGTTTATAGTTTGTCTATCCGCTTTGAGTCTTGAGATGTTCATGTGAACAAACAATTCACAGCTTGGTTTCAATTATGTCAATGACCAGTGGAGCCGCTAATCGCAGCCACAGGTCCATGTGACTTTTAATGAGCTACGCCAGCACTTCTTTTACTTCTATATTAAGGCAAGGAAAACAAAAGAGCAGTCAAGTCAGTTAAGCAAACAAAATCTCCTTCTATGTTATAAAATACTGTACAGGGAATTAGCTTGGAGTCAGATAAGAAGTGACCATGCATGAATGTCTGTTTGCTATCATTTAGAGTTGAACCTCAGCTTCAAAATATCTGATCGTATTCATCAATATTTAAAGTTGCATTGCTCAGGCTTTGGCTCCTAGTACAGAAAAACAGAAAACAAGCTGACAGACACACAGGCCTGACATACGATCACTGGTGAAAGTTGTCGTGTTATATAAGGTGTTAGCAAACAGCTGGTGTCTCTGGTCAGCAGATGAATCCAAGTTCAAAATTCATTTTCCTTTGAGCTTTATTTTGGTCTCAACCAACTTCTCAGGGAAATGGCCCTTAAGTTTACTAAAAGATTGGCTTTTGTCCATCAGATCTGATTGCTGCGCAGATAACACACAGTTCCTCCTACAGGCTTGGCAAGAGTGACTGAGAATCAACAGAGTTAACAAGCAGGCCATGAAATCAAAACAAATAAGGGCTGCATTTATAAACGATTATTGTCTTTAACAGTTGATCTACAGATTATTTTCTTGACTAATAATTTGGTGTATAAAATGTCACAAAATAGTGAAAAATGCCCATCACACATCTTCAAATGTCTTGACTGACTTCCGAGAAGCGGTTTAATTTTAGCAATGGCAATACAGCATCGTTTCTGGTAAGTCAGCCGAGTTACTTGTGCTGTTCTTAACACCCATGTGACACCAATTTTCAGCCTCTGGTTGCACTCATCTTACAGAAGGAGAGAACGATCCATATCAATTTATTTTCACTCATACAGTAGATAAATGCCTCCATCTGTCTATCCATAGAGCAGAATAATCATGTAGGATGTTATGAACAGGGCTTCTTCTTAACTTCCTTACCTCTTCCTTCATGCCAGTCTCCAGAAGCATCATGACACAGGCCTCTAATGGCAGGGCGATCTCCCTCCCGCTCCTTTTCAGGTGTTCATCCAGGCCAGTGCCAAATGCAGGCTTCTCTGTCCACGAGTCTAAACACAAAGGGAGCAATTCATTGTGAAGAGACCATACTGTAATTTTATTCACATTGTTTCAAATCTGATGAGACATAAAACAAGCGTTGCAATGGAGCTGGTGCAGATTGTTTGTATGACCCGTCTGTCACACTGGTATGCAATAAAAACATAAAAAAACATCAGCATAGGCCTCGAACAAGCCTGTTGCTGGTCTGGACGGCAGATTTCTGGGTCAAAAACTCTCCCTCGGGCCAGTTCCTCACTAGTCCTCACTCCCCCTACAGGGTGCTGTCAAATAATAACCACATGCTCCGGGCCAGCAGGAGTGACTGTTCAGCCGTCGTTCTGTTTGTGTGTGTGTGTGTGTGTGTGTGTGTTTGTGAGCTAATGTGCGAGTGAACAGGGAGGCCGAGGAGCTAGGAGGGGGGAGAGCTTGCAAAACCCAGGTGGGTGGGTGATGAGAGAAGGGGTGAGGGTGTGCGTGTGGAGTTCGTGAGTCATCGCCACATGCTGGGAGACCAGGCTTGTCTGGTTTAGACCACATGTGTTTAGCAAAGAAAAAAACAAGCCCCTTGAATAGGACACCACTTCATGACTGCAAAAAAAGGCAAAAACCCAGTGAAGGAGCTTGGAGAGGAGACATTGTGTTTGTAAAATGGAAAAGTTGATTACTCTTGGAGGGCAAAGAGGTGAAAACAAAAGACTATTCTTTCATATCTGGGCCTCAGTTGTGGCCTTTAACAATTACCGCAAATGGAGCAAATTCTGGTAGTCCAGAAGTTAGAAAAACAGACCAGAGTGATACAATTGAAAGGCACAGTAGCTGGTTTCATTTCTCACACCAGTTGGAAAAGTGAATAAGAAACTGTTTCTCCTCCTAGCAACTACCTGTCAGCTCACCTTTGGGCAAGCTAGTCAAACTCTCCAGTGACTAACAGGAAAAGGTTTGTTTGAAGGGACACCAAACAACACAGTAACCAAAGAAAAACAGGGGCTGTTGGTCTGAAAAAGGCACACGTGCATTCTCCAGGAAACATATAAAGAGGTCCCATACTATGCGCTGCACAGACCCTTCTTGTATGCAACTTTTTTAAACAACGCTGCAGTGTTTTGTGTTAAATGGCATGTTTGCATGTATTATTACCTTGCTGTGCCTGGATGGTTGGCAAGACATTCTCCAGAACAGTGAGAGACTTTCTGTGGTAATCAGCTTGAGCTTCTAAGAGCTACAGAAACAAAAATACCACAGAGAGAAATATGGGGGTGAGCTGAGTCAGACGAGCAGTAAAAGACAAGACAGCAAAGTAAATAAAACAGCAGGCCAAGTCTGTGTTCCCCAGTTCCTGTGCAGCTGTGAAGATTCCCACAAAGACACATGTTTGGCTTGTTGACACACTGTACTCACTGTTACAAAGTAGCAGGCATAGTCCCCTTCTTTTGAGAAAAAACTGTACATGTCTGCAGCAAGTTGATCCTGGGTAATAAAGACAGGAATTTAAACAGTTAGAGCACTGAAAGACGATAGCCATAAAGTTAATACTTTCTTTCTAGACCAATCAGAATGTGCTTTACAATAAGAACGACAGTCAGTGAGAAGAAGGGTCACTTTGCTGCTCTGAACTCTTATTAATTTAGTAAAGATCTCTGATCTCCACTACACAGTGTCATCCATCAAATTAATGTGTATTTCAGGTGGCACAAGGACAGACGTCAGTGGTCAGCTAAGCCGCCGGTCTGTGCTCTACGTGAGTCATAAATCCTCCTGTTGTCGGCAGGACTCAGTGACGCTGGGAGGGAGAACTTGTGAAGGGGAAACACAAGGCTCTGCGCTTCCTGGACAGAAAACCTGACACATCAGGCAGCCACTAAAACTCGCCAGTGATTCAGGTCAGTAGATGCAAACACTCACACAAACACTGAGCTGACGGGGCATTTTCATTTTCATTGGTGTGCGTCAGCAAACTGGGTCACAGGGCCCAAGGGTCTTGGGAAGTCCAGTTGTTGCTGTTATTTTTTTTTCCCCCACTTATGATGAGGCCTATTTCCAATTTCTTTAACTCATAAAGCCATAAATAACCTATTGCCTGCCCAAAGATACTAGCTAATACTAAACAGCACTATATACCGACTTCATCTACTAAACGCTTGTCATCTGCATATAATGACATCAAGCCAAGTTTTATTACCACTATGCAAAGTGACATGGCTGCAATATAACCCTGACAATACATGACTGGTGGTGTCATAAACTTATTAAAGACCACAATGAAGCAATATAAAAGACATATCAGCTAGTCATTGATATTCATGCTGGTTACCTTGCAAAGCTCCACTTTGTTCATGGCCTCATCCATCTCCTCCTTGAGTAAGTCAGCCTTGGCCGTCAGTGCTTGAGTGTTTGTTCCTGAGATTATTGACTTGGTTGCCTGCAACCATCTGAGTTTGGAAAGACAAGGGAAAATTGGAAAAATGGGGTGAGACCGACTCTGCGATCCAGAAACAATTCAGGATTAACTTTGGTTTCATTTAAGTATGATCTGGATGTATCACCTGACAATGCATTACAAATCAACACATATAACATGGTGAAAGAGAGTGAGCTGTAAACGAACAAACCTTGCTCTGGCAGAATCATAGTCCAGCACCAATTTGGCCAGCTGTTTCCTCTGCTTCAGGATGTTGGGAATGTCCACCTACAAAAAATTAGATCCATGACAAGTTGAATGAGCCTGAGAATTTAGAATGGCAAATATCTGACACTGTTTTCCGACTGTTCTTTCTCGATAATTATTTCATTTTTCCCCCCCCAATTAGCCTTTTTAACGGTAAAATTATAGAAATAAGCTGAATTGCTTGCAGGTTTGTAAGAGTTTTTACAAATCCTTGGAGCAGTTACTCTTATTTCAGTTTGTTGAGGAGGGGATAGAAATGTCTTTTACACTACAAAATGATCACAGCAAAACACCTTTGAATGGAGGTCTTGGCCCTGCAGTGCAGCTTAAGAGTAACAACTGTAGCAAGTGCAGTTATATAAGAAACAACCCAAAATGCAAGGTTTAAAAGGTACAAAGATGTCTGATAGGCGACTGTTTGGAAAAGTTGGTATAACAAAATGAACAGGTGGCACACCACAGTCTGTAATGACAAAGAGAAAAGGCCTCATGTTTAGCTAACGTTACCAGGATTGGCATCGGTTTTGTTTTAATTTCTCCAACCTCACAGGATCACATTTCCAAAGCAGGTCAATGTGGAACATACTTGTGAATCCATGCAAGCTTTGCTTGAAAGCTGTAGTTAATTTGCAACTGGGCAGTGTAAACCCAAAAGACAGGAAAACAATGTTTCTATTAAACAATCTATTGCACTATAATAAGACCAAAGAAAGCAAATAGAGGGGGTGTTACTGCACTCACAAACAAGCCAAGAGCTATGAAAGAATTTTAAATATTTAACTTGTGTTTAGTGGCTGTTATGTCCATAAAGAGGGAGGTTTCTCACCTCTGCTAGTTGGCTGAGGGGATCCAGAACGTCCTTCTCTATCTGCAGCTCATGTTGCATCAGTTCTGATGCCAGACGATTCTCTGCCTCACCACACACTTCCATCATCTTCCTGTTAACACAAGCGTCAGCACAAAGAGAGAGAAAGGTGTTAAAATCACAACGTAGTCTGTCTAGTCAGATCTCATTATCACATCAGCACAATTAGGTGAGGATGCCAGGTCTTATACATCCAGTGTAATCACACATCTCCCTAATAAAATATAACAACACAGAGGGATGACAATCTGGGACACCAGCTCTTCATCTGTTCCCAGTCAATAACTGAATGTAAAACAAGGTTATTGTAATGTCATCATTTCTAGCTGCCTGAAGCCAGGAGCACACAGTGACCTAGTGACAGTTAGTTCATTTACATGAATCAGGTTTTTTTGGCCAATGAAGGCCCTAAGCTTTGATACAGAAACCGAACAGTTGACACAAAGGCATCACATTTACTAAGAGACCAACTGTCGACTTTCCCTTCCTTATTATCTCGAGACAGACACATGGCTACTGCGTAGATTTTCTACTTTCTAGATCCTCAAACCTCCACTACAATCTGTCTCGTCCTGTTTTGTGTGTTGCTCTCGGTCACAATGAATGATCTGAATCTCACATAAAGGGAACTACTGAAACTCCCATCAACAGAAAACCAAACTGGGCAGATTGCTTGCCCTGAATGCATGGCCTCATATTTCACACTCTCTGGGGTGCATCTGCTCCATTAGCGACAGTTGCCAAGGAGGAGCAATTGGTTATCCGGCCTGTCAATCAATCACAAACTCACCCTATTAAGGAGTCTTCTCCCAACTGGTTTCCGCCTTCCACCATCGCCTGGGATAGCGAAGTCAGAGGAAGCTTTTTCTGTGGTGTGTGTGTGGAAGAGGGACAGATGCAGACAATTATTAGACTTAGATGAGATGAGATATACACAACATCATACTATGCACACGCATAAAAAGTACCCATTTCTATACAGCAGTTTCACTATTTGATGTTCAAGCCAATGGAAAATCCACCAAGGACTTTCCATTGAGCAAATTCAGTCAGGAAGAGGAAGAGAGCTTTCTGAGCAAAGGAGGAAAACACAGATGTTAAATGGGATTTAAGATGCAAACTAGGGAAGTAAGACGTCTATCAAATCACAACACTGGCGCTCATTTTCACAGTTTACACTTGTGCAAAGAATTTATGAGTATTCAACATCCTGTTTTTACCCGAGAATCCCAAAAGAAAAAGTGTCATGCATAGTGAATAAAGATGACAGATGTCTGAATGGAAAATGGAGCAATTGGTGCCAAGAACCAGAGAGGTGGAATAAGTAATCAGTGTTTTTACCTGACCATTTCCTGTATAGAGGCGTGGTACGGACTGTAGTGCATTTTTGGGTGGTGTGGGGTAGAAAACACAAAAGACAAATCATGGACTGTAGGCCTACGTTGGACATTTTGAAAACAGTAAGAACTCAAACTTTGTGTGGGAGGTGAATTATATAAAAAGAATAAAAGGTATTACACATCCAAGAACAGTTCATTGATCTGGTTAGTTTGTTTCTAGAAAGGCAAACTGGAGCTGTGACAAAAGTTTTATTGTAACAATCTTGATGTCTTACATGTCTCTTCTCTGCTTCTGCACCGATGTGTCCCTGTAGACATGACACCATCCTCTTGTGTGTGTTGTGGGACACCACACGCACCAACTCCATGCGCCGTTCAATCTGTGCAGAAGACAAGACGTACGAGACAGATTTTTAGTAAATATATTCTATAAAGATATATTATATAGATGAAATGTGGCTTTTTTTAAATGTTTGTACAAGCATACAAAAACACATACACATGACTCAAGGTCTTTATTACCACGACTACTCTGTGAACTTTTGCTTCATCAACGCCATTAACCAACGCAACAGTGTGCCAGCAGTGTTGATGGCTGATGAGATCCAGTTCCATGTAGAGATTTGATTTGTAGCTGCTTTGAGGGAGCCAGGGGCCAAAGGTCATGCATGATTGATAAGGTTTGTCCCCGCGGAACAACGCTGGAATGTTATCTTTGAAACACATGACTCATCGGAAGTGTCTCTATAGCAACGGCCACCGGGCTGTGACCGAGAGCGAGGGGTTCTTCGGCTTTAAAAAGGTCTTTTTGATTACACAGGCTTTCTCCTGTCTGCTAGCTTAACTACACAGATCCACTCTGTGCTTTTAGCCTGACAAGATATAATACTGTCATTGATGGGAGTCACAGCTATTCTGGCTTTAAGACAGAGCCCAACTGAAGCTCCGCAGGATGACTATTCATTGTCCTTGTCATGCCAGGTGCCTGACTGGGACAGTCAGTGTCAACATTAGCCTGACTGTCACTAGCCCATGAATAGAACTGATGATTGCAAGTTACTGTTCGAGTCTACTTAAAAGTCTGATGATGCAAAGAACTGGTTTGCCTTGGCAGCGCTTGTGAGAAAATTCAACAGCAGATTACATACACAGAACAGGTGTGTCTTCCTTTTTTTTTTATAAAAAGCACATCTGATGGGAGAAAGTGGGAGTCTGTAAGTGTCTCAAAAGGACAAACATGTTCTCAAGAGTCGGGGACAAACAATGTTCCAAATATAAATGGAACACTGAGGTCTAGAGGGCAGAAATGAAGAGAGACAAATGCAAAGGGAGGATCAACCAAATACCAGACAATTGTGTTCCAAAAACAGAATGGAGTCCGAACTCAGGAATTCCAAAGCAGATATCCGCCTCCAACCGTACGCCCCCCCCTTCCTCCCTCGGTTCTTGCACTCTTACGTCATTCCCGACCCATGGTGGCCCCAGCATTCCCAAAACAGCTGGGTCAAATACAAACTTCACCAAACACACACTCGCACATGCATACACACACACACACACGCACTCAGCTATAGGCTTGGGAACACTTCGTAGACTCAGCCCAGTTAGTACCTGGCACACAGAACAAGCAGGGGATTCCCCTCCCTGTGCTCTAAGAGAGATGATGTTCCTGTGTGGGTGTATTGGAAATGTTTGGGTTACATGGCACTGGGAGTATTCTTCTTCCTTTCATTGTGACAAACTGGGGTTAGACGCACAAGACCATACAGTCGAAAAATAAATTGTGCGGAGGAGTTGGGGAACCTGGGCCAAAAGGAGCTGAAAAGCAGGCAGCAGGGTGTGTTTTTCCTCCTGCTCTGTGATGAGGTCAACACATGGTCAATCCCATGACGCGTCATTGAGCAGGGAATCCCAATACTGGCTAGGATGCAGGGGGAGAAAAAAGACAGAGAGGGTGTCTGTCTGTCTGTCTGTCCGTCTGTGTGCTTGTGTGTGTGTTTGTTTATTGGTTCCTAAGAGAAAGGATGTGAACATGTCTGGACAAGTCCAGAATGAACAAAAATAACATAACATGACGCATTAAGAGGGGAATTAGGCAGTGAGCCATTGATGCAAACAAAATACTCTTTGTTAACATTAGGGCTATATGACAGAAGTGTTAAAAACAGCTGGTTGCTACCTTATAAACTGCCCTCAATTATTACACGCAACTAGGGTGTGTGCATGCATGCAGGCAACCTGGTATTTCTGGTGGTACCCCTCTGTAGATGAGCTGCTATGTAGGGAAGCAGCAAGGAATGGACAGCTGGCACAAGAATGCTGGGTGGCTCTTTGGCACCCTGGAGGACCATATTCAAAAAAGGGCTTGGGATGAGGAGGCTAAGATTAGAATACGTCAAATGCCAAAGACTCACAACTGAGATGAAAATGGGATTAGGGCTGCCACTAACATTTATTTGCATTATCAATTTTCGATTTTTCTAGATTATTCGATTAATCGTTTGGTCTATAAATATGTGTCAGAAAATTGTGAAAAACTACCATCCCAAAGACCGACTGGCCGACCACACAGAGATGGTTGGATGCAGCTGCGGCTGATATGACACGATGAGTTAAAACTCAAACAAAGTGAATCTCAGACGGGACTTTTTATGCTCACTTTCATTTCTTTGCAACAACAAGTATATAATTGGAAGTGTATGGCGGGGGTGTGATAGGAAACCACTATGTGAAGTAGAAGAAGAAGTAGGAAGCCTGAATAAGAAGGGGGAGGCTGATATTCCAGGATGGGTTTTCCAATAACTAAAGGATAAACTGAGAATTTTTGTTTCGAAGCGAGGAGCGACACAGCCATCTCAGGAATTAAAGAGGTCGAGTGATTTCTATCTCTCCATCCCATACTCCCTTTTTCCTTTATCAGACAGCAATGTTACTCTGAAGTGAGACACAGAGCCCACAGAGACTCAGCGGCTGATTTCCAGACAGAGGCAGAACAACCGTGTCTTTGAGAAAGTCAATTGTCAGACTCAATATAATGTCCCCTCCTCAGTAAAAAAGTACCCTAAGCGGTTAGTCATCACTGTCCACTTGCATTAGAGCAACTCATGCTGGCTCTGAATCTAACTCTGATGTTCTAGCGGTGACTCAAATACACTTTCCCCATATAAAGCCCATGTAATCTTCACAACAGAGGTTGGCTGTTTGTTTATGCATCCGGCTACAAAAGAGGGTGGGGAGAGGAACAACAAGAATAAAAGGGTGTCAGACATTGTGGCTTTGGCTGTTTCAAGGAGTAATGCAAAGCCAACTGAGTTTGTTTTAACATCTATGACATCTCCCATTCAAACACAAAGACCATCTGAATCGCTGGAATGTCTTTGCTGAGCAGCCAGTATTTTGTCCCAACCCCACCTGCATTCTCTCTCACACACACACACACACACACACACACGCGTTGTCGATATATGCAACTCACACACATACAGCCACAGCAAACTGGCCCCTTCTTGTTACTATGGAAGTGCTTCTCAGCCAATGCGTCAGCAACAGTGCTAACTACATCTACATAATGTATTTGCTACTAAGAGTTTGCAGTTCATAATTTCAACCCAGTGCTACACCAGCTGAGCCCACTGATAAGCAATCTTCAACCAGGGAGGAGGATCTAATAAGTGATATCAGCTACTGTCTGGTTGGCATGAAAACTGGAATACATTTGGGCCTGTTCAGCACATGGTCCAGCAGCCCTTTCAGCTTCAATAGGACAAATCTTAACTCAATTTTGCATGTTCTCTTGCGCGCTGTAAGAAGTGCTCACTGCTCTGGTGTTTGTTCTGTATCCAACTCTGGCCTGGTCATACTGTAATACAGTATAAAGACAAGTCAATGCAAAGGTGTAGCAGAGGAATTACCAGGGAAAGAAGAAAACTACTACTAACAGGGGTTCAGAACCAAAAATTAGAAAGGCCTTCCTGAGACAAGTGTAGGTTAAATAACTGTTGTATGAATCAGTAACAAAGCAGCAAAATTATTTTTATTTATATGGCAGAAGCTGCAGATTATTAATGAAAAAAAGTGCAATCATGTTTAAGGGACAGTGACACACACTACACTAGGCCTGATCAATGATTAATGCACAAATAAAGGGGAGGGACTAAGATGAGAAATGACCCGCTCTAGCCTTGGAATTACCTACCTATAGAAAAAAATCTCATGACTACACAACAAGCTCAGTTTCTCAGAATCAACTAAAATGTTCCTCGTCGCTGCTTTAACCTCACCTGTATAAATATGGCATCCAAAATCCTGGCACCATAATTACATTAAAAAACTAGATTAACAGACTAATTTGGGACTAAAAAAAAAGGTTCTGCAGCATCCTTTCTGTAAAGCCAATTTTTGTGGTGAGCAATAATGTGGTGCTTTGTGCTTCATGCATTTCCACAAATAAATAAATACTGTTTGTACTTTTGTGAAACCAACTGATCTGATTCAGAAATGACTGGTCCGTGTAACTGCAGCCATTGCCTAACAGACACAGCCGTTCCAGTGTTAAGAGCTGGTCAGAACTCTACAGTCAGATTAATGATTTACCTGTAAGAGGTCATCGCTGAGGACTTCTGTTTTCTCCGCTCTGTGGGTGAGAAAAGACAACAGAGAGTGTTCAGATTAGCACTGTTAGACAACAAAAACAGATAGGTATTTGTACTTGAACAGTCTGTCACTGAAAATATCTGCTAGACAAATGGCACCCGTCCTGAAAGACTGGTTTCCACTCTCTATTTGAACACTAAAACAGTGGCAGGTATTGACCAGGGCATCCGTGGGAATGTTTCAAGAGAGGGTGGGTCCCTTTGGTTTTGTTGCCATGGCTCAACCAGCCAAGTAACAGGCTGGTATCTAGGCTGGAGGCAAAATACGTCTTCAGACTACACTGAAGCTTAAATTATATCTGATAATAGACATTACAAAAGCAGAGACTCTGTTAAGCAAGAAGGCATGTTTCTGTAGGTAGTCTACTCAACAATTTTAGATTTTCGTTAAGCCACAGCTAGCCGGGCTCACAGTGTCGTGCACAGGGTAGCCACGCAGTCCTGCTCTGCCTGAGCCTATTAATAGTAAACTAATAGTTGGACTTGGAGAGGTCAGACAGATTAGAGTCACTTAAAGGGAGAAGGCTGGGAAACACAGGCTCAGCTCACACTGCTTATCAACACCTTCACACAGGGCCGATGGCTTCTATGGCTATGGGGGGGGGGCAATGCTACAGTCCGAGGGTCGGTGGCTGGAGATGAGTAGAATACAATGGTTGACTTGCAACTACAAGACGGACTCATTAAGTAAAAAAGCCATGTCTATGTGTTGTTTGTTGGAGTTGATATAAGGCTGTATAGGTTTAATTTTGTTTTAGTGTGATTTTTGGTGTTGTTGTGTGTTCTGTTCTCTGGTGTTTTTTTAGGTCATGTTTTATAAAAAAAAAATAAAAAAAAAAACATTAGACAGTGTACACTTACAAAACGTAATATACACGCGTCAACATTTCTGTGCATTGAAAGCAGCAAATCAGATAAAACATATACTAGTAGGTCTGCTCGGCATGCTCCAGCTATAGGGTTTATGCTGCAGAGAACGTTTCAGTGAACCAGAGTTTGACAGTGCACACCAGTGGGAATTTATTAAAATGCCTACTCTGAAAAACCACCAGACAGCTAACAGCTGACAGTTTTAGCTAGATGTTAGTGTTTTAAATTGCAAGTGAAGGTTTAGATTCTGCACAAGAGCTAGTTCCTACTGTTCTCTATCATGAATTAGTGCAAATATAAAAGTACTGCAGCATTGCTATAGATTCAACCTTATACTGTAACTCACTGTAAACATGATTCTCAGTAAAGCAGGAGGCGTAACATCTAACCGATCTAATGTGAATTGTGTAATAAATTCTACTTAGGAAATAGAGCTAATGAGCAGACTTCCAGTAACATGCCTCTGTTCCCCCTTTCTCTCATGGGACTTCATTGTCACACTTTCTGCCTCTTTACTGTAATGCAGAATGAAGACTCTGCAGTTATTGTTGTGTCTAACTAATGTGCAAACTTTCAGCCTTCTGGAGTGACCAGTAGACCGTCGCTTGCATGCATTTTGGGTAACTGAAGCTCTAAATGAAGCCTGGGCCCTCCTCCAAAACCTGCTCTCTTTGAACTATAGTAACCTCGTCACAGCTGCTTTCAATTACAACACAGAGGCAGGGAGCAGGGAGAAACAGAAAGACTGACAGAGAAGGGGACGACAGTTTGGGGGTTCGAAGGAAAAAAAATACAAATACAGAGCTTTTGGGGGTGGGGGGGTTAAAGACTCCTAAAACTGCCAAACCAGAAGAATCTAGAGGCTGGAGATGAACGGAAAGATTTTCACTGGAGGAGAGCCATAGCCAAGCTGGTGAAGTGTGAGGACCTATAACCCACAGAAACCTAAGGCCAGGCTTCCAGCTAGCTGCAGACAAAAGAGCCACACACACATTATAATGTACATACACATACTGTACAGCAAAGATTATAAAGCCACAATATGGAATCCACGTTCTGGTGTAGACTACACGCTGAAGGGCTCTTCATGTGGTCCTATCGTGGGCCTAATCTCAAAAACCAGTGTGTTCTTCAAGCTATCCTTTCATGAATATACGCCTATGGATCACACACCGCCTGTGCAAACTGATCAAGCTTGTGTGAACCGAAAAAGCAGAGGCAAAAAAAAAAGGCTGTGTGCGAGCCTGGGCACACAACAACAAACAAAACAACAATTGTTTTGCCGGCATCAGCTGACCTAGAGCGAACAGAACTGACCCCGTCGTGCCTCACGGAAGCAGCAGCCTTTGGAGAAAGTGTGTCGCTGTGTGCACTGCATGTGACTTCTTAACAACAAGAGATCCTCGCTGCACAGCCGTGGCGGCCTGCTACATCAGAATGGTAACCATGGGGAGTGGAAGGGGAGTAAGTGAATACTGCAGTCGTAAGCACAATAGAGCGGCTGTTACCGGCCACTCAACACAATCAGCAGGCTGAGGAGTAGGGAGGGTCTGCCTCTTACGGTTGCAACAGTTGGCAGCTTAAGGCATAAGGTAATAGATACTGGACCCGGATGAAAGGAGCTGGAGAATAATTGAGTGACTCAGCCCATACAACCTCCCTAATGTGGCTGATTATGTGAGCTGTTACGTTAACATTAGAGGGCAAGAGCGAGCAAAACGTGGGGGGGCAAAAACTGAAAGGATTTTATCCAATGTGTGTTGTTGTGGTATAAAGATAAATTAAGGCTCAGCTTAACCTGAGCACTATGATGAAGCAGAGTGCTTCCTCTGAATGGATTTATATCACATATTATAACAACATTCATAATAGCCAGTTGTGCCACATTTTTCTGTCTCAAATTAATAATCTGGATGAAAGCAACAATAGCCCAGCCTCACAGGTCGTGCATATCACTAGTACCACAAAGGGGTCTCAGCGGACACACCTCTTTGTCCTCGAGGCACTGGCTTGGTGAGACTCCAGGGAAACGCCCAGAGTCACCTATCCTTATAAATTCGACAGTGACATTTTGCTGATCCCTGTGGGGAAAGTGGCTTTTCAAACACAACTCCCTCTTGAGTGAATCAAGGGCTTCCAGATACAATAGGTCTATATTAGCCTGCAAAACACTGTGCCAGTAAGAAGACTGTTGTTGTTGTTAGATATGACATCAAAAACGGATTATATAATGTTAGTGAATGAATAACAGCTCAGGTCAGATGAAAACCCTATACATTCTCCCTGGGCTGATAATGGAACTAATTTGTTGACCCCATTGACCTACAGAACAGGGCACCTGCAGTTAAAAGAGACTCAAAATCAGTAAGCTTATATCGGTATTGATTAACTCATTGATGTTACTCACTCTTGTGTGGTAAAGCAACTACCATACCAACCCAGATAAACTCAAAGTGATGCAGCAATTACACTAATGTGCATTGTGACATATCAGGGTTTAAGTGCTGGACTGTCTATCTTCCCCCAGACACTGTAATGTGCTGCTCTGAATAATTACTGCAAAGTGAACATAGAATGTTATCGACCGATCAATGTCACCTGCTGAGCTGAATCAGGATTAAACAAACAAGATGCAGCGTATTAATTAGCGAGCTTTAGCTGGGTTTCAGACCGAAAAACAGCCCTGTGTTAGTAAGTGGGGGCTGCATTGGTGGGGGCATGTTTACCAGTGAGACAATGAAAAAAAAAGATCCAGTAAGTCCAGTTTGAACAATAGATTAATGCGTTTAAAGGCTTATCAGACAAACACACTGCACAACGGTTTGTAATACACACAGAGAGGATTTTACAACACTGGAAAGGTTATCACAACTGCAACCTTTTTTTTTTTTTTTTCACATCTTGTTGTGATGATCGCGAGGTAACATGCATGTGATTGGCACACACACTGCATCATTCAGAGCTACCTGTCGGTCTACAGACAGGCTCAGAGGTGCTAGAAGGTAGGTTCTGTTAACGTTGGTCAGAGCCAGGCGAGCTGTTTCCCTGTTTCCAGTCTTTATGCTAAGCTAAGCTAACCTGGTTGTAGGTCTTAGCTTCATGTTTAATTGACAGACATGAGATATATAGTGGCTAAAATCACTCCAGTAGACTGAGATAATAAACCAAGCTTGAAAGAATTTCTAACAGCTCAGGCGCCCCAAATAAACTCATATGTGTTTTGTTGGTTCACCTGTGTATGTCCCACAGATTTAAGGCCTCTTCCTGCCATGTGAACTAGTGATTAACAAATTCCTTCCTCAGCCATTAAAAAAACTTATCTAAGGCTGATTTCCAGACAGTTGGAGTTGGTATCATTATCAATCGCAAAACAGAGAAAATGTTAACTCATAAACATCACCAGTACAGTGCGATATGTTGACCTCACTCTGGATCTGTGGAGCATGATTGTTAAGTTATCTTCATGCAGTAGCTTATGACGCTCTATTAATATGTTATCTCCTTTAAAGGTGTTATTATCTGATCACATTAACCCGCAGCGAACAGGCACGTACAGGGCCAGAGAGTTCAAAGATGGCCAACTGAAATAAGCTTCCGTAAAAGAGATACAAATCCTCGCCATGTTCCCCGGCATGAATCACATGCTGTTTTTTCCCTGCAACTCTCTCTCCTCTTCTCTAGAAAGCGACTAGCATGACTCTGGGAGGCAGCTTCCTGTTTGTAGAAGAAGGAGAGATTTCCTTAGAGTGGCTGCCCGCTGGACACAGTGTTCTGCCTTTGCACAATCACAGGAACCCAGGGGGCAGCGGAGAGGGCCTTTGCACTCCAAACTTTTGCACATGCAGATACACAAGCAGACACAAACTTAATGGACAAAGCAGAGCATGCTTGCCTTGCCCTAATCCAAACGCTGACAGATCACTCATTCAGTAGGGCATGTATGTGAGTGCAAGATTAACCCTGCTTATGCATACAAAAGAGCAAGTCACTACTACACACACACACACACACACACACACACACACACACACACACACACACACACACACACACACACACACACACGTCTGTTCTCTGCATTACACTCTCTCCTGTTCTAATTTACTGCTGGTGAGGAAATTATGAGTATCCCAGCTGCCCTGGTTCTCCAGGTTTTGAATTTTGGCTGTAGGAACAGCTATTTGCAGACTGCTGATAGTGTTACCATCAAATAAACACTGCATAGATGGCAAGAAGGCAATTACTGTCTGTAGTGCATCTCTGCCAAATGGCCTATTTCTATCAGTCTAACAACTCCCCCCTGTTTTGTCTGCTTACCTGCAAATATTTTCATTTTCAGTTCATCTATCAGTTTTAAATTAGTACATTTCTCATCCAGTCTATAATATGATAAAAAATAATGACTAATGTTCATCAAACGTTATCAGAGCCCAAAGTAAATGTATGTGAAATGTTCCCATTGGCATAATGTGAAATGCATAAAAGGGAAAGCAACTAATTTCATGCCTGAGGGAACAGCCATAAGAGTTTGGGTACTGAAAGTCTAATAAATAACAGCGGTGATGAATTACTACATAAAATGATGAAATGTTATGATAAACCCAAAAATTATCACTATGGCTAATATGATCTTTCTTCAAACAACTTTTTATTAAAATTGTGTCTTTTTTATAATCAATTGAAATTCTATATTAATATGGAAGTAGTTTTTAAATGGGGAAACTATAACAGATTTGGCAAAGCTGCCTCTGCCTATTTAAAGATGACACATTGTGGTTTTCGGCATGTCGGTAGCTTTATCTGGTACCATCCAGTGCTGGGTACACCCGCTGTCCGCCTGAGGTACCAACTCCCATAGATGCATACCGACAACCACAAAATACACATACACACAAAATGCCACACATCATGAGAGCAGACCTCTCATGATGAAAACATCCTCTGACATGTCTCACCCTCCTGTTCACACAAGGCCAGGCTGAAGCCACCGCTCCTTTAGATATCCGGTAACAGAGGGACACTGTGTGTCATCACACGACAGCATAACGGCACCAGTTAACAAGCCTAAACATTGGAGAACACACTCTCATTGTTCGGATTTAAACTCTTTTTCGGAGGGTGGATCCATTCACTTAATAGCTTAGACACTGCAGTGTGTTATAAGTTCAGAGGGAGCGGAGAGACAGACAGATACTTATCCATCACTTACCCACATTAATCTGTTTTATAAGTTTGATGTGTGGTTGAAGCTAGGCATCTAGTGTTTCACAAATGGGGAGGCTCTTACTGGCACTTTATCAGCACAGATGAAAGTGAACCCTGCATATTATTCAGGTTCTCATCTAGCCTCGTCTTTTGCAGACACACTCTGTGCAGCAAACTCTGGCCCCTGGCTACGGACACAGATATACAAATATACTGATAGAATTTGGCATCTGTTATTGGCCGAAAATCTCATCAGTGGAAGCCCAATAATATTTTAATTTGGACTGATGGGAAACTAGTATTTTTGTGATCTTGCAGCTTATGCCACATAATGCACATTTGTGATATTGCACATTTTACAACTCAATTCCCACACAGTAGACATGTCTGAAATCCTTGCTCTCTCTTCTGCAGCAGCGTTACGTCTCTTGCAAACATGCCTACAGGTACAGGTCTGTTGGTAGTGTGGGGAAAATCTCAGATATCCATACTGGCCTCAAAATATTGGTGCATCCATTCCCTCACTGTATGTTTTCCAAAAATAGCCAAACATTAAGACTTTTTGTTTTACTGAAGCCAGGTTTGAAAAAAAGTGACTGACCCAACTGAGGAAGAGTGAATGAGGAAAAAAAATGCACCATCATTGTGCTCATCCCTGGTGTTTACTTCCCATGAAGACAGTGATAACACTGCGTAGATGGCTGATTCAGTGTTTTGAGGACATCTGGTTGGGTTCAGACAGTGTGGACGCTAGCACACATCAAGGAAAAGCATCCACCCCATCCTGTTTTTATTTATATCTGCACTATCATATGCCTGGTTGTCAGCCATTAAAATCTAATTATCCATTCATGAAAGAGTCTTTCAGACTTTCTATATTAGTTCATGTGAGGGGTTTTATTTTTTACATTTAATTGCCATAACTGCCAGAAAACAAATTCAGGGCACATAGTGAACCGTTATAGGTTAAATTATGTCAACAAGCCTTGGAAGTCAGGTCAGAGAGAGCAAGAGTAAGTGTGTTTGCTGGTTTAGAGATGAGCTTCAGTAAACAACGCTGACTGCGATACTTGCCTGCCGACTGTTTGATTGGCGAGCTGTTTCATCCGATTGAACTGCTTCTTCATTTTCGGTCCCTTGCCAGTCTATCCTTCCGAAGTTACGCTTCAAAGCCGGGCTTTGGTTTGTCATGAAGTTCACAGGGCCTCTCCCCTGTTTGAATTCCCCCCAAGCTGTCGCTATGACAGGGAAAAACAAGCGAGAGCCATTGAGCTCAAAGCCAATTAAAAATAGTTTGTAGCCTCGCTAGCCCCTAAGCTAGCCTTTCCCAAGTGGAAATTCTAGAGAAAAGTTCCCTTTGGGGGCGACGGCATGATCCGCGAACCTCCTTTTTTGTTTATATCCGTACATTAAAGTCCCGAAGTAAGCCGTGACTAACTTTCACTGGCTCCATCGGCTTTTCATGGCTCTTCCCTCGGTTGCTGTCTTGACCGTTAGCCGGGCGAGCTAACGTTACCGAGCTGGATAATCCGTCGGCCGCTTTTTCCCAGAGCGGAGCAGAGTGAGCAGCAGCAGCAGCAGCAGCAGCAGCTCCTCACCTCCGCCACTGCCAGCACACACACACACACACACACAGAGAGAGAGAGAGAGGGAGAGCGGCAGGAAGTAACGTTAGAGCACCGCAGCATCTGCCACACAGCACCACCTCCTCCTCCTGGACACCGGCAGGAGAAACTCACTCACACACTGCACCGATGTACGGATGGAAAGAATCCTTTACTGGCTACTCTGAAATAAAAATAAAAAAGTCGCTATAATGAAAAATGCTGACCTCAACTTTAGAGGCATGCATTCATAATGTGTTTTTACCTGTATTTGCATTGTTCACACAGAATACTGGTTAGAGAATATATTTTATTCAAGTTTATTTAAACAAGTGGTACTGTGCTCCAGATGGATTCAACTCGAACAAAGTTGCATACTTGGTATGATTTTTTTTCTCAAAATTATACTTAGTCCCCCTCCACTTAAAATATTGTTTCATGTAGTTCATGTTTGAGCTTCACTGTGCAGGATGATGTATGTACAGAGTTTGACACTAGAAGGATGTTTTCACACATCACAGTCTGATTTTAAGGGGCGGATAAGTGACATAGTTTGGAAGTCATGCTGGTCCAGTATGCAACCTATACAGAGTGATATAGAGACTTGAAGTCACCAGAGCACATACACTATGAATGGACTTTACAGTGAAGAAGGAGACATCTTGAGGTAGAAGGAGAAAATGCCTTTTTTTTATGGATTTAAGGACAAAACATTAAATTATTGTTCCAAGCAGACTATTTGTATTATGGCTCATGTCTAGACTGAATTTTTAAGTAAAGGGGTTCACAATATATCTGCCAGTGTATTATATCAAGCAACAGTTGCTAAAAATGATGGTACTGGCTTGCACTCTAAAATCAACTCATGACTGTGCAATATTATGAGCCATTAGCTCCGAGTTTTTAATATGTATTTTTATCATAATATTCTATATTTGTTTAAATATGACAATTACCAATGAATTTTGAATGAATTTTCACTTACATTTCTACACACATTTGTTGGTGCAGTAGTGTCAGCATATTACAAAAAAGCTTTCAGAGATCCACCTGTGAAAAAGATTCAATGGGAAAATAATTTGAGTTAATCACATTGAGTGGTTGCACATGGGATTTTATAAAGGCATACGGTGTTGTTATTATGAAAACGATCAAATGTGTTTAAATCACACAAATTACAAAAAGGCAATGGTGCTATATCTAAGAGCACATACAGTAAAAATGGGCCACATGTGAGCCTCCCACATGTCTCTCCTTTCCAATTCTTCCAATTAGTGTGTTGTGTTTTGCGGACACCTTGATTTACCCAGATTTCCGTTCTTGTGGTTTTCTCCCCTGTGTGGCTTCTCAAATGGATTTTTAATAAAGCTGCTGAAGTTTCTCCCATAAGTAGGACAAGTCTTTTTCTCTTTCATGTGACTTTCTACATGCTGTGTCAGGTTCTCTGGGGAATTCAGACAACACACTCCTCAGAGCCATAAATGAATTCTTGATTATCTGAGAGACGAGGCGTCCTCACTGAGGTTGGCTTTGTAACCACTGGATTTCTCACACAGTTTGGAAGGAAATGTGTCTGAGAGGCTTTAGATTCCATATTTCACAGGGGACTTGATGTCCTGTCATTGTTCTCCACCTTTTTCATGTTTCCCCACCTCTTTAAATCTCCCCAAAGCGCGAGCCCACATCAGTTTTCACTTTTATCATCCTTGCTGTCTTCACTGTCATCTCCAGAGATAATAATGGTTGGCTGGTTGTGGTGCCTCTTATTCTGGTGTCTCAACACTGCTTCTTTAGATGGTTTTATAGATTTCTGACTGTTCAGCAGAACATTTTCCATTTTCTGAATTTGGTTAAGTTACCTACTACCAAAGACAACAAGGGGGGCAAATAATCATTAATGGTTTAAATGTAAAAGCAAAGTAATCCTAAGCAAGACATTCTCAACAAACCACCTACTTTGGCAGGTTTAATGACAATATTTGTCATTTTTAATAGGCTTGAAAAAAATAGACACAAATTTTAGGAAATAAAAACACTGCTAAGCTTTACATTTTAGTACTAGAGTTTATTTTATTTGTGTGCAAAATGTGAACTTTTACAGCGATACTTTTACTCTGAAAAACACTAACCGGAAGTGTCATCTGGTGGGAACTGTCGCTGCAGTTGTTATTAGACAGCAACATATTTTCCTCTCGTTTAATACTGCTCATTTTCATTTAACTCGCAGTTTGTATGCTATACACAGGTACTTGAGCTACCCGACTATGCTCTCGGTTTTATTCTCCCTCCCTCCAGTTTTGTTTAATAACCCCAGCTGTCAAATTGAGCTAGCCAGTTAGCTTGTTGGAGCTAGCCCAGAGTAACGTTAAGCAGGTGGGTGAGACTCTTCAACGCTTACAGCTTAAATGTTGACTACATAACGTTAGGACAAGGATCATTAATGGCAGCTCGGCAACCCTTCACAGACACGGATACTTCCGATGAAGCAGTGAGGGCGACCTGTGACGATGCAACCATATGCAAAAGGTAACTGTGACATGCAGCTAGTTAGCAGAGTCCATCATTTAACGTTACAGTGAAGATGCCTTCAGTAGCATCATGTTGATGGCGTTATTGCAGGTCAAAGGTCATGCTGCACCTACTACATAACGTTATAGCTCCAGATAATCTGTTAGCCGACTTTAAATGGGCTACATGATCTATAATTTAAAGTCCCCCCCCCCCCCCTCCACATAAAAATAAGTTTTTGTCTTTGCTCCTACAGCTGAGATTCACTCACTGTGCAGAATGATGTATGTGTAGAGTTTAACCCTAGAAGGTTGATTTCACATTGCCTACAGGCATGTTTTGTGTTATAACAAACAACCTGGAAGTCAACCCTGGTCCACTTGCAAAGTACACAAGTGTGATGTAGAAATGTGAAGCCCGTAGTGCACAAACACTGAGAATGGATTTTATAGTGAAGTAGGAGAGAGCTTGTGTCTAACAGGAAAACTTTAGAAATGAATGCCCTTTTAAGGATTTTAATATAATAATAATAATAATAATAATAATAATAATAATAATATTGATTTTTTTTGTGGGGAAAAAACAGTATATGTCTGAGGGGGATTTCTAACTTTAACAAATCAGTGTACTTACATGCACAGAGCAACATGGCTATGCCACAGTAGTCCTGAAAAATATTGATTAATAATTGCATTTTTTTTCCTTTTGTCCACTAGCTAGCCAGATGTTTGCTCTCAACAGTTTCACAATAGGCAGGCAGTGTACACCTTTTCCCCCCATGGTTTATTATGGGGAAGTTTGTTTGGATGTTTTGTATGGATCAGCAAAACCAAAAATGAAGCAGAGAATTGCAAACATCTCTAGAGATGGGTCTTTATTCTCAGTGCAATAAGCAGTACGAGCAACCTTTTCGCATTTCAGGGCCATTTAATTCAATAATATAAAAGATGTTGGTTCATTGTTGTTATTTGTCTAACACTTCCTCATTATATTTATAATTGGTATACTAGGTTTGCTACCAGTAAAAACTACTGGAAGGACCCCTACATCCAGTATTTCGCAAGATCTGTAGGGGAGCGGAAGGCACCTGAAATCAATAGAGGTACGTGATACAGTCTCTTCTTTTACACACACTTTTGCTTTATTCAGAAGTACCTCTTTCTTTAGCTCAGTCAGAGGAAATATGTGGTACAATTCATAATATTAATCAGCAGCATTACAAGTCACTGCGTCAACACTAGTGTAGAGTGTGTGTATGTTTCATTCGCTTATTTTACTGACCACTTGTCTCATCTGGCAGGTTACTATGCCCGTGTTAAAGGAGTTAACCATCTCCTTGATGCATTTATAAGGAAAACCGAGTGTGACTGTCAAATAATCAACGTGGGTGCCGGACTGGATACCACGTTTTGGAGACTAAAGGTTTGGGATATTACATCTCACTGTCAGCACTCCTGGCTAAATGTGATGCACAGTCTGATGTGGCTTTTGTTCCTGTCGGATTTCTGTATCACACTAAACACATTTACACCTAACTATCTTCAAAGCTTCAGAGTTACCGACATTTATTGTTTGTGTGTGTTCGTTATAGGATGAAAACCTCCTGCCACAGAAGTTCTTTGAAGTTGACTTTCCAACAGTTGTGGCCAGGAAAATACACAATATTAAGTAAGACAACCATGCTGTTATTGTTGCTTATCATCAGTGCATCCCTTCTGTGGCTTTGGTGTTGCAATGTGGGGTTGAGATCTGCAGGGGGAGACAGAGCTCTTTGTTTACAGAAGTAGAGCTCTCTATTTTTTCTGTAAGTTATCATTGCATGTATGTAAGGATGTCTAATAGTAACTACTGGCTCTTTATGGTACAGTCAGAAATATCTTGTACACTGCGGTAAGTCAACAATTACTACCATGGAACCTAAGCTAGAAATAAAATGTAATAAAATCTTCCTATAAGCTATTGATAATAGCATAAAACTTGAATTATCACACATATACAGTGTTGAATTGTATTCTGTTATGATAAGAGGTGTTTCTAATTTATAGTCTCACAGATATAAAGGTGAATAAAATATTAGGAACAACTTATGTTACTGTCCAATACAGTATGACCATAAAGTTGAATTAAAGCCTTCAACAACATTTTCAACAGAAACTGAACATCATAACCTTAATGCAGTTGTATTAGACTGCATGAGTTTTAAGCTAGGTATATCTAATAAACTGAGTATATGTATAGATTATATGTACTAGTAACTGAGTATATGTAAACTATATATCTGATGCTTTTGATGCAGGGACCTATAAATGAATAGTGCATCATGTAAAATGCCTGGTTGTAGCGTATCTTTGGGTTTATCATCGGTTGAATGAATGGTAATGGTGTTTTTTCTTCTCTTTTATTTGACTAGGACGAAACCGCCACTGTCCAAACCCCTCATTGAAACCCACTCAACAGATTCCTTACTACTAGGTAATGGGCAAAAGTTACAATCAGTATGTGACACATCTAAGAGGTTTAGGTAAAAATACAAATGTTTAGTATCCTTTCCAGCTTTCCTTACAGTGTATGTTTGTGTTTTTGTTATCTCAGATGCCCACAGCCTTGACTCAGACCGTTACTGTATCATCGGGGCAGACCTCAGGGACATATCTAATTTGGATGAAAAACTGAAGAAGTTCCAGCTCAATCCAGAGTATGTGAATATGTGTTTTTGTTGTCTCACTTTCTTGTCAGTTTTGTGTTTGGTGCCAGTCACGCTAAGCAGATGATTAGCAGATGAGTCCCTCGTACTGCTGTCTGCCAGCTGTCATTAGTTTTCCCAGCATGTCTTAAGAAACCCAAGAATGGACGCTTATCTCTGTGTTCTCTCGCTGTGAGTGACTTCAGATAACAGAGTCACTCTACAGAGTGCCTGTATGGCTGTAATGCAGATGTAATGTCTGAGCCTCATTTGAAAAGATGCCCCCACCCAAAATGCATGTTTTGAACAGTGGATATGCAGCTGTGTGCTCAGTATGTTTGTCTAAAATATTTCTAAATATGATACTTTAAGGAGGGTGGTAGCGTGATAATTTGTTCCATTGTAAAACTATTGGAATCCACGGAAACTGACATCTACATTTACATTTTTAGTTTTTCAGGCGCTGAGTGTGTCATACTTGGGTGGGGTATCTGTATTTTATCAGTAATTTTGGACCCAAAACACATCACTGTTTTATAGTCGGATGTTGGGTGGCACAGACATCCTTTTTGTACGATAGGATGTTTTCTATGGCAAGGAGATCTCAGACTCCTTCACCTCAGGTCGTAACTCACATATTGTTACCTTTATTTATCCAGGGAAGTTTGACAAAGAGCGAGCCTCTCTTTTACAGGATGCTGCCAGGTGTGACTTTAGCATTTTTATTACTCTTTATTGTTAAAGAGCCAGGGGGCATTACTTTTTTTTCTACCCACACTGAAGGGTTGAAGTAACAAAGGTAATATTCCTCTGAATTTAAAAGATTTTATAGTTTAGTTCTATAGTAAGTCATTTTAAGATCACAGAGCACAAAGTATAAAGGCTAAACTCTCCAGAGTTTTTATTGCTTTAGAAGGAAGATTATGTGATTAGTTGTCATGCTGAAATCATTGAAGTTTAACATTGTGCCTCTCCCAATGATTAGTTTCAAGTTCTTTATTTGTCATATGCAGAACAATTATAATAAAGCTTTGCAATTCAATTCTTTGATTCTCAGGATCCTTCCAAAGAATTTTCACAACATGGGTATAAAAAGAAAAATGTGCATGGAATCTGAGACATTTCTGTGTTGTCCTGGCACAAAAGAACATCGGCATCAGCTAAGGACCAAATTATTTGAATTAATTATTTTAAACATTGGGCCAATACCAGTCAATGCATCCCTTGTACACAGTGTTTACTTTAATGCATATCTGGATCCAGATGACATTTTTATTTAAAAAAAATTAAAAATAAACAAAATAAGTACCTCTACTTGAGAAAGGAATCTGTGTACTTTTGTCTGTGTGTGTGTACCTCTGGTTATGTTGTTGTGGTTAAGTGTACTGCTCTCACTCTCAGATTACCCACGTTGCTCCTGTCAGAGTGTGTGCTGGTCTACATGACGCCCTCCCAGTCCTCCAATCTAGTTCACTGGGCAGCAGAAACCTTCCACACTGCCATGTTCATCAACTATGAACAGGTAAACAAAACAGATGACTTCATCCCAGTTCTGTTGTTGTTCAGGTCTCAACTTAACCAAGTGTCTGGATTTGATTTGTATGTAAAAATACTTTTGTGTGGCTGTGGTGGATTGTAGATGTTACTACACAATTATTAGAAATGATTGTATTATCTTTTGTAGTGTCTTAGGTTTTTTAAAACCGAAGTATTCCTCATCGTATATGCACTTAGTGGATAAAGTGGTTCAACACACTTGATATGATAGCCCTTTGGTAATCAGCAACTTGTACCAGACTAGGTATTTGAATCGACATAAGTAATACATGTGTGTTTCAACCTGAGATTTAATTATGTATACTTGCTCTGTGTGTCCAGCTGAACATGAGCGATCGATTTGGCCAAGTGATGATCGAGAACCTGCAGCGTCGCCAGTGCACCCTGGCCGGAGTGGAGGTCTGCCAGTCTCTGGACTCTCAGGTAACCTCCAACACTCGACCCAATATTTCAAAACCAAGACAACAGGGTTATTGTGAGTTGAGTGACTTTGTGAGATCAGTAACCTGTCAGGTCCAAAATGTAGGAATGATGAGGTTCTCTTGTTTGTGAGATCCTTTGCACTTTGCACATGAGGATCTGTTTGTTGTATCTTTTGGTTCTTTGTCTTTTTGAGAACAAGTATTTTAATGTGTGTGGTTTGCAGAAGGAGCGGTTTCTGAAGACAGGCTGGGAGCATGCTGATGCTCTGGACATGATGACCGTCTACAGTATGCTGCCCCAGGAGGATGTGGCAAGGTATCTGCCAAAGTACTACCATTAAACCCATCTGTACAAAAACTGCTATATTTTTGGATTTCCTTCGTTCTGTGTATAGTCTGATACGAAAGATCACGTTCTATGATTAAATGCAGAATAAGGATATTTGTTATTAATAATTTCTTTCAGAATTGAGCGTCTGGAGTTCCTGGATGAGAGGGAGCTTTTACAACAACTTCTTCAGCACTACAGCATCTGCTGGGCCACCAAGGACAAACTCAATCTGGGTAATTCACAGTTATGTTACATTTAAAGTAATGGGTATGTTAGCTGTAGTAGGAATTGGGAAACTATTACTGCTCAGTTCCAGGATCATTTTATCCCTATGGCGCCACGCTGTCCATTAGCTTATTTACTTAGTGTTACTCGTGTTACATTTTTCACATTTCCACCCATCCTCCAAGTTTTAATGTCTGGTGTGGTCATTTACAAGAACAGGTCATGTTCTGTTTCCTCAGGTCTGTCACAGTTGGCATTTTGAGTGTGAAACTGCTCCACTGTCGGGACATGCTTCACATGTGTGTACGCCAAAATCAACAACAGGAGAAGATGTGTAAAGGGAGACATTGGGAAAGAGGAAGCTCTCATTCTCCATCAAGACCTCGACTGGGAGCTGTTCCGGCATGAAAACTCCCTGCATCAGCAGAATGTGATTTCATGAGTGTCCTTTGTAACCCCGCACATGTTGAAGATAACAGATGATATGGTCGAGAGCTGTGAAGAGGTTTTCAACTGTAAAGTGGATCAAGTTTGACTTATTAATCTGTTTACGGACATATTTTGTCTGCGACCACACCGCTACTTAAAAATCCGGTCACCTGTGTTGCAGATTAAAGAATGTATGAGGTTTGACATTTTCAGATGTCATATATTTGTCTCTGTCTGGTTTTTCTGTGCCATTTTGATTTTATTTATTAATCAATTGTGCTTCTCAGACTCATTTTCTTACAAAACATACATGCATGTGGTAGAACTAGTGTCAGACTGCAATAAATGGTACAACTACTGGTTCATTTACATTTGCCTGTAAAAATGTTTTCTATTCTGAAGTTTAGCTTTGAAACAGGAAATAGGACATGACAGATTAGTTTGTGATAGATTATATTTGATGAATGCTGGTCAAGTGCAGTTGAATAAAACAATCCTGTTGTGTACGACTGTGTGTCTGTTCATTTATTCCCTATTCCTTAAACTACATATTATATACTTAAACTATATACTCAAAAGTAGTGTCACCTTCACAAAGAGCAAGAGGATCATAGAGACACTGCTGCCTGTAGTGTTCCTGTAATATTTCTATGATCATTCAGTAGTGTATGTGCAGCTGAAAATGCACCCTGGGTCACTGGGCCTCACCTACCCCTAACCCTCCCACTGTTAACATATCACCAACTGTATGTAGGCATCTATGCTTATTAGTGCTTCTCTCATAATATAAAGCAGCTGTAATCAAATTATTTTTCTCTATTACAGTAACAACTGGTCACATGAGTACTTGTTCTCTTATAATGATGTGAGTGAATACAGTGATTAATCATCTGACTGCATTTTTCCTAACTTCTACTGGTCTTTGTAGCATTTTTCAGATTTGTTTTAGTTTCCCAGCTCCAACTTTAATGTTTTGGTTGACTCTCCCCGCTCCCATCAGCATCTGCCGTAATACATAGCAACTGCTGCCTCCTTCCCACCGCCAAATGGCAAACCGCCAAAGTTAACGACTAGCTGGTGATGTGGTGGAACATTTAAATGATAAAGAGTCGGATATTTCCATCAGGAAAAAAGAGGAGACCAAACACAACTAAAAGGAGAGTGACTAAGTACTTATATTTGCCAGGGGGCCAGAAATGTCTCCCGACTTAATGCAAATGTTGCTCCATACTTGCTGGATGGGTAAATGTTTGCTGATAAGCAGTGGTGAATTTATATTCCACTTCACTACATTTCAGAGGGACAGTTTTTAAAGATGTTTTCTGGGCTTTTTATACCTTTATTTGATAGGAGAGGTGAAGATAAACAAGGACGGTGGGAGAGAGAGCGAGGTGAACTACCATGCATTCCAGAAATAGCACACCTTTTCCTCTACTACATTTAACTGACTGATCTCAATAGTCCCTGCATAGATAACATTAAACTGACCTTTACTATCCATCTAAAAACTGATAATAAACACGTGTGGAGGAGGGTGGCAGACAGGCCTGTAGCTGACACTGATCATATCTTCTGTGTGGTAATCTGGGGTTTTAATAGTCTGAGGGGGGTTTATGTTCTGTATTTAAAAACCAAATACAAATATTTTACTTTCAACTAAATTTCTCTAATAGTTTTAGTCACTAGTTACTTTGTAGATTAATAATACAAAATATAAATCAACTAATAGATTATGATTGCCTATATTATCATAGATTGAGCTACCCAGCAGTAAGTAAAGAAATTTCAATTAGTCCCATCTTTATAAGCGCCAACAGTTGAGTGTGAACACATAAATGTAACTCTAATTAAATACAGTTATGTAATATATATGATTATGAAATGGGCCATTATGCATTATAAATACTTTTACCTTAGGCACTTTAATACTAGGACTTTTACTTGTGATGTAGTATTTTGTATTTAGATACAGAGATCCTAACAACAACCCTCTGTCACACATGTATTTATTATCAGTTATCAGCTGTATTTATCATCAGTAATCAAATGGACACCTTAAAGGTCAGTTTAATGTTTGATATCTACTGTATCTAGGGACAATTTAGATACGACCTTTCTATTTTGATTGAATTTAATCTTAACATTTTAAATGTTAATGCCCAAGGAATTGGATATTGCAGGTTATCATTAAATAAGCTACACACTCAGATATATTTAAATGATTTTACTGGTACTTAAAGAAGTGATTGTTGCTGTTGAGTAATAATACGCCCCTCACCCTTATCTGTATCTGCATGCTCTCTGACAGTCAATAACACAGTGCTAGTTATTTTATGAGCTTCACATGATTGAGTGTCAATAGTCATGGGAGTATAAACAATTGCAGGAAGGTGGGGCATCAGAGGGGAAGAAAATGGGGATGTGCGTATGTCCTTTGTTCATCACCCTAAGAATGGCTTATATACATGCCTCTACACACATCAGACCAGACCAGTGGTCCATCAGAGGAACACGTGAACCTGACCCAGGGTAGAAAGGGGTTTTCTTCCGATTCAGCATGTCAGGGGCAGAAACCAAGACAGAGATCTTCACCGTAACTGATATGGGAGAGCTGATGGGAGAGAAAGACATGAGCAGCACAAACATGAAGAGAAGCATCTTTGAGCAGTATGTGCAGCCCTGCCTGGCGGAGCTGTTTGGGACATGCCTGTTTGTGTTTGTGGGGTGTGCGTCTGTTATTGGGAATGTGGGAACAGCTGGTGTCCTCCAGCCTGCTGTGGCACATGGACTGGCATTGGGAGTGGCGATCATGATGTTTGGACAAATTAGGTAATGATGACATTCAATTTGTTGTGTGTTTTCAAATGCTTAATATTGTATGTTTTTGAGCTGATGATTTCTTGTTTTTACAATATTCGAAATGTTGCCATGACATTTTGGTTGCTTTCCTGCAAACATCACATGTAGAGCCAAAGACAACATGAACAGATTTATTTAATATATAAATATTATTTAAAGAGAATTTACCTTAACATCTGAGTAAGTTTAATGTAATTCAACAACTCATTTGCAGATACAGAGGCATAGGCTACACAAATAAAGTTTCAATTTGTTTGAATAATTTGATGCAACAAAGTTAGTACAAATATAAAAAATCCTTATCATCTGTTTATCCAATGTCAGATGGCGAGGTGTTGTTATGATCAGTTTATGGCATCATTTGAGAGACACAGAGTAAAGTTCATTATGTTTATTGCAGTGGGGGCCACTTTAACCCTGCGGTGTCCCTGAGCGCCTACCTGTGTGGAGGAATGGATCTTCTTCTGCTGGTGCCTTATATTCTGGCTCAGATGCTGGGAGGGCTGGGTGGAGCTGGTTTGACCAGGGTAAGACAAAATATGGAAGATCAATTCTGCCAGGAAAAAAAAGATGAAAAGTTAGTCATAATAAAAATAAAAATACTTATGATATTTAACATACAGTTAAAAATGTTTAACTTAAACAGTAAATATTCTGACTTACTAACTCAAAATTATTAGATAATAAGTTATAATGTTAGAATCAATATTTTTGACCTATCTCATAATTATAATTATAACTTACTGACTAAAAAAGACGATTTTGTAAGTCTAAATTTTGACGTATTATCTCCAAAATTTGATTTAGTACATTTTGACCTAATCCACATTTTGACTAATAGTGTTATAGTCAAATTATACGCATACTTAATATTTCAAAATGTTGACGTCATATGATGTTTAATCATATGATCATTAAAATGTTACAATTTTGACCTCTCTCATATTTGTGACTTATTATCTCATAACTTTGACATAGTAACGTGCATTTTTTATTTATTTTGTCATTATTCTGGTATCATTTTGGTCTTGATTTATTGGCATACTTTGTTGGGTGGAAAAAAAATAATGTCAATAAATAAAAACTATCCACTCCAGTCAAGTTTATCATGCACTGGATGATATATGTTCATTTTGTTCTACTTGCAGGCAGTGTACCCCTTCAATGTGTATAATGCTTCCTTTGGCGGTGCCTTTCACGTAGTCTCTGATGATCTGGCTACAGTCACACTGGCAGAGGTGATAATGACCACGTTCCTTACCATAGTGGTGTGCATGGGGGCCATCAACAGTCAAACCCGCTCACCGTTGGCTCCGTTCTGCATTGGCCTCACCGTGACAGCCAACATACTTGCTGGGTAAGAGCGTCCGCAAGGAAGTCGTCCCCAACATCACCGTTAGCTGTTCATTTGTATTTTCTGTACATTTTCTTTAAATGAAGCAGTTCTTATCTCCTCTGGAAATCACTGCTCATAAACTAAAATAACTGTCTCATAGCACTCTCCATTTCCCCTAATTAGTACATAACTATATACTCAGAGGAAATTCTAAGAAAATTATTGACCCGTAAAAATAGACTGCCGATGTGTTATTCCCAAACAAGAAGGCCTAAATCTGTCAGAATGTAATGCTGGTGGAGAAATACTGAACTAAACTTTAATATTTGTTTGTAATATAAGTCCAACTTAAATACACTAAGTCTAAAAATACTGCAATCAGTATTAAGAAATTCTATATAAAATGTAAAGACTGCTAAACCTCCAGACTACCATGAAAGGCCACGACCCTCCCTCACACATATATTTATTATCAGTTATCAGCTCTATTTATTACCAGTTATGAACTGTATTTATTATCAGTTATCAAATAGACACCAAGATCCATAATTTGTTTTGGTTATCACTTAAAGGTAGTTCAATGTTTTTATTCCACGTATATTACAATATTTGTATTATATGCATGTAATGAAGTATACTGCAGGCTGCCTAGCACAGTATCATATCTAATGGTTGTGGTAATGGTTACATGCATGCTGTTGAGCTGCACCTCTCTGGTCAGCTGCTGTCTTACAGTATTGGTATGTGCTGGCTGTTGTTTCAGAGGGATGTTGTCTGGAGCCTGTATGAACCCCGCCCGAGCCTTTGGTCCTGCAGTGGTTGCCAACCACTGGAACCATCACTGGATCTACTGGGTTGGACCCACTTGTGGTGCACTGACCTCTGTCAGCCTCATAAGGTACGTATAGTTCAGAATACAGAGGTAGTTTTTTTTGCTTTTTTAAACATTTCCACTCTCAACAGGCTTTCTAGATTTGTTGGTTATGTAATAAAACCTTAAGTTGGTTATAGTTAAGTAACATTCAATATGTTTGTGAGACCTCAATGATACACACATAGAGTTTACACTGAATGTAAAACTCCACGGGGGAACCTTTCATAATTAAAACAGTATGTTTGTGGTACTTTCCCACCCTGGGGGGTTTCAGATTGCAGTTTAAGTTAATAATATACATTGATCAGCCATAACATTATGACCACACTGATTATCTGGTTATCATTGCACCTGTCAGTGGGTGGGCTATATTAGGCAGCAACTGAAGATTTTGTCCTCAAAGTTGATGTGTTAGAAGCAGGAAAAATGGGCAGCGTGAGGATTTGAGTGACTTTGACAAGGGCCACATTGTGATGGCTAGACGATTGAGTCACAGTAGACAGGTGTATAGATAAGGGACTGGTTTAAACCTGAAAGCTCCATGGCTACATAGATTTAAAAAAAAAAAAAGTAATTTAGTAGTAATTGTAGCAAATTCCGTCCCCCTTTTCCACTGGACTTCAGTCTAACCTGACAGAGAGACAAAACTGCTCCTATGGCTCCACCCAATGAGCTCTAGCTTTATCACAGTCTGACCTCCTGTTAAATACGACCTGTTAGTCAACCTATTACTACTATTAGTACTATTAAATCTGATTATTAACCATGAATGGATTATGAGACAATGGGATAATAGGCATATCCATTTAAAATGCCCCCCACCCTTCCTACATTGGATCTATAGACTTATAGAGACACAAAACAATTGTCATTTTATGTCTTTTTGTACTTGTTTTGTGTCTTTTTGTAGTTCTTTTATGCCTCTTTGTAGTTGTTTTCTGCCTCTGGGCCTGTGCCCAATAGGCCCGTTCAGTAATCCAACTATGTTCTTTACATGATGTCATACACAGTGCTGTTTGAAGTGACCAATAATGACCAGTTCCCTAATTTAAGAATCACTCTTTTGCAGGTTTGTGTTTGGTGACAAGAAGACTCGAATTGTGTTTAAGTGAATGTCTAATTTATTAAAGAAGAGAGAGAAGACATCCCGACTGACTTAACAATTAGACTGTAAAATTTAAATATGTCAGCTAAATGTGTGTCCTATATATAATATTAGTCCTTAAACTAGCTATACTCCTACTCAATGCCATGTTTGTATTTCTGTATTCAATAAAGTGTTTGATGATATGATAGGGATCTGATAGCTAATCCTAAACTGGACTTTCATGTTTGATGATAATGCTGGAAAAGGTCTGCGGACATTTGATAATAAAGTCCTTACATACGATTTGATATGAATGATCGCACTTTCTGTTATCTGTTTACAATCTTTTTGTACTCATTGTTTGGGTCAAAGTCCTAAATAGAAAACCGTTCTTTAATAGCTTTATTACTGAAAAGACGGTACAAGGACAGGTCACTACATAAGACAATAAAGCTAGATGAGAATCATAAACTGGTGCTCCTAGATTAACTGAAACAGCAATAAGTTACAATAAAAAGCTTTCTAAATCCAGATGTATCTCATATATTCATCTTAAAATAATGGGTGAAGATGGATCATCTACCTTGCCAACCTATCTGTTCAAGAGACTGTAAGACTGTTATGTGAAATTTGAATATATGGAATTAAAGTTTGAATATGGAATGAAATCCTATGTGATCAGGTCACAATACTTTCTATACCTAAAGCATGTCATAATATGTGTAAGATATTCCTTTATTTGGTGTCACTGGTGGAAGTATTCAGATCATTTACATAAAGGTATACTCAAGTGAAAGCACAGATGTGTTATCAGCTAGAATGTTCAAAAGTAAAAGTATTGATTATGCATTACTCGTTGGATGGTGCTGTATGACACATACATATTATATCATAGTTCTGTGTGCACTATTTAAAGTAGCCTTTTGCTGTTTGAGGTGGAGCTGTTGGTAGTTTAAAACATTTCTGTCTTCAATTGGGTCCCACAGTTTTTTCCTTTAAACAAAAGGAAAAAACAAAATCAGTGCAGTAAAATATTTCTAACTTTATTTTGGAAAGTTGTCCAGGTTATTTGCATTGAAAATATAGATATGCTGAGACTATAATGACCCAATTATATACTATGATGCCTTGATAAGAAGGAATAAAGTAGCATTAAACAGAAAAGAAAAAATAAGTACATCAAAATTGTACTCACTGTCGGCTTGGTGTCTTGATGAAGAGCGTTGTGTAACAGTTCAGTCCAATTCTCCCTTTAGTGTACAATTAGGTTGATATCTGCTGACTGTCAAGGCCATAGCGTATAATTCATGTCATTTTATACAAATTAAAGTATTCGGTAACCCCTCCTGCTCTGAAGGTCAGCATCTGAATTGTTTTTTCTTATAGTTTTACATTTACTTTAGTTAAGTAAAAATACCAATACAACCATGTAAAAATACTCCATTACTTGTAAAAGTCCTGCATTTGTTCTTGATCATTAAAATGTACTGATTCTGCAGAATATATGACCGTATTATTTTTAATACTGATGCAGTAATACAAAAGTACTGTGGTAACTTCTAATCACTTAGGTAGTTGAGTGTAGTAGTTCCCAACCTAGGGGTCATAAATCTCAACAATCATTTGACCTATCTGGACCTTAAAAGGTTTAGATGGGAAATGTCTCTATACTGGAACTGCTCACAAATCATTAACATCTGAAATGTAACACAATGAGATACTGTGAGGGGTCACAAGCCAAAAAGGTTCGGAAACACGGGTTTAAACTCTAACAGTGTGTCGCATGGGGCGTCCTGACCACTGAGGACTTAACCTTGATGCATGGTGTAAAGTCTGTATTCCAGGTCTATCTTATCTATGTAGGTCACCTATAGCAAGCATGTGCATACGAGTACAGAAATTATGATGATTAAATTGCACATGATTGATCCCTAACTGATCCCTCTGACTGACATCAACCTTGAACAGCTCGTGCCTTGTTTTGAATCTTATCATTCTTTTATGAAAGGTAACTTGAGGACTCCTTAAAGGACAGGATTACCTGGCTTGACTCCATCAGACAGAGCTGGAAAGGCGTCAAAGAACCTGTTTGAGGCGTGGGTTGTTTTGATGTTATGGATTTTCACCTTCAGAACATGCTTCACCTTTGATGTTTTTATGACCTGTGATGCAATTCAGCAACAGTGTGCAGTCTGCTGTTGATGATTATAAATACCCAGAAAACCTTGCAGTGCCACAGTCCGAAAGAGGTGCAGAATGTCTTTGAGAATCATCCTGGAACAAAAGTCTCTTACAGGCAACAATGGGACTTGAGAAAATGGAAATGGAAGACACAGACTCTGCTCTGATGGAGAAGGGCAAGAAGCCGCCTGTGTCCAAACCTCCCAACAAATATGAGAAGCTGTTCCAGCCCTGCCTGGCCGAGATAGTGGGGACCATGTTCTTCGTTTTCATCGGCTGTGTGTCTGTCATTGAGAATGTGCCAGCGGCTGGACGGCTGCAGCCAGCCTTGGTGCACGGGCTGGCTGTGGCAGTGATGGTGGCGGTTATGGATAACATCAGGTATTTTGCGTAAAGAATAGAATGACATAAAGTCAGATGCTGTGTATTTTAATTTTTGCTTGCTTGCTTTATGTTTTTGTGTGCAACATCTTTGAATAATGATCAACCTCAGCCATTTGGTATATTTTGATATTTTGAGGGGAATGGGTCTCAGTGTCCCACCTGATCTCAACTTTTCTCTGCTGTCTCTTCCTCTAGTGGCTCCCATTTCAACCCTGCCTTCACTATTGCCATCTACCTGTGTGGGGGCATGGAGCTGGCCATGGTAGGACCCTACCTTGCCAGCCAGCTGATTGGAGGAGTTCTGGGAGCTGGAATGGCCATGGTCAGGTGAAAGTTCACTGCACAGTATTCTGATTTTTTCACACAAATTTTGAAATATTTTATAATTTATAATATATAATCATAATTCAAAAGTGACCATAAAATCTTTAATAATACAATTTTTAGATAATGACCCCTGCAGGTCGTTACAACAACGCCACGGGAGCAGCGTTTGATATCCTCAAGTCAGACAGTCAGCTGTCTGGAGCCATCTTTGGGGAGGTGGCCATGACCTGCTTGGTCACCATGGTGGTGCTGCTGGTGGCGGTCAACGGCAAGACAAAAAACCCGCTGGCTCCATTCCTAGTTGGCTGTACCGTCATCATTAACATCCTGGCAGGGTGAGATAAAGGGGGCGATGACCACAGTGTTTATTGTGTCCGCACTGTGTTAAACATTTACACCCAACTGGACCTGAACGTTGCAGTCAGTTGCTATATTCACGAATTGAGGATTCGCATATCTTGCTTCACAACCAACATTTAATTCAAAGTAAAAAAAAAAAAAAAAAGTTATAAAATAATGTTTCCCAAAGTGAAATAGTTAAAAAAAAAAAAATTTAAAAACAGCAGCCAACAACACAAAGGACATTAAAGGCGTGGTGGTAGAGATATCTCTCTAAAGATGTGTTTTTTAATTTATGTTTTTTTATTTGAAATGCACTATTACTTTCATTAAATTAATTTTGCATTTTTTTTTTTTTTTTGCAAATGTCTTACTTTATTCGATTGTTTCGAAATAAAATGCTTTTAAGTTAATGACTTAAAAATCAATTAACCAATACTTGAGGGACACGAAACGGAATAAAAAGATGTCAAATTAATTAGAATTAGAAAATTAAAAATGTTTAATCTTACTTTTAAATTTAATATTTTTTATTCTACCACAAGAATCTTCTTCAAATGATGTAACCAGGAGACTCGGTTTGACTGTCCTAACTAATATGAAAATGAATTTTAAATAACCATATTGCAGTTGTATCAAATATTCTAATTAATAATTAAACTTTTTCACTCGCAGGGGTGATGTATCAGGAACGTGTCTCAACCCAGCCAGGGCTTTCGGTCCAGCTGTGATGGCCAACTATTGGAGCTACCACTGGGTTTACTGGGTGGGGCCCATTGGAGGAGGTCTGGTGGCCGCAGCTTTGCTCAGGTAAGAGAAGCCAGATCAGATCACGTGGTTGGACGAATGAGTGAATCGACTGATATGAGAGATAACGCTCACAATGTCTCTCTTCTGTTGCAGGCTTATTCTCGGCGATGATAAGTTACGAATTGTTATGAAATCATAACAGCCCCTGGTGGGTGTTTATTGCCATATAAACGACAATAAACCTGTAATGTCTGTCTCATATACTTTAGATTCATGATGTTGGATGCTGTACTTTTATTTAATTTTTTTCATGTCTATCACTGTGTGGATTTTTCAGTATGAATACTAAAGATGAAAACATTATGATGGTCTCTTCGTTGCTTCCTCTGCCCATTAGAAAACGCATGTAGACATTATACTCTTACTGTTATGAGGAGACATAAAACACACAGTGGCAGTAGCAGTTTTGGGTGGCATGCAGTTTATTCTTTCATCTTTTGCAATGAGTGAGATGGTCGCATGTGGCAGACCGCGTGCCACTCTGTGGGCAGCTCAGCGGTATTTCTCGGACAGAGCCAGGGCCACGGCGGTCAGGAATTTATCGAAGGCGACGTGAGCCTCAGGGGTGAAGTCATTAGGGAACATGGAGGAGACCACCACGAGGACGCAGTGGGACAGGATCTGTGGATGGCAAAGGAGACAATTAGATAGCGAATATATGGTTTACACTGTAAAAACTTCAATGGAACAAGATAAGAGTGGGTCGATTCAACGTTACCCCCATGTGGCTTAAAATGTGGAATGCATGTGTGGTGCAAAACATGCTCCAAGTAAAATCTCCAAACTGGTGGATCGGCTTCAGAAATACAGATTTTTTTTTTTAAGTCGTTTAAAAGAAATTAAGATACTACGGCTGCACTCGTTGCAGCGCCAATGCGTAATTTACGCGTAAATCAGACTATACTTGTGCGTGAAAGTACCCATAAAACCATGTCAGCAGATCCTGGCATACGGTGAAGGTAAGGTAATCTCACCTTGAAGTTGGTCGGGTCCACCCTCAGCTGGAAGGCGTGCTGCTCGCTGAGCTCCAGCAGGCCGTTTGTCAGGTCGTCAATCTTGGACACAGCCAGATTGATTCCACCCATCACCTTCTTTCCGTGGGCCTTCACGGGGGCAGAGCCCGGGCTCATGTCTGGCCAGTGGGAGAAGTAGGTCTTGGTTTGCGGATAGACGGTGAGCATCCTGTGGAGGAGGAGATGTGGGTGTTATAAGTGGCGGGTATGTTGGAGAGCAAACTGAGAGTAAAACAAACATGCAGCCAACTGTATTATTTTCTTCCTTGGATTTTGACATGACATGCTCCAGTGGCGCAATCGGTCAGCGCGCGGTACTTATAAGACAGTAACCTGCAGAGTGATGCCGAGGTTGTGAGTTCGAGCCTCACCTGGAGCATCAGCCACTCCTTTGCTTGTGGACAGGTATGCTGACAATAACCAAATCTAAACTCTAAAACCCTCTCTAGTTCGCGTTTGTGCTTTAATAGTTAGTGTCTATGATCTGCTGCTTCTCAGTCAATTTTGCAATGCATTTAGATGTAGAGCAGCATAAACATTAGTTATAATTTATATTATCTAATGTCAGAAAAGGCCTACCTTTTTTTTTACAAGTAAACTAGTAAACAATTTAAGCAACAAAGAAACTGAACTTTTTAGTAAAACTGACCAAATGCCCCTGTTTGTGCGCCCATCGCAGGCTGTGATATCATTGGTCTTAGTCTTTCGTGAAGTACAAATCAATGATCGGCTGCAGAAATAAAGCAAAAGCATGCCATAAAACTACCACTGATATGAACCCGAAACGTGACACTTACCTGCTCAGAGCATCAGACCCGATGGCATCCGCGGACTTGGAGATTTTGGCCCACAGGGCCTTGACGGCAGCCTTGTCTTTCGGTGTCAAACTCATGTCGGTTCAGTTCTCTGTCTTTCTCTCTCCACCTGAATCGGACGGTGATCTCTGGTTAGTTTGGACTTGTGCTTAAATTCAGTTGGTTCGAGAGTCACACCCACGGGAACGAATGCCAAGCCACGTCCCCTGACGCAGATCGGACCCTTTCTCCCCGCCTGATAGAAACGAGTGGCCGGATGCCAGCTCTGAGAGGGGCTATCAGCTGCTCACATCGTGGGCGACAGTTGGCAAAAATATGATAATTTACTTATATTTTGTAAGAGTCATGTGTGGACGTATGGTTTGTTAGGAGTTTCTCCTGAGGTAAAGCAGGGGGGCATCCCGGGTCACAGGGGGTGGGAGCAGACACTCTGGCACACATCAATAAACCTGATCTCAAACATAATCAAATTAATTTCCAAGTTCACTCAACCATTCCAACCATTATAAGTTGGGAAGCATGTGGCAGCCAGGGTTTCAGAAATACTGGGATTTTTAGAACAGTCTCAACACTAATGCATTTTTAATATGACAATAATCACTTATAGGAAATAATTATATAATATAATAACTATAACTCGTAGATGGAAATTGTCCATCTGTTTTGAAATGACTTATTTACAGCTCAGTTTGTTATTGCACTAAAACCACTTTCACTGTCAAACACACTGAGTAGAGGAATACAACTGCAGCTATCGTCCAGCTTTAGCCCTAAAACACATCATACGTGTTCTGACTCTCATTACTTATGTAATGAAGATAATGACTGAAAGTGTTCCTCTAGAAACGATTTAAAGAAGTTGTATCAAATTGTTGAAAAGTTATAGGCCTAATAAATAAAAATTATACCGATAGGCTACATAATACGGCCTTTCAATAAGAAATAAAATACTGTAAATGTAATTCTTATGTGTAATACAATCAAACGAAAAGTTATTTCTCATTATTAATCAATGATTTATATCGATAACTGAGGTATAGCTGGACATTTTGGGTCATGATCACCGGACACAGACTTTCTATCTATAATATATATATATAACACATGAAGGCAGCATTACAGAGGAACATCTTCAGCAGCACTCAGAAGAAACTGACCTCCCTCTCTCGCATACAAACGCTCACATTCATTTAGGACATATATGCCCTGATGCTCAAGGCCCGGCAGGGGCCACAGACAAAGCTGCTCCCGTTCACTGTAACTTTATATTATGTTAGATTATTTCCCACAGTGAATATGTCTGCCCCTGAAAACGAGCAGATACTCCTAATTGAGTCTGTGCGCAAAAGTTTGGGCACGCGTTTGACAGCACATGTCCCCGTGTGTAACCGCGTAGATACGTGTGTTCAGTGTGTGTGTCAGGTGGAATGCAGGAAAGGTATCACCAGGCCTATCATTTATGGCACTGAGAGGTTGGCTTTATAAATAAATCTAATATTAAATTATGATTTGGGGATTATGACGCCCGTGGGTGCAACCTGTACTGTAACACAGTGCTGACTGATCTTGCAGTCAGTCTTGCCCCTCACCCACCGCTCTGAACTGTACGTGCGCAACTCACACACTTAGCCCACGTCACATAGTGTGAGGTACGCATGAACGCAGAGCTCTGACGAGATAATGCCATAACACCATAACCTACAACTACAGTGTTAGCAATTCTTCACTTGAAATATGAAAGAAATATACAGGATGCAGTTTATTGAAAATGAAAAAAAAAAAAGCAACATTTTCATAAAGAAATCATTATTTGGATTTAGAACACTTTTATTATTTATTGACTAGTTCAATATTTTTCATTCAAGTGTAAGTTCCTAGTTATTTGAACACTGCAGGCCTGTACAAGATTTACGTTAGTAATGATTTTAGACTAAATGAACACAAGCCATAAAGTTCATTTTGGGCGTTAAATTTTAATCATACAATTTTCTAATAACATTTTATTCAACAAGCTTGTTTTGTTAAAACACTACACATTTGGTGAAATTTGATTTCGACTTCGATTAATCATTTTCTAAAAAATTAATAATTAGTCTTATCGCGCCGCAGCTGTGGAAGCCCGACAGGATTTATCAGTGATTTAATAATTTTATTTTTAATCCGGCATTTTTGGCTCCAGCCATAAATGTATTTCCTATCAAGTGGAGAAAATAGCGCTCACACCCTTTATCACCGGCCTCAAGTATTTTCTTAATCAAAACATAAGTGAATTCTGGCAGTGGGTGCCTGGGTGGGGAGGGGGTGCTGCTGGAGATAACACAAGGGTGGTTTTATAGATAACACTCCACTGCTTGGCAAAGTCAGTGACATTTGAAATGTAGTCTAATAAACACGCCCACACACACAAAAAAAACTTTCTATATTTCATTTGAGACTCTAATTGTTTTTATACCTCTATGTTTCTATATTGTCCACACACTGGTTCCGATACAGGTTCCTGCATCATCCTTAATATCACCCCAAGCATGACTGAAAAGCTACTGCTTTAACTTCAATAAAGGATGCTTTCTGTAAAATAACGACAAAGTAACAAAGTCAGAAGACCTCAGTTAAGCAGTTCAGGGTTGGGGTTAGTTCAGACGAGGCCCATCCTGCAGGTTCAATTAAAGGAGCAGCAGAACGAACAATAGTAGGAAAAACTTCAATTTTAAAAAGAGTTGAATGTGCAGTTTGCCCTGGTTTTAGGTTGTGTGTGGGTGATGATTCATTTAATGTATTAATGACAAGAAAACGACCTAATCTGCATAGTTTTTCCTTCTTTTCCTTCTTCATTCTTTTTTCCTTCATACATGTTCCTTCTTTTTAGGTTTAGCCTGAGAACATATTGGACTAAACTTTAACTGAGCATGAAAGTCGACTTTTGCATCTTTGTAAATCTGTAATACTATTAAACCAAAACATCAAAACATTCCAGAAACTTCTGGAGGAGTCTGCAAGTTTATCTCAGACCCTTCATCTGCAGCCTATCAAAGCTGGCCTCTCCTTGAGGGCGGGGGGGTCTTTGACACGTTTAAATAGAGGGTGGTCGAGCTGAAGCAATATTCAGCCTTCTTTTTCGAGCCTGAACAAACAATAAACAAGAGCCACCATGGTTGAGTGGACTGAGCAGGAGCGCGGCATCATCACCAGCATCTTCTCCAGCCTGGACTATGAAGACATCGGCCCCAAGGCTCTGTGCAGGTATGGAAAAACCCAGCTCCTGACACCCCATCATGCACTTTCAGGACTTTATCCCATGCTGAATTATCGGTTGTCTCCTCCCCATGCAGGTGTCTGATCGTTTACCCCTGGACTCAGAGGTACTTCGGCGCCTTCGGCAACCTCTACAATGCTGAGGCCATCAAGAGCAACCCGAACATCGCAGCCCACGGCGTGACGGTGCTGCACGGTCTGGACCGGGCTGTGAAGAACATGGACAACATCAAGGCCACTTATGCCGAGTTGAGCGTCCTGCACTCCGAGAAGCTGCACGTCGACCCCGACAACTTCAAAGTAAAGCCTCTCTCACCTTCAGCAGTCAGCTCACACGACCTCGCAGAAACTCACATATGTTTTGGGATATAAAATGCAGACATACCAAAGAGAGTTTCCCTGCGCATAATGTCAAAATGTATCTTCAAATCCTGTGCACACGCACAAATATTTAAAGTTTCAATATGCAGTTTTCTTGGATGCCAAATCTATTTATGTAGTTTTATATGAAAGGCATTTAATGTTTTTTTTCCTCTTCTTATAGCTGCTGTCTGACTGCCTGACCATCGTCATCGCCGCCAAACTTGGAAATGGCTTCACACCAGAGACGCAGGCCGCCTGGCAGAAGTTCCTGGCCGTCGTGGTGTCTGCCCTGGGAAGGCAGTACCACTAAGCCCAGCAGCTTCCACATCTGGACACCCAAAGGAGACCTGACGTCTGTTTACATGTGTCACGTGTTTCCTCAATAAAGAAATAAAAGGCACACTGAAGCAAAGTTTCTTGGTTGTCCCTATTTTGGTTCCTTTATGCGTGCGCAATTACGCACAGCCACACCGAGCTCCGGTGGTGATTGGGGAAGGTGCGAAGGAAAAATGACAGAGCCTAATAAGAAATTGCCACAATTACTCTATAATAAGGTTATAATGAGCTTTAAAAGAGTCAGTCATAGTGAATTTCTAACCTACCAACCCACCGTGGTTTAAAAATATGGCATTTATGTATGTTAACGTTAAGCGCTGTGTATAGTCAGTGGCGTACTCTGGCTGTCTGAGGGGCAAAAAACAGCTGCTTGAGCAGCAGCAGAAAGTCATGATGCATTTATGGTGAAACAGTTCCAAACCCCGGTTAAGATTTAAATTGTTTTATTGTTATTATTTATAGATTAACCTCTGTAATAAAAACGCACAGGGAAATATCAATTATTTAACCATGGAGGTAATGAATTATGTCAACTAATGTTATAGCACGAAGGGCAGCCTATGTGGCAGTGTTTTTGTTGCAGGGACAGTTTACACTGATAAAACATTGCTGTAAGTGAGTTAGAAGAGAGGTTATTTTTCTCCTGTAGTCCCTGGACGGATGTTACGGTTAAGTCACCCTAGAAATAGATTATAAGATTAAAATCATAAAGTTAAAATAAGCTTGCAGAACAATAATAAAAAAAACATTTTAAAATTAACAGAAACACGATGCTGGACACCCTTACATTACATTTTCAGGTTCAATTTAAAAACATGCAGCGCCGAGGCTCATAATGCAAAAGCACATACAAAACAGTGTAACGTTTTCTCCACTAAAAGGGCACATAAAGGGCACTTATCCCGTTTTCTCGCACACCGGGCCACCGTAGAGGGCACTGAATAATGTATTACACTTTTCTGTGTTTTTCTTTGAACCCCCGAGCCTACCAGTGGATATAGTAGATGGAGCCTTTGCTATCTCGTTTGCAAATCATTGGGGGAAAAAATTAAAGTCTAAATAAACGGTACACACGAGGATATTCACACAATAACAGTAAGCGTTACTCTCTAAAGGCATCTCTTGGATTGTTGTAAGGTTTTCGGTGTCAGCTGAGGACAAAGTAGACTTCAGTCTTGATGTCGTGGTTTTTACGTGTGACGCTTGAACTCATCACGCACTGGGATTATCTGAGCCTGCAGGTCAGAACAGATAAAACTGGTCTTGGTCTTGGTTTAAATTCAGCAACCAAGGATTTTTCTTCTCCTTTTTTTAATTCATTAGACACTCCCAAAAGGCTGTGAGGTAGTACTGAACAAACACTGCGGTGCAAATGCTCGTTAAATGCAGCAGGTGGCGCTGTGTGCATGTCTTGATGAAAGTGAAATAAGTCTTGGCTTCATTCAACTTCATTGGAACTTTCATCAATGTGTATTTGTAAGTCTAATCATGTTATCCCAGAATCAAACCAATGCAGACCTACTTATTCAGAGTAAACGGCTATGTGTTTGATTAGCTTATTGACTAGTGTGTATCTTCTTGTGATGATTTCATGGATTGTCTTGACCGTTAAACTGAGCACGGTGAGCAGTTTTTAATGGAGCAACTAGGAAATTAGATCCCAAAGTTGTATGCTAAGAATGTGACATTGCTGAGTCGTGTTCGCTGTTAATTTCAGCACCAGGGACAGCTCCGAACTCACTACAGCCAGTCACTTTCAGCACCAGGGACAGCTCAGGATTCAATACAAGTTTATTTCAGCACCATAGACAGCTCCCTATTAAACAGGCTAATTAACATACCATACATTTCTAATAGTTTTTATAATGCAGAAGAGGAGAAATGAAAACATTAAGAGGACAGATATCATGAAAACCCAACAATGTGCATGTTCAATCTATTTTCTTGAAACAGTAAGGTACAGAATTATACTGTAAAATAAACCATGTATCACCAGAAGGAACAGCTTTAATGTGGATGTTAACTTAATGTCTCCTTTTAAATGTGACCCCAATGATTTATTAGGTGAAATTATCTTCAAGGTGACAAATATTCCTTTTTGTCGTTTTCCCTGTTTAATGAATCCATTATTGGATTAAATACGATGCCAAACATGCTTCCACAGACTCGCCTGGTAGCAACAAGATGTGGATGTGCAGTTACATATTACATTTCCACAATGACTACTTGCATTGTAGCCTTCTCTCTAAAAAAAAAATAAAAATATATATATATATATATAGACACACACATACGTAAGTGTATATATATATATATATATTTTTTTTTACAATTTACTGCTGATATGCATAAGAGTTTTAGGCACAACATTTATTTTTGCCCAATTTTCCACTGGTTGGCTTGAAAAATGCTTAATCAAGGAATTTACTCATCATTATACACTTTATGTGTAACAAAATTTAAGTTTGCAGTTCTTTTATGCTACACACAAACAGATAATCAAATTCATAGAATAACAAAAACATAAATAAAAGGCAGGTAATAGTGTACGTTCACTATAAGTAAACATATAAAGTCATATAATATGTCACTGCTTTAATAAGGAAAGCAAAATTTAAATATAATATATATAATATAATACCTCACATTGAAAATGTTTGACATGAAACTGAAGTAGTCCTGATTGTACATTATTATGTCTGACACATCTGCCAGATTGTACCTATTCATCTCATCATGAAGAGTTTCTTTTGGTCAGTCTGGAGAGCTGACATACAGTATGTGTCCCCTTCGACTTTCAACTGTGAGTGCTCTTGATGATAAAAGGCTGTGAAGAGAAAAATAGAAATACATAACTTCTGTAAGACTGGTAATAAAAAAATATACATGTATATCAGCAAATTAGTTTTTTTCTCACCCGTTCTTTGGGTATATGAACACGCCATCACTGCAGACGGCATCTTTCACAGGATCGTCCATCTGACACCACAGCCATGAACAGCCCACACTGTACGAGACAGAGAGGAGAGAGAACCGTGGATACAGAACATACCTACTGACAGCCGCAGTGTAATCATCTGGGTAAACCTCATTATAACTAACAACAGGGACACAAATTCAAGTTACCTGCCTGGTCTTGAGAGACTTGACTGATGTCTCTCCGCAAACTCCTGCATGTCTGTCAGGCTGCACAGACAGGTCTTCTGGTGCCATACTTTAGCTCAGAGGTTCCTCGTACTCTTCTGGCTCAACCTTTACTGTCACAATCTCTGTTTCCACAGACTCCTCCTCTGACTCCGACTTCACAGAAGACTCCCCTGGCTCGTACTCCAGAGGCTCCTGATATGACTCTGGGCTTTAACAAGCAAGTGTAGAGAAGAGCAAATAAATCATACGTGATATCCAACAGTAAACAAAAGTGTGTGCTGTCTCTTGAGGTACCTGTCAGCGGCCACGGCACTCTCAGTCTCGTTGTTATAGTTGCTTGGGTCGTCATCAGAATACGAGCACGGGTCGTATCTAAACCTCTTGACTGGTGTGTCGTTTACAAAATCAAGAGAAAACTCAAGTGTAGAAGTGTCACATTCAACACTCCTGTGTGGGGCCCTGGCCTGTACAGCTGTGAATAAACCACACAAATTAAATGCTGAGATTAAACAAAAAGAGCAACATTAGTACAGAGGTCCCTCGCATAATTAATTCAATTTAGTGGCCAATATGTTTTGTACGGTCAATTTTAAGGACTTAAAATGAGCGTTGGCCACAATGAGAGAACATTAAAAACACACCTGCTGGGATTAAATGCAGAATACCATCTGTACTTCAGTGTTAGATTAATAAATCATCTAAAATAGCAAATAACAAAAGGGTTTTTAGTATTCCGGTGCCCAAAACTGGTGTCTTTATGAGTTAACCAGATTACGAACTGACTGTACATCTTACCTTTACTTCTCTTGAAGGGCTTCCTGTTGGCTTGTGTTGAGACGTTATGTTTTCCAATCTGAACAGTCTGGCACCTGACGTGGTTCACACATGGCTCCGCTCCACAAAAAGCATCCACGGTCCTCACCTCAGTCTGGCAACCCACATCTTTAAGGACTTTGGACTGAGGTAAACAGAATATCAGACCATCATAATAAATCTACAAAGTCACACAAAAAGGAGCCAGAACTTTTGACTCTTTCCTTGAACCACTGGCAGAAAAGTGCCCGACATAATTAGATATGATAAGTTACAATATATGTTATATGTTATGTTACTTGTGCAATATGTTTTGTTGTTAGTATTTATTTTTAATGATAGGGGTATTTTATTCTGTTTATTCTGCCTTACCTCTATATGCTTTTAATTGTTAGGATTTTATGTTTTGCCTAATGCCTCCTGAAATGTTTTTAATCCTGGTTCGGACCATGTAACTTTGATTTAAAAAGTGCTGTCGAAATAAAGTTTACTATTATTGTTGTTGTTGTTGTTGTTGAAAGGATACAAAATGCTATAAAGTTGAACGAAATGATAGAAGAATAAATACAATCCAACTTAAAAAGTTAAAGGCGCTCCAGCCCTGCTAAGTAAATTAGCTTGAGACTCATTTTCAGCTCTTACCGGCCGACCCTCCGGTGGATTTGGAAGCGCATCGTCGGTGAGGTGAAGCCGGACAGCGAAGCCCATCTGGGCCTGGGTGTAGTTGGTGAAGCACTCCGGGGAGAAGTGGAGGGCGCAGACTTTGAGCTTGGAGGTCCGAGAGTCCTCCGCCATGCCGAGGATCTGCAGCCACCGGAGAGCCCGCACACGGTCAGTCGGGAAAGAAAGCAGCTTCGTGGTGCTTTTACAACCCGGGAACGAACATGTCATCACCATCCTGCGAAACCCTTGGAGAAGACTTGTGCTAACTAGCTAACCTAGTAGCTAGCTAGAAATCAACACCGCAACTGTTGCTGTCACCAAAACTTGGACGAAGTGAGCCTTAACACGGAAACAACGATACAGTAGACTCATTTGGACACGTAACTCTTAGTAGATAGTCATAAAAACACCTATCAAATGCACTTTTGTAAAAGTTTTAGATATATATTCCATAATTTTGAACATCTATCGAGTTGGTTATGATTTCTTCTTCTAGGGCGGTCGCTTCCTTTGTATTTATTGGCGGTAGCAAAACTTCTGGCTGCATTAGCGCCACCCACTGGACTGGAGTGTAAAAGCACCACACTGTAGAAACACTGTAGCCTATTATAAGCAGTGGTGGTGACTTTATGCCCCCATTTTTTAATTTAAAGCGGCTGTCCAGCAAAGGATCAACGCCCTGTGTTATAAACAGTGACATCTATGAGTACTTTTGTATATTTAGTTCACCCTAAAATGGGCCAGTAGTAGTTGACTTCAGGCAGTTAGGATCATTATGAATTTAACATTAGACACAGAAGATCAATACTGGCCCACAGACTACAGGGTGAGATAACTATATTATTATGCAAGTATTCCTTACTGCACCCACTCCGAGTCATTAACTCTGTCATGCAGCTGAGTATAATATTATCTTACCAAATGATGGTGCTGTTGCAGTATATATAACCCAGGTCAGTCTGCTGTTATTCTGCTGCTGTCCAGCAGGCTATACCATAGACAAGACCTGTGGGTTGGCCATGAGTTTGGCCACTGATTAGCACTGCATATAAAACCCAGAACAAAGTCAAACAGCATGAATTTGATTTCTTGTATTCCCACAAACATTAAAATGCCCCAGCATTAAATTACTGAAAGCTCACTGTGAGGGATTACTCGTCTGAAGCAAGTTTTAAGTCTCAGAAAGAGAGATACCTTCAAATGAAAAAAACAGTCTAACTACTATATGGTATGCTTTAAAATTGGTCAGCAGTACATCATTTGTATAATAATGGGATGTCCTTCCAGGCTTTACAGGGTAATACGACGCAGCAGCAGGAAAGGTGTTAAATTGCACATTTTTATTATTACAAAACATTGCATTATAACAACCACACATACATAAATATTGTATTAAATATCATACGGCATCATAAATAGTTCATATACTTCCTGAAAACAGGTGGCTGGCTCTCATCTGTATTTCTCTGCGAGCACAGCTGCGAAAGCTGACAGGTACTTGTCCATTGCTGCGTGTGCAACTGGTGTGAAGTCGTCGCCCATGTGACAGGCCAGGGTAACGAGCATACAGTGTGAGAAAAGCTGCAGAGAAGAGAATGGTTTGTTATTGACGAAGGACTCAATGCTGCATCAGCTGAGGCTCAGCAAAAACTAATAAAAATCTTTAAAAAAACATATTAGGATGTCAGTATAATTAGGGTTTAAAGTGTTTTATGAGGCTTTCGCCTGCAAATAAACTAGTTTGTACAATGAGTCATGTGACCCGCTTAGACTGCCAATTGTACATTACTTTCCAGAAGTAACATGAAGCTGTAGTTTAAAGCATATATAATGGTGGCATATTACATAACATGTCATAAAATATATGACTCCTGATTCTTTTGTAAACCTAATATTCTAAATGTAACTCATGTCAGTGTTGTAATTAAAGTCAGTTTCTTCTAAATATCTGACACTTATACTGTCACAAAAGCACCACTGACAACCTAGTGACAAATTCAGATATAAGACTGAATACTCAGAAAACTCACCCCCAGCCCCACTCTCAATCAGATAAACTGTCCAAAGTGCTCCAACAAGAACATAGCAGACACAAGGGAACCCCTGCAGCTGTGTGTTTATCAGTGAAGTAATTGTGTTTCCAAAAGACCAAAAATCTCCTCTGATACTACAAAACAAAACCTTGGTTAGTGTCATTGGTAACACCTGTGTTTACACCACTGTTTCAGGTCAAAATGGCTGCTGTAAAAAGGTCTGTTATATTATGTATATGTTAAATTTGTGTTTTTATGGGAAACAGAAATAGATATGCTCTGCAGTAAAATGCAAAGGTGTATTCCACAATATTTCGTGTTCCCAGTCAGTATTGTATATCTCCATATACGGAATATAATGTTAAATGCACATTAAGCTACATGTTGAGAGAAATATTATAGACATGTTGGTTTTGAAGCTGTAAACAGCTGCTGTCAGTAGAGTTTGATCTGATATGGGCATGAGATGATGTCATTTCCACACCACTGAAAACTCTATGAAGAACTTGTGAGTGTTATTATCACCATCAGTGGAACTGATGTTCTAGTAGTGGCACCTTGAAGTTGGTCGGGTCTATTCTGAGCTGGTAGGCATGCAGGGTTTGCAGGGGAGCCAGGTTTACGGCCAGCTGGCTGATGTCTTGCGCTCCCTCTGCTATAGCCAGAACAATCTTTTTCCCATGAGAGAGCAGGTGAGCGGAGCGAGGACTGATGTCTAGATGGGAGAAGTACGTCTTGGTTCCTGGGAAAGTGGCAAACATCCTGTGGAAGAATTGGGAAAAGTGCTGTAATGATCAGTGGAGGAATGTAACTAAGTACATTTACTCAAGTATTGTACTTAAAGTACAAATTTGAGGTGCTTTACTTGAGTATTGCTATTTTATTGTATTTTATACTTCCGCTGCACTTCATCTCAGAGGCAAATATTGTATGTTTTAGTCCACTATTTAACTATAAAGTAGTTCAAATGAGCTTAACCAAAAACATGGTCAGCAGTAAAATACTATGTACACATAAATGCAGCAGTAATCCAAAAACAAGTGAACAGTGAAGTTGCAACTAACTGAACACAGCTCGCGTCTGTATTTGACAACATGGAATGGGACAGGGGTGTGGAGTGTGTAGAAGAAACTATGTGAGAGGCCCTATGTACAACCAGTGTAAGGTAACGAAAACACAACAATTCCTACAGTTTGTTCTGGTGATTATACACTAATGAAAAATATACCTATGAACATTATATTCCATTTCTGACAACAGATCCTCCTCAATGTTACACACTGGACCTTTAAGTAACGGATCTGAACACTTTTGTCATTGAAATACAAAAACATTAGCAATGGAAACTGAGTCTGGCCACTCCTTTAAGTGCTTCTCATTGATGCCATCATCATCATCAGTGGACTCACAGCTCACTCATTTGAACATTTCACTGATCTTGGATCAGTGCCAGCATCTAGAAACCACAACCTGAAGTTTCCGAGTAAACCATCAACATCTGAGTCATTTTAATTTACATGGTGCAACGCTCTCACATTGGATTCATTCATATAAACCAACTGCCAAACCAATAGTTAATAAATAATTCACCAATGCTTTGTAACCATCAAGTCTGAGGTTATAAATGTCACAAACTTATTAAAAAAAAGGTTTTAAAAAAACATAATTTTTTCACTGACGCATGCTGGTTCAGCAGAGCTCATATAGCTCTTCATACCTATATTGAGCCTAATTGTTTGTTTTTTGTCATTGTGATTGAAGCTTTAACATTTACAAACAAACAAAAACCAGACTTTTGTCTGTATCAGCAGTTTATTTCAAACCCACAGAAAGTTTCTATGTTGGAAATGTCTTATGAACCTACCTAAGAAGCGCATCTGACCCAATATCGTCTGCCACAGGAGTCAGTCTTCCCCATATTTGTGCAATGAGGTCTTTCTCCCTCTTTGAGAGCATTGCAGCCAAGAGAGTGAGGTGACTTCCCAGCGGAGGTCACAGTCAGATTCACACCAGGCGACAACGATGTGTGCGTAAAAGCTGTTAATCGACCATTTTATCACTTCACTGATGGCCGCTGAACGCAGAAACGGACGCAGAGTGAAAAGGAGATGAAGTAATAATTCCTTCCCTGTGTGGAGAAACCGAGGTGTCTTGTTGTTCCCCCCTCCTCTGCGTTATCGGAGCGCAGCCGGGGCAGGGTGGGGGCTCCGCACTACTGCGCTATCTGCTGCTGTATGTGCGTCACACTGGATGTTTCTACCATATCATTCATGTGGCTGACCTCAGTGCAGCTGCAGAAGGGGGGTTCTTCTGATGCTGCTCAACTTATTTTTGTGTATTAGGGATTATAGGGATAATAATGTTTCAATAGGTAAAGTTCATTCTCATTATTTCCTTGAGTTATAACTGCTAGTTACTTATAACTCCACCTCTTGTGTATAATGTCTTATTCTACACTTTGACAAGGAGGAAATAGTCAAAATGTGTGTCAGAGGCTTCATTGCAGTAGATATATTGCAGTGTGTCAAGGGCTTGTTTCTGATGAAGTCTCTCAGCTGCTGCTATCTGCAGCTCCATAAGCTGCTGGACAGTGGGTGTGAGGCCAGCCTGCATCAGATAACCGCTTCTGTGAGGACCATCAAGCTGCATCTCCCAGTGGACTTTACCTTTTGCTGTAACACAATATGTGTCTTTTATTTATGTATTTCAACTGAGAGCATCCTGCAGAGGAGCCAGTGAGCGGAGCAGGATCAATAATGACTAGATTTTGTTCAACAACAACAGGATCATTTGATTATTTGTCAAATATCAACAGATATTAATTTAGGAATGTGTGAATGTCCACCAATATCAGCTGATATTATGCTCTTTAGTGGTACATATTTCCGAACAAGGTTACAGTTAATCACATTGTTACAAATGCCACATGGTGAGCCTGTCTACTGGGGGCCCCTGTGGGTCTGGGGTTGTCTGGAGCAAGTGCCCTTTGCCCCACATTCATGATCTGGCCTTGATTTTTAGGCCCAGGTTTAGTCTGGAGCTGCATTAAACAGGCTAGTGACAAACTGATGAAGCACTCTTTTGTCACTTGGACTAGGAAATGTAAAGACTTAGCAATGTAACATAATATATAGGCTATAAATGGAGCTGTGCAGTCGAATTGATTGACTGACCTTTTTCACAGCAGCCATTTTGACATGAAATAGTAGGGTAAACACAGGTGTTACCAATTATACTAATTAAAGTTAAAGTACTTCTTTTAAATCTGATTTTAGGAAAACTGTATTATTGGATATTATGCATATGCATAAAATCTTAGTTAAGAAAAAGTTCACAGTATCACAGTCCCTGTAACATCCAACATCATAGCCCTCAGTTTACAGCACTGCAATCTAGCTGCTGCTGGGGAGGTAAACACAAAAACTGATTCAGTGTTTTTGAGAATTGAAACAATATCACAAAAAAAAAAAAAATTACTGAGATACTCAAGTGAATCAATACTTTCTTTCCATACCATTCAGGTCAAACAGAGTCAGTGTGATGCCATTGTGCTGGCTGGCTGCTGTAAAAAAGGTCTATTCAAGCAGTTGCAGGAACAACAAATGTCAGGTGTTTTTTATGAGTAGAAGGTTGTTTAAGGATGCCTCTATGAGAGAGTCAAAGGTTGGGGTGGGTAAGAGAAGGAAGTCTGTGCCAGGGAGGTTATCAGATGGGAACCTCCCATCACCCCCCAGCAGGCTCTGCAGCCATTATGATGACCTTGCACAACCCCCCACTGTTACCCAGTGGAGTGATGAAAACTGACTCAGCATAACGAGGAGGTCTCATGTCCTCACATTAAGAAAACTGCAGAGTCATGCTGTTTTGTCTCAAAGTGGTCGACTGGTATGATATAAAGTAAGAGGTAAGCATTATTAACCAGTACTTTGATTTGATAAAAAAAAAAATTCTATTGTATTTCACTCTTTTACATTACTGAACATTATTAAACTATTATACTCATTTTGTTGTTTTATATTGTATTGTATTGTATTGTATTGTATTACTTTATTAATCCCACAACGGGGAAATTGCCTTTTCACAGCAGCATTTTACGTGAAATAAATAAATACAGATATAAAAAAACTATTGTAAAGTGGTAAAGCTATGGTATGGTGGTAATTTGAAAATCAGAAACTACAACATTGATCAGGTGTTGTAGAGCTGCTGTAGGAGCTACTCATGGACCCCACAGCGTCATGTAGGGGGTGAGAGGTGTTGTCCATGATTGATGTCAGCTTCACTAACATCCTCCTCTCACCCACTTCCTCTATGGAGTCCAGAGGACAGTCCAGGACAGAGCTCGCTCTCCTGATCAATTTGTTGAGTCTCTATAGGTGGTAGGTGTTTAATGCTATACATATGCCAAACATCCTGTATGTGCAGTTGCCATTCTTGTGAAATAAACAAACTTATTTTCTTGAAAGTAACTTTTAATGTTGAATATTTGCACTAAAAAGAAGGTTAACGAAGAAAAAAAATCCTTGCGCATTAAGTGGCTTTTGAAACTGAACAGAACAAACCATTTTGAATGAGTGATGAGAAGCTGACTGTCTTTTCATGAGTCATCATAGAGTGACTTGTTTGAGAGGTCATTTTCAGATTTTATGTGTTGTTGTGTGACCTCACCTGCTGCAGGTAAAACCTCACTGCTCCAGGTGAGGCTTGAACTCACAACCTCGGCATCACTCTGCAGGTTACTGTCTTATAAGTACCGCGCGCTGACCGATTGCGCCACTGGAGCACAACACCACTGTCCCACTATCTTGATTATGCCCACACTACTGATAGGCCTTGTCAAGTTAAATTTGGGTGGAGCTGCTGGGAGTTTACTGAGGTCACCACCATCAGAAAAGATAAAGATTGAAGTTTTCTCTCCCCTGAACAGAATAAAAAAATTAAAATATAAAACAGGACTCCACAGCAAGTGCACATCCACACTGTCATCAAGTGGAAACAGCGGTGTAGGTAAACCAGGGAGGGTGTCGGTCTCTCCAGCAGTTAACTTTTGTTGTCTTGTGAACCATTTAACCGTTTGTTCCTTCCTTTTCTTTCACTTTGTGGAGCAGGGAGGGAGGTTAGTCCCCTGGGCGAGATGCTTTCACTGCATGTTGTGGTTAAAGGTGCTTGGACACTCCACTAGTCTGTCTATTTGCTGTGTTGCTGTGAAGCACTTGTGGTGGTCAGTACTTGAAGTTCTCTTAGTTTAAAAATCAAACTTTCTTTAAAAAGTGTTTAAAAGTAGTTATATCTATATATACAACATAAGGTTGCAATGTGTCTATATATATGTCCAATACAATAAAACACTTTGACAGAGGTCATTCTGCAACCTTAAGTGTACTTTAGGTACATTGTGCTGCTAATACCACTTCCACTGAAGTAAATCATAAAAGCAGAACTTTTACTTGTAATGGAGTATTGTTATATTGAGGGAGTACCCACATTTACACTGATCCATCAGTGGGTCAGTTTATAGAACTTTATGATGAAGTAATTGTTTTCCAAAAGCTGCTGTTCTCATCTGTTGACTGGAATCATACTACAAAAAACTGCCACTTAATAAAAACTTCTTTATTACTCCACAAGGTGGAGCTGTGAGGTAGAGAGTTATGTTTCTTCTAATACCACAGGATCTTTCATGATATTCAGATTCTGCAATATATATTTTGCTGATGTAGTTCATGTTAAATCAGTACTTAGGGATATGGACTTAAGGATGAAGATATATGTTTATGTGTGATATTTCCTGAAGAAACTTCAGAATTCACAGTTTATTTTGTTTGTCAAACAAATAGAAGAACAAACAAGACTTATAATTACTCCGGTAAAATTCTGATCCAAATATTCTGTCACAGCATTGTATATTGGTTTTGGACTGGACTTCACAGTGTTGTTAGCGGGTTAATTACATGCCTGAAGAAAGTATTTCATATTTTCAATTTAGTGTAGTTTGATTTATTGTTGTGGCCACGAGTTACAATCACTGTAATCCATCACAGTGATCATCTTCTTCCTCCAAAGGTTACACTGTCATCATGTGGAAAATGACAGGCCTTTTTATTTTAAAAAGTCTGCACCACATTACCATGCTCAAACACCGCCAAAATAAAAACAGATACAGTCTTAAGTCGGGTGAATAGCTATTCTACTATGTCCCAAGGCTCTGCAATTTGAATTTTCATATGGAAATAATGGATTAACATTTATAATTAATAAATATAAGTTAAACACTTTAGTTTTTGTTAAATGGCCAGCACTAAGGTATACATGATTTGCTAAAAATGAGCAACAACATGCAAAAATATTAGTATGGTCCTTTTAAAATAACCAACCAGTATATGACTGTATTACATCTGTTCCTAATTTTTCCTCTGAACCTAAACCATTTATTAAAAAAAAGTTTAATATAACAGCAAGAATCAAAGACATAAGGTGGAAAAGGGTGATAAATTCCTCATTTGAATAAACAGATTTCTCTGTAAAGTCTATAAAAGCTTCCTAAAGCATGAAACGTACCTTTGCAAGTCTCTCCTGTTTTCTGCCGCAGCTGATTATCCTTAAAGCTTGTTTCCTGCAGCTACGCATTGTAATCAGTTTTTACAAAAGGAAAGCAGTTCTCTGTATGTCCTGCACGTAATGTGACTCTCTTTCAGTGTGCAACACAACAAAGAGCAAAGAGTGTTGCAGTAAATAGTATTTAGAAACAAGCCTTCATTGCATAAGATGCATTTAGGCAGACATTTGTATGTACGTATATATGCACCTGTGTGAAGTGAGTGTGTGTGTGTATTGTAAATGGTTTAACCTGCCAAACATCCTGAAAGTTCGGCTGACAAACAATAATCTAAAACTGAAACAAAAATGCACCAAACCTCCAAAGACACTCGACCCGAGCACAGGCGGTTTCCTCCTGTCTTTACTGGTAACTCACATGTATAAAAGCTCAGGCCCAGTCCCTCCCAGCACTGGCCGGTTTGTCAGAAAGTTTGCCAAGAGTGTTTCCTGTGCTGGTCTCCAGGACTTTAAAGCTGAATGTAACCGAGCAACTTGGACCTAAACAGGCAGAAGGAGGAAACACAGTCTCTCTGCAATGCTCAGGACACACAACAGACACAGATGCTTACCCATTCCTCACTTACACCTTCACACACACACACACACACACACACACACACACACACACACACACACACACACACACACACACACACACACACACACACACACACTCACTCACACCAATGATAGCTTTCTGGAAGGCTTGTCTGAAACTTTCCACATGAATCATGTATTTTTTTATTTAAGCATTCTTGTTTTAATTCAACCAGTACTTTGTGTTAAACAGGATGGGCTGTTTTGTTATTGTGTTATATTATATTCATTATATTCATATAGATTTCTCAGCTCAACCCTAATATCAACCTAAAATAGATAATGTAACAATCACTTTGCAGAGCCCAAATCACACATGAGGAGTGGAGTTACAAATGGCCAAAATCATGACAAACATATCAAATGGTGAGTCCTGTTTACCAAGCTGAGCAGTTATTGCCCCTGTCACTGAAGCTAACAGGTAAAGGTGGCACATGTGACTGACGACATTCCCATCCCATGACACCTAGCCTGTAGTTTTCGCGCAGGTCTTTCTCACTTGCCTATGTAAGAGTGAGTGGCTAATGGTAGTGCTCCATCCAGTTACCCCACTCCCAGTGTACTACTAACAGACATTAAGGGGGGAAGCAATGCTCCTATGATGCTATTAGTGAAAATCTCCACTTCTCCCAAGCTTGATCTTTCCCTTCCATATACACACTATGCACATTTCTGCATTATGTGTATTCAAAATTAAGTTAAAATACCTAAAGGTAGCAAGGTTTTTAGTGATGCTCCTTGTTGCTTGCAGAGATCAAAGCAGTAAAAACATACTGTATCTCTTTTACATATGTGCACACACACATCTGTTTCACTAGCAGTGGTAGAGCTATTGCAGAAAACCAGATGCTTTTTTAAATTAAACTGGTCAGAAATACAGATAAGTGTCTCATTCTTTCTTTCTTTGCCTTTCTTTTTTTTTAAGTGGAAATCAAGTATGTGATAAAACACTGAACTCAATGGTTCTTGTGAGATAAAGCAACTGGGGGGTAAATGTGATTTAATCTGATTGTTTGGGATTTCCTTAAGTGAATCTTAGGAAATCATTTGCAGGCATTTTGGCAGCATCCTTCCAAAGATAAACAACGTGTTCCTGCCAAAATGACTGCAATTGTTATTAATGATTCACAGAAGTAAGTACTGATGACTTTCATCATAATACGCTGGAATGCATTTGTGTAATTATGATTTGAGTTTGCAAGTCATGTTACACCCTGAGCAAAGTAATGAGTTCATGATGGTACAGCCAGATGCACTGCCTGTATTTAAAAACGTCTATTGCCATAAGGCGTGAATTATAACCTTTAATTTTTCAGGTATTCATCACCACACCAAAAGGGGAAAATCATCCCTACCACACCCAGAAACACCTGGCCAGGCTTGTATAGCGAACAATCTACAACCACGAAAATGATCCTTTGTACCGAGCCGTATCTTTTCACATCTGACGACCACATTGTTGCAGGGACTGAACGTTGTGGTGAGCGGTGCTGATGAGTGATGGTGGTCAGATGAACCCTTTAAAGGTGGTTGTTGGCTGTGAGGTGGGTGAGGGGTTGAAGGAACAGGACACCGACCCTGCAGGGGAAACTGGTTCACGGGAATCCACAACTGCAGCACCGCCCAGCAATGCTGAGAGAGTCTCCAGGACAAAACATCAGGCTAAAGTAGACAGAAGGCACATGCAGCATTTCCAGAGGGACAAAGTGACACTGCTATATATCAATGCATGAAGTTTATTTAATGTTTTTTTTTTTTTTTAAATGGGTCAGTTCGTATGTGTTTGTTCAGCATTTCAGTACCTAACTTTCACCTGCCCATGCTCATTTGTCAGTATGACAAACAGTGTGGTTTAGGGTTAGGGTTGAGTAAACATGGAGGAAAACATTTACATATTCCTAATTAATATGTATTTAAACTTGCTTCCCTGTTTGTTGGTCCTGTAGTAGACTAGTAATAATCATGTGTATTGTGTCTGGCACTTCTTTTCCACAGAGTTTGGTGAGTTTAAAGTTGCATTATCATTCCTGAGGTTATGAGACATCTTTGAAGATGTGTAATATCTAAAACAGCTCAGAATTCTGCTTTAACTTAAGCCGCAATAAATACCTACAGTATCTCCAGTGATGAAGACAATACTTCAAACTAAAATTTGCTGTCAAGAGCAAAAAGTGAGTAATACTTAAAGTTTTAAAGGACCAGTGTGTGGGTATAAGTGACATCTAGCAGCGAAGTTGCAGATTGCAACCAACTGCGGCCACCTTCCAACTGTGTAGGAGAATTTACTGTGGCCAGAAAATGTAAATGGCTGTATCTAGAGCCAGAGTTTGGTTTGTCTGTCGAGGCTACTGTAGAAACATGGTGGTTCAACGTGACGGAAGAGGAATCACTCCCTCTGCAGATAAAAATGACTCATTGTAAGGTCACGAAAACACAACAATTCTTATTTCTAAGTGATGATACACTGATGAAAACATACCTATGAATATTATATTATATTTCTGCCAATAGATCCTCCTAAATGTTACACAATGGACCTCAAGAACTCAAGTATACTTGCAAACCCAGTGAGTAAAAGAAAAAATATCCACAATATTAATATTTTGTTTTAGATTAGATAGATACTATAGATGGAAAATACAGTAAACAGATTACCAGTCTTTGCTACTCCTGAACTGTGTAAAACCTCTTAATTACAACGAACCTGTTTTGACAGGATGCACTCGCCCTAACTCTTCCCTGCAGTTGCTCGGTATCACCACTAGGCGGCACCGTGAGGTCGGCCGGCGGAGCGGCAGTCAGTCGGTCAGTGTCCTCTCATCCAGCGGCGGCGGAGGCGGCGGCAGCGGCAGCAGCGTGGGCGGACCGGCAGTCACTCCACAGTCAGACCGAAAGTCTGTGCCGGTGAGGCGGGTGGACAGCTGCAGAGGAGCCGGTGTGCCTCACTCAGAGCAGAGGTTTAACTCGGCTGATATTAGACATCTTTATGGCACGCGAACACCGCCCTCACTAACATCTGGAGCTCGCGCCTGATAGTGAAACTACTCTTCCTCGTGCCCGCGGGATGTGAGGCAGGTATATAACTTATGAAGTGACCGGCCGGCGTTAGCAACTCACCGGTGGAGCCGTCGGTGCCGTACTGGGCTGCAGGAACCGGACTCAGTTTGAAGGTAAGCGAGGGGGAACACTGGGTGTATTTCACCGAGCCTGGTCGCCTCTCACACCGGCTGTGAGTCTGTGCACTCCTCGCTTTTTGTCGTTCACGGTGCAGGTTTTGCAGTGTGTTTATTTATTTATTTATTTATCTTTTACCGGCGCTGCAGCACACTGGGGTTTCTGGGTGGGGTCTCACGGGGGGGGGGACACCCATAGGTGACAGTGTCGCTTAATGCACGTTGGTCAGTAGGGTAGAGTTTTACACATGTGCGTTGGTTGCCTTTCAAATTAAAACGTTCTTGTAATCTTGTGTGGTCAGGTTGTCATGACAGGAGTCAAATGCTGAAAGTGAGAGGAACAGGTGTGTGTGTTTGTGTGGGTGTGTGTGTTTGTGTATGTGTGTCAGACAGAGAATAAAGCCACACACACACACACACACACACGCAAGCACAGGGTCTTATTGCCAGGGGTAGCCTTAGATTCAAATTCCTCCTTCCCATGATTCATCTTCATTTATTGATGTCTTTCTCTACTGTATGGAAGGCCAAGGCTTGGGGAGCTTTATCAATCTGGATCCAATGAAGTGTCTGTGTGTGTGTGTGTGTGGGGGGGGTTGAGAGTGAGAAAAGAAAAAGAAGAGGCATTCTGTATCGTTTTAACCCACTGGCAAAATCCCCTCTATATTTCACACTCTAAAATGCTGTAATGAATCAAGTCAAACACACACACACACCCACACAGGTTAGAGAGATAAATCGATTTGAGAGGGCTTCAGGCTCCGGGGCTGCTGAGATGAAAGGGGGCACTTTCTTTTGCTGGCTGTGCAGAAATCCCAAAGAGACAATTAAACTACTGACCCGTGTCATCAAGGATTTGTTTTGGCTTCCTGTTTGGAAAGGTGGTAGGAAGCAGACTTTTGGGCCAGATGGCAGGAGCGCACATACACACACACACACACACACACACACATACACACACACCTGGAACAGCCAGTCAGAGTTCCTTCTTAGGGAGACCGGATTAGTGGCCAGGGTTTGAACCTGTGGCCTGTTAATGATGAGTTAACTGACACACATATCAGTTTGTAGGTGCTTACAGACTCTGTTCTTGTACACATTACCAGCATTCCCGCCCTTTTTTGTAAGTTAGGTATAGAGTTTAGATGATGTAAGTACTTAAATAAAGGCTCTAAATAGTTCCACTGTTGCTGAAGTGCCTACAGAGACTGTTAGCTGCTTATTGAATGTTTTATTTTGGAGGGAAAACACAAGTCTTTCAGTAACCACGATTTGTTGAACACTGGAATATTTTCTGCAAAAAATATTCAAATATTATAGCAATCTGATTCAATTTTGCAAACCAATACCTCTGGCTTTACATTCAGAGTGATTTATTGTTTTTACCAACCAAATCTCCAGTTGTTTTAATTTTGCATGTAAAAGCTTCAAGTCAAAGGTGACAATTTTAAACATCTTGTTTTGTCCGATCTACAAACTGAAGATCTTTGGGCCCAAAATGGTGTATTCTGCACTACTGAAACACAGCTATTAATATTATATCCCATTCCTGCAAACAGATCCTTTGAAATGTTACACACTGGACCTTTAATTGTGATCTGAAAAGCAGCACTGCTTGTGAAAATCACTTCTTTTTTGCAATTAAACGTGTTCTGACTTTGACACTTAAAAATTACAACTGAAAGTCTTTCTCATTGTCTGAAGACAAAAGTAGAACGCACTCAATCACACGTAGCTCTAAACAGGAAGCTGACAGCATCTCAGAAGATATCTCCTCTGGTGTGAACCATCGCTCTGTGTACGTAGGTGTAAATATGGTAGGTGTGTGCGTGCGCGGTGACATTTTGCAGGTGTGTTTTTATCTCTTCGTCTTTTTCCTCTGGTGCACTGAGCGTTCTGTGTTCTGCGTGTTTGAACAGGCTGGATAGAAAAGAAGCGGCAGTGACAGTAGTGGGTTTAATTCATGGGCTGCTGCTCTTAGAACTGAAATGCACCTTCCTGTTTAGAGTCCTCCGTCGGGTGCATCAGGGTGGAAAACTGGTTTGGTTTTACAGGAGCCCTCCAGCATTATCACAATGCATTTTTCATGGCAGTTTGCCCACAAGTGGATCTTCTTCAGGGCCTACAAGCTGCACTGTTTATCTTTCTTGTGTTTTGTGCCACTACTTGTCACTGCGCAAGTCCTTTTTTCATCTAGGATCTGCCTGTCAAGAAATTCAAATAGAATTTTGACTCAAGTTTAACAAAAGCAGGAAACAACAGCATGTATAACTGTCAGGTTGTACCAGGAGATACTCTCAATATCTTACTCAGCTTTAAAATGCTGCAAATGTCTGATTTGTTCTACTCCTCCTAAGGGACATAACCCATATCCAAAAGTATTGGTACCATTTTGGTTACGTTGTTTTTCTCCTTTTCTTCTTTTCTCTTTTTAGGAATTTTGAATAGAAAGAGACGGGAAAGGCAAGGGGAGTTATGTCTTCATGTTTTGAAAGAATGGAGGCATTTGGACGACTGTTGAGTATTAAACAAGTTATAAGAATGTGTCTGTCAGTTGTGAGTAATTCAACCAAGGAGAGTGTACTTTCATATATCTTTGTATGCTGACAGTCTGAGCTACTGGATACCTGAATTCTGATGTTATAATTGACTTACGAAGTTTTCATCAGTTGTCTTCACCATGCTTATTGATTGACACTGTGGCAGAAACCACAGCTCCATCAGAACCACAGGTTTGATGTGCACACATGTGTGGAGGTTTCTGTGGTTATTTTGCAACTAAGTAGCGCTGGTTGCACAAATTATGGATTGACAGTGACGTCATAGCTTCAGCAGATGTGCGTTCTCCAGCTGCCGCGGGCGAGGAAATAACTTCAGTGCACGCTATGAAAAGTGAAATCCTTTTGCTGCCAAACAACAGACATCACGGTGCAGCTTTTTTGTCATTTTCATCAATTGTATAATGCGTGATTTGGGCACACTTTGAGATTCTGCATGAAAGATTAGCAGTGTCAGGACCGCTACTAGGTTTTTGGAACAGAGCTGACTGACAGGTGATGGCAGGAGTTATTGCGTCTGTCCTGCAGTTTGTCTGTCCCCCGAAAGACCAAAAGATCAAGATTTGAGCTCATCCCCAACAATCTGGACAGGGATTTCTTTAATTCTCTCTCTCTCTTTCTCTCTCTTTCTCTCTCTCTCTCTCTCTCTCTCATCATGTCTCTGGGTGTTTTTTTTCTGTCACTGTGTTAGGCTCACTCTGTATTTATTTATTTCCCCCCCACACACACATCATCATGCTGTATCAAAACCAGAATGGCCCCATCAGCGTGACGGATGCTGCCAGAGCACTCGCACAAATCAATATCACAAAAGAAAAGCTACAAAGCAAGTTCACACACGCACATTCTATTTTTACTTCACAGAACAAAAAAAAAAGCAAACAGTAGATCATCATATTTCAGAGATACTCATCCGTTGTATTGCTCTCTGTGTTATGCATATACACTTACAGTTACATTTGCATATACATTTACTAATCCTCTTTGGATTCCATTAATCTTAAGTCACACGCTCACCACTGTGTGTTGCTGGTTTAATTTTCCTTTTCCAGTCTAGAGATAGAGACAGAAATAGGACGGCTGTAGGAGTCCATAACAGTACAAAAAACAGTGCTGTGCATCAAACGGGTTGACGAGGGTTATAGTGAAAGATCAGTGACTGTACAGTGGAAGCATGGACACTCGGGTCACTGAGTGGTCACGAGTGGATCGTCAAATGAAGGGTTGATGAATAATGGGCAGATGTACTGTCATGCTTTTACTTTGAAATATTCACCGTTGCATGAAAAGGGTTTGACTGTCTGAGGAATGAAGACTCTTTGAAGAGCTGACTGGCACTGGGAAAGATACTGGATTGCTTTTAGGTAACTATTTCAAAGGTTTATCCATTACTTAATGCAGTGTATTGTAACCAGCTAACTATGTATTACTTTAAGCTTGCTAACTGATTGCCATGTACTCTCAGTTGCAATGGTGTTCAGTTAGTACAGCTGACTCAGATAAAAAAAAAAAAAAAAATCAGATCAAATCATAATTTATGTTTTTCAAATTAGCTGCTCTTATGCAATCTTTCCATGTGCCCCCTGGCAACTCCAAAATTATCCCCTGGTTGGAAACTATTGATTTGAACAGTTATCCCATTGTCTTCAGCAACACATTACACAATTTCTTTATCAAAACACAATTTTTTTTCAAATGTTCTTGGCAACAAGTCCAATGAAAAGACCAAAACCAACTATGATATGATTCTACTAGTATTGGGTGTTTAGGTGAAGCCTTACCTAAACGGACCACATTGTTGCCCTGGGCGACATGTTCCTTCACTACCATGAAAACATGCACTGTAGTTAATTTTGTGTCAACGCCACATACACTGCCCCGCCGCAGTACAGTCACTCGAGCAACAAATGCAATTAATATGCAGCAGGAGACAGTCCCTAACAAATTTTACTCCCGTAAAACTACAGTGTCCGGCTGTCATTACATGCCGGTCACAGGTTGGAAAATCACACAGTTTTGAGAGATAAACTAACACGCTTTAGTATATTCATGGTGTTTGTTGACAATGAGGAAAATATGGAGTAATGTCAGAGAGATTTTGTTTTTTAAACTTTTCTAATTTGACATTTTGCATAGGGAAATCCTTCAATAGAAACCCATTGTGTTTTGCTTGAACTTGTAACAAAAAGCCTGTATGAATATCAAACTGCCTGTCAAAAAGGAATTTTAATCTGCCCATTATGTGGCATATACTGGTCTCCAAACTCTTCTTCGGTGTCCATTTCATGACAATGCTGTCCCAAGGCCAGTGTTCTCCTCAGAGACTCCAGACTTCTCTATGAAGATCCTGAATAACTCCTCTGTGTTTCTTTGAAAACCACAATTATGACCTCCATTTTTCCCACTAAATCCTCTTTTCAGAGCCAATTCTCTCTCCCCCCGCTATCTTACCCTCATGTGGCATCTGTGGGCAATTACCATTAAGTTTTCATACAAGGCCAGCCAACAGAGGAAGCTGTTGTATTAGAGCTCGCAGCGTGAGTCTGCTGGCTGCGTAGAGGGACGGCAGGAAGGAGGGATGGCGGGAGGGATGGATGGCTGCTGAGGAGGTCTATTCATGTCTCCAGGCGAGGCCATACTTGAGTAGACACTTATTGTGACGGTGACCTTCCTGTCACCACGCAGCTAACACAAAGAAGCTTCATATGGAGGTCAGCTGAGATGCTCTCTTTGTTTCTCATCCTGCTTGTCAACTCTGTCTCTCTTTCCATGTCTGCTGCTCTTTACAACATTATATACTGTTTACTGTATACTGTTTGTTGAAGTCTCCTTATAATATAACAGCTATCCATTCTGAAGTTACAGATTTAAGCAATTTAGCATAACAGGGTTTACTGACTTACATTAGAAGACAAAGACGATTCAAATATAGTAAAACCTTGTGAAGTGACGGCTGACGGAGTTTATATTAAGCCTCACTATGACAAGAGGAGTGGCTGCATGACCTTTAAGCCTATGTGTGATAATCAGAGGTCCTGTCTCACAGCAAAAGCACGACAGTCAATCAGCCGTGTCAGTGCAGTTAAGTCCAGTGTGCGGCATGTGTTTGTACAGCAAACCAGTGAGGAATATTCTAGAGTGGGTTCAGTAATATTAATCTCACACTTGACTAGCGACCCAGGATATATAAATGTTTATTGTGACTGTCGAATGATGAAGCTACAAGTCAGTTTTTGACAGTTTTAGTGAAATATTTCGCCACAAAATGAATCAGGATTTGCGTGCTTGCTCATAGCTTGTAGCCTGTGAGAGCAGAACATTGCTGGTTTAAATCCTTGGCTAGAAATGACTATAGTGGGAAAGTCAGTGAGAGATGCTTTCCATTCTTCCATCAATACAGTGCCTTTGAGAAACCTCCAGATCTGCTCAGTAATCAATGTAAGACTGTGTGAATATGTATGAGGGCAAAGCTGTCTCTCAGTAATTAATTATTTTTTTATTTGATGAAGAATAGGCTAAGTTTATATACCAGAGGGAAAGTATAGTATATAAGCATGTAGTCAGGGTGGATGGGGATTGTACAAAGCTGAGGATTTACCAATCCCGTTTGAAGTTATATTTAGGTTAAAAAAAAAGCACTTTGGTCAAACATTGAGGTGATGATACCTGATCAATACGTCCAATATTCGCTCTTTTTTTAGCTCGGTTTTGGTCTCCACCAACTCCGGAGTTTTGTTTTTAAATCCTCCACTATGTTCACCAGCTAACTGCTAATTTTGTGTGTCAGCTGTGTGGTGTTGGGCATGTAGCATATAGTCAGTTTTTAGAGCTATTTTTATTGAAAAATATTGGTGCCGCTGGGAAGGATGCTGATAGAAGCATTGAACCACAACAGTGACATTTTGGGGTCGTAAAACCATAACAATGAGTTGAAAGATGCTCAAACGCTGGATTATGGACACGGATTATTGCCGTTTTATTGTTAGAGAAAGATTGCGGTTTGGGGTTAACTCGCGATAAAATAAATGCTTCCTGTCTCATGCTTAAAGTCATTTATGATATTTTCAATATTTAACCATGACCACAATCGTTGCTAAACTTTAACAAAGTGCTGCCAACCACAAAAAACCTTAATCATGCTTTAGTTTCCACAAGGACAATTTGTATTGCAATAACAGATTTTGAAGGGAAAACAGATTCAAAATACATTTTCAGTGAACATTTGGCATTATGTTGATGAGGAATGTAACGTGGGTGGCATTACTTTTCTCCTGTGATTTCTAGAAGACAGGGTTGTGGAGGGAGACTTTGCTCTGGCAGCTTTCCTTGGATAAATAAGTGTGAGTGTTTTTTGAAAACAGGGTGTTTCCCTATGACTCATAGGCTACAATGTTCCTTATTCTACAGATGTGGTCAACATGTGGTCGATCAACTCCCCTGCTGTTATCTTTTCTGCATTTTGGCCCAAAACTGGTAGTTTGAGGGTGATAATGCCTGTAGTCAAGAAACACGACATTGCTGCTATACTGTTCACTTTTGATTTAGTCATGTTAGACTTCAGTAAAAACATTGGTAGTACTCATAAAGACTTTAAAAAGACTTGACCTCCATTATATAAGCCATAATTATAAGTTGAGTTTTCCCTGTTTTGTTACAAAAGTGTTTTGGAGTTCTGCCTTTTCGGTGTTCTTCGTGGATGCTTTGGAAGTCTGTTTGTAGTTTTTGGCAGAACTGCTGCTAGAAGATTGTACATGGACTTCAACAGCGATGTACTCTTCATTTTAGAGCACTGGTTTGTCTTGTGCATCAGTGCTTCATCCCAGGGGTAGAAGTCTACCCTATACGTGCCCTGTGAGGTCCATTAAACTTCTTTTTGCACCTCTAATATAATCTATAATACCTGGTAAATCTCCTCAGGGCACTGGGGACTTGAGGACACTTTGGCCTCAATTACTCTACTGCATAAGAAGATAATGTTGAGAGGAGATAACGAAATACAGAGTGAAACTGTGACAGCAAAATATTCCCAGAACACAAAGAAAACATGTAACAAAAAGGAAATGCTTTCACTTTTCACAACACCAAGTTAAAAAGAAAGGACAGAAGAAAAGAGATAATTATTTTTATTCAGTAGTAAAAATAGCACGCAGGTATGAACTTGCTTTTCCTCTTTTGTGTCACTGTCATTGATATGCATGAGTGCTGTGTCAGCGCAGGTGTATCTGTCGTGCTTCTGGAGGCCATTCTTGTTTTGATTGAGCAACACAATGGGTTTGGAAAATAAGAAAAACAACATGTGTACACAGAAACAAAAAGGAGTGAGAGAGACAAAGGATATGAAGCATATGAAATAGCAACGTGAAAGGCAAGAACAGTTCACATTTTGTGAGAAAATGGAACTAACATACCTTCAGGCAGTTAATTGGAGGTAATCAGTGTTAGCAACGCTGAATGAACCTGGTTGCTTGGAAAGTCTTTGCTGTTTTTGGCCCGAAGGGATCAATTTGCCTCTGCAATAGACCTTTTTCACAGCAGCCATTTTGATGTGAAATAATAGGGTAAACACAGTTGTTAGCAGTGATACCAATTAAGGTTTTATTCCATTCAGGTCAAACAGAGTCAGGGTGCTGCTATTGTACATGTTGGCTCACTGGAAAGGCTCTGCTACACTAAATGGAACAGAGCATAAAGTAGTATAATTAGTAACACCTGTGTTTACCCTACTATTTAATGTCAAAAATGGCTGCTGTGAAAAAGGGTCTATTTGTGCTAGTTCAAAGGCTCTTATTTAATAAGCAAACTTAGAAAGCGTTTTTTAGGTTAACACTGCAGCTAATTTGGAGCACATAAACTGAAATACAGAAGGGATTGTAGGACTGCTGTGCTTCATCATTATTGGTTTATAAATCATTTTCATACAGATAATGCTGCATTTATGTCAGATGCCACATTTTATATCTCTATTACCTTTTGATCGCTGTTCCTCTGCCTCTCTCTCTTTCATTCCCTCATCTTCTCTCATCTTCATCATCCTGCTTCATCCTGCAGTCTGTCACCAGCTACTACTTTATAACACTCGACTGGCAGATGGGAACCAGACATCCTCTCTGCTGAGAAAACTCTGCTCGGTCCTTACAAGTCCCATACCCGGCGCAGGAGCTGAGAAACCATTATACTCTCTCCAGTGGCACTTTTGGCAGTTGAATGTGCCACGAGGTGTTGGAACAGTTGGAGTGACGAATGGCAACGCGGGCTTTTTCTTTAGGGAGTTTTTCCATTAGTCATTTCTGCTGTATTGTCCCACAGCTGCCAGTGATTTCTTACTGTTTAATCTGAAGAGGTAATAAATGAATGTGAAATGATTTTAGCCTAAGCTTTTACTGACATGTTTTTCTTATTTTTGTTTCTTACTGATTTTCAGAGAACTAAAAGCTGCTATAATCAGTATTATTGTATTAACAATGGATCAGACGACTGAGTGTAATGTGAAAGTGGTCACTCGTAGTGACAAACCCACAGGAAATTATGACCCGACCCGTTTTAGCATCTTTCAGTTCATTGTTTTGGTTTTATGGCCTGTAAGTGTACTGTTAGTTCAGTCTCACTGCTCTTATCACTGTTGCTTTCAGACACAGCAGGCAGTACAATAAAAGCAGACAAAGTTAGCAACTAGCCGGTGAACATAGCGCAGCATTTAGCATCTAAAGAGACAGATATTTCCCTTCACAGAGCTAGAAGGAGAGGGAATTTTGGAGTTAGATTCATTGGGACACAAACAGCACCCGAGTCTGTAAACTGTTTGGAAAGCAGGTTTAGCACATCAAATTGAAAGGTGAACATGTATACAGCTTGTTTCCACTGCCCCTATGTGACCACAACAGCCAGTTAGTGCAGGTTTAAAGCTGCTGTTTAACAATCTGCAGAGCATTTTGTAGTTGTCGAGAAAAGTATCTGAAGATATGTCCGAGCCGTTGTCGTCACACACGGACGGGAGGGTTACATGCACTGTTGTCTCTGCAGCTTCACCAAAACTAAACCTCCCCTTACGGCTCAGGTAAACGAATGCAGATGTTCGGTATGAATTAACAAGCACAAACATGCATGCGTATACACACTTATGCACACATAGTCCTGCACTTTTTAACCCTGCTGCAAGCCCACACAGTGAAACTATGCAAATGGGTGTCACATGTTGTTTAGACATGCATGCACGAGGTAGGCAACTGTTTTTGACCGAGAAAGTAAATGTGTCTCTTCCACATCCATCTTCCCTCCACGCAGTGTCAGGCTGTTTATTCTCTCGCTGCAATGGATTTCCTGTTGGTTTTTTTGCTCTTTCAGTTGGTGCAGCTTGTTTTTTTTTTTGTTTTTTTTACTCCTCCCTTTCTATCCCTTTGCTCCTTTCATCTACTCCCAATATGACATAAAGTCTCTGCTTTTTTCATCTCTCTCCATCTGTTGTTGTATTTTGCTCTTCTCTCTGCCTTGATACATACCAGGTCATCTGCAGAAGAAGGCAGGAGGCCACAGCTCATGTTAACACTGTGGTAAAACATTTCCAGCCCTAACGAAAGCATACAGAAGTTTTGAACATTTATATTCACCAGCACTGACCGTCAACATTTGATGTGTTAGGACTGTTACAGGTGCCAGCAACAGTCGCCTGGAGGTTTTATTTGATAGCAAGACCTGAAAAGATCATGCTCCTTTTTTCGTTACTTCTCTTCCTGTGCAGACTGCTTTGTAAGAAATGTGTGGGTGTGAAGTGACGTGCAGCGGGTCGGGGGTTTGAATATTGTGAGATAGAAAGCCACATGTCAATCTACAGTAGGAAACACTTAATAGCAGTAGCCCAGGCCAATCCTTTAATCATCTCCTAATGACTTCCATGGGAGTCATTTCTCACTGTGAGAAAGATCTGAGACTTATTATTATGAAAAAGCAGGAGTGGAGGAAGTTTTGGCTGTGGATTTTAACTTTCTCTGCTTTTGCCCTGGTTCCACGTTACCAATTAAATCTCTCCTGCTTAGACGGCTGAGTGGTAGAGTAGAGAAATGATTGCGCCTAGAGACAGACAAAGCATGTAGGACTGACCTCTGACCTGCTCTGATTGTCTGTGCTACTGTATATCTCTTAAGCAGCTTTTTTTATGCTGTGCCCTTATTTATTAAGGGCACAGCATTAATACATCTTTCTTAAGCGTATGAGCTTTAGATTCAGCTCGCCCAAATTTTAAAAACCACACAAATGATTATTTTTATTATGGGTTAATCTTACAGAGTGAATGATGATATACTGTATTACAACCAGCCTGACCTCCACAACAGTGGTTCTGATGTCTATCATGCTACAGTAGGCAGTGAGTGAGGATGCATGGCACTTGGGCTCTTAACAGGAATGTGGGGTATTTCCTATCTGCAGTGGAGCCACACAGTGAGGCAGGTTGGACACAGGTTGCAGAGCTAATTTATGCTAATTTATTATTTTAATTCTAGTACTTTGGTAAGGGAAACCAAGAAGTTAGCAACCACAACTTGCACAATTACTGATCATTGCATAACGTTGCAGAGTAGTTGCTATGATTGCACAAGTGCCCTCAAGGTGAACTTATGTACCACACTCTGACCAACTATAATAGCAGATAGCATGCTATTCCAATTAGCTTGCAGCTTACATTTAGCATTTAAACATCAATAAAACCATCACATTCATACTTACTGTAAACAAAGGATACCGCCAGTGAAAAGACCAGGTTGTATTTGAATTTGCTGGGCTGTTTTATGGCACAGAAGAGAACAGGGTGAGGGCACTGTTTTTCTACTGAAATGGATTCAAAGCTTTTTAGAGTTTCTCACAATGGCAGATGTTGCCAGGATTGAAAGGCAGATGGAAAAAACACTTTGAAAGTGTTCATCCTCTTCAGTAAAGTGAATGAGAAAACCAAGCGTCACCAGGAAGTGGGTAGGGGATACAATGCTTCAAAGGCCTTTTTGTGAGAGGAGGTACGAGACTTTTCTGGGGAAATATGGACTTAATTTCAAGAAACACAAGCCATGACAAAGATACTGGCTTATATGAAGCTATAAATCTCTCAATCAACATACCGAGGCGTCACATTTGACGGTATGCACGTATAAAAATGCTACTTATACAGTAGCTTTCAGTAGCTGCTTCCTGTGTGTGTGGTTTTGTATGCGTCTAAGTGGGTAGGGACTTATGTCAGCACCCCTGTGCACTGATGTGTGTCGGGGCATAGGAGCACAGTGGCTGATCGACTGATGAATTGCTCACTCTCGCATAATCTGTGGTAACAAGATGAAAGACAGACGCCACAAGACAATCAAAGCAGCATTTAGACAGATGGCCTCAACTCATTGTGAATCTGTCAGTAGATTATGGAGACTAACCAAGCTCTTTAGATTGGTGTTGGCATTTTGAATTAGTGTTGTATTGTGCAGTCAGTGGCTGTTACCTTTTCACTTGTTGTTTTGCTGATAAGACTCAGTCTTACAATTCCCAAATCCCATTCTCACTTTCCGGGTATGGATCCTGGCAAATAGAATTGAACATCAGATGCCTGATTGAATTCATCTGCATATGACTGCAGATATAGGAAGATCAGTGAGTTTGACTTTTCTCTGTAGATGATGTTTGAAAGATTACAGGAAACCGTTGATTATGTAAAAAGGATGACAATGTTGAGTCATGAAAACCACAGGAAGTCAACATATTAAAGTAGAATTTGGATACAATATTAGCCAGAAAATAGATGAATGCTCCTCTGTTTTCTCTGCGGATGCCATTTATCATTCATCGTTTTGCTCTCTTAGATGATGATTTTCGTGTTTCCGTGTTCCATGGCAGATGTTTAATCATTTATTATTTGTTTGTATAGGTAGCAGCAGATTACACACACACACACACACACACACACTCCAGCAGGACTCTGCAAACAGAAAGGAAATGACCCACTGTGTTATGACTGTAACATCTGGCACAGAGGAGAGCCTAGAGCATACATGGTCCTGTGGTGGGGGGTGGAGGGTGAAAGCACACGCCATAACTCACAGTTAATCTGTGACCTACTCATGCTTTGTTGCATCAGAGCAAACAGGATGATGGAGAAAAAATGGAGATGTACAGTTTTTTTAGGAGCTTGTAGAGGATTTCCATGAGAAAAAAAGATTTGTAGGACAGATGATGACATATCACGTTCCTGCAGATCAGAAGCTTTAGATTTATTTCTTTATGCTCAATGTTAAGTTTTCTGCGTACTGGAAGTTGACATATCTTAAAATTACAGATTTAAAGAAAGAAATAGTCTGACATTTAGGAAAATACACTTCTTGCTGAGAGTTAGATGAGGAGATTGATACGACTCTTACGTCTGTTCTTAATATGAAGCTACAACTAGCAGCCGATAAGCTTAGCATAGCATTAAAGCAACAGAGATTTGTTAAATATGTACACATTCTGAAGTGTAAAGGTCTGTAAATAGCAATATCCAGCTAAAGTTTGCTAAAATTTGCTAACATTAGCCTCTGTGAGCTACTGGTCAAACAGGACCAAGTAAGGCTGTAAACGCATAATTCCTGAATCATGTATTATCTTGATTAACGGTGTGTTTAATTGCTCATGAATTTGACTTTTTATTTGTAAAAGAAAGATTTTTTTTTCTTTTAAAAGTTACATAATCTCACTTTAAACAAATAAGAAATTTGGCTTTGGCGTTGATAATTGGAAAACATATTTCTAACAAAATAACTTTGGGTAACTTATGCACGTGTATTTAAAGGAATCAGTCAGATCCCATGACCACAACTTCTGAAAGCACCATCATGAAAAAACTGCATATTAAACAGAAAGTTAAAATGGACCCAGTGGTGTTGTTGGGCAGGTTGTAGTGCCTATTAGAGCAGAACACTGGCAGTAATAAAGTTCAAACCTACCTGGACTGTTTGAGCATTAATCTGCCGCTGAGTCCCCAACCAATTAACTTGGACGTGCACTGGTAATTGTCAGTTTTACAGCAGCAAGTATCTGGCTTACGTAGAGTCTGCACAAAAGCAGCTAAAGTGACCAAGGTTATTTTGACTTTCTCTGGCTCATATACACCGTAAATCCTAACAACATATCCTAATAAAAGAAGTAAGCTAACATAAACTTAATCCTCCAAAAAAGGTAAAAAAGAAATCACTCATTCCCATGAAATAAACCCAACTCAAAAATAAATTAATTAAATGACTGACTATTTTAAGGGCTTTTCAATTTGTTTAAAGTATTGGTGATATAATTCCAGTTTTTTCCATTGACCCATTTTTTTAAAGTTCACTTTATATCCGTACAAAAGGGTAAACCCCAAAGCCCCCAAATTAATTGGCTATCAATTTAATAAACGATTAATTATAAATTGTTTATTTAATCAGCTGTTATGGTAGTGTAATGATTTGCTTGGAAGAAGACTGAGTAAATTCAATTTAAGTGCATATGAGTGTAACATACTTACTAGTTTTAAGTTCAATTAACTGTATAAAATTGGTGCAATTTACCCAAGTAGCCTTAATATTAAATACTTGAGTTACTCAATTCAAATATTTTTGTTATGCTTACATTTTTGGAAGAAATACATTTAAATGGTTTAAGGCAATCGGTTTCCTCAAACTATTTGAGTTAAACTAAGTCAATCAGGTTTTACAAGATAGGCTTTTCAATAATGAACAGCTGTTGTTGCTTGAAAATTCAATGTATGTAAAACTGAAACAAGCAAGTAATTCAACAACAACCGTGTGGTAATGACGGCAGAAAGTTTACTTGGCTGCAGAAAAAGTGATTTGCAGAAATCGGAAAGGCCCCGTTTGGAAATACTAAACCACGTCAAAAACCACAACAGAAGCTCATAGAGCTTATGTGACTGACTAGCACTGTTAGCAGTTAGCTCACCAGCTACAGTAGTTCACCAACTAGTCCTGTGAGTTGTCACAACGTCACCAAAAGCAAATAATATGCAAAGATGCACTGATTCATTTCATTTCTGGTGTGCCTTTACACTGAAATGGTTTGATTCATTTATGCACTACAAAATAAAATAGCTAGCAGCTAGCTTGCATCCAAAATATTTATACTACCATACTACCATGAAAAAATAAAAAAAACTTTTCTGTCAGTCAGTATTCTGGCAGTACACGAGAGAGGTTTAGAGAACAAAAGGACAGAGAGAGCAGAGATTAGGTTTTGGACTGCTTAACATAAAGGTCTATTGAATATTAAAGCTTATTGACATGCAATCACAGTGAGTTTCCATGCCACAGTGACTGGGCGCCTCAGCCTCAAAGACCCAGAATCAAGAAGCAGGACAAATCTTGCTTGGGTGCAGAGGGGATGCCTTTTTTGTGTCTCAGCACGTCAGAAAATGTCACCCTAAAAGCAACCAATTACACCGCTGTTCTGCTGCAGTCCCCACATCAGTCTGCGGCACACAACGTCCACATTTCCTGTAATACTTCTCAAAAGGTAACAGTTTTCACTTGACTGAATGAAACAGATATAGATAATCTACATCGAAATCTTGTCCGCTTGGTCAGTTGAGAAATTGACTTGCAAATAAAATGAGGATTTGTTTTGGACCTTTGAGCTGACTGAATCTTACATGTTTGTTGCCTCCTCCTGATATAAATCTGAGAAGATAAGGGGAGGAAGTGCTCAAGCTGTGAGCTTTAAACATGTGCATGACAACTAGACTGATAAATCCCGACCTGAGTAAAAAAGACATTTCTTAGATGTTAAAGCTGGGTAGTTGACTCCCAAATAGTTAATTTTCTGATCACAGTTACTTTCACTTCCGCTCTGAGAATGAATACCTTGGTATCAGAGAAGCCACTTCCTGCTGGGTGCTGATGACACCAGCAATATCTTTGTCCAATCGGGGGTCAGTATGAGCCTCTGTGGCATGACAGCAGGGCGATGTCATGTGGTGTACAGCGCAGGGATTACAGCCCCTAATCTGCCTGTCGTGAAAACCTAACTAGAGAAAAAAAGAGAGAGATCATGATCATGAAGTAACAAATGGCGGATGTCGGAGACAAGATGAAAAAAGAGGAGATTGATTTCGGACCAGACGGCATCTCTTCTTTAGCCGTATGGAGAACTACAAAAACCTGACGTGTGAGACTGAAGCAAGGGCTGTCAAGTGAGTTTATACACTCTATGGATGTGAATATGTATACTTTGTGCATATTCATAATTTGTATAAGTACATCCGAGTGTGTCTGTGCTCCTGTCAGCATGCACACAAACACACACCGGATCACCACCACAGAATAAGCAAAGGATGTGGTTATGGATTGTTCTGGTGGAGGTTTCTATTTGCAGGGGTGTGTTTATCCTCTGTGACCGTAAGGGAACGCGCAGGCTTCCACATGTGACCACAGAGAGACCAAAACACTGACATGGGCAGCAGAGAGGCAAAAGGAATTAAAGTCAACTTTGTGTAAGCTGCCTTTAGGCTCAGTCAACATGTGTAATTTAAACATTATACACCGTGGATCAACAGTGTATCAGTGTAATGCAATTCTGCGTCTCTTCACAAGGTGTTTGTTTAATCAGGACTCAGAGTTTAAAGCCACTCTGTCTACTTTTGTATGTCTTTATTGCATCTTTCAAATCATTCTGCTGGCACACGTTTTTCCTCCTTCTTTTTCTACAGTCATGTTAGCGGCTCTCTGAGGCTGTACTCTACAGCTAAATGCTAATTCCATCATGCCAACAAGCTGATTTTATACAAGTATAATATTTGCCATACTCACCATTTTAATTTAGCACTTTAGCATGCCAAATTTGGATAATTATTACAATACACAAAGTCTTGTTGGTCATAATGAGGACGCTAGAGGAAGAGTTAAAGGTGGGGTCAGTTATTCTGGACAAAGATTGTTTGATTGTTGAGTCTCATTCCCGGGTCATAAAATACGGATGCTTGGCAACCCAAAGTGTTGGCGACCTTTGGGATCACCAAAGTTATTACAAATTTGTCACTGATATGGTGGCGCAAGAGTAATCAACAACAAACACAGTAAGTTTCCAAAGCAGTTGATAGACCAGCCAATATCGCTCTACAGACTCTACATCTAAAATTCACAATTTTGCACTGATGTTAAGTGCAGTATCAGACACTGTAGAAGAGAGAAATACAAACATCCACACCTCCAGTAACCTCAGTAGATCAGTATGTGATGGAACAAGCTGTGATGTGTTTGACAGTTTCGTTTAACTAAACGGAAACACGTGCCCAGCTCGTGCTCTCGTTGCTCTATTACTCCCATCCATAGCTGAGCAATGTCACTTTGTATATGTCCAAACACCCACCTTTTACTAAGACTGAGAGTCACAAGTTCACACCAGTTCTGTAGGCATTGCTGCACAGCCACCTGGGACATGTAGGAGATCACTATTTAAATTGACATGGCAATTTGCATGAGAGCAAGTACAATAGAAAAGAGAATACCATTAAGTGCAAAATAAGCACCCAAACTAACTGTATTTGACAAGTAAGAGTATCCAAAGTGAGATCTTTCCCTTAAGGATGTAGTGCAAGTGTGTGGGTCGAGGTTTGGAATCGAGAAGTCCTCCAGCTGCCGGTGTTGAATGTCTTTCAGCTCGTCAGACTGGCCAGAAGTCTGAATGTCGGCTCCAGCACCACGTACGATGGAGGAAATTATTGTTCAGCTGATGGCTTTATGGCAAAAGAGGAGAGGCTGTAATTTCACTCACAGCAGTGAATCAAAGAATGATTCACAGCTGAGATCTACAGGAGCTCCTCGATGGTAGTCGCTCAATGCATCTCAGAGCAGATGCAGATGTCCTATTATCCAGTAATAGCCCTTCCACTCCTGCTCAATGACTTCCCCTTGGCCCAAGAGACATTTTTTCACATTAAATATAATTTGATAAAAGTGAACGGGGTGTGTAGACAGATGATAGAGAGAAACAGACCTGCTATAAAACTACCTGAGATTTCTTCCATTTTGCCTCCAAGAGATGGAATGTGCTGAATTATCTATGTTTATTATTTGTCCTGGAGCCTAAACTGACTGAGGTAGATCGATTATCAGTCAATATTAGCCTATTGTTGGCTGGTATTTAAGAGTTAACAGTAGAGGTAATTTAGAAACAATGTCTCCATTACAGATGCTGTCCATTGTATTTTGTTATCAGGTTTTTAATGATTTTTTAAAGTTGTATGTGTGTAGCGTGATGGGATGGCAGACTTTCACTTCGTTGTGCAACCTTGTGTCGATCCTTGTATTGTTATTGGCCTAAAAAAAAATTCAGTATGGGCTCTGTGTTGGTGGCCGGGGGATGAATTTGTGGTGGTGAATTCCAAAGCCTCAGCGCTTTATGCTATTAAGTGAGGAGCTATTCAGTCATGATAAAGTGCTATTGTTACTGTGTGGCACCGGTGACACAGTAAGCAGCAGAAAGGCGCTGAGTCGGTGCTTCACCTGACGAGCTCAGCACCTTTAAAATGCACAAGTCAACGGGAAAGGAAACGATCATTGTTTGTGTCGACACTTCGTACCACCACTACAAAAACTGCCTCACTGGCTTTCATAGAGACGGAGAGATGTCTCATTGACTTCCACTGAAAGAGTTAAGCAGGAAAACCCCTTTCACTCTCCAAATGCCTTACTTTACCCATAAACCCATTAACCAGCAACAACAGGATAAGTGGAGGCTTTGGCATACTGTTCTGTGGCTTTCCCTCTGTTTGTGTAGCTCAGTTGTTCGATCTATCAAGCTCTCTCTGTCTGACTGTGTCTGCTAGGTGGCCCGCTACACGCAGACCACTGATCCTTTTATGAAAAACACACTCAACAGCAAGTAATAGCATCCCTTTCTGTTCTGCCTGTCCCCGTTCACTGAGGGCACATGTGCCTGTCTGAGGATAGGAGGGGAGCCTTACCCATGAGAAGCCGAGCGCCATCTTGTGGTGGTGAAGCATGGTTACACTACTGGCCTCGCAAAACACTACTGTATTGTCTTCCCTGCACAGGCTCCAGTGGCGCAATCGGTCAGCGCGCGGTACTTATAAGACAGTAACCTGCAGAGTGATGCCGAGGTTGTGAGTTCGAGCCTCACCTGGAGCAGCGAAGTTTTAACGTGGGCTCTCACAGGAGAAGGTCTGACAACTTGACATCAGTGGGAATGAGATTATTCTGCAGTAATCAGAGCAGACAGCACTTGTCATTGTTGAAACCAAACAGAAAGCACTTCTGTTCCTCCTTACACACAGTCATCCCACCTTACTGTATATTGAATGCATTTGAAATATTTATATCTCACTAAATTTACACATTGTGAAATTATCAGCTGTTTCAAAAAAGGCCTTTTTGTGATGACACCACATTAAAATATAAAGACATGTTCTTTTTATTGGGGAAAAGCCCATTTGGCTCAATCCTCTTCTTATTTACCCATGCTGTAAACCACCAGCCAACTAGCTGTGGATTTGTAACAGCTAGTAAGATCACTGCTTCATTCCTGTTGACATGTCAGAGCATCAACTATTAGTTTTACCATTCAGGTGTACATAAAGATATTTTATGTAATCTAGTGGCCACCTGGTAGACAGGTATGAGATTCATTGAGAATTAAACTCACAATAAAAATGCATGTCATCCCCCCTTTCCTGTCACTATTGATTAAAGCCCCCAAAAATATATTAAAGAAAGACAAGTTTAGTGTCTATGGTGTCACACTTTTTTGGAGTAGATGCTGAGGGTGGTTGGCAGACTAGTAATTAGGATTAAGCTGTTCCAGGCATTTGCCTCCACGCTGTATCTGTCTGAGCCCAGACCATGCAGAGACATGGATTACTGGTGATTTTGTGCACACTCTGTCCAGTGTCTGTAATTACTCAACAGAACTGGTGTGTTTTGCTTTTGGGCTTTTGACGACATGTGTCTGTGAACATACTGTATTTTGGCTGCGTGCGCTGTCCCACAAACCTATTTCTTTTGGTTGTATCCTCCAGCTGGCAGGCGTAGGGGGAGCTAGTGAGCATGGATGAGCCGGGCAGCAGGAACAGCAGCCTGCAGAGGAAAAAGCCTCCATGGCTCAAGCTGGACATCCCAACCATCCAGCTGACGCCTGACGACGTGCCCACACTTACACAGGTAGATACACAAGGGTAAAATACAAGTCAGAATAGTAAAACTGTAGTCACAGTAGTTTAGACGAGTAGAGGAACTACTAGAACTGCTTGTACTTGTTTGTTTCACATTCACATACTAAGGCATCATCTGTTTGTGTGTGTGTGTGTGTGTGTGTGTGTGTGTGTGTTACAGCCAGTAAAGCGCCTGCGCAGTGTCAGCATGCCAGGGGAAAACCCTCAGACCTGCATCGCTGCCTTGGAAACTTCCAACAACTACCTCAGACCTCCTCTGGAGAGATTGCCCTCCTTCACACAGTCCATCAAAAGGTTAGACACACACACACAAATAGAGATAGATTCATAAGAGGTTCTTCTTTCTCTTCTTTCCTCTGCTGATTTTCTCCAGCTGCTAATTATCTTCAGCGTGCCTTATGCTCTCTAATTCTAATAACTCTTCTCTGCTAATAACTCTTGAGCAAAACTAATTAAAGCTGCAGCCTCCTTACTGATTTAACACAAACTAATCTTGCTTTTTCTCTTTCTTCTTTTTTTCTTTTTTTTTCCTTCTTCTCTCTTGTCCTCCCTTTGTCTTATTTACCATTGCTTTCCCCCCGCTGCCTCCCTGTCCTCTTCTCTACATGCTACTCTATGTTTTAAGTGAGAAAAGGGTGCGCTTTGAGCGGGTCAACACAGTTCCTCCAAAGGGCCAGAGGGGCCCCAGGAGGGCGTCAACCGTCCGAAGGCGGTCCTGCATCCCAAAAATACTGACCCGGCGGCGTTCATCTATACCCAAACAGATCATCAGGTACAGGAGAGGTGGAGGAGGGAGGTGATAACTGCGGTTTGAAGGTGTTGGAAGTGGACTTTCTTTAAACTTGTGTGTATAAGCTAATACACAAGACATCTGGATTATTTTAAGACGAGATCCTTAATAGAAGAGATTTTATCACAAGACTAGAAACACAGAAAAATAGAAATGAACTGTCTGGAGAATGACACACAAGGCAGGTTGAGTTAAAATGAATACACCCAAACTATACTGTTTTTTTACAAAACTTTTTCGCTCTTGATGTCTGTGTTGACAAAAAGGTCCTGTTAGCCCTCTGTAGTCTCTTTATGCCACAGATGTGACACTTTGAACAATGTCTGTGACACATGAAGGCTCTCGCACACACACATTGTATCAGTGTCAGTCCAGGTGGCACACACAAGACCACATGCTTTGAGGCAGACAAAATAATACAATTACTCATACAGACTATCTATGTGCCTCACACAGCATGTGGACCACATCAAAGCGGCCACTCACGCAGCGCTAAATTGAATGTAAATGTTTGAACACGGAGCCAAGACTAAAACCTTGAGCCACTGTCTTCAAAAGAGCGTCTTAATGTCTTAACTTTATCATGCCGAGGTTTACTAGCCTTGTATGTGTATGTGGGTGATAAACAGAATTAGTACGTTTGATGTGTATGAGAGAATTAATGGGATTGAAGGGCAGTTTGTGTGTGTGTGTGTGTGTGTGTGTGTGTACATGACTTGTTGGAGGTTAGCTGAGGTACCTCCTCCTCAGAAGAGTGCATGAATACAGGATAAATCTTTAGTCTACAAACAAAGTGTATGTCAGTGTGTGATTTGCTGCTTCTGGCTTATATGGCAACTGCGGGGGAGGACACCCTGATGTTTGTTGATCTGCAGGACAACAGAGGAAAATCTTCTTGAGTCATTTTTCATGTAACCAGTAATTTGAACAGATGGGCTCATAGATAATAATTTATCTCAGTCACACTGATGCAAGCAGCGATAGGTGTTTGAACTGAACTTCACACGCTCAATTGGACTTCTTTTGAATGCTGACACAAATACATTGCTGCAAAGAAAGGTGGGGTTCCAGCTAAACCTTTGTGGTTCTACCAGTCCAGTGTGTGAATGAGTACATGTATGTCATGTCCAGGCATGTCCCAGTGCCGTCCCTCAGTCTCTCCTCCCTCCTAATGTGTATGATGTCCCGTATCTCCCTCCTTCTAATCTCCCGTTTCCTGTGGAGTGCTGGTGTTTACACACACACTCAATGCAAACCCAGGCAGAGAAAGAAAGACAGAGAGAGAGAGAGAGAGAAGGGACCTCAGTGATAGAGATCGTTGGGGCTCTGGAAAGGGGCAATATTCAGTTTGACATGGACCAGAGCTGCTGTCTTCTTTGCCCAGTAGGTCACATCCTTATACGCAAACGCTCGAGGAGGGGTACTTGGAGGCCTGCCAGCCTCTGACACATTCACAAACTTTCTCACACATACACAGTCATATGGAAACTAGTATTGTGCGTTGGAGACACAAGGTCAGAAAATTTAAGAGCCTCCCGCTTGTCAGTGCTCTGAATGAGCGAGTCCAGCTGGTGGAAGACTGGAAGTCCTCTGTGGATATCCTTACATCAGGGCGAGATCAGAATCCCCGCCAACGAGATCATCGTCCTCTAACCTTTGATTAACCAGGAGCTCGCTGAGCGGGACAGGGATGTTACACACAGTCTGGACATGATGTAGCGATCATCCTCTTTTTGCGTAACAGTCGAGTGTTACAAGGCACTGCTGGCCTGGATATCGGGAAATCCCCTTATGGAACACTACATGTGTGATCTGCAGCGGATCAGTTTGCATTCAGCGGATCAGGGTTTAGTACTGGTCAGGGGGTAAGCGGGGACAGTATGTTAGTGATGTTGGTGATGGACGCTATACAGCTCCACAGTCCCTGCCCCCCTCAGGTATGACCCAGACCCTGAACCCCTCCTGGAGCACCCTGGACAGGTGAGTGTGCTATGGTTGTGCAGAATGGGGCAAACCAGGGCAGAAGATCCTGAACAAATATGTTGATCTGAGTCAGCTCGAGGCACTTTGGTCAAAGGATGGAATTGCTGAATAAAGCCTTTGTATTCAATTTATTGTGGAGGGATTAAGGTTATTTTCTTAATAAAAAAACAGAAGAATTAGCTGAGACGGGCATCTTATATGTTAATAGCCTTGAGCGTTATGTTTTTAATGAACTAGTGATTGCTAACATCTACATGCAACACATGTGATATTGCTGTGTTTTTATTTTTGCATTCAGGAAGGTAATAATCAGATACTTAAAGGAATAGTTTGACATTTTGGGGATACCCGTATTTGTTTGCTTACCAACAGTTAGGTGAGAAGACCGTGAAGAAATCTGCTTACCAGCAGCTGTAAATTTAACGTGTTACAACTTGTTTATCTATACAAAAAGTGATGACAGGCTTATTTTCTTCAATTTCAATGGGGCCAGCTGCCTGGCTGAGAGCTATCAGTCTTCTCAAGTAGCAATACCACCGTATAGACATACTCTAAAAGTGACAGTCCTGTACATACTTTTATTGACAGTATTAGCAGAGCAGCAAAATGTACTTAAATTATCAAAAGTAAAGTACTTGTTAATGCCTTAACTGTATGTTAAGGCATTATATGTTGTAGCTGCTCCTTTTTTTTTACTATCAAGTGCAATCAAATTGTATTTCAGTATAGTACTTGAATAAATGTTGTTCCACCACCACTGTCTCAAAGTACAGACTGTCTCTAGCTCAAGTCACTACAAGCCAATATTTCATGACAGTTTTTTAATTTGGATAATTTTTGTCCCAAAAAAGACTATTTTCATGTCATTCCTTAAGGAGTTTTCTTTTTGTCAGAGTACGAAACAGCATCTAGCCATGTTACCATGACAATAACATGCACCATTTGACCCAGAAAAATATTATTATATTATTATTTTTGTTCAAGGAGACCATATCTGTTCAGTGATCCTGAACCTGACACTTCTTCCCTTAATTGAAGAATAGTAGTGAAGTAGTAGTAGTCTGGAAAGAACAAATGAAAAGTTAAGTATGTTTTTGTAGGTTTTTGTTCAGCTCATTTCTGTTACATCAGCTATGGACATGTGACCACTTATATTTAATTTGCTGTTAATTAACAGCAAATACTGGTAAACTTATATATCAGGCTAACCCTATAGATCTGAACTCCAAAAACCCCTCATGTTGGTGGATCAGAAAGTGCAATGCCTATTATCAGTGTTCATATTTATCTTCTATATCTGTACAATTCTCTTGTTTGTTCAGCCATAATATTTGTTTAGATTCTAGATTTGCCCCTTGGCCTTTTCTCCCTGATAAAATGAATGCTGTGTAAGCCTATAATTACAGTAGAGTCGATGGATACTTTGTGTGTACCAGCCTTACCTTGAGGATATGAAAGCTAATTCATGTGGCTTAATGAGGCTTTAATCTTTGATGGCTGATGGATTTGTGCCGTTGTCAAGCAGTTTTGAAATATTTTATTTATGGTTTTGTGTGGGCGAATATGACCCGCATGCTTGTCGGTGCATGTGACAAATACCCGCTTACCTAAACAAACACACACAAACAAACGTCATCTATCTTGAAACGGGCCTTGATTCACAGTGTGGACGAGTGTTTGCATCATGCTTTCCCATCAGTAGTGGATGTTATGTTAATCTTGATTGTTATCTGTATTTAACAGTTAACCAAAGTGAGTTATTGTTCCGTTATCTTCACACTCTGACCTCCTCTTCTCCGCTGTCTCTGTTTACATCTCCTGCTCAGAGAGGCCAAGTCTGACTCCCTTCTCGGCTTTCTCAAACCTGTCTTCTTTCTAAGAAATTCCTCTCTGGAGGGACAACAATCAGGGCCACGCCACCCCCTCCCTGCCCCTGTGCAGCCTTAAAAGGCATCCCCAGCTGGCGTCTTTCTTGATGATGAAGCTCGAGTGTTTATTACTGAGCGCTCTGCTCTCCAAACAGTTTCCCCAGAGAGGCCCCCTCCCCGAACGCACAGCCTGGCACGCAGACGCTGTTTCATGGAAAAAAGGGACCTGGATGCACACACCGAATGCACATTTATTTAGTTTAAATGAGAAACAAACACACACAGCCATGTCAGGTCATCAGCTGCAGGACTTTGAGGCAACATCTGCTTCTTTGCTTCTGACAGAACAAAGGGCAGTAGGTTATGTAAGGATAAAGACAGTATTTTTCCTTCAGCCTCTCTAAGCTGCACACATAAACAGAGAAAGCTAAAGATAGGGGAGAGAGACAGATACAGGAGGGGAGCTGAATTTATGAGGATTTCTCAGTCTGATATGTTGACATGTTGCACAACAGACCTTTATTTAATACACTGTCCTGCTGCAGCCCGATCATAGTCCTCACTGTGTACTGCGGCTGTAGAGACGCCGGCCCATATTTTATCTTGATTTTTCATTATCCAATCACTTATAAACTTTATCCAGAATTACGTTTAATCTGATCCATGCTACTTAAATAGATCTAATTTGATGATTTTTCCATTCACCCTACATGCCCCATTCATCTTTCTTTTTCTGTCTCAAGTTTCTGTTCTGTGGCAGCTTAAAATGATGCTTTATCAGCTATATTAAACCACACATGTTGGCTTTTCCATTTAGTATTTAAGGTACCAAAGAGAAGGTGTAAGGCTCCATATTTAAAGAATGCGAGACCAGATGCTCGTTTGAGATGTACGGTTCTCTTCATCAGTATGGACAAGAAAGCAATCAACCAATGAACCATTTAACTCGTCAACTAATCCCCAACAACCAGCTGCAACCAATCAGCTAATCAGCATATTGTTGTGCTAATCTGGCGGGATGTATGGCTCAGGCTGTCGGACAATACGGTGCCTGTCAGGGTTTTCTGAATGCTGCGCAGATTATAGACAAAAACAGAAATAAGATAAAACAGACGACAAGAGGACAGCGTTATTATTAATTCTCTTTCTTTGAGAGTTGACATGAAATTCTGGTTTAGCCCAGTGTCAGTGTCTTTTGAGATGAGGCAGTGTTGTTGCCTTAGACAGCCTTTACTTTGCTTTTTTTATTCTTTAATAGCTACCTAAGTTGTAAAGAAAAACTACAACTACTACTGAAAAACTCATGACATTCCCATCAGCCTCAGCTGTAGTTTGTGTTTTATGCTAATTAGCAGATGTTAGCGTGCCAACACGAACATGGCAAACAATATACCAGCTCAGCATCACCACGTTAGCGTAGCCATTGTGTTGTATGTTAGCATGTCGACTTTAGCATTGCTGTAGAACTCAATATCTTTATTTTAAGTCATTCTCGAAGTCCTGTTGTGATAGTTTCAGGCTTTGAAAAAAAAATAATTCTATCCATTTCAATCCCTTTTCATTGACAGTTGCTATCTGCTAACCAGACTGCGTCCTTTCCCCAGGGGTACGGCTGACTGGTTTGGGGTGAGCAAAGACAGCGACAGCACCCAGCGATGGAGGAGGAAGAGCCTGCAGCACTGCAGCCATCTGTACGGGGGTCTCAAGGCGCAGGTGATGCGGGAGATGGAGCTACACAGCCAGGACAACCTCTCCCTGGCCAGCACTGAGACCCCTCCTCCCCTCTACCTCCCACCCCACCACCCCAATCACCACCACTATGGCATGCAGAGGGTAGGCCAGCGCCCGGGGTCACGTTAGAGGGACGGAGGAAGAGATGGGACAGTTGTTCACCTTTTCCTCCGTCGCACTCTTTCACTCTCTTTCGTTATTTCACATTAGGTTTCCGGCGCTTGCTTTACCTCTTTGCTTTGCCATCTTGCCTAGGGTTCAATTGATGGCTTTCTGAAGACGCATGAAGCAAAACTAATACAAGAAACTCATAAGGCTGCTACACAGGCATGGAGTACTGTGCATTGTTCTGTATTTGCAGCCTTAACTTGATAAATACCATGTAATGATAACTGGCTGCTCAAAATTGGATTCCGACACACTACTTTACTCTGTTGAGATTTGAAATGTTTATACATTCAAACAAATAAGCCTCTAAAACCTCTAAAAAGATTTCTTTCTCTATACATTTTGTTTTAACTCATAGCATGCTAGCATAGGCCTCTAAGAGCCAGTAGCCCACAAATGCACCCGTATATACAATCCTTGGGTTTGCTTTTTCTCACTTGTTTTAACAATTTTTATCACAAACACAAAGATTAGAGATTGCATTAATTTTGATCATTATATAGTTATTGTTAATAAGTATGGTCTGAGAATGTTTCACACTAATGGTTTCAAAGGAGGTTTAGTCCTCCTCTGTCCTGTTGATTGTTGCATGAAGCATGAAGTACATTTTATAGTGGACAAATAGCCACTATAAAAGCAGCTGCTACTGTAAAGCACAAGTTAAAATTTGTTATTAGATATTAAAAATGTGCAAATAACATCTGTAAAATATCAGTGCTCTGCCACTAAAACCTACTGCACTTTGGTCTTTTTAAAAAGCTCTACTCTTCTTGGTACATCAGTCTAACCCTAGTTTAGATGTGTGTCGTGTGCATCCCTGCTTTCCCCTGTTCTGCCACTTAGTGTTGTATGTGGCTTGACAATTGAGTACCAAAAAAAAGCTGTGCTGAACCAACACATACTGTGTGTGTGTGTGTGTGTGTGTGTGTGGGTAGATTGTAGACCCCCTGGCCCGGGGTCGTGCCTTCCGCATGGTGGAAGAGGTAGACGGCTTCAGTGTCCCGCAAACTCCCATCACGCCCGGCACAGCCTCCCTCTGCTCCTTTTCCAGCTCCCGCTCCGCCCTCAATCGGTTGCCACAACGACGCAAACGGGAGTCTGTGGCGGTCATGAGTCTCAAAGCTGCAGCAGCATTAATGAAGGTGTTTGTTTATTTATTGTTTATACGGTGCATTTTATTTTGAATTTCTTTCATTCGCCAAATATTCTGTGCTTTGCAAAATCTGTGCTTTAAAGTTAAAAGCTACCTCCATGTCCTGGCAATGTAACTGCACATTAGGACCAGCTGTAAGTAGTAGCAGTAGCTCACTATCTTCAGTCTGAAACAGTCAGAGCTCACAATATATGAATGCTTTTATGATGTTTTGTAACAAATCATTTAAAGACCAGGAGTATAGTCAGGGATAGGTTTCCATGCACATGTGCACTTTAATGTCCATTATTTTAGGTTTTTGTGAAGAGATTCCTAGAAAAAGTACATCTGTCATATCCTGATGTGTCCCTGTGTCCTACACATATGAATGGATGGGTTTTATCTGTGCACTCGAGTGTGTGTGTGTGTGTGTGTGTTTGTTTGTGTGCGTGGAGGCATGTTATATAAAACACAAGATCAGCTTGCAGATTCAACTCAGATGAAATATTTTACAGTAGAGTGCAGATGACTGTCCCTGTGTGGACCACTGGCAGCAGACTCACACATATACAGGATTGAATGGATGTTCAGTGAGAGTATCTGCTAGCGCCTATGGGGCGGGGGTTACTAGGGCAGTTTCACCAGCAGATGGTCCGTGATAATACACACCAGACGTCAGAATATTCCAGAAGTGCAGAGCTAATCCACTGTCACACAGAGGTCACGGCTACTATATAAACATCAGACACAATCATCAGTCGGGGATCCAGATACACGGCTAGGATATATTATATACTTATTGATTAGTAATGATAATGTTGTGATCTTTTGTTAGGGACGGACATTCGTTGACAGCACTGCCGGGCGATGTCGGAGGCGGAGTTTCATGCCTCCTAGTTTCTTTGAAGACGACACTGTGGACTTCCCCGATGACCTGGACACTTCCTTCTTCACCAGAGTGAGGACTGGACACACTTCCGTACACTGCCGGGATAACCTTTGATTTATTTTCACTTATCATCAAATGCAAAATATTCACTCAAAAGTCATCTCCACTTTTGCTTAAAGCACCCAGTGAGCAGCCACCCCTTATGTCCTACAGCCTGCAGTCACACAGAACGTTTTTATGTGTTTCTGTTAACAAATTAGTTATAAATTGATTGAACTGAATTTGAATGACGTCACAACTTGATTGAATGATTGAATTGAAAGTATTTTCTTGTGCTCTGGGTGAAGCAAAGTGAACAAATTGATCAAAACAACCAGATCCAATCAGTTGATGTGTTGATTCAAAGCACTGTCTTATGATCTGAGGATACACTATAAGCTGTATTTTTATGTATTGGCTCTTGCCGTGTGAGCACCCTGTGCGCCATCTTTCAGACTGAATATATTCTCTGAGTTGTTCAGCTTTGGATTTCTACTCACTCTGTTTTCACTTTCGTAGGACGGCCTGCAGGATGAGTTGTCCAGCTACGCTGACGAAGTTTTTGAGACACCATCGGAGGCTGCCATCAAACAGCTGGACGAGAGCGAGCTGACAGGAAGTGCGCTGGACAAGAACGAACTGGAGAGGACTCATCTCATGCTGTGGGTTTATAGTTTTTACAGTATTAAGTATGCAAACATGAACCTCTGATATGCCGCAGGGGAGAGAGAGTACTGTCTTATAAAATCAAGCCCTGACTGAAACATTCTCCGTCTGACACTCTCATTTACAATGCTTTCCTCCACTTTCATCTTCCTCAACCCAGGCCCTTAGAGCGGGGATGGCGGAAGGCAAAAGACGGCTCTCTGGTCCAACCTAAGGTGCGTCTGAAACAGGAAGTGGTGAGCGTCAACAGTCATCATCAGCAGCGGGGACAGAGGATTGTGGTTCCTGTTAAAAAGCTGTTTGCCAGAGAGAAGAGGCCCTATGGGCTCGGCATGGTTGGCCGTCTCACAAACCGGACGTACCGCAAGCGCATTGACAGCTTCGTCAAAAGGCAGATTGAGGACATGGATGATCACAGGTAAGAGTATTTCCTTGGAGGGTGAAATTGAGTATTAGTAACTTGTCCCAGCAAATGGAGCCTGAAATTGTCCTACTGTCCTCCATAGGCCTTTTTTTACCTATTGGATCACATTTGTCCATTTGCTCATCACCATTCTGGCTGTCACTATATATGGCATTGCCCCTGTGGGCTTCTCACAACATGAAACTGTCGACTCTGTGAGTATATTTCGCTGCGTTTTTTACATTAGTATATCGTCTGTAATTTTTGGTTGAATTTTGACTGAAAATGTATGAGTGATATTAGTAATACTACTTTTTCAATTCATTTTCAGGTGTTGAGGAACAAGGGAGTTTATGAAAACGTTAAATTTGTGCAACAACAAAACTTCTGGGTGGGTCCAAGCTCAGTAAGTATTTTCTTTCTTCCATTTACCATTTCATATCATATGATTGTGCTTTACTCAGGTTTTCTAAAAATGGGATAAAGTAAATTGTCTAATAGGACAATGGCCAAGCAGCAGGGACAAGAAAACACTCAATTTGTCAAAAAAGAAGTCTGTATGATTGTTAAAAATGATAAAAAATACAAAATACAGACAGAGAATTTTATAAAAAGTTCCCTAAACAGGAATAATCTGCATTTTACACAAACGTCTTGAAGTTCACTATTCGTCAGTCGTCAGTTTACTGAATGACAGAAAAGGGGTCTCTTGAGGAAAAAGGCTGGAAACCACTGGTCTAGTTTCACAACCTCACCAAGCTGTAATGATATCTCCTGCTGTCCTGCAGGAGGCGCTAATACACCTTGGAGCCAAGTTTTCCCCGTGCATGCGCCAAGACCAAGAGATCCACAAACTGATCCAAGAGAAGAGAACGCGAGAGAGAGAGTCCGGCTGCTGCGTGAGGAACGATCGCTCCGGCTGCCTGCAGACTGTACAAGAGGAGTGTTCGGTCAGTTGAAACAACTTCTATTATTATATAGACTCGCTGTGACAAAATGTCTGTTCTCACTCAAAACATTTTCTGATGTTCTTTTGCTTGATTTAACAGAGATATAATGAATCAAAATATGTAGCATTTTTAGGCAGCTTTTGCTGCGCTATTTAGTTGTAGTCGCCACTGCACAAGCAACATAAATAGGGAATAACTAACATAAAAATGATTTCTCCATCTGTCTTCTGCTGTAGAGTACCCTGGCAGTGTGGGTTAAGTGGCCTCAGCACCCCAGTGCTCCCTATCTGAATGGTACGCTACGGCAACATGGTTCTGTCTGCCATCAGGACCCCAGGTAACATAAAAATACTGTCCACTGATTATTCTCCTTGTTATAATGGAGTACACTACCATTGTAGGGATCATAACTCAGGCCAGAAAATACATAACAGACATCATTTTACTCTATGTGTGGACTGTTTTTGGGGCTCAGTTGTAGGATTTAGGAGGATCTATTGTCAGAAATTGAATATTAATAGATATATTTTCATTAATGTTTAATCACCTAAAAATAAGAATCGCTGTGTTTTTGTTACGTTACAATGAGCTGTTTATATCTACAGAGGGTGTTGGTCGCCTTCCATGGAGGTTTCTACAGTAGCCCAGACTGGAAAAACCAAACACTGGCTCTAGAATAGAGTGCATTTTGCAACCACTGTAGTTTCTCCTTCGCACTTAGAAGGGGAGGGTGAAGCAAGAGAGAATCTGAAACTACACCACTAAATGCCACTAAATCCTACACACTGGTCCTTTAAACGAAGACAGGAATGTTCACTGTTATGTTTTTTGGGGGTTTTTTTGTGTAGAATTTGTCTGGAGCCAGCCTCTGTTTCGCCTCATGAGTGGCCTGACGACATCACCAAGTGGCCAGTAAGTCCTGTTAACATAAGTACCATACATTAAGCAATTGCACTACTGGGGCCCATAAACATATGTTGATGCTGTAGTGAGTGAGAGTTGAGTGGAGTAGAGAGTGTTTCTAAAAGCTGCCTGCAAAGTAATTACTGAGGGTCAGCCTTAAGCTTATCTTCAAGTCTACCCTCAGTTTAACAGACTTAACAGACTGAGGTCTGAATGCAGCATTGTCTTCGACACATAATGGCTTGATTAGAATTAAAACAATCTGATCTGATCTGCAGGTTTGTACAAGATACAACTCTGGGAATCACACCAACCTCCCCCACATAGACTGCACCATCACAGGCCGGCCCTGCTGCATCGGAACCAAAGGACGGTAAGGATCAGCGTCACTAAACGCCACAGTAGTCGAAAGACTGGTCATAGGTGAAATGAGTAGGGCTTAGTTAGACTAGTATTACCAGTAATGTACTATTAAATCTGCTGCATATGTGGTAGAAACACAAAATATTTAACATTTATGCATGACAATAGTCAAATGTAGGTTCTGATATCTTTAAATGTTAAATATTCTGTGTTTTCACCACCCTTGTTAATGTCAGTACAGACGTTTTGTAACAGAATTTATACATTCACATGTCAGTGACACTACACTAAAACCAGGACCAAATTCAAATGATGTATTCATCTCATTTTAATAATCCTGGAGTATTAGTATGTTTTCTGTGGGCTGTTGGTGATGAAGCGTTTCATGTTGTAGATGTGAAATCACTTCAAGGGAGTACTGTGACTTCATGCATGGCTACTTCCATGAGGAGGCTACTCTCTGCTCACAGGTGGGACAAACACTCATTGCTATATTTTATAACTTTTTCTTTCTCTCAAATCATCAGATTGCAGTTTTTTTTAATCACAATCTCTGTCTATGTCATTTGTGTTGTATTAAAACTTCGCTGCTCCAGGTGAGGCTCGAACTCACAACCTCGGCATTGCTCTGCAGGTCACTGTCTTATAAGTACCGCGCGCTGACCGATTGCGCCACTGGAGCCTGCATTCATCTCTGAATTGAAAGGACTTTGGACTGGATTCAAACACTCCCATTTTCCCCCACAGGGTGGCAGTGGATCTTCATGCTGACTGATGGCACTTTCAGTCCTGACTGATTTTCTCTCTCACTCTCTCTTCCAGGTGGCCTGCATGGACGACGTGTGTGGTTTGCTGCCTTTCCTCAACCAGGAAATCCCAGACCAGTTCTCCCGACTCTGGCTCTCCCTCTTTCTTCATGCTGGGTGACTGAACTCTCTTCATCTCACTACAGGCGTCAGTAGCCAAAGCAGGAAAAGACGGATGTTTTAATTGGATCCCTATTAGTTTGCACAAAGTGGTCAGACAAAAACAATTTAGTATCATAAAGCCAAATATAAAGCTCAGAAAGTGGAATAACTATGAAACAGTAAATAGCCTAAATGACACATGGGTTACAACAGGAAATTGTAAGGTATGATGATGATGAAGATAGTCAACGTTGGGTCTTGTCTGTGCCTGTAGGATCCTGCACTGCCTGGTGTCGGTGCTTTTCCAGATGACCGTCCTGAGGGACATAGAGAAGTTGGCTGGCTGGCTGAGAATCTCCATCATCTACATGCTGAGCGGTATCACAGGCAACCTGGCCTCAGCCATTTTCCTGCCCTACAGAGCGGAGGTACAATGTCACCCTCTCAACCACAAGATACTGAATCTGAGACTTTCCTGAACCCTAGATGTGTATGTAACTTTAACCTCTTGGTCTATGACGTATTTCCTCTTTTTCCTCTCTCTCAGGTGGGTCCTGCTGGCAGCCAGTTCGGGATCCTGGCCTGTCTGTTTGTGGAGCTGTTTCAGAGCTGGCAGATCCTCGAGCGACCGTGGCGGGCTTTTGCTAAGCTGCTGGCCATCTCAGTCTTCTTCTTCTCCTTCGGTTTGCTTCCTTGGATCGACAACTTTGCCCACATCTGCGGTTTCGTGTCGGGATTCTTCCTGTCCTTCGCCTTCCTGCCGTACATCAGGTAGGTGGAGAAAGTGAGAGAGTGCTGAGATTATCCCACTGAGAGAATGTATCTGTGCGCTCTGTCATTACATAGTTAATCAGAAAAAAGAGTTGCTGTCTTATAAGTACCGCGCGCTGACCGATTGCGCCACTGGAGCCTATTCTATGCTTCTGTCATAGAACAAGGAAATTTAAATTTAATTTTCACTTCCACAGTCCCAGATTCATGTTATGTAAATAATTTGAATTTAATGAGTAATTGAATAAAAAAATAATTAGCATAAAATGTAAGCAGTAAACTCAAAAATTCACCTTAATACAGTACTTCGGTACATATACTTACCACTGATGCTAACATCCACTAATCGCAGCCCAAGAAAAGAGAGAGGAAAATCCTTCTCTAATTTAAAAACATTATTAATTTACTAAAGCTGAAGACTATGTAAGTATAACAAGAGTTAAAGGAATTGTTTGAAATGCACTTATTTGTTCTTTTGCGAGAGGTAGATAGATGTCTTATATATTAACTCAAATGTACTGATTGTAGGATTCATCGACACACATTTTTGGACAACTTTAAGGTTTTGATTCTGTGAACGTCTTTGACCCTAAACTCCAATATGACATTAATAACGCATGTTTTTCTTCCTCAGCTTTGGCCGTACTGACATGTACCGGAAGAGAGTCCAGATCTGCATCTTCCTGCTTGTCTTCCTGGGTCTCCTCTCGGCCCTGGCCGTCCTCTTCTACGTGTACCCTGTGAAGTGTGACTGGTGCGAGTACCTCACCTGCATCCCCATCACAGACAAGTTCTGCGAGAAGTACGACCTGAACGCACACCTCCTGTGAGCCTCAGCCTTTGAAATGTCAGCCGGACTGGTTCTGGACGTGTCATTTTTCTCAGTGTGACTGAGCAAGAAGATTTCTCCTGGAATAATGAGCAGTATTTCAGGATTTCATGTGGACATATTTGTTTGTTTTTGAAGGTACAACAGATGAATAAAGGCTACGCATGAAAGCCTTCAGGCATTTGATTAGAAACATTCACAAGCATGGGAACAAATCTAACGATGTAAAGTTGACTGTCAAGAACTAGTGATCGATTTATGTGTGATTGATCTCTAGCTGGGCTAATTAATGACCAGTCACACTGGCGGAGAGTTACAGACTTGTTTCCTGCCAAGTTATTTACCTCGCTTCTGTGGCAAAACGGACATAACAGCACCCCTTAGTGGCCACAAGGAACAGTACAACCTGAGACAGCTGCAATGGATTTTTGTTTTGTACTTTTTTACTGATGTCCAGTTTTGTCCATTAACTGGATTTCCTTAGAGTTAGAACTCACCAAGAAATGAGACTCTAAAATGCATAAATGTGCCTTAATGACACACAACCACACACACACACAGTGTCTTTTTGTGCAATGTATCAGTGTGTGTCAGCAGTTGTCTAACGTTTCAAACTGTCTAGAAACTGCATTTCACATTCTGGCACAAATCGTGTAACGTGTTTATTTAGTTTTTAGTATTTGGTCGCTGAATTTTGTGTTTTTTTTAACCACACGGGAAACCTTGGTTTCCACCACAGCCTTGAATGCACTTCAATCACAAATGGATTGTTTTTTATATTCACCCTGTGTTGCATCAGTGCAGAACACACTTGTATGTTAATCTGCTCCATTGTGAATAGCTGTTACTGAGGTGAACTTGTGTGTTTTTATTCAATGTGGTTGCGTTTTAGCTACCTGACAATAAACACAACAAGACACAGAGTCATTATTTATGTCTTTTTGTTGCCTGATCACAGATGACATGTCTAAAAACTCTCTCTCTGCTCCAGGTGAGGCTCGAACTCACAACCTCGGCATCACTCTGCAGGTTACTGTCTTATAAGTACCGCGCGCTGACCGATTGCGCCACTGGAGCCTGTTCTAGGCTGCTGACACTTGCTGAACAGCTGCATATAACATGGAAATTTCCACTTCCACAGTCCCAGATTTCTGTGATGTAAATAATTTGAATTTAATGAACATATTAGAAGAAGCAGTGCTTGATCACCGTATTATATCTCATAGCTTCCCCTTGTGGTAGTAGTAGAGATTAGCAGACAGTTGCATCTAAATACAATACTTTGATGCTAACCAACAGTAACCACAGTAGAAGAAAAGAGTCATTAAAAACATTCATTTACCTCAAAAAACCTTATTAAAACTGTAGACTAGCCTTCACAGTCCATTACATTTAACCTTATTTGAGAGAGAATCACAGTCTGCAGTGAACAGGCTCCAGTAGTGTAAACAGTCACTGTATGCTACTTGTAAGGCAGAGACCTGCACAGTGCGGTTGAGATTGTGAGTTTGAGCCTCACCTGAAGCACATTTTGAGCACGGTGTGACTGTAACTTACAGATCACACAGATCACAAGAAGAGACTTGGGAGTCTCACATGAAAATCTCTTTTGGGTGCAAACCTGCCTGAGGCATTACAGTAGTTCTAATGCATAATGCGTACTGCTGCTCGCCTTTAAACTATAGAAATATCATCATTAAACTCTCTGCAATCACTAAAGTGAATACTGCTCAGACCCACACACTGTTAGGTACAGTACAGTAGTAGAGGAATTAATTTAAGATTCTGTATATCTCCTTATTTTGATTTTCACATGAAGGATTCACACTACAATCTCATTTAACTGGAAAACTGAAAAGCAGCAACAATCCAGGCACAACAGTGACTTGTGATTTTAATCAGCAGCTTGCCAGTGAGAACAATAGCTGAGGCACTGCTTCCTTTCATTAGACTTTACACATTGTTACACTTATTAAGATAGATGGAACAGCACTGATGGGAGTCTTACCTGCTCGGTTGAGGTAAGTAACAATCTGTGTCACTTAAACAATGTTTTGTGAGAGATTTGTGGAAATAAAACCGCAAAAACAAATGTTATCGTAAATGTAGGTGTTGCAATGTTTAAAAAGCACTTCAGCATGTCATGGCAGGATGTCCTGGTTTAGAAACAGACTGACAATAAATACAGTTAATGATTCACACAAACTGGTATTTTCGGTTACTAAGCATTTTCCTTCCTCCTTTGTGGATGTTTACTGTAAACTAGATTACAGTAAAGTGATGCTTCACCAATAATCTACACTATGATTTTATTCTTATTCTGCTATAACAACTATAGATAGTAGTACCAGCAAAGTGCCAACACTGAACATGTGAACTGTGCATTACCAAAGTATCACACACAATAGAGATAATGGGGTCTTTCGGAGAGTGTACCAACAGGTCTTCCACAACACTTGATCAGGGTTTTACAAAGAACCTCAAGATGCTTTCTAGTCTTCTTAGGAGCTCTGACAGTCCTTCTGCATTACTGAATAATCTCAGAACCCTGCCCCCTTATACTTACTGAGGATTTGGTACAAACAAAGAAATTAGGAAGAAAAGAAAAAGGCAGGAAGTTTGTTGTGTTACGTGAACGCCCACTAGATGGCAACCCAAGCCCAATAACTTACAGGCTGAACCTTTTAGTAACAAGGGTAGAGCATTGCTGCTGCTGAGGGTATAAAGCTTGAATTACTGCGACATTGCTGTGTTCTTTGGGATTGGAATTTCATTTATTCAAGCAGAAGGTTTATTAGCGTGCAGAACTCTTATTGATGCTCCCTGCGCATTATACTGGGTTTGTTCATTCTGTCCCCTCCCTCCCCTCCTCTTTGAGTGCGTGCACACACACACACACACACACACACACACACACACACACACACACACACACACACACGGTTGCTCTGGCATTCATTAAGTCTTGTCTGTAATTGAGTCTAAATAAGTGTGTACTTATGTTAGAGAGGAGCTCTGAGAGCACAAACACAGACGTTACTGGTCTGCGTACAAAATACAACACTCAAACTTATTCTATTTCTTACACTTAATGCTGCATTAAGTTAATTTAACAAGGTCTCCAACGCAGGGAGGTCAGTCGCACATTCAGACTGTTTTAATAAAAATACCATAATTAAGGATTATGGGTGATGCTATATGCCTCAAAGAAAACACACTTTCTAACATTGCACCGAAGCTGCAGTGTTTCAATTTCTTTCTCCACACAGAAATAGAGAGAGAGAGTGATGGAGACCTTTGCTATGGCCAGCCAGTGCTATCGATTGTCAGACCATTTGACATTTTGGTCATAGGGTTATTTGAGGGCAGAGAGGGAATTTCTGCAGTGACCTTTTTTATGAAGTCTTGTCATTCATGTGTGCTGAAGAGGGTAAAGCCTATACTGCTGATGTTTTATTGACTGAGGTGACAAAACAAAAAGAGAGACGGTGGAAGGGTCCGATGACAAGATAAATACCACTCGCGCTCCTGTAGCAGGTGGTTAGCTTAGCTTAGCACAAGGCCTTTTTGTGTATGTGTATCTAAACATTGTTGTGTGACATGTTAATTAGTGAGCTGTTGCTGGAAGATTGATTTTGTTACCTTTGGGTTGAACCTCCTTTTTTATTTAAGCTGAAGTAAATGATTGCTGGCTGTAGCTTCACATTTAGCATGCAAACCTGAGATGGGTATCAGTGTTCTCATCTAACTCTCAGCAAAGCAAATACATATACATAACATATGTCCCAAAATGTTCTCACATTCCTTTAAAAAAAAAAAAAAAATGAACAAACTAAATTAGGAGACTGTAAGTTACTGTAGTTACCTTATGACAGCACTGATTGCTGTTGTGCTTCCGTACTGCTCTTCCCAGAAACAGAAGTAGACAGACATCGTGGGGAGAAGCCTTTGTTTTGTAACTATAGGTGCTGCTCCTCTCTTCTGTCTTCTGTTCGGCTTCTCCTTCTGCCTAGGCGGTAACAGCCTACTTTCGCTTTATTTTATGCTCACCCGAAGCATTACACTATATACAGAGAGATAATAGCGTTACCAGGAGTGTAAAATTGAATAAGTACGGTTTTATGGTAGAGAGAAGGAGTTGGAGCTGCTTCCCTTCCTTTTGCTTATTTTGGCCGGCCCATCAGACCTTTGCTGTTTTGGTTATTTTGAGTAGTTTGACGGTTTGGTAATTTTGGTTTCTTCCATTGTTCAGAAATACATGTGTTGTGTTTGGAAACTCCTGTCTTTGTGATTATGTTGGAGCTTCTTTTTTAATGGGCCATTATCAGGGGAGCTGTCACCTACAGCATTAAAAGAACAGAGAGTAGCATTAAAGTATATGTGGAGGTCACAGATTATGATTTAAATGTGACTTGCTTACATTTTTTCTCCATTGGTTTGGCTCATTTCTCAAAAGAGAAATTACATTCTCAAAACAACATGGACAAACCTCCAAACCACTTGGCAATTGTTCACAACAGAATTGTATTTCTCATTGATTTCATCACATTGCAAATGTCTTGGTACATCTTTGCAAATGATTAAGTACAGTTAGCCTACAGTTAGCACAATTTCCAAGTGAATAGATCCTGTTGATCTAAACTGATTGATTGATTCTCAGTCTAATGGTTGTTCCCTTTCAAAACATGTCAGCATAGTTTTATTCTATAAGTCATCACATGCAAAATAGTCTGTTCAATTGTCAAAATTAGTCAACATAATCATATCAACATGATACCATGAATACCATATACTGTATTTATTTACAGCACTGTAGGCATATATATAATTTTCCTTGTTTTTGTTTATGTGTTTATATAACAGTACATTATGCTTTATACATTTTCTTTTTACTCTGATATGGAGGTTACTTTATGTGTGTGAATAAAAATGGCAACCTTTCCTTGGCAGTGTGAGTGCAATGTGTGATGTCAAACCTTAGAGGCTACTCTTACCCTAAAATCCTGTTTTTTTATTTTTATTTTTTCAGTTTTATACACAATTGTATTCTGTTAGCTAGACAAAAAAACTAGTACAGTAACCACTGTGAATGAAGGACTGGGCTAAGACTGAGAGGTGGACAGGTACTGACTATTTATATGAGAAAGAAATGTAGTTTTGACACGAGTGAACTGTTTTGGGAGAGATATGCGCTTTTGCAAGTGAGCTATGGTGTTGTGCTGAACTGTAAGACTGTTTTGCCAAATGATCTTAGAGTTTTGAGAATGTAATTTCTGTTTCGAGAAATGAGCCAAACCAATGGAGAAAAACTGTAATACTATAGTACACCTGCATTAACTAGTTTTCTTGGCCACCTAGGGGCTGCTCAAACAAGCCATAAACACAACACACATCATCGCTATTTATAGCAACAACAAGGAACTTTCATTTTGTGTGGATTCTGATAGCTTGTGTGAACAAAAGTGGTCATGTTTCTATCGCCTCGTTACATTGAGTTCAAAGGGGAATTCAACCAAATCTAACCCGGTGGCAGGCATTAAGAATAACTATTCAGAAACAGCCAATCTTCTCTCTTGTTTGTTTATGTAGGGCATATAGAGGCTTCAGTATTACATTTGTTTCATAAAGAGTCGTGTTTCGGGCAACCTGGCGAATTTAAGTCCAATACTCACTCTGTCTCTATAGCTGCTAAACGCTCCACTATGTTCACCAGCTGGACGTTAACTGTGTCAGCTGTTTGGTGCTAAGTAGGTAGTGCACATGGGGTTTTTGGAGCTTTACATTGAAATCAGCTTCCTGCTGCAGCTTAAAACAAAGCTATGAGAGTGGGCCAAGACAGTAAAGTGGTGAGACAGAAAAATAAAACAGTGAGCTTAAAAACTTTAAATATGTGGAGCAGCTGCAGAGTCATCGTTGTGATGGTAGATGGACTGTACTTGTACCGTACCTTTCGAGTCTTCTGACCACTCGCAGTGCTTTTACAAACCCTCATCACAAACAGAAACTAATCCATTCAATCACATTTTGGAGTTCAGTGTGTTGCTCAAGGACACTTTGAAATGCAAAAGGTGGAACCAGGGATTGAACCACCAACCATCTGATGAGTGGAATAATAATAATAATAATAATAATAATAATAATCACTTATAGCAGCTTTAAGCATGATTTTAATGTCATGTTACACATACAGCACTATGTGATGAAATATTATCTATGTCTGTCTCTTCTTTTTTTATGAATATAAATCTGGTGTCTGGTGGAGCAGCTAATAGTGACAAGTTAATGACCCTGCCAACATACAGATCGTGAAAAATCATCTCAGCACTTGTCTTATTCTGGCATCCAGGGACTTGGCCTAATACAGGCAGCACCCAAAGCCATTAGACCCCCTCCCCCCCGCTCACAGCCACCCCTCATCCCCTGCAGAATCCTTGTAGGAAATTATCTCCCCCCACCCTCCCACCCCCGACACTTCTTGCTTCTCCAATCCAACTCCATCCAGTCACGTCCACCTCCTCCTGTCCATTTCATGCCTCCCAATTTCCATCACTCATTCATCACTTGGTTTTTCCAATTCCCCCCTCCTTCCACCCCTGCTGCACCCACGACTCTCCATCACGGCTCCTATAGAGATGGTAATGTGACATGAAGAGGATGGTATCTACGAGCCATTGATCAGCATCAAACGAGACACACTTAGATACCCCATAGATAGTACGCGACCTCCCCCCTCTTCCTTCTACTCCTCCGCGCCTCATCTCATCTTTTAATTGGCGGCTGTTTTATGGGAGAAAATTAAAAATCACCTTTGTCTCATCAATGGCTGGTATTTACAGTGAACAGACTAGATATAGATAGATAGACAGACAGACAGACAGATAGACGAAGTAGATAGATAGATAGATAGATAGATAGATAGATAGATAGATAGATAGATAGATAGATAGATAGATAGATAGATGTAGCTGCTGTTGTGTCTGCATGGAAAGGCGACCCTGAAATGGGACCCTGACAGCTGGCCAACAGGTGGCCACTGACAGACCCTCTCTCTTCATTGTGCCAGGAACAACCAAGACACACCACACACACACACACACACACACACACACACACACACACACACACACACACACACACACACACGCACAGACATAAATACACACACAATCTCCTCAGCACCCAGGCCATCAGGTGAAGGAGGCCAAGCAAAAAGGGGGAGGGTGTGTTTGTATTTGTGTGTGTGTGTGTGTGTGTGTGTGTGTGTGTGTGTGTGTGTGTGTGTGTAAGAGAGAGTGAGTGAGGGGGGAGGGGGGAAGGCAGGCCTAGCACGCACCTGTCTGATGATCCCACCTATGGCAGAGATGATGGAGAGTAATGTTATAGGCCCCCCTGAAACCACATGGTCCCATACACCACCTGGACTGACAAACCCCCTCTGCCTGTGTGTGTGTGTGTGTGTGTGTGTGTGTGTGTGTGTGTGTGTGTGTGTGTGTGTTTTAATTAATTTCAGGTATTTAAAGGTCTAGCGTGTAACATTTAGAAAGATCTATTGGCAGAAATGGAATATAATATTTATAGGTTTGTTTTCATTAGTTAATAACCACCTGAAGAATGTAAATAGTGTTTAGAAACCACACCTTCACATGACTGTATGAACCAGTGCTGTGAAAAAAACATCTTCAATACTTACTGGATCTGAAGTGAAAGGTTGTGCCTCCAGGAAGTAGCCATACCCACAGTCTCATCGAGTGTGATGGAGACAGTCCCAGATGGTTATAACAAAGCTTCAGGAAGCAACTATGCAACGCATTTAATTGGAGGTTGACCTTTAACCAGTTGTGCAATTGCCAAACCAACCAGTTACTCTTCCTTCCTCATCCTTGAAGCCTTTTCTCTTGTAAAACTTAAAAATACTGTTTGAAAGAACTTCAAATAAAGCATACATTTCACATTTGTGTCTATATCTGCTTAACCCATGAACCAATATACACATATAGAGGTTAAAAAGATAGTTGTACGTCTGACTGGGCTTTGTTTGCTCCCCCAGGAGCCAATGAACCTCATTTTAACTGCAGCACATAGTAGGTATCTTTCCAGCTTCCCATTAACCACATTATTACATGTTGTCATTTTAATTTCATTTTCAAAAATTCACCTTCTTTGAACCCCCATGCTTCACATGTGCACAGCATAATAGGTGTGATTAACCCATGACAAATATCTAAGCTAGTATCTACAGATAAATCTAATTTTCTACATTTTCTAATGAAGGCCAAACATAGCCGCAATGTTTCCATGATCATCATTCACACATTATTATTTGTAATGGTGCTGAAATTACAAGATATAAATGCATACTGTATAACCCAGATTTTTTTTGTTTGGATAATAGACACTGTTTTTCTCATCCCGTTTCCCCATCAGAGAAGAAGATCATTAAACTTTCATCTTATCTTACTGTGACTTCAGTTGCAGTTCATTTGCATTTGCTTACATCTTAAGTCCATGCGTGTCCAATTAGACTTTGTGAGAGAAACTATCGAGCTTCTCTTCTTCACGCAAGTGCTTTTTAAAACCAACGAAGACACAGACATGCTATGCCTGGATTTACAGGCTTTGTTTGACATAAAGTAGCTATTATGGAGTTTATCATAAACAACCCCAACATCAGGTGGCACTGAACTCTTTGGAGATTGTGCGTCACCAGGAGGAAAGCCAGGGGAAATAACCAGATTGTATATAGTACTGTAATATGACTTGCTTCCTGAGTGCCCCCTCTCCCTCCACACACACACACATTTCTCTGTCATCTCCAGAGGACAATCCTCCTCTTCCTTGCCATGTGTCCTCCAGCCGCACTGAAGGCCTGCTCTTATCCTCCACTCATTGGCTCCCAGTCACTAATTACACACACACACACACGCACACACACACACGCAGGGGCACCTACACGCACACATCTCATTAGTGATCACACTAACAATACTCTTTCCCTGAATGCCCTTTGAGAATCTCTCTGATGGTTAGTAATTCTCTCGTTCTCTCTCTCTGTGTATGCAAGTGCACGCGACCTCCCCCCTCCCTCCCCTTTCTCCCACTCTGTGTGGGTTACGTCTCAGCAGATTAATTTTCATGGAATTGTAATCTGATATTCACACAGCACACATTGGAGCGAGCAAGGAAGGAGAAGAAGAAGCGAAGAGAATGTCATAAACCAAAGAACCAAGAAGAAATACAGATAAAAGACAGAATGAAATGTGAGATTCACACTCCAGATCCAACCTGCCTCTGAGCAGGTGTGTTAAAGTTACTGATACACTGTCTAGTAACATGAAGTGTACAATGGGTGTACCTCAAGGGTCAATGTTAGGCCCCCTATTATTAAGTCTATATATTAATTATCTTCTGCAACAGTGTCACATTGGAGAATGTCAAATGTATGCTGATGACACTATTGTAAACACACATGCAAAACCAGCTGAGACAGCAGCTGTGAAGCCAACAACATCTATGGAAAGGGTCACACACTGGCTTGATCTGTCATGTATTTGCTTTAATATTCGCAAGACAAAGATATATTTCTAAAACCGATGTACAGCCTCTTAATGTTGACATTCTCAACAAGGGTGAAAATATTGATATAATTACTGAAGTTTAATATCTAATAATGGAAGTCTTAATTTTAAGAAACGTAAATAAAAATGGTAAAACAATTAAACACAACTTTGGAAATATTAGACGAATAATACACTTCTTTCTATGGATGTGGCCAAAATATTTATGCATGCTATGGACCTTTCTTACATGTCCTATACATGCTCAGCCACAACTCAGTGGAACGACCAGATAACATAAAGAGTCTCAGTTTTATCAGCTGTTTTAAGGCCAAATTAAAAGTTCTGCTCAAAGCTTCTCTGTAACCACTGATTTTACATTGTATTGATTTTCCCTACATTTAATTTGACATGGTGCAGCTGACACAGTGTGTGTGCTGTGCCTTGTTTTTCTCTGATGTTTTATTACAGTGCGTATGTTTTCATTCTGCCAAAGGACGCCAGATGAAAATTATCTATAAGCTTAACTCTGGTACAGCACAACCAATGTTAACATTTATGATCCCTCACTGGCTTCCCACCGTGTGAATATTGCCAAGCCACTACAGTTGGGTATTAGGCCCTGTGTTTCTGACAGGAAATTGGTGTTTGTGCCACTATGAATCCAAAAAACCTTTTATACAATCTATGTTGAGCTGGCATCTTTTAGAGTCTTCTTTATATTCTGTCTTATTAATAAAAAACTAACTTTTAATTCTTCTTCTTCTTCTTCTTCTTTTTAGTAAATTGTATTAGGAATAGTTTGAAGCAATTTTACCACACTGGTTTTTGTATTCAGTAACCAACAAAATGACTTCAAACTCCACTCCAACAATGTTTTAAATCTGAATGTAAGATGATCCCATTTACACATATAGTTTTTACAGTGAATGAGCGCAGCCTGTCACATTTACAGTATGGTACACAGTCATTACGGTCATCAGTGGAATGTAGCTCTCCCACATTGTGCTTCTCTTATTGTTCTTAATGAAACTGGTTTGCCCTCTTCGTTTCATTCTGCTCCAATTAGTTAGCAATGGGTCAACAGCGATGCATAGCTGTGAGGAGGGGACCATTGTGTCCAGTGTAAGACAAGCAGGACTAATCATTGTACAAGGCAAGTCTGGGCCTGTCTGGACAGAGGAGCGGCTGCTGGCTGTTACTAATCAGTCGAGATGGTGTGATGGGCCATCATGACTCAGCACAGGTGGATGAGAAGGATGTGCACACACAGTAAAGGTGAAATCTACAGTGCAGTTGGTTTTCTTTGAAACTAGAGTCGATCATTTGACTTTTTGGTTTGTTTAGGTTGAATCTGCCCAAAATGAAACCACCATGAATGCCATATGGCTCATTTACACTTTCACCTTGACCAACCACAACAGTAAAATGCTACTTACAAATGAATACACCAGTAATAATAGTCTAATATTATAATGTAACACTAATGGGTCCTTATGAATACTTCTAATGCTTAAGTGGCATTTTCACCGCAGGACTTTTAATCAGTGGAGTTTTTTTTATATTGCAGTACTTCCTCCATTACAGCCAGCAACTTACTGACAGTTGTGACACAAGTTATCAGAAACTTTTCCTTTATTTTAGCAAGAAAACAGTCCATAATGCCTCCCTTTGTGCTGATGCAGTAAACTAATGAAACAAACAAAAAGGAGATAATGTTCAAATAAAAGTCCATCGGGCTGGTACCACTCTTGTACACATTAACAAACACACATATGCATACACACACATACACGCAAATCCTCCCTCCCCATGTTGAATTATATTAACTATAAGTTCCACAGACCCTCACGCCTCACAGCAGGACATGGCGTTCCACTTCCCCGAGCATGGCTGAGGGACACTTTTGTCGGTCAATCATCAGCGTTTTCCGACAACCGTGAAATAGGATTTGATTCTGAAACCTCTCAAAATCAGATACTGTATGTTTGCTTCCATTAATATATAACACATTTATGCAAAGAGAAAGCATTCATCCTACATTTTTGTGCTGATCACAATGCAAATCAACCTCAGTGGCGAATTCAGTTCTCCAAATCTCTAAACATCCCATCTCTCTCCTCCAGAGCAGCAAATCAGAGCCTCCCCTGTCCGAGATACAATTTGACAACCAAATCAATGTCTCATGAATATTTTTGTAAGGCAGCTTGTGCCATAAGATGAGCCCAGACTATCATCAACGTTATCGCTATAATCTTCAAAACTCACCATAAAGTGCAATTTTCCCCCCTCACTTTCCATTTCTGGGACTTGCTTAAAGATTCTGATGCTGATGTGCTGCAGTATTGATTGGTCCCCTTCCTTTGTGAAAAAGCCATTTCACAGGGAGTTTTAAATTGATCTTGAACTTCAGCAATCAGCTAATCATTCTCTGATAACTGAGATGAATCAGTCTCGAGTGTCTAACAGCCTATCGAAGGACTTTGTATGAGAGGAAGTCTTGTGTTTGCTGGGTTAAAGCAGTGGAAAATTCCACAAGTGACCCTGCAACTCCAATAGACCCCAACCTCTCCAACAGCTTCAGTCAATACGTTTAAAAGGATTGTGGTTAAATCAACAGCTTTCCTCTCATTGCTTATCTGTAAACTCCACTTTAGTTTGTTGTTAGTCATGTTTCTTACTAGGAGTTCTGCCTGTGTGAGGTAGAAAGAACACACACATACTCTGCATACACAACCTGTACTAGTCAGCTGTTTTATCTTAAACTCTGCAATGTGTTTACTGTGGGTCACCTGCGTCAATAACGGTTGGATGCAGCTCTTCCTCAAGATAAGCACCCAGCTCTTTGTTTCCTCATCTCTCCCTCTGCCTAATGGAGCGAATAAAGTGCAGATTCTGTAACAGAAAAATGCCAATAACCGTGGCTGTATCGTATATCACAGCCTTTGTGTGACGGTTAGGTGTGTATTTGTTCTCATAAGAATCAGCTGTGAATATCCTCCTTTGCTTCTTGGCTCTGTGCCGCCATCATCTTTCATTTCTGACAGGCTTTGTGGCATCGGCAGGGCAAGCTTGGGCTTGCACAGTCAGCCCTCCCAAGGTCTGAGGCATGCACACACACACACACACACACACACACACACACACACACACACACACACACACACACACACAAACACAACCTCTCCTCCAATCAAATAGAGACCTCGTGAATGCCCCACAACTAAATTGCTGATTTTGGCGAGAACGCAGCTCTTCAGACGAGGCCAATCATGTGTGGCTTCTGTTAAAGAGGCTGCAGTCGCCTGCTAACCCGTCTGACCTCCAGCCATCGTCAAGGAGAGGGGGCCACATTTTGTGGCAGTGTTTTTTTTCTTCTAATTTTGCAATCATCAGCACAAGAAAGAATGATCTCCAGAATATGTGGGGATAGCTGCAGAGCCATCATTATAGTTATGAAGTGATGTGTTATTTAAGTTGAACTGAAATTTTAATTCTCCTCACTTTTTTTCACAACCACACACTTCTCGAAATTAAACTATAGTCATTGTATTGTTACAAAAAGACACTAAAACTTTTATTTCTTTAAATTATGAAATCAGTGCCTTTCACATGGCTTTTCCCATATTGAGCATTGCTTGGAGATGTGCTATAGGCCCCTATAGCCTTCAAAGACTGATAAAATAAACAGACTCACATAGATGGGGCGAAGCCTGCGAGCTAGTTCAGGCAGTCAACTCGAGCTGCGTTGCTATACACACATTACATGCCTCACTCCATAATCACTAACCAAGCGCACCCTTCCAATCTGGCGGTCTATTTAAACTGCACAATTGCCTCTGCTCTGTTAATGCTGCTGTTGCCCTGCATCCGTAATGCTGCCTGCTGCGCTGTAAGCCCCACCACCACCCCAGCATCCACCTGTAGGCTCCGTCTGGGGGTTTAAGGTTTTTGCTCATCATTCCCCAATATCTCTGTGTAAACATATCTGCGGGGAATGATAAGGTCGGAGCCTAGACGCCAAAATCTAAATACTGCTGTAATAAACATTTCAAACGTGAGTTGTCTGACTGAACTCTATTTATGTAGCCGGTTGTCCCTTTACAAGATTAAACATTTGAGAAGACCTGTAAAGCTTTTAAATTTGTTAGCTAGCAAGCTAGTTAGCTTAACTTGGTGAAGTTAGTCGCTGAAGAAAGGTCTGGCTGAACCCATACGTTCCACATGCACCAGGCTTTACTACAACGCTGGTCCAAACCACCCTGCAACACTGATGTAGGGGTGCTGTCACTGCAGAGAAATGAATAAAACTTAGATTTCTTTATTTATTTTTTATAATAACATTTTTGACAAAGTATAAATAAACAATAATGATATATACAATATCATTATCATTATCTCAATTTCAGCTCAACTTTAATACAGAATGTGCCAGTTCCACACCAAGTGAAATAGTTTGAAGATGAACCAAAATACTACCAGGAGATGCTGATAAGTTGCACTCAGCCTGCTATTACCATGTCTGGTCTTGAAACAATATGGTCATCCACCATTTCCTTTATTCTTCCTTTCAAGTTAAACGCCGAACAATTTGTCCGTAACAGTTTTCCTGTCCATTGAAACCGCAGGTCTATCCTATTGGGTACATAAAATCAAACCCCTCCTCTTTCACCCCTGACAAAACCAAGTACATAAACCCAACAGCTCTACCATCCTGCCTCCTTCCCTGGTAGTATAGCCGGCAGACACAACAAGTGTGGTGTTGGCTGTTTACAGGGGGGCCTACTCCGTCCTGCCAGGCTCTTTATGGTCCAGGGTGAGTTGCAGCAGTGAATGGGCCCCTGCCAGTAGCCAGCGGTGGTCAGGGCTATACATGGAAGAGGGTCTCCGCAGGCAGCTATTGTCATGGTAAACGGGGGATTGAATAGCAGAGGATGGGCAGGACACACACATAAAACAGAGGAAAACATGAGGAGGGGAGGGAGGGAGAAGAGACAAACACCCGACCACCTCAGAGATGGCACACATAAGCAAGCAGAGAGGCCTTATCCACCTTTATGATGGACAGTATATACTTAAAATCAACTCCCTTTAACACAAACCTCCATAAAGCCAGGTACAACCTTCTAAGGAGTGAGAATCTGCAAAAACAACCCTGATTTTGTAAAAATCTCCTCAAACCCACACACGGATTTTTTCCAGTGACCCTTGACATGGAAAACAACAAGTTATTATTCCAAAAAACACACATTTTAATACCAAATTATGAAAACTGAATAGATATGATGCAAAAAATGTGACATTATTTCATGGTGGAAAATATTTTGCCAGCACAGAAGCAGGGATAAATATGCTTCTGAAAGGGAACATATTTATCAATTCATTACTAAATTAACCAATGAATTAATTGGGTTGACTACCTAATAAAAAAAACATTTCTCAAGCAATTTACTTTAAATACCACAAAACGTAACATATGTCAACACTGTGACACAAAACATCATTCCAGATGTAATTACATACACTGGTCCAATTGCAAGGCCATTAGTTGCTGCATTAGAATATCAAGTGAATTTCTGTGTTTTTGTATCAGAAAGCTTTGAGCTTTGAAGCATTGATATTCAGAAAGCCTATTATCTGTTTTCTATTTCAACACTAATGGAAATGCAGTTTGGTAATATTTCACTTATTGCTATATTTAGAATGGTTTTGCCTTTACTAGCTGCAATAGAAATGGGTCATAATAATAGCTACTATAAAAAATGACTAGCTTCCACTGCAATGTTGAATTGGTTGATAGGTGGAAAAGACAGTTTTTTTTCTGATAATTATATATCTATGTAATGCAATTGGAACAACCTCCTTTGAGTAAACAAATTCTGAATTTTGAGACCTATAATGATGAGAGAAAAGTTCGGGAGAACCAGCAGGCATCAATGTGTGACGTTCCAGCTCCATAGCCAATATAATAGCCAACCCATCGACCTCAGTCTTGCTCCGGGTTTTTTTCCCTGCTCTGCTATCTTTACATGTTGGATTACTGAAGCAATATGAAAACTGCAAATGAAAACTATAAATGCCTGTGTTTATTATCAACAATTGACATGAAATAAATTTTTAACTGTGAACTTTGTTATTAAAGGAGGAGCATGAATGCTATTTTCCTTCTGCTACTATAAGAGAGTGCTCCATTGATAAAGCATTACACTCCTAACATTGTCAGATTCACTATGGACACAAAAAAAGACAAATCAAAATCCATGCAGCAGAATTTGAGACACTTGTTTTGCTAAAATGTAGCCTCCAGCTGCTAGCCGCAAGCAGGCATGAGGAGCGGACAAAAGAAGTCTGGTAAATTCACTTCTTTCTAACTACACCCCCAGACAATTTCCAGGCTTCTCAGTCTAAACTGACTCAAGTGACATCACTTGAGGACATTTATCAAACTTCACACAACTCCATCTGAAGCCATAAAAAACGTTACACAACTATTTTCACATATGTAATAGTATTCCCCAACCCCTGTAAATGGTTGATGTTTAAAATCTCTGGAGTTGCCTCTTAAAATATACAGATTAAAAGATTAAGAAATATAGTAGATAAATGGAGTGCTGTGTCAGTAAAACAAGTATTCAATATGCTTACAAAAAAAATTTCAGCAAAAGAACTCGGGTGTGGCTGTGAAGTACAAACAGCTTATAGATTCTTTGCTCCTGAAACACTACCAGTGGACATTCAACTTGTGATGGAGACGTGATGGAGACGTGATGGAGACATGGCACAACCAGAATGCGGCACAGCTGCATCCAGAGGACATGTGGGGCTATCGGCCACTACATGTTCAGAAGCTGTTTATAGCTACTGAAGCTGCCTTTTGGCTTCCAGTGGGTGCATTATGTCACATGATAGCCTTGTATTTATTTATTGAGGTAAAAAAAACAAAAGTTGCATATTGCACCTTTCTAGATGGAGATAATGGGAGTGTTTGTCAGCTGCCTGGTCGGAGCAGGAAGGGCAGAGAAAGGGTTAAAAGGCTCGGGCTGCCTGATAATCCTCCGCCGTTAAAAGCCCTCCAGAAAGACGTGACGTGTGTGAGGTAATCAGTAAAAGATTCAAGTGTGCCAGAGAGTGCGTACACACACACAGCACACACACACACACACACACACACACACACACACACACACACACACACACACACACACACACACACACATACACCACAGAATGGACAAAAAGGGAGGGAAAAGACTGAGTAGAGGAGGGAAGAAAAAAGAATATAAACACTCCTCCTCTCACTGCTTTTTTTTCTCGCTCATCCCCTTTCTCCCCGTCTTCCGTCTCTCACTCCCTGCTGTGTCAATACAATGTGACAGAAATTTTCACTGGAGTTCCCTCTCAATAAAGCAAACACACACACAGCTGATATGACCTTTTTCCTTTCTTCCCAGCCTTGTATTCCTCTTGTTCTCTCCTTTTCTACTTGTGTTGTTTGCTGTGGTCTTTGAGGGAAGTAAGACCACCTTGTCAGACACATATCTCTCTCTCTGTGTCTCACTATGGCCACGACCACACAGACAAAACTACCACCCTTTTTCTATTACTCTGTATTTTCCATCCCAGAAAGCGGGTGTCATTTTGAAAAAATTTGCCACTCTCAGGTTGTAGTGTGGACAAGGAAAACCAATCTCGGATAAAACGTTCTCCAGCTCTCTCTTTGGTCGCCCATGCCAATACAGCAGATACACAATCTTTATATTTACACTGTCATATGACTACAAAGACGGGCGACACTTCAGAGCTGGTGAAAAGAAACAGAGTATCTTTCCATGCCTGTAACTCTTCTCCCTCTTTCTCTTTTGACAGATATCAAAGTTTCTGTAATTCACACTAAACACATTCATTCAAAAATTGTCATCAGCATAATTCTCCCCTCCTTGGCTCGGACGGGCCAATCAGTCTGTGGTGGCCAACGATCTTCAGTTGCCCTCTGTGTCGCAGCATCAAGCATTCAGAATTTGGCATTTAGATGTTTAATTGACTGTCACTGATAATGGGGTTGTGTTCATTCAACCAGGGTGCTACAAGGGGTGAGGCGATGCCTATGAAACTGTCGGAGAGAGGGAGTGAGGGGTGGAAAGAGAGACACTGACCTTCTTTCCTAATATAGAACACATTCCATATTAAAGTAAGCAATTAGACTGTTAGTAGCCTAATGTTGGTATTCCGAAATGTTCAGGTGACACCTGTGTACAATTTTGCATTATAAAAAGTCCATCTTAACGCAGTACTCACAAGCGTTATGTACTTTAGAGGTTATGGTCGCTGTTATTATTTCTCCTGTCCAGATTAGTGATACATAATAAAGTGTAGGGATTCCTAATAACACAACAACAGAGATGGTGGAAAAACTTCTGAATGAAAATGGATTCTGAAGTTTAACCAAAGCTAATATGAGGCCTCAGCAGTCTGAGATAGGGACTGTACGAAAATTATTCCTTCTTTTTGCTGAAAAGTAGTATAGTCTGATAATGGGATAATCTTCTTATCCCAGGTCCATATTTTATTTCGTTCGTCCCTTGTTAGATTTATTTGGGGGGGCGGGGTCATTTTTGACAGTCCCTTAGCTTTCTGTTCAGTCATGCCAAATTAGTTTTCTTTTCTTTTTTTTACATTTTGTGTAAAACTTTTACCTCTAAATCATTTTAATCTGAAAATGTGACTTAATTGTACCTTTAGGCCTGAAGTGGATGCTAAGGAGCTACATAAGTTGCAGAAGTGAGCTACAATCAAGGATTTTGGATAATAATAATTTCCATCAGCAGTACTGACTGTGCTTTAAGACTGACTGTAAAGACTGAAGTCCAACACACCAGCATAATGTTTATATGTGTGTTTTTAATAGCTTCTGTATTACTTTACGTCTTTCCATGCATACAAAAGTCAAAAGCATGTGCTTGTTACACATGTACATCACACACACACACACACACACACACACACAGCTCCGTGCCCACTGCCGTTTGCGGGTAGTTGGCCTCTTCCCCGCCACCTCCCAGAGGAACATAGATGTTAACTGGCATTGTTGGGGGGCTGAGCTGAGGGTGGTTTTTAATAGCTCATGATTACTCTGGAGAGGGGAGCCCATAATTACAACCACAAATGATTTCACGCCCCTCACCCCCATGATGTGCTCTGAACCTAATCACAGGGAAGCACAGAAGGGGCGTAGCGAAGGAATTGGAGCTCCGACAAAAGAGGTTTCCCCTTTGTTTGCTGACAGGAAATTGAGAAAATGAAATGTGCAGCGTTTTAACCCAGTAAATGTACTGTACCACTGAATAGAAAGAGTTCTTCCACGTCTGCTGTGTCTGTAGCATGCTGATCATAGAAGTCACTTTTCTATTTAATTTTCTGCATTTCTACATAGACGATTTATATCCGCATGGGACGTTTAAAGTAGAAAAAAGTGCTCCATTGCAGTAAATTACCACATGCCATTTATTAATACAAAAGTAAATGTAGACAGTCCCATTCACTGACACCAGGTGAAGCAGTAAAAACACTCAAAGCGAAGAACACAGAAGATTAGTAGCAATTTCATCAAACTTATTTATTCTTATGGGGTACATATTGTTGAGATGCATTCCCAACAAAACAAAAACCCACAATAAAGACCTCCCATTTCCCAGAATCACTGTGCCCCCTTCACTCTTTTTACCCCGTCGTCCTCCGTCACATGTGTTTGCCTGCTTTTTCTTTGGTTTTTCCCAACAGTTTCTCTCGTATAGCCTACTGACATCATCCTTTCATCTCTTTCCCGAAAAGCTTGAGAAGGTTTATTTGTCATTGCCTCATTTGTGTTTGCTTCTTTTATCCATTAAACGTAGGCTAGGGGCTTCCACACGAATCACAGCCAGACAAGCACAGTGGGGCAAAATGGGCGCTTGCTGCATTGTAGAAAGAAGGTGCAGGGGCGTGTACTTTCACAGCAATTTATAGTCATTTTTCAAAAATAAATGATTAATGATCTTGACCATGGTGTCCTCAAATGATACTACAGTCACACACACACACACACACACACACACACACACATGCTTTGACACTACCTAACAATCAAACTGAGTTAGCATTCTGCCCACACATCTCCTTTGCCCAGCCCATGCCAGCCGGCCAGACACAGAAACACATAATGGCCAGTCTACATGTCCTTAATGGAGGTGCAGACAAACAGAGGAATGTTGGGGAGAGGATGGTGCAAACCATGCGTCTGCCCACATCAGCCGGCCCTCAATAGAGATTGGCCAGGAACGCGTAAACTGGCCCTGCAGGAGTAAAACAGTTAAATGGGGCTTCTCTGCTTCTTCTCTTTCATTGTCTGAATCTTAAGTCTGAAAGAGAAAATGCTGGAACGTGAACAAGCCTCTGACATTTGCCCAAAGCTTTAACATTTACTTATTTTACATTTACATTTTACGGGTATTTAGTGTGCCAACAGTAAAACAAGGTTACGTTTCTTGATCAGTAGAAGAAAGCAACCAATAGTATGAGCTAGAACAGTGGTTCCCAAACTTTTGTTTTTACCCATACAGATAGATTTATCAATGTCAACCATTTATTCAATGCTTTTAGCTATCCACCTCACTTACTTACTTACCATTTCTTGGCATATCTCCATTATTTCTAGCTAAATATTTCAGACATTAATGTTACTTAATGACGTGCTAAAGTTAGCTCTCTTGCTAACTAATAGGAAACCTTTAATAAACAGGCACTGCCCATCGTTCTGATGGCCCATTATTTCGAACCCCAATAGTCAGAAAAACTTCCCATTTGACATCCTGTCATCCTGAAAAGGCCCATTTTTTCCCGAAAAATAAACTCTTTCTCTGGAGTTTTGGACGTGCAGAAAAGGATGTAGTCAGGTGACCTTCATAACAATATTACAAACTGGTGAGCGTTGTTAAATGGTCACAGTTCGGTTAGGTTTAGGCCTCAAAACTAATTGGTTAGAGATCATGGGTTAAAATGGGCTTTCGGTCCAATCGGGATTTGGATTAAACAGATTACGAAATAATCGGCCATCAGAACAATGGCATGGTACCTAATAAATTGATGACATTAACAGATGATTCCTCCATCATCCTGCTGCTTTATCACTTATGCATAACTGACATTTTGTAACATCAGGTTTTTGAAGTTCTGGGTCTGATTTTAGAGTAACATCCTTTGTTCCTTCCAATAAAACCTAAGAAACATTTCATCTCACATTTACCTCATTAATATTTCTCCTAATGATGCTTTGCAGCCTTAGTGTTGGAGGTGCCCCAGCTGTCTCCTTCAGTAGAAGAGTAAACAAGCTGAGAGCTCTCTGCAGCCACAGACACAGATCGCTGTGGCCTGTTACTCTCCCCACCACTAATTGACCATCGGCCAAAGGACAAACCTCAGCCCTTCTGCTGCGTCCCTCCCCCGCTCCCTCTCATCCTCTCTTTGTGCACGTCTCCCCTTTCTGCCACCTTTCTCATCTCTCACATATCCTGTCTTTCATCTGCTGTCTCTAAATGTGTCCATGGCTCCGTCTGTATCTTCACTACCTTCATTTCTCTTGCATTCTTTCATTTCATCTTTTCCTCTCTTCTTTTGCCGTCCCCCTCTGTCTGCCAGAGCTGTCTGCAGCCTTGCATAATTAGCTGGACAGAGCTGCTATGGGTCTGGTCCAGGTCTGGCTTAGGCTCAACCCGGCTCATTACAGAGAATACGCCTGTCCGGCCTCCTCCTCCTCCTCCTCCTCCTCTGCCTCTCTTTACTGTCTGGGTCTATAGTGGGTGAGCGTGTAGATTCAAATGGTGAAAAGACACAACCAAATGTGTCTGGGATCAAAGACAGAGAGACCATGGCAATGTTCACACCAAAACTGAGAATGTCCCTTTTAAGATTTTTTTTCCTATATATATGGCATAAATGTTGGGTCTTTTGAAGAAAAGCACACATTTTGGAGAAACCCTTACAATATAAAAACATTAGCTCAGACTATTAGACAAGAATATGTTCACAGTAGCCCAGCAAAGCTAGAATTAGCATGGTGGACAATAAATCCTGCATAATATGCGTCCAGTATTGAAAAATAAAATGTCCCTTACTGAATCAACACAGGATGCAATTTGTTCTGTATTCGTACACACCCTATTTTAAGTTTTTAAGTTCCGAATTTACGGAAGACAATGACACCCAGAATCACAGGTCAGTTGTCTGTTTATCAGAGTCAGGTGTGTCTTGATTACAGAGACTCAGATGTGTGTTTACCTCCAGCTCAAGTGCACCCATAAAAAGAAAAGCCTGGCCAAACCATTGACAATATATATAATGGACAGAGCTTCTGGGTCTGAGAAGAATACGTTCTATGTAATGGCCAGCAGGGGGCAGCTCCATTGGCTGCAATAAAAGACCGATAGCATGCAGTCTTATGAAGAAATAATCCTACTTCTCACTTCATTTATTAGCTCAGTTAACAGTTTCACCATGAGTTTATGGTCTATCTGTATCACTAGTTTCAAGTTTTCTTCCACGCAACACAATGTTTATTTTGTAAATTATGATCCAATTTAGAGTAAAACAGACCAAGTATGAATCAAGATTTTGTTACTGTGTTGCCTATTTCTTGCTTAAAATCGTTTCAGAACCATACTGTTAAGCTGTAATATGAGCACGTGTGACCAGACAAGCCATCATTTTTCCTGCTATGGACAGATTGAAACAGGGCAGCCAAAACAGTTGCCCCTGCTGGCTCCAGAAAACCTTAATGGTGACAACCCTAACGGCAAACTCAAGGCTCCAAACGGTACTCCAAAAAAACAATGGTTGATGACAGGTCTACACTTGGTCCAAACACAGATCTGAATAACAGACGGACCGACGAGTGGATCAGTCAGGATTAATTGAGTATTTTCCGTCTTTTGTGGTGCAGCAGCATGCAGCAGGGAACTGTGAATATGATACACGTGAAAGGGACACAGGTTGGTGACAAGGAACAGCATGTGAAGAGAAGAAAAGAAACAAAACAAAAATACATAAAAAATACATAAAAAAGCAGCATATAACCAGCAAACTACATTGTCTGGTGGGGATTACAGGTTGTGTTAAAAGGGGGCTTACTGTTTTTGAATTTTATTCAAATCTAAATCTCATCCAATATGTAAAAAACTGCATCTTCAATCAATTACCTGCATTATTTTTTTGTTGAATAGCCGACTGCAGTGGAACTTCTGATACCCCAGCTCCACAGTCACTAATAGCCTACAACCAAGCAATCACTTCAGTATTGAGCCTAGAGGCCTGCAAATATAACCAAGGAGAAACAGATAGTAGGCTAAAGACACTTTTTTTGGTAATTTCTGCTCTTGGACTTTTTTCTACAAAGTATCTAATCATGCATGCAGGGCTTTGATACAGACTGAGAAACAACAACTGGGTCTTTTTCATGCCGTCACGGTGGACTTTGTACAACTTCTGTGTCATGTTAAGCAGTTCCAGTCCGCCACAATTAGAACTTGTGTCTCTTTTCATTCACAACTGCTCACCCCTGACTGTCAGCATGTCGCTTTCAAATCCACTTTATTGGCCATGCCACAGCTGAGAGATAGAAAACGTATGCTTTGCTTTCTGTTCAAAAAGTGCTGGGTGCAGTGCTATCGCCTGTCTTTATAGTAATTAAAGTGTGAAGTTAGGAAAAAAGATTGGCATTTCATTGCTTTACAAAATAAAAGTACAAAATTACAAAAAAACGTGAACCTTGCAGACAAGAAGTACAAGGCGGTCTACTATACTACAACTACAAAACACAAGAATTATTCTGGTTTGGCTTGATTGTCTGTGTTCAAAAAGTCTGGAAAATGACAAGCTTTGAAGGAGAACAGGAGCTCATCAAACAATGACAGGTCAGTTATGTAAGTTGTTCAACCAAAAGACTTTTGTTCAAAACAGGTGAACTTATTTTCATGGTCTCAGGCAGAGGTCTGTTTGTCCTCCACTCAAAAAAAAATCTTTGATGTCGTCACTTTATTTAGAGGTTTGACCCTCACTGTGCAGAATGATACGAGAAGGCTGTTTTCACATTCAGCTGCTGACGGGAAGAAAGTTTCTCTCTGCTCACCTTTAATCTCAAATTATGGTCTAATATGAAACTTATAGTTGATGTTTTTAGGGATGGCAATGTGGGTCTGTTGGGCGGCCCAACCCTGCGGTCCAGGCTGAAAAAACAGCTATTTCAGGGATTGGCATGAAATTATGTACAGACATTCATGGTCCCCAGAAGATGACTCTTAGTGATTTTGGTGATCTCCTGACGTTTCCACTTTTCAACAGCAGGTTAAAATGATCACATATCCAGTAAAATAGCTCAATATCTGTCAGATGGATTGACAGACAATTTTGTACTCACATTCATGTTCATGTCCAGGTTACATATCCTAATGAAATTAGAGACTAATGTCGCCATGAGGTTGTTTTTTAGAAAAATGTCTCTACATCTATTGTTCGATTGTCATGACATTTGTTACACATATTAACGGTTATCAAAGGAAGAATTGTAATAACTTAAATTTAAATGTTCTAATACTGGTTTATGACCAAATATTAAAAAAAAACTAATAACATTCCCATCAGCTGCAGCAAGACCTGTAACACTCTGCTTTTTGGGGCGAAAGATGTAAAGCAGGGTCTTTAGTCTTGTTACTTCCTTACTGTTACATTCCCATTGTATAATGCAAGTATTTTGTATGATGCCTTTTTAACATGCAGTTAACAGTAGTTGTGAAATGGTCGCAATTTCCCTGACGCCCTGGGAATGAGCACGGGCTGGTGTTTGTATAGAAAATGTGCCACTCACTGTGAGATAATTATTCAAGATTGTGGATCCGTTCATGCGTATGTCATGCAAACTCATTCTGAATTCAGATGGAATTTTTTTTAATAGTAATGCTATTCACTGCTGCATGTTCAAAAGTAGAATGATTGACCCAAGGGTGCACTACAGTTTCAGGCCACACCGAGGTTACATTTTGTCAGGCTACTAATTGGCCATGGAGGGCGCATTGCACCATAAGGGACAACGTGTTTACTCTCACCTTGTTTTTTTGTCCCAAGTTATTCTGGTATTACCGCTAATAACTTTCTCTTAAATCTGTAATATACACACTTAATTCCATACCAGTGCAATCAGTTGTGTATAGTTCCATGATCTGTATCAGCTCTATTTATTTTATTTTCTAACCTTTTGTATCCGTTTGCCTGTCATTAGTTTATCATATTTTGTTACTTTACTTAACTTAGAGTAACTTAACTTAAAGTTTACATAATCATAATCTTTCCTGTGTTTCTTTGTTCATAGTGTCATATGCACATCTCCCCCTGTTACACCACCTCTGCCCCCTATTTCCTTACTGATAATGTCTCATTTTACTTCCAGCATTGGTCTCTCCAGTATCTTCCTTTCTCTCAATTACCTCCTCTAACTCTCTCATTTTCCACGGCTCTTATTTTCTCCCACTCATTTGCAACTCTCAGTCGTGCCTTCGCCCTGCGGTGCTGCCTCTCATCTTCGTCCACTCTGTCATGTCCGTGCTTTTTTTTTTTCTTAATCTCTCCCTCCATCTCCTTCTCCCTCTGACTCTGTCTCTATCTCCTTCTCTCCTTGTTCTGTCGTTTTTTTCCCTTCACCTTTTCCCAGCAGAGTTCTTGGATCGGTTTGTTCTCCAGTGGCTAATTTGACTGTTCTACTTGCCAACCTAGCAGCGGGAGATGTGTGTGTGTGTGTGTGTGTGTGTGTGTGTGCATGCTGCACTTCTCCCCTGCCAGCTGCTGTTATACAACACTAGTTCTTGCCTCTACACACAAACACCTCACTTGCCAGCAAATAAGCACACACATGCACACACACACACACACACACACACACACACACACACACACACACACACACACAAAATCACAGCCTTAATGTGTTTTATCACTGTTTCATTCATGCATTTGACTGTTTACATGGATGTGTGCAGGCTTTTGCTCTATCAGTATCCACAAGAACGATAGTTTATGTTGTGTGTGTGATCTCAGTGAAGGTGAAGATGATGATCTGAGATTTAAACTGTATATATGTCTCCTCCTCCAGTGGCTCTCGACGTGACAGACAGGCAGACGGGCGTGAAGTTAAAGCAAAACAGCAATTGGTTCCAGCGAGCAGAGTCTAATCAGCACATCAAGCGTAAGGTCCTTAAGTGGCTCTGAATAGAGGGGACACACACAAATGAAATGCATATGTGTCTACCGACACAAATCACATGCAAATGCGGAGTTAAATACTGAAGGCCACACACAAATGCATACGCTGACAGCTCTCATCGTGATCTAATGGGACTGCTTTGAACTCGGAGAAGCAGAGCACATGATGTGCTAACAGACTGATGTGCTAAGCACATATCCACACAGAGTCACACACACACACACACACACACACACACACACACACACACACACACACACACACACACACGGCTCATATGAGCCTGATACCTTACCTGTCAGAGGCAGGTGTGGTCTCCAAGGACCCAATCAGTTTTAATTAACCCCTTGTGGTGGAGGGGGGATGGGGGAGGGAGACGGGAGAGCAAGAGTAGAGAACAAGACAAGCAGGGAAAGAGAAATTTCTGCTTGTCATTACACGAGACATGGGTGAGAGATGGGAATTGAAAGAGAAAAAAGCATTTCCTTTGAAAATGTCATTGAGAGGAGGTTTAGAGGGTGATGTTCTGTACATCTTGTGGGCCTTGTCACATATCTCGTTTCGCCTGAAAGTGGAAGTTTACAAAACAAGAATTGGAATTTACAGTAAGAATTTATTTAAGTTTAAAATACATATGTATAATGTAAATTTGAAGACATGTAAATCTGTCAATTCTTTTAGCCAAACACCATTATTGGGCTAAACGAAGGCTGATCAGCAATAGGGATGGAGTTCAGTAGCATTTTATCGAATATGATTCCGGTTCTAAAACTGCTCATTGAATCAAAATCCTTTCAAATATTGAATCTTTGTTTGGCAGGGAATGAAGACATCTCTCAATTTATTCCACTCAGTATCATACCTAAACCCCAGAGATTCTACTGTGCTGAAAGGGTGTTGGGCTTTCACATTTAGTCACTGCTCTGTGACATTCATTAACCCTGTCCTGACTATTTTTGTCCTCCTGCAGGAAGGGAAAACTGGCTAACTGGGGGTCAGTTATATAAGCTAAAAGCTTAGAAAATGTCAACCGTAATATACGTCAGGTGTTTTCAAGAGTACTCAACCATCGCATCTAGTATTATACTCCTACAACATTCTCAGTGTTTTGTGTGAAGCATATGAAATTGCAATCACACATCTCAACCTGAACACTTATCCTCAGAACTGTTCTGGCAGCTCCTGGTGGCTCAGCACCTTACTGCTTATTGCTTTAATCTGTTACCTGCATGCATCTTCCCTGATGATTGAAGAGAGCACAAAGGCTTGGGGAGCTTCACACTGACACAACTGACAGCCGCTGTTTGTGTTGTATCCTTTTCACACACGTCAAAGACACGCACCCTCACCAACACGTTGACCTCACATACATTATTTAAGGGTCGTGGTTAGTGCAACCAAGGCCCGATAGATAGGGTGTCGCTCCAGTCATCTTTATGAATCAGAGGTGATTTCTTGAGGCCAAGATGAGGTCATGGCCAGTAAACAGACATTAGTTTACTGGCAATGTAAATCAGTCAACAGTTTCAAAGCTCACAGAAACAGTTTACTCAAAGGGTTGTGCCCCTCACGTGTCAGTTCATGTTATTAATATTAGTTTTTCATTGTAATATACAATAAGGAGATATTCACTTGTCAACCTTACAAGCTTATGTGAGACAGCCGTGCATAATTGCATGTTTCTCTTCTGAAATTCATCACTTCACTGCACAGATAGAGGAAGGATCTGAAATACACTTATGTGCATGTATCCTGTATCTGTCTTTGTGTGTGTTTTGTCTGAGAACCCCTGCATGCGTTCATGGAAGTGTATGTGTGCTGTGCACAGCTCCCCCGGTGAGCCAAATGCTCCACTGCTTCACAAAGCAAATCGCAGCTAATCAAATAAGAGCCCTCAGCAGCGCGCAGACATAGGGAGAAGAATGGTTCAACTGTGTGTGTGTGTGTGTGTGTGTGTGTGTGTGTGTGTGTGTGCGCGCGTGCGTGCGTGCGTGTGTGTGTGTGTGTGTGTGTGTGTGTGTGTGCGTGTGCGTTTGTGTCTGGAGGAGGGCATGGTGGAGGCAGTCTAGTGGCTTCAAGAGGTCCTGGATAGTAGGCGGGGGTGGAAGGACACACACACGCACCTGCACAACCTTGTACTGCTGTCAAAGACACACAAGAATGGATGGATGCACACACTCAGGCATCACACACACACACACACACACACACACACACACACACACACAGATAGACATGTAGCAAATACATAATTGAAGCAGTCAAGTGAAAACAAATATATACAGTCTTTTGTTTGTAATTTCTCTGTTTCATTGCTTTTCAGTAAATTTTTTTTTACTTTCTTGGTGTTTCGTAAGTGGCCTTGTGGGGGAAAAATGAAATGCCAGTAGTAATATAGTAAAAGACTTTTCACTGAATCCAAGGTCTAACTGATGGCTAACTGCAGATAACATTTTTATATATTCCAATATAGCCAATTCATCTATATATTGTAGATTCTTAAAGCCACTGGGAAAACTTCTGCAGTTGCCAGGGTTAACGTGGGAAGGATTGTGGAGTTTCTCAACTAATTTAAAACACATTTGAGAAAATAAAGTTTGATTAGACAATATGTATCCAATATATTCTTGTATTTATGAAGAGAATAAACATCCATATAGGACTACAAATTGGTGTGATCTTTAGTAAATGTAAGTTAATAGGTCTTCTTCAGAGTACACAGCCAGCTGTAATACCTTAAAGTCAGTTACCACTGAGATTGCACTAAAAAAGAGTTGAAAAATTTTGCTAAAAGTTATTGATAAACAGTTGAAATAATTATCTAAAAGTAATAGATAAACTGTTGAAATGTATTGCTTCTGCCACTCAAAGAGGTACAAAAGCAAACCTGGCCATACAGACCTCTAAACACTGACAGTTCAATTTGATCATTATTATTGTCAATATATCAATAATGTAACGCTATCAATTGAAATAATTTGGAACATGACTGGTGGTGTAAATGAAAGGGTAGTTGAGTTCATTTGATAGGGATGTAGACAAAAAAGAACTAAACCTAGACGACCAACAAGTTCTTGTCCATCTCAGACAGCACCAACATTCGGTTGCCTCAGGACAAAAAGTTGCACATCGTAACTTGAACCACGGCGAGATTCTTTGTGACCATGAAATCTGGAGCTCAGCAGTGACCTAACCAGGAGTTTCCTGGCTGAGAATCAGGCAGAGCAGCATGCCAGATTGAGGAGGTTGGTCCAGACTTGTTTTCTGTCTCTGCTCCTTGGCACCGCTATCAACGCTGTGTGAGTGGCACAGTTCCAGCGCTGTCCTGGCCCCCTTTTTCTACACTCTCGTTCACGCTCACCCTCCTGACATGCTGCCCTCTGGCTAGCCCTCCATGTGTGGGCATGAGTGTGTGCAAGCGTTTGACTGTGTGAGAGTGCACGCAGTTGTATCTATGTGCCTGAGTAATCTGGGACTTGTCTGAGTCTGTGCGTGTAATTGTCTCTATGCTATGTGTGTTTTGTGTGTATGTGTGGCAGCTGTGTGCCCTCCTCCTGTCTGCCTGTGGGACAATCAGCAGCCCCCTGCGACCACAGAGACCAAAGGCACAGGGCAAGAATGTCTTTCACTGACCAAGTTGTGGATGCCAAGATGCACACATACACGCACACACAAGACAAAAGGACACACACACACACACACATATATGCTGATAGATACAAGTGGCTCTATTATTTATCCATACAATTTTATTATGATTAATATTGTATTTATGAATACAGGCCTATGTGCCTTCTTTATTTTGAAAGCCACATTTTCCCAGGCAAATGTTAACGGAGAATATACTCTTAAGGTCCACCAGCATTGAAAACAGCAAAATGAATTCATGTCATTGGCATTGTTCATCTTTGGGTTCACAGTGCTGGCCTGGGAAAGAAGAACTGCAAAGTCAAAAAAACTGAGGAAGCTAATTCCGTTTTTATTTTGTATTCAACATGTGACTGGCAATTTTATTCTCACTGGAACAAGTTACCTTTGATTTGTAATGAATTATACAAAATAATCGCAATTTTCACTTCCTTCCACAAAACCATCACCACATGCGTCACAATTTTGGACCAGTGTTTAGAATTTAGTTGTGTCTGCAGTGTAGTTGCTGATTGCAACAGCCTCACTTCCCCCTCTTGTTCCAAGCATGTAGGAAAAACTACTGTAGCCACAATAAAGAGCCAGTGTTTGGTTTGTCCTTTCTGGGCTACTGTAGAAACATGGCAGTTCAACATGGCGGACTTCCTGGAAGAGGACCCGCTCCCTCTGTAAAACACAACAATTCATATTTTCAGGTCTTCATACACCAAAGAAAACATACTTATGAATATAATACTCCATTTCTGCCAATAAATCATCCTAAAGGTTACACACTGGACCTTTAAAATATAGACATACAATATAAAACAGCATAAAACCACATAAAAATATATTATGATGAAATTAAATTACAATTACATGTGATGTGATTTCATATGACACCAGACAACTGGCACACTGGTGCAATGCAATATTATATGCATTGTTTCATATAATACAGTAACATACGTGCAAATATCACGATAGGAGAGAACGGCAAACAATAGGATATATGACACCCAACATCTCCTCAATGGAAATTAAGTTGACACCAACACAAAGTAGCCGTACACAGCCAACCTTCACAGCTAAATAATTCCCCTGACTGACGTGCTGATGTGCAGTGGACAGCACTGACAGTGTTTTCCACGATGTTGACCACACTCAAGTTCCTTATCTTAACTAGCAGCAGCACTGTCACTGAAAGTCTTTTGGTACAAGAAAGATGTAAAGGTCAAGCCCACATGGGATAGGCACTCTGAGTACTTAGGAGGATAACAGCCGTAATGGAAATGGTTTATGATGTTGCTGCACCCTGCAGCAAATGTCTAATCCTGAGTGTATGCTCCACAAGCTCTGGGGGGAATCGTTACAGAAACAGGGCAAAAAGAAAATTGGTACATAAAGAGCGAGTGACACATAAGCCCTGAACCCTCCTGTCAGGGTAAAAAAGAGCCACTTTGGCCTTAAATAACCTCTATACGTATTCGTAATTGCCATCTGTGTGTGTGCAGTTGTGTTTGCCCTCATTTGCACACCTGCATTTGTCTGCGCTACATGCCCCGAATAAATAAAATTAGCACATCAAAACTGAGACAAAATCTAGAGGGTTTCTGTGTGGGTTCGTGTGGCGTTGGCAAATCGGAGATCCAGTCTTCATTAGTCATCACAGCGTTCAGAAGAATAAAGGCTCTTCTCGACAAAATCTCGACCTACAAAGCTTTTGTTGAAGGGTAATGCTCGGAAACATTCAGTTTTTAGGGTAATGATCCTTTTTTTAATGTATGTAAACACGGCTATGTGCACACTTTGACCAATTATGCAAGTAGGTAAAACCCTAATCTCTGTCAATAAAATAAATCCTCCCCACCATATTCCGTCTCAGTCCTTTTATTCTAATTTACCATCCGCAGTTCCTTTCAAAATGGAACAGGCAATCTAAATGGAAACCTCATTAGCATGTCATACATAAACAACAGCCTTTTGGAAAGAGTATTTAGGTGTATTTCCTCCCGAAGTCCCTCCTCTTATGTCAGGCCAGTCTGGAGAGGCATTAATGGATGGTCAGACCACTGAATATCATTCCAGTCTTTTTCCCCTATCAATATGTGATGAGGGTTTGGAAACTAGAGATGGACAATTTCCCGCCAGTTCAGAGAGGCAAAGGGTTACTCCTGCAGGTCCTTCCTTGTTTCGATTCAAGCACCAATGAGGAAATTGCATTTATCAGTGTGATCTAACACTTATTGGTACATGTAATCACTAACGCTCAGGGGTTCCTCAGGGGCTATAAAACAGGCTTAGGGCGTTTTCCCGCTGCCACTTTTTGCTTTGTGCCACAATGAAGGATCTAATTAGTGAGGGACCCCCATCATGTGTCTTCTATTAGCTGCCCCCTGTAAAGAATAGATCTGTGGCTATCCCCAATAAATGAGGAGTTGAACCCTCTGTCTATGTCACGCTGGGAGAGGTGCTTCTTTGGCAAAGCTGGTTGACCCTGTTTATGCCTGACTCTAATCAGGAGCAGTACAGAGGTGGCCATGATGGCAATAAAACACCGAATACACCCTCTTCTTGTCTCTGTTTCTTGCTCTGCCCTCCTCTGTGTAACCCTCCCGAGCTAACACACAAACACGATGCAGATCCCCCCAAGAGGGGCACCAAGGAGGAGGTATAAACCATTATAAGCCAGGTTAGCCTACAGTGACAGCCCAGCTTGTTCCTCCTTCTTTGAGCAGGTCCGCGTGCTGGGCAGTCCCAGCCTCTCACCCACCACGCTGAATAGAACCACGGGGCTCTGGCTCCACAGAGATAGCGTTATCTGGGCCGCCACGGGGCTCCGATCACAGCCGTGTACACACACGCACAGCGGGAAGCGCACACATCAGCTTGAGTGCAGACAAAGAAACATGTGGACCAGCACAAACATTATGGGCATATAATGTAACCGCACATGTGCACACGGTCACAGACAAACAGAGACAAGTGTGAAAGTTCACACACATACATTTGGATACAATGGATGTCTCTTTACCCTTCAACTTGAGCGTGATAGTGATACTGATGTTTCTTCTTCAACTTTCCTCACTTTTTCTGCAAATAGAAGTGACCTCTAGGCCTATAACTGGTATAAAATGACCTGTAACTGACACAGGATCAGGCTCTCTGTCAGCTGGAGTGATTTTCTCCACGCACAGTGGTCAGTGGTCACACGCTTCGGCCTCGGATCTGGCTGTAGTCCCTGCTGTTGTTAGGAATCTGAGTTATTCCACCCATTCCTGGAGATCTCCACACATGACCCTGTCGCTGCTGGGAGCCGTGAGCCAGAGGGACAGGGATAAGCCGCATTTCTCCCCTTTTCCTCCAACAATTTCAATTAAAAAGAGATTTGAGGTGGAAAAGCACATTTTCATACAGGGCATTCAAACACAGTCCTGGAAAAGGGTGAGAAAGTATGTGGTGGTAAGTTTTGAGGGCATTTTCTAACAGCTATGAGACATGGCTTTTTTTGTGCAGACTGCACTGATAGATGTAGGGTCAACATGTGGAGTGGGCTGCCCACGTGGGTGCATGGCCTTAAACTGGTTAGTTTTGGAGAGAAAGAAACACTGCATTTATGTGATGATAACACTGTCTCATTTCTATGATGCTTCCTCACTTCAACTGCACTCTTCCCATTCTGTTCCAATATAACACATATTTTAAAAGCTTTATGTAATCTTTCTTTAATTACCTATGCACCAATAAATGTTTTGTAACAGTGCAGTGCATTTATTTTCCATACCAGTAATTTGGAATTGACAAAAGTGTTGATTAGAGTTGTTTGTCCTCTCATTAAACTGATTTGACCCTGAAGCACACAATAAAAAGTTATAATTAGCTGTAAAGAATGTGAACTTGAACCAAACTTAGACATAGTGATTGTACTTGGCATTGGCCCTGAGTTAACTTTTTGAACTTCTTGCCCCTCATGACCCTTGGGATCCTCAGGCAGAAATCCTCCTGAATATTTCAGAACCAGGGGCTCCACAGTTTAGGAATCCTGCCTGAGGACAATCATTCATATCACGTCTTAAATGCACCTTTAACACTGTGATCTTTGGCTTTTATTTACAAAATGCTTCTTATCTGATCTGATGTATATTTATTTATTCTATTTCTTTCAACCGTGAAACTTTTGGATGGATTGGCATGAAATTTGGTACAGACATTTGTGATGGTAAATTTGAATCACTGTATACCCTTCTTCCTTTCCTTCATCAGTTGAAAATGTCAATCTTATTTTCAAGGACAATCCACTTTTATCAAAATCACTGTAAATGCACCAGTGTTAGCCAAAACTCTAACTTTCAAATGCTGCCCTTTAATCAGATGTTAAATTCATCTCTAAAACAATAATAACACACAAAATGTAAAATTGGAACAGGAGAAAGCAAAACATGAAGCAGCTGAACAGGATAAAAAGAGGACAGCAAGCATCTTGCAAAGTCGGGGATGTACAATGCAAGCAGCTGATACAAATCAAGGTGAAGCAGACAATCAGTGCAGCCTCTCTGAGGTGCTAGCATGGCTGTATATTCTTAGTCTGGTTACTTTGAAGTTCTCACACTAACTGCTTGTTGCATATTGCAAATAATTAGTTCTTTTGTACAGAAATGTTTAGTGCTAATTAGCAATTGTTAGAATGCTACGCACTAAAGTAAGACAGAGAATATGCAGGGGCAGATCCGCAGGGCAGCTGCCACCCCTAAAAATGTTGTGCCACACCAGCTGCCACCCCAGTTTGGTGTCAAATGCTGTCAAATTTAATACATTAATTCAGATCAATTTTAAAAATAACATCTTAAAAAGAAAAAAATGAACACATATAATTTAATTATATGTTATGGCCACATTTAAGACTGATTGGCAAACGTCTGAAGATTTGGAAATAAAACAATCTGATTTCTAATGCCACCTTTATATATTTCTTCTTACTGTGTGTCACAATAATGGGGGCTTATCCAAGTTGTTTTTGTCTTGTTTGTGAAGACAAATGATTGAAATGTATCTTTTTTGTCTTTAATCTTATCTAATGTTCAAGCTTTTCTACCTCAAATGCTTCACTTGCAACAAAAACCACTCTCTACTCATCAAGGTGAACATCATCTCAGGTGAAATAGACCTTTTTCACAGCAACCATTTCTACATGAAATAGTAGGGTAAACACAGGTACCAATGATACTAATTAAGGTTCCATTCCATTCAGGTCAAACGTTGTCTGTGTGCTGCCTCTGTGCATTCGGCTCACTGGAAAGGCTCTGCTACACTCATGTCAAATGGCTGCAGTGGAAAAAGTCAATCATGAGTAGACCTTTTACACGGCAGACATTTTGACTTATCTTGGCAGGAAAAGCCCAGGTGAAGATATTTCCTTAATGATGGCTCAGTTCCATCAAGTGTACCAGTAAGCAAGCATGCATGCATCAATACCAGGATCTTAAAACTGGAGCATATCTTCTGTGAAAAAGTTATATTGCTGTCTCAAAAATGAGTACACCCTTCTCTGAACTGTCATCAAATAAATTTCAGGGTAAAAGTGGAATTAGTTATTTGTCTAATGTATCAGATTACATTATATAGTACAGCGGTTAATGCTATTATATCTACCCCCTGTATGTTTGGAATACCAAGTGAGTCCAGACCTGTCTGTGCTGATTACTGATAAACCCGGAGAGGCCTTTTTATCTCTTGACTGTAAACACAGAGCTCTAACTCAAACAATAATCCTGACAACAACGCGCTCCATAATGTGTGGTGTTAACATCTCATATTGTGATGAAGTGAATGATAAGTTTTTTGTTATTGTTCTTTCTTTAATTGACACCATTTATTGCATCAAGGCATGATTGCATTTTTAAACAGCTTAAAAAAGTACAAATGAAAATAACATGGAAAGATCAAAGAGCTGGTATCAAACTTGATCAATATGATACAATAAGAAAATCTGGCCTTGAAGAGTTGAATTTATATGTACCGGCTCATCATTTGTCCCCTCAAACCAACAGAGTTATTAGGTTCTCAATCATTTTGAAATTCAGATTTGTGGAAACAAACCGTACAAATAAAAAAAGACATACACCAAAATAATCAATAAGGACAAAGGGAAATCCATCACCCAGTGACAGAAAACAGAACTCTCTATTTTTTGTTATTAATCAACACAGAAACACCAATGAACTGCATATTCCTTATCAACAAATTTGGCGAAATATAATCAACAAATGCCCAGTTTTGTATATATTTGGAAAGAAAAAAAAAACTACATTTAAGCACAAAAAAGTTGACTTATTGCGGTGTGGAGTTGATTGTTCAAGAAGAAACTGATATTGACAATTACAGCATATGCATCACTTTCATTATGGTCAGTAAACTTTAGAAAACATAATTTCAATACGATAAAAAATAAAACTAAACATCAAAAACAAAAAGAAAAACAATCAAAAAAAAAAAGCTGTCCTGCATTCCTAAAACTGCTGCCTATCAAAGTGCATAATGTTCGATTTTCATGACTGACGAGAAGGCGATGGATTTCAGGCCTGCTCCTGTTTTTGCTTTGCAATACGTAATTGTAGCAAATGTTCCTGCCTAGCTTCATGCTATATACTTTAGTGAATATATATTAAATTGACTATATAACAAAGTCATAAATGACTGATTTCTAATCTCTCAGACTATGAATTTAAAGTTCTCCATCCTGCTCTGATAGCTTCGCCTCTCATCATCACACGACATAGACTGAGATGAATGGCTGATTTCACTGCATGTTAGTAAAAAAAAAAAAAGTTTAATGCTAATGTAGCAAAATAGAATCTTGCACGTCTTCTCAGTCCCGTAGTGACAGTGCTTGCTTGTGGAGAGTGCTTTGAAGGAGGGTGCTTGGGGTTTCTTCTGTTATTGTCACGATTAAAATCAAAAACCCCGGATAGCCGCAGTTCAGTCCAGTTCCAGCACTCATTTGAACACATTATGTTATTACCAGCTGCCTGACATTTGAGCTGTTATAGTTCCAACTTTAAAGGATAATCATTTGTCCTGTTTTCTGCACACAGGCAGCTTTTCACCCCTTCTTCTTTCTGAAGAAACCATTTGCTGTCATTCATTCTATCCCTTGCAGTCAGTCCACATGAAACTTTAATTTGGTTTATAGAAGTTTCTCTGTTGTATTGTCATTCATTGTGTCTGATGTGTCAGTGTTGTGTCATGTTACACACTGCTTCCTATCAATCACCTGACACCCTCATGAAGAAATGGGAGTCTATGCCAGGACATAATCCCTTATCCCCAACAGGGTTTATAGTCAGATTAAAGTCTTTTTTAGCTGGGTTCACAGGTCCAGTTCAAGATAAGTTTGACATGATCATGTTTGTACTTGAACAAGAGGACATATAATTGATACAAAAAATAAATTACAAATGCAGAGTATTGCAGATTGATTGGAGGGAATGCAGATGTAACCGGGCTGTAGTTCTAACCGTCCTATTGATTATCCTTTGGGGGTAATATAGAGTTGGACCAGTGATCAGAGATGTTCAGGGCATTGGGTGTAAATATTTAGGAGTCAATGAGGTTTGGGGTCAAAGGTCACAGATAGGCCTCCACTCGTTCCCACGGCTGCATCTCTGTGAAGAAGCCCTCGCACAGGCCAAAGCCCTGATCCAGAGTCAGAGGAATCGCCTGCGCCTCTTCTTTGATCTCCTCCCAGGGCTGCAGTACCGCCTCCTCGGGCTGCTCCGAGAACAGCGTGGAGGCCTCGTCGAACTGCTGCAGGTGGTGGTGGTGGCTTTGGAGCAGCTGATCCTGGTCCAGCTGCTGCTGCAGGTGCTGCTGCGGCACATGGAGCTCTCCCATGTTGACCGTGCAGTCCATGGAAGCGGCGGCGCTCAGCTCCATGTAACCGTAGGACTGATGGTGGTTCAGGTGCTGGCTCTGACCCATGATGTCCCCTCCTCCGCACCACCTCCCCAAGGCCGCCGAGTGCTGCCTCCCCTGCATGGAGACCTCCATCTCGCAGCCCAGGGAGCTCAGCGCCGTGTTGATGTCCAAATCCTCGAAGGTGCTACAGTTCCCGCTGAGGACGTCATCGAACACCGACGCCAGGTCAAAGTCCCCCCTCAGGATGTCTGCTTTGTGGGCCTCTGTCGCCAAAAGAGGAGACTCAGTCGACCTCATCGCTTTACTGTTGTTTTTAGAGGGCAGATGCTTTCGTTTGCCACCCACCCCTTGATAAGGGAAGCCATTTTGGGTGCTTTGATAACCCTGAACCAGTTTGCTCTGTCTGTGGGTGCCACTGCTGCTGCTGTTATTGTAGTGGTTAGCGGACATCCTCCTGCGTTTAAAGATGCCATTGACGAACATGTCAGCATACTGTGGATCAATTTGCCAAAACCCCCCCTTCCCTGGCTCGTCTTTCTGTCTGGGGACCTTCTTGAAACACTTGTTGAGGGACAGGTTGTGACGAATCGAGTTCTGTGACAAAAGACACACAAAAAAAAGGATAATTAACAGGATCCCATTGGCTTTGAGCAAATTTGAGTTAGTCATGCAAAAACTGAATGTGCCAGTTTGTCTTTGTAAGAGAGAAGAGAAGAGAGAAGGAGGAGGAGAAGGAGAAGGGGGGGGAGCATTGTTGTTGTTTGTATAGGAAAGCAAATGTACCTAATGAGGCTTTCTAGTAGCAGGCAGCTCTGTGCATTTCAAACATGATCAGCTGTGCTTAGCTGCCATCTCTCTCAGGAGCCCTCATTAACACACACACACACACACACACACACACACATTAGAGTCCTTTCTTCACCCCATCAACGTTCCCCTCAGACAAAAACCCTGTATGAGTGAGCACTCTCTAGGAAGATGGAAATTTCTGAGACACTTGCATTAAAAAACACTTGTCATGGAAATTTTAAAAGGCTGGAATTAGACGCTGATCCTGTGTGCATGCTGGAGGTTTTCAGATGTGTCTGATGATTATTGTTGAAAGAAAGACTAATGCCCTGTAGCATAAAGATGTGGTGTCTGATGGTGACACTGGGATCAATTGCTCACCCTTCTCTCCCTCACCTCGCCATTTATCTGACTCATCAATAATAGAAGGAGAGTTAGCCGGTCTCGGTTACCTGCCAGCTGGGCTCCGCGTGTCTGTAGTAGCAGAAATTCTCCGTTATCCAGTTATAGATGGTGGACAGAGTCACTTTGGGCTGTTTGCTGGCCTGCATGGCCATGCAGATGAGAGAAGCGTAGGAGTAGGGCGGTTTGACTTTAGGGTTGGTTTTGTAGTCGACCTCCACAGGCGGGCTGGCCTGGATGGGGATCTGCGGGTAGCCGCTCCCTGGATGCGCGCAACTGGCGAAGCGCGGTGCCACGGTGGAGTCGCTGCCGGACGTAACGGGGCTCCCGAGGTACGGAGGCATCCCGGTGGCGGCGGTGTCCCCGGCAGGCGGACTGGACGGAGAGTCGGTGCCACCTCTAGGAAAGCCGAGACGCTTGAGATAGAGGTGCTGCTGGGAAGACGGGTAGCCCGGTCCAGCACCGTTGGGTCGCTCCGGGTCCGCGTTGAGGATGGAGAAATTCTGGAGCCAGTGGAGGCTGGTGAGGCTGTCGTCCAGGGGGACAGAGTCGGACCCGGTGACCTGATCCTCCGGGTAAACCGCCAGCCATCTCTCCTTAAACTTGTTGGCGATGTCGGGGCTTGTCAGAACCGGCATCCTGGCTGTGTGCGCGCGATGAGGGCTGAAGATGGCCAAAAGATCCTCAAATCGGCATTTAAAGTTTTGTTTTATCTTGAGGTCAAAGAGAAAAAAAAGTAAAAGAAAAACACAGTTAGTTCAAAAAATAAACCACCACGGGTAAAATATTGTTTGGTCAAAATATCCAAAACAAGCAATATATTAATCCCCCAAACTGCCAAATGATGCGTAATTTCCCTACCTCCAGTGCGGTCTTTCAGGGGGAGATTCTCTGTGTGCACCTGTTGCAGTCCGTCCCTGTCTCTCCTCTCCAAGGACTCAGCGGCGCATCTAGTCTCTGCGCAACAAGTGCGGCGGGGGGAGGGCGAGGAGCATCCAGCAGCAGCTCATATGGAGGAAAGGGGGAGAAAAACGCCGCTCAGAACAGATCCATGCCGACCCAGGCGAACCAGGCTGTTAATCATCCAAACGCTAGTCTCTGTTTGACGTGTCTGTGGGAGGTCAAGACGTGAGAATGTGTGGAGGATGCAAAATAAGTCGCTCATAAAGCCCGAGAGACTGCCCACCATCCCTTTAAACGCCCGAGGGGGTTCCTGATTGGCTGACTATCCTTGCTTCTCCAGGTTTCACTTCAACTCTCTCTCTCTCTCTCTCTCTCTCTCTCTCTCTCTCTCTCTCTCTCACACACACACACACACACACACACACACACACACTGGGCACTCAAATGGATGTGGACTGGAATGAGTGCACTACAGGTTCACTGCAGTAAGAACAGTCAGTTTGCCGTTTCTTTGCCTTTAATCTTTGTCTTCATCCGCGAAGCAGGCTGAAATGTGACCTCTGTGGCGCGCGTCACGCCCCCCCCCGCTGGCGCTGAAAAAGACGCGCCTCAGGTCCCGCTTGTAGCACACTTTTGCACCTGCAAGGAAAGCAGCACACTTTAACCGATAAGCCTGTATTTACCAAGCCTTTTCACTGTGGACAATGTACCTTTCAGTAGGTTTCAACCTAATCCCTTTTCAAAAGTAAAAATACAAACTAAATATCTGTCAATGTATACTTGAGGTTTCACGTTGTAGTGTCCATTGTATCTTTTATGATCCAGTGATAATGTAAAAACCCAAATCAGATCAGTGCAGAGTGCAAATTGTAAAGTGCAGATCAATCAAAGATATAATAAAAGAGAGGGATTAAATAAAGCAGATATTATAATATAAATGCTCATGTGGCCCTGTCAGTAGGCTGTATCCTGATATCCTTAAAGAGAAGAAATAAGAGTAAAAGTCATTCACAGTCAACGGGCATCCATTCGTTCGTGTAGAACTGATAGGTCAACATTAATTTTGTGTGTAGAAGTGAATGGCAGAGGCAATGTGAATATTGAGGAAATGCTGCCGCTCGGTGGATTAATTCTGTATTGCAGCTACACCAGAATGCCAAACCACAAATTCATGCAGTTTTAAACAGTCTGTTGGCATAACAGGAGGTCAGAAAGACGTCCCTCAACCTGCAGAAAGCACTGATTGCTCTATGTAGGGATGCACTCAAGCAAATCAGACCGCATTTCATATGGAAACCAGACTTTTCAGCATACTGCTTTTCATATAAGGGATGCACCAGGCTCCTGACAGTGCCATGGGCAATGTATGTGCTAATAATAATAATAAACCAACAGTTTGATTAGTTTCATTAAAATGCAACCATTGCAGTCAACCCTTGATAGTCTATGTATCCCTGGAGTGTATATTATATGTGAAGACATGTTGTTTATGAATATGAGAGAGGATGTGTGGGCCTTTAAGGTGGGAGGACTTTCACAACAATAGGATTTTATGTGTTTAATTAGGCATTACTCGTCAGGCAAAATACATCTTGTGAACATGTAATCAAAAGCAATGGCACAGGATTATAGGAAGGTTAAAGCACACTTCCACTCATAAATATGTGTTTCTTCTTGTTCCTACCGTTGGATGTTTGAGCTTCACTGTGTATAATGATGTATGTGCACTAGACACAGAAGTGAGTGAGTGTGACAGTAGAAGGATGTTTTCACATTCATCTTCTGAAAGTGGAAAGTTTCTCTGTGCTCACTGAAAATCAGATTTTAGGAGGCGGGGCCTACAAGCATGATTTGTGACATGACAGATCATTTGGAGGTCGATACTGAAGATACTGTGTACCAAATGTCCATAATGAACTACTGAGCAGTGAGCTGTGTAGCCACTGTGGGTTTGGAGAATATGCTTACTGTATTTACTTTTTCATGTCAAGAGTTAGATGAGAAGATTGTTACCACTCTCATAAATTAAGTACTATGAAGCTATCACCAGCCGCTGGCAGGCTTAGTTTAATGATAACAGTTCGAAACAGCTAGCCTGGCTCTGTCCAACAGTGATTACAGAACAGAATCCAACAGAAATTAGCTGTAAATTGTTATTTACTGAGTTTTTAAGGTGCTGGTAGGTGGATTTTTTGAAAGTCCGGACAGATATAGCTTCTTCCCCTTGTTTCCTGTGCTTTGTAGTGTATTTTTCAAAGTGTAACTATTCTTTTGGATATAATTTGGCTGTTTAAATCTACAGTGTCAAAATTTAATCTGCTAAATGTTAGCATTTTAAAGCAAAGATCAAACAAAATGTAGCATAAACAACATAAACCGGGAGGAGTATTCAGGACCTCTAATTAAGTTAGTTTAGTGACCAATGTCTAGCATCTAAGTGTCTTGTCAGTTGGTCCTCTTTCCCAGCAAAAAAATTTAGTTGTGAGCTTCACAGTTTGGTAGCCAACAGAATTTATTACAGGAACTTAATTAAAACCCCTCAAATGGTTAACAGTGCTATTAACAAGAAATACATACCAGTGTAACAGTGCTCCTCAGCACCGTCTTTCAGACCATTAGATCTACTGTAGCCTTATTGTATGTGTGCTTAGTTCCTGCTGTGGGACAGCTCTGCAACAATAAGAACAGCTGTCCAAACATTTGCCCATCTCACCAGCAAGCCCTTTGTCAAGAACCTGAACAAACCTGGAGACATTTTCAAAATCAAGCAACAGCAACAGCTGGCCTGGCGTATACAGGTTCTTCAAGTGTTGCAGCATCGATTTTTGTCACTCATCCATCCTCAGTGCCCTACAATGAATGCCAGTCCTTGTCAGCTTCCGCACTCCAAATCTTTAACCTCAGCAGATGTGTTGACAAAATCTGTTTGGGGAGGAAGAGAGATGGCTGGCACTGCATGCTGTATGACATATCCTCAGGCTTTCCAAGAGCCATTGTTAATAGGAGCCGCAGCTCTTGTAAAATACTTATATAGAGCCTTTCTCCCTAGTTGTTCAGTGGCCATGACTGTCTCAGTATGTAATGTTTGATTGCTTTCTTTCAAGCCCACCTCCACTCCATCTGTGTTTCTTCTTGTTCCTACAGCTGAATGTTTGATCTTCACTGTGCAGAATGATGTATGTGCAGTCTGACACTAGTACGATGTTTTCACATTCATCTGCTGAAACTAGAACATTTCAATGGGTGTCTATTAGTGATATCACAAATAATTTAGAAGTCAGTCCTGATCCAGTATGCAACTTATACAAGTGTGATGTAGAAACATGTGAAAATTCTTCTTTTCTGTGGGGAAAAAACTCATTATTAACACACATTATTGTTACATGCAAATGATTTGATTAATAAATGTCTGGAGGGGATCTTTATCTTATTATCTTTGTATTCCCCATGTATAGATAGCAGAGACCACTGAACACCACATAACCAGGTGATTATAAGGTCATAAATCCACAATCAAATGCTTGGTGTAGTGATGGCCTCTAAAGTGTTTTTGGTGCTCAGGGTACTGAGGCCATGACAAGGCCTATGGTATGGATGTAAGTGAAGGAGGGTACAAACAGAAAGAAACTGTATCCAGTGAATTAAATAGTTAGTTGCATTCCTTCCTCAGCCAATGAATATGCAAATGTTTGTTCATTTCTAAGGTTTTCTAAGATGTCTCCTACTTCACTGTAGTAAGTCCAATCTCAGTATTTGTGCACTAGTGACTTCAAGTTTCTGCATCACAATTTTGCAAGTCAAATATTAGACCAGGAGTGTCCTTTCCCCCTTGAGCCTCAGAAATATACAATTATATCCGGTTTGTTTCCTTTTACAACTTTGAACGAAGCAGAATGTGACCCTGGATGTTGTTCAAACTGGTGAACAGTTAAGATCTGATAAATAGTGTGCTTGTACAGAGGTCGAGTAACCCTTAAGAGTAAAATATGTAATGTTGTTGAGTCTTTCCCATTTGATCTGGTTTTATGAGTCTTTTTAAGTGAGTTCCTGGTTTAAGTTAAGTGATGGCAACGGCTCATAAATGACACCAAGGCAGCTGTAAAGGTAGGTTGCTAACCAGGGTTAGCACATCAAAAGTCACACTATAATATAAATACTGGGAAACCTCTGTGTTTTTGTGCAATGTAAAAGCATAATTTTATTACCATGGATGTCAATGACCTCAACTTCACCCAGTGTTACAGTAAATGTTGTCCATCGGGGTGCTTCCTCTCACCAACAGGGGTCAGTATTCTCAGTTTTTTTTTCTCTCTCTCTCTCTCTATCTCTCTCTCTCACACACACACACACGCACACACACACACAGCTATAAAAATGCCATTGATAAAAGAATGTTTACAGTTTACAGTTACCCACAATTCTGAGCGCTGTGTGTTGATATCAAAGGGCTCGTTTTACACACAGCCTGCACTAAAACTGCTGCTTTAGATATTTCCTTTCCCGACCCAAATCCTTCCACATCAGGAGCCTACTTGTAAATATAAAAGCAGGGGATTTATTGTTTGGCTTGGAATGGTACAGTATTCCTCAGATGTAATTGGCTAAGGGGGAGTATTTGAGGAATTACATAAATCCAGTGTAACTCCATTGTATTGTATTCATTCATTGTCTCGCAGGTCTTTTTTTTTTTATCATATAGGCTGCTGACTTGCCATTCAAAATAATAAATGTCCCTATTTTGTCTAATGATTCATTATATGCTCATTAGTTTCACTAATTAACACTTGCAGGGTAGTGAAGTTGTTAATATGTATCTTCGTGGCCAACTGGATGTTTAAAAGTATCACTCCTCTTCTTTATTAACCCTGTTTTCGCTAAAGTGTGACCTGCTGTAGTGTCCTTGAGCAAGCCTAAATCTTGCCCAGCAACCCGTAGATAAAAAAAAACGCCACGCTCGCTCTGTTATCACAACAAAGGAGAACTGGGGATGCACCGCCGCAGTCCGCGCCGATGTGTGCAGATAAGCTGCGGCACTGATGGCACACACACACACACACACACACACACACACACACACACACACACACACACACACACACACACACACACACACACACACACACACACACACAGAGAGAGAGAGTAGGAAGTGGACTGTGGTTTATGAAGAAGTGCGCAGAGCAGACACGACGCTCCTGAATACGCACCCATGACTGTCGGCTGTCCCTAATTTAACTCCGAGCGATGTAATTGGCGATGGTGGATTTGATTACCATATTTGGCAAGATAGTGACACAGCGCGCCTGGGAATTGGACGAGAGCGGCCGTCATTCACAAACGTCTGCCTCCTCGAGCTTTACAAACAAAGCGAGTGCTCACGGGAGTTGTAGTCCAAAACAAACCCTTTCTGAGATTACTCGAGTGGGGATTTACCTCCTCTGCGGTGATTTCAATGCCACATGCGTGCCACGGTTTAAAGTGAACTTGCTGCGATGAACTACCGTCGTTTAACGTGTGTTTAAGTGTAAAAATATTGCCGTATCAGGCGGTTAAAGACACGCCGATAGGAGACCCTCCGCTTGCGGCATACAAATCCCACCGGTGATGCTCTCATTTGATTGGCCGCCTCCTGCTGTCAATCACCCAATGCCCCTTCTCCACTACCGCTCCTACAGTAAATATTTGTGTTTGCTCAACCGGCTGTAATGGTGGACGACTGAGGCAGAGGAACGGAATACAACTAGAGTGAAGAAAGAAAGGAAAACGGTCGAAAGTCTGTTTCAGAGCCAGTCGCCGCGAGTAGGACACGGGCTTCGTCGAAAATGGATGAACTCAAACATCAAGTCATGATTAACCAGTTCGTCCTGACGGCGGGTTGTGCGGCAGACCAGGCGAAGCAGCTTTTACAAGCGGCACATTGGCAGTTCGAGGTAAAAGGAGAAATAGGAAAAACGATAAGGCTCCAACGTTCTAGTCGGCGGGCTGTAACGTTAGCAACACGGCTAATGTTTATGTGTGACCGACCGTTAGTTTTGACTGGAGCTCGTCCGTCTGCCTCTCGCCACTTTTCCCCTCTTTTGCTCTCGAAATTCAACAAAAACAAAGCGTCAGTGTTGGCTATCTGTTCGTTTTTTAGTTGAACCAATTAGTCGGCCCACTTTAAAACCAGAACTTTTGCCGTATTTAAAGTGGATATATCTGCGCTTTTGGCCAGACCAAATCTGTAGGGGATACAGGGTAACGCAGCAGGGCGAAGCGTACAGCGAGCATATCCAATTAGACTTTACTCTAGATTAAATACTATAATCCGACACATGACAGCAGTGTACAGGCGAGGCCAGCGGGTGCTATTACGCAATAAAGATGACCGCCGTGTTGTATCGACTGGCCTAGTAAAGAGTAGTTTTAATTGTTTAGTCTGCGGTGAACCCGATACAGATTTAGCTTGTACATTTTCCTTCGCCGCAAGCTCTTTGTATTGTTTGGCTTTCATTTATATAAACACAGAAATAAGCGATGTTTGGGCGAATTCTTTGCCCCTGTGGCTATTTATAGTCACCTTATCTGAAAGATGAAACAGTATCACATAAATGTCATTCATTTTCTGTGTGTTTTCATTGTAGACCGCCCTCAGTGCCTTTTTTCAAGAAACAAATATTCCATATGGCCATCATCATCAAATGGTGAGTGCGAGGAGGAGGAGGGTGGTGATGATCATGTTCTTTATACACTATTCATTGTTTTGTTTATGTAATTGTACTAACCCTCATTTCATGCAAGGCTGCTGTCTTGTTTTGGAGGGGGGGATAAACAGCCCTTGTTGTACTAACAATAACAAAGCACATGTCGGCCATGTTCTCAGCCTCCAGAAATAAACACACAGGCAGGCATGCAGCTGCAGCAGCCACACTGAGAGAGAGAGAGAGAGAGAGAGAGACTGTGTGTGTGTGTGTGTGTGTGTGTGTGTGTGTGTGTGTGTGTGTGTGTGTATGGGAGAAAGCTTGAGATAAATGCAGATATATGAAATTTTTCATTGTATCAGTTGGGCTGCATAAGGGCAGGAAGACCCCCCCTCTCACACCCCAGTTTCTGGGTAAGACAGAAAACAGTGTCTTTCCAGGAAGAGGACAGCTGCCTCTCACAAATAGACCCTCGTGCAGTTGCATTTGTCTGTTTCGCCCTGACTGTGTTGCTGCTGGCCCGCAAAACAACACACACATGGGATGTTTAGGGGTGGATGGATCGAGGCAGAGTAAACTGGAAGGCGTTAGGGCTGTAGGAGACTCTGCACATGCACACACAGTGGTTGAACATTATGAAACACTAGCAGTATTTGGGCTTTTAGCAGCAGCCCACTTTGGCAGCACACAAGCCTTTGTTTGCAGCTGCATGCATGGCAGCATCCAGCAACAGCTGCCCTTTGGAAGAGCCTGACATGGATGTGTGGGGGGGATTTTGGATGAAACTGTTGATAATTTTTAAGCTCACGCTCTGTTTGTGTGGTAGAGATAGTTATCAAACTGCTACACATCTTAGCGTTGCTTTTCTAGAAGAAAGGGAGAGAGGTTGGGATAAAAGAGGATTTGTTTTTTTATTGCATTGTGTGTGTACATTTATGTCCTCGGAGTATCGCCAGTCATCATAGAAAGCTGTAGGGGTGGTAAAAATATCGATACGGCAATATATCGCGATACTTTACCGCCCAATATAATATCGATTTTTCAACTCCAAAGATTGATTTTTTTAAAGAATAATGATTCATGTTTAGACGCGTTGTGAATACAGTACGACTTCCGTACCTCCACTCCGGTAGATGGCGCTGAAGAGTGACTCTGCTGTGCGGCGCATTGTATTTCATTATACTTCCGTATTAGAGAGAGTGGCTGATAAAGCCGACGTTTGGAAGCACTGTGGCTTCCAAGTTAAAAAAGATAGTAAGAACAATGAGTTGCATAAAGATAATGCCGTTTGTAAGCTTTGTCTCGCTGCCGTGAAATATTGTGGGAACACAACGAACTTGCGATTTCACCCAGCAAGACACCACGCCGAGACATTAGCACAGAAGCAGCCGCAAAAACGGATTAATGGTACTTTATCCTTTATGTTTTCAGCTGCACTGTGAGTCGTACTGCAGGTTACAATGATTTCAGTTTGTTGGTCAGGGAAAAGAGATTAATGGTTACTTTGAGATATTTACAGTAGTTTCAGTGACAATAAATTTAATGCACTTAATTTTATGGTTTCAACTGCAGTGTGTAACAACGCATTTTATTTTCAATATATTTTTCAGTGAATGTCATGGAAATTAATAAAATGGAGAGGCTATTTTGAATGAAATAGTTTTGACTCAATTTGTCCTCTGATCAATATCATCTGATAGGTACTTGTATTTTCATCTCTATTTATATCGCAATATCGTGATACGTATCGTATCGTGACCAAAGTATCGTGATACGTATCGTATCGTGAGGTTCTTACCAATACTCACCCCTACTGAGCTGAATCATGTTTATCACAGCTTTATTGTAAGAAAGAAAGCCAGCCCTCCTGTATTGTCTGATCAGTAAATAAGAGCATCTCCGTCCTCTGTTTAGCTCATGAAATGTCTCACTTTAATTTAGAGAGTAAGCAATCTGCCAAGAGCTGTCCTGTTCTGTCTGCCAAATAGGGCTGAGCTTGATTGCTGCAGACACTGAATAATGAAAGTCAGAATGCAGAGCACCTACGTGTGTTGGTGCTGTTATTGTTATAAACACGTTCTTGCATAATCATACGTTTACATTCCCTTTGTTGCATGTTTCTGTTTGCGCTCACATACTTTACATGCATGCATTTGTACACGGTGCATGCAGAGAGAGTGGGTGTTTGTGTGTATGTGTGTGAGTCACAGCGATACTACAGTAGGGCAGCGTGTCCAACCTTCCTGCAGCTTATCAGGCCACAGTGTTCGTAGGTATACAAATCTAATCCACTTTGCTCTCGCTTTCATTCTTAACTCTGTCTCTCTCACTCTCTCTCTTCAGTTTAGAGTAAGCACGAACAACATTGAGTTACATTTCTGTAGCACATGCTGTTGCGTCAGTGTTTTGTGTTACAACACAAACTGAACTCATCCTTGAGATTGCTATTTTGGCTAGAAGCCTCATCCCAGCCCCAGTGGCCCCAACAGATAGCCCGTAGACATGCAGTTCTTGGCAGCATAGCAGGTCAGGACGTCATGTAGGTCGGTTAGTTTATGGATACTGTTCAGTGGGCTGGTTCATGCTTTTGTCTTTGAGGCCCCAGAACAATGCATGAGGCTGAATGCGACGTGCCAAATCACTTTCCCATCTAAATTTGTCATTGTGTAAGAGATTACAAAAGTGCTGTTGTTTTAAGAAATACATTTGTATCTCTAAATAAAGCTTGTCTGGTGTGGATTTGCAGCAGTCAGAAGGGTAGCATTCATGTTGTAAGCCATGTCATGTCTGATTTTGTTTACTCAAGTTAATGCATAATTTGTGCATTGTATGTCAGAGGTTTATACCCTGTATCAAATATCAAATAGTGAGGCGAGTTAGCCTGCTCACCAGTACAGTCTTGTATAATGCTGTAAATGGTGGAGGATTTAGCTAAAGCTCTTGTCATTATTATTTCCTCTTGCTAGCAATCCTAGACCTGGGGAGTGCCTGTGCTTTGGCGTATGATGTAAAAGAGTTACAATCTCTGCACAGGCACGCATTAAGTCTCTGTTTGTTGTTGTGTGCGTGTGTGTATGTAAAGTCTGTCTGTGAGAGCCGCGCGGCCACATGATGGATCTTGAACAGATACTCCATTTGTCTCTTTGTTTTTAAATAAAACCATCAAAGCTTACATCTGTGTTCCACGATGGACAACCAGGCCCTAAGCTCAATCCAGCCCCTCCCAGTCTACTCCCACCCAGTTTTCTCTTCTACACACACCCTGCCTTTACAAACACTGCCACCGCAACACATTCCTGCAGGATGCAACGCTCACACCGGCCCAAAATGGACCCTTTCACAGCAGAGGGGGCCGGTATAACTAAAAACACAGCACCCTGTCTCTTTCTTTAGTTTGTACACTCTAACTCCTCTTGCCTCCTTTACTCGCTAGCTCTGTCTCTTTCTGTTTGCAGACGCTGAAGACCCTAGAATTCCTTTATGTTTCCTGTTAGAGAATTTTATAATCATGCCCCGTCCTCATCATCTTCTTTTAGCATCATTCTCAAAGCAGTGTCCTTCCTCAGAACAGCATACCGGCATGTCCATGTTGTATTCCTGCCTTTTATTATTCATGTTCTAGGGATGTCCCAAGCTTTTGAGGCATTTTAAAATAAATTATGTGAAGTCTGAGTAGGGGTGGGCGATATGGGCAAAAAATAATATCTCGATATTTTTGGGGATTTTGGCGATAATGATAATCAGTCGATATCCTTTAAAATGTGATTGGAATTGTCTGAGTTAGGGCTTGTGTCCACCAAACGCGTTTTTAGCGCAGAGAGCGCTCAAAAACTAATTTTCCGAGCACCCAGCGGTGTTAAAAGTTGAACAGATTTCAACTTGAAGCGCTCTGAGCGCTGCGCTAAAAAAACGTCTCCACTGACATCTTTTTACCGCTGAAGGCGCTTACCGCTCTGAGCGCTGAAGCTCATAGGATTTGTATCGGCACTAAATCATCTGAAGTACCGGTAGCTTCAGGGACTGGAGGTGCTTGCATTTTCTCTCTACCATAACAACGCGCTGCTAAACTGTTGCAAGGAGGATGCCCACTAGTCGTGTGACTGAATCCTACCATGCTGTAGAGAGCGTTGCTGCACCGTGTATTAAGTGGATGTGAGGAGTTTCCGCGTGCGTTTCAATATTTTTGGCGAAGTAGTTTGAATACTCGATAATGGAAATTTGCACATCATCAAAACAACAATAACGATATTATCGCAAACGATATATATCACCCACCCCTAAGTCTGAGCTACTTTTTGACTTACACAGTTGGAACACCAGCTGTCAAAAATGCTCACCCACATATATTTTGTCACCTCAATGCAGAATAATAATAGATCATTCAAGTTATTTGTAAACAAAACCTCCTAAAATTGGTTTGTTGTGTGCAAGAGAAAGACTTCCATTGAACTAGGGTTTCTTGTGCGCATTAGCAGCTCCGGGAAGTATTTTTTCAGTCATCATGGTTTTCGAATGATCTGGTCTGGACAGTATAATGACTGTCTGTCTTCATGTGGCTCACTATGTGTCTCTATGAATTTGGAAGGAAAAACACTGACGCTTAACTGTATCTTCACACCAATATCAGTGTTTCCATGATTAATATCTTCTCCATGTGGGGCACATACAGCCACAATAAAGTGAATGAATGAATCCTCATGTGACCACAGAGGAGGAAGTAGCCCAGCTGGATGATTCGGCTGCTGTCTGGGAACATGTGACCCCATCATGTGACTAAGCTGGGAAATGAACTAACTAAGCCACAAAGCCTGCTTCACATGTGTGCAATTTCTGCCAGAGTCATGGCTATTAAAAAGTATGCAGTGAGGTCCTCATGTAGCAGCCCTGCAGTAAAGTCAGAACCGTGGTGTTGAAAAGTCTGTGTCTTTAGTAGGTCAGGGTAATGAAAATAATCTCCTCAAGACATATTTCAAATTCTCCTTTTCCTCTTAAATCATATCAGTGTATCTAACTCCTGGTCTCACTCTGATATGCTTTTATATCGATGTAAAGGCAAAGCAACAGTTCTTGATTTAGCTCCTGTTTCTTTTTCCTTTCTTAGCACTCTCTTACAAAGTCCTGTTTCACTGTAAAGACTTATCCGGGTTCTGTGTATTAGGCCTCCTCATTTTCTTATTATTTAAATGAGTTATTAGCTAAATATAAGCAGTAAGTAATTTCAGCTGTTTCCTCCTGCTGAGCACAACCCAGCCTGGTCTACATACTGCAACCCACAGAGTCATGGACAAAATGCTCTGTGGTTTGAATGATCACCTTCTTTTTTTATTGTGCTGTAATTGTTGTTCACCACTGGCTTCACGCACAATGCGAATGAAACAAGGATTTTATGAAGGGCAACGTTCAGCGCCAACTGACCGGCGCAGTGACGTAGCAGGACAGTATCGGGCACTGCAGGGCAGTGATAAAAGTGGGCGTGAAGTTGTTTAAAGGCTGTTTCCTGGCAATATAAACACCCAGTAGAAGAAAGGAGGAGGGTTTGGTGTGTTTCTGGTAACTACAAACATTTGGTTTTGGTGTCTGGGTGTGGCTTAAAAAAGGATTTTTTAGAAATCCTGACTTTTCTCGTCCATGCAAGATCTCATCTTCCTGAGATTTGATGTGTGTGGTGTGCCCATGCAGAAGAGCAGAGGTATAATTTCCTTCATAAATCACGATGTGACAACATGGATGACTGTCTGCTGCTATTTCTTTTCCGGTCTCAACCTCTATCAGTTTATCATCACACTGCAAGAGACAGAGGAAGGCTGACTAGAGTATATAAAGTGTATTTGGGTTGTTTCCTAAATAGCAGTGACAAATCAATAAAAACAAGTGAGGAAGGGTGTTTGGCTTGTACTTGAGGTGAAATAGGCTAATAGCAAAGCAGTGCCAGATATTTTGTTAGAAGATACAATATAACACAGAGCGCTGCTTTCTGTCTCTGCCACAAAAGACACAAGGCGTTCGCTTACAGAAGTTTATTAATTGCAGAATGAGCTGAAATCTAGTTTATTTTCTCCCATTGTTTGTGTATTTAAGTGTGATTTCACAGGTGTGTGTGTGTGTGTGTGTGTGTGTGTGTGTGTGTGTGTGTGTGTGTGTAATCCCCTGGGTGTGCATGCAGCAATGTGTCTCAGATTTCAAAGTTAATCATGTCCAGATCGGTTAATGTTGTTAATGGGTGTGCATGTATCTGTGCCTGGATATGAATTTGTGTGTGTGTGTGTGTAGTTGTCTGTACCTGTGTGTCGTACAGCCATACCAAGCAGTTAGCCACATCTGAAGAGGCTTGGGTTGTGCTTTGCATGTTCCAGCGTGTTGCCCTGCATGTTTCCAAGAGCATGACTTCCCAGAACCCTAACCACACACACTAAGGCGTGTGCACAAAAACACACATACATACATACACACACACATCCACACACACATCCACACACACACACACACACACACACACACACACACACACAAGAACTTTGGCTCAAGGGACTCTGAGAATGAGAATCCATGTGGGATGGCTGCGAAGACCAGATGTGTTTATGAGCAGTGGAGTTAGATTGGGTTTCACACTGATTCTTGGAGTCACAGAGTCACACACACACACACACACACACACACACACACACACACACATAGATTCACACACAGGGGTTATGCCTATGGCTGAGGAAACACAAGCAGCACATGGGACCCTTGTCTGTTGCATAAAAGGAGTGCTGTCACATTGTGTCTCTCCTGCCGGTTGTCTCAGGTTAGCTGTAGCACTGCAGATAGACACTTCTCTGCACAACCCGTTGCTAGCCTTGTCACCAGCCCTGGTTTGAACCTCCTCTCTCTTAGCTCTGCTCTTCAGTTCCCACATTATATTCAGAGATTCCTGATCAGACACCCATGGAACTCAAGCATTTAAAATACCTGCAAAATCACACCAATGTTGCTATGTGAAGTTGCAAAAATGAACAGAGACTGCTCAAGCTAGTAGCTGCCAAACTCAGATTTAGGCTTAAGATAATTTAAGGCTATGTGTAGTCTTTATACAACATTCAGCTCTATTCCCAATTAATAATTTTATTCCTAAGATGTAACTGTAATTTTTATTAAATAACTATGTGAGCTTACACTTTGGATTTTGCCCTACAAGTTTTGAACAGAGGCTCTCCTGGAACAACCAACTGAGTAGACCATTTGTCTTTGTTGTCATCTGGGCTTCTGTATGCTGCTGTCAGAGATTAATAACACAATTTGCGTATTGTGAGGGCGACACTGTAAAAATTGATTTGAGTTTCCAAATTAAATTGAGATAGTGGTTGAGATTGAAACTGGAAACTGACACTGATTTGAAAACCTAATATATATATATATTGCATGTGAGATGAAAGAAAAGCTAAATGTGATCTACAGTGTATGTGTAGCCTTAAGAAAGATATCTGTTGGCAAGCTGAAGCTGAGTGTTTGCATCGCAATCATGTTTTGTTTTCCCCCACGATGACCTTTGGCCTAGTAGTTTCTGTTGCCAGACTGTTACCAGCCGACAGGCCAAACTCCCTTTTCTAGATACGAGTAAGCCTCTGAACAGCTATTGTTAGCCTGTTAGCCATTGTTTTGAGCAGTGCAGTGTGTGCAGTTGGTCAAATACAACATATGCTCCACTCAGTCCCAGTTCTCCTATTTTCTGACAATTGCTGCTTTCTTTTTCTGTCATTCCTCCCATTTTGTTTGTTTTTCTGTCTCATTCTCCTTCCTGTATTATACAGTGTCATAATACACATGAAAACAGAGCACAGCCTGGCTAATGATCAACCAAGTCCCTCGTGAGCACAAACCCAACCATGTCCCTCTGGTGTATGTGTGTGTATGTGTATAATATTAACTCACACATAGACATACACGAGGGCTCAGCTGCTAGAAGTTGGGTGAGGTTGTAGGAGTGAGGGGTCGTGGATGAAGCGGGGAGGGGGTGGTCACTTGAAATGAAATGTTCAGCAGCACCTGTCATTCTCCTTTATTTAGTTTTGGAAAGAAACATCTAGTTCTGACATCCAGCCACTCCCATAAAACCCTGAGTACCGGTTCTTGTGGGTGAGCTATGTGATGGGATAATAAAAACGCAGAGACTGAGTTGCTTGTCTGGTTTAGTTATGTGTCTGTTTTACACGTGTAAAGGAATGGCTGCTTGTTGAGGTTGTTGGCAAACAGGGGAATGTCCTGTTGTTTAGTTGTGGTTCTTCCTTAATAAGGGTGCCCCCGGTTTTTGGGGTTGATAACCGATCGCTGAAAGCAGTATCAACCTATGCCGATCACCGTTTACTGGGTCTGTTTGAGATCTTCTATTTATTGTGTAGCCTTATTTATTGGACTGTTCTTAACGACATTGTATATTACATATCAAAATTAAGAGATGAGAACATTTTATGAATTTACAACTGTTTATTTATTGGCAGGCAATGTGCATCATATTCCACTCTCTCTTACAGACACAAGTTAAACCACTTAAACCATAGCAGCTTATGCCTTTTATTGAGAGCAGCTTAGAGTTTATCAACTATACAACATGTCCCATTGAATGACAAGTGAATGATAAGTGTATTATTCTTTAATAGTTTCACTTTCTTATTAGGTTTATGCTATTTGTATTAGCTTGTATCAGTGTGAACACACTAAAAACATTAGACTCTAATGATAACCAGATACTTAACTAGAAACTCTGAAACGTAATTGCAGAATCCAGTCCTGATTGGCAGGAAGTATTAATCAGGTTTGACAATGTAGTTACACCGATGCTGTGCATTGACACCTGGTTAATACTACAGGTCCCAGAATGCTGGAGGCAGCAAAATAAATTAGTCGTTTTTTCTATTGTTCTGTGAGCAGCCGTAATCTGATTTTATGCTGCACATAGCATGTAAACTTTGAAAATTGTTGTAGTTGGTTAACATTACCTCACCGAGAAGTTGGAGGTTCAAATACAGTGTGTCGCCTACAACTCTTCACCTAACAGCTGATTGTGGCTGCTCCTTCTTGTTCCATTGTTTTGTAGACACATTTTTGTTCAACAGTAGCAGCCAGTTTTAAGATAACTGACAAACACATTGCATTTCCTGTGACCCACTTCAAAATAAAAGTCAGCTGCAGCAGCAGGACATACAGCATTTTTTCCAGGAATGAAAGTAGCCGGCCGGTCTTAATTGAGTAGTCGGCTGTTTGGCTGGGAGCTGGCGCTCGTGGAAAGCACTGTTCTAGTCTTGTCTAGTCTTGTATATGGGTAACTTTTTTTTACCACTACAGCCCTGATAGAAACACAACCCCAAATTAATTATAATGTTGTTCTGTAACTGCTGGATGTGTAAATAAGCAAAGGTTTGTCATATCAACTTAAAAGGTGATCATATGTCAATGCTGTGTTCACAACTTGTTGTTACAGGTTTGTCACACTTAACAAGTTATTACGGTCTTATTTTCACCAGATAACAAAGTGTTATCTTTCAAGGTATTTCCATTATTACAAATACTGCATGTCCATTGATGCATGCTAATGCAAAATATGCTGGTATTCCCTGCATTGTTTCTTTCTATTTATTGACATACATTTTATATATTTGTTTTAAATAGATCTCAAATTCAATTTCAAGTGGCATTAACATCCAAATCTTAATTTTGATTTCTCAAGCATACAAATGCACATGCAATTAAAGTGTAATTATGTATTAAGTACAGTATTGTTACAGTATTATTATTATTAACTACTCATTTTCCTAGTTTGCATACTAGGCATACATGTTAGTAGGTCATTGATTCAACTGCAAAGCTGCAAATACAAAACAAAGCAGTTTCACTGTAGGCTGCATGCACACCACACTCCTATTTAAACATTTAACAGGCAGAACAGTACAGTACAGTGTACAGTTAACGCAGCAATGGTCTGTTCAGCCTGGCTTCTCTCCTTTCCCTCTGCCTCTTCTTTGGCCGATACTCCCCCATTCTCCCATTGGGCTTTCTGTTGGTTTCCCCTATCTCTTTCACTGTTCACCCCTTTTAATCTTTTTTTCCTATTGACTTGAATCAATATCATCTCTCATTTCCACAGTGCTCACAGGGCATCAGTCAGAATCAGCCTCACATTAATGACGGCACAGTGAAATTAGACTGTAGCCACATCTACGGTGTTCAGTCTTTTGTACAATCCAAAAATGGAAATGTTTATTTTGTCGCATCGTTGTTTGTGTTTTATTGAGGGTTTCACTGCCAGATTACAAGTAAATCAGGCCTTGGATGTCTGTGTCCAACATGGACCCACACATTGCTTGTTTATTGGATAGAGTTGTGGTAAATTGTCATCTGTTGAGGTTACATATTTGTATGTTGACAAAACATCCAATTCAAGTTCCCGTAAACTTAAAAAAAACATGTTGGACTTGGTCTGTGCTCTTTGCAAGTTTGACCTGCGTGTATCTTGTTAATCTTGGTTTGGCCAACTGTCATCCTCTTTTGCTCATAAAACTTTGCTTGCTTTCTGTCCGTTGTTCAGATTGCACAGAATTATGATGTGGACAAGGACATGCATTGTCAGTGTTGCCAGGTTTGAATGGCATTGTTCTCACATGGCCAAACAAACCAAACAAAAGGAGTGGAAGTTTCAGAATGTATATAAACTGCTCCAAACACACGCAACATGAATGTACCCAAGACTAGTCCAGACCTGATGCATTCTCCCACACATCCAGCACTTAAAACCAGTTAAAAGAGGTGCAGCCAACAGATTTTGTCTCCTGTCCGTATCTTGCTACACTTTTTTTTAACCTCATGGTAATTGATTTAGAGACTCCATGTTCTTTTTCAGTATTGTGCAGCTTTACACCTCTGAACTGCCCATTAGTAGTCCTTTACCGTGTACTATATGGCAGTTGCAGGAAACAGTTGGATTAAGGTTAAGTGTCTTTTTGACATTGGCCAGTGTTACGAGGTCAGTTCCAATAACACTGCTGGAAGACAACATAAACACTGAGTACAATTCTCCCAGAGTTGAGGGTTATAACACGGCCTGTCATTGTGTAGCCAAGGAGAGGAACACTGTAATGTACAACACAATGAGGAGCTGTGATTCCAGTGATCCTTTTTAGGCAGAGTGCAACATCCTGTTATCCATTGGGATTCAACAAATTACTGAATAATAAACACAACACCATATATTGCATTGGTGTTCAACAACATACCAAATAATAAACAGCCACAGCAGCAAAGCCATCACTGCAGCAGAGACCTTGTCTTGTTTTTGCAGTTGTACACCATGAGTTATTTTGCAAGTTGATCGACTTGCTATACTGAGGAAACATTTTCTCACTGACCAGTCACATGTGTTACTTTGTATAATAGCCCAAATTTTAGAAAACAAGTTTCATAATTTCCTTATCTGAAAAAGTTTGGAACTTCTAATCCAGAAATTGGCTGAATATTAATGTTTCATTTTTTTGATTGTGTCATGATCTTGCCCGTAGTTAGAGTATTCTTTCAGCCATAAAGCAGTATGCCCTGCTGACATTAATTTTATCCAGGTAATGTATGTTTACATTATACTGAACAGCAAGTTAAATGTTACAATCCAGCCAAATACAACTCTTGTAAGAATGTGAGCCCATAGATGGAGACGTCAGGGCGCATGCTTAACTGCGATTCTCGTGTCTCACAGATCTCTCAGCACAGTTTGCTCCAAGCGCTGCCATAGAGTGTGTGAACTGTACACAACAAGCCACAGACTGGAGGGAGAGAAAGACGGGGAGTGGGAAGTGAGAGAAAGATAGAGAACAGTGAAAACATGTCACAGGTTCATATTAATGTTCACAGCAGAGGGAATGATGGAGACAAAGAAGTTTGGTTTCGCAGCTAAGTTTTGTTTTGCAAATTGGGATGAATGAAGTACTAACAGTAGGTTTGACTTTAACAATGTGACACTTTAATACATTGATAAAAACTTGACAGTAATATAAAAATGTCCATTATCCAAACTGTAATTCCCACATATTTAGGTGTTTTTGTGTTTATTTCTTTGTTGTTTATTTTTTAAATTTGACGACAATAACATGCTCAGTGCCAACTGAATCTGACATTATTGGCCAATGGGAAGTTTATTTATTAGCTTTAACCAAGTTAATGGAAACAAGCAGACCACATTTCATTTAATGCAAAAAAAAAAAAAAAAAATGTAATGCCTTTGAATTCCTGTGACAGCTGGACGGTGCCTACCATAGAGACTGAATTAAGATGAATGAGAATGTGAGTGTGTGGTGTGGTGAAGAAGCACCGAGATAAACATTACATGGAGGTCAGCTAGGGTCACGAGACGTAACTGGACCCTCTGCACAAGTATGCAAAGAAGATAGAAAACTCCTCTTTTCAGCCTGGCACATAAACACACTTGATATTTCTGAGGAATGTGGTCGGTCAGACTGGAAATAACTCAAGCTCATCTGTGTTTGTGGGCAAACACACACACACACACACACACACACACACACACACACACACACACACACACACACACACGTACGTACACAAACGGAGGAGTGTTTAAGGTTTGTGGAGCCTCACCACAGGCCTGGGCCAGGCATGTTTAGAGTGGTCGCTGCCTGTCAGCCATGCGTTCCTCATGCCGGGCTCAGCAAACAGATTTGAAGAGAGGGTGGACAGGGCCAGGGCCGCTGCGACCACAGAGCTAGTCCTGCCTCAGCCCAGTCCCGTCAACAGTAGATCTGTACTGCTTCCTCATAACAACCGTCCCCATGGCAACCCTTCTCTGTTGGCTCTGTTTTGAACACACACTCGCTCTCGCTGTCTGTTATTCCCCCTGTCTCTCCATCTGTATATCTTGAATAAATGGCTAGACCTCCTTGCTCTAACACACTTTCTGTTGTATGTGCACTCACACACACACATACAGTTTGTCATACTAAATGTCCTCTCTTTGTTACATCTTTTAACATCTGCTTGTGTTTCTAAACATATAGTTTTCCTAACAGGAACAGCGTGACAGTAAATATCTGTGCTGTTCTGAGTGGGAGTTGATCTTTTCTATTTTTATTTTATTTTTTATCCTCCTGCTCGATTGTTTACTAGCTAACAAAGCCTACAGACAGCTGTTTGTTTAGGTTACCTCGGCTGACTCTCCTCAAATTACAACTCATAGTGTTTTGGACAGGAGACAGACAAATAACTCTCACAGTAACAAGTTTGAAAACAAGTTTACCCCACCTGACCTCTCATGTTGTTTCTTAACATTGCTGAACCTACATGCACCCATAAAATATACAGTAGTTATATATAATGTATTTCTTCCCTTCTTGCCCACTTGTCGTATATACACACCAATATTTCACTGCTGATTTTTCATGATTGCTGCTGAGTTGCACAAAAGACCCTACTCTAAATACATTACACTAAATATTTACCCTGCATCTCAAATATCCATTGAAATATTATATGTTCTTTTAAATAACACAGTTATATGGAAAATTATCAAATATATTGTACTGAATAGCCAAAGAAAGAAAATAAATCCTACAAAGGTTTATTAAAAGCCTCTATTTTTCTCATCTGTTTTTATCTTCGAAATAATATTTTATCAATATTAAGTGGTAAAGCACGAGGTCTTGACTGGGCACACAACAATCTTAGCTTCTAGACAAATGACATACAGCATAATTCTGAGTAGTCTATTCATATTTTATCATCCTAAATGTACATTTTTGGTTTAGTCCATTTTATAATTATAATCAGTTCTTTAGAATATGCCTTGCTGGACCCACAGTTGTAGAACAGTGCCTTTTGACCAACATCCAGTAATTAGTTTATTAATATCTTGTCAACCTGCTTATTTCCATATCAAATAACCTACACATAGCTTCAGTGAACCTCACCTGGTAGAGGTTCTAATCCTTTATCGCTTGTATGTGTGTGACGTAAATGCAGACCCTGTGCGACAATATTTTCATCAAAGTGAGTGTGTGAGTAGTATTAAGGCTGGGGCGGGGCGAATCAATACACTTAAGTGTTGTGATGCTTTTTGATTCCTGAATCGATATAATTTAAATTCAATTGCTTCATTTTAGTCTGTGCTTATTAGATGAGGCGTAAGGTAGTTATTGCTTTTATCCAGCAGATGTTGAAATGCATTTGTTCTAATCTATGACTGGTACGTGACATCACATCTGGCCACGAGAAAGCACAAAATGATGTGCACCCTCACGTTTTAAATCCATAGTATGAAAACACTTCCAGGAAATGAATCTGTATGCAAATTCTGTCATGGACTGGTATCGTATTGTAGTAATACTAAAACTAAACTAAAACTGGCAGACATGTAATTTGCATTGTTTTTGGAAATATGACTTGATGATGATATACAGTCTCTATTGTTTGCACTAGACCATGGGAAAATGTTCAATTATATACTACTAATTAGTCATTTCAAATCTCAATATATATTGAATCGGCGCCCAAGTATCAGGATAGAATGGAATCTGGAGGATTAGCATATCGTCCCAGCCTTATACGTGCTCACAGATAAAATATCAACCCTCTTGCAGCAGTCCACGTGCCCCGTCAGTTGTCCAAGAGCCAATTGGATTTGAACTCTCAGTCTGCTCGTACCGGTCTCAACAGCTCTGGCAGTATTTTTTTGTCCTTGCCTCAGTGCAGCGAGAGTTAATCTGCTACTAGGCTGCTTAACACGCACAAAGAGAAAACGCACAGTAACCTGCTTCCTCAGTATGCTGCACCAGTGCAACAGTTTTAATCTCTGTGTAGGGAGCCATGTGGAGTTTTTACTCTCTGGTAGTGTTTTCTCTGCTTTGACAATAGACCGGTCATGTGCTATGATACTGTACAGTTGAAACATTTAGAATATACACAAGGCTAGCTAGCCTTACTCACAATGAAAGAGATGTGATTTGTAATAACAGCAGATGTGGTATATACGCCTTATCTGTGTCTCATTTGTTTGAGGGGGGAAATGGTGTTTCATATGTGGATCATCAGTAAATAGATGCTGAAAGGTCCGGGCTCTGCTGAAGCTTTTATCAGTGAGAAAGTGTCTGATAAGCAGTCAGATCCACACTCAGACAGCCTGGCAGAGAAAGACAGCTGCTGTGTCTTTGGACCAGATCCTCTTCCCTGTGGGTCGATACGTCTGCGTCTCTGACTCTGTCCAAGGTCCCCTACGAAGAAAGACACACACGCTTGCCGACACTTGCCTTGTGTGTTGTGTTATTTTGTGAGTGGAGGAGTGTGAGGTGGGCAGTTGTGAGACGCTAACATGGTGTTTGAAGTTGGCCAGCCCATATCCTCTCTGTTTTAATCTACTGTTAAATAAGAAGAAATAGATATAAGTGAAATGTATAGTCTGTTAGATAACTGGTGTATATTTATACCTGCTCATCTGTGTATGAGTTTAGAGATGAGTAAGCCAGATGCAAAGGTCTCAGTGGGCAACCTGAAAGGTCATGTGTAAGCATTTTTGTTTCCTGGGCAGCAAGCTATGAGGCATGAGGCCTCGTCTGTTGTTTTGAGTCACACAGACCCTTAACTGATCACAAGGGTGTTTTTTTGAATATACTTTTTGGGCCTTTTTGCCTTTTATCGAAAAGGACAGCTGAAGATAACAGGAAAGGAAGAGAGAGAGGGCATGACACGCAGCAAAGGGCTACAAGTTGAATTCAAACCCATGGCCGCCGCAGCAAGGAATCAGCCTCGGTACATTGGGCACCGGCTCTACCAGGTGAGCTATCAGGGCGCCCCCGACTGATCACCACGTTTAACAAGTCCAACCAGTAGCTTCCACTGCCAAGAACAGGAAGGATCACAGAGGTCACTTCAGCATTCCAGGGTGTCCCTTTACTGCAGGAAACTGCCTCAGAGACATGAGCCAGCGTTTCCTGTCAGAGCGCACACACTCACCTTTCATAACAGCGTGCCACTCTGAGAGCTTCTCTAACTCAGCTCAGCCCCTGCTTCAGATTGTACGTTCGCAGGGCTAACCTGCAAGCCGCAGCACTTTTAGGGGGCAAAGTGGTCTGATTACACCCCCCAAGAGAGGACTGGTGTTCCTGTCAGCCTGTTGTTTTTCTGAAGGTTGCGTGTCACAGTCTGAACATCCTGGGTGATGGAGCCAAGGGTAGATTAGATACCACGGGTCAGCCCGAGTTCTGCTGGTCACTAAGGGGAGTGTTGTTTTCCATCTTTTCTGTTTTCAGCCTGTTAACATTCTTCTTCCAGTATTCATGTGTGACTGCAGCTGCTATTCCCCATAGTTGATTCATAGAGCCTATGACTCCCAATTCCAGAAAATTCTGCCCCCTTGAATAAACAACCTAGCATTTGACCCAAATCTGCTATCTGAACACTGTTGCAAAGAAAAAGTTGAAACAAAGGAGAGAATTTAAGGGCATAATGACATTTAATCAATAAACGTAAACTCATATTCTGTCATGTCAGTTGTACTTGAATCACAAGTAAGTTCCATTTTATATAATCCTAATCCTGGGAGTTGCTGAGCCGTTTCTTCCATTGTTGAGGCCCGGTGATTTAGGGATATTTTGTCATGTAGGAGCCTGCCCTGTTAGCCTCTCAGCCCAGGCTCTTATTTTTAGATGACAAGCCTCCTGGCTGAACATGGCCCCACCTCTGTTTCCCTATGGGATGCAGCAGGTTGTTGTTTTCCTGGTCGCAAATGGACGGGGACATAGAGGAGGAAGCAGGCTGTGGAGCAGTGTACGAGAAGCTGTGTTAGCGAGGATGAGGATGATGATGAAGGCATACTACGTCGGAGCAGCCAATCCTGTTTTTCACATGGCCTGTTAGCCTCAAGGTGCTAGGTTCAGTGTTGTTTTTGGCACACGCGTGCATTGTGTATGCCTGGGCTGCGCCACTAAAGGAACTCCTGGCTACAGAACAATAACAGCGCTGGTACACAGGAGGGTCGGCGCAGGTTAGAGCACAGGGGATATATTAAGGCCAAAGTGACTTTGTGTGTGTTTTTGCTTGTATATGTGTGTCCACAAAGCAAGATTAGCTCTCAGTCAGACCAAGTTTGTCTAGACTGCTAAATCAGATTGGACACCATATTACAGTTGAAACAGGAAGTGGGTGTAAACAAAGGACTGTAATGTCATCATCTGGACCCTCTGGGGAAGCAAAGAGTGCCTGGGATTCCCCTAAATTTCCCTTCAGTTATACAAAACAGTTTGCATCCTTTAGAGCAATATCCACTCCTAAACACTGCTCAAAACTGCCTTTTGAGGTGTATCCCATAATGAACATTGCTGAAATAATACTGTTTGTTGGTGTATGCACATTTTTCTTGAAGATAACTGTCCAGTGTAGACAGCATAACATGATTGTTCTGCTACAGCAGTATTAGAGTTTGATGAACCAGGTTTCTGTGTCATTCTCTTGTAATAAAAGACCAAAAAAACCTCTTTACAGCCTCACTATTTCACAGTGAAAATCAACAGTTATACTGGGAGAAATCCAATACACATGAGATACCAATTTCTCCACTGATAGGAGTCTCAATAAAACAGAATGTGGTGCAGCTACTCCTCCAGCAAACAGTGAAATGAAACTTTAGAAACCCTTAATACAGACTTTATTTTCAGTCCTATGTATATATTAATATATATTTTTATATTTCTGTCTTCCTATCTTGGACGTGCATTAATCATTCTCTTTCCCTCCATATTCTTAGATGTGTACCCCAGCCAACACACCAGCGACGCCCCCCAACTTCCCGGACGCGTTGACCATGTTCTCCAGGCTGAAGGCGTCCGAGAGCTTCAACAGCGGCAGCGGCGGCAGTCCCATGGCCGCCTCCATGGCCACCTCACCCCCGCCCCCCCAGGTTGGCGGCTGGGGCGTCTCACCAAACGTACCTAATGTGCCGCAACCTCCACAGGGACTCTGGACTCAGGGGCAACCCCCAACGCAGCCCTGCCCCGCCTGGCCCACGGGCGTGAACCCCCACGTGGGCGCCGAGCAGAAGGCTAGTGTAGCGATGGAGGCTGAGAGATGAAGGGCAGCACAGGACTGAAAAGCCCCCCTTTCACCTCGGGGAGGGAGGGAAACGGAGGGGATTTGGGTGGTGGTTGGGGTGGGGGGGGGATAAATACGGGGAGGGTAGGAGGGCATAATGGGTAGAAATGGGTTTGGTCTTTTTTTCCCCTAAAAGGATATGGAAAGAGACAGAAACTACGCAAACCAAGAAAAACTCAACATGGACAATTTAAGAAGAGGAGAAAACCAATGCAAATATCAATAATAAAAAAAATTGAAAAAAAAAGATACGCACACACATAGTAATAAGAGAGCAACTGAAATCTTTGTTAGTTTTTCCTAAGTAAATGCATAGATAAGAGAAATATTATTGAACTAAAGAACGAGAAATTTTTAAAAAATTGTCACGCCCAAGGATTCTATGTGATGTTCAAGGACATTCAAGGCAGCAAACTTAATTTTCTGTTGTTTTTTTTTTTTTTTTTTGTTTCGTCTTTTTTTTTCCTTCTTCTCTCTCCATCGTTTCAGCCAGTGTTTTTTTTGCTACTGGCGTCCTGTGTTTCTGCAACTGTCTGTGCTGCATGAGGAGAGAGGGACTTGCAAATGCAGTGTTTGAGATTGACTCAAAAATCAACACGCACTTGAGTGTGAGTGTGTGCGCATGTGAGCGGGTGGTCAGTTTGTAATCAAAAATGTATACACACACACACACACACACACACACATATATATATATATTCACACACAAACACACAAGTACACACACATTAGAGTTTAGAGGAAAACACCTCCATATTGTCATCCCCATCGTCAAAGGTGGGACTTTTCTTACCTCACCTGGTGGTCACCTGACTTCTTTCAGCCAATCAGGGATTCTTCTTAAACCAACCGTTGCCGCCACCGCAGGACATGTTTTTAAAGGTTTTTTCTTAAAGGCAGCAGCCACTCTGGTTTATGCTAACTGATCCTTGCTGCAATGGCTTTTTCCTGACAGTTTTAAACCTGGACTCAGACTACAACTGTCCACTGTATACTTTTTCTGGAGATTTGGGTTATTACAAGAAAAATGAGAAATCATGGTTTAATATAATATCGTTTATAAATGCTAATTGTTCTGTTTTTGTTGAAAGGTTAAGGGAGGTGGCTTTGAAAATGGGTGGGACTTCAGGTTGATCTTTTTCTTTGTTTTGTTTTGGAAAGAGTGAATCAAACGCAGCTAAAATGGCTACAGATTTAAAAAAAACAAAAAAAACACGACTACTCCATCTTTGTAAACTGAATTGCCACTTTGCATGATGTGTTCATAATGTGTAACATCTTTTGTAGCAAACATACATGAGGTCGAGACATGTTTATGGGAGGGGTTGGAGTTAAAGATGGGGGTGGGGTGGTGGGTCTCATTCCCAAGGCTAATAGAAATGTAAGAGATGAGCGTTTCTCTACAAAGCTAGAGTCAGATCAGCAGTGTCACACTGTACATCTTGTTATATATGAGAAACAAAGAGAAGAGAATGGGTGTTGGGCAGCTTCGGGAAGCCCACCACAGGCTATTTGGGGACACTACAGACTACTTTCAGATTAACATTATATATATACCCTCAGATACTGTACTGGGGGGGGGGTTTACAACATTTAGGTCTCTAGTTTCGACCGGTCCCTGGTCCATTGATACTGCTGGGGGACAGTTCAGGGATGACCCTGATATACGGCAATATTTTAAATGCAGGGTCTGCCCCTTTTTTAGTTTGTCCTGTTTGGATTCTTTTTTCATTCAGGAAGAGAGAGTAAGAAGAGATATTTTGAATAGCTGAGGGTGTTTTTTTAAAAGATGATTGGAAAATTATGGATATAATAATGAATAAATAAGAAACTTCCTTTTTATCATTTAGACTAAACTAATGTTTGAGTTCATCCTTTTCCATGCTTCATACTTTATTTGGTTAAATCAGAGCGTTTCTGGGTGGGCCTGTTCCTAAATGGTTTCTCATGTATGTTTCCCCACTTGTTTGACTGTATGAGACCATTCCCACAATATTTGTGGACTACCTGATAATTAACTTATCATTTTTGTGAACCTAAATAAATATTGTATGTCAACCTAATCAGCATGGTTTACTGTAGTGTGTGTGTGTGTGTACACTGTTTTTTATAGTAAAGGGTCTACATGAATTGTCCTTTTGCCTCCCAATCAAGACGTATAGTTGTGTGTGAACTATAAACACAGATCAGTGTGTTAAATAATGACAGCGAGAAGATGGATGCTTCATAATGTCATGCTTGGCTACCTCTCAGCGAGGGCGGATTTAATACAGTCACTACAGACTACAAAGTCCCAAACCTCTCTGCTTTCTCTGTCTGTCTCTCTCTGTCTGTGTGTCTGAGAACTTAGAAATCTGTCTGATGTTTGGGAGCGAGAAGGGCCAGAGATGAAAGCCAAAATGGAGGAGAAGAGAGAAAAGCTTTTGAAAGAGGGAGTTCAGCTCCGCGGCCACCGCTATCTTCGCCTCCCCGAATCCACGGCTCTTTAGATGTAAACACAAACACCAGCTGTCCACACACACGCAATCGCCATACATAAACACCCACCACACACACATCACACATCACACATGCCAGTGGTGTGGTGGTGGTGGTAAAGGAAAGGGTGGGGGGAGGTCACAGAGTTCTCCATGTCCTCAGATCACCTCCTTGCTCCTTCCTCCTCTGCAGGAAATAAAAGAGATTGCCTCTGCTGATTGTGTGTGCCACTTTGCCAAATGTTGAGCTGCTGAGAGCGTGTCAGTCAGGTCGGGTGAATTACTGACAACTTGGCGTCGGGAGCCGCAGTGCCATCTGAGCATGTGGGAACAGGAATAGCAATAAACACACAGGGTTCGTCCAGCAGCAGCACAGCATGACCCAGTAAGATATGAAGGCAGTAAACAGGGTCTCTGGGCCACCGTTGCTTTATTCCAACTTATTCCTGTCCACGATGAACTCACTGAAGAGCTTTAAATCGACAATTTGAGTGGTTTGCTTTTTTATTTTGAGGACATCTTCAGCTCAGGGTTTTCCCAGAAACACACATCTTTGTACTGTTATTTTGGTTATTGTGTAATTGCTAGTGCTAAGTACCCAATCCTTCTATTTACTCCCAACAAACTGCTGATGTACAGAAAACATAAATCATAATCTCACCTCAACACTTTGCTGGGAAGAGCCCACGAAACATCAGTCCATCTGCAGGCATTTGAATCAGATTACATGACAGAACCCACTTGTATTAAAAGAAGAAGAGAAAAAGCAGCATTTGTCATTAATGTGCAAACTGTTATGTTATATACTGTTAGCATAGAGTGCCGTGCTCTGTTCGGTTTATCTATCCTTCACACAAAAAACCAGGACATTGCTTTCTGGGTCACTAGATGGTGTGGACACAACACAGCCTCACAGATGGCACACCATCAGTACACCTGTCTCCCTTCATGTGTAAACATTACTATATTAGCTACTGCAGGGCACTCTGTTTACCGCCACTAAATTAGTTTGACCCTAATTTTTATGTTAACTGTATTTTTTGTAAACAAAAGAGAGCACACATGACGAGATTTCCAGCTTCTTTAGGCCTCTGTTATTCAGTTCATTTTCAACTACCAAATGAAATTCCTTAAAATCAGCTCAAGTAATAATATACATTGACGAAGCAGAAAATGTTTTTTTTATTTCACTTAAAGGTACCCTGTGGAGTTTTGTCCACTAGTAGCGCTGGTGGGTCCTCCTTTTTCTTTGTAGTGCGAGGATGCCGCCAAGTATGGATGTAAACAATGTAGAATACACAATACGCACAATACAATGCGCAAAGGATACAAATAATGTGTTTTGTAATAAAATACTGAACATAAATAGAACTTCTTTTGTTTACAGGATGCCTTTAACTTTCCAAAATGACAGTCCAGCTTCAGTTTGACATTCATGAACTTTTTCTGAATGCACAACCGATGGCTATCATCTGCTCTTTTTTCCATTTCCTTCTCTTATCTCTTATTGATAAGAGAGTAGGTTTAATCCTGTAAAAGTAGCTACTTAAGCTTGAACCTCAATCAATAGAACTGAAACATTTTCATTGATTACAAACTTATCTTCTCATTTTAAGGCTCAAGTAAAGCACAAAGAAAGCATGGTAGACCTGTGAGCTCAAAAGAAGCTTGCGTGGCTCATGAAATGTAATTTTTATCTTTCTATAAATGATGAGTTGATCAAATTTGTCTATCCAGTGCAGAATATGGACAGCCCCAGTATGGGGTGCCTGGTTAGCTCAGTTGGTAGAGCTGGTGACCCATGTACAGAGTTGCTGCAGTGGCCCAGGTTCAACTCCAACCTTGTACCCTTTTGCTGTGTGTCATCACCCTTCTCTCCACCTACCTTTCCTGTCTATCTACAGCTGTCTCTACCAATAAAGCCAAAAAAATAACTTCAAAAGAAAACCCCAGTATGATATTTCAGCTTTTTAGACCACTGGATGAAAGAGGAAGAGAAAATACAACGTTTAGCTGAGGCTTTAGGGAACAGAAGCTCTCTTAAAGGGCCCGTAGACATGTTAGCACTGTAGAAGCCATAAGAGCCTGCCAGTCTAAATGGATGCCTGTTTGAAATTTTCATTGATTAAAAGACTGGGCTTGCATTATGTAAAAATGTTGAGACCGGCGCTGTAGAAAATGGACGTGGTGCTTGTTAGGTATGCAGGTGGGGAGGGGGGAGACAGAGGACACTGTGCACTGTGTGGAGGTGGGCATGGGAGCAGAACGGACAGAGTGACATTGGGTGCGTTTGTAACCTAGCACCTCACCTTCCCCTGTTCTCTCTACAGGTGGAGGCTCCAGCTCGGCACTGGACAAGCTGCAGCTAGCAGCAGGAAGTAGGAGAAAGGTGACACACACACACACACACACACACACACACACTGTACGTACATATACAAAGCGTCTGGCAGACATTAGGTGGAGAGAGAGTATGAGTCAGACTGAGAAAAGTTAAGTGAGGAAGGAAACAATAGCAAGACATAATGACAGGGTGTGCAGTAACAAGGCAACCAAAAATGAGGTTTCATATCCTGGAAAACATAGTTACCTGAAATTTATATCAGCCCAAATGTAACTAAAAACAAATGAATACTTTTTTTTTTTAACTTTACCTGCCAGTCAAAGGCGTGTGGACATGACCTGAGACAAAAACTAGTATCATTGAGAGAATGATGCATCATGTCTGGTCTGAGGAAGCCGAACTTCTTGAAGACGCCACATCAGTCTGTCTCAAGCTGTGTGTTCTCTGTTCTTGGATTGTCGTTTGTTCTCTCCGAGACAAACAGAAGACGCTATCCACCGAGGCATTATTGGATTTAAAAGCCATTACGGAAAGTTATTGTAGCCTACATGACTAGGTATGGCATTCAATTCCCTCATTCGTTTGCGTATTTGTGCTTTACACCTCTCTCAGGGTTGACTAACAACAGAATAAAGTTTTACCAGTGGCAGATATTTAATTCTCAAACTCTGTGTTTGGTTTGACTGCAATGTAGTGGATTACAACAATATGTACAGCCCAGCGTAATGCTTAAAGAGGCTACTGTAGCATTTAAACACTGAGATATATGAAGATACTCATGATGTGTCATGAACATTATTTCAGTTCCAATAAGACTGTCAGAGATGGGAGCTAAAATTCAACCAAATGTCCAAGTTAGCTTGTTTTGCTAGCTTTCATAGCTCTTTCTGTAAAGGTGGAATGTGATACTGATGTTAAATGTTAAATAATGAATCATGTATTATTTCTATTTAAGAAAAATACATTTTTAACAAAGGGGGGGGATTTGTTTCAGGCTTTAGTGTGTTTCTGTTTAGGTGGTCTAAAGATCAGTTCAAACTAAATACAAAGGGCGCTGTGCTTCCAGTGAGAATGAGTTTAAAGCTGCATTATCGTACAAGCCTGCACATTTCCTGTGAACTCACCTCCAGTGGAACACAGTGCAAAAGAAGCCATTAGGGCCCACCAGTCAGCCAGGATGGATGATCCTGTTTGTTTACAGTAATTACATCAATGTCTCAAAATAATATGGCAACAATTCACTGATTAAACAGAGTCACAACTGCACTTTAATATCTGTGGTTTCAGCCAGAGCTGTTGTCACCGTCTCTCTCTCTCTCTCCCTCTCCCCTTTCCCTGTGTGTGTGTGTGTGTGTGTGTCTGTGTGTATGGCCGCAGTGAACCTGTGACAATGGCTGTGTGCCATTTCAGCCACTCTGTGGCCGAGATCCTGAGTTGGACACAAAGCCGGCTTTATCTCTGCTCTCACTGTTGTATCAGTGCTGCCTGGCTGGACGCATTAGCACCGGACTTAGCAGCCACACACACACACACACACACACACACACACACACACACAGCAGTACTAACAATACATCACACTTAGACTGTAAGCAGGGGAAGTTGTGTGTGTGTGTGTGTGTGTGTGTGTGTGTGTTAGTGCGTGTGTGTGCATACATGACTGTGGGACCATAAAGAGACCACTGACCACTGGGGGAAGTGACAGAGACAGACACATGCTGTTTCTGTTCCCATGTCATGTGGTGCTGTTGGGAAGAAAGTCATATAAGCAACATGATATGGTCTGTGTGTGTGTGTGTGTGTGTGTGTGTGTGTGTGTGTGTGTGTTTTTTTTATTATATGTAAGTCAGTGTATTAGGTGTGTGTCAGACTGGCCTTCTGAAAACACGATGCATCAAAGTTTCCCTTTATGTTTCTTTCTCTCTTTTTCACTTCCCTATATCTTTATCCTTAATATCAACCCCCCCTCCTCCTTCTTCCTCCTTTGTGTGTTTCACAGACACACCTCTATGCACATGATCTCTCTCTCTCTCTCTCTCTCTCTCTCTCTCTCTCTCTCTCTGTCTGTCTGTCTGTCTGTCTCCAACTCACTTCACAGAGAGACGCAGAGCTTGGAATGTGGAGAAAGACATTTTCAAAAGACAGAGGGGAGGCACGAGCCATAAAACACGTTTACAGGTGAATTAGCAGGTTGTTACACTGCGGGACATCACAGCCGCAGACATTCGCACAGGAACTGGCCGTTAACCCTTTGTGCCACGTACAGTCGCTATGCAATTCAGTATTTATGCAGCCTCAAAGTTAATCATCAGCTGTTATTCTGCTTGGTCATATTTCCCTGTTCCTCCCTCACATTCAGTTTAATGTCTATGACACAGTGGGAGCTTATCACTGTCTGCTTTATATCAATCAAGATTTTCTGTTACAATCCTGCTCTACGGCTCTGCACTGTTGTCTTGACTGTGAGGCAGCTCTGTGGTAACAGCAGGGGTTCGATTAGATTAGATGAAACATTAATGATCCCTGTGGGGAATCAGGCCATTGCAGCAAACGAGCACCGGCAGTATACATCAAAGAAAAACAGGATGCAAATAGGAAGTCAGTGTAAGGGGTGTATGCAAACATGCAGCTAGCATTACCAACACTTGATGTATAAATATATGCATATCAGTGTATAATTTAGCAGCAGTAGAATGAGTATGAGCAGACTGTTACATGTCAAATATATTAATAGTGAAAATGATGACAACAAGTAGGAAATGTTTTGACAATGTACAAAAATGTGCTTTTTGACTCATTAATCACACACACACACACACACACACACACACACACACACACACACACACACATCCCACTTTAAAAAGCTTTAATGAAGAACAGATCATTAGTCCACACTCTGTATGCCATCATTTAAGCTTTATGATGTTTATACTCAAGACTTTTTATGGCTACACCCTTCCAATACATGGACATATTTGGTATTTTACTAAACGTTGAAATCTCTGCAAGAATTAAAAATGAAGACGTTCTATGGGAACAAAGTTTAAAAAAGTTTCAAGTTTGAACAGAGTTTCTAATTTTACAGACTGTAATGGTTACATGATTCACATTGTTTCACATGGGTCACATGCCAAAGCCATTATGAGGCTAGCAGTCTGAGAAAAATCATTTGGGTTTCTTCAAAAGTTAAGAAAATAAAAGAAACTGTGTTTGTGACTCATTTTTAAAGATTTACAAAGGGCACAAATGGGCTGTGGGCCGTGGGCCGCATGCCACAGACAGGGCATGGGAAGTTTGAAATTATAGATTGAATTAACACATTGTTGGTTTTGATCTTTTACTGGTTTGTGATTGAACAAATAGTTTGAACCTAAATTAGAGTCTACAGGCATGCAAGCAGCTCTGTGAGGCTAGACTTCAGGCACCAAAGTGCTTGAGCGAAACGCTATCACGATGTTCACGATCCTAACATGCTGACGTTTAGCAGCTATAATGTTGATCATGTAGCATGCGGCATGAAGTGGCCACACCCTTAATTATGACTAACTTTAAGCCTTAATATAATTTACATGTGTGAGTTATATCATAATCCCCCCCCCGCACAGTTTTCATGAACAGGGAAATAAGCTATAGAGGCTGAAACAGTTTTTTGCACAAGGCTGGAAACATGCATTTTAATATGGGGGGCTTAAGGAGATTGATTACCTCTGCAGTCAGCCAAAAGTTCAAAGAACTGCAGTTTTCGGCACTTCGTGTTGGTTTCATTTTACACCCACGGAGGGTAACGCTTGGTATTAATTCAAAAGACAAAGTATCAGACGAGTTGAAATTGTTACCTCATGATGGTTCTAGATGAAACGTCAAAAGATCACCAACGTTTTCACAATTCATCCTGAGGGACACGTGAATGATTTGTACCAAATTTCATGGCAATCCATCCAATAGTTGTTGAGACATTTAAAAACACACACACACACACACACACACACACACGCACACACACACACACACACACAGATGTCAACCACATAGTGGCGCTAGAGGAAAAGTCAGGGGGTCAGCACACCATCCGTCATCTGGGAAGCGTGAATGTCCGTACAAAATGCCAGTCCATCCACTACATGTTGAGATCACTGAGACCGACCCATCAACAGACTGACATCGCCTAGAGCAATGCTGCTAGCAAGGCTAAAAATATAAAACATGGCTGTCCTCATACCTCAAGACTGACATTTAGACTGGAAGAACAGAACCTCATGCTGTTTTATGCCCAAAAGCACTTTGTAACCAAGTGGAAGAGTCTTTCCCAGCCCGCTCAGCAACAGCCTCGTTCACTGTAGATGTAGTGTACATCTCAAAATCAGCACACCAGTGACGTTGTTCATTTTAACGCTACACATGTATCTTATTTAACAGTGTCTGCAGGTGATCATGTGAACAGAAGTGAGTGCAGACGTGTCGACAAGTCAATCCACCTGAGAAAAATGAGTGTGCGCCCTGCGGGGAGGCACGCTGTGGTAACACACCGTGAAACTCTGGTGATTTGTCACCGTGATTTATCTTTGTTGTTCTGCATTCAAGGCGTAACAATGAGGCTGCCGCGCGGTTTTAATCTGCCAGTGCTACTGCTGAATGATGCTGCACAGAGATTTTTAAAGTGAAGCTCTATTACATAACCCTCTTGTTGTAACAGATGATTTACAGCAGCGATATGTGTGTGAACATAACTCGAGCGCAGATAGGCGTCTGCGGGGATTGTGATGTAGTGTGTCTGATGCACAATTGGATCCATCCTCACTCGCCTGTCGCTGCAGCCGCAGACATCGTTTTTCATATTAGACCTGCATGCTGGCAGTGTGCCTGACACCCTCCCTCTCTCTCGTCCTGTTTTCTCCCTCTCTCCTCCTCCTCCTCTTTTTACCTCCTCTCCTCTCTTACTTACTTGTCCCCTTAAATGAACACACTTCTCCTCCTCCCTCTCCTCGCCTCTGATCAGCCTGACTGGTGAAAAAAGTTTAAAAAAACAACAGCTTGTCCCAGTTTGATAGCATCATTGCTGCCATTTATGTTCAGCCAACATGTATGAGTGGAAGCAACTGCTCTGACTGTGAGAGAGTGTGTGTGTATTCAAATTCTCCCCGTATTAGTCAGTATGAGAGTCCAGCTGCAAGCTGCTGCTGCACAGGAAGTGGTCCTAACAATGGTGTTGTTGAGACAAGAGAACAGGAACACACACACACACACACACACACACACACACACACACACACACACACATTCACATTGTCATATCACGCTCATGAGTATCCTCAATGATGACATTCATTACTGGCACCCTTATATGTACCTGATACTTGAGCCTAAACAACTTAACCTAACCCTAAAACTAATGTCCTACTGCAATGGAAATGACGTTATATTTTTCCTAGAGAAGATACTGTGTAATGTGAGACATAAAGTACACATTACATAAAAACTATAAAAGAACTATAAAATAATAACACAACAAGGAAAACGATTAGCAAAAGACACATTAGACAGACATTAGTAAAAGGATGTTTTAAATGATTATTTACAAGATCCTGACTAACATGAGTTCCTAGATTGTTCCTCATAAGTATAGAAATACATGAACACACCCACACACACACACACACACACACACTAATCCAGGCATGACGCAACCCTGTGAGCAACTGTATGTCATCATCAGTGAGACGTCCTCTGGGAGGGAGCGACCCAGCACAACACGCTGCCTAATGGACACACTGGACAGCAGAGTGTGTTAGAATCCTCCATCTCTTCCACCATACAGTAACACAACAGTAAACACACACTGACCTATGTCACCGCTCTGGGGTCTTATAGTGCTGTTAAAGATTAAGTTTGATAGACCACCTTTATGGTTATGTAACAGTGCACTGTTATGGCTGTTCCAGTGCTGTGTAAAGGGTTTCAGTATATATAGCAATATTAGCTTTCATTTGGAGTTTTGTTTTTCGCCACAGCAATATAAGTTTAACATTCGCTCTCTTTTAGTTCTGTTTTGGTCTCTAATTCCTGAGGAAAATATCTGCTAAATGCTACATACGGTCTTGAGCTAGTTGCTAACTTTTTTCTGCTGTTTAGTGCTGGACAGGTAGCGTACAGCGGGCTCATCAGAGGCTAAAAGTCCTTACAATTCCTTACAACCCCTGTCACGTTACATGTAGTCATTTGATCCATTGTTGATGTGGACATATTGATTAGAGCACTTTTACAGTTATAATACAGTTAAAATGTTGATATATATATTTTTTCTGTCTTTCTTTCAGTGAACATAATTGTTCTAATAATGTCTCTGCACATTTATTCTTTGCTTGCAGTTTAACAAAGCAGAGAAAAAGAAGAGAATATTGGATGTGTTTTATCTTTATTTCCACATACAGCACACATGAAACTGGAAAAGAAGGAAAAAATATCCCTCAGAACTGATGCTTGTGGGTAAAAAGAGCTGGAGGGGCAGGAGAAAAAAAGTGCAATTCATTTAAAAAGTAATTATTTTGGGGTGAATGAACCCCTGTGAAGTGGGGGACAATGGGGGCAAGTTCGACTTAGTACCCCAAAAACTCTAAGGCTGGCCCTGTTATTAGTACTTCAAACACGTATTTTGAATTGTTTCAGGTCGATGAGGTAACACTGGTCCAAGTGTTTAACATTAACTCTATTACAGTAATGCTATTGTTCAAAGATACGTGAGAACCTTTTGTTGCTGAATAATGAAGCTCATTAACCATCAATGACTGTGTGTATTCTTCCCTGGGTGACTAATACCCTGACAGGTGGTGCACACACATACTTTACTGTTATTTGATCTGAATGCATCACACACACACACACACACACACACACACACACACACACACACACACACACACACACACACACACACACACACACCATCAAACCAGAAGCTGAGAAATTAGGTCTGTGAGTGTATGCGTGTGTTTTAAATGTGTACAGTGGATGTAGCGCGTGGGGTGGAAGTGCAGAGCGGAGTGAGTCTTAAAGCTGGAGAAAGACAAATATGAGGCTTATGTAAAGCTCCTTAATATTTCAGGTTCGTACAGGCACTGAGGGATGAATGAAAGAATAGATGGATGGGTGAATGAATGGAGGGATGGAGGTCTGCCACTGCAGGACGAGTGACGTCAGCCCTGTAAACTAAGGACATAATCCTCTGTAGGCCTGACCTGCTCCTTTTGTGTCAGAGACTGACATCTAGTGGGCAGCTGCTAGAACACCAGCATTCTGAGGTTTTGCTTTCATTTAACACTTAAAAAACGTCCAAATGTATAATCCTGATTTCTTGCTCACCTCTTTGTGTTACATCTGGGTTTGCTCGGCCTGAGTGCGGCGGCCCAGATAAGCTCCGAGAAGCACAGGCTGATGACGGCACCTCATCAAACTGTAACGTGGTATAAAAAGACACAGCGGAAATGAAGAGGTCAGCGATAAGGCTTATGAAATACACTCCTTATCTTTATGGACATGAATTTACCGTCTGTTATTGTCACTGAGACCAATATATGTGTGTGGAGTGATTTTGTGTGTGGAATATGGGTCAGACATCATCTGCTCTGCTGTTGTTATAAACTCGCTCCAGGCTTTATTGATGCTACTACGCGGCTGGCTACTGACATATGGGGCCAACTAACACATTTCACAGTTGAACAAGCCGGTACACTATGTGCTACCAAACACCACAAGGTTCATTTGGTTTTCATGCCAATAATCGAAAAAGGATTTACGTAGAGTGAGACTATATGACCTTTGAACTCTGTTTTATCAGCATACATGTATCTAAGTACTTATTAAGGGTTAATGATTAAATACATTCACCAGATCAAACTCTTCAGCAGAATGAGTTAGCAAATATATCAGTATATATGTTATCTTTTTTATTACTATATTTACTATTTTATTTGAAGTACAGTAAGAAACAGGAATGTGTTTTGCCATGACAAATCACACTGAGCAATCTAAATTTCAATGAGAAATTTTCCTCTTCAGTAAAATATGAACTTCTGAAACAAATAAATAATAATTTCAGATAATTAAAAACACATTTAAATAAATAAACAAGTATATAAACTCACATTTAAGTAGTCATGTGTCTGTTCTTTTTGCTCCACTTAACTTCAAAGCCCCTGAAAACTTGGTTTCAAGTTCTGAAGGTTTACTAATGAATATTTTTACTCTTACTCTTATTTTTAACTTTGGATCAAGTTATACATAATATGAAACATGTCGCTCAGAGTGATGAACCAACAGAATTATCATCCAACTGTGCTCTATTGTCCATTTTAGTAGGGGTGCAACGATACACTCAACTCCCGTTTTGCTACAATTCACAATATGATTTGCACACATTTCTTTAAAAACAAAATGAGATTGAAGACCAATTGAAAAAGATTGCTTTATTTATCAGACAAAAATCTAAAAAATATATTTTCTTTATCAAACTAATGAATCACTTTTTTGTCTTCTTTCAATTTCTGAGGTAGATGAGGTAGGTGATTTGTTAGACGCAGGAGAAATGGGGTGGGGTGTTCCCAGTCTGCAGAGGTCAGTACCTATCAAAAGTGGTTCAAGGGCTGAAAAGGCCTTTAAATTGGTTGGTACCTGATTAGTATCTGTAAAGGCAGTCTTTAGAGTGGGCATGCAATGTAGCATGCACCACTAACATAGGTGATATTGTGAGTTGAATACAGACCAAAGTCTTCAAGTTTTTTGTTTTTTGCAAACATTTTGTTGAGGTCATCTGACCTTCGACTACTTTGCATTGTGTTTTACCAACCAGCCTGTCGAACAAAAGACTGTGATCAACCTTGCCAAAAATAGGAAGATGGAAGATTATTCCTGCTCAGCTACAATGAAAATGTACTTCCCCACAGCACCAGAACAAGTGTCAAATCATGTCATGGCATTGCTGAGCTCCTGTTCACACCTCATGACATACTGTCTCCTCTTAATGCCGGCCATTGTCCCTGCATATATTCCAGGCCGGCAACATTTGCATATTTTACAGTCTCTATTTGTACATGTATTTAAATGATTCAGTGACGCCTGTGTCCTAGCTACTGTCAGTATCATCAGCTGGGACTGGCCAGATGACGAAAAGGTATCATTCGGACAAGTCTGTTTTACAATGACTCCACATTTTTGAATAATTTTGAGAGAAGACAGATTTTTGTGACACATCACCACAAATGTTTTATATCATCCTGCTTTTCATTTCTCTGGACTGCAAATGAAAAATGGAGCTTTGAAACCTAAACTTTTCCCAGAAGGACTTGACCCTGGATTCAGATTCTCTTATTTTTAGCTGTTCTTAAGCTGGTTTTGGTTCATAGTCCGTGTCCCTCCAGTTTGAGGATTTAGTGTGCGGTTACAGCTACTTAAAAAAACACCTTGATTCAGGTCTTTAAAACAGGATGGAAATCCCAGACCAGGACGTGGGGTTAAACACAGATGGCAGTTTAAACCCAGAACAAGAGCAGGAGCAGCAGGATGACTCTGAGCCTGATACCCAGCCTAAATCCAACCAGGAGATACCAGAGCCAAGGAAAGGCCCCCCGTCGCAGGTCTTCATTGAGTCCCGTATACTGCAGCTTCACAACCGGCGTCTCATTCTGCTGGAGCAGCAGCACTTCATAAAGAGGGAAGAAGACAATATGGGTGGGACCACAGAGGAAAGTGAGTCGCTCCCTTAATTCAGTGAAAAAACAATCAGTCCACTCGAATAATCCTGTAATTCTTAAAAAGAAATGTCTCAAAGGTTGAGCTGTGAGTGATTCCACCACAGAGTGAATTATCATTTTCATATTTTTCATTTGAATAATTCTTCATCATGAGGAGATACTTTTCTTTTATTATTTCACACGAAAAAACTAAAGATAAGGAAGAACTCTCCAAGCTCTTCTCTCTCCTGTTACTCACTAGTCATTGACAGCTTCTGCATTGCTCTGTACTTTTGGTGTGTCTCTTATTAACCGAAACAAGTAGTTGTTTCTACAGTATTACATGGGTCCTAAGTAGGCCACATACTCGTGGGTCGGACCACCCATCTTCAAACTTGGCCTTCAATTTGATCTCTAACACACCTGTAACGTTTTTTGGCTGAATCTGTGACACTATCGAGTCAAAATCGGTTCACATCTGGCAAATAGGCAAATAATAACAGCAGCCAAATAGTTGGGTAAACGTGGGTATTACCAAATAAGGTTCTGTTCTGTGACTCAGGGTGCTGCTACAATTGTGCATGCTGGCTTGCTGGAAAGGCTGCTATTTCATGTCCAAGTGGTTGCTGTGAAAAAGGTCTAGTAACAATCTTTTACAGGTACCTTTAACCTTTGTAAATTTCCTCTGTCTGTGTGGTGTCGTCAGTGAACAGCGAGGACAGCGGTGAACCGTGCGAGCTGGAGGCCATTGAGAAGGAGCTGGAAGAGCTGCTGGTTAAAAAGGAAGAGCTGGACAAACAGGGAAAGAGCTCCAAGCTCAGCGATGGTACCCTCCAAATGGCAACCCTGCTTTCCGTTAAAGCAGCCCCCCTTTTTTTCATATGAAGATATTGCCTAATGCATCTGTAATGTCACTGCGTGTTTGAACTTCTCATGTTTTGAATCAGGTCAACAGGATGTGTGTCCCACTTTCTGTAAAACTGAGACACCCTGTGGGGGGATCTACTTGCTGCCACCTCCCCAGCTGACAGAGGAGGACATTGCACTGGATTGGAGAGAAAAAAATAGGACTGCAGCAGAAGAACCAAAAGGCACAACCGTCTCAGGTACCTCACACCACCTCACACACACGTACACACACGTAATAGTCTCAGTCATGCGTTCGTTTAAATCTGAGTGTCTGTTGGATCGGTAATTATCTGTCTCTCTTGTGTGAAAGCGGACAGTCTCGGTCAAATGCCAGCTCTGACCCAGTGTCCATCCTGTCAAGAAGTTGTCTTCACAGAGACCTGCAGGAAAAGGGGCGAGGCTACGTGGATTCTTTGCTACATGTGCATCATATTGGGGTACGTCTTTTCTGACCTGAATGGCTGTAGAAATGGTTGACCTTATCAGGCTGCTGTGTTAAAACTAGGCTGTAAAGGATCAGTTCGACATTTTGTGAAATACGCTGATTCGCTCTCTGGCCAAGAGTCTCATATCTATGAAACTACAGCCAGGAGATTTTACCCTATTGGACACTTTTCATTTTTGTAGTCTATGAATCTGTTTGTTTGCGCTTAATTGGACCTTTCTGGATGTTGGTCAGTTCTTTTATGTTGACTTTAAAACTCAAATATCAAAGCGCTGCCCGATGCTACCCATAGACCTTTTTCACAGCAGCCATTTTGACATGAAATAGTAGGGTAAACACTGTCTTACCTACAAATTACGTTCTGTTCGGTTTCCTGTTTCATTCAGGTCAAACAGGTGCTGCTATTGTGCAGGTGGGCTCACTAGAAAGGCTCTGCTACACTAAATGGAATGGAGCCTTAATAAGTATCATTGGTAACCTCTGTGATTACCCTACTACTCCATGTCAAAATGACCGCTGTGAAAAAGGCCTTTTAGAATTCAGTCAGCATGTCACTGATGGAAGAAAGAATAACACATTCTTCCTCTTCCAGAGAAAAAGTTAAACCGATAAATAAAGAAACGCTCAGGAGTTTCGCTTCTGGAGCCTTACTTAGTGTGACCATTAGCTCCTGGGGGCCTATTGTTAGATAACTTCAGATAGATATCGCTGCCTGACTGATATTGGTCTTTAATATGAGTAGATTTTACGTTTAAGCTGACCTCCCAAGTGTCAGTATTAACGACAAAGTAGTTGTTGGAGAGCTCAGTGACACAAGATTGAACTCTCTTCCTTCCTTGCAGGTGTGCTGCAGGCTGCTGTTTAATCCCTTTCTTCTTGGACCGCCTGAAGAACGTCCAACACCGGTGTCCCAGGTGCCAGGCACTCATACACACCTACCGGCCATTTTGACACGGGGGTTAGAACAACCCCTGAAGTACCATTCCACAGCTTCTGTCCTCAAGTGACCCTTTCCTGTGATCTTGGGAGTTGTTTGGGACTCTTGGACTTTTATTCCCCTCCCCGACCAACACTACATTAAAAAATCTCCACAAGCATTTTCACATTTTGCCTTTCATCTGGGAGGGGCTTGTTTCACGTTCGACTCTACAATGGCAGCGCTGATACAAATTGCACAAAGGCTCAGATAATCAAACATCAAACTATTCTTTGACCGTACTTGTGATGTCGCTGCTAAAACTCATACTGTAAAAGTCAGCATCAGTTTGCCTGAATATCTGCATGGACTAGATTGCAGCTCTCAGCTTGCAGATGCAAAATACTGCTCATTTAATGTGTCAGATACAAAGGCTGCAGCAAAAAAACAGATTCCTAAACTAAAAAGGGTCGACACGTTTGCTGCTTATGTTAGGATATAGCTTTATGGGTTGTCTATCAACAATACAATGACCCATGGTGTAAGGACAATGTACTTTTGGGAACATCCATAATCTGAAAGCAAAATGTAAATACATCACTGAAGATATGCAAACAAGGGGCCACAAACAGTTTTCATACACTGTAAACCACAGCACAATTCAAATGTAGTGGCTTCCTTCATTTCCGCAGGCTCACCTGTTATTGGAAAGGCGACACTGTTCATATTGTTTGTAATGTATTTACAGAAAAATGTGAATTACTCAGTAACTCTGTTCACAGTACACCAAATTTTATTGACACATAAAGGCATACAGTACTTATATACATCTTTTTGAGTATTTACAAAATAGAGAACCCATGGATGTTACACATGTATAAAAATATGCATTACATCTATATAAATATGTACACAATGTGCAAAACATATGGCATACAAACAACAAGAGGCATGGCATGGGTGGTGGAGATGGAGAGGAGACTCGGCTACAATGGAGGATGTAAATCAGTTGATGAGGGTGGAGAAACCTCCTCTGTGCTTCCACTAATGTCTCCTAAGTACATGTATTTTAATGAAACTGTGTCTTGATGAATGGCGCAGGTGAAGGAGGACAAGTGGGAGAGCTGAAGTCAATACGGGGAAGCCTGAGCCGAAGCCTGTTAACTCCAACTACGCAAGTAAAGAAGTTCACAGGAACGTTCCAGAAACCTTTAGTGTGTTCTTCAGACTGATGGTGCTTCCACAGACCTCTATCATCAAGAGACCTCCGTTCAACCACTCAGATGCAAGTGCTTTTGAACTGTTAAACTGTATTATTCTGTAGTAAAATCTGTTACATTAATAAAATCAAGGCAGGATCTGACATACAGTACAGTATATCAAGGGAGAGCAGCCATTATTGCTTTTCAGCTGTCCCTGTCTGGCCAGTCAGCAGCCACAATGGTTCACATCAAGTATGAATCACATACATGTGTAGATTTGTCAAGAGGTTTGTGTATAATGTATGTAAATAAAATGAAATAAAAACAAAACTCTGCAAACCAAAAATATACACACTCAATCTTTTACAATGTTTGTACATAAGCATGAAAACAAGATTAAATGTTTTTTTCTTTTACTTTCCACGCAAAAAAAAAAAAAAAAGTGATAAATACAAAAAACGTGAGAAACATTAACAAAATGTGATAATATGTTCCACTGCCCTTTTGGCAACAAAATATCTAATTTGATAGCCTTAAAGCTGACAGAGTGGAGAAAGAAAACACTATTAACTCTCTCATCTAGGATACACATGAATCAACTGTTCATCTTATGTAGGTTGCAACAATGTGGGAAAAAAACAGAAATACAACTAGACCCGCAAGCAGGTATACTGGGGTCTACGCACCCCTGACGCAACTCAACCAAAAGGTGCACCAACCAGAGGTGACCAATAGAATGAGGCCATCTCTGACTGGGCCTTAAACAGGTGGGTTAACATGAAAAACAAAAACTGAAATACGACAAAGCCCAGGAAGCAGGTGTTTGGCGATACTCTTTTAAGGTGGTCAAACGTAATAGATTTGGGCACATCCACGTGTCTTGGCCTGATCTGATGATACATGTGTGAGTGCAGCAGTAAGAGCATCGCACTTCTTTGACAAGACAGTGTTCACATAAAGGGCTCTCAATCAGTTTTTGCTCAGGTCACCACATTATTGCTGACATGAAAAGCTAATCAGCATTATACAGGATTTGTTTTAAATGCAAAAAAATCCCCCCCAAAAAACACAGCCCCCATTTAATGTTTTCCTGCTAGAAATGACCCTGAAGTACCAACAGCCACTCAAAATGTGCCGTGAAGCCACAACAGAAGAGGGGCAACGCCCTCTAGTGCCCATGGACGTAATGACAGAATAAAGTGGTTAAAATGTTCTCGAAAGGAGATTTCACTGGACATGACTGATTTAAAAAATTTCAAAGTGCCATACAGTAAGACTGTATCTATCCCATAAGAATCTTTAAACTGAGGTACTGAATCAGTAACTCAATATTTAGATCAGAAAAAAAAACACTGAGTGGGAAATGATGCAATCCATTAAAAATAAACATCTAGAATTTATGACGGCTTTAAAAGCAGATAAGCCCTCTGTGCCGACGCCCCACTGCGTATCACACCTCAGAGGTGTGTGTGCGTTTTTGACTGTAGGACACCAACTGAACAATACAGATAAAAACAGTAAACAGTCATCAGAAGCCTTTGAATATGTCGACTGGATAGCAAATGATTTTTTTTTTATAGATATTAGCAAATTTCTTCACACAACTTGCGGGCGACGTCTGAGAAAGAGCTCGAAACTGCCCGAGATTAAACGTGAATACAATCATGCACACAGGGACACAGGGTGTACATGCAAGAGACAGGAAGACAAATCCACACACACAGATCAACATGCTTTCTTGCCTCTCTTACACACACACACACACACACACACACACACACACAACTCGGTGAGGAAACCAACTTTGTCCGCAGGTCACAGCAGCCGATCACAAGTTAGACTGTTTCACCAGCCAAATATTACTTTAGAGGCTGTTAAAGCAGACTAACATATCAGCTACAGGGAATTATTAACTAGCATGTTTGTTGGCTAGTGATGCAGTAATTTCTCACCTTGACAGACACACACAGACACACACATAAACATAAACACACACACACACACACACACACACACACACACACACACACACACACACACACACACACACACACACACACACACACACACACACACACACACAGAGACTAAGTGCAGAGATACTGTAGGACAGCTAGATATAAAGCTCATCTCCAAAGACATCTTTACTCCTTGACATAACCTGCAGCACACACAACGTTGACGCCTACATAAGTGTGTGTCTGCGTGTGTCATAAACTGATATTTGTTCCCTTTCCACTGTTTTACGCCAGTTTACTATCACGAGAAAAAAAGCTGCCAACTTTGTGAGTTTAGTCCTATTTGTTTTCGATCTTTTCAAAATTACATTCAAAAGAAGATACTTGGACAACAACTGCAGTATCTCTGGCGCATTTGGCCACAGGATCTTTACGCCGATCACCAGCCATATTGATCACTTCATATTAACGGTCGCCTCGGATATGCAAAGTTCACATTTCCTTGTTCTGAGGCGGATGAGGCGCGTCGCCGAGTCTCCCCGGCTCTTTAGTGCATAGCTCTCACGTAGGTGGAGGAGCATGCTCCTCTCGTCGTCCAACTCTAAGTGGAGTCTTTGTTCTTTAGAGTCAATGGTTCATCAGCTTGACCGCAGGGGTCTTTTAGAAGGAAACAGTTGCCTCTGATGCAACGTATCAGATTAGTCAGCAAACATGTAATCTACAGTATGTGGTAGACTAGACCAGTGTGAACAGAGGCTTGACCTCCTCTCAACTAGGGAATCCCTTTAAAGACGTGGCTCGGGGACTGACGGAGCACGCCTAGCTTCCCGTCAAAGCACTTAGACTGACTGACTCTTTCCCAGGTGAGTATCTGAGGCTGTGCTGACATCAGGACAAACCCATGTCCCAGGACAAGCCTCTGATGCATTTTTATTGAAGCTGATAAATTTCATGATTACAACTAGATTTCATTTGTCGTCCGCTAACCGTGACTGCCTTTATAGTGACATAGTTAATGCGTGGTAACAACCAGCTTTTATAACCTGGTATGGCACAGTATACTTCAGTGGAACATCAGACCACATGCAAAAGTATTTATGAACCATTTAACATTAGCTACTGTGTTTGCACAGTAAAATCGATGCAGTGTTCACTGGAAGCCAACCAGCCAAACCTCCAGTCTAAACAACAACGGTCAATTTCACTATCATCAATACTATTCAGGCTCTCTGTCCCAGAGAAAGTAAAGTTGTATTAGGGTGGTTTAAAGAGTATTTACAAACAGTCTGTGCTACCAGTATTCATTTGGCTGTCTCCTCGTCTCTGTAAGTGATCATTAAAACCATGACATCAGACACCGAGAAAGTCTACTCTGTTTAAAACCCCTTTATCACTAATACTACGGGTGACCACGATCACCTTGGTGATGACCTTATTCTGGCTCTGGTTCAGCCACAACAGACCTTCTTTTAAAGCTGTTCAAACGCCTGCTCGTAGTTCAGCTTGAATCAGTGCACTGCCTGTACAGCGTTTCTTACTGTAGTATAGTGGGAATATTACAGATGGTATGGATGTACTGGAAAGAGTGATATGGCACAGAAGTACCATGTATTCTCCTCCTTTTGCTTCCTTATTTAATATGTTGAAACTCCTCCGTCTGTCGGCCCCTTTCTACTTCTCTTCTCTTCATCCATCCATCCATCCATCCATCTCTCGCTCCTGGCTCAGCTCCCTTCACTTAATCTTTCTTTTTCTTTCATCCATCCCTCCGTCAGTCCCAGTGCAGCTGCAGGTCGTGTGTATCCAGGAAGTCCGTTGGGATCCCCAGAGGTGTGAGTGCCCCGGCGGGACCAGGAGGCATGGTGAGGTCCAGCCACTCCATATTGTCCAGGCCCGGGTCAGACAGGCCCATGTTGAGCGAGGAGGGAGGCGAGGAGGAATCACAGAAGGACAGGTCTGATGTGTCCATGGGTGAGTAGGGTTGCTGGTCCATCAGCTGGGCCTGCAACTCCTCCATCAAGCCCCGTGTGCGCGGGTCTGTCGCTGTCGTCGTATCGGCCAGCGTGCCCTCCAGAAAGGCCTCCAGTTGATTGTCTGTGGCCAGCGAGGAGAGGGTGGGCAGGCTATGGCCGATGATGGGGCTCAGGGTTGGCGGAGGGGCCAACTGGATCTGTGGAGGTGGCCTGGAGAGGGCAGTGTTGACTGGTAGGGTGGTGATGTTTGCTGTGACTGGGACTGTCTTTGTGACAGACACTGAAGGGTCTTGCTGGATAAATGGAGTGATTTCTGGGGAGAGGGGGAGGGATAAAAACATGGATTATTATGAGGGTACAACCAGTGAGTGCTCCTTTGAAGACCGGCACTGACAGACTTTTTTAATCAAATTTTATAGAATAGTTTGTTCACAGTGGGACAGTAAGCTCAGAAACTGGTACTACTTTTTTTGTGTATTGGCCAAGACAATATGAATCATAATCAGTCCAATTCTGTTAGCCTAAGATGTAATGCTGCCTACACAGCTGCTTCCTCAGCGTTTTCCTGAGACCAACTTACTCAAACTAAAGACAGTGGGTTTGTACTGTCATTGTGCACCTCCTTACCTCCACTTTCTATGAGAATGTCGAACAAGTCATCCATTTGCTGGCTGGTTGCCGTGGGAACCTGAAAAGACAGTCAACGAGGTTTAGAGACATGAAGCTTGTTCACCAAAAGTGAAACAACTCCTCAAGGCTGGAAAACTAAAAATAGACTCAAACGTTTGTTATACTTTTTTTCTATTCTGAAGGATTCAGCAGGTTCTGCTGGAGAAATGTATGGCATGGTCTGAGTGGTGCTTAGTGGGGTGTAGCTAACCTGTGAAACATGGTTTGCGTGCAAGTTGCGGCTCTGTTTGACGGCCTCCTCGTAGCGGGGAGGCTCTCTTGTCTTGGGAGGTTGAGTAATAAGGGAGGTGGACTGAAGGATGAAGGTAGGCTGGGGAGAAGAAGACTGGAAGAATAAGAGAGAGATGGTGAATATACAGGCAGAATTAAGAACACTGTAATGTAACCCTCTGCGCTGAAATAAAATAGGAAATTAACTCAAAAAGCATTCGTAATTAGGATAGATTGAAGTAAACCCTCTCCAGTAATAACTCAGCTCTGATACCTTATTGAAGGGTCCATTGGAGATGTGGTTGGGTGAAGCCCGGGGAGAGACCCTGTTCTCTGGGGAGCTTCTCAGGAAACACTGGGGATTCATCTCAGGTCCAGTCTGGTTCTCCAAACCAGTGGCGTTATTGCACATAGTTAAAGTCTGTCAAGACACAAGACAGAGTCATCAGTCCATCATGTATCACGGAATTGACATCATCATAATAACAGCGAAACCAGACAGATATAAAAATAAGACAAAAATTCCCTTAAAAAGTCAAAAGTTCAAGGGTCGTATTCGTCATGTGGTAATACTACACAAAAAGCTGTAGCTGTTGTTTTAAAGGAGGAAGTGAAAGTACAGCAAATGGGACATGTTTTACAAACACACATCCCTGTGTGGGAAGACTTGTAAATTATACACCATTAGCTTAATGAGTTTGTGGCACAGCTGACCCGCTGGATTTCTGAAGTGTGAAACATGCAAACTGTGAAAGTAAGTATGTTTCTACAGATAAATGATCATGGCTAAGACTGACTAATTAACTGGAACTAACTGACTAATAACTTCCTAATAAGAGTAAAGAGTTTAGGATTGTTTTATACACTTAAAGAACTCATAGGACAGTGACAGGGGCAGGGCACAATGACACATTAGCAAAAGTCACGAGCACATTTATCACAGAAATGCAACTAGTTACGTGCTTTGACTGACCTGTAGCAACTGGTTGTGGTTGGCTAACTGCTGACTGGGTGCTGTCTCCATCTTAGTGGTTGGCAGCTGAGGAACTGAGCCCTGCACCAGGCCTGGATTTGAGACGGTGGCCTGAAGAACAGGCTGACATAAGGAGAAAGGGGGTAAGAACATTATTTTGTCTACGCATCAAACTTTTTAAATATAATTTGTAAAACTACACTGAATCTGTAACCCCCCAAAGCAGGAGAGCACGCTCCAACAGTTGACAGCCTGACACATTATTTAACTCTACTTTATTGCAATCTCACCTGCAGGCTCACAGTGGTGCTTGGCAGCTGGATTGCAGTGGCGTTGTTTGGTAGTGAGACTGGGAGGAGGATTTGAGTTCCAGCCTGGCCAGTTGTGGTTAACAAGGTCTGAGGCTGACCCAGCACCTGGGACACCCCACCTGTGTGGCTGATGAAGAACTGCTGCAGGCTGGGGGCTGCGGGTTGGGACTGGGGTTGGGTCTGGAGTTTGGGACTTCTCTGTGACTGAGAGAGTAGCTGCGGGCTGGTGGTTACTTGGGACTGGGCTTGGGGCTGGATCTGGGTGATGAGCTGGGTTTGGGCCTGGAGCTGGAGCGGCTTGCCAGAGGAAACAGTCACATCCTCCAACTTGACCATAGTTGGCAGGGGGGAGAGAGTCTGAGAGCCCAGGATAGAGTTAGGGATTGTAGCTGTAGTGGATGAGCAGTTAGACAGGACTGTACCCTCCATTTTTACTACATTTGAGCTCAGGACAGTGGGAACAGGGTTCATGGCAGGTACAGAGGTGAGTTTGGGAGACACAGTGGCAGAGTCGGAAGTGCTGGCCCTCTTCTCCACCTCCAGCTGCATCTTCAGCACCTCCACCAGCCTCTGCTCCTGCTCCAGCTTCCTCATCAACTCTTCGATCTGTCGCTCCTTCTCATGGAGCCTCCTGTCCTTTTCCTCTGGGACTTGGAAAGACAGGAGAGGCGAGGACCTTTGACCCGCCCAGCCAGAGCTTACCGTTTGTGTTTCAGGAGTCTCAGACATGCCTACATCCTGGTGGTGGGTGGAGGGATCGGTGGGATTGGGTGAGACCGGCGGTGTGGGGTTCATGCTCTCTGCAGCCACCTGCTGGACTGGGAAGACTAAAGCAGGGGTGGTAGTGGTGCTGTTGACCTCCATGGGGACGGAGGAGACGATGGTGGTGGCAGGAGCGGGAGCGGTGTTAGGAGCAGAGGTGCTAGGATTGTCCTGGAAAGGCTTCAGTCTTTCTATCAGATCAGTCTTTGTTCCTGACACAGGGAGGCCACGCAGCTTTAACTCCAGTTTTAGCTCAGCCACCTAGGAAAATATAAACATCAGCAATTATAGGCTCATGCTAGAGTAACAGGGTTTTATGAAAGGTGTAGTTATAGTTTAAGTCTAACTTTTATGTCAAGAGTAAAATGAGGAAATTGAAACCACTCTCATATCTGTTTGTTAAATATAAAGCTACAGCCAGCTGCCAATTAGCTTAGCACAAAGACTGGAAGCAGAGGGAAACAGCTACCCTGGTTCCATCTAAAGTAAAGAAAAAAAATCCTATTTCTTGACTGGGCCAGTGACTTCCTTGAGCTAGGCTAAGCTAACGATAGTTGCATAAATCTTCCAATCTAACTCTGAGCTGACATCATGGCTTTGTGAAACTTCCTAAATGACTTGACAAAAGCTTGATTTTATGTGGAGTGGTCAGATTTCTATGAAAACATTCTTGTACCGGCTGTGTAATATACTATATACACAGTTCAGCAATTTTAACAGCTGAGTAATTTCTTTCTTTAACCTACACTCATAAATTTTAAGCTGCCGGACCGCGCTGTCCCGGGCTACAAGGGCGAAGGGTGCATGTTTGTTTTCAAATACCTTCATCTCCTCCAGGTTTGCAGGCAAGACTCCTGGCTTGCGGTTAGAGAGCGAGTTGTTTGAGCGAGCAGGAGCCACGGTGGGAGGTGGAGGTGCAGTGGGCAAAGACACCATGATGGAGGTTGGCAGGCTGCTGGTGCTGCTGCTCTGACCCTCTGCCACAGGTCTACAGAGAGAAAGAGACACCAAGATGAGGTCAATGTTATTTCAGGAAATAATTTACAATACTTCTGTATCACATGGATGAGAAACAGAAAAAGAGGAAGACAAGGTGGGGGGAGGTGGACAAAGGAGTAGATCATTGATTAGAGATAAAAGAGAAAGACAGGAAAGAGAGAGAGGAAATATGTTTCCAACATGAACAGACCATCCATCCTGTGCCCTGCACCTCACACTAACAAAGCCAGTCAACCAAACCACAGTGAACTAGCACATTTCAAAGGGAGCTTGGCCATGCTGCTGCTGTGAGGACATTCATGAAAACATCCTGTTATTAATATGATTAGATGCAGAGTTGTTATTGGAAACTAGCTAATGGCCCTCAGGTCACTGAAAACAACAACATTTGGCTTGCATTCAGGTATTTTCAGATAAAGAGTCGTGGAGGCAAGCCAAACCAGTTTGTGTTTTTAGAGAAAACACAAAAATGGCCTGAAAAACATAAATCTGCGATATAGGTAGAAATAAAACAACACGACTACTATTTTTTTTTAGTTGTAAGGGTGTATATGCATACTTGAGTGGTGCTGGTAATATAGTCTGGTAGTTGTAGTGCTGTTGTTGCTGGCTGAGGATCTGCAGCTGGAGGAACAGCTGCTGCTGCTGCAGTAGTCGGGCATAAGAGGAGTCCATGGGTGCTTCACTGGCCTCCTGCTTCTGGTCTGGGGGAACATACTGGTGGTACTTGAGCTTTTTCACCCTGGGTCTGGGCTCTTTGCCCTTCTTACTGCGGCTCTTCTCTGAGGGCGTCTTCTGCTGGCTTTGCTGTTGTGGGAGTACATACGGGTTTTTTGTCCAGCATTCAAATACAGAAAGAGGTGACAGTATATTTAGGAGGTGGAAAGAAATTCTCTTACTTTTATCAGAGTTGGGCCTGGTTTGGAAGGAGCAGCTGTGGTGACTGGCTGTGCAGGAGTGACAGCTGGGCGGCTGGTAGGCGGCTCATTGGTAGAGATCACTTTCACAAAGTCTGTTGTTGCTTGTGTAACAACTGGGAATGCCTGAAGAAGCAGGACACAAAGACACTTATAACTGCGAAGCTAACACCGAACTTCTTCTAAACATTATAAATTACAATATCAGTGTTATGAAGATACACAAATCTGCAGCTACTAGAACAGGCATAACACAAACACCAGTCCTAGATCTGACCTGCAGCAGGGGGCTGGGTAGTGCTGGTGGTGCTGGGGCTGGAGAGGGTGTCTCTGGCACTTTGCTCTCTGCTGGAGAGGGGACAGAACTCTGGGACTCCTGGCTGGCCGGCTGCTCTGGGGACAGGGCATCGTAGCTGTCTTCATCCAAGACCTTAGGATAGTTCACCTGGCCCACTGAGAGACAACAACAAAGCCCAGTAATGAAACTTTTATCATAATTTCACTCCAGTTCCCTGCATGGTTGACCAAACAACGACCTTTTCCTGATAGTGTCTATTAAAGCAGAAACCATTCTATCCTCACTGTCTCTCACCGATTATTGCCTGTTTAAGGGTGGAATCCACCGGCAGGATGTTCTTCTCCACCAGCTCCATGGGACCGGGTCTCTGGGCGATCTTCTCGTTTAGATTGTCGGCCAGTCGCGCCCTCTTCAGTCTCATCTGGGTGGCCTGTAGTGATGGTTCCGCTCCAGTCTCTGAGGAATGGAAGAAAAAAAAAAAGTCACACATAGAGGATATTTCCACTTCTAGACTTCTTGTTGGTGAAATATTTGTTTACAGCACAGTGTCTGGTGCCAACTGAGTAAATGCTTGTAATAAACATTGTAGCATACAGGAAGATCAAAATGTTCAGTCTTTTTATTCCAATGCTTTAGTTAAAGCTCCATAGGGAATACTATATGATACAATAAGTGTATGTAATGAGAACTACAGTAGTACCTTGCAGGATGTGCATCCTGACCAGCTCTGCTCTCTCTGGACGACTGCGGATCTTGTGCTTGAGAAAATTCTCAGTCTAAAGAGAAAGACGAACACAGAACTGTCAGTAAATCATCTAAAAGTTCATGTGCTGTTCTGTTCTGCTGCACTGAGTAGCACAACAGTCGAGGAGTTCTTTTATTCTGCTTCTCAGTCCACATTTAGCACTTTATTTCCAAACTGGGTGCCTTACCCTGGCTCTCTCCAAACTGCGAATCTGCCCATGGAAAGCCGCCGGGCTCTTCAGAGCTACAACACACAACATTTTTATTTTTATAAGTTTGTAAACAAATGATTTAGATGGAGAAAAAAATTGAGCAAACATGTTTATTATCTCAGCTATCAGGGTCAGATTTTGTTATCGTATTTCACGCCCACACCACAGTAGCTTTTCAGTGAGTGATGGACAACTGGCAGTGCTGATACTCACGTGGCATGATGCCCTGCTCCACCAGCTGCTCCCGAGTTCGCCTTTGCTGAAGCCTCAACTGCAGGACTGAAAGCAAAAAGGGAAAAAAAATGTTAGAAAAGAAAAATGTAGGCATTTTGATTGTGATGTTAAGTAGAAAAAATAGTAGAAGAAAAAAGAAAAACATGATGGAAAGCAGAAAGGAGATGAGGTAGTGTTTAAAAATAAAAGGGGAAGAAAAATGAGATCAGACTGAAAAGGTAACCAAATAGTAACTTCGCCCCACCCCGATATATCACTCATATTCTGCTCTCTAGTCATTAGTTTGACAACATACGATAACGTTACTCTATAAGAGGCATTATATACTCAGGACTCAACTTATCTTACCAGTCGGCCGCATTTGTATAAACACTGTTTACACTCTGAAGTGCATGGTAGTGTGGTGAATCTATATCAGCTATTCCTGTGCTGCCATTAAAAGCCGGCAGAGGAGACTTCAACTCAAAACAGTTGGTCCGATCTTGTGGGATTCGTTTGTAGCTTCACTTCTGAGTTACCTAGTACAACTTCAGTCCTTTAAAGCCTTTTAAAGCCTTTTAAAAGTTCTATATGAGATTTAAAACATTAATATAGCAGCAAACAACTATTTTCTGTATAAAGGTTTAGTGAAGTAATGGTGTCATGAGACGAGAAGGACATCACACTTCCTCTACCTGCGTTGTTTTTTACAAGCCAGTGTGTAAGCCATCTGGCCAGCCGCGTATTATAGTGCATGCGAGTCCCTCCGTGTACGTGTAAGTGAGGAGAGCAACTGAAACTGCTGTTTTTCTCATCTATGTCAGTGAATTAAGGATTTATTTCAAGCAAAGCAGAGGTTGGTGATTGTTGGAACTGTGGGAAAACTAACAAAGACACTTTTATTTAGTTTTATTTGATTTCGGTCCACTTTAGATGAAGTTACGATGTAATGATGATATGCAAGGCGGAATTACTGTTTCTGTCTATGGTGTCTGGTGACAGCCGATAGTGTTATACGGGCTGTTTTGAAACTTAGAAAAACAATCTGGCAAACTTTCTCCAAGGATTAGCTGAAGTCAAACGCAGGTATTTTCTCATTTAACTGTAAATCAAAGATTTATTTCGACCAAACTAGCAATGGTGATTATTGGAAGGAAAAGATGGTTTTGGTGAATTTGATCTTGTTTACGTTCAGTTTGAAGGGTGTTTTACGATCCTCTACGAGATAAAATTGCTGGAATCTGGTCGGCTGTAGCGCCCATTGTTAGTCTGACATGCCGGTGCTCTAATTTGGTATCTAGTGGCAAGAGAATTTCATATATAGCCTTTCAGAATAGGATGGTGTTTCATTCTGTTTTCCTAAAAAGCCTAACTTAACACATTTCCCAAGCTTTTATTATGTCCTGAAATCTTTTTTGACCCCTGCTTCCCAAAAACAAAACAAGGCACGAGGTATGAAGCAATCACAAGAGGTCATCCACGACCAAAATACTCCGTAAACAATGTTGTATCAACCCTCAACACTTCCAGAACTCCCGGACAAGCTGGCAACAGCATTAGCTCACTTCAGTTGAGCAATCACGACAATTACAGCAAGGAAGGCATGTGCTCACCTGCTCTGAAGTGAGTGCAGCAGTCACTGAGTGGCTCTACCTCGATACAGGCCATTTCTTTACACTGAGACTCCAGGCCTGTTGAGCAGTCCAAAATACAACTGAGGGATTAAACCATTATTTGATCCCAAAGTGTCAGCCTTTCTCTCGATCCCGTCAGCTGCAGTGCAACATGATCAAGCGAATGATAAGAATCCACAGTGTTGTGACGATTCTAAAAATTTCAGAGACAACATTAGGCCCGTCCTTTATTCATCTACTCCTCCCCTTTTTATTATTGCAGGGCCACAACCCCCTCCTCCTCTCCTTCACTCACTTCCCTCTCTTACTCTTTCAGTTTGGGATGGGTTTGTTTTCTGCCTGACGGCAATCCCAACATAGCCTGGAGTAAAGAACTATGCTGGTTCCTTGTAACTACTAAAGAAAAGTCAAGAGTTTAAATCCGTACCGAGCATATTAACTTGGAAGACATGCAGATTTGCATGAAGTCAATACTGATCATGAGTAAAGACACTTCTCCATTCACAGGAAGGGCCAAAACCTACAGTGAAAAACAAACTCTCTTGCTTCAACAGGAAGCAGCTGGCGTGACAGACTTTACATCTTTTGTGTTTCTCATCTATCTGGTGACCATTCATTATTGTCATAAACACCCTGAGGTGATGAACATAAACTGGGTGAAAGTCTCCCAGGGTGAGACCACTGATTGCATCAAACTGTTGCACATCAAACTGTAACCTTTTGTGTACTTTGACTGGGAATACTGCAGCTTTCAACTAAACGTGTAGTGAAACATTTACAGACATCTACCCTGGCCCCTGTTTAAACAGATATTTTGCAGGTTTGTTGGAAAAGAGCTGTACATCCCTGAATGAAATGAACAATTCGGAATTCAGTAAGTAGTTGGAGAAAGGTATGCAGCGGGCATGTTTGTTTAAGGTGATATATGCAGACTTCCAGTATGTGGCATTGTCCTGAATTCCTCCGGGAAATGTTGCTCAGCTCGACAAACAGATGCCGACCTGTGACCTAAGCAGGCTGAGGAGAGCTGGATGACATGACTAAGCTGTTTATACACACAGAGATAGGCACACACATATATGGCTGGTCAGCAGATGAATGGAGCAAACACAGGATAGCATAAAAATGCGTCTGTTTCACCTGCAGTCAAAAAGTGAGCGCTTTAATATTAATCTAGCGGTGGATTTAAAACATTCAACAACCCGAATAAGACACAAGTTGGTCATTATAACTGATGAAATGTGTTAAACGAAAAAGGATGGATTGACTAGTGGACAATCTGCCCTCGCTCTGGCCTTCCTATACAGTCTACTGACGGTCGGACTGATCAATATAATCATTGTGCCAGCAGCCGGTTAGCTTAGCTTAAGATCAAGACTGGAAACAGAAAGAAACAGCTAGCCTTGCTCTGTCCAAATCACAATCTGTCTACTAGCACTTCTTCAACTCACCAATTAACACGTTATATCTCGTTTGTTTAATCAGTACAAAAACGGAGGTGTAAAAACATCACCGTGAGGTTACCAGGCAACCAGAGAAGAAATTGTCCCACACATAACCCTGGTAACTGTTTTAACACTTTGGCTTTTGTACAAATGAAACAAACAAGATAGAAGGTGTTAATTAATGCGCTTTAGAGGTGCTGGTAGGCAGATTTTGTTAAAATTTGGACAGAGCCAGGTAAGGTGATTCCCTTTGTTTCCAATCTAAGCTAACACTAAAATAGCTCCAGCTTCATATTAAATTGGCAGATATGAGAGTGGTCGCAATCTCCTCTAACTCTGAGAATAAAAGCTAATAAGTTTATATCCCAAAACGTTGCACTATTCCTTCACATTTGTCAAGACTGACAGAAACATTTACTATTTATAAACTACTCAAACTATTTCTGAGGACTCCTATTTTAAAGTAGCCGATTATCATGTGGAGATCCTATTTTAGTCTAAAAGTTGGGCAATATACACTTAATAAACTTGAGATTATCTTTTGTTTCAACCTGTGGGCTCCTTGAAACCCTCGGCAGGATTTTGCTCTCATCAATAACCTTATTGATTTCACATCACAGGCTACCTCTTACCGGCCAAACTCATTCCCTGTCACAACAAACTCACTGCCCTGAGTCTTGACTTCCCACTCTGCTGACAGAGCAGTTCTCCTCCAGACTCTGAGCTACGGCCTCCTGCCCCCCACACAACTGGAGTGGTCTCAGACACTCAGACCTGTCATGATGGCAGACAGATTAACACCTGCATGTTAAAACCAATATGAGAGAGGGAACTTTGCGGTTGGCAAAGTGCTGGGGATGGCTCAGAGGGTGGAAAGTATGAGGTGTGTGTTCTCACTGGAGGGGAAATGACAAAAGTCAAGATGATGAGTGGGTGCTACTACTGTTGACATTCCACAAAGATTTTTCCACCGTTGAGACATCTTACTGCGCTCTCCTACAGACAGCAGCAGCCACCGTGCACAATGGCACAGAATCCTACATTTATCCGAAACATGTTTAATCCAGTCTGGAATAGATCTGGCTAAAACACCCTGCGTTTGTTGACTGTATCTGACAAATTAGATTTTCCTAAGCATGGTGATCAATATTGCAGTGATTGCACTGGACTGATCTCCCTACACCATCTAAGCCATGATTAGGAACTGGCAAATGCAGCAGTGAATCTAACCCACTCCTAAAGCCTGTTAATCACGTACCCATCCATCAGCGTCTGAGTCAGTCCCATGTGGCTGCTAAAATAACACCAACATCGTGAGGGTGATGAGAAGCGAACATGCAGGCTGACTAGCATGAAGATAATTTTCTTTGAGCATTGTACAAAAGAAAAGTTGACGGAGGTTTTAGGAGTTGAGGACTTTTATTGTCCATCTTGCACTTATAAGTTGATTCAAGGACTACGTGCCCACGTGCATGTGTACATGCATTTTTGAACGGTGTGTAGTTCATCTATGTTTGAAGGGTATTTAAGACTAAGCAGGGCTGACACACAGTACGTGCCACCATGTTGGAGGAGTTGCAACAAAGGCAGAGAGCATAATGTTATTACATATATCAGCTGTTATGCTTGTGTGTGTGATTTATGTGGAATTTAATTTCTGTGAATGTATTTAGGGAGGCGGTTGCTCCACATTTTTAACCCTCTATATGCATTCCTTGGGTCTTTAGAGATCCAATCATATTGTCTAATTAATTTGTGTTCCTCAATTACACCCTTAAGTCCCCTCTATTGTTATTGTTTTGTTGTCTCATGTTTTCCTATAAAAAAAAAAGTTTATATGGTTTTCAGAGATGTTTTTTTTCTATTTACAGTATGCAGGCAGCATCTTGTTTGGCTTGATTGTGATCAGTGAGGTTTCTTCAGTTATTTCATTTTGTGCCAACTGATCATTCAGTTAAATCAGGGGCAGAATTAAGAGCACAAGTATGATGGTGTTCACAGCCAAACAGAGGACAGCTGCACACAGCCATTTTGCAATAACCACGAGACAGTGACAGTTTTACTATCACCTTGCTGACTCATCTGAGTTTCATTGAGCCATTACAGTAGCCAATGTGTAACATAGTGCAATATGTGTTTAAACAAATAATACATATGAGATATATAGAATGTGTTAAAAGATTAATATAATTTGAAAACATCTTAGCATGGAAGAGTTACTATGGCAAGAAATAACGTAAAGGTTTATCCGTTTTTTAATAAAGAGAAAGGATGCCTTAAAAAACAAACTCTTCAACTTCAGCTAGCAAAATCTTTATGTTTGTGAGGCTGAAGCCAGTACAGAATTTGGGACATTTTACTTGATAAATCTAAGAATAATTAAAAGTGGAATATATTATTTCTTTAATGTTTTTTTGGCCTGTCATTTAATACCCCCTTTGTTATGTACAGAATTGTTTTGGTCTGTTTAATGTAACTTCTGTCCTAGCATGCCATGACAGGCTTGTACATCAGCACGTCCTCACCATTTTTGCGTTCATTGAGTGGAGGCAGACTCTGTGTGGGCTGCAGCGATAACTCCTCCATCTCATGGGTCACCGCCTCGCTCTGGGGACTGGGCAACAGCAGACTCAACATCCCACAGCCCCCCTCTGCGCCTAGCTGCCCCTGAGAGGCCTGGGGCTCCATCCTGCCTCTGGAGGCGATTGCGGAGGGTCCCAGGCAAGCGATAGGGGTATGGGTCACTGTCCCTTTGGATATGTCTCACTGCTACCTGCGTGGATAAAAGAAAGAAGAGTAGTGAATGACTTAAGAGGGAAAAACAGGACGAACACATAACTCAAGGATACTTTGTGGGCTCCTCATGAATATCAGTAATTCAGAATAATAACCATCATCCTGTTGGTATGACTACTTCACCCAACTGGTGAAATGCTAAGGGTGGCATTTCATTTCAGCCATCTGGAAGAGCTCAGTCGCAGCCCAAATTATTCATTAAACGAGCTGGGTTGGCTATTATTACTGAATAATCACTTCAAACCGCTGCTCATGCGAAACAACGCCAGTTAATGCATGAATGTTCTCTCTGTTCAGACAGGCTTCATAATCTGGAATATGACGTCGCTGTGGCCGTTTCAAACAGAGGGAACGGAAACATTTCAGGGAGCAAAACAAACAGTTTAGTATCCATGGCTTCCCAACAGACTCTTAACCAGCAGATGACAGACTGTTCAGTCTCAATGTGTATGCTATTTATCGCTCTCCAGCAGCACCCACATGCATCCATTCCAGGATCTAAGCACTCTTTACTAACCATCCTGATGTGTTGCTTTTGGATGAGAACCACTGTGTTCCTATGGCTGCTTTTATTTCTCCCTGTAGGCACTTAAAGTGCCAAAGGCATTAGACGGCACAGGGAGACTATGTGGGATAACATGTCTGAAGGCTGTCCATTCTGGTGGGTGAACGCTGATGCCATGTCATGTATCCAAACGCAACAAATCCCAAACCAAATGTTTCATGATCTCTTGATCTGCTGGTATAAAGAATGCTCTGAAAATATACTTTCACAAACATATGCGGACTTTTTGTTGTTTGCCGTACGTAAAGTGACACAGGAATTTGCCCCACCAATCAGATATCAACTATTAACATGGGAGTCAATCCCAGTTCACTTGGCTATTTACCAACAATCTGAATTGGTGCATGATGAATCCGGTCACCACTGCAAAATTACCCCACTTTCTAAAACTTGGCTTCTGACCCGCAGCCACTTTCTGTCCCCTTAATGATGATTGAGTGCCACTAAAACACCATACTACAGACGGAATCACAGCCTTGATGTTCAACAGTTCAACCTCAGTGATGTTGTGTGACAGATCTCAGTAGTAACAAAGAGTTGGATCACAAACTATGGTGGAAAGATAAATAGCACTTGATTCCCATTTGAAGTATCTGGCCCTAGAGCTAATATTCTTAGCTCAAAGTAGCTTTATGGGATCCACATTTTGATTGGGATCTAATGAAAGAGAAGGAAAGACGAAAGTACACACATACTAAAGGAGGGGGGATGGTGAAAAAGAAATACATGACCACAACCTCCTCAACCAGAAATTGGTGACAGGCTGCTCCACCAACACAAAGGTAAACCAAAGGCTATGTTTGTAATTGTATACCAATTGTTGATGTATTGAGAGTAAAAGTCTTTTTTAGTTGATTAGTTCATACCTGTAGTAGCAGAGGACGGCAAGGGAAATAGGAAACAGATGTCCAGGCTAGTTGCAGTCCAGAGTCACTCTAAGCCATGGAGTCAAACCTGGTAGACAGAAAGGAGAATAAACATGAATATCTAAAATGCGTTAGTCTATCAAAACTTTCAGTCTTGTAATGTAATTCTTAAATTGGTTTTCGACAGGCAGCATGCAATTGCTATTGTTGGTCCTTCTTCCTGTGTTCATCCCAAAAAAGTTCCATTTGTCAATGGTAATTTAAAAAGCATTTTGTAAAGATAAATATATATATATATATATATATATATATTACAGAAAGCAAGATGAAAAAAGAAACCAGAAACACTGAAACAGTGGCATTTTTCATAGACGGCATTAGGGCAAAACACACTACAAAAAAGGGAAACGAATAACTACAAGAAAGTAATGTGATATCATGCCTACAAATTATTATCCATTAAAAATGATCAAATAAAAAAACACAGTGCCTGACCAGACACTAATGTTGCTTGAATAGGTGTTTGCAGAGAATGAAACAGATGACAAGTACCACTTAAAAGATGCCTGAATTAAACTAGCAGACACTTCAGGGTGGATCAAAGCCTGAAAATGAATGTTCACAGAACCTGCAGTTCTTTCTGTAGCAGTCTATAGTCAACTGTTTTCACGGTGATATTAATACAACATGTATTTGAACGTATTCACAATATCAACGAAAGAGTGTAAAGAATTTATAGGCAAGCAGAAAAGAGTACGAAGCAGCTACAACCCATTTAACATCATCAACATGCCCGCTAGCTGTGAATTCTCTGGACAATGATCTGCTCTATTCTAGAGCTGTCAATTTTTTTTCTATTATTTATTTATTTATTTTACTTTCACTGCCTTTAAACAACAGTGACAGCTGATGAGTAACAGGAAAGTGGGCGAGAGAGAGGGGATGAAACGCAGCAAAAGGGGCCACAGGCCGGAGTCGAACCTGTGTCCGTGGCAGCAACGACTCAACAAAGGTGAGCTACCGCAGTGCCCCAGGGCTGTCACTTCTTATTCGAACATATGTACAATATGTATAAATGTGGTTCACTTTTGCAACAGATGGTTTAAAGTAGTCTGCCTGGTGATTCAACAGAGGGCTCTCCACTGTCAGCTTGACCTATGGCATGCCTTATTGACCTGTCAGTAAACTAAGTTAGAAATATTATGTGGTTAACTATGAAAATGGAGGACAGTGCAGAGCAAAGCCTGGATCAAAGCTGTCCTGAGTGGACAATCGCGACACTAAAGAGTCTGAGAAGCAGCTTGCATCTGTCTAAAACGTACAAAGCAGCTGTCCAACTCTACATCGACAACAAATCTGCAGACTCACTTGCTGACGTTAGCTTGCCACCCAAGTGAGGCAGCACAGACGAGCGGACCAACATGAAGTGTACCTCCTTGTCTGTCTGCTGTTATTTGGCACACTCAGCTTCAGCAGGCCCCCTTGCCAGAAGCTCGTAAAAATGCCATCGCTGATAAAATAGCAAGATTTATATGAAAGGATAGGCGGATGAGGCCCATTGTTGTGTTTATAAGCAAATGTCTTATCGTATAGTACAGTCTTTATGTTTTCCTGAGTGGTGCCATACATTTGTACTATGTTCTAACATACAGCTCCAACGGGTAAAGTCTAGATAAGTTAAGGGTTGCATTATGATAATAGAGGTGGATTCACTGTGCAGAGGTAACAGAAACTCTCTGTTCTGATGACTGAAGAGCTGTAATGTAACATCACACTGCAGTCTGAGGGAGAGGCTTTCAGAATAAGAATCAATCGGCTGCACACACTCAAGCTTTCAGGACTCTTCACTACATATGCTTATTACACAAGTTAGCTAACATGATTGGGGTTTGATGGGTGTATCAATGTACTGACACAGATAATGTCCTTGTACTACATCTCTGATATTTGCTTGTTTGTTATGTTTGTTTATGTAGTTTCATCCCCGACCACAGCATCAAAAAAGCTATGAAAAAACTAATTTCAGGTCCTACGATTTCTGAAGCATTTTCACTACTGATGCACTATTTTCACAAGTATTTCAATACTTGTATCAATGCTGACTCCTTGCAAGTGTGTGGCATGGTAATAGAAAACAAAAATCGCAATACTAAAACCAAAATAATCGCGTACCGACATAAAAAAAAGGACGGAGAACCTAAGGTGACAGCAGGATTCCAGCAGCCGAAGTACTACATGCTGTGTGTGTTTATCTGTTGGGGCTATGAAAAAGAGAAGATGGAGCAAACGACTGTCACGGCTGACGAGGCTTTGGTGGATAAACATCGGCGCTGCCCTGGCAGAATCAAAGGGTGGATTCCAGATGGCGAGCGCTGCGTGTTGCTGTGCCGTGCACTGTTCTTTTAATGCCACGGGCAACAAGTACCATGTGTTTCATGAAAGGGTAAAGCAAGTATTTGCTGTACACACCAGTAAACACACTATTAAAGTCAAAGGTGGGATCAAACGTAGAGGGTGAGAGAGACATGGGCGCCTGCTAGTCATGTTTATGTTCAAATGTAATGTTGTATTACTTTTCCACAAATGTTTCAACAATGAATGACGGGTCAGGGCTATAAAAAGGTTTGGGTTGTCCGCTGATACGTCACATGACACTAGTCATATTGTTCTGCTACCAGGCAGTGTTGACTATTCTGCCACTGGGTGTGTTTGTTATTTAAACCCTGGCACAGGTGATGTGCAGGGTCTCTGCAGTGGCCCATGCTTATGTCAATTATCAATGCTGTACTGTGCAACCACAGAGATATTAACAAATCTGCCCGCCCCTTCCCTCAGCACGTAGCTTGCTTTCATGCTAAATGTGTTGCCAACATTCATGTTGTATCAACATCAGAAACAAACATCAAGACAATGACTGTCAGAGACAAAAGCAGTTCATTTTCAATGTGTATTCATACAGCTAATGAGGAACCACATTAGGTGCTTATCATGCTTATTGTGGAGCTCAATGCGATGCTAGCATCTCATACCTCGCTAAATCAACTGGGGTGGAATCTATGACGGACTGAAAACAAAAACTGGCTTCAGGTTTCATCTTTGTTTTTATAACTGCAGCACTAGAAGATCAGACTTCAACTAGGTCATCATTTGAGCGTACATTTTTGCAGTATGATGGCAGTATCTAGGTGTGTCAGTCCTGAGGCTGTTCTTTCTCTGTCACAACCTTATAAAAAGGCCTAAAAGTATGCAATGCAGGTGAGAGGGTTTATGACGTTCTACTGTCTTAAAGGACCAGTGTAAAGGATTTAGTGGAATCTAGCAGATTGCAACCCACTGAATACCGTACTAGGGCTCTACCTGACTCAGAATTGTGTCCGTCGAATCAGATCTGGCTGTTAAATACGAATATTTTTTTTATCAGCCGACATGAGTCTCATGTTTTAATGCTTTTATTCGTCATCTGTAATATGAAAACATCAGATTTCCACACAGTCAGAGAAAGTCAAAGTCTGTGTCATGCTCAAAGTTCAGTTACAAAATCCCAGCACACCACGGAGCGTCTCTCCTTCTGGGATGCTGCAGTGCTGTCAGCTTATGAGTCAACCACAGTGGATGGCAGTAGAGGACATTTTACCACCGTCTGTTTCAAAAGAGGTTTAGCTGACTTTACTGACTACTAACAGACTGGAGTACACAAACCCTCAGTTTCTGTCACCGTTGACTGCCTCCATCTTAGTTTGGTGATTTGTGGTCAATTTGAGACTTTGTTTGTGTATAGCCTGACATGCTGTCGCTCTTGCATTGCTCTGTTATAAGGACGCTGCTAAATAATAAAAGTGCAGAGATTCGACTGAAAAAATCCAACTCAACTTGTGGTCTTCTCGAATGAGGACTTAAATCATTGACATTTCACTGGCAGCCCCACTGAACACCCCTCACCTTACCCTCCCGTTCCAAGCATGTAAGAGAAACTATGGTGTCCCCAAAACTCATAAAAGATGCAAAAGGCCCTTTCTTAAGGCTGATGAGACTGGACAAAAAACATACAACTTCTTGTTTGGGGAATCAGGATATGAAACAATATTCAAAGTCCAACCAGCATTTCACAGTCATGTTTTCAGCAAATCAGTTATTTTGCAGACATTCAAATGTTCAACCACAGAGCTATGTATCCACAACAGTAACACACAACTTTCCAGTCTCTGCATACTGACGAGAAGAGGTCATGGGTCAACTTTACTACAAATAGGCCTGGCTGTGAAGCATTCGAGTGATGAAATACCCACAGGCATTTCACATACACACACATTCACTTAACTGACAACATGAGATAACTGAAAACTGCAGCCTCGGTCTGAGAGTTAATAAACCATGAACCTTCAAGGAGGTCTGGTTTCTGTTGTGATGAAACTCAATGACGATATATATTGCCTACATCAAAACAAAGAAAGGTCATGTATAATTCCATTATTGCATGATAATAATAATAATAATAATAATAATAATAATAATAATAATAATAATAATAAATGCATGTTATTTTAGGAACATGTTGTTTTAGATTGGGTTATGCTGTAGATTTCAAAATGTCACTGGTATTTAAGGGAGAATGGGGTATGTCAAAAGTGACGTCATTAAACGCCATTATTCTATACATCATAACATAATATATTTATATATATATATATATATATATATATATATATAAATAAAATACAGTTTCAGTATGCAGGTTTCTGGGCCTTAAATAGTCCACGTCTAGTCCAACAAAAATGTCTTCTTTTATCCAGAGATAAGACAAATGATGTCATAACTGTGGCTCATTCATTACAGTCACCGTTCTGCTCTGTTCCCACAGACGTGTGGTGTCGTTTCCTTCCTGCCTGCCTTTGTGGACTTCTCTGAAAAGATCTTCTAAAAACAGTACAAAAGGATCGGACATACAAAAAAAAACAAGGTCTCACTGGCTGGAAGCCTAAAACTATGGGACTGCACCTAAGAAACGAAGGACCATTACAGCAGCAACTTAGCTACACTTCAGAAGAGAGCGCTGCCTGCAATGAAGAATAATGTAGGCAGGTTATGTAAAGTAGTTTCCGAGAAAAGAAAGCCTGAAGAAACTGCCCAGGGTGGCACCCTTTTCTCTGGGTAGATAACTCTGGCATGTCAGTACTAATAACTCCTGCAACCCAGTAGAGTCCAGTTAGCCACAATCACTGTAAGGAGGAAGGAGGAAGCCCATTCTAAAGAATCAAACACTATAAAATACAAACATGTCTGCCTGCATTGTGATATCTGGTTTCATTTTAATTTAATTCAGCACGTGGAGAGCATATATGATGGAGGGTCATGGATACCCTAGTCTAAAGTGATGCAAACCAATACTACACCAGGAGGCTGAAATAAGCCAAACACACAGGGATATATGGCTCACAGCCTTGGGATAATTACTTTCCCTTCCAACCATAGTGCATAGTGTTTAAATAAAAGCTAACAATTCACACTTTTCAGACAGACTTTGACTGGAAAGGCCCGCCACTGAAACCCACCACATCCTGTCTGCCTGTATGACTCACACACACCGCGACCTGGTTGGATTTGCTGCAGCAGTGGCGTTACCTCACTGTCCTCGCTCCAATCGATTGGCAGGCAATAAGATAACATCATGAGGTTTGTGCAGGCGAGAGGGGGGCCTCATTACACAGCGTGCCTGGTTAGTATTACCGGAGTAACTTGGCTGCCAACCCGCCATCAAACTGTCATTCACAGAGCATCCCGGCTCAAGAAGAAATGGCTGATATAAGATACAAAGTCTATACCACACTCACAAATAGTAACTTAACAAGTAGATAGTTTACAGCAAAAATACATTTCCCCAGCGGTGTTATTATTGACATGGCTGTCTGTTATCGCAGTGGTGGAGGCGGGTGGGTGTGGGATCAGCTAACGGCGGCTAGTTACTTTAAATCTGACAGGTGAGTGAGCAGCAGATAGTGCCCATCATAAAGGACAAGGAAAAGGCTGGCGTGGCCACGATAGCTGGGACTAGAAAACATGTCTCAAAACAAGTTACAGTTAAAGCCTCGTCGCTCCTGCTTTGCTGTGTAGTCTTGCCGAGCCTCGCCTGCCCGTCTCTGTCTGCATTATCGCGAACCCTCCTCGACAACAACCTCCTCACAGTTTTCGCCAGTTAGCTCGGTTTAGCTAACACGGGCTAACATGCTAAAAACATGACAGCGCGGCTCCGGGTCTGTGGGCTTACCGAATTACGAAGACTGGGAACCCGAATCAGCCCGAGCTCTGGTTCACAAAGAGATGTCCATTAATGTCAGTGGAGCTGTCTTCTGTGTTTATTTTTTTCCCCCCTCTAGCTATGAGATTGAAGTTTATTTCGCGGAGTAAAATGGCTGCGACTGGTCTAGGTTAGGATGCAGAGTGACGTAATGACGCTGTCAGACAGGAAGAGTCGGGGGGAGTGGCGGAGGGATCTGTATCAGCATTTTATTATTTCTACTGTATCAAACACCACAAATCCACCACTTAGCTCTGAAAATGATCAGCAAATACATCTGCTTCTTGTTCTCACATATTATTTATATTACTTGCTACAGTGACAATGTCAGACCTCCACAATGAGGAGAGTAAAATCAGGCATCCTCATTCATTCCCTCTGTATCCTTTGTATGCTGCTGTTAGATTTCACTTAAGAAATTAAAAGTACAAATCTAAAGGTAAAGTAAAGCCAGATTACTCATGTTCTACAATGAAAGACCACTTGCAGTCAGGAAAGTGTGTCGTATTGAAGGAGTGCATCTGACACTGAGAACAACAACATGCTCTGGAATGGATGACTTTAACTAGTACATAAGGTAAAAGTAGGTTTAAAAATAGGTGTAGTTCATGGGTGGGAAGGAGGAGTGGCTTCTTGGGCTCCAGCCACAAATGTTAGAGCTTTTAAAACAACTTAAATTTTATGTAATTTCCCCTCAGTCTCTCTAACTGAACCAGGAAAAATCAATGGAGCAAAAGTTCTATTACTGGGGACGTATTGCCATCTATTACATTAATGACATAAGGATTCACATGTAGATGTGTCAGCAACATTCCTTCTGTGGACTCTACTCCAGCATAGTTGGAGAATAAAATAGATTAGGAAGCTGTACAGTAAAAAAATTCAAAGATAAGTAAAAATGACTTTTGCTTCTTTTTAGGCAGGAGTGAAAATTAGTCATCCTCAGGATTTGTTATGTTATGGTTTTCTGAATGATGAACACAGCTGGAAAACAATTAGATACAAGTAGACTATTTTTTTTCCTGTGCAACTATCATTCATCAACATTTTCATAATGATGAGTTTTAGGCATGCTATTATCTCTGTTGGCTTAAAAAATGGTGCATATAGCTGCTGTTAATGGAAAAAAAAATCTCACCGGGGCTTAGGTGTGTAGTTCCGTTTCGCAAGTCTTCAAACTTTAGTGGATGAAAGGTCTAAAGGAAACTTGAGAAGCAAATTCTGAAGAAACTGTGATGTGAATGCTGGATGTTGGAACACTAAACTGAATTGGTGGTTTTAATTTGTTGGATGAGTAACTGAAGGAAAGTTGCTAAAAGTGAGAAAAGGTCACATCCTCATCAAAACCTAAAATAAATGTTTACTGTATATTTTAAGAGTGCGGTACCCTTTAGGTGCTGTTCTCGAAAGACAACTTTATTTTTTCAGAATGTAAAAACATTTTATTTCAACGTTATTAAAAAAAATAATGTTAATAATGTTTGCATTCGAGTGGTTTACAAAATACAATAGAAAAACCTGAATTATTTCAGTTCATTCTGTACATTAATATAATACAAATTTCTCTTCTGATGACTCTACTAATACTCACACTTTACAAATACAAGGAGCAAATTCAGTCTACCTGGTTCTACAGTCACACTATTTTCATCCAGTTTTAAAATGCAAAACTAATCCTGATGCTAGGATCTATATTTATTTACCTTAGTCAGGTGCTTTACTGCCTATCCTGTTTGGCCTTCTGCACAGGGGCAGGGACGTTAGCAACATTATGCAGAAACTCAAACAACAACTTAGCGTTGTTAGCATTGCCAAGTATTTCAGCTAGCTTGTCCTGGCTGAGTTTGACTAAATCTGCCACACTGTCTGCATTTTTTATAAGTGCCCTATAGTTTTTTGTATTGACCCCAGGCATTTTCAACAGGAAGTCATAAGGTCCAGGGTTGTACAGGTCTGCTGATTCAGCCACCATGTCTGACTCGGCTGTGACTGCCTGAGCTGCCGCAGCATCGGGTTCAAAGCGACCCTGCTTTAGATCCAGGAAGAGGTCCGCTGTGGCGTGTGGAGAGGGACACCAGAGTATACGCAGTCGTGGGAAATGCAAGGTGAGTAAAGTGAGTTTTGAAGAAATATCGTTAGAAGATATCTCATGACGGAAATCCGATCGGGCCATTAAGGAAAACGGTTTCTGTGGGTCGAACTCAATGAGGAGCACTGGTTTCTTGTAGTAGCGGGTCATGGAGAGACACTGGGTGTAGAGGCGGCCGCTCTGCAATGAGCCAATCAGATCACTGACGCTCTTGCGCTCGACGCATGTGTCCGGGGTCAGGATGTAGTCACCTACTTCTAGGGTGACGGGTTCGATGTCCAGGCCACGGCGGTGCAGCAAGGAAGGCAGCTCACTGCGGAACTCACGCATGTCCACAATGACTCGTGAGGGCTCTTTGGCCTGCTCCTGGCCTCCTGGTTATTGGACAGGAAATGGAAGTACAAAATAATGACACATTTGAGATGACACCAAATTCAAAGACAATCAAAAAAAAGAGTACATTTCTTGAGTTTTCAAAGTAGACATGCCTGCTTTGCGGGTGTTGGTGGTGGCATTGGCAGGCTCTAAATTTCTAGCAAGGTCCAGGTTGGTGTCTTCTCGTCCCTCCCTCTCCTCTGGGATGACCATAGTAGCCTTTTCCCTGCAAAAAAACACATATACGAGCGGCAATGAGGAACCAAAACCTTAACAAAGCACACACCAACATATACTAAGGTGCTGTTAGGACAGAGAAATGGAAGAAATGATTCTGACCTGATGAGGTGTTCAAAGGCTTTCTTTTCCTTAGATAGCGCCGTCAGGTACTTCTGTTCTTCTGTCGAGCCTCCGTAGATGAGGAAGTACACCCTGAGTGGCTTTCCGGGCCGGCTAGCTTTGTAGATCTCCAGCTGGCGGACAAAACTGAGTTCAGCGTCGTACAGCACCACGAAACTGGGCTCCACCTCATGCAGAACCCGCGTCAAGCTGTGGGGGTCAGTGAGGCCTTTCAGTGGGTGAATGACGGTCAGCGGCTCCTTTAGGACGCCATAGTAGGCATCTGATGACAAGTCCATCTTCAGCTCTTCTTCCTCCTCTTCCTCCATTAGTTCATCATCATCCCCACTGCTGCCCATGACCGGCACTTCATCTGTCTCCTCTTTCCCCACCATCTGAGTCAGGGTCAGGGTTGGCCTTTTTTTACTCTTTGTGGACTTTGCGGTTTTTTTTCTGTGCAGGCTCCTTCCCCTTGGCTCCTTTTTTAGGCCAGCCTTTGGCCTTTTTGTGCGAGTCAAGTTCAAAGGCAGCGGCTGCAGCAGAGTCCAGTTTGCCGATTGTGCGGGCATATAGTCTGTTAAGCAGCCAGTCAGACCCATGCCTGATGTACTGCTGCAGCTGGGCACAAGTCCTGTCATCACTGGCACAGATCAGCACTGGACCTGGGGGTGAAATGTTAGGCAGTTAGACAGATACACACACGAACAACAGCGTTAGGCAAGTGTGTACACCCTTCTGTTAACTAACAGTGAAATATCGTCATCATATACGTGGCAAGTATAAATACACCTTTTTGACAGTGGATATTGGGACTCATCAAATACAGGTGTAACTAATAACATTAGTAGCTGTGGTGCTATCAGGACACTTCATTGCTTTATTTCCTTGTAATGTATATAAATTATATATATTTAAGTCATAGTAATTAACAACTACATTGCCTCAATGTTATTGATTTATGGTGGCTAACAATATGATGTTCTGTTGGTCCAGAGGATGCTCTGGCCATGTCTGATTTAATTTCTGTACACACCCAAATGTACAGCTAAACAATCAGCTGGCTAATGGTTACTTTTAATCATTAACTTATGCAGAATTTACTCCATGTGGGCTCTAGGCTGCTAGCATACATAACTTGGAGTGGATGGGGCACTGAGAACCGAGCTACATTGTGTAGTTAGTTGGAAACTGCACATTTCTCTGCTTCTATGTGATGTGCTTTCGCTTGATGTTGGAAAATATTGCTTGTGTTTCCGCCCTTACATGCGAAAGATTTGTTTCTCCTCAGGCAACGAGCATTGTCTGCATCGACTCGAGTGAAGTGTAATCGGAGTTTTGAGCATTTAGAGAGAAGAACAGAACAAGGTCACTGTGTGTGTGTGTGTGTGTGTGTGTGTGTGTGTGTGTGTGTGTGTGTGTGTGTGTGTGTATTGCACGTGTGAGAGAGAGGCACAGAGATTCTCGCACATCACACGCTCCGAGCGAGAGATCTCTCCTTTGGATTGGGAATAGAGTAAATGCATCATAGACAAATGTCTTCATTTCATAATATTAATAATTAATACTGTCAACAGGACCAGTAACGTCGGAGTTTATCAATACTAAGGTCTTTAATTTAGGTCCGGGGCCATTTAATAGGGGGTTTTGATACCCATCCCTAGTATGATGTAGTCTACAAAGCAGTAGCACATGGCAGTAAACCAGGACAAACCAGCACACCCTGAGGATGACTTCGTGAAATGTCAGCTGTGTTCGGGCTGGCCTCGCTGCTGGTTCTAAATATAAATTTGAATTCAATTTTCTTTTATCCTTTTCTTATGTTAGTGCTATGTAGAAGGCCAACATTTACTAAAAGTACTTTATATAGAGAACATAACCACTTTTTCTAAACTAAAAGGTAGCTGCTATGAAATTCTATTAATGTAGTACATTATATGCAAATCCATGGACCCTTATAATGCTTTAACAGAACTGAGCTCTAACCTGGTTCATGTTGAGAGCTCTTGTTCTCTTTCTCAATCTCCTGCAGTACCTCCGTCAGAGCCTCCCACTTTGGGCTCTTCTCCAGCACCAGTCGCCGTTTCACCTCTGAAACACACAGAATTACACAGAGCCTTTAGTCATTTCAACATCAAAACACGAGCAGGTGTCGTTGCTGATATCTACTCTGAAGAAAGTCAGAGAGCTGTTTATTGGTCAGTTACCTAAAGCAGGGGATGACTTTGGTTTCTCTGCCTCCGCTCCCACTTTGAGTTTCTTCTTGCTCTCAGGGATGTGGTACACTCTGCCCCTGGCATTCACAAACATGGAGGTACTGGAGTCGAGGAACAACCACCCTGATGGTTATAACAACATGCACATGCAATCAAAGAAGGATAAAGGTGATTAATAACAAAGATTAAGTATAATTTCTTAACCCAAGTACTTCCAAGTAAATACTCAGAGCAGCTAGTTTACCTGAATTGGATCCAAAGATCTTTTGGCTGGAGCGCAGCGATTCGAGCAGATTGAAGAAGGTCACACAGTCGTACTGGGTGAGGTAGAGCAGGAGAACCCTCAGCACTTTAAGGTCCTGGACCAAGGCCTTGGTCTTTGCTCCCAGCTGGTGCCACAAAGGGTCCAGGTAGTGACGGATGGTCTGTATGGGAGTAAGGAAAACGCAACCTTAAAAATAGAAATTCAGCTCACATACAGGGCATCAACAAGGTATCACAACTACAGTGTTTTGAGCCTGTTTTTTTTTTTCCACCATTCAATACATTTATCATTAATAATGTCCGAACATTTTATTTCTTTTCAACAATAAATTTAATTCCAAAGTATTAATGTGTGTGATTAACACAGGGACAGACCTTGTCGAAGGCGCTGCCTAGCGTGTTCTCCAGGGAGAGGTCCTCGGCCTCCAGGGTGGGGTTGTAGCGTTTCAGTTCCTTCAGACAGGCACCCATGATGTCCAGGATGGAGCTTTGGATGGCCCTCATAGCCGGTGTCAATGACACATTGAGCTCCACCACCTCTGGCTTATGCCTGTCCAGTGCTGTGTTTACTGATGCTTGAAACCTGATGTGAATGAATGATGCAGGTAAAGAGAGAAAAGGTTAAAAAAAAAAAAAATGGACGGGAGTCTTCATGAATGTTATTATTTACACATCCAGCTATGACTAAATGTCTGCAGAGAAAAAGGTTTATTAGGTTTTATCATGCCTGGGCCACAGGTAGAGTTTCTTGACGAAGAGGTTCCTCATCACCCGCTCCACCTGGCAGAAGCCCGAGGAGAAGGCCGTGGCCTTGTCAGTGAAGGCTTTAATGAAGCCGGTCTTGTTCTTCTGTCTGAACAGACGAAGGATGAAGGCCTCCTGACACGACTCAATGATTTTATGAGCACGATACACCAGGATACCTGAGGGGTAGTAGACAAAGGTAGTCTGTGAATGTTACTTTTGTTTGGTTTTGTTTGAGACCAGAAAAACCAGTAAAATATAATGCAATGCTTTACCCAGCGATAAATACTACATCTCTTGAATCTTTTTTGGATGAAATTACCACTACTTTTTGTGTTTATTGTTATTTTATTCTATGGAACAGCTACCTTGAAACTTAACATTAAATGTTTAATTAAAGGGGTCTTTTTAACATAATTTACAGGCATTTTCACATATGCAACCATTAAGAGTTTTACTTTCAAATAAAAAAATAATAAAAACTGTGTATTATTTGTGTTTGTCCACTGACTCTAATTTAGGATATTGACTGATTTGTTCTGTTAACAACATTAGCAAAAATGATAGACTTGGCTTTATTGTTTATTATTTATTGTCTCTCTTGTTCCCATATAAAAAGACTTGTCAATCACTTTGTGTATAAAGTGTTTTAGTGGACAGTGTTACCCTTGTAACTGACATAGGATGCAAATGCAAGTACACCAACAGCAAAAACAAAGTAACAGACTAATAATAGTTAGTGATAATAAGATCAAAACAAACATGGCTCTCCTTTCAGCCATGATCAGACAGTGGTCTGACCTGATATGAGATCAGCCGGGATGCGGTCAGTGAGGAAGTCGACCACCAGGATTCTGCTGGTGACAAACAGCACTCCTCCCGCAGTGTAAACGTTGTAGCGCTCAGTGCTCTGGACATCGCTGGTGACTGTCCTGGGCAGGTGGGTCACACCCTCTATTCGCAACTGCTCTGTGAAATACTCCTGAGAAAGGAGGACGAGAAATAAAGGATTTTGTTCAATAGTTACACATTGGTTGGAGCCAGAGGAACCTTCAAAAATCATCTTGTCTAGTGTACCATTTAGGTCACAGTAATTGTGTGGCAAAAGGGTTTTCTGTGAAAAAAGGGCAGGGTGCACACAACTGCAACTTAACTGGGTAAAATTATTAAGTGATGTTTTTGTCCGACAGTACAATAGATCTGGCTGCTCTGTCTGGTGGTGTGGCAAAATTCAAGTATTTAATGATAGAAGGCAGCCTAAATGAGATGTATTGTGAGATGTATTACATCTAGGATCTAGGATTTTAGATTTTTGTTATCAGAGATCTGAATCCATTTAAGATCCACATGTCTGATAACTAAAATCCTTCATCCACTTTAAATATAGAGTTAAAAATGACCGACATCTAAAAAGTGTGTCATAAAAATGTCGCTTATAACCAGAGAAAAAGTACATTTTTGCTTCTGGCAGATGTGCAAAGGAAATACCAGTTATACACATTTCTCTGTGTTGGAACACAGCTGGAAATGTAAATACACAAATACAACCAAAAAAAAAAAACAACGACAAAAAACAAAACATAGGTCTAGGGTTTTAGACATCTTAATGCAGGAAATGTACACACTATATAATCTTAGACCCTTTTCATGACATTCTGACACATAAGAAGCAAGAGAAGAATAAATAATAACATTAACCATGGCTCCAGTCCATTAAGTAGGTGGTAAGGAAGACAGTGTGTGGGCTGGTACAATACCAGAGCCCTGGAACTGGCTCACCTAAATGGGATGCAGCCAGCATTAATGCTTTGACAAGTCAAAGTGACAGCCGTGAAGAGAGTATTGTGTTAGCAGAAAATGCTGGTAGGACAGATACTGGTGGTTATGGATTATTTTATACAGCCACCCTGTTTAAATGTCTCAGAATAAATCTACAAAGTAGCACAGTGTAGCTCTATGAGGGTTTATCAGTGAGTAACACACATATTGAAGTTATGAAGCGTCCAAGAGAGACAGGTAAGCTAGCATCCAGCCTCGCGTTCCTCACCTGTTCAGGTGTGGTTGTGTTGAGCAGAAGAACCAGGCTGTCCTGCTCCGAGTAAACCCGCATGAACTGCAGCAGAATGCGGTCTATCCCCATCCCCTCCGCCGCCACCAGCAGCCCGTCACTGCTGAACAGACTCAGAAACATCTCCGTCTCAAACTCCAGCAGCGGGCCCGCCATGTTGGAGCCACAGAAGACAGACCTCTGGGTTTTCTCTCACTCTCAGTGATAAATGTTAGCTAAAAGCGACTGAAATCATTGTGAGACAGAGTGGACAAGGCTGCTAGCGCCTGTGCTTCAATGTTTTGAAACTGCACGTCCGGTCACGTGACACTAAAAAAAAAACCAAACGAGGACGTGTAATTGAGAGTGACATAAAGGGCAGAGCGCCATCTAGTGACATGGAGGATGGTAGCAGGTAAAAACTGTTGTAAGTCCCCCTTCACTCATAAATATGTGTTTCTCTTCTTGTTCCTACAGTTGGATGTTTGATCTTCACTGTGCAGAATGAGGTCTGTGCAGAGTTTGACACTAGAAGGATGTTTTCACATTCAGATGCTGAAAGTGGAGTTTGAAGTTTCTCTGTGCTCACTGAAAATCAGATTGTAAGGGGCGGGGCCTGCAGACAAGAGTTGGGACATCACAAATAGTTTGTGAGTAAATCCTAGTCCACTATGTATGTATAAACTTACCTACACACATACATACACTGAGAATGGACTTTAGAGTGAAGTAGGAGACATCTTGTGTCCATGCAGTGAAACTTTAGAAATGAACAAAATGTGCATATTCGTAGATTAGATAGATAGATAGATAGATAGATAGATAGATAGATAGATAGATAGATAGATAGATAGATAGATAGATAGATAGACTCTATTGATCCCAAGCTGGGAAATTGCAGTGTAGCAGCAGCATTACACACAGTAACAACACAAGTAAAGAGAACAACCTAGACATAGCAAAAAAGCAATATAAAATGCAATATAAAAAATGTATAAATAAGCGGTAGGTATAATTGTAGTGCAAAGTAAAAATATAAGGTGCAGTGAACAGATAAAACATATAAGGTGATGGGGGGTGTATTATAATGAGCAGAGTTTTAGCTGTTATTGTACAGTGTGATGGCATGTGGCAGGAAAGATTTCCTGTATCTGTCCCTTCAACAGCGGAGCTGGAGCAGCCTGTGAGAGAAGGTGCTCCGCTGTCTGTCGCAGTGCATACGCAAGTAATTTGGCGTATAGAATGAAGTAACCTTCTGCATACTGCACTGAAAAAATTAAACAGGACAAAAGTATCTGTGTGCTTGTACACCTGGGAAGGATCTTATGCTGACCCAGAGCTCGCTTGTATCCTCATCTAACTCCCTAAGGATGGAGGTGGCTCTTTCCATGCTTAAGAGAAAAAGGAATTCCTCCAGCCATCTATCTCTGGAGAAGCAGGAGGGTTTCCTCACCTTCCAATTCATTAAAATCATACGCTTTGTTGAAAGGCACGCAAGGGCAACCATTCTTTGGTGTTTATTGCTTTGGATATTCTCAGCAGGGGCCCCGAGCAGGCATGTTATAGGGGAAATCTGAAGGTCAACTTTGAGGATCCCTGACAGGAAATGTGCCACCTCTCTCCATAGGGACTCAATGACTGGGCAGTGCCATATAGCATATGGAGGAGCGTTCCCTCTTCTCCACATCCATGCCAAAATTGAGCCGATAGGCTCTGGTCCATCTTTTTTAGTCTGACCGGAGTTAGATATGCCCTATGCATTATCTTCATCTGTATTACTCTATATCTTACGCATTTGCTCATATTAATTGAGTTCCTCCACAAGCTATCCCATTCAGAAGATGACAAATTAATTCCCAGATCTTGCTGCCACTGCAATTGAGTCGAGGTATTGCAATTGGGGGAGGAAAGGCATAAAAGCCTATAAAGTTTGGATACCGCTCCTCTCCCATGGGCGATAGCCTCCAACGTCTCATCCAACTCCTTGTGGCAACCGATGGCACTGCCTGGCATTGATAATCTGTTTAAGTTGGCTTTAAATTGTAGGTATGTTAAAAAAGAGCTGCTACTCAGTCCAAAATTTGCCTTGAGCGCAGTTAGTGGAAGCATTGAACTATCCCTCAGCACTTGGCTGAGCCTATGTATATTCAGACTGTGCCATGCTTTATCAGATAATTGGTTCCCACCTGTTGATAATAAGGGATTGTTCCATAGGGGACACGAGGGGAGGGAAATTCCACTGGTGCCTAAATTACTATGTATCTTTTTCACAATGTCGCATGTAAATTTAATGATTGGATTCTCTAATTTAGATGGAAATTTGGGGCAATACCATAGTGAAGGTAAAGAAATGGACCTGTTGTTTTCCAGAGCCAGCCTTCTTGATGATTTTATCAAGTCTGTTGGTGTCGCTGGCTCTGATGCTGCTGCCCCAACACACAGCAGCAAAGAAAATGGCACTGGCAACAACAGACTGGTAGAAGATCTCCAACATCTTGCTGCACACGTTGAAGGATCTCAGCTTTCTCAGGAAATAGAGTCTGCTCATCCCCTTCTTGTACACAGCCTCGGTGTTAGATTTTGGAATTTTTAATGATGTAGATGACTTTTTAAGGATTTTAATGTGGAAATTATACTTTTATTTCATGCAGAAAAACACATCAGCAAAAGAAATTAATATGTCTGGACGGGATATTTAAAAAATGGTTGTTTTATATCAAGCTGTACAAACTGTGTTCTGTGTTTACACACTTTGTTTGCTGATGGTTTATCCAGTAATATGCAAATGTTTTTAGTCTCTTTCTTGCTTTGTCTCTGTGTATCTTCTTTTCACATTCTCATAAAAATGTAACAGCAGTTTGGAAAGTCTTCCTTGTGGTTGATGTGTTTTTTGTAAGATTCGAGAATAATCTATACAGACGCTGCAGGTCGCCTTCCATGTTGTCGCCGGCCATGTTTCTACAGTAGCCCAGAACGGACAAACCAACACTGGCTCTAGTTTCCATGCATTTTGCAGCCACCGTAGTTTTTTGTTTGCACTTAGAAGGGGAGGGTGAAGAGTCAGTCTGCAACTACACCGCCAGGTGCCACTAAATCCTATACTTTAAACATAATGATAACGTAACAGGTAAATGATAATGTCACGTTGTCAAGATGCTTTCAGAACAGACTCAAATGAAGTATCTATAATGTATAACCGCTATGGCAAATGCTTAGCAATACAGGAGTATACAAGTATACATGAGCCCTTTGATTAAAGCATAAACAGCCTGCATCTAAAATGTTCTCCTGAAAAGAAGAAAATGTTTTGGCAAACAATAAGACATAACAATGAGATGTAATGTTTAGGCATCAAACATTACATTTAAAGGTAGTTAATATAATATACGGTTATGACCTCTCAAAATAGCTGGCTTTGGGATGCTTCACTGTAATAATATCAGTATTATTAGTAATATCAGTGTCAGACAAACAACTCACTTATCACTAATCCACTCTCAGTTAACTGCAGCAATAAGAAGTACACTATCAAACCTTAAAATGGGTCCGGAAATGTCGGGTACAATGCCAATAGCTGTTTTAGCGACAGTATTAACGTGTTTTCGGGTGGATTATTCCTGTAATGCACCGACAGGAACAAAGCTGTAATATGCTTGCGTAACAAAGCCTGCCAGCTGGGCTTTGTAAAACTCTGTTGTGTCAGCCCACATTTCTCTGCCGTAAGAGAGGAGGCTGAGGGGACCAGAATAGGTCTGTGCTCATGAACGACAGCAGAGGAGCAGGACGATGCTGAGCCCACCACCACCCCCAACCCACTCACACACACACACACACACACACACACACACACACACACACACACACACACACACTCACAGAGGCTTTGTTACAGAGAAGCACGGACATGACTCATCATAGTTTTGAGACTTCAGGCTTGAATTTAGCCTCTTTGATGTTTACATCTGTCACTCATCCGCTGTGATGTGCTGACTCTGTGTGCAGCCAGATTATATAAAACAACACACAGACCCTTGAGTGGGACTCATTATAATGAGTTATCTGGACGACACATTCTTTCTTTCTTTTCACTCTGTCTTATTCCGCAAAGTTAATTCAATTTACCCTTCAAATGACACAGGAAACTGTGTGTGCGTGTATGTGTGTGTGTGTGTGTGTGTGTGTGTGTGTGTGTGTGCGCGTGTGTGTGTGTTAACAGTGCCGACAGAATCTGTCAGGAAAACTAATTTCTTTTAATATCCTGATTTTGAATAAATGGGGGGTGAAGGACTGTTGCAGAAATTAAGTAAGTATATTAATTAAAACTCATATTTCATTGACTCGACCATCACTAATGAATTTCATTAATGCTGTCAACAACTGAAGGAAGAATAATATGGAAAGTCTGACACAGTAGAATGTAATTAGCATATGGCCAAAGCTCAACATCAGTAACCGACCTCCAACTAAACGCATTTACTCAAGTGGCCTACTGCAGTGGTTTTCAAACTTTTTCACGTCCCAACAATGTTGTGTATAGTAATAATAATACATCAATCAATACTTTAAGTTTATTTAGCTGACAATACTTCTGCCCTTTTACTTAAATAGGATTTTAAACGCAGGACTTTTACTTGGAATGGAGTATTTTTGCATTGTTGTACTGGTGCTTTTATTTCAGTAAAAGACTGGAGTGCTTCTTCCATCACTGACTGTCAGTTTCCAAAATATTGTACAAAACCGTTCAACAATCCAGTGGTGGAAAGTAACTGAATGCATTTATTAAGTATCGTACTTAACTACAACTTTCAGGTACTTGTACGTTATTTGAGTATTTACATGCTACTTTCAGCTTCTACCTCACTACATAGTATAGGCAAATAAATACACACAGCGGTATTTACTGTTTTTTAAAGCAGCAACAAGGAACTTTCATTTTGTGTCAATTCTAGCAGTCCCCGTAATTGTGGTCAAAAGTGGTAGTGTTTCTACCACCTCGATTTATTGACCAAATCCAACCCGGCGGCAGGCAAGAATAAGTATCTGTAGTATCTGAAGTAAGTATCTGCTCACTGATGGTCTTGTTTGTGTGTGTAGGTCACATAGAGGCTTCAGTATTAAATTCAGACTGTTTCATAACCAGCTAAAAACTCCTTGTAGTGCATTTAAGTAAAAGATCTGAGTACCACCGCTGCAAAAATCATATAAGACTGTATTGTTTGTGTGTCCACATACTTTTGGCCTTGCTGTGTACTGTAATATTCCTGGCCCGGTATTTTTGAGTCCACAGTAGTCCTTCCTTATGATATGACATTGAAATTTCTCACAAACTGCAGGCATGCTTGCTGACTCAGGAAGATACAGTGATATAGAGAAGAGAAAGTTTTTAAAAAGAGCTCCGACACTCCAGCTAACATCTAAGGTGACCCCGAAGGTAGCAGGATTCACAATTCCGGGCCCACGCTGCCTCGCCTGAACAGCATGATGCAACTCGGGAGGTTTATCAGTGCCTTGAAAATAAAATTGACATGATAGAAGTGAGGGGAAAGCTGGACCTTGAGACTGCCTCAATATGAAAGGGTTGGATGAGGTCTCTGCCCAGAAATATGTGGGTAGAAGTAACATTATTTGGAGTTTCACTTCAAGTGTAGAAACACTTTCAAAACCGTGTTTACTCAGTTGATTTAGGGAATGATTTATTAGCTAAATAAAGAGTTTCTCTACCTACAGGGGCTCATTTGATCCTTTTAAAGAAATTAAACATAATTTGAAGATCTGTCACAGCATCTCTCCAGTATTTAGTCAAAAAGCGTCCATTGCTCACTTGAAACTGTGCAATTCTACATCTCAAGTGACATTAAGTTTGTCACAGTTAGACAGCAACTGACAGATTGGACTAAGAAAGAAACTAATTGTACCTCTGCAGCTGAACAGCACCAAAATGTTGGACAATTGAGTGCTCAGCAGAAATGACTCCCGGAGGATTAAAGTAATGCACTGTCACGAAGAAGCCTATAGAGAGCAGTGGAGCGCTTTGTTCTCACACATCTCACTACAAGTCTACCTCTGGGGGTGATGTGTGTGTGAGGAGAACGTTTGCTCATGTCCATCCAGCTTCTTCTGGGAGACAACCAGCAGCTTCACGTCAGGATGAAAACATGAAGCAGGCAGTCGTGATGGAGTGGTAACACGACACCATTAGGACTGACAAGAGAGAGAAAGAAAAAAAAAATGCATAATTGATTCTGCTATTATTACAGTTTTATGGTACATGAAATTGAATCAAATGATGCGTAAATGTGCTTGGAGGAACCAGCATGTTCCCACAGAGGGAACGTCGAGTTGGTTGGCACTAGTGAGGGATTGCGGCTAAAACTGTTCATCTGCGTCTCTTTGCACCGGGCGAGATGAGTAGAAGTGTACGTTTGGCAGCCGATGTGCATCCTGATATCATGGATGGTGTGGCACATTGTAAATGAGAGGAGAACAGCTTGAAATTGATGGCAGGCCGGAGGATAAAATAAGACAAGATATTTAACACTGCCTGCCTGACTGCAGTGTAGGAGGGAAGAAGAGAGAGAGAGAGAGAGAGAGAGAGAGAGAGAGAGAGAGAGAGAGAAAACACAGAGAGAGAGAAGAGAAAACAGCTAAAGGCCCGATACATCCCTCCAGCCCTCATTAGGAAAAGAGAGAGGCAGTAAGATTTTGTTGTAAATGGAGGGCTAAGCCTGAGAGCCAACTAGACTTTAAGGGCCAAACGCCTCTGGAGGTTAAACACACACACACACACACACACACACACACACACACACACACACACACACACACACACACACACACACATATTCTTTAAAGGAATACCTCAACATTTTGGAAAATACACTTATTAGCATGCTCAAGAGTTAAATTAGAAACCAAGGTGACAAATCCTCCTACCAGCACCTCAAAAGCTCACTATGAAAAAAGAAAAAGATTTGTTGAGGTTTTATGGGGGGTTAATTGCCAGTGAGTAAGTTAGCCTGGCATGTAAATCCCTGTAAAAACAACATGTCATTTTAACACTTATTAGTATTTGTATGGACAAACAAATAGGATGCTAATGTGAGCTTTAGCGGATGTGGATTGTTACCTTTGGATGGAGCCCAGCCGAGAAATATCCAGAGTACGCAGAAAGCAAGAGATCAGTGGCACACCACATGCAGACACTGTTTTTAGAAGCCTGTGGTCAGTCAGTTGTCAGCACGCCATCGGAATGCAAACATGAGGATTTGCAGGTGAAAAGAGGTCTATTAAAAGTGGACTTGATTTGTTGAAAACTATGTATTTTATACTATAGCCTTTAAGTCAATAGCCTTTCACACAACACAGTGCTATTGCTTGTATTTACAGGTGAGAGGAGATGTCTGCTTCTGCCCTCAACCCAGATTCGTCATTTCTTTAAGGTTCAGTCTAATTCAAGTCCCATAACCAAAAGGCAGCTTTGTTACAAAATAGCAATAGGCGAGATAAAAATGGTATGTTTTGATCCCATTTTTTTCATTTTGGTAAATCCTTTTAAAAAGGTTTTATACTTTGTGAAACTAAAAACCTTCAGATCTGCACAGAGCATTTTTCAAATAATATCAGATGTTACAGTGTGTCCATAATTAAGGTGTCAGGCCAAGAACCTTGTAGACTGCACCTTAGGTTGAACCAACTCACTCAGGGTCAAATTCTAAAAAGGTTTGACTCACTGAAAGCCTTTCAGTGCTAAGAGCAATCACGAATATAGAAAGCTGTGCAAGCGGAGCTGAGTTTCTGTGGAAATAAAAGTACAGAAGATGGCTGCAGCAGGCTCTACATGTATAGCATTTCAGGCTGTCATGACCCTTGTTACTCCAGCACCTTAGCGGAATGTGACTAAAGATTATGGTGCTTGGAAATGGCAGAGTGGCGCTGCTGCATGTTCACAAATTGAGATTATTACAGAACACCCTCAGTGCACTGAAATATAGATGAGAGAGGTGCATTTTGGCACTCAGAGCTGGGTCAAGCAGCACCAGTCAAGCAGTCCCTGTAATGCTCAAACATAATGACACACACAGAAGTAATTTCTTTGTTTGCGTAATGGTGGGAGCTGATTATCAAAAGCAAAGAGACCTATGTATTTCCAGGGCTGCAATTTGCATATATTATCAGTGACAAAACAAAGGAATAAACATTATAGTAGGAAAGAAAAAACACTCTCTCATGGTCAAACACGGAATGCAAAAGAAGCAGAAGAAATGAGATGAAAAAATTCTCTTGAAGCAAATGTATGGCGTATGGCAAATGGAGGCATGAACAAGGCTCGCTGCCCGTCACATCCACTTTAGCAAATCACTGTGACAGCAGATGCCAATAAAGAGGACGGAAATGTGGCGTTTGTGTGAAAAGATGAGACGGAGGAACAGAGGGAAGAGCTGAGGGAGAGGAAAAGACAATAACAGGAAGTGAAAGAGTGAGACACAGAGAGACAGATAAACAAATTTTTCCTGCCTGTAATTTTTGGCGAACTAGCACAACGGCTGGCTTTGTCAAAGGGGCATATTAGATGAATAATTCAAGACTGCTGGCAGACTTTGGAGGATGGAGTCAGTAGGTGACATGGGGGACACATTACAGGCTGGAGTGGATGTCAGTGATGCATTTGAGGGAATGTGTGTGTGTGTGTGTGTGTGTGTGTGTGTGTGTGTGTGTGTGTGTGTGTGTGTGTGTGTGTGTGCGTGCGCGTGAGACAATGGGAGAAACACATGAGACTTGTTTGGTGAGAATATGAGAAAAAGATACAGAGCAAAGGAGGGATAACGTGTTTGTGAGTGTTGGACGCAGGCACGGACAGAGAAATACCCACACTGCAGAGGGACTCACATGCAGAGTTTCATGCAGGAACCATTAGCATATCTCACTCAGACCCTCTCATGAGCGATCATTGTGAGAACTGCAACTGTTTTCACAGCATTTTCTCCCCAGCACACACCGCGACATCAAAGCTTTCAGTCGGATGTTGCGGACACACATTGCCTCTGTCAATGAACCAATAAATCCTAAATCCTGACAGATCCAAGGCCCGTTATCGACCGGCAGACCTCAAATCCACAATGCTGCTCTTCCTGGACCAGAGATAGAGAGGCGAGGAAGAACAGGAGAGTACCAAAGGAGAGAAGCAGAGATCAAGGCAGCTCAAAGGCTGATTTGATCTCTACGAGCGACGTCCTGGAGAGGCGAACCTCCAGTGTCTCTGTGGTGGGGAGGAGCGGGTGTGTGAGAAGTGTGGAGGTTGAGAGGATGCTTGTGATTAATGTTAAACCTTGGCTTATTCTTGCCTTAAAGCAGGGAACTGTATCCCCCTCCATCTCAGTTGGACAAGGAGACATCTTGTGTCCAGCAGGAAAACTTTAGAAATGAACAAAATTTTCATAATCACAGATTTGGGGATTTTTAATGAGGTAGAAAGATTTAAATGAGAATTTTAATGTGGATTTTAATGTGTCAATGTGTCATTTGTACTAGGTCTTAATAAGTCTGCAGGGGTTCTTTAACAGCCACTTCAAATCAGCTCATGTGTATGGCCGGTTTCTCTGCAAGCGCCCTGGGTAATTGTCTGACCAGATACTTTCTTGTCGCTCACAGCTGTTTTGACATCTGGTGACATTTAAAAGTTGAAGATCAAAATTTCTTTGATTGTTGTAGCTTTAGCCAGTAACAGAAGCTTGCTACCTCACTGGTTACAAAAAGAAAAAGTACATTTAAAACCATACAATTACACCACCTGCTGGCTTGAGTGACAGCAAACCATCCCATATGGGCTTGTAAGTAATTACATTCTTTAGGCTACAAAACAGAATAAGTTAAAAGCATAGCATCAAACATTTAATTCCCAGTCATTTCACAGGTCGGTACAACAGAGTGAAATCAAGTGTCAAAATGACAATTTTCTCTTCTTCCTGAGATCTAGTGGACAATTTTATTTAATTTAATTTACTGTTTAGTCTGAGTCTTTTTTTTATCTGCGGCGTTACAACAGATTCAATTAGGCATATGGTACACCACACAGGTGTTTTTCACTTTTCCCAATTAGACCTCTCATTAGGACTGTGTGGACACACACCTACAGATTGTGTTTGATCTCCCTGACCACTTTTGGTTCAATCACAACAGATATGTTTAAGGCAGACATATTGACAAGAAATAGAGTGAAAAGCGCAGGTGAAAACACACACACACACACACACACACACACACACACACACACACACACACACACACACACACACACACACCTGAATAGATCAGCATCATCAGTTATACAACAATAGCTTAATAGAGCTTTTTTGTGGGTGACATCTGGACTCATCAAACACAGGTGTAACTAATAACAGTAGTTAATATAGTGAATAGAAATGGATTGACTGCAGCCCTTTCACAGTATGTGTACAGTAGGAGTGCATTCCTCCAGTTTCTGGCCCTGGTACATGCTGGCTCACCGGTTTACTGGCAGACGTGAATAGAATGAAGCCATCATTAATGTTATTAGTGCTTTCCATGCTATGACATGTCAAAATGTCTGCCGTGAAAAAGGTCTAGGACAACGTACACTTATTAGTACACCGAGTCTGGTGGCTTCAGTTCCCAGAATAGCTGCACCTAATCAGCCTGAACAACTGTAAATCCCTGTGTGGGTGTGAAGTTCCCAGTTAATTTGATCTATCTATATATAAGGGAATCACCAGTGAGAGCCATCAGGAGTCAACTACAGGAACTGGCAAAGTGAATTATTAGTTTTATCTTTTATTCATGGCCATGTAATCACCTCGGATTACTAATTAACATTAATGTATAGGTCTGCAGTATATGGCTGATTTAAATTCAGGTCAGCTAGGCTAACTATAGCTAACGGAGAAACTGTCAGGTATGTAGCGTTTCATGTGATTATCAAGCGTTGTCAGAGTCCCAAAGGAGATGTGAGACCGGGTCAAAGTTCATGTGGGAAACATCTAAAGAATCAGTTGCTCTCATTTTGACCCATCTCAGCTCATGAGTACGAAATGTGGGGCCGCTGGGAGAGTAATGCAAGGTCTGGATGAAGCCTAACTTGTAGCGAAGGTTTAGCGAACACGTATGTGCAGCATAAACACTATTCAGACGCGCACACACACAGAAATACACACACCTCCTTATGAAAACCAGATAGCTGTCAAGCGTCTAATGCACTAAGTCAAAGGCAAAGGAGGATTTTAAACATTAGCATTCCTCCATAATTCCTCCTAATCCAAACACTAACATAACAGTAGGGAGTTCAATCTAATTGAGAAGGGGATGAAAGCCAAGGATATCCTGTGTGGGAGAAGATATCTGGATTAATTAGTATTGTTGTTGTAGTGTATGTTTGTGTTTAAGTGTGTGCCAAAATGTGCATGTGCATGGACGTGTGTTTGACAGTACATAAGAGGGTAATTTTTACTGTATTATATCCTATATCCTATAGCTGCCACCTCATCAGTGAATGTTCACTGTCATAAGAAGCATGTTTGATTGGATTTTCCTGTTTTAATCACTGTCTCTATTTTTGCTTGTGGTGGTGGGGCCTGGCTAATTACAAGAACGGATTAAATTTGAATGTCAACATGTTAAAAGCATGCAATCACGGCCATAAACACATAGAGTGGAATCTGGAGGCATCATTTTAAATGAATCAACCACATGAGTGTTTATGTGTCTACTTATCTGTCTTTGTGAGGACTTAATGTATGAGTACTTCCTTCCTTGTGAGGACCATGTTCATGTGAGTGCATGCAAACGTGCCTCTGCTTTTTGTGTGTGAAATGGGAGTAAAGGGGTAAACGCTTCCTAGTGCGACTGACTTAAAAACTTTTGAATTATTGTGCAAAAATAAAAGCACTTAAGCTGAAGCTAAACCTTCTCCTCAGATCTTCAGACAAAAAGGGACAGAAGCAGTTCTAGGAAAATAGAGCTCGAGAGAGTGCTTACTTTCTCACCTTCAAACACCTGGCATACACAGAAACCCAAATCCGAAAATTCTGAAAGGTGTTGAGTGAGATGTCGTTTGACCATTCAACAAGCACTTCAGCTGAAGCATGCTGAAACCTTTACTGTCCTCCCTTAGTAGCATAGTTGGAAGTAACTAATGAAAAAAAATGACATGACTTTGAAATGGGTCGGTCAACATTAGTAACCTAACCAAACCTCAACCACTGAGATTTCAGATCAGAAAACACTCATATGAGTATGAATAAATAGTTATCTAGCATCGACCTACTGTTCTATGAGTGAGAAGTGAAGTCGGGGTATATATTGAGGTATAGTTGGTGCCTTTACCAAATTAGAATTAGCTATAGTGAGACCTTTCAAACACCTCTGTACTGTTTAGAACTCAGATGAGAAAATAGGAAATTAAAATATCTTACTAAATAGCATCTAAAACCATTTTGAATTGAAGAGTGCACTATATTCTCATCAAAAAGTCAAAAGTAAGTGTAACATGTTTGTTATTCTGTAATACATTATTTAAATGCATGTAAGTGCATGTATACGCACACGTATGTATATGTACGTCCTGTTTATCCAGTGTTTTCTACCAGGTCCTGTTGAGTGAGGTCCCACTGCGCTATAGGGGATGAGTGCAGTTGTTCATATCTACATTACTCCTGAGCTTTCATCTTCTTCTTTTCATCCTTGCCTAAGAAACTAAAGCGTAATAATATTTGCAATGATTGTTGCCTTGCCTTGCATTGCATCGCCCTGGAGGTGCTTTCAGCGATGCGCAGCACGTTGGCACCCGTCAGTTTAGTGTGTTGTTAGCCCGCATCTTGGGTGCTAATGTTCCCCCACAGTTTATTGCTTGGTGAAATGGCTCCATTAGTGTCGAAACCCACAGTAATGGCATGCAGATGGGCCGTCATGCGCTAAAGCAAGCTAAGACCTGTGACAGGGAAAGTTGACTGACAGGCAGGAAGGAAAATGTCTACCTGCCTTTACACTGTGTGTATGTGTGTGTGTGTGTGTGTGTGTGTTGATGAATGTATGAAGAAAATATACCATATTTGCCAGCACTCTCTCTCTCTGTGTGTGTGTGTGTGTGTGTGTGTGTGTGTGTTGATGAATGTATGAAGAAAATATACCATATTTGCCAGCATCTCTGTGTGTGTGTGTGTGTGTGTGTGTGTGTGTGTGTGTGTGTGTGTGTGTGTGTTATCATAGTTGTGTGAGTGTGTACATATGTGAGTGCCTGTGTACAAGCATTGAAGAGAAAATAAGTGTGTGTTTGTGTGTGTGCAGTCTCCTCTCGGGGGATAGCAGGCGGGTTAGAGACGTGTTCACTTCTATTCAGCTGTTACACTCTGCTGCTCCTTGGGGGTCTTATAGAAGCGACGCAGCAGTGAGGGGAGAGTGTTGTGATGACAGTAGGAAATGGCCGCTACGCCACACTACAAATTGCTCTGCTGGCTAAAAGAAACTTTAAGTTGGTTAGCGTTGGCCCGCAGGAACTCTGAACTTTCAAACTCAGTGGGCATATTCCAGCTACCACATGATGGGAAATATACCTCACTCTGCCTCGGCAGCATGTTGATGGAAAACAGACCGAAACAAGGCAATAACAAGCTGTTTTTGGCTAATGATGCAACCCTTCTCCTGGTACTAAGGGACAAATATGCATATGAGAGAGAGGCATACACTGACAGGAGAATATTGTCCCATTGATGTTTTTTTTATTGTTTTCTTTTTCACTTACAAATAACACATATTGGTTCACACACTAATAAAAATGAGCCACAGCCCATGCTATAGGATCAGAGATAATTACTGTGCAGCCATCTTAAGCACATCAATACCAGAATTACTGTCTGCACACACTTGACTTCAAAGCAGGTTGATAGGCCAGCCTATTTATTCTTCTTTCTCAGCTTAAGTGTTAATTAAAAAAGGCATTCACTTTAAACAAATAGATACAAACACAGATCCTCATGGGATATATCTTGTTGTAACTGGAGAATGCTTTCTTTTCACTTATTCCTACTTGCAGTATTCAAGTTACTCCTAATTAGTAATTGTGGGTCACTTTAATTGTGTCTTCGATCCATATTTAGATCATCTCAGGGGTGGATCTAGAGGGTTAGGTTGCAGCTGCCAGCCCTACAAAATGCCTGGCCACCCCAGCTGCAACCCCAGTTTGGTGGCAATTGCTATATAATAAAATATAGGCAGCAGTGGATTTTCTATGAAACTAAAACACAGTTTTTAGCCAATGGTTTCAGTCCTCAGGCTTATAACAATGGGACATGAGCACTCGCAGTTATAAACCAGCGAAAATAACCTTCTAAAAGCTTCCTTTGTTTATCTTAATTTAAATATTTAATATGTGTGAAAGTACTGACATCTTGAACATGGCTCCCATAGCTCTTCAGTAGGTGGCCTTCCTAGCGACTGAGCTAACTTTAACATAACTGTGGTGTTGTGATCACAGGAATCGCAGGAGACCATGTCAAGTTTACACATCAGATGCACACAAATGACGCAAAACTGTTGTATACTGCCGCAACATTAGTTTTATAGAGCCAAAATATGTCTGGTCTATGATGCCAAACTTTGACTAAAAGCGGTGAATTTAAAAAATATATATATTTGAGTAGAGCCCTTAATATGCAGCAATTATAACAGATGTTTTTCAATTTAGTGATCCAACAGTTTGTACTAATGCAATGTAGGCACTCTATTGTCCTGGCCACTTCTTCACAAACACAGCTTTCCTTTGAACACACACACACACACACACACACACACACACACACACACACACACACACACACACACACACACACACACAGAGTGTTGTGTAGCTAGGTGGGCGCAGGTGCTCCTTGTTGTCCTGATGAACCACTCCTGTCTGTCTCCGCCTCGCAGCCACTACATTCACATCCTGTGTGCTGCTAAATAACAGCATTCGGCCATTTTTAGTCAGCAGGTGGCTGGTTGTTGGGGAGGTTGTGTTCTACGTCCAAACAAACTGTTGAAACAATCTTCCATCTTCACTTGGACAGAGTGGGAGTCCAGTTGGTGGTAGTGTGAAGAACAGTATTGTGGGTAAATGTCAGAGGGAGCCTTCTGTTCCATATCTGACTAAGTGAACAAAAAAAAAAAATCCTTGAGCATATCCACCACTTTGTCTGCTCTAACAACACACAGAGAAAACAAGACTCAAGAACAGTGTCTGCAATTTCTCCAGAGTAATGACTGAGGAGTGTCAGTCTGTCAATCACGTTATCTTATTAGTACTACGACACATACATGTCACTACTGTGCAACTATTCATATCTTTTTGTTATGTGAATGTGTTATGTTTTATGAACCAAACACATTTTTTGGCGTATTGCCCGGAGTTCAGGTTAGTTTACACTATATAGTATCTCTCTCTATTTTGTTGGCACACAGACACATGGAGAATATGTCTTACTGCTGACTGCTGCAGACATACAGTATGGCTCTCTTCCTGTTTCTACATACTGTATATTGTGTCATATGGGATGGATGTTAGAGATGGGAAAGATTCCCATGTTTGTGACTTGCAAGTGCTCACGTCACAGCTGTGCTTTCAGGCACATCCATGTTATTAAAGGTCCAGTGTGTTAGGGGGATCTATTGGCAGAAATAGAATATGTTTCTACAGTAGCCCAAAAGGGACAAACCAAACACTGGCTATGACTAGGGTCGTTTTGGGGACACTGTAATTTCTTCTTCGCACCTGGAAGAGTTGAACTTTGCAACTACACCACAAAATGCCACTATTCATAATTAGGTTTAATTTTTACCATGTTCACCAACTTAGTTTATCATATTAGCATGCTACCCTTTGCCAGTTACTACAGACAAGGTATAGTTCAGGCTGATGGGAGTTTTGTTCACAAACCTACATATTTAAATTTTGACCTTATGATGTCACTAGCATAAAGTGGATTAAACGTTTGACAAAAGGCTTTGTAGGATCAAAATTCTGTTTAATTTGCGTTGTGTCAGCAGGCTGTTTGATCAGTGGTCGGCCACAGGACAGCGCCTTCATATATGGAATATGTCAATGTTTTGCTCAAAGACTCCTTCTCTGGGATGTTTCAACTGTGACATTTCAGCGAAAAAACTTTTCTCTGGAATTCAAATGAGAAGAAAAGCTTTTAGTTTAAGCAGGAAGACAATTATAATTTTAATTTTCTCATCACACCCGGTCTCCACCTCTCAATTATTATCCAGTGAACTCACTAAGTTATGTGCACGTACTTTCCTGTCAACCATGATTGCCCTAGCCGAAGGATATTTTAACTCTCTTACATGTTTTGTGTCTTTTCTGTCATTGCTGCTTCACTCCTCCACCAACAATGTCTCCCACTGACGTTTAATGCTGTAATTGTTGGGTATGATGAAGATAGAGGAAAATCTAGTTGGGAAAAATCTTCTTTTTTGTGAATTTGTCAACATATAACTATAATACCAGATTTGTTTAGCATGTTTTAAGATGTTTTGATCCTGCATTTACCAGACATCACTTGTATAGACAAATCTTATAATAGACAGTGACAAAACATGCATATTTATGCAGAAATATGAAGGATTACTTATGACCTTAATGCAACAGTTGGGATACATCTGTGACCAGTCAAAGTACGCGGCTGAAACCAACACGCTGCATTAAATAAAGTGAATCATGCACATTTTTGACCCCACTGAATGCTAGAATCATCAAAACATGCTCCAGCTTGGCAAGCGAGTGAGGAGTGCCGATCCCCGCCAGCTCTCCCAGTCTGTCTCGCTGGCTGCGGGCCCAGAGGGCAGGGCACAGGGATGGATGGGCCTGTCGCTGGCTCTCTGCTGCCCAGATGGCTCGCTCTGTCAGCGGGCTCACCACCAGGAGGGGTGGTGCCCTGACGTCAGGCCATGATTGGATACGCCAACTTTCATTTGCTTCCCCCCAACACCTGTGGACTGCGTGGAGAAATGAGAGGGAGGTGGTACTGGAGCCGGGCCGAGTGTGTGTGTATGCTCTTGGCTATCCTTTCAAGAGCCAATTTAAGTTGAACGCTTGCTGGGTGAGGCTATTCATTGAATATTGATGGTTATTTTGCCTGATTTTAACCTCATTAAGGTGACAGAGTATGATAAGGACTGTCGAAGGATCGTTTTTAACCTTGCGACCAGAAGCTGACGAAACAGTGCTCACTGCGCCATTTAGTAGCTATTCAGGAGCTTTTGATCGTATCACAAAATTTAATTGTAGATACTCAAATTCCCTTTTCTCTCAGCAGTTTAAAACATGTAATGCCTGTAATAACACGGGCAGCTTGTGACAAACCCATGGAGAATAATCACCCGACTCAGTTCACCTCAGCTCTGGTTCATTTGGTTCATTTCCAGACACATCAGGATGTGCGATTGAAGTGAAAAAGCCCTACAACTGACTATAACCTATGTTTGAATATTGGCCTTACCTTTGTTATGTTTCCCTAAGCACGGCTCCACATGAAGGCTAATGTTGCTTTGTATGTGCTGGATGTCAGCTACATTACAGCTTGTTTCCACTTCCCTAAAGGAGCAAAACGATTCAGCTCCACTAATGATCCTTCTTAAGGGATTGTTTTGTTAATTACTGTTTCCATGGTCAAGAATGAACTTTCAGTTTAAGCTTAAAGCAAAACTGGACAAGAAGTCCCCAAACTGCTCCATGACAACAGGGAAAACTACTGAGGAAACTCATGCGATATGATCAAAAGCTCCAGAACGGCTGATAAAAGGACCTTGGATTAAGTGTAGAATATTTTAGGGTACCTTAAGGGTTTAATTTTCTAAAGTTTAACATTAGGATTTAAGTAGTCCTTAAGCTTTTCATACAATTTTTTTGTCTTCAACAGTGTAAGTTCAGCTAATAATATTTTTCTTTTTTTTGTGTCCTTTATTTCACAACTGTTGAATATTTGTGCAATGGATTTTTGGATCATTTGTCTCAATACACAAAGGTAAATAATTTTTATGAAAGGTGTAGCCCACTGACTTAAAATGTTGCGTGAGTTTGTCTTAGTTTAATAACTGAACACAATGTGACCCTGTGACTGAATACACTGCTGAATTAATTGGTTTCATTCAGAATTACAGCTTAAAACATAACCCTGTCAACAACAAGAAGTCCCTTCCTGGGAGAGCAGCCGTGACCGGAGCTTCAAGTAAGACCTTCTTCTTAAGCTGATAATCAGAATCAGAATTATCAGGAATTATACCATAGCTACACAAATCCATTTTGAAAGTAACTCTCAGTTTGGGTATAATTTTGATAAAGCTGTCAGTGGTGTCATTGTTTACCGCACAAATCCCTCATTTACTAGGGATGTCAATCCCCACCACTGAGGCCGATTCGATACACATCTCGATACGTTGTCAGCAATATGATACATTAACGATACAGTGGAGCCCCCTGCCGATACGATTTACCTCTGTTCACGATGCGATGCGATTCATTAATGATTTGACAACGATTTGACTTTATACAATGCGATTCGGTTCGATACGATTCATGATGCGATTCAAACCGATTCAACACAATACAAAGAATTTACAAGCCCACATCTGGTTTCTAATGTATTTGATACTTGATTGTTTTCTATAAAGCAAACCAATAAATCCAACTTAAAAAGAAGCTGCAATTCAATATGGTACAGACAGAGGATTGTTTTATTCCTAATAAACACTAAATCATAAACAAAAAATATTTTTTTCATTACATGTGTTTTTAATCTCATTCTCTACTCATATAACACTAAATGTATTGTAATCGGGCAATTTCTTTTTGGCCTCTTAATAAAAAAAACTAAACAAACAGTCCTTTTCTCAGGTCCTTTTACTAATAGTGTTCTCTGTCTGTAATTTCACAATGTTTTACAAAACACTTATAAAACTTCCCAACATCAACAATGTGCATTGTGCAAATAACTTCATCATAGTGCAATGCCCATACTACTGCCTGCCAGACTGATGTGCTTGAGCTGACACTCTTCTAGCTGGCTAACTGAGGAGTGAGAGCAGAAATCACTGAGATTTATACAACAATATAACAGTTAAACAAAAATAAACAATTGCAACTGCTTACAAATGTAAGTGTAAAAAATTAAACTATTGACTGACAGCCACAGCAACTGTAAACATCACTCACACTGAGGTATATCAACTAGAGGTCTTACTTTTCAAAGTGCAAAGTCCACACTACTCCTGCACTGTTGTGTGTCTTCCAAGGTACACTTAATATCTCCTCTTCACCTGTTTACTAACTAACTGCGTCTGCGGCGCCGCGCAAAAAGATAGTGATGGTGCGTTCAAGGCGCCTCGAAAACACTGGTGCAGAGGAGATAAACTATGTAATAATCGATGTAACCATGGGTTTTACCGATGCAGACACAAAGAAAGATACATTGCGCATTTAGCCGGCAGTTGTATCCGATGCACACTGAAGCTACCGGTGCACTCGCATCGCAAACGTCTGTCTCGGACCACCAATTAAAATCGGTGAATCTCTCCATCCCTATCATTTACTGCAAGTCCTTCTAGACGTCAGGTCTTTGGCAGGAAAATATGTTTTAACTAATTATTTAATAATAATAATAAACCTTAACTGAAACTAACCAAGACGACAGTGCAGCAGTTCTTACTGACTCTACATCAACTTCAGTTTCACATATAAAACCTATAAAAAATCTTGTTTAATAATTCTTTCCAATGCAAGCAGAAGTCTTATTCTCTGGATTCCTCTTGTAGAGCTGTATTTTAAGCCATTACTATGTAAACTTTACTGATGACACTGAAGTGCTGTCAATCCTCTGCATTGACTCTGACAGTGTATTGTTGGTGATTTCAACATTCATGTTGTCCACCCCCAGGACAGCAGCACTAAAGAACTTAAGTGTTGTATTCTGGATGACTATAGACTGACTCTTAACATTCCTGCTGTCGTGGTGACTGATGTTGTTCCATCTGATCATCAAAAGAAAAAATCCTCTGGGCAACTTGAATATCTGTAATAAATTTCATGGCCATCCATCTAGTCTGCACACTAGATAATGCTCACACACACCCTTGTTGGGCAAGTTACTAAAAAAAATTGAATTTATTACTGTTACGTGTCATTGTACTTTTTCTATCCTTTTCCCTATGTGTCTGTTATGTCTCTGTGTTTGAGGTGCAGTCCTGAGTGATGATTAAGGGGAACCTGCATGAAGCTGTGGGCGTGGCCTATAAAAGCGGATCCATTCTCCGCCCTCTCTCTCTCTCAACTCCCTGGCACAAGATCACAGCCTTTGTTTGTGTTGCTCTTCCTTTGTCTTTTTGTTAATAAATGTATTCCTTTGCATCATACCAATATCGTGTCTCTTAAATGTGTTGTAGCTTTGAGCCGGTCGTAACATAATGGGGGCTCGTCTAAAGTTTAGTTTGGAGTAGTTGAGTTTGTTTTTTTGTTCCCCTAGACCCATGTTTTCCATTTTTGTTTGTCAGTTAGGAGGTCCATGCTTGTGTTGCCACATGAGGTAGGGGTTTTCTGAGAGCTTGCCTGGTTAAAGTCAGCTGGCGGGTGTTGGTGTGACCAGCACCACTTTATTGTTTTGGAGCGGTAACCCTGGGGTGGCCCCCGGTGTGTCCAGGAAAGCCGACGAAGACTAGTTGAGTCCTAGTAAGTTAGAGTTAACAGTCTTAGATAGAGAAGGAACCAGGTAAGCTCTAGAGTAGGTTAGTTAAGAACGCTAACTTCTATGCTAGAGATAGCATGTGGTGACATGTGCTGGCCTTTGTTTTTCACACACACTGTGTAGGGTGAGTGTGAGGAGTTAGAGCAATTTTGTTTCTTTTTGTGTGGCAGATTTTGTCAAATGCTAGGCTGTTGTGGTGGTCTTGTCCTGTGACCCTAATGCTCATGCATGTATGTGTGGGTTTTGTTTGTTTAGTCACATGTTTTTTTTTGCAGGATTTACACTTGTGATCCACTTTCTTCTCAGTAGAGAAGAGCAGTTGATTTTGGTGCATGAGTGGTGTTGTTGTATGTATCACTCATGTAAGAGTGGCAGTAGTAATACTATTTCTATACTGTGTGGCAAGAAATAATTGTGGAATAACTGTTAGGGTTCAGCCTAGTGTGTGCTTTGTAAGTTCTGAGCGCTTACTTCTGGCTTTGTGTAGTCCGACGGTGACATTAGCTGCGCTTTGTGTTATATTACGCTTTGGTTCTGTGTGGTAGGGTTATTTTTTTTGTTGCACTGGGTTGGGCCTCTCAGTGGTACTTTATCTTTGCGTAAAGTTATTGTGGCAATTTCATTATGGAGTTCGACCTAGAAAGATTTAGAGAAGTTCCTACAACAGAGCAGCTTTCTCATTGCAACAAGGCACCGCTCATGTCCATTGCGGAGCATTACAGCATTGAAACTGCATCAACTTCTCTTAAGTCACCCTGTTAAGGTGTCTGCTAGTAAGACGGAGGCTGCGCAGTTGCAAACTCGGGATGTTCAATCTGTACGTTTGCAAGAGTTGGAGTTGGAGTTTAAAATCAAACAGCTAGAAATTGATTGATAATTATTACTCTTTAAAACATTTTATTACTTTAGTTATTACTCCATGCCAACAGTAATTACTTACACTAGAGTTCTGCTATTACCCACAAAATTAATAATTTTGTCTTTTTCTTCCCAAATTTGAGACTTACGATGATTAAAGTCAACTTTAAATCAAAGTAATGGAATATTTCCAGCTGCTGAATATGAATGCCCTCTCTTGGCATAATTTAAATTCTAAAATTACAAATGGATTGATGTCATTGACACCACTAAGGTAAAGGAAGTCTCCGGTAAAAAAAAGGCACCGTAGAGAAATGCCAGACTGGTAGAAAATTAATAAAAGAGCGTGTCGCAAAGACGCAGGTGGGTGAAAAAGAAATCCAGGTTCATTATATGAAGAGAGACATCTATAAAGAGAGACTTCGCATTTTTAATTAGAAAGTAGAAATGCAAGGTAGGTCTTCTGTGACATTATTGCTTTTCCTTTACCTTATTTTCTACTGTTGACCTGCTGACAAACCTGAAGTCATGCAATGAATTTTCCTCATTCTTTACTGATAAAACTCATTAGACAGACAAGTTTTTCAGTTCCTCCATATCCGGTATAGATTCTGTATTGCCTTTGCCCACTTATAACTAATGCAATTAGCATGACACAATTTGGTCCTATCAACTACAAAGCCTGGGTAAAAATTGCTTTGATATTCTCCCTGCAGGCATCTTCAAAAATGTTTTTAACTGCACGGCATCAGATCTTCGGCAAAGTCAACACTTTCCTCCTCAAGATTTCCCACAGGCCCTAAAAAAACACAGCTATTAAGTCACTTTTAAAAAGTATAATGTAGTCAACTCTTGAATTAACAATTACAGGCCCCTATTAAACATCCCATTTTCTATGTAAAATCATTGCACACCTTCCGTTGAACAAAGAAAGCGGTTTCGATGTTTTCCCATCAGGATTTTGACCACAGCCCTGAGACTGCTCTTGTTAATTTATTGGATGACATCCACTTGAACTAATTTAACAATTTTGTTTTGGGGCCCAAAGAAAAATAGTTAGTTGAATTTCAAGAGCTATATTAAGATAATTATTAAATCAGCCTACTATTATGTTATGACTACATCAAGAATTAAAGGACTTATGTCTCAGCAGGAGGCTCGACCACTGTAATGCTGTCTTTACAGGTCTCAGGTCTTGAAGATCTAAAACTCAATTTATGACAGCTTTTGGCAGACAGCCACAACACTGATGCATGTGCAAAGCGAAATTTTGTCATTGAAAGGCATTTGTAATAATGTGAGTGCACTTATAAACAACAAAATAGGTCTAGTGTTTGTAGACATCTTAATGCAGAAATGTTACATATTATAGCTTTAAAACCTATTTAAATGTCTTTTTGGACAGTCTTTTTATATTGCCTTGTGTTTCTTTTCTTAATGCCCTTTCTGTCTTATGTAAAGCACTTTGAATTGCCTTGTTGTTGAAAGGTGCTATACAAATAAATTTGTATTGCCCAGACTCCAGCATGAAATAATGTGAGTCAACCAAACAAAAGTGGATTTTAGTCCTCAGGCATTATACAGTACTGCAGAAGATTTGTGTTGTGAAATTACTTTCTCTATTCCAGCAGTAGGAATGGGAGACTAACTCGTGGAGCATGTAATTTAACTGCCTCAGCTGTCATTACTTTGAGTTTGAAAACTTTGATGAACCTTGGATGAAAAGTGAAGTACTTCATAGAGGTCTTTGCTTTTTAAACTGGCTGCTTCACCTACAGTATGTCTTATACGTTTCTTCAGATGCTCACTCACGGCTAACAACATGGAGCCAAAAATATCTGACTTGCCAAACTGGGTCTTGCCACCATGTTATGATAACTCCTTGGATTCCATTAGGAACCAAAACACTCAGGCCAACATAAAATAAGCTCCTTTTTGTGTCTCTGGTGATTTACTAGCCTCACATCTAAAATGTTAACATCTCCCTCATGCCATCAGGCCTCTCATGTACGCTCAAAAGCAGGTGACCTGAGTCCCCCACATGTACTTGAAGTGCGCACTTGTATGAGAAAAACACTGAGGAAAAACATCAGTATTGTGGATTTTACACCCTGGCAGCTGATGAAAGTATTGCAGAGTGTCTTTTATGTGTGTGTAGTGTGTTTTCCACTTATGTATGTGTGTATATATTTGTACATGTGTGCGCACTGGGGAGCACTGCGACAGCGCTTTGGATCAATAAACAGGAACTAGCTTTCATCTGTCGCAGTAGAAAAGATCTCCTACAGGAACGGAGCAGAGAGCAAAGGCCACGTCACTGACCTCCAGTCTGTCCATGGAGCTGCCATCTTAGGAGGACATTTTTTGCAGTATCAACCATTTGCTTGCAATTCCTAAAATGAGCCTTCATGTTCTTTCAAAGAAATGGCAGGGATGACGATTTTTTTTACAAATCATGACAATTTTGCAGCAGTAAAGTAAGGGACTAGACCTCAATTTTAGAGCAGAACAGCTCTAAATGTGTATGCGCCCTGGTGTGTGTGTGTGTGTGTGTGTGTGTGTGTGTGTTTGTGAACGAATTACTATCCTGTAAGCAGTCGGCCCCACATTCAATCTCTGCTGTTGGGTCCAATAACAGCCATTTGTTTGACTGTAGAGTCCTCGAGCAAGCAATCCCCACCTGCTCACCCCCCTCCGGCTGCGCTGGAGTCAGCTAATCTCTAATTTAACACAGAGAGAGTGGAAAAATATGAATACAATATGTGATGTGTGAGCTGGATCTACTCGAAGATGAGCGTGTTGATGTTTTTATGTCAAAATGCCACGTCTTCATCAGCAGTCTCGTGGTTTGGCGTGTTTTGCATTGTCGTTTGTTCTGAAAAGTTGATGATACATCTCATCCAGATTTGTGTCTGTATTGACCGACAAAAGTTTAGACAGACTAAACTTGATGGATACATGTCAGAATCATCATCATCCGTTTAGTGAACAGAATCGAGGAGGCGTATTTGGGAGCCAGACATGTTTCTGCTTTCTGAAGAGGCTACACACAAACTGTGTCACATGAATACTAAAACAAACTCAGACAGAAAGCCACACTCCTGTTTTTCCGAATTTGATCAGCGTACATCCCAAGAAAATGGATTGATTGGGATTCATCCTGAGGGGTGTTTCATTTAAAGATGGCACAGAAAAGTAGGGCTCATTTTTAGAGATGTTCTGATACGAGTTTTCACCTTCTCTTTTCAAACTCTCGATTTGGATAAGGAAAAACACAGAAACATTGTAACACATTACATGGCAAAAAAGGGAAGAAACCTCAGGAAGAGCAACAGAGGAGGGATCCCTCTCCCAGGATAGACATGCAATAGATACTGTGTACAGATTAGACCTCCAGAAAACAACAGTATCAGGAAGACAAGAAACAAACACAGAGGGAGAGAGACAAGAAGACAGACTGAATCTCCTGGAGGACCAAGATCCAAATGGGAGAGAAAATGAGGATAGGGTAGGGGAAGTTCGGCCCCAGCAGTGACCAGCTCTTACATTCCAGTGGTTCAGACTTGTTGTGTTAGTAGGCAACGCTTGTGCAGTACTGAAAAAGTAAGTGTGGTTATAGCCTATTATGTCTTTCATAAATTAAATATAAGTATCCAGGAATCTATAATTTCTCACAAAAAAGAAAGAAAAAAACCTCTGCGCGAACTGGGTGTGAATAGAAATGGTCGGATGTGATGAATGGGATTTAAAGAGACAGCAAATGGTAAAAATGTTGTTTACCATGAGGCTACAGCAATGTGTCAAAGTGTGACTTCCCGGTTAAATAAAAAGGACGCTCCTTTTATTTCCAGAACTGAGACTCATGGTCTTTCCATTCATCAAGTTTTCTTCAGTATCAAAGTAAACCAGTGATAGCTGTCTGTACATTCATGGGTACCACTAAAAAGCTTGGTATATGATATACTTTTTAATGGTGCCAATTTGCCAATAATGTTACAAATACAGACAAAAAAAAATAGGGATGAAGTTGTACAAATAACTCACTGAATCTATGGCAACACTATTGTTCCCGTTGATCTACTAAAGCATTATGGGAACTGTACGTTTTAGGGTGCATCCACAGTATCAGATTTTCACTTTCACTTTAGACTGAAAAAGATTTTAGCTTATGATTTTACACATGCAATAAGTGCAAAAATGTGATAACTAAGTAAAGCACCTGAAAACCAGCTCAAACCTGATTTACAGTGAGTCTAGGAAAACAAGTACTCTTTCTTTTGTCAAACACCTCTCAATATGAAGCATGACAGGGCAACAGGTCGATAAACATAAGCATTTTAAATGCAGTTAAATGTAACTTTATGGGTGCTGGGGTGACAGTTCAAAAAGGCTTCCAGACAATGTGAGTTAAATTTAAATCAAGTGCATAAAAATTAGTTTGCCAGCTTTCTAAGTCGTAAGAATGACTAACACAACATAATAAACACAATAACACCCTGCAATCATTAGATAAAAATCAACATTTATTATAAAAAATAACTGTCAGACATATTGTTTGGTATGGTCATTCACTAGAATTCAACACAGGAACAAGTCAAAGCGTGTGATGTTCCCCAATTCATAGAGCAAATGTGCTCTAAATCAAATTCACACACACACACACACAAAAAGATAAAGAACAATGTGATTGAGCTCAGCTACCATGAGGATATAAAAATAGATAAGGACATAAGGTTCCTTCTCAAACAGGAAATGAAGGAGATGGACTGAGTCGTCTTTCACACATTACGCTCATTATCCATTCCTCTCAGACACCCCCTCCTCCCTCCATCACATGCTGACTTTTTGGAAAAGAGACAGGATCCGTCGGTGTGAAATGAGGTCAGCGATTGCGTCGCTGATGGAAAATCACCTACAGTACCCACCAGACCACGGACGGACACACACACAGACAGGGAGTACATGCACTTTCTCTCTAACACTCAGACACACAGATGTGTTGCTAGAGGGTTGCCATGACAACTCTCTTAAATTCCCAGTCGGTCAGGGCGAGTGTGAGAGTCTGAGTGTGTGAGTGTGTGTGTGTGTGTGTGTGTGTGTGTGTGTGTGTGTGGAAAGTGTAATCGAGTAGAGTCATTTAGGGCTCACAGAGAAAGTCATTTTGTTGCAGTAATGTCCATTTTAAAGACAATTTCAGGACTGTGAGCTCCCAAATAAGCCTGCAGCTAGTAGGCTGTGACACTGTGAGGTTATTTCAGCTATGACTAAACAGTCAGGAAATACTGTGCTCCTCCCATTAATCACCAACACTTTATTCATTTTATGCACTGAGCACTTCTGTGTGAGTTCACAGCAAGGATCCCAAGCAGATTAAACCGATTAGGTGTGATTTAAATGTGAAGTGTTGCATCATAAATTTTGATTTAAACTGATCCAATGATGAAATATTCTCATCACAAAAACATTACCGTGAGGGAAACCCAGTCAGTTTGATCTACGCTTTCATAAACAAGTAACTAGAAGAAACCAAATGGATATTGCAACATGCACCCCTTAGTAATTTATCTGTATTGGAGTAATGTAGGAGTAATAGATTTGGGCACAAATAAGCTCTGCAATACTAAGCTCTGCAATACTAATTACCTCTTTATATAATAGTTTTCCTTGTTAGTGGCGGGGTCCGACATTCATGCGCTGGCTTCGAATTCCCTCCACACGCACAGGAGATTCACATGAAATCATGTATGTAATTAAGCGTCACTGTTTACTCTCCTTGCTCTGTATCAAAGCTGCTAATGCGAACCAAACATTTCCTACTGCTGCCGCGTTACGTTAAAAGTGTATAACTGGCTTTTATTGGTAAGTAGTTACAGGAAAGGCAGTGGAAATTACCATGGAGGTTAGTGCCGACACTCTTCATCAAAAATGCTACAAAACAAGACAACAATCATTTACAATTACAGTGAATCAGTTTTAGTTCTTAAGGATTCTAACTTTAAAATCAGTTTGTCAAAAACAAGATTGTCTTTTGCTATAATTAATATGGATTAAGTATAATCTCTCAACATATATTCAAACACATATGTAAAACAGTATACTAGCTAGGCAGTAAAAAACGCTTCTCAGAACAGTCATCTTTTGCCTGTAGGGGCAGTGTAAAGGGCTATAAACAGACAACTCAAAGTCTGATCAGAGGTCAGCAGTTAGCTCCACATCTTCCAGGGGACAACAATGTACCACGTTGAACATAAAACAAAAACACACACAATATAGTGATTTGAATAGCTTGCATAGGATGGCCAACAAGTCATTAGACTGCAACAACAGCGAACTAGAAATAGCTATTTAGCAACACTAAAGGAGGATTCCACCCTTTTATCCTCACACACTGTTAGATAGCATAAACCTGTGTCTTTTTGTGCAGTCCTGTAGTCATTTTAGGATAAAGAACTGGACCTTAGTGGTTTCCTACATTTCCCATGATGCTTTTCAACAGCCTAAAGAACATTCCTTGTGAAATTATCACACAAGCCCTGTACCTATCAAGAACACGCTTACCTACAGAAACAGGAAGAAAACTGTAGCACCAAGCTACTAAATGCACAGTGAAACCACATCAATTATTTTGAGCTACTTTGAATGAGGTTTCAGTGTTTGAGGTGGAATCTTCCTTTACCATTACAGTTTGTATACATTTAAAGTTACACCGACAACATTTGCCTTTACCATAGCGTAACTCTTAACATTTACACTGGACAGACAGACCGAGTGTCAGCCTCCTTCTGATACAGGAGGACTGTGCAGTAAAGGTTGTGCTTCCCCACAAAAGAACCACTAGTTTTAGAACACACTGAACGATGTTTGTGCGCCCCTTTTAGGGCAGAGATGCTCCTAGGAAAACATTCAGAAGAGAGAGAAAATAAACTCAATTCAATTTTATCATAAGTAGCCCCTGATCCGATCCAAGTCCATTTAATATTGAGTATCTGTACCGATCCGATACATGCCCATTGCACACTTTGAGTACATTAAAATGATTCAAATCAATCCGATATAGCTCTGCATTGCATTAGCAAAAAAAATGCCTGCATCGAAGCTTAATGTTTTTTTTTATACAATGAAGTATAAAATAACAAACCCTCTGTAATCTTCTTGTTCTTGTCGCTGTCTGGAGGGAGTTTCTCTCTCCAGTGTTTGGTGCTTCAGTGCAGCTTTTACCTGAGTTACCTGAATGAACTGCATTTTGCTGAGGGTTTATTTCCGTCGTCTCTACACCTTTTACCCGGATTACATTCATAAGTTACTCTTATTGGTTTTTTGTTCGCAGGACTTCTGTTGCACCTGCAGTGGCGTGTTGAGTGTGCTTGTGTCGGATATCTACCGCTCTCTCACACAGAGCAGGGGAAGAGAAACAGCAACAAAGAGCTGAAGATACCAATCAGTTAAGAAATGCCTTGATCGGCGCCGATACCAATCGTTGAGATCGGATCAGGACATTCCTAATAATAATATTCTGTACACTTTATAATGTGTGGTTGGCAGGTAAATGCATCTTTGTTGGTTTAAGAAGTTGTGTCTAAGAATAGGGGCTCAAAACTGTATAAATAAAAAAATACATTTCCCTGATTTTCCCTCCATTGGCCCTCAGGCCTGCAGGAGCTTCCTGAGTTCCTCGTCCATGCCTCGCGCTCTCAGCTGCTCCAGGCTGTAGTAGCGATGGATGACATCGTCGGCAGTCACTACCACCACCCTCACGCCGTGGGTGTCCTCGCCGAGTTGGCAACCGATGGCCGAGCTCACCACCATGTCCAGGCCGCCGTGGCAACCGCCGGCGTTTCGGTGATAATGGCCGGAAAAGACCGCTTTCACCCCTGTGGGGATGAGAGAGGTGTTAGAGTGCTGAATTTGGTCCGTCACTAAAGAAACTACAGAAATCCAAGCATTGTGTTTTTTGTGGCCTGCTGGCATCACTGATCTAAACTGGGATGTTACTATGAATAGGCATCATCCTCTTTAGAGTGTCATCTAATTCACATCACGTCTGACCCTTCTGTCCCTCATGTATCCCAAATAAAGGTGCAGTGCTTACAATTATTAACACATCATAGCACAAAAAGACTGAAATATGTCAACAGTCAGTATCAGCTTCACATAACTTACTTTTCAGCCCCTATAGTGTGTTTTTAAACAAGAACCTGCTGCTCAGTTTCTTGGTTTCTGAATATATTTACTTATACAGTAGCTCACTTAGCATACACGTATGTCAGCAGTGTACTCTTATAATGTAAAATTGATTAATTCCCTATATATTACCATCTATCGGAACTGGTAAAAGAGAAAGGAAAGGAAAGATAAAGCAGGGAAGTGAAAGAAAGAAAGAAAGAAAGAAAGAAAGAGAACATACTCAGGAGCTTTCCACTTGTAGCATATTTTGTAAACCTGGGGAACTTTCATTAAGGGAGCCACGATTTTCAATTTATTTTCAATTACAAACGACATCATTAATAGAACGGTGAGGGTGAAGCTCGGCCCTACGGCAGTGATGCTGTGTCACTACAGTTGAAATGACTGCACACTTAAAATGGCACGCCAGAGCAGGCATCACTTTGAATGAGAGCTGCAAAATGAGGTGGTTTTGCTGTGTGAGGGTAGTATTTGTCTGACTGATGTGTGAATTTATTTATTTAGTTTTGCAAGAACCAATTTGAATTTCTGTTAAGTTGCTGTCATTTTGGTGCCAATTTTCCATTCAACAAGGGGTTGACCTAAGGTTAGGATTTGGATTAAAGAAAAAGATTTGATTTGTGGGCTTTGTTGGGGTAAGGTGATGGTGGTCAGGTGTTTTATACTCCAAGATTCAAGAGTGATACATGTGTGTTTCCTAATGTCTACCTGTGTGGTGCATGTTCAAATATGTAGGTGAGGAGATTTAATTTTAAAACGAGTTTATTGCAGGCTGTTGGCAGAGAAAATAAGCTGCTCTATTTTCTAACAGCGTTTCGTTTCCATGGAGGGAAGTCTCGCTGCTTGCTGCCTCGTCTCCAGAGAGACACCCAGCCGGAAAAAAAATAATAATGAAAACTGGCAACAAATGAGGATAAATCGCAGGATGTGCATGAGAAAGACACCGGTCTGTCCCAGAAATCTGCACAACAAAGACAAGGAGGAGCCGTCTGAAAAACCTCTTATGTATCCACTGCTGATACTACTTCGATGTTAGCACCGTGAAATTGCCCTGAATCATCAAGTCCGCCACTCCGCATAATGGAACAGCAGCAGCATACAAATGTGACCTAAATTTATATTAATATTGAGAGTTATGTGAGGACAGCGGTTGCACATGCTGGACCATTTAATAATTAATCTGCCATAGATGGAAATTGATGATTTAGGCCTGTATGTGTGTATGCTTGGGCTAAATTCATATACAATCAAAACCTGCAGCAGCACTAGGTGAAGACCACCCTTCAGTGACTTGTGAGTGGGCTGCAGCTATATCATTATGGGCCACACATTTCAATCTGTATATATGTGTGTGTGGCCAGGAATAATAGCCTCGCATATAACCTTGCCACTGCTGGTAACCTGGCCAGGGGTCAACACTGTCTAGTCGCGAATGTGTACACAGTGTCTGAAATTAACTTTTTGACTCACCGGCAAAGGTTGGTAGATGAAAAAAATACACCGTCCAAGCATATCTTTTAAAAATGAATAGCCTTTTGTGTCAGATATATATTAGTTTCAGTACATTTCATTGCGATAATACAGTCAACTAGGAGCGCCTTATGACAGCCAGTTTCATGGCACTGTTAAGATGTGCAAGTGAGTGACACCAAAATGTGGACTCCCAGCATAGTTTTTTTTTATTATTATTTTGGTACAAACATTTACCCGGCAGTGTAACAGGGAGATTTACTCGCCAAACGGAGGGTGTTAATTTTGGATCCTGTTTGCACATGTGTTTTTGTGTCCGTGTGTCCTTGATATTGTTTCTAGATGAGGGCCAAAAGGTCAGAATTGCCCTCCATGCCTCTAGGCCAAAGCCTGTGCTCATTATTCTCTATGCCCGTGTGTATTGGCGCGTGTGTGTGTGTGTGTGTTTTCTGTGGTGTACTCCTTCTATGCTGACAGACACAAGTGTTCTTATCCGTCCTTCGAGGAATCACACAGCTCGCCTAGAATTATTCAGACCCCTCGAATGAAAACAAAGCGAAGCAGCAACAAAAGTGTGAAGCAGGGAAAATGTCTGATGTGATCACCTGATGACTCAGTTAGCAACGCCGATTGTGAAAATGTTAGATTTGTTACAGTATCCACATGAGGGCTGCGAATTCTTTGTCACCTCAGAGAGATGAGGTTGTGGGAGGAAGACGCTAAGACAGCAATAGTAATAAAGTGATAGACAGGAATTAATCCCGTAATAATAATGACAAAAAAACCTTTTTGAAGTTGAAATGTTTTTTCTGAACTTCCTCTAAAACTCCCAAAGATGCCATGATTAATCATGCCGCAATATAAAAATGTGTGGGAGTGTGTAAGTATGCATATGTATACATGTGTCAGTGTGTCTGGGTTCTGTAGCTATGTCTCTGATGAATATCCCACACACTGAGCTTCCCCCATATGTATGTGACATATTTGTGATGCACTCATGTAGAGGAGTTGTGCTGTATGTTTGTTGGTCAGAGCTTTAAAAATTAAAGAAGTCACAAAAGACCCACGGTGCAGTAATTTTAGAACAGCCACAGTAGGAATTACTGTTAGCATTAAAGGAATAGATCAGCATTTTGGAAAATATCTTTTCTTTTAATCCACTTTCCTGCTGAGTTAGATGAGAAGTGTGATAGAAGAATCCATCAGCCGGTTAGCTTATCCTAGCATGCGAGTGTAAAAACAAAAAATTGTGCTAAATAAACAAGATATAACATGTTAATTTGTGACCTTCAAAGATGCCGGTTGGTGGATAGCAATTGGACTAGCATTTACTGCAACAATATGTAAAGTATAATATTAAGTGTAAATAGTGATATCTGGCTATTTGTATACACTCAGATCTGCACTTCACTGGTATTTTAAAATGTGCTGCCAACCAGAATTAGCTTTTTTTCCCCCACTAATACCATTCAAACACCAGAGTAACAATTTTTATTGTGTTCTATAAGAGATTCACCTTCTAGTTTTCTCCTCCAAGGCACAGGGGTCCTAGGAGAGTTGTGCTTGGCTAACCTGTCTAATGTCTATCAGGCAGAATAGGATCTCTGTTAGGTCGTCACAACACACTAGAGGCTTCCTTTCAAGGTCTTAAATATAGCTGAGAATTGAAGTGGACTGAACCAAAGGACAAATTGTATGTTGTGGAAATTAATCCGCTTGCTCCGCTGGCTTGTTCCACTGGCTTGTTTCACTAGCTCTTATAGTGCAAAACCGATTTCATAGAGACAATTTAGCAAAGGCCTAGTGATAACACCCTGACCTGAATTAATTTGAGCACGTCCCTTTCAGAGAGGCGTCATTACGCAGGCTTTAGAAGTCAAACCACTCTACCTGGGCCCTTCTCTGCTAAAAAAAAACACCCTCTGAGAGAAAAGATGGCCTGTCTGAGAAAGAAAAAGCATTTTCAATCTCCAAAAGATTGTCTGCATGAATAAAAGATAATCAATTGAAAAAAATAAAATAAAGAAGAATAAAGAAAGCTGTTCCCTTTGCAATGCAGTCAGAAGATGAAGCTGACCTCTGAAATTGTCAAGAAAATGAATGAATGTGGGAAAGCACTCTTTCAAAATGAGGGGCAGAGGTTAAGATTGCCCCTATGGAACTGAAAAATAAAAATAAAGAAACAATTTAAATCCCCAAAATATCCTAGCATTGTTTCAAGACTTTTCTTAGCATATAACTCTTGATTGGCAGTGACTCCTTTTAGACCAACACATTCTGGTTAAACCCATACTGACAACCCTCTTTCTGCCTTGGGTTGAACGCAGGTCACACACTACTCAGGTTTTATGAAGAGGATGTCTTTAACAAGACTAACAGCATGCTAGCTTTTATCTTCACAATGACAATGTTAACATGATGATGCTTAGCGAGCGTATTACTTAGCTTAGCATGTTAGCATGTTGATGAGTATTGGACGGATTAAAATTTTTATCTGATGATAGCGATCCTCTGAAAAGTTGGGGATCGCCAATGTTATTACAATGCATCCTTAGGAGAACATGAATTTCTGTACCAAACTTCATGGCAATCTATTCAGTTGTAGAAATATTTCAGTCTGGACCAACTGGGTGACTGACAATGGCATCCCTAGAGCCTTCGCGCTAGTGTGGCTTAAAAAGCATTGAGTTGGAAACTTTCTGAAATGTTTAAACCCCACTTTATGATGGCAAACTGGAAGCGCCACTCAAATTTAAAAATGTTTTATGTTCTTTTACTCTTCTTACTTGTGTCTTTTTAAAAGGACCAGTGTGTAGGATTTAGTAGCATCTAGTGGTGCAGTTGCAGATTGCAACTAACTGAACACTGTCTGTATTTGACAACCTTGGAATGAGAAAGGGTGGTGAAGTGTGTAGGAACAACTACAGTGGCTCCGAAACCTGAGAAAAATGTGAAAAATCTACAGTCAGTGTCCAACATGGCGACCTCCATGGAAGGCGACCCACAGCATCCGTAGATAAAAACGGCCCATCCTAAGGTAACAAAAACATGATTCCTATAATCAGATGATACTATTGAAAACATACCTATGAATATCATGTTCCATTTCCAATAGACACTCCTAAATGTTACACACTGGACCTTAAAACTTCTTTATGTAAAGCCCCTTGAATTGCCTTTATGTATAAAATGTGCTATAGTTACCTTGCTGTGCCTTGGTACCTGTTGCCAACTAGTAAGTAGCTGCACTGCAGACAATGGGCTTTTAAATACTTGAACCTTGGCGACTGCTGCTGAGTTAGGTTCTTGTAACCACAAACCTTTTGCTTATTCTTCTTTAGAAACTGGGTGTTTAAAGGGCTAGCAATAAGCAGGTACTCTCTATTATGAAAGGATGTGTCCACCTTCAACCAGAAATGGCAACTCATAACTGAACAGTTGTTGTTGTTCTCTGCTGGAATGAAAACTTAAGAGCTTGTGGTCTTGCATGCACTGCTCTAGGCTACCACTGCCTCCAGGATAATGATAACTGGCACCCTTCTGGGAAAATGACCTTAATTTGACAATGAGAAGATACAATATCCAACTCATTGCACTTTGCTTCACTTCAATCAAATACCGTATACTCTGTATATTGTTTTCCAAAATGTCTTTGCAGTACAATCAGTGTGGGTTGCATGGTGGGACTTAAGCCCTTAACTGCAGTAATGTTTGTGTCATTGCTTTAGCCATTGAGCGACATAAAAAATAAAATCCTTCTCCTTCAACTGACAATACCATACTAAACTCATTCAGCCATATAGAGAAAGAACCATATAATCGTGCTAAGTGTAAATGTCTCGCTTTACCCACTGAGCTATACACAGACGGGAAGCACAGTACATGTTCAGAGAGTGTTAAATAGCAGTATCGCATACAGTAGAGGATTGTTAAGCCCAGTTCCAACCCATTTTTGTCTCTTCGCAATGCTTTGCTGCATTCTTCAGTTTCTCTTTCCTTGCTGAATGGGAGCCCTCACAAAAACATGCACTCTCTGTGCTGATAATTCCGCGTCTTGTCTCGGTCTCTGCGGAAATCCCATTTACCTGTCAGCCTTGAAACAGTGCTGGTTCTTTTGTGCTTTTCTTTGTGATAAAGACTCCCATCTGGGGACTGGCCTTTGCTTTGACAGACAGAGGTGGGAAGGGGAGAGGGAGGGAAGGAGGGGGGTTGTCTGCGAGCTCAGAAAATACCCAGAGTAAGCAGTCAGAGTGATGAAAACATATTGAATGCTAACGGAGGAAAATTACCCAGAGTCAAATTGAATTCTGGTCAAGGTTGCAGAAAAATGCACAGAAAGGAGGACAGGAGTCCCTTCCGATATGCGACTGTGTTTTGTTTACATTATGATTTTTATATGCTGCAGTCATTTGAACCGTGTTCGCCTTAATTGGTGGATGTTTGAATATTCCAAAACACCTTTACTATTTAAATGCTAATAGTGGCCGCTGTTGTAAACTGCAAAATAAAGGAATAAAGGAAGTAAAGAAACATCTGTCCACATCTGGTTATGTTTGATGTTTGTGCTCCTTCCTTCAATCTGCCCTCCCCTTGTGTCCCTTCCTACTCTCCATCATCTCCCTTTCATCTCTTGGTCACTGATTGGATTTGCTAATTACGAGAATTACTAAGTTCCTATCTTGTCACTAAACCTCCCCCTAACCGTGATTACCTCTAGGAGAAATCATTTTCCTGCAGACCTTTCCTCCTTTTCTCCATCTCTCTCTTTGACACAAACTTAATGTGGTTTTGAACAAAGCTGTCATCTGCACATCTGTGAGAATGGGCTGCGTAGGAGTGAACATGCAACGTGTGCGCTTGTATTGAAGGGCGGTTGTCATTAAAGTGCAGGTCTGGGAAATAATTCATCATGAAATGGTGGCTGTTGATAATTTGCATGACAGAAGGATACAAAATGATGTAGCGTGGTGAGGCATCTTGCAGCCCCAGCTCTCCATAAATCACTCTCAGCCATCAGTCACCACGCAGCATCCCCTTCCTATGTCCTCCAGTAACACACACACACACACACACACACACACACACACACACACACACACACACACACACACACACACACACACACACACACACACACACACACACACACACACACACACACACACACACACACACAGGGAGCTAGGAAATGAAAGTAGTCAGCATGTCATCTATCCTTCAGAGAGCATGCATGCCTTTTGGCCATTTGGTACCAAATGTCGTACCTAATAATCCTGAATTCACCGAGCTATGATCCTCATGTTTCTCAAGAACGTCAGGTCTAGAAACTGTTAAGATGCAGGGATGTACATGGGCATGGTAGTGAGGGGGGAGAGTGGAACTCAGGGCCCCAACCTGGGGAGGATCCTCAAAAAGCCTGGAGTTAAAAGTTTCTTTTTAATTGTAACAGCTTCAGTCCTCCTCCACATAGGAGGTGTTCAGGCACTGTACTGAGTGTAGGTTACCCACTCAGGTCTGGTCTGCTTAAACCGCAGTAGGGGATGAAGTGTGAGGTGAGCGGAAGTGAGATTTGATGTAGCTGTGGGTAACTAACGACAGAACTGCAAACGATGGCAGAACATTTTTGAAGGAGTCAGAGAACTTGCATCAGCTCAGAAGTGACACTACAATTTAATAATGACTATATTTAGACTGCAATATTCTAATATTAAAACAATTTACTCAAACTGTGTAATTTAAGGTACAGTGTGTAACATTTTGGAGGATCTATTGGCAGAAATGGAATAGAATATTCATAGGTGCATAGTGCTGATGCTTCACGATAATCAAATCAAGACCTGCATATCCAAGTTTTACTCCCAATATTGGACAGACAGACAAGGTTTGAGGTTGAACTCTGCTGTCAAAACATAATACTGAATTTAATCTTTGCTGCATCAGTCAATATTTTTATATTAACATGGAATAAATTCCTTTGAGTAGTATGAACAGGGTTGCTCATAGTGACAAACCCATTGAGAATCATCACCCGACTCTGCCAAGAAAATCATTGTTTTGGTTTAACAGTCCGCAGCTTTAATGTTTTGGTTCGGATCGAGAGAGGCAAAATAGGCAAAAAGCTCTGGGTGCAGACAACATGGAGGGAAATTAAACATTCTTCATTTGCATACACTACCCACATTGTCATAACACAAAGCTGGTTGAAACTTTTGCCTTTTAACGGGGTAGCTATATTGTTTACCAAAGGTCTAAAATCCATCTTCATAGTATTATAAACCATTGGACTCTGTTTCAGCATCTAATAAACCTTTAAACTCATGAATCCATTACTAAAACTGGCCTTCCTGGATCGCATCATCTCACCGGTTCTTGAAACAACACCCCTCCACGAACGCAGCCCTGGTTTTGAGTCTGAATGCCCAGTAAAACATCCCCACCAAGCCCCACCTTTGGTTGTGTTAGAAAGAGGGATTGAGACAAAGAAAAAGACAGAATTAGAGAATGAGATACAGAAAAAGCAAAAGCATTATTCAGTCTCATCATTAAAACAATGGGGTTAAAGGCTTAACCGTTATCGAATCCCCAGTGGGTGATAAATGTGCCTTCGCTTTTGAACAGAGTAGGACCCTTGCTGATAAAGACAACCAGCGGCAAGAAAGAGAGAAAGTGTGAGAGATGGAGAAGGACAGACGGAGAGACTATGCAGAGCAGCACACGGCTTATCTTCGCCTCTAATTAGCTACTGTATGTACAACTCTACAGCCACTAGCAATGTTGGGAATTCCAATGAATTTCTCAGCTGCACTCTCGTTTTTGTTTTTCCCCAAACATAAACAGGATTTGGAGACAGCATGGAAGTGTGTATCTGTGCGCGCGTTCATTCGTCCTTGTTTTTACAGTGTACACGTGTGCTGACGGTATCCTGAATGTAGGATAAAAACCTTGGAGGAGGAGGAGGGCGAAGGAATCTAATTACTGTACTACCATCTATGAGGAGAGGAGATGCTGAGAGCACTGCTGGGATTTCTGCAACTCCACTTGCCTCTCGGAAAGAAGACACCGGTTCCCAGCGACGGGAGTTTCAACTTTCTCTTAAAAGAATTTGGATGTGCGGAAAAACCTGAAAAATTCAACATCCTCAACAAGCAAGCAACCTACAATTTTTGCACGTCTTTCTTCCTCGGCATACAGTGACTAAATGGTGGCTGAGTTGCATTTATCCACTGGAAAACTGGCATAGGTAATGGCAATAAAGCCAGGGAGAGCATATTTACTATGATTATGGGTATGACAGTGATGAGGCAGCATAGAAGCAACCATAATAAGAGTACAGAAGTTCCTCCAGGGTTTTAAGGGCTTACCAACAAACTGACTGTACTCACTTAACAGTCATCTACCAAGTAGTATACCACAAATGAAGTGAAAACAAGTTGTCTTGTTTTGTTTACGGGGTTGTCATAACAGCAAAGCAACCCATAAATCAGACTTATTTGTGCATTTGAAACATGTCCTTTTCTAATCAGGGGCTTGGTATGATCTCAAAAGATATTAAACACAGGATGCAAGCGCACAATTAAAGGCAAGATTTAATATCAACCAAATCACTGTCAAATCAGACATCATAGTAATTGCTTGTGCAATTAAAAAGGGATTGCACGATACTTTACTTGCCCGAGAGGGGGTCATCACACAGAGACAGTGTATCATTAATATGAGTTGGATCGCAGTCAACAGTTCCCAGGGTGGAACCACTCGCTCTGATGAGCCACGGGAAGACTAATTGGTGTCGCACCTTTCCCCATGCACGGCTGTGCTGCTGAGATAACATATAGATTCTTATTGTAGAATATATCATGCATAGAAAAACGCACCGTTGCATAGCGATTTATATGCAAAATGTATTACGCACACACAAAAACGTACAAAATAAACAGTCATGCACACACAATAACTCAAATATCCTATGAGAAGAAGTAGAGAGAGAAATGAAAAATACCTCAGTGAGGAAAAATCAATTAAATGTATTTCTTTGTCTGCAGGGGACTACATTCTCCATTTCCATCATGTGTCCCCGGAGAGGTGGTGGTGTGGGGGGGGCTGCAGAGACCCAACAGCAGTAGTTACAACCTCTCAAGTGCTGAGCCAAATCCCCAGCTGCTGTAAGTCAACTGACACCACAAAAAGACACCTTGGGAGTGGTCTGAGAACTAGCAGTGTGCGCTTACTTATGAGGATTGATTTGATGCCAAAGACACATTTGTATAATATCTAGTGATTCCATACACTTTCTGTAAAATTACAAAATTACAATTATTAGACAAAGAATGAGGAAAGCCATCCAATTTTACCTCTTTGTTCTTGCCAGACTGCTGTTCCACTTTGCTAAAAAAAACCGCCAATAAGAACTTTGAGAAGAATATCCTTTAAGAGTGTTTGAATAACGTCAAGAATCACTCTTAGGATGTCATACAGAGCTTTCCAGGGTTTCATTAAGGGATCTTCTTTTTACACAATAAAACATGCAATCCTTCAACTGTAAACTGGCTGCACAGACATAGATAGAGTGCTTACTTTAATGTAAATCTCAGTGGGGAAAAAAAATCACATGACTGCTGCTTTGTGCCAATGCTCAACTGTTCCTGAATGGACGTGTGTGTGTGTGTGTGTGTGTGTGTGTGTGTGTGTGTGTGTGTGTGTGTGTATGTGTGAGAGAGGTTAATGATGCTGCCCTTTACTGTAATGACAGTAATGATCTCCAGAGTACAAGAGCACATCTGGATCACAGGGTGAAGCGGTGAGGACAGACCAACATGGGACGGAGATGATGCATGAATAACGCAATTTAAAGAGGGGGAAAAAATTACCATAGCCAATCCAGCCAATGTCCAGAAGAAACATAATTTACCACGGATGAGAGAGAACACAGCCCGCACAGACAGGAAGACAAACAGCACACTTTCCCTGGCGCTCTTTTGTTCTTCAATATGCAGTAAATAACAGTTTTTGGCAATTTCTCGCTTGTTTCTATTATTTTCTCCTCTAAAAAGACTGCAGTCTGTCCATTGGGATATTTTTACCAGGCGATACCTTGCCCTGCAGGAAACTTCATGCACGTTCCTACAATGCCTTCATTTTGTGGCTCACATATAAGCAGGCAAATCTGTGTTCTGGTACTGGTAATAAGGTATCTTCTTTTTTTTTTTTTATGCAACATGGGTACATTATGTAAAAATATATAACCCTTTTGTTAATATTTATGATGAAGCTGATAATGCATTAGCGTAGACAATTTACATTACAATATAGCAATTCTATGATTTTTAGATGTTAAAATACCCACATAATTCATACTTATCTTTCAGATGTAATTTTAAACTTCAGGCTTTTCCTCACTCTTTATTGATTTCCTATGATCTGAATGACTATGAATCTTTCTAAACATGACAAAATGAAGGTTAACTTCACAGTAACATTGGAATTCTCCATCTGGGCAATATAAAATACAGACATTTCTAGATAAATTCACAAGACAGAGCTTGACATTTTGCCCGGGCCCATTGTTATGTATGGAACAGGATTGGACAGAGGGTGCATGAATGTGATGAGTAAAATATGACTGCTTGTAGATAAATCACAGGCAGCATAAAATCACATCCCTTCTCTTCAGTAATCAGAAGTGTTCCATATATTGTACACGTATAAACCTAAATGTATGTGCATACCAGCATGATAATAACATCTACTGTTCTCAGCACATATTTGTCATCAATTATTAATAACAATGCACAGTACATGTATGTATATAGTTCACAGAGAACATGCCCAGTATGTAGTCTGAATTTATAATTGCCGGCAAGACACGTGTGAACAAGAGTGTAGATGAGAAAGGTTCACTTGTGCATAACATGTTCTGCACATACAGTAATACCCTCCTTTCCTGCATATAAAAAGCCTGTATGGATTGCCCTTTAAATCTTTAACCAGTGTTCCCTTAGAGGAGCAATCAATTATGAGAGAGAAGGTTCATCAGACCAAAACAGGCCAACATGGTTAAATACATGCTGGTATAATGGTTGGATAATGAAATTAATACCATCCCCCGCCAGTCACCTTGATGCATGATTGAGAAGCACAGCACAAGTCCGTATGAGCGGTCCTGTCAATCAGTTGTGCTGAAATGGCCAGATAGTGTGTGTGTGTGTGTGTGTGTGTGTGTGTGTGTGTGTGTGTGTGTGTGTGTGTGTGTTTTGAGTCACTGCTTTCTTTAAGACGTATTGTCCTTGTGAGAGTTTCCCTGCCCGATACCCTTGTATCAGACTCTTATAAGCCGACAACAATGGATTTTGATTATGGAATTATTCTTCTTATAGGGAGTGAATTAATTAATTGATTCAATTACGCCTTTGTCGTGTGTGTGTGGCTGTGTGTGCAAGGAGCTGCTCCTGTGGTTCTGGCTAATGGCATATTAATCCTCTGGGTTGGGATCTTAACTGTGCTTAAGTTAGATATGCTAGAAATGAACAGGTTTAATAGGAATATTGGCTAAGAAGTATTAAGACAAGTAATTTAAGACCATTTCACAAGTGGCCTAAATCCATCATTACAGAACATACTGATGATATTTTAGGGTTTTTTGCAACAGGAAGCGGCTTAACAATAAAAGTTTATCTCTTTTGTGACTCAAAGTTAGAACTCATAAAAACATACATACACAAATCTGGATTGACAAGACGTAGTAGTTAGAAGAGACAACACGTACTGTACATCATGTTAAAGTGCCCTTGAACAAAACACTGGACACAAACCAGGTCAGTCACTTTAAGTTGGTCTGCATACAAACAGTAAACTTGAGAGGGAAAAGTGCATAATGTGTGCCTCCCTGTTCTCTTACCTGCCTTCTTGAACCTGTCCAGCAGGTTTTGTCTGACTCCCCTTTGCAGGTTGAAGTAGTCATCCTCCTCATCGGGGGTCTTTAGGTACAGAGGAATGTGCTGGAACACCAGGACGTGTTTGGGTTTGGGTTCCTGAACAGAGATATATGAGCGATGGAGTCATGATCACCAACCTCCCATGACAAAATTCAATTTATGTGTCAAATGGCTGCAGACGGCAGCAATTGTCCAAACTTCCACACACAGCAAAGGAAGACATTATCTTGCTGAAACGTGTTCATAAATCAGACAAAAATAGAATCATGTCATAGATGCTATTCTACCGTTGAGGAGGAGGCTCTGCTCAGCTGCTCCTCCAGCCACGTCTCCTGGGCCTCCTTCAGCTGAGGGCAGGCCGAGGCATCATAGAACAATTGGGAGTTCAGAACCAGGCAGAAGACTCCACCCACCTGAGACAACAGTAGAAACAGGAGACAGAGTGATGTGCTAGATGTTAGTTATCTACACATCATTCATTTAATAACAACAATTTAAAAAAAGGATTATTTTTATACCATACCATATATAGTGTATGTCTATATTCCCTACATTTATTCTTTTTTCTTATAGTAATTCCTTTAAGTTGTACAGCTGCAAAAACCTTACCAAAATACCAAACACACATACCAAAATAATCAACATAACTGCAACATAATGCCTGGTGTGTGTAGGTCACTTGGTCATTTGCTTTGCACAAACCCTCTGCGCAAGGCAAGCAGCATTTGGTGCCCAGGGCCCATGGTCATAATAAGCCGTCCACACTACAGCCACTACTACTTTCTATGCCAATACTACAGCAACTACTACTACTTCTACTACAAAAATGTAGGTGTCTGCTCACCCAGAAACTGAAATAGTCATTCCCCCAAGCGCTGCAATACTGCTCCACTGTCCTGGGGGTGGGAGTGTTGCCCAGATCATGGTTCCCGCTGACAAATACCAGTGGGATGGAGGGATCTGTCCCCTTCAAGGCTGCCTTCAGGTCTCGCTCCTGACCTTGCCTGAATGGAGTGTCTGGGGGGGAAAACAAGGGAACTATCTGTCACAGTATGAAAGATGGCTCTGTGTCCTTGTGATAAATTAGGTGGTGGTTACAGACGTCCGCATAGAAAGACAAAACAATACTGGCTTGGATCAGAAAATCAATGCTTGATTATTATTGATAATGACATCTTACCTGGACTAAAATGAGTCAGACAGAGAAATGTATATGACTGTTGATGAAAACTGTCAGATTGAGAGTGTGAAGGGTACTACAGGCGAGTGTCGCCTAAGGGAAGGGGGATTATTTGGATGATAATGATGACAGCTCAGAGAATGATCAATGCTCTGTACAGCTCGACTTCATATCACCATGGTTACTGACACGATGAGTAGTGTTCTGGTGGAAGCCTCCCCGGTCCACGAGGCAAACCCAACCTTTTCTGCTGAGCCGAGCGCCGGCCACATCTTGTCACAATCACTGGTCCAAGATGCATGAGACTATTGGTTTTACAAGATCTTTACAATGTGTTCATTTGTTTGTTGTGTTAAAATCAGTAGTACTGTGCTATTAAGCCGGAAGTTCAGTGAAAGGAGAGGCGTACAAAAAGGAGGGAAATGTTTTGAGCTAAATGATTCAGTCCCAGCCTAGGTAATGGGCAGAGAATGTGTGAGACTCAGATCTATTTATAATTCAGGATGTATATTAAACAAACCTATCAGACACTGCTCTTAAGTTATCCCTTCCTCTCCATCGTCTCCTCTCTTATTTCTTTTCCCTCTTTATTCATCTGAGTAATTATTTTACTGGCCTACTTTTGGAGCAAACGTTTCCTTGGATATTTGGATAGGACTCATTATATAAGAGCCTTTTTCTGAGAGAACATCTTGTGCACGACAGAGTGAGAGAGTGTAGAGTTTAAAACACGACCAGATAAAAGGTAAATGTCGTTTTCACCTGTCTTTCTTCTATCATTAAGCTAGCCTGTCAGACTTCAAATTGTCAATACAACTCACAAACATGCACTCAAAATACAAAGAGAGACACAAAGGCTCTTTTTGTTATGTAAAACAGATTCTGTGTGACACCATATTACTGCAAGTCTTTCATGGAGAGTAACTACTTCTGTGTAATTATATGCAGTGTAATAATTTCCTCATGAATAACAGGTAGTATTTGTACAAGAAAAAGATTAGTACTATAAAATGTTCACTGCAGTCGACAGTGTCAAGTATTGCATCTAATTAGCTAGTCTAACATTAGCTGATGACACCTGAGAGTAAATCTTGTTAATAAATAGTTAAGCTGCCAGTGCAGCTCTAGCAAGTCTAATCTAATGGTCAATATGTGGGGCATAAAATACTGGGGCATGAAATATGTAAGCAATAACTTACAAAAACAGGACACCTTGGAGTGTGGTAATACATTTACGCAATGGCTGCCTAGTATTTTGTGCACAAAAACATTACAAAATCCAAACCACAAAAGTCCCTAAAATGCATTTTGAGCATGCTAGTGGAACATCATGAAGGATTTACAGTAATGGCAATGATACATGTAATATTCGTAACAAATTAATTTACTTCATTTTGTTCTAAGAAACAAATTCTGCGCCATGAAAAGTGAAACTCTCTCACTGTATCAACATCAATAAATAGATAAGTGGTTTGAGAAATGGTTTCAAGAGGGCGATGTGCAGTGCAGCAAAAAAAACTGAACATCTAGTTTGGTCTCTGGTGAGCTGACAGTTTGAAGCAGAGTCTTGATGAAAACGCTGACAGCTGAGGCCACAACAATGTGGACTCATTATTCCACAATCACAATATTTGACCGCTGCCACAATGATATACAAACAAAGGCAGCCGCACTAATGAAGCTGGGATGGAGAGTAGGGGGCGCGAAGGTTGTCATTTGAAATGCTGAGGCAATTGTTGCAGCTGGTAGCTCACACATAACCCTGTTGTTAGAGACAATGGGATCTTAACAATCTATTCACAAGTGGAGAATGTTTTTTGGGTTATTTCTAGAAGGTAAGTTTCTCCAAGTATTCAAAAACCACCATCATTGTTCCCTTTAGCAAGGCACCTGACCTTGTCAACCGCTCCAGTGGAGCTGGTCGGTAAAAAAAAAAAAAAAGTTTTTATGCTTGACACCATCCGAGTGTGAATGTGTGTAATCGAGTGAGTGTGAAGCAAGGTGGGGCTTAACGAGAACATGTACCTGCACTTTACTCTCTTTGGATAAATGAATGTGAAAAAAATGGCACCAGTAGCCAAACACAGTGGCGGGGACACTGCGCTGCCTTCTGCTCCCTCACACCTCCAGCTGCCTGCCCTCAACTACAACCATCCGCTAATGTGGCAATATCCATGAATCATCCCTCAGCACTGCACAGCGCAAACTAATCCTCATACAGTACCCCATCAATCTACATTTGAGACCCCTTGCTTTAGATTAATGGGGAGTGGCTATGGGCATGACTCCATTAAGGCAGCAGACAGTTTAACATTCGTAGATTTGTTTACATATGTCCTGCTGCAGTTGGAATGTCTGGACTGCTTATTCACTGTAAAATATAATTCCTACTTCTGGTTACATCTGTCAGTTAACATGTCCTCCTTCACTTCTCCTTAATCACTGGTAATAGTGCCATACAACACTGTGCAAATGACTACTTGCTTGGCAGAGGGTAGGATACAAGGGGGAGTAGAGGATTTGTGAACCAATTTCCATAAAGTAGGTCAAGATTATGCCAAAAAGAGTACTAAAGATGGCTGCAGATAGGTTCATTTCCTAAATAAGTATTATCACTCACGCACAATCAGCAAATAATGAAGAGTCGTGAAACATTTTATGAAAACTGCTAGGGCTGGGTATTGTTAAGAACCTCACGATTCGATTTGATTTTGATTCTTTAGGTCACAATGTGATTCGATATCGATTCAATTCGATATTGATTTTAAATGCTTCGACAGCGATTCAGTAATAAGTAAATTACAGCTTGGGGACGGCGACTTCCGCCATGTGTTTGCGTGTTGGTATGGTGTATCGTAGTTCCAATGTGTATACCATCTTCTTAAAACCCCCGTTTTCCACGACACTGTTGGGTCGTAGGTCCTTACATATGAAGACTGCCACAGACTCCGTTGTCTTCTGTGCGCGGGCAGAGTTTGGCGGCAGTTTGCAAAGGAAGGATCTGTCGAGTTGCATCTGTTTTGAATCCACAGGTTTAGCTGCGGGTTGCTGCAGAGCATCTGCATGGTGTCGGCTTAAGTGGTTGCACAAATTTGTTGTGTTATTGCAGTATATTAGTACTGCCTGGCACAGCTTACACACTACCTTACTTTGGTCTATTTCCTGTGTTCCGGGTTTACACTGGAATATAAAATGATTCCAAACGTCTGCTTTTAAAGTTGAAGGCGCTGGTTTAACACTGCTGCTACCAGGGGCTTAAATCAATTCAGAGGATTTAATGAATCGATATTGAATTGGGAAAAAATATATTGCAATGCATTGATGAATCGATATTTTTACCCACCCCTAAAAACTACATTTTATTCAAACATCTTCTCACCCTGCTTTCCTCTTTTGGAAAAAGCAATATATGTACTGAGTAGGGTATATAGAAATAAAAACACAAGGCTGCTCTCTGCTCTCTCTGGAGCTCTGACTGAAAGGCTTTGTTCATTTAATGAGATTGCAACACTGTGATTCTCAAACCTTGACAGGAGACTTTGGCAGGTTCTCGTTGAGCCTGTCCAACACTATAAGCACTTCCTCAATTTCCTCTGAAGACTGGCTGTCGAGACTGCACGTAGGCCTCAGTGCGTGGGGTCTTACTGTCGCATACATTTTTCTGCATTTAAACAACTTTCAATGAGTGGGGACCTCTACATTTGTGACTAACTCGAGCATGTACTGGCACTGACAGGTCGTGCTGATGTGGCAATGGCCTACAGTTTCTGACAAGGTGGTAGCTAGGATGAAGTCATATTAAATGTATCCTACAAGCTTTCACACACACAACCTAGCTACGTTACAGTATGCTGGATCAATTATTTGAGCGATTAAATTAAAATACTATGAACTAAACTGTCATTATAGAACTAGAGATTTCCCGAGCTGATCTTAAGTAACGGTACCGGAGTGATCCTGGGATATTTTAAAGAATCGTATTGGCTAAAATAAAGCCAGTCAAAATCTGAACCTGTCCTTACTGTTTTGCCCACATACTAGTTTAACGGTGCGGCTCTCCTTTACAACAGCTGGCTCCACAGTGCAGCATTTAGTTGGTGGTAACAGAATCTTCCGCAGGCAGGTATTAGCGGTTGTTAAATAAGGTTTATTCCATGAGTAACAGACCTAATTTAAACTTGTCTGGTTAAAGTGCTCTCTCTCTTCAGTGTCTGCTCGGCCAAAGATCTTGCGTGAGTGAAAAGGCTCCACTCTGTAACACCACACAAGTGAACTGAACATTGTCTGTAGTCTCTAGACTTCCAATGGAGTGATACGTCTTCTCTCTAGTGGATCATATCATGTCAGTTTCAAGAGTCGCATTCTCCCAGTTAATCTTTCATTCTTTTGAACCAGGAGCTTCAGTATTCGTATCAAGTAGCTTGTAAGAATAAGGTGTGCCAAATTTTGTGGTCTCCAGCTGTTATTTCAATGTGTATCGGATATGACTCAGACAACCAATGTTAAAGGACTCAAAACAGGATTGGGGTATAAAACTTTTTTTTTTTAAACTTTATCACTCAAAACCTCATCAGTGTCACCTATGGTCATGAGATTTGGGTAATGACTGAAAGAGTGGAGCTACTTCACGTCTAGACCATCTCTCCTTCAAGACTTTCATGTACTTGTAGGTTGTTTACATGAAAAATGGCAGAAGTAGTTATGTAAAAATCTGAAAATAGAGATTCAAACCCTGGCAAATGTTTCACCTCCAAACACCTGGCTAATACTGCATGAAGTGGGTGTGAATGTTGGATAGTCTGTTTTGGAAAATTACAGAAACTGTTAGTTTGCAATTCCCCAACATTCCAGCATTGGAAGGGTGTGGGGAGAAAGGGTGTTTGAAGCTGTTCAAAAAGCACTTCTGATGGAGTATACCGGTGCCTTGAGGATGCCTCCTGGATGTCTCCCTTTAGAGGTTTTCCAGGCACATACAACTTCGAGGAGACCCCAGGGCAAAATACTAGGCAGAGTACATATACCATATTCTTGGGATTCTTCTCAAGGAGATGGACCAACGGCTTTCAGTGTGACCTGGACTCAGATATGTCTACAAAACTGGATAAATGGAGGAATTTGCCCTGCCATTTATTTATTGTCTTACAGGGTCTAAGAGGATGTTTTCGGACTGACATTTTGAACTGTGCATCTCCAGGCACACTATGAAAGTTTGAAAATGGTAACAGAGAGAGATGTCTGACTGTCTACAGTCCTGGCAGTCATATTATTGTCCACAAGCCACTGGACAACCTTACCCTTAGATAAACATACACAGAACCTTCCTGCTCACACATCCCCTCCCAAAAAAAATGCCCCAAAAACAAATTCTTTCAAGACTCTCCTTCTGCTTCAGAATCCCATAGAGAGACCAATTTTATCTGCCTTCGATGGTAATTAAACAGGCTTCCACAGTTACAGCGAGGGGACAGGGAAGTCCCAAGGCAACCTCTACTTCACCTTTGTGAGTTTTACACACGTGTGCACATACGCTGAGGCGCACACATACTTGAACACTTCTCCCTACTGTATCATGCGTAACATCCCTCACGAACCCCCAGAGACACAGCTTGAATCCTTTGTAGTGCTCATTAGGAGAGTGTTAAGTCCAGCATGTTTCTCTAATCTAATCAGCTCTGTATCTCACCCCCCACCCCCCTCCGCCACTGCCCCCCACCCTACTCTTTATCCTCTTCATTTGTCAGCTTTGAAAATAAGTGAGAGAAAGGCACAGGAGAGTAAAAGTGAGTGAGGAAGAGGCAGAGATAGGGCGAGATTGAAGGAAGTCCTTGAGATGAGAAAGCGCCTCTTGGGGGTTTGCTTGGATTGGAGAAGAAACAGGCAATTGGGATCAAGGAACATTCTATCAAGGTCTGGATGACACAGTGTTGCTGGAGCAAACACTTGCCAGCATTTCATTAGGAAGCATGATTAACAATTGTTTAGTTTTTTTACTGTACCTCATGGACCACTGTGATGGGATGCAAATCAAAGCCTTTTAGAGAAACAGGGTTCCCTTTCCATCTTGTGTGAATAACTTTTTCTAATCGCCACATCCCCAGTAAGTCTGTGACAAGAAAGGGAATTCATTAAATGGAGACATCACTAGTTAGCCTTCAGTTCAAGATGCCTTGGCATCCAGCGCAAACCAATATTGATGGACACAATGATCCAATTGTTTTGTTGTTTCAGAACAATTACAAAAACAAACAGAACTTTTAATTCCTCCACACTAGATTTAATTTAAATGGATGCTTCAAATAGGTTCATCAGAGGAAAGAATAAATCAGTGTGTTTGTGTATGGTGTCAGACTTGCAAATGAAAGTTGTCAAAATAAGGTATGAGACACGAGACCACAGCTGTTCACTAAAGAGAACAGACAGGTGTGAGAGAAAGACAGAGAGCAAAGAGACAGAAAGGAAAAAAGAATGTGAGAGCGACGCAGAGGAGAGATAGAGAGTGAAATCCGTGGGAACAGAAATACAGTTGCCAATTTCCTGTCGCCGACAGGCAGCAGTGTTGACAATGCCGGTTGACAGCCAGCTTCCCCTGGCCGCCACCCATTCATTCTGTATTGTAAATAAACAGTTTAAGGGGAAATGTCAGCCGAGAGACGGAAGGAGCAGCTCCGGCTATAATATCTCTTCCCTCTTCCCTACCGATGCAGCAGCCCGGTTGCCAGGCAAGTGACGGACGTGGTGAGTAATGAGGATGGCACACACAACCTGCTCTGTTGGGGCTGACAGTAACAAGGGCTGACGCCAAAGTGTTTAAAGGTCCCCAAGGCCTTGTGGTTTAAACCCCATGCTTACAGTATCTACTGTCCCACTGTGCATCTGAAAAATATCTCACTGCGACCTTAATGCGAATAATCAGAGGTAGACGGGGAGGGATGTCGAAAATGGATGGCGGCCATGTTTTGGTCTAAATGGTGCAGTCATGGAGATGATAAGGATATTTGGACGCCTACAGCAAGACTCACAGATGATAGGGGAAGACAGCTCCAGGAGTGCTCATGACTGTCCCTGTGCAGCTAAAATTGGTGGTCATTATGACCCAAAAAAGAGAAGAGGAAGGCAAGAGTTGCTCTGTGACTAAGCCAAACTAAATCTGTGTTGCATATGAATAGTTTGCCTTGAGTCATATTTAAAAACAGGGCCAAGGACAGTTTACAGATGACACACTGCACCACATATAAAATTTCTGAAATTCTACTTCTGCTTAATAACTTACATAATCTTCAGATCAGCATCAAGGCCAGAGATACTTTCATAGTGATCCAATCAAACATGTAAACAGACATACTGAGAGAGAGGGCATGCAGAGATGGAGAGAGACACAGGTTTGCCTGCCGACTTCTTTCCTCATGCCCATTCCTTGAGGCCAGGCAGGGAGCTCATGCTACTCCCTAATTGTCATGCAAAGGTGGTTTGCATTGGTTGGCAGCTTGTGGCTCTCCTTGTTGAACATTAACTCTGCAGTGGTTCCTGCCAGCCCGTTCGTCTTAGTCAGTTATCAAATCAAGCAGCTGGACATCAGGAAACATGCACACTGTAGTCACTCATTTCATTAAAGTTACTTCAATAAAACCATCTACTTGTCACTAATGCCCGCCATCTACACGTAGATTGGCGGAGGTCAAGAAACACACGAGTACTGTCTACAGCTTTAAAAAGGTATTTTGCTTTATAAGTGGAATTGGTTGGTTTGCAGGTTTGAATTAATCATCACATCTCTGTCACTACCGAAATAGAGACACAGACAGACAGAAGGGAGCACAATTGAACACAGCATGAGTCAAACACGCCATGTCAGTTCCAAACAAGGTGGGAAATGAGCAGCAAAATGATTATTTTGTTTACTCAACCAGCCATTTCTGGAGATTTTGGGGCTTTTTTTCAAGCCCAGTTCTATTCTGAAAATCTATTTGTCTGGCTAGACAGTGAAAGCATCTGGTGAATTGGGGAAACCAGCTGCCACCGTGGCAAAACAAGTCGGCTTGCTGTCCTGGTTCCAAGACATCTAACATGTCTAACTCCCAGCATAAGATTCATAGAGAGAAACTATTGTGCGCTGCTGTTAGAAATTATTTACGAACTAAATGATTGAATAAAAAGGCCTCATATTCTCCATCTGCAACCAGTATTTAACTGCTGAACCATTTCAACAAACCTAAATTCATACAAACAGCTTGAAGGCAGCCAGGTGTTTTTTTATAGATAAATACTGCATGCTGTGACAGGGGGTCCGACGCTTGCAAACTAGACTTTACAAACAGGTCAGAAAACTAACTTTTTTACTTCCCAGCTGCAGCAGCTTCTCCCAAAACCACCAGCCACTATCTTGTATAGATTTTTAAGAATTGGACATGAATTTAAAGTGTGGCTTGTCTAATCAATAGCCAGAATCTTCATCGGCACAGAAACTAACCTTGTCTGAGAATAGGCAGCAGGCCTGCTATTTAATAGATAAATATCAGCTGCTGTCAGAGGGGAGCATGCTGTTTACACACTCAGGCTGGGAAACAGAGAAGGCTAATGTTCAAACCTACCTCAATGAGGAATATTCTATATCTGAAGCATCCCAAAGCTGATGTTCTTCACAGAGTGCATTAATTAGATTAGGACTACCTCAGAGGGCAGCTGAGAACACATTAATCAATATATATATATATATATATATATATATATATATATATATCAGACATATTCCATTCTGTTTAAAGACTGATGAATATCAGAAAGCTTCGAATTCTGCTAATAACATATCTGAGAATCTGCAGCAACGGACTAAGACACAAGGTGCAGTATGAGGAAGATTTGAAAGTTCAAGACTTGCTACATTCTTTATATTTACTCACTCCTGTCAATCATATTTTGATCAAATGCCATTCACTATTGCATTCATGCATTGATTTTGCAGGTCATCACAAACCTTTCCTGCCTGTTGCACTGGGGTCATATAAACAATTCAGCCTGAGGCTACAAATGACATTCACTGTGTGCCCATGTGGAATCCTATATGATAGAAAAAGCATACAAATTTAATGGTTTCAGTCAGAAACATTCCTGTCACATTTTGCTATTCTGACATATACTGTATATTTGACATTGGTATAATCCCGCCCGTCAGAGCAACTTTTGTACCTAATCAGAAAGTCATCTCATGCTGGGCGGGTCAAAAACTAAAACCTGCAGTGGGCATTGAGTGAGCAGAAGTTTAACACTGCTGACCAGTCTGACCTCCACACATGGAACTGTTCTGTTGCTGGTCGCTGGTCTTTTGCACTACCCACATTCCCACTATTAAGTCTGCAGTCTGCACATTACAGTGATATTGCACATATTGTACTTTTTAATATATATACACAACAACAACAACATACTGTATGTAGTGAGAAAGTGGTTCAGATGATTGATTGCAGAATGTTTCCTGTTCAGTAATGAGACAAGGTGAAAGAGTTACCTGGATGTAACTCCACCACTGTAGGTACATGCATAGCCTGGCACATAAAACGCAAAATGTTACTGTGATATGGCCTGTTATATTCGATGCATCCGTCTAGTGTTGTGGTGGTTCTAATATTGGGTGAAATGCAACACTATGAATCAAACATTGACCCACTGACCACTTGCATTGAGTATAAACAAAGCTTAAGCATCAAACTACGGTAGCCATTAAACTAACCAAACACTACTGTAGAAACATGGTGGTTCAACATGGTGGACTCCATAGAAGAGGACCCACTCCCTCTGTAGATGGCTAATTCTATATTAATGAAAACACCTTTAAATAATATATTCCATTTCTGCTAGTAGATCCTCCTAACTTTATGGTACATATCTCCAGATCTAAGCTGTTAATATGAATTTTCAGTCACTTTATGCTCACAACAGAACTACTGGTGAACATAAAGAAGATGTCAGTCATATGAAAAGGCTGTATTGTGTGTATGAAAGCAGCAAGGAGCCCTTATAACCTTAGTAGGAAGACTTTTATGTTCACTGGCTGCAAAGTCCAAATTCCACAGGTGTTTTTTTATTTTACCAAAGAATAACACATACAACTTGGTTTGATGGTTATCATGTAGTACGTAATTTCACAGTGTTTTGGGTGGTGGATGTACCAAGTTAATGCTAAAGTTCTGACGGTACTTGTTTTTCTACCTATACCTATAGCTTATTTGTATATGCCTAAAAAATATTCTAGTCTGCTGTTAAATGCTAAAGGAATAGGAACGCCTAACATTCCTGCACGGAAAAACAACAACGTATTGAACTTTTGACTCATCGAAGAGAAAAACAGTAAAACTGTTTTCACATATGAACTCCGAACAACTTGTCAGATGTGTGCTCACATGTTGAAAATACTGTTTGGTAAGACGAAGAAAGGCATTAAAACATGTGGTAAAAAATTAGACTCGTAGGCGGATATTAATTGACTGTCTGTATGAAAACCAAACGATAATTAATGAATAAGGAAGGCAAAAAGGCACGCAGAAAAGAGTTCACGGAGAAGTTGTTTTTTAGTTTATTACTTAAAGGCTAAATGCCACTGTTGTTGTTTTTTGTAATGTTTAAATGTTTTTTAAAAAAAGGCGTATATGTTGAAATACATGGAATTCATTGTTTCGTTTTTTACCGGGATATCGGATTGGGTATCGGGAATCATGGAACTTCACTGGTATTGGTATCAACTACTACATTTCTGGTATCCTGACATCCCTGGTTGTTAATAATTTTTTACTTTCCTCATAACCTTCCTTTGAGCTCTCAAAACAAAATCTCAGTTTTGGGTGAGGAAAATCTGTCAACAAGCCGCTTTGAAGGGCTGAATACAAACAGGGCATAAAAGCAAGTCGATTGGCAAAACGCCGTATAGTGCGTTAAATCACAGATTGTATTTCTAATTAGTCTGTTGTTATCTGTAATTTGGGAGGGCCATTTCAAACACTTTGAAACAAGTGCAGCATTTGCATGAGCCTGCGTGATGTACCAGATGCCATGAGATAACGTTCATGGGACCACTGCTGTGTCATTTGGTCTCACTGAAAGAGGCTGAGCAGAGTTAAAGCTCACACGTCTAGCATCTGTGAGTTCACATTGTGTCCTTCAACATTAGGCGGATAATTGGCAGCTACCCTGGTTGATGCCAGTATCTTGTTTTTTACCGTCCATACGGCTGTGAGTCCGCTGGGAACCTTTCCTCACTGCCGTGGCTTGTTTTCAGTAGTGAGCATGTGCTGTTGTAGTTTCTTTACAGCCCTCAGAACTCAGCATGTACTTATCGTTCACAGAAGTTAAAAGTATTTCAATGTTTAAGCGATGTACTTCAAACAGCGTTTCATCACAACAGCAGGGCTCACACTTTGTGCTTCCACTAAAGACCTGTTGAAAACTACTAGCTAAAATACGCTTATTCAAGACAAAAAGATTAACAGCCTCATCATTTTGAAAAGAAAATGTCAGCTGCAATACTTTTATGTAGTTCTTGAAACCTATAGAATGTATGCATGTCCTTATGTGCTCTATCCCTACCTGGCATGGCATGGACCAAGTCGCCACACAGCACCATGAACCTCGGCCTGGGTCTTAGGTGGTTTACGGCCTCCACAGCCTGCTTGGTGAGCTCGACCTCCTCGGCCCATTCCTCCCCTCCACCATCGCAGTCGCCGTCCTTCCAGGCCTTCATCAGCCCCAGCTGGGGGTCTGCAGCCTGGATGAAGCAAAATGGTCCCGTCCACTCACACTCTGCATCTGCAACAAGAGGCGTGAATGGACTTAGCAGTTGTGTTGACAAAGACAGACAGTTATTACTAAGACTACAATGCAATAACACTCTATTTAAAGCTGATTCAATGTTAGACTTATTAATTATTATGTGTAATAAGAAATGTGTTGCTAATAGAGTCAAACCCACAGAGAATTAACCCCTTGACTGATCAGCTCTACGGAGCTTTCAGCTCAGTGTTTTGGTTTTACGGCCCTCAACTTTAATGTTTTGCAACTCATCAACCTCAACTTCAGCCATGGAACGTAGCTGCTTTCAGCAAAAAAACAGGCTGATAAACATAGTGGAGTGCCAAGCTTATATAATTAAAAATGGACTTAGTTTCTGTTAGGTCACTCATAGGTTTCTGAAGAGCCGTTGTGAAGCTCTGGCTCTAGTTGTCGCAATCTTGGCAGTCCTGACTCCACCGGCACCCGGCCCATCCACAAATGGGCAAAGATGTGGAGCGGGCAGATGTGGGTTTTTTGTTTTTTTCTTTATAAAAAAAAGTTTTCTTCAATTTACACCACCCTAAGGTGTATTTGTCAGTCTTCACAGCTGAAGCACTTATGTTATTGTGTATAAACAAAGAACTGGTGCGTAGGATTTAGTGGTATTTAGGGGTGAAGTTGCAGTTTACAACTAACTGATGGCTGCTGTATTTGACAACCTGGGAATGAGAACAGGCTGTGAAATGTGCAGGAGGAACTATGGTGGACACGAAAAATGCGAAAGCCCCAATCTACAGCCAGTATTTGGTTTGTCCATTCTTGGCTACTGAAGAAAACAATGGAGGCTCAATATGGCAGACTTCCTCTGTATGTCCACGGCATCTGTAAATAAAAACAACTAATTCTAAGGTACCAATAAGGTTCCTATATTCAGGTGATTATATACTAGCGATTAATATTATATTCCATTTCTTCCAATATATCCTCCTAAATGGTACACGCTGGACCCTTAATTGAATATGCAACCAGCTACTTTTGCTCAAATTTAAAGTTGTTCACACACTGATTTAATGGAGGCAGCTTTCATTAGCAGCTGACCTTTTGATATATCTGGTGGGTATTAACTTCATATTCAGGCAGCATCTGAACAATTTCATTTCAATATGTTTAGGTCACAGGATGCTTGCACAGAACACTGCACATAATAGTAAGAGAAAATATAAAAGCTTTACGGATTAGGTGTTATCACAGCATTAGTCATTCGGTGGTATATGGCCTGTTGTGAAAGCTTCATGTAGAAGCTATATATTCATTCTTGGAATGAATGCAACACTTGATTAGTTGGAAGTGCTGTGATCAGGATTCAGGACTGGGAATTGAAGATCCAGGGGGTGTGGGGGGAATGTACAACCTTTTGTTAACGCTGTACATGCTCAGTCCATGAGTAACAAATGATAAATAATTAACAAACAAGCTACACGTTAGAGCACGAATGTACCACAATGAACAAGTGTTTTACATAATCCTGATATTACGAAACAGGAGGGCCCTACAAACTAATCTCTCTCCAATATTCATTAACACCGCAAACCGTTTCCGGCTTTCCATGTAAAGAACGGAAGCAGACACTCAACGCGGCTCGGCTGATGGTAATGACAAGGTTTGACATGAAGGACCGAAGAGAAAACCCAGCTAAGTGGTATGGAAATGGGGTCCCCTTGTTGCCCGCAAATGGACAGATGCTAAGAGCAGGTGTAAACAACAGCTTTCTGCTCCACTCATTTAGTTTCCGGAGGATGTGGAAGCAGCACTGTAGTTATGCACTGCTCTCACTGTGGAGAGTCTGCATCTGCATTCTGTACAAATCCCCTCACTCACACTCAGCAGGGACCACTAGCTGTTCAGCATCTTCTGTGTTTAACATGCTCTCCGTGTATCTCCCTCCCAAATGAGTTAATGATAATTCTGTCCTCCAGAGAAAAGCAGAGCAAAGATAGGAAAAGAAAGAGCGACAAAGAGAGTGTTGCTCCTGGGAAGCAGACGAGTAAAAGCTTAACAATGATCTCCTCGTTGTAATTGACATTTATGAAACCACAAAGGGAAACACATTCTACTTTTATGATTATCATCATCGTCTATTCAATCAAATTACTTTACATTGCCTTCAGTCCAGACTAGGATGGCCTTGATCTTAACTTATGACTACACAGTGGGGACCGCGGATGGATTTTGAATTTCAACAGCTGCCATGACCACTGTAGTATAACGTTAGGTTTCCTGCTGTGGTGTGGTGACAGTCCATAAGCATTTACCTCTTGAGTGAACAGTCTTTTAAACTTTCACCAGCACATTTTGAACTCTTGCAGCTCAGCAAATTCGCCTCTAAACTCTGTCTCAGCTAAGGAGAGTGTGCATATGGAAATCATTACCTAACAATACACAGCTCAGTAAGGAGGTAAAACGACATCTTCTTTACACAGGGAGGATTTTGAATCAAGGAAGTGTGCACTGCATATAAATATAATGTGCAAATGTGTATGTACACCCCCCTGTACATGTTGGTCCCAGTTATTAGCCATCTTCTTTGTGCGAGCCCCAAACAAGAAAACACAATCTGTAAAGATTTCCTGAAGCTGCAAGGTGCACTCACATAAATCCTGCAAGCTTTGTGCTACACTGAGCATACTTTATAGTACAATGTCTCTCTCTGGAGTCAGATGTGTGAACTATTTCACCAACAAATTAAAAAAGAAATAACAATAAAAAAACACACACACAAGGACTTGCAGAAGCCGGCAGAGCTCCCATGACAGGAGATAAGAGGCAGCAGCCTTGTGTGGCCTCTCTGGTCGAGCATAACTTAAAAGAGGAATCGCACATATTTCTCAGGTGGCAGATGGTGTGCTCGAAACAAAATTAATCATCATTTGAGATGAAAGCACAAGGGGACTTGCTTTTATAGCGAATAATAAATACTGAACATTTAAATGTCTTCCCTCGAGTTTCCTTATATTATTTCCTACAGCAGGAGCTGAAGAGCTCAACAAACATGAAAAGTAGAAACTGATGAACACGTAACTGAGCATGCTAGTGTGTCATTATGAATCTTTGAATATATTGACTGCAGGGCTGAACCACACACTATGTTATGAAACGTGTTAAACTAACTAACTAATCTACTTAACCTACATAAAGTCTGACACAGGGAAGTTGTGCTACAGCTCCTCCTCTATAAAGCAGAAATGTGGTTGACTGTAGCTGTACGGAGGACCTGGGGTGGACCAAACAACAGAAAGTTTGAATTATTAGCCAACTCACAGTGAATTAGCCACAACCATTACATTACATATGCCCTTTAATAACAGACTGCAGCACGTCTAAACGTACGCTTGCTCATGAATGCTACTCAAACAGAGTAACTTACAACACCACTAATAAGCTTTATTTTGTAAACACAAGCTAACAAGCAAGCTATCTACCCTTGCTATGGTTGACAACAGTGACCCGGTTATTCAAACTAAGCTACACAAACGCTGTCAAGTGGCTGTGTTTGCTCCAGCAGCTCTTCAACCTGTCAACAACTTCTGTAGGTCACGTTAACAGCCAAGCTAGAGGGAGCGTTAGCTAATGCGTTAGCCTGTGAGTTGGCTAACCGGCTGCGGGGATAAAGAAGCTAACGGTAGTCGGCTACCTTCAGTCAGTCCGCTGAATGTCCGGTGTTTAGCCCTGAGAAAGATATCCTCACTGCCAGCCATGGGGTCCAGTGGTTAAAAACAAAACACTGTCCGAGCAAACTAATGTGGGACTTGTGAGCCTGTCAGCGAGCCTCCGGACAGGTAGCTGTAGGCTGGCCCCTCGCTGTCTATCGGGGAGTATCGGTGGTCGACTACACTGCCTGTTTGTGTGCGACTTCAGCTGCAGCGGCCCCCAGTGTGGCTGCTAAACACAGGCTGTCCTAGTACAGCAGCCTACAGGCAAAAGCGCGTTTTACATATTTACTCTCGGAATACCAAAGCAGACACACCCTTAACGTTTAATTAAATACAGCCGACAAAATGTATTTTAAATATGTAAAGTGAACGAGCCTGATTCTCTTTAGGGATTCCCAGGGGAAGCCCATGGGTCACTGATGGGTGCTGTAAGAACTATTTATTTATTACATTATATTATATTATATTAATCTATTGCTTGATTTCTTATCTTTCTGATTTTTATGCTGTAAATGACTGTTAATCGGGTGTTTTACTCCCCTCTTTAAACATTCACAGCTCCGTGAGGATAAAGCTTTCTAAACTAAACATCTGTAGGCCAAATAATTTCGCATTTTGTGTAAAAAAAACAACTTTGTTCACTCAAAGGGAGGGACCTTGGAAAGAGGCAATTCAAAATTCAACATGATCCATCTTTTTTTTTTGTTTAACCTGACTGGAGAAGCTGTTTGTGTGGTTGCTTTCATATTTTTCTAATATTGGAATGAGTGTTAATCGTTGGTGTTGCTCGCTTTCTCTGCACCCAGACAGTTCAAATCACCTCGAAGGTCCTTCAGGACAAATTAAATAAGCACAGACCACTTGTGTTTCAGGTTTTTATAAGCATGTTTTGCAGATGATGAAATTATCTTACACGTTTTTATGCTCTTCAGCTCAACTCAGAAAGTTGATTTGAGTTCATTTTTTCTTTCTCTCACAGCACAGTTTGATAAGAAAAAAAAAACAATTGAAGAGCTTGAGATATTCACTCAATATAAAACGTATTCCTGTACAGAGAGTTTTGCTTGCACCGACTATTACCTATTGGCCACTGTTTCTGAAATACTGTTTGAGGGAGAGACATTCTCCAGTGTGAGAATTTTCAGCTGAAAAAAATCTGCCTATAAGGACCATGTCCATTGTTTTGAGGATTAAAAAACACTTTTTTTTTGGTTGTGTCTTTCAGTTAGGGCGCAATAAGGACTGGGTCTTCATGAGCATTACTACTGCTTAGGAATCCTTATTGTTTTTTAGAAAGTTCCCAGGGATCTAGCAGACATTACATCCCGGGGCCACATCCTTTCTTTTACAAAAACCCATCCCCTGCTTTAGAAGCTGTGCCAGCTACTTCCTATTGCAGCACATTAAGCTACTTGTGATTTCAGGATTTATAAAACAATGGCAACCTACGACTGAAATACATAAAGTGGAAGAATAAAATGGGGGGGGCTCCCACGCCTTTCCTCGACGGCAAAACAGAAGAGTGATGTGCGTATTCCGGGGCTTTTATCATAATATTTCACTATAAAGGCTCTCTCTCTCTCTCTCTCTCTCTCTCTCTCTCTCTCTCCTCAGCCCTCGCAGTCTCACTCCCTCCCCATGTTTTCCTCCTCCTCTACTTTTGCGCACCAGGCTCTCCCACCCTCGGCTCTTCTATTCGCTCACTGCGCTCTCATCCTCGGTGCGGCTTGTGTCTCTGCCTACTCCTGTGCGTAAGAGCGCACCGATGGATATGTAAAGTGATGCACTCCCGAGAACGCGAAATCTGAGCCCGCAAACGCCTTTCCGAAAATAATGGTATAGATGCGCAGCAGAGAGCGCGCGTTGGAGAGCAGTTAGTTTAGAATAAGTCAAGTTCATTCCAAGGAGATTGTTTTTTATTCTGCGCGTTTTTTTATTCTTTATTTTTGGATGATGATATGTTAATAAAGATGTTCATCAGCGCGGCTGACGGTGCGTTGCTATTTGGATGTGTGTTTCTGGACTTTTCAGCATATCATGACCGTGCGTCTTTTTTCCTCTCTCCAAGTCTTTTCGTTTCCGCGTGAAGTTGAACGGAGGAGAAAGCACGATGAGAGGAAAATACTTTCTCCTCGGTTTCTTGTTGCTCAAACTTATGGCTCTTGTGTGCAAGGCTGACGGGGAGCCGGGACTGCTCGGGGGATTCGTTATGATCGCCACCTCCAACGGCTCCAGGGAGGAGGAGAGCGTGTCAGAGGAGACCCCGCACACGGAGGACAAATGTCGGGGTTACTACGACGTGATGGGCCAGTGGGACCCGCCGTTCATCTGCAAAACGGGCAATTATCTGTACTGCTGCGGCACCTGTGGCTTCCGCTTCTGCTGCTCCTACAAGCACTCGCGGCTGGACCAGAGCACCTGTAAAAATTATGACACTCCGGTGTGGATGAAGACCGGACAGACTCCCTACAAAAAAATTAACAAGCTGCACGACAGCACCAAAGACAAGACGAACTTAATTGTTTACATCATATGTGGAGTAGTGGCCATTATGGCTCTTGTGGGGATTTTCACCAAATTGGGTCTGGAAAAGGCGCACCGGCCTCAGAGAGAGAACATGTCCAGGTAAATCTGTGTGTGTGTGTGTGTGTGTGTGTGTGTGTGTGTGTGTGTGTGTGTGTGTGTGTGTGTGTGTGTCTTCCTCCCTCTCTCTTTATCTTACCCTCTCTCTCCTTCTCCCTCTCTGACTGCCTGCTTCTCTCGGTGCGCTTGTTTACAAAGAGACTTGCAGTAGTAGCCTACGCACGCAGTGATCTGGAGCGCGCAACGTGTCGTTCCTTTCCTCATCTTCCTCTGTGCATATCAGAAGTACACAACGGGAATAAAATGAAACACAGCAGCGCAACACCATTAACACTACAACTTTCTCAAAATGCATTATTATATTTCACACGCAGGTTGTGGTTTCTGGGCAACAAGAGCAACTTATGTCATCTTCTCTATTAAGACTCTTCATGATGCTGCACGCTCTCTCCACTCTGGTCCACCTATCCATTGTTGTATAGCATAACATTACGTGAGCCACTCTTCTCTCACCAGGCGGGGGCGGTTTCTTTCACTGGAGTAAAGCGGCATTGAGCTTCATTGTGCTCCATTGTGTATCTGTCTGTGAGTGGAGATCAGTGAAAATGCTTTTATACACCTTCATAGTGTCATCTAATAGCCAAGAGTGTGCAGCAAAAACAGGACACATGAAACCAATTATATTCCATTCATTAGGGAACCCCATTTTCTTCCAGATAGCTGCACCTCAGTTGCACGGAAAGATGCTGCACAGCAATGCAGCCCAACTGAATGATTAAATTAACCATGTTGTGCACAGTTCCTCGTGTCTGCACCCCTCATCCTTCACTGCCTCTCTGTCTCACTCCTCTCTTCCCCTCTCTCTGTCTGTCTGTCTGACAGGGCCGTTGCCAGTGTGCTGCAGGGCGGGTGTCCAGGTGAGCAGTATCGGGGGGAAGAGGCCCTAGGGATGCATTCGCAGCACTATGCTTCCAGGGCCACAAACCTCCGTGAGTTTTTTCCTTTTCCTTTTTTATGTTGTGGAGTTTTTTATTTTTATTTGGACAGCTCATTGGCTGGCTTGTTGTGAACTGGGTGTATAACTTAGAGCAGCATATGGAGGTGTGGGTGGGGCGTGTGTCAGCAGAAAAAGCTGCTGATTTGAAGCGACTTCAGAGTGTCCAGGTTGGTGTCAGAGGCCCTTATGAAGTCATCTGGAGTGATGTAAGTGTCTGTCGCTCATTGCAGCCAGATTCAAGTGTTTTCAACCACACTCATATCTGGTTGATGGTGCGTAGTCAGAAAATCCTCAAAGGTACAGTATAAGCACAGGGAGAACACACACATCCCCGCAGGCGCGTTCCTATTTTGTTTCAAATGACAGCACTGGGTTTTTGTTTTATCTTGCACCGGCCAGATATCCATCCATTTCATAACACGCTAGAAAGAGAATATCTGCCTGCCTTTTCTGCAGCTTTTCAAATCCAGCCGTTATTCACCATTTTATTTTGGTTCATGCCCACATGGTATAATGAGAGAGAGAGAAAAGGGGGAGTGGGAGGTGTGTGTGTGTGTGTGTGTGTGTGTGTGTGTGTGTGTGTGTGTGTGTGTGTCTGTGAGTCGGTGAAGAGTGGTGGCGGCGTTGGTGGTGGTAGTGTGTGTGTGTGTGTGTGTGTGTGTGTGTGTAGGGGGGATTGGGGGGCTGGGAGTTTGAAGGGTGGTGTTGGTGGTGGCGAGGGTAGAATACAGAGCGAATGAATGCCATCTATTTCTGTTGCGTCCCGTGGGCTGCTACAGTACCGAGCCTCTTTGTGTTTTTAACACCGAAGATCAAACAGATGAATGCACACACACACACACACACACACACACACACACACACACACACACACACACACACACACACACACAAACACATATGTAAAGATATGGTAAGGTAACAAAACACAGCATTCAGATTTCCTCAAAGTTGCATCACCAATCCGTATTTCTTGCGCCAAAGCAAAACGCAGATCTAAGATGAATTTCAGCATATAGTGACTCGTCTTGTTAGAGGACTGTCTTTCCCTCATTTCTTATGTTACTATCACACATGAATGAAATAAATCAATTTATCTGATCTGGTGTGGAGTTTTAAAGTCCTAGTTTTTAGAAAAGTGAAAAGATTTGCCAATTGGATGAGATTATTTAGCTATTTTGTGGCATATTGGTGTCACACTGACAGCTGAGTTGAGAAAAGAACATCTTTTTACGCCTAAATACGTTTTAAAAATCACAGTCTTGCTTCTTACATGTACACTTACAAATTTTGTTAAAGCGCCAATAATGTCTTTTTCTTTGCAGGTTCCAGTTTTGTTTAGAAACTTTACAAACACTTCACAGTCAAGTTCAAATCATCAACAGAAGGCGAGAAACAATGGGATTTTTGGGAGCTGTTGAGCGCTGTAACTGACAGGAAGTGTACATGTAAGGAAGTGGTGGGGGGGTTGAGTAACTACTTCTGTTTGCGAGAATGAGATAAATATGTAATCCTACAACAGCTCCCCTGGCTAACGACAAGGTGACATAACCCTACTCAGCATGAAGCACTACGCCCACAGACACCATCAACATCATGATGAGAGCACAGCTCATGGAAAGGGGGGAAGAAAGGTTGCATTCAATAAAAACATGGTTTGGTTTCAGATGAGATCAGGTCTCGGTCTTTCAGTAGGTTTTGGGGTTCGCTCTGGTCTTTTTTTCTTGCCTCACTGTGGGGGAGATGAGATAACGGGGTGGCCTATCACCTGAGTGGCCAGGAGGATGCTGCTGTGAAATAGAGATTATTATTTGCAATGTGGAACCTGCTCAGCTGAACCTTCTAATCCTCGGGCTTGTGGGTGATCATGTGGAATGTTATTAACCTCTGTGATCTGGCGGGATCCTCCCCCGACGGCCACCTGATTGGTTTACGGGGTAACTCCGCCGGTGAGGGCGACGATTCATCACAGGGTTACAGGAGGGGGGTGCTGGATATGGACTTGTTATTCTTGTTTTAAGTGATTAACGGGAAATAAATAGACTGAAAAGGGCAAGATGATTTACTTTAGGAGCGCCGAATGCAAAGGACGGATGAGGTAGAGACAGAAGCAGTGTGAGGAGAGAGGCGATTGCAATGTAAAGATAAGCGATATTTAGATAAAGTGCAGGATTTTGCTGGAAAATCTATTTTCACTCCAAACCACATATTGATTATAGCTTATGGCCAGATTGCCCTATTGGTGGCGTTAATTAATCTGGTCTGGCAGGTCTGGGCTGCTTATATAGGCGGAGAAAATTCCTTTGGGCCCTGTGCAACTGTCAGTCACAAAGTGTTGTTGGTCTGTAAAGGAATCACTGATGACCACCGATGCGTTATCAGTTTATACGGCTTCCCCGCAAGCTCTTTATTGAATGCATTTGTCAACAGAGGGATAGAAGAGCAGGCAAACCCCTATTCCCAGTACGTGCTTTGCTGCGCCTTGATAATTCGTAATCATTATCACATGTACCACACAAGTGAGAACGCACAGCATCAATTAGTAATACAAAAGCTGGAGGTTTGTGTTTGTTATGTTGTGGGCCCTTGTGCACATCCAGCCTGGGCCCCCGCAAACCTACTGCATATTAAAAATGAACACTTTGGTTGCTTTGTGAACCAGAACCAGCCAGCCCCCCAATCCCCAGGTGGGCCAGCTGGCAGACTTTCATGTCATCTCAAAACCGACTGTTTGAATGCTTAAAAGGCTGAAGATCCCGCATCTCTACACTTTCAGCATCAAAGAGCTGAAGAGACAAAGAAGGGAGGGATGGAGAAAGAGGGGAAAGCGAGAACGGCAGAAGGAGAGGGAATGGTACAATATGAGGAGTCAGAAGATCTTAGTGGCAACAAGCAGATTGATGGCAACAGCCATTTATGAAGCTGTGAAGGACGAGACCTTTGTAACTGTCAGGTGTTCTGTATTAAAGCAGCACTGAAGCTACGCTCTTGTCTGGATTGCCATAAAAGAAATCTGAAAACATCTTGAGCCATTGCCATTTTCATTTTCATTCAGGATGACTTTCACCACAATTTTTAGTACTAGAAACTAGATGTCTTGAGAGTTTAAGTGTAATTGACAAGCAGCAGCAGCTAATCTCATTGTTATTACACTTACTGTATAATCTAATGAAGAAGTTAGTCGTGAAATTTAATTGGAAAATACTATTTATCCTTGTGAATTATTACACTGAACACTTCCTCCAGACAAATATTGTACTTCTCAGTCTTGTAATTGTCATTTTGGGTATCACACTAAAGAGCTTTAGGTGGGCAGCACTATTAGTTTTATTAAGACAAAACACACAAAGCTACACACATTTGCACACATACGCAGCCCTCTGTATTCACAACTGAATTCACAATTTGCAGGCTTAATTACCTCCCCAGCAGTTATAATCTTTTCCTAAACATTCTGAGATGGGAAGGATGAAATTTTAATAGGTAATTGCTTCTGAGATTGCACAGGCACGAGAAAAGGCCCCGTCTGCAAAAAACACTCCTGCTCCTCCTTGTGACTCCGTATGTGTGTACAAGTGTGTGTGTGAGTGGAGGCGTATATGTGCGCAAAGTGTGTACGCAGTGCGGAAGTGTATGTGTTTGTGCACGGTGCAGGCCTGTCAAAAAGAGCTGTGCATATCCTTCGTTAAAAGTAGGTGACTGTGTGACCTTGTCTTCCCGGGCTGTCATCTGAGCCTTCAGTGTGTCACATCTGATTGCAGAGTGTCAGAGCGGAAAGAGGAGATCCTGCTAGTGAACCTACAGCGCGGCACAGGCCATAGAAACAAGCAAAGAGACACCGTGGAAGAGAAAATGACAGAGCTGGAGGTAGTTATCTGTGAGGCGTCACTCCAGCTCCTGCTCCGTTTGAAGCTCAGCTTCTGTCCTCTTGTTCAAACAGGCAAGAAAGCCGGTGAAGTTGAGGTTCCATCCCTGAGTTTGTCTTTCAGGCTCACGGCTCATTGGAGCGACAGTAAAGCAGCTATACCAACAGCTAGTTTTCTTTCATCCAAACCACTGAGGAAAATGTTTGTTTTGCTTTAGTTCATGCTGCCTATTTACAAAAACGGTTTATCACTGACACAAAAGTCACACTGACACATTTTCATACATACGCTTATTCATTTTCTTGACAAAAGATAGATGAGATTGATATCCTTTTTTATTTTCTGTAAGCTAAATATGGAGCTACAGCCAGGAGACGATTAGTTTATCTTACCGTAGAGACAGGAAGTAGGGTGAAACAGCTAGATTAGCTCTGTCCAAAGGTAAAAAAAATCTGAATAGGGCACCTATAAAGCTTAATAGTTATAACTTGTTATCTTTCATTTGTTTAATGTGTTCATAAAGATTGTTGTGAAGAAGTGTAGTTGTACGGGGATCATGTGTTCGACTTTTTCTCCAGATAAACCCAAATAACTTCCTACATAACCGCAGTCTGTCATGTTTGCAAGATAACATGTTTATTAATGAGCTTTAGAGGAAGCATTATTAGTCTAATTTTTTTTTTTTTACAGACTAGCTATTTCCTCATGCTAAGCTAAGATAATCATCTACTGACTCTGACATGAGAGTGGTATCAATCTATTCCTTAGCATAAAACATGATGTCTATCACCAAAAGGATTCTTAGAGCGTTTTGGCAATTGCTGCCATCTTGACAGTTTAGAAATTCATATCTGGGCAACAAGGTGGAGACTTGAAAAATGAATCAAATGGAACTACATGATAAACTAAGACACTAAACTAATCAGATTTCAGTCCACATACTGCAGCTTAAGCTACACACAATAGATTGTCTGCAGTCTTTGGTACAATTCACCTTTGCTGCTAGCTGTCAGACATCGACATCTGTCTGCTCATAACACCTTGCATTAAAGGTGATTTAGTTTGTTTGAATACCCCGTCACACCTAACAAATCACATTGCTTTCCCAGTGTGCAACAAAAGCTCTCGCATGGTTCTTACCATACCAAAGGTGTAAGTAAGGCTAGAGTGAGCAACAAGGCAAAATGAAAGGCTCAGATTGTCAGAAAGTGCAGAAATGTCTCCTCCTCCTCTCCAGGGCCTCATTCCTGCACCCTCTCTCTTCCTAATTATCTTAATGTGAGGCCCCTCAGCAGCCCAGGGACGCCATTAGACTCCTGTTTATTGGGGCTCTGGGACCGGCCAGGGAGGTGACAACACAGCCAGGGGAGGGAGGGAGACTGAAGCCTGGAAGGAGAAAAGCAGCAAAAAAGATTTAAGAAAATGAGAAGAGAGAGATAGAAAAATATCGAGAACAAAGTGCGATTTCCCCTGAACTTCCTTTCTGAAATCCTGAAGAAGTAGCAGGCGGCCCCCTAGCTGCGTCACGCTCCCGTTACTGAGCATTAGCTTCTTTGCAAGAGAAATTGGAACAAGCACTCATTGTGTGGACATTTAAAGGAATCAAAGAGTATTTTGATGGGCAGAGAGAGTGGTCTAATGCAGGCGGCCCGTCCTTTTCTGTCCGCAGTGTTTTGAATCACCCAGTGTGTAATTTCCCATCTTGTCATTGTGGTGTTTTAATAAAAGAAGCAATAGGGACAGTGAATATCTTAACTTCTAATCAGCCGACCCCCTCCCTCCCCCACCCACCGCACGAATATTAATCAGTTCATTTACTCCCAGAAAGTCACATCTTGCTTTTGACAGGTAATTACGTCTGTGACTGTATGTGTGTTTGCGGGCGGGCACGTGTCCAAGTCTGTGTTCACTTATAAGCCTGTGTATGTGCATGCATGCATGTGTCAGGCACATGACCTGTGGTGCGCTTCAGTCAAATCCTGAGCGCGATGACAATATTATTATTCCATCAATCGTCATCTATTTCAGTCTCATTTACATTTGACTATCTGTAATGATACAGCACTTGCAGGCAGTCATGGGATAAGCAGACAGACTTCCCATCTGTATGTTTGAACAGGTGGTTATCACCACTGGTTTCTAATTAACTGCTACACTGACTCTCCTTAATCGACTATTTAAATTAATGAGTCAAGCCTTTCGCAAATATTAGGATTATTTTCTGTCACATGAATTCAGACAAAAATGTAATTATTAACAAAGATAAGTCAGTTTTCAAGTCAAGGGTTTTGTTTGCACTTCTGGCTGTGTTTAAGTTTCGAGAGCCACTTGGCTCGATGAGCGCATCTTTATTATTATTTGTCATTGCACATACAGTGAAGTAAGCTGAATCTCATAGTGGCATTATAAGTCTATTGAGCCCTAACATGTAGCTGTGTTACGCTGTGTGAAATCCTCTGTAATCTGCAGCTATTCACACAGTTACAGTCCTTTTATACAGTTTCTAATAGGAAAATCTAGCTCTAATCTTCTATATTGCTGACAATAATAGTATTCCTGCCACTTCCTAACAGTAATCCAGGTATGTAATCATAGTATTCACAGTGGGAATTCTCCTCTCATGGAGTACGTCACTGACTCCCAACCAGAGGTACTTATAGCTCATAAGATTGTGAAGTAGCTCAATAAATAAATAAATAAATAAATAAATAAATGAATTAATAAATAAAAATTTCATTTAAAATAATATATATAACACCTGAACACCTGAACATCATGGGTTGTGATTGAGAGGGTGAAAATTAGTCAGGCAAGCAGATACATTTAAACAAGTTTAAAAGTAATGGATAAATGATTGACACATTAAGCTAACAGATAGTGGGAGGAAAATGTTTGAAATAGTTATCAGGTGTCAGCTAAATCAGGGTTGGCATACTCCGGAGCCACATCTGGTTCTTTAGTCCCTCTTCAGTGGCTCCATTTGGCTTTGAAATGATATGGAAATAAATAACATCTATCTTTTAACATTTTCATTTATCATTGTTGCAGACCTAAACTGATTCTATAATTTTCTCAGACTTCTCCATTTGTACAGATATGTACTATTACACACCAAATAAACATTTCAGAAAGTAAAATGTGCATTGCATCCTGACCTGGTGCCTTTTCCTCTATATTTTACTAAGCTCAATGGTGCTGGATAGTCTTGAGTCTCCCTTAGCTAGCTATGGACTAAAAAAAAAGATAAGTCATGGCGGAAAACAGAATGGAATAGTGCGTGGACGGATTTGTTTACCAACACTACTGGCACCGGTATGCATGATCTGCAAGAAATTTGCATTAAAAGGCTCAAATATGTTTTGTGGCCAGACAGATATTTTTTTTTTTTTGCCAAAATAGTAAAGGTGGCTGAGCACTGAGCTAAATGAAATGGAATTAATAGCTAAAAGTAGGCTTAATGTAGAAATGGTTTAAAAGTCTAGCTCATGTTTAGTAGTACAAACTTAAGCACAATTTTATGGGAAAATATTGTAACAATACTCACTTTTATATAGTTAATAGTGTTACATAGAAATGTAAAACCGGGTTGGAGCGCAGTTCATCTTATTGTTACACCTACAGCATTATAGGAGCTAAGCTGTGTGTTGGCCAATCACTTCCCTGTGTGTGTGTGTGTGTGTGTGTGTGTGTGTGTGTGTGTGCGTCTTTTGAAAGTCTTGGCTTTTAAAAAGAGAACAGTCTGTTTTGGATGCACCGGCCAAAGCAACAGATCACTTCCAATGTCCCTAAGGTGCTGGAGGCTTTTTTTTCTCTTTTCTCTTCCTTATGCACACACATGCATATGGACACCAAAAGGCACCCACACATGTACAACCTCCATATACACACATATTCTGTTCTAGGCTTGTGTTTCACACGGCTGGGGGGCAGGCAGCAGATTTGCTTGGCTAGCTGACTGATGCCACCAGCGATGTTAAGTCACAGGCAGCTCGTACTGGGAGCACATTTGTGAAACCCCTCCATCCCCATGCACCATCCACGCCACCCCTCCCCTCACACAAATACACCCATCACCGAACTCCGGCTGGTGGTCTTGGGAGAGCAATTTCCACCTCTTGCTCTCTCTTTCGCCTGCGGGCTTCAGTATGGCCTGGCTCACTCATCACCCTGCCCCGAGGAGGTAGGGACACATTGGCAGCCTTCCCGCCGCTCACCCTCCCATCCTCGTACTTACATATGGACACACACAAACACCGAAACACACAAACTCATGGACCGGCTTACAGCCCCCGCCCCCACCACCCCCCGTCCTGCTGGGCACTGGCCCATGGATAGGGGACATGTGGCTGGGCGAAATGCGTCACGATGCTGGGCTCTCGCTCCGACAGATCTTGTGCCTGTCTGCCTGCCTGCAAATTACCAGCCTGGAACGACTCACAAAAACAGAGAAGGAGTTTTGTTTTCCACCCTCCTGATTGCAGCAATCGCCCTGCTCTCAGCTCCCCTCGGCTTATGGCCACTGTTGCCTTTTCTCTTGGCATTTCTTGTCTCTCATGGCAGTAGCTGGTTACAGAATTTGTTCTTCTTTATACTCTTGGTGTTGTTTTTGTTTTGCGATTTCTAGATGACATTTTCACCATTTTCCCCAGAGAGAGGCAGAGGTGTATTTCTGTCTGTATCCATTTACAGTATACATATGCAACAGGCTTAGAAGGCACTGGTAACCAAGTTCAGATTGTTACGCTGCATATATTGTGTGCTGTGAGACTGAGAATGATTAGAGTCTACAATTGTCTACAATAGTCACCTTCCTTGGAGGATCTCAAGTAGGGGATCATACTGTTTATTTTGTGTTGTTTCAGGAGCTTTTCCTTCAGCAAAGGTCAGACGACTTTATTTATTTTGCCCACATATAACCTGACACTGTTAGTGAAAGCTTCACACAGCCAGAACCACCTCAGTGTCAAAAACAGAGAGTCAAGGGGAACACACTGATTGAATACATAATATTATCACTAAGACTTTCATTCTGGCCTCGAAATATTTAAATGGATGCATCCACTGAAAATCTATGTTTACTTATAAAAGTTTGTAGCTTGCTTCTTCGTAAGGCAGGAAGACAACTGTGGTCAACTTGAATTAACAACAGTTAAATGGATTGCAATGGCACCCAGTTCAAACAGTGATATTAAAGGAACTGCTTGACATGTTACAAAATATTAAAGTTAAATGAGAAAATACAGTCAGCAGCCACTTAGCTAAGCTCAATTTGCAGACCGGAAACAGGGGTTGCCTGGCAACCTCACGGTGACGACAAGACTTAAGAATGTCAGTTCTACCGGCCAAGAAACAGTCCCGCACAAAATCACACATTGTAGTTTTTTCACTTCAGTTTTTGTAAGAATTAAACAAATGAAATATAGCAGGCAGTGGCAGGTGGATTTTGTTAGCTTTTGGACAGATGGACAGAGCCAGGCTAGCTGTTACCAGTCCCCTTGTTACCAGTCTTTATGCAAAACTAAGCCTACCAGCTAATTTGACTCTCAGCAGCAACAATATTTTCCAAAATTTCAATTTGTTTCTCTAACAAAACATCCAGAGGAAATTCTCAAACCAGTCCTGCAGTATAATCCATCTGTCCTCTGTCTTTTATGCTCAGTATGTTCCAAACACATGCCTAAATATACCTAAATACACAGATTGCATTTGATGTTCACACAGCTATCTGTTTATGTTTGTGACTTGCAACCATGGTTGTGAACGAGACAGTGATAGCCCAGAACAAGTAAAGTAGCATGTCACTGTGGAAATTCAAGCACAAGGTTTTGTAAAGAAAAGCTATGTATGCTATCAACCCTTCCTGAATAAACAATAACAAATATAAATGATATAAAAAATGAAGAAGAAGAAGATTTCTGTACACAAGAAATTTCAAAGCCACAGAACAGAAATCCTTTCTTGCCAAAAGCACACTCTTGTTGGTTTGGTGAACCTGTTGACTCAATATGTAAATTAAGATTGTGTTTCTGCCCTTTCATTGGCCACTCTGTTTAGTCTCATTCATATATGCAAATGCACCATTTCAGTATCTTCTCGTCAGATCGCAGGCAGCACCGTGGCACTGTGTCTGTGCACAAAGCAACTTAATGAGCTTCATAATCCCAACGGGCCTTACCTTATTGGAAAATCAGAGAGCATGTTAATTTAGTTGGATGCCTAGTAATATAGGATATACAGTACTGTGCCTGTGATGATGCATTCAACTTTTATTAAGCTCTATTATTATATTTAGAGCTCCCGCATGCAGATTTAAAACCCGATTGACTACCCGCAGCCTATAATCATACAACTCTGTATGTCTTTTGCACATATGATAACCATCTCCAATCACACAAGAAAGGTGGCAATTGCATTGAGTGCTGCAGTGGGTAGAGGAATAGGAATTGTAGAGAAGCATAAGAGACAGGCATCCAGAGGGAGAGGTACCTTTAGATGTCACTGTCAACCTCACCAGCAGGCAGCGATTGAATCAGTCCCCCTCAGGAGTCTTGGGAAATAGAAGTAGAGGGGATCTGAAAGTGCCTTTTTTTCTACTCCTATTCTGATATACGGAGCCTGACGGAGAGTAGTCGTACATGCCAAGTCTGAAAGATAGAGGCAGCGAGCAAGAGAGAAATAAAGTGAGGGAACAAAAATGAGACGGGTAGAGTGCAAGTGGAGGACGGGAGATGAGAAAAGAAAGATTCTGAAGAAGAAAGAAAGGACGGAGCCGACAGTTGGGAGGCAGAGACTGTTTGCCGAAAGATGGAGTGAGGAAATCTATACGGAGACCATCGATCTTTCAGGCCTCTCCTGATATGAAAGTGGGAGGACGCAGAGCAGATAGGATTCAGACAAAGCTCCCTGTTGCGTTTCGTCTTCGAGCGCACACACAATGGCAACATTCCACTGTTGTGGCAATGTGGCTTCTGTGCTTTGACATTCATTTAGTCCTGAATTGGTCAAAAGCTCCTCTGTGTACAAAGACTCTATTTGCTGGAGCATCGGCGAATCTGTTACATGTCAAGTGTGAACAAACAGTATCGATGTGATTGTGGCAGGTGCATTGGTTTTGCATAGTTTATGGGTAGAAGATGAAAGATATTGATTTCTTGCTTTCGCTGGTAGACAACGAGAAGGAAGTAGATAGGTAGATGGAAAATTAACGGCAGCACAGAGACTGGGGTTTGAACTGTGTATATTGTATGTTTGTATGACTGTGTGTATGCACAGGTAATTGGCACAACAAAGTTGTTTTCTCTCACATAACTAATTTTGGTTTCTGCCAGGTTGTTATTAGGGTAATTCTGGTCTACTACTACCTTGGTCTCATTTTCATAGCTTGCTTAAAAAAATACTATACCTAATAAAAATACTATACTAACCAAGCTACATCTGGGAATATGGCAACATTACTATAACTGATAATAATAAGTCTGACGGGCAGCCCGATGATCAGACAGGATTTAAACAGTCAGGGTGACTTAAGTTATTTGGAGGAGAAAACAAAGGCGTCCCAGATTCATACTACAAAACCTCCTAAGCAGATTTGGAGTCTGTAGCTTGTTCGCACCGAAAATAAAGTCATAAAGCCTTCTTAAAACTGGAGCATGTTGTTAACGTATGCTTCTCTTCCACAAAGGAAATGGAGGATCTGCTCAGAGCTGGAAAATAATTATGTACAGAGATGATGAATGAGATGTCTTAGGAACACCGTAGAAAACAAAAATTAACAATTACATTTTTGCTGTCTTTTTGGGAAGTTTAATCTGCAGTGACATTCTGAAGTTGCAGTCTGATTGACATTTGACAGTGCATGTGTTGTGTCATGTCCTATAAATGTAAAGGACACAGTGTGTATGATTCAGTGACATCTAGCTGTGAAGTTGCAGATTGCAACCATTTGAATACAGCTCAGCCTACCAAGCGTACAGGAGAAACTGTGGTGGCCACAAAACATCTAGTATGTATGGAATTATTACACGCAGTAACTTTCTGGTTAAACTTTGACCTAGAATACTTCCACACCTCACTTTCAATTTTACCTCAAGTTTATTTGCCAGCTGAGTTAGTGGTGATGTTGCTGTGCTCCTTGGTCTTAGCAATGTGAGTACTGTGTTATCATAAGCATTACAAAAGTTCCAAGTCACGTCTCAAATACCAAGTGAAGATGCAAGTATTTCAGATCCCTACATGCTGGCCATTAAAATAACGTGGCATCAGAACGAAATACTTAGTTAGTTATTCTTTTTACATAACTGAGACTATGTCCTTTAAATGCAGAGGCTTAATAATGCAATATTCAAGGTTGGTGGCTGTGCAAAGCCTGCCTGACGCTGTTTTATTAATTTTTTATTGCTCTCGGATTTTGAAAGGTCAAAACTTGATTCAAGTTAAGTCTTTAGGCAGTCAAGTCTCAAGTTCTCATTTTTCTATCTGACGTCCAGCTCAAATCCAAGTCTTGGTCTGGTTTCTGCCCATTGTGTAAGCTCAAGTGCATGCTTGTACTGTATGCATGTATGTGTAGGTAGGCCTAAATGTGACATTTTTTATGCATTGCCTTGACTTAGCCGCCTGTCTGCTCCTCGTGTTATTTCAGAATCTTATTGAATTCCATCTGGCTGTACCTTAGTGATTTAGTCCAGCCGTATGTATGTATTGATTTTAATCTGCACCCTCAATACATCCCAACCGACAGCCACTTCCTCTTCGCCCATCCCACACCTCTTTCTGTCTTTCTCATCGTCTCCTCCTCTATGATTGTGTACATTGTTCCACCAGGCTCTGCGTTGCCCTAAGATCAACAGTTAAAAGCCATAAATGATGTATAACTCATTCCACGCAGCACTGCCCGTGCAACAGATTAGATTTATGTACGACTGCCTCCCCTGACCCGCAATATTCATCTCCAGGCACCTCACTGAATTATAATGCATCTCACACAAATCTAGGACCTTTTGTTAATGTGAAAACAAGCTACTTTTCTGTGATTTGTTGGTAAAAAGTTCAGTTGAGCTGATAATTCTGTGCAGCTTGTCCAGTTTACAAATGATGTGCTTTAATCTGTTGTCAGCATAGTTTAATTAGCGAAATGCAGAATTCAGGATTTTAAAGCATTAATATATCTTTGTTAAATTAAATGTCTTATCTTCATATAATTATTGTAAACAACTGACTGTTAACTAAACCCCTCTGTGGAACAGTGATTGTCCAATCATAGCTTAACAACCATAATTATGAAGATGTGAAGGCCTGTCAAAATTTAGATTTCTCCCCACGTTGAAGTGGCAGAGAGATACTCTTGAAAGAGTTTAGAGGGTTCTGTCTTTTTTTTCCTTTAAAAAGCACAACAGTGTGCTTATCTGTTCTGACTTAAGCTGAAAAGGTTGATATGTCATGTTTGTGTTAATGGTTTATTGATGCTAAAGTGCAACACCTTTAATAGCCTATCTATTTGCCAGCAATTGCACAACTGGCAGAAGCCAGTATTTGTTAAGAAGACTATCATCATTATCTTCATTCATACATCTGAGCAGAAAGTCATACTGAAGCATCCTGAAGCATCCTTCATTGGTTCCTACCCTACAGCTGCAGCAACCCAAGAGTGAAGGTTTTACTATCAAATGGTTGACTTCTCATTAAATTTGCAACACACGTCTTAACATTTTATAGAATACTATTGGTTTGAATATCAAAATGCAGTCATAAAACTGCAGCACAAGCTTGCTTTGCCAACCGCCACTCTGGCCAGAGCCACCATTACTATCCCAGCGTCGGCTCAGTCCTAAATTATTTATTGTTTCCTGATCGCTAACTGACATCTCAGGTTTCTCCATTGCCACATCCACACTCCTACACTGTCTACCCATCTGTGGTGGATGGAATTCCAAGACTGCTTCATCGGCGAGCATGGCCATCGCTTCAACGTTTGTGTATAGCAGTGCTTATTTATTTTCTGGGATGATTTGTTAACAGCAGGCGCAGGGCACACAGGTTGATAGGCAGGGGAGAGAGAAAGGAAGGAGGAAACGAGAGGAGAGAGGGAGAGTGATGCTAGCTAAACTGTGTTTTTATGGAGGATAATTTTCCTCCCCAGAAGGCAGTGATTGGCATTAATTATCTAACAGGTGCTAACAGCGATGAATCTCATAATTAACCAGTTTAGATTTAGTTCATTTGGGAAGACATGAGTATGAGACAGTGGCTGCACAAGTGTGTGTGAGCATGTGTTTGGTGTGTGTGTGTGTGTGTGTGTGTGTGTGTGTGTGTGTGTGTGTCTGTGCATGCAAAGGAGAAAACAGAAGTGACAGACAAAGTGAAAGGTAATGTCAGGGAGAGACTTTACAGTATGTATGTACAGTCAGAGAGAGAAGAGAATGTATGTTTCTGTACCTGTGCTGTATCCTTATGAGAACCAGTTTCAGTTACAGATCTCCAGATTTTCATCACAATGAGCTCTCTTGTGGTCTCTATCTCACAGCTTTGGTGAAAGTCGTCAGCTATCAGAGCTTAGACTTTGGTATCTGGATTTTAGTGTGCATCTGGTTGATCTAAAAGCAGTTTATCAGGCACCCTGAGAAGAATACAGATCTGAGGGAAAACCTTGCAAAATCTCTTGAGGCCTAGTGTGAGGAAAAGTGTGTTGCATTTGAATTTCATCGAGTTAAGGGGCGGCAGTAGCTCAGCCAAAGACTTGGCTTGGGAACCGGAAGGTAGCCGGTTCAAGTCCAGCACAGACCACAGTATGAAGTGCCATTTCACTTTTTGTGCACTGCAGATGTGCCCTTGAGCAAGGCACTAGCCCCTAACTGTTACCGCAGTGCTGCTACAAGGCAGCTCCACTCCATTATCTCTCCACATTTGCATTTCTATAAGCCCTGTCTGTGCGTGATTATATTTCGGTCCTATGTGTGTAAAAAAAAAAATAAAAATAAAAAGAATTCCTCCATTGGGGATTAATTAAATCTAAGTAAATATTCTTCTTTATGAAGTCAATCAAGTGTGCTGCATCTCTTTTGGCCTTCAGAGCAGCATGAATTGATCTGGGCAGGGATTCTAGAATATGTTGGTTGTATGAATATTATACCATGTAGAAATCCACATCATCCCAAAGGTGCTGGAATAGGTTGATGTCCTAGGCTGTGCAGGCCAGCGAGGCTGCAGCAGGAAAGCTCTCCTGGAGACATTCATGGACCAGAAACGGTCAATCCCAGTGTGGATAAACTGCAGCGAAGAAGGAACAACCTTGGTTTAAAACAATGTTCAGATACGCCATCCTGTTCTGACCTTCTTCAGTGGGTAACATTCCCCACATCATTACACAGCCAACACTGTTCTGTAGTGTTGACACCAAAGAACATGATTGCATGAAGGTATAGTGTTTGAGTCAAATTCTGAACCAGGATCCAGATTCTTAGTTCTTTGTTCATCAGCACAAGAGAAGTCCTATGCTTTGCTATGCTGTTTGTGCACTCCTCAGTGGTCCACATTTGATGCTCCTTCACATGCTGGAGACACACGTTCTCTTGCTGTGGACACATTTTGAGTTTTGATGTGATTTGTTCTGTTCTGCAGGATTATTGACGTTCCTTTGATCCCTCCTTTTATCCACAGAACTGTGATCTGTAGTTCTTGCTCACACCATGCTTGGTAGATTATTGAAACATCCCAAATCATCAATCATTTGGGTGATGGTAGAATAAGGAGGCCTAGCGCCAACATTCTTGCCTTATTTGTGACTATTCCAAAATGTAGTTACAGTAGCTGATCCAGTTACACTGACTAACACTAAGTGACTCAAGAAACGCTCGTATTCCACACACATGCACTCATATCAAGTTGTCACATATGACTTGTTAGAATGTATAATATGTGTCAAAGCAGAGATTGTTCCCTATAAACTGGCAAGTCATTGTACATGTAGCCAAATTTCTGTCCCCTGCGTGCCTCTCGCTTTGGGCTCTGGGTTAGTTTTGGAGGACGGCTGGCAGTGCAGGCAGTGCCCAGCGGGGTAGGGTGTGTGGTGGTGGGGTGGGGTGGGGGTCGTCCATATGGGGATTTCCTTATGACCCACTTCTTACCCCCATGCTGTTGCACAGAAGCCATCTCTCGCCTGCCTGCCTCCCCGCTCTGCAGCATTCGTCAGGCAGAAGGAGGTGTCTTTGTCTGCTCGCACTGGTTCCCTCACACTCCCTGTTGCCAAGACACGGAGCGGTGCAGAAGAGCCGACAGTTACACTGGCACTCTGCAGGACCATCGCCTTGCACGGACCCTCGCATGAATACTATCACATAACATTCAGTGCACTTAGATATGCATGAAACAAAGGCACATGGAAAAACACAGGGATTCACGTGGAAAGCTGTTGCACAAATGGACGCTCGGTGCAAACGCCAATGTGAGAAAGTGCACATATTCATTTGAGTAAACACGTGCAATAGTGTGTGCACTACAGTACAGTACATCTCCTCATACACGCATCAATATATGTTTCTGTTTTTCTTTCCACAATTCTTTCAGTAGTGTCTTTCTCACAGTGATACACAGGCACATTCACACACGCAAAACACAGTGACACACACTCACACACTGTACACTTTGCACCCTGCCAGTGCTTGTTTTCTCCTGCTTACAATTGGAGCGAGGCAGCCGGTCTCTCTTCGGTAACCTACTTTTCCTCCTCTCCTTTTTTTTTTTTGCTTAACTCTCTGAGGGAGTATGGATGTCTTGCTCAAGTCGATTCCTGCAGCACGGACCATCAATAAGTGCCACATTTAGTTTATATTGCTAATAATAGAACGTCACTGAGGCATCTTTGTGGATGAATAGACAGGTCCTGCGGCAGAGTGTGGGATTCAGTCACAAGCTAATCTGTCCCTCTTAGTGCGGAGATTCCACTGGGGCCACTCGGAGGTTTCCTGAAAGAATATTCCTCTCCCTTCAAATTCGACATATTTCATGATCTGTAAGAAAGCAGGGGGAAATGTATCAGATGGCCTTCTGGATGTGTGTTTGAGTGCACAATGGTGCAGAGAAAGCGCGCTGACCTGTTCCCTCGCTCTTTGAGCTGCAGCTAGACATGAAGGCAGAGAGACAGGCAGATAAATACTAAGGATGCTTTTGACAACAGATGGACGGGGGGAGCAGGGGATTGAGAGAGAGGTGGAGGCACAGACAGAAAGAGAAGACAGATAAACAGGTACACAAATAAACAGGCTCGCGGATAAGAGTGTGTGGCCTACCATGTGCTGATATCAGACAGGCATATGGCAGCAATGCTGAAGCAGAGACAGAGGGAGAGGAGAGATCACTCTAAATACCAAGCCTCTCAATCTGGCCCTGCGGAAGCTTTTCTCCCTATTAGTAAACCCATGTCACATCTACAATGAAGCTCCTAATCACCTTCAATTAAAGCAAATTATACTTTCACTGCTCAGTCAGGAGAACACACAAACACAACATAGCGAAGCCGCAAAGGCTGATACTGAAGATTAGCAGCCTCCCATCAGATTACCCCCAGCGAGCGAACAGAAGGCAAAATCTCACTGTTTTTAGCTAAAGAAGGAGCATGAGACATATTATGTGCCTCACAGATGGAGCAATGTGCAGGATGCAAGGTTGTTCTGCATGCCTCACTTTGACTCACTTTATCATTGATGTGTTGTCTTGTGGCTTTTAGGCAGGAGGGGTGGCAGGACAACATGAGAGAGAGAAAAAACGATGATTGTGGTTAGAATGCTGTTGTTGAAGGAAACTTCTAAATGTCATGACTTTATGAGTCCGCGAGCAAAACAAATTACGTCTGTAGATGATGATAAAGCATCATGTTTTCAAGCTGTTGTGCTTCGAGCCAATACTAAAAAAAGGGTAACAAGGGGTTATTTGTACTGTAGCTCTCTAGACACACACCTAGAAGCCCTTTCTTTGTTCACCAAAGAAAAAAAGCTTGTTAATTGCAGCCTGCGATTGATTAGATTGTCCTGATGCCGTGTGAACTGCATGCAGCTTAAGCCGTTACCGCTCACATTTAACTCCCAGGTTCGCCTGAATTCAGCAATTAATGTCGTGCATTTCTCATCCTGCTCCTGCTGGATGGCTGGCTGCGGAGGGATGAGCGAGAGGGAAATCTGCCCACTGCCCTGTCTTGTCTTCGCAGGCCAAGAAAAGCCCCTCACAGCTGTGCTCCAACACTTAAACCTGCCAGGGATTCAGCCCAACGGCCAGGTGCAGCAGACTAAAGCTTTTAAACATAAAGCTTCTCTTCAGCGGTGCCAGAGGAGCAGACTGTGGGTCAAAGACTGCAAGGGAATAAATTCGGAGGTTACACTTAATTAAACACTATCAGCTACCAGAATCATGCCTTAGCATGTGTGCTTTGTTATAATTGTGGCTGCTGGATTAAGGTGAGACTAATATATCACTTTAACCTCTATTAGAAATCAGATATCAGCCAGCCATGTTGCCTATTACTGGTGTATGGAAGTATTTTTCTTAGAACACAGAAAACAATATTGAGTACATAAGACTATAATTGTTTATTTAATAGGACTAACAGTCTACAGTCATGCTAATGGCTACTTGACAACTTAACAATACAGTCAGCATGCTAATATGCTGATGTTTAGCATCATGGTACCATGTTCACAATCTCAGCCTAATTAGCAGAAAACACCAAATACAGCTGAGATAATAATGTTACTAGTTTTGCAGGTATTTGGTCAGACACCAAAGTGTTGGACATAGTGACCTGAGGATGGTGCTTGATGGGAAGTCAAAGCAATAGCAGTGAACTAAATTTCATGTTCATATGTTTTGCTTTACCTTTGTCATCATAAATATCTTACAGGCTCTCACAGGCAACCATTGGAAAGCAGTGTCCTTCCTGCCTCTCTGGTATCTGGGTCGGCGCTGCTGACATGTTGTCAGAGGTGTCAACCCCCCATGGAGACACACATCATTATCATCACCATCTCCCACTGCCTCCCTCCCTATCTGTCTGTCTCGCTTTGTCTCTAGCAGCATGTTGCCCTCCGTTGATGGAGCGGCAGTCCCACTGCTGACTCATAACACTGGATGAGGGGGGGAAACAGTACAGCCCGGTAAATCAAGGTGGCACTGCAGTGGTAGCATCGTGCCATTCAGGAAGCTCAGAAACACTGAGCCCTGAGAAACACACACTCAGAGAGAGAGAGTAGACTTTTGAAATTGGCCCCTTTTCCTGGCGAAGCATCATACAACAATCAGGCCATGACTTAAAAATGGAACATTGTTCTTTGAGAGAGACAGAAGATCATTGAGAAAAACAATAGGCCCAGATGTTATTGTGGATGCTCTGTTTCCTTGAGTGGTGCTTCATCATCATGATGAATAAGGGCTCCTCTTTGTCAATCATGTGCTTTAGTGGAGCAGGTATTTATTTCTCTGTTTTCGCTGTCTGCTTGTCTCGCTCTCTGTGGCCTGGTGACTGATGAGCCCTGTCACAGAGAGGAACACCCAGTCTGTAGCCACAGGAGATGACTGCCCGAGGCACTTCTGAGATAAAATCGTGTCACAGAAATTCTGATATTTTGAAATACCAAGAAATGGAAATTTGCTTTAAATCTTTTGGGGGTCAGGTGAGTGTCACAACCACTTACTTTAGCTGAAATGAAAAGAATTTAGAGAGGAGCGATTCAATGTTTCAGTCTGTTTTCAGGATAACATTTGACCTCTTAACACTCTGTGTAGGTATGCACCAATCCAACGTTTTCTCTCCTTATACCTCGACTCCGACATTTGCTGATCTGAATATCAAAATATTAATCGCATACCAGGGCTGTCCTTTTTTCAAAACTTCAAAATCTACATGTAACTTATTGGAATTATTTTAATGTAAGGTAGCAGGACGCAAAAATAAAATAAGTTAACCTTGTCTAAATTAATGTAATTGAAAAAATGACAGACTGTGCTGTACTAGTCATGTTAGGGCTGATTGTTATTGGGTTTGACCTTGTTAAGCGGATCGGGCTTCAGTCGTGTGCGACCGATCCACATTGAATACAGTTTCTTTGTTTCTTTGTTTCTGTTACATTCATTAGGTCCTACTTTTTGAGCACAATAGCCTCAAGTTAACTGATTTAAACTGATCCCAAGTACCACTGAGTTTGTCACACTGATTTTAGATTTAGGAAAAAGAAAGCATTAGTATTGGATTGGGAATCAGTATCGGCAAATACGATGAGTTGAGGTAAGAAGAAATTAAATGAAGTCGTATTGATGATTCCCTCGCTCTTGATTCTATTCTGAGCATTGTGCTCTACAATGGTCATTCTAGAATCACAGCTATAGTAATTTGGGTCACCTGCTAACCTATTAATTAAAGCTTATTCAACTGTTACACAATGAGAGACGAGGCCAATGCAGTGTTTCATTCCGCACTGATATGAAATTGCAGTTATTAGACAGTACTCAACAGCTTTTCTTTCCAAACTACTTTTTGCACACTCTGTTTTCTACCTGGTGTTCTCCCACACATCTGTCAGCACTCAGCGGTGCAGGAGGACTTATGGTTTTAAGCATCTGATAAACAGGTCTTGTTATCCGGGGGTTTTATTTTGCATTTCATTTGCTCAAACGCCCTTCACGTGTGAGCTGTTTCCATCCATTCGTGCAGTGTAGATGCCACAAGGTAGATTCTTTTCCGTCTAAATACGAGTGTGAAGTCAGTTGTAATGACACATTATAGTGTCGTTACAAATGGCTGCCCCCATCTGCTACGGTTTAGTTAGGTTTGAGTTGGATACAGATAAAAAAATCTAGGACAACTGTCCCAGTATATAGTATGTGTCAGAAGCAGTGGGAATGGAAAATAATGGAACATGCTCAAAGGAAGTGACTTATGGGACAGGGATGGTCATCATCTACAGTTGTTTTGACCGTATTTCTTTTCATCCCCCCACAGCTCACTTTTAAAATACATTCCCCTTGGACTGAGATAGTTCTAGTTTAAACAGCTAACAGGTCTTTATAGAGTTCAAACTGATATCTTACTATTGATTCAGTGACTAGCTTTAACAATGTCCTGTGAGACTCGAGTCAGTGCAATGTCCTGTGACAAGATGGCGCAAAAAGGAGATAGTAGTTGAATCCTGCTGCAAATGCTCCACCGTGAATAGGAAAGAAAAAAATACGGAACAATAGAAATCAATAGCACTTGAAAATGAAGAAGGTATGAAGGAAGGCTCTAATCATAAAAGGGTGCAGCGGAAGTCATTGTGCTCCCAAAGGCTCAGGGAGGAACAATTAAGGGTAGATAAGCTATTCTCTCTGCTATCATTTCCCGCCGCCATTTTCCATGACAGACTTTTCAATAATACGGTTTCTCTGCATCACACTCCTATCTGTTTAATGGTCTGCCCTCATGAGAATTACTCAGAGATATGTGATCGGTTTTGGAATAGAGTTGGCTGCACACATTTCTCTGTATCTCTTGAGCATTTCATGACACACTCACCACCGTGCCCCCCCCTCTGAGCTCTCTCTCACTATCTCTTACTAAACGGGAGTGTACTGATGTGCTAATGAGCGAAGACAAAAGCTAGCAGCATATGGTGATGATAATGAGATGAACGTTTGTTTGGAAAACAAGACCATATATAAGGATGAGGATCTGACACATTGCTTTGGAGCACGCAGACAGTTCTGTGCACTGAACGCAATACAGCCGCCTTAAGGCTGAGATATATTATTCATGGCCATGCACACCCAAGTCCTTATGGCAGTGTTTCTGGGCAAATAAATGAATGCTGGTGACATGCCTTTAATAGAGTAAGATCATTTTATCACATTGCACTAGCCTGAAAGTGTTAATGCAAGTTGTTGCTAAACGGCAAAATACTGTGATCTAAAGCGATGGTTTTTCTTACATACCCCCACAGCTGTCAGATGAACTCAAGTACCCCTTCAATAATACTATCCACCATGTTCCAAATGTCAACTGGTTGTTGGTGGATTTAACACTTATATCCACTTATTCCATAAAAGTGGATATTGTTACAATATGTTTCTAATACAACCTTCAATGTTATGGCTGGCTAAGAAAAGTTTGCATTCATTGCTTCATTCACAGAAGATAGGCTAGATATTTCAACCATTTACCCATTACCTTACTCACAATTTCATTTTATCCTGTTAGAGCCATTTCTAGCAAGCTCTTACAATTTCCTACACTGTTTTTAATGTAAATTGTCTGGCAGTGCCTAGTGGTAGTTTGGTGCTAAACAACCTGACCTCGCATCTCAGGAACCTCTAAATGAAGACAGGTGTGCTAAAGGCAGTGGACTGTGGAAGACGCCATGGGGATACAGTCTTTAACCGCTGCATGGTTTTGGTTGTATTTGTTTTGTTGATGAATTAATTTCCCTCCACTGATTTAGATTTGGGGTTTTGATTTTCACCAAGCAGTTTAGCTTAACAAAGCAATTTACAATAGGCTACACCATTCAGACCCAAATGATTGTGGATCATCAAAACTGTGAGTAACTAACCAAATACAGCGAGTTGACCGTGTGTAACGTTTTGGCGTCTGTGGTTGGCATTTAGTTCAATGTATCTTAACCATTTACTTTGAGATATTTCACCATTTATCTAAACACTCTCTATTTCAGCTGTTCCAACCATTACTTTTAACCAACTGTTTAGATGTCTCTGCTTGCTTGCTAACTAGTTTTCATGCATTCTTGGATGCAACTTACATTGTTCAGGTGTAATAGAAGACTCACATTTTTTTATTTAATCTAAATGGAATTTTTTAATTTGATCAAATTAGGTGAGGTAGTCCACAGTCTTACCCCCTGGGATACAAATATCCCTGGCTGGGAATCACTATTCTAAAGTAGGCTACTCAGTGACTTTTGAAGCACCTCTAAAAGCTGTAGGCAGTTTGTTTGGCTGTCATAAAGCTGGACCTCGTTCAAACAGTAGGCATCGGCGTCAAATACTTTCTGCGTGTGAGCTTTTGGCCCTTTACACTTCAAACTTGCCTCCCACAGCTGACAGTGCCAGCAGGTGGCAAGACCCATGCAGCCCTGGACATCTGTTCTTCTCTTGCTGCAAACTTTCTTCTTCATACTATATATACAAGGATTGTACCTGCCCCATGCCCAACAACCACGTAGGTCTGACCCATTCACCTCAGGGCCCCAAAACACCTTCTTTTGCTCAAGCCTTCATATGAACTCCCTCAGCCTACCGCCGACCACACAAAGAGGATTTAACACCCAGCTCCTGGCAAAATTCCCGTGAGCTCAACGGTCGCAAAGTGGGGCCTCTGCCCGCTCTGTGATCCTTGCCATCCTCCATGCTGCACGAGAGAGATACGGACCGAAGGGATGAGGTCAAGACAGATGCTGTGCTTCTTATGTACTGTAAACAGACAGGAGGGCAAATAAAGAGGACACTCTCCCCTCCCGCCTCACACTGGCTCACACATAACCTGCTTACCATTTTCAGTGGGACTAAATATGCATATGCAGAGAAACAGAGAGGACCCCCACACACTCCTACACATAGACAAGGATGTGTGCACACTGTCACATAAGGGTGAATGATTTGGACGAGTCAGGAGCTCTCAATGCTACATGGAGAAAGCATCACACATTAGAGATTACCCATCTGTAGTCTCAGGATGCATTTCTTGGGCACAAATGTTCAAATAACTGTTCTGAACTAATATCAAGATGTTTACCATTGCTCCCAGTTTTACAAAACAGTACCAGGAGCACCTTTGGACAACTGCACACGCCTTGTCTTTCATTTTGAGGCTCTATTTACACAGGTTTGTATCGACGGTGCAGACTTTTGTGTCAACATCCATTCAACGTCAAAATGCTTTGCTAGGTTATACCCAAAGATGACTCACAAAATTGCCTTTTTACCAAACTAGAGCAAGTCTTTCAATAAAACATGCATGCTTTTTTGACAACGCCTGACAAAGCTGTTAGGATGTGACCTAGAACAAGCTCAGTGGAGGCAAGCAGACACGTGAAGAACGAGTGGAGAGAGATGAACAGACAGACCAACAGAGCAGCAGGCAGCATAACATAGGTTGCATAACAATGACTTTTTCAGTACAGTACAGCCGGCCTGCCTGTTGATATGTGGGCGCGGGTGACTGCGGGACAATGCGAACTCGCCGTGTGCTGCAGAGCAAATACTACACGAGAGAATACTGTTGCCATGACAAGCGAGAGGAAGAGAGAGATGGAGAGGGTTGAGTAATGACAGAGAGGCAGTTTTGCAGCTGAAGAAAAGAAGAGGGTTTATCCATTTGCAGAGTGAGGAGAAAGGGGGAATAATAGATGAGTCAGCTGCTTACAATTTTCAGCGCCGAATCAAACAAGCAGTGAAATTACACTGTACAGCCAGTAGCGATGGAGTCAGGCCAAGCATGAGATAGAAGCACTCCTACATACATGTGCTCTGGCTCGCTGTTTCTTCTTCATTTTCTCATGCACGCACACAACTACACAGCAAACATCAAGGGACACAGATGAATGTGTTGTCTACCCTATTTCCAAGAGAATATATTCTTGTCTGGGACATGAGAAAAACACAGATACCATTTCCCTGGGAGGATTGCCTCTCAGTTCCATGCTGGTTGTCTGGCTTCCCACGAGGGAGACAGCGCGGCTCTGTGTTTTGGTGCCGTACGACTCTGCCTCTGCAGTGTTATGTAGTGTACACTCATGTTGTACGTTGCTGACTGCACTGTCTGTTACCTGGCGGTCATAAGCTCATCATCCACACGCTGTCTCATCAGTGCAGTCACACTTACTGTAATCCTGACATTCCTGCGCCTTTCGCGCCGCAGGGTGAATTTATGTACATGTCTTTTTCTGTGACGTTAAAAATAAATAGTGGCATACATTTGAAACCAAATGCATGATCAGATCCACTTTAACCGCAATTCCTTAAGTTGGACTCGCCCCATGTCGACCCATGCCCGTGCAGTTTCCTCCTCTCAGTCATTCAACCAATTTACAACCACTTTTACAACATACTCTTACAACCAGCCAGTGTTGTGAGCAGTTATTGTTATACAGGGAATGATAAATCTTTCATACTGGACAGCAGTAATCTTGGAAAGCCAGACGTCCATCTTGTCAAGCTCACAGAGGTCTGAGAAAAATCACAATAACTGACCTTTAGAAATCTTCTGGCAGCCATTCAACTGGCTGTGAGATGGAGAACCCCTGCCAATTGAAATGGTGCACCTGGATGGATTCAATTACTAGTCAGAACTGTGCATTCCCCTTCAATGGGAAAATACAATCAATCAGTTATCTCATGTTCATGTGTTTCTGCATTTCTCAAAACATTACATTAATTTAACTACAGTAGTCCTACAGCTGTATACAGTCAGTGTTTGGTTAGCTGGTTGAATAAAGCTTTATCTCCAACGCACAGAGGTTATAAACAAAATGTAGCTAATGTGGCTAGCTACAAACAATGACACAGCAGGTAAACTGTTGCTAAAGTTGCTGCAAACACACAGAGAGGATGTCGAAAGATCATAAGCATCCTGTAACTAAATGATTCAGCTGTGTTCTACGACGCTAACACCTGAGTTAGACATTATTCATGTCAGTTGTAAGGCTACAGACTGTAGCTTGCCCCCTATCTCACACATATTTCTGCACTGTATGAGGTAGAGGTGCAGTACACGTGTGTTCAGGCGCTCAGTAAATGTTGTAGAACCATCCAATCTCTCAGTTTTCAGATGAGCACATCTTCTGGCCTTTGTCATAAACACAATATTGTCTGTACAATCAGGCAACAGGACAAAACCTATTGATTTTGACCTAATGACCTTTCACCCAGCGTATTCTACTGCCGTTATCAATGTAGTTAAATCTATTGAGCTGACCTGATCATTTTTTCTCTTCAGATTCCTTCACTTTCTCAGATTTCTTTCTTTTATTGGATTTTTCAGTGAGATCTGATTTGGTCATTTTGACTGCAACACAGTTATTCTTATTCTGTTGCCAGGACTGTTTCTGTGTGCCAGTAATACTGTAAAAGCTTTGTTGAAATGTTCAGTAAAAACACAGTAGAGCCAACACCTAAGGAAGGCATTCTGTGCCTGAAAGGTTGCATTAATTTTAAATTAGGTTGTAGAGAAGCATTGTTGTGGGATCTGTCAGTTTTGTCCTTTTTTTCTCTTTTGTTTGACCCATTACCTTAAAACCTAAATGGGCTTGTAATTGCCACTGCTTGTCGAACTGGTTCCCAGCAGTGTGCAATTTATTTTCCTTGCTTTGTGTTTTGCTGCTGTCCTAATCTCGGGGAAATACTCCAGTGGCAGCAATGGAATCTGGCTGGTGCTGGAGATTAAAAGTTAAAAGACTGCGGTTACCTCAGAGAATCCGTGTGTTTCGGTCCAGCTTGGCGAGGCACTGTGACCACTCCAGCAGACTCCCACTGCGTCATCCTGATGGGCATCCTGGTGACAGCTGTCAGTCTGCCCAGTGAATGGGTTCATAGTGTGATTTTGTCGTTAGGGTGCTGTTTGTTTTCACCATGAACTATTCATGTGTGCGCAAGTATCTTTGTCACTAAAGTCAAAATGCAGGGAAGAGAGGTTTTTGCAAAGATGAACCCTGGAGCAGAAAAAAAGGTAGGATAATAAAACAGCAGAAAAAACTGTTGGTTCTATTTTTTGGTTCAGATTCTCTCAAGGTTGCATGAGGCAAGGTGAGAAATTATATGTATTTTGGCTCAAATTCCCATCATCTCTGTCAGCCTTGTCAACTGCTCGAAGGGAGCTAATAAAAATGTTTCTATGAACCTGAAATAATCCTAGACCTATGTGAGCAAACACAAGTGAAGGAGAGGGGATTGTGGATTGTTTTTCACTCTGAAAGAGCAGTGTATTAGAGTAAATAGTGAAGTAAATTGTAGGACAGTGTGATTCACAATGAGAAGCAGCACACAGTATTTATTATTTTCTTGAATACTACGCATTAGCAGAGATGAACTAACACATGCTTTTAAGGGAAAGCAATGCGTGCTTGTAGGCTGGATCAGAAAATGTTTTTCCCAAAATGGGTACAGAGTGTCCAATAAATCCACTAGCACACCTATTGTAACCTAACTGCTGCAATTTCCTATATGAATCACCATTCTTACTTTAAGCCTTCATGAGGGGCTGAATTGCTTTTGAATTTGGTTCTTTCAAACTTGGTTCTCTAGTAAAAAAGGATGACACAAATCCAACATTTTTAACAGGTGCTGTATAAAGCAGGGAATATTAAAGGCAAGTTCTAGACTGGAATGCCTGTTTTTATGGTCCTGTAATAATTTTTAATTATCTGTCACTGCAATACTTTAAACCATCATAGACAAGAAACAGATAATTACATTTATTATGGGAGCATAATGAACAGTGATTCCGCTTTTACTATGCTATTGTTCCAATTTACATTTAAAGAGATAGTTTAACAATATATGAAAGGTAATCATTTGCTTTCTGGTGGAGAGATAGATGAGAAGATTGCTACCACTCTCATGTTTGTTCACTAAATATGGAGCTACAGCCGTCCCAGGAGAAACATGGAGCAACAGCTAGCCTGGCACTGTAGGAAAGTATGAGTTAATGAGATGTAACATGTTAATTAGTGGTTCTCGTAGGCTGAATTTTTTTGCCTTTGGAGAGAGCCAGGCCCGTTTCCAGTCTCTACGCTAAGCTACCCGGCTGCTGCTAGCCCCACATACATATTTACTGTACTTTACATGAGTGGTATCAATCTTCTCATCTATCTCTGCGTCAGACAGCTAATAAGTGTACTTCCCAAAATGTCAGACTATGTCTTTGAGCCAAAATGCACCACACTTGTTACCAGATGTTTATTTGTGGCTCAGTGAGACTGTATAATTTGATTTGCCAGCTTGTCAGTGAACAGTCAGCCAACTTGGCGGAGCAGAGCACGAGTCCAGCTTATTACTATGTTCATAGTCTCGTATAAGATTATTTAAACTCTAACTCACCAGATTTGTATTAATTAACAACATAAAGCATTTGCATATGATCACAGTTTAGTGCACAGTCTAAATGTGAGGTCATCTCTATAACTGTTCATGGATTAACTGAAAACCATTTCATGGCAGAGTGTCTGAAAAGGAGGAGGTGCACTCAGGCTTTGACTGGATATTGAATTTCACAATTGTGCTCCACAAGCAGACAAAATCCATTATGAAATGAGAAAATTGGTGACCTTGTGCCAGCCATTTTGGCCCGCTATGAAAAATAAAGCAGGCATTCATTGTGACCGGGGTGAATGTTGTTTTTTGATTATATTAAATGCACACCAGAGAGGGGCTGCAGCTCCACCTCTACAATTTATGCCCAGACCCCTTCTCACCAAATCTCTGTTTCCATTTGCTTACATTCACGTAGCCTTCAGTGAGTCATCTACACAAACTCACATCACACATCTGTTCCTTTTCACCAAGCGCCATGGGACATGTCATCACATCGGGGAGTCTCTTATTCTTTCTTCTACATGGCCTCACACTGTCTCTCACTCTGATGCTCTTTTTAATTGTCTCTCTACCTTGTCAGTCAGTGTGTGTGTGTGTGTGTCTGTGTGTGTGTGTGTGTGTGTGTGTGTGTGTGTGTGTGTGTGGTTTGAGTCACTGCCAGGGCTAAGTGATTAATTAGTAACAAAACAACTTGCTCTGCCTTGACAGTTGGACTGTGCAGGTTTAAGGCCTTTAAGCGCACCTCGTGGCTCAACAATGCACTGCTGAGATGAAAATGGTGGAGGAAATCAATATTGTCGGGTTGCGGCCACACTCTGTTTGCTGCGCTCCCCCTGTGCTTCACACACCTCCTTGGTTTCTCTGCCAGACATTTTTCAGACTTTTTTTCTCACTTCTCATCTTCATTCTTTATGCATTCTTATCCCTCGCCCCTTTCTCCTATTTCACTTTTTTCCCTCTCGTTCCTTCCTCTCGCTGTCTGCCTCTTAACTTTTTCTTACCTCTCAAATTATCAAGTGGCAGTATTGGGGCTTTTAACAGAATGTATTCACTTAGCAAGGATACCCTCGCCTTCAGTAACAGGAATTTGCAATTATCTGTCAGGCTCAGCGCAGCAAGAGAACAATGCTGAAGAGAGTGTCCTCTGAATTCCCACACATATTTTAACATTCAGCTGTGCTTTAAAGTCAGACTGTGCAGTTCTGCTACACTTCTACACTTCCCTTCTGCTCTCATACAGTATAACTCTGTCGATCTGCCGTCCTTCATATCCATCTGTACATTCGTGGATGTGTTAACCTGCCGTCTGGTTTCTGCGTCTTCAAGAGGAGGTGTAGTTTTTGGTGCAACTGTGGAGGAAGGCTAATCCATTGACTAATCATTATGGCTTTGGTTGAGAGGGATACTTCTAAAATGTGCTGGGGTGCGGAGGACTGATTGCCTGTTAATCACACTCAGAACAGAATGCCTACTGGATTTCTTGGAAATCATCCACATACGTTTTACTGATTTTTCACTGTGGTATAGAGGAAGCAATTTTAAAGCTACTGGATTATTTCCAGCTGTATGTGCTGCAGTGATGTTGGAGAGAAGACACATACATCGAACACACCTTTTGAAATCTAATTATTTCTTATTTAATTATGGGAATACATTTCAGTTGGTGAATTTTACAACCAGGATACTGGTGATAATTAATCTAAAACAGCTGTTACTTCCTACAGCATAAGCATGAGGCAAAAAAGAGTGTATTTCTTTCAAAGTTGCAACAGGCACTTTTACATGTCAATAGGTAGTAATATAATAAAAGGAATATGGAAAGATTGTGGAGTAGTTCAACTAATTAGAAAAAATGTAATAATGGCTTGGTTTCAAAAATATATATTCACATAATTGAGACACCTGTAACACCTGAATACCACAGGTTGCATTTGAAAACTAGCAAGCAAATATACGTAACTAAAATGACCTATTAATAACTAAAATTAATGAACAGCAGATTTTTCTTTTCTTTTCTGGTGAAAAAACATGACAAATTCTGAGAAAGATTAATTAAAACATATATTCCCTGCTCCTTTCAGTAAAGATATATGTTCCCTTGAAGTAATAATTGAAGATTTTTTTAAGTCACTGGGAATTTTTTAACCCTGGTGTAGACCGAAGGCTCACTGGCACAGTGCAGATAAGATTTCTTTGGTGTAGTTCAACTTTTATATTTAGGCTGATAAGTCAAATGCACATAAAAGATGTCTGCTCAATAATGTACTGAAATGTGTATTCTGGCACATGAGTACTGGCATAATTGCATGTTACAATTCAGTGTCCATATATATCTGGATTATGTCCAAATGCAGATTAGGCAGCATGAAATATAGGCTGCAGCTGTAGAATATGACAAGAGGCCATCAGTTGATGCCGTACTGACATGAATGGATGCTAATGTTTTCCTGAGAATTGTGGAGCATCATTTCTAAAGCCCCAGATCCTACTGTATAAAAACTGGTGGTTGTATAAGTGGATGCAAATGTGAATTTGCAATCTTTCAAACAAGACGCCCAAGACACCGTCACACACCCGTCCTAAACCTGGTTGTAACCTTGTCCCGTCTTGTGTCCTTGCAGAGGGAGGTCAGATCAACAACAACGTGGGACAGAGCTCAAACATGGGCCAGCAGCACCCCTACCCTGCCCTCAGCCAGCTGGCTCATGTGTACGAACAGCAGCAGCAGCAGCAGCAGCAGCAACAGCAGCAGCAGCAGCAAAACAAGGATATCAACAAATACGCCTCCCTGAAGGCTGTGGGTGAGTGTCTGTCAACTTCTCTTATTATTTTAACATCTTTACATTTTTAAACTGAAGAACAGAGGATTATTATTATTTTTTTCAGTTCAGTGTACTTGATGTTGCGCTAATAGTAAAAAAGCAGGTGTTGATTTTAGCAGTCATTGCCGCTGGCTCTGACTGTGGCAGTGTTTGGACAGGGTGCGTCATCGTCACAATGAATCCTGGGAATTCCCTTATTCTTGATGGCGGAGTCAGCGTCTGATGCATCCTGAGCTGGCAGTGAGCGTTCTGTGATCCAAAAACAAAAGGCAGCAGATGATATTTTTTTTCCAGAGGTGTCCAAGAGCGATGTGACTAAACCACAGCAGTCCTGCAGGCGGATTTGACAGGTGTTATTGATTGCGCTACCGAACTGGACTCGCTGTAAAACAGAAACAGCCTGCTTATCAAGCTGTTCGACTGCCTAATGCATACCACCAGATTCACTGAGCTCAGTTGCCAGTGCAGTTGGTTTGAATTTGCCTCACCATGCCCATATGTTATTGGCAGTGGCATCACTATTTCATAACCTGAGTTCATTTGAGATTGACTTGTGAATTTTTCAGTGTGTGTGTGTCTGTCAGCTTGTGTATGCTGGGTACCCTGCCCCGCTTGATTTAACATTCAGCCCACTCATGCCAGGTAACACATTTAGATAGCTGCTACAAGACTCTATTTGTCTGCATTTCTGCCCTTTGTTAGAAAATTATCAGACAGAGCTTGTCTTTTGAAAAGCCTTTTCCTGCATGCCAAGCAGCGGAATGTAAAATATTTGAAATGACAAATGTAGGTGTGAGCTTTCTCTGTATTGTAAATGTAAACGCTTCTCCCTGCCTAACACTGCACGTGGAGGGTCCTGACTCATCCCCCAGACATGTTACGGTAATAGATTATCATGATTGTTTATGCTCAGTGCTGCTTTGTACCCTGACAGCAAGAAGATGTGTGTAATTATGATCGCAGTTTATATAATTGCCAGCAAAACTGAAAACAGAGAAACAGATGAAAAATAAGTGATAAGTGGACACATCATCATCTTTGAGCTTAAATGAAAGCCAGCTTACAAGAACACTGTCATCATGAGTTCTGGACCTTGGCATTTTATTGTGTGCTGTGTATTTTTATAATTTCCCAGATGACTGCCTAAACATAGACATCAGGTGATGTTTTTAGCACAGCTACAACTGTGTTGGATTGCAGAAAATTGTTCAGTTATCTAAAATGGCAAAAGGGAGGCGTCTGGGTGTCGGTCCCTGAGGATCAAAGAACAAAGGGATTCTTTCTCAAATCAACATTCTGTGCCAATATTCAGCAAGGAGAGAAGGAATCCATCATCTGAGAGGCACAGATACCAATTTGTCCACCGACAGGAGCTTCAGTAGATCAGAGTGCAGTGCAACTACAAGACACGCCGCAGTTTGAGTAAGGGATGCAACCTCACTGTTTCTCAACTGGAACACCTCACTCTCTGATGTTTCCTTTCATCTCAACGCATATTAAACTAACAGTTGAATGCAGCACATGCTCTGAGGATTGAGGATGGCATTTTGGGAAATGTAGGCTATCTCTAACTGTAGGCAAAACAGATGAGAAAGGAAGGCACAGGCAAAATTGCTAGAATTGAGAGTGCACTATATAGTCAAGCATGTATTTCTCCTTTGAAGCACTATATTTTGCTGCTCTAAAAGCATTCTCTCTAACCCTATATTGTCTGGGAATCAAAGCAGAAGAGACACAGCAATAAAAATTGTTTGTGTCTTATGCATTGTTTTCAAAATCCCTTCCAGACATTTTGGCCATATAAACAGACTCTGCTCTGAACAATAATAATTCGTTTTTCTCTTTAAAAAATCTATTAATTCATTTCAATTATCTTAAAATTACATTTTATCCTTTTTCCTTATTGAAAAATCCAGAATCTATAAATATGCAAATATATATGTTAATATTAAATTTGAAAAGTTTAATTAGTGGATACAAGATACTAGTTTAAGGTGACCTCAAAGAAACCTTCACCCTTCAACAGATGAATCTGGAAGTGAACCATCAAAGTAACAATTAGTGGTGGTGGGGGAAAATCTATTCACATAAGATTCTGATCTTCCGTGATTCTGAATCAATTTACAAAATCTAAAAATACAGAATGAAAAGGCGGAGTTCAACCACGAGAGCACAATGAAGCACACACACAAACTAGAGTGCATCATTCTCAAAGAAGAGAGCAAACAATTAGGTCAATTTTGGAGCTTCATATTTAGCTTTGCAAAATAAACGTGAAGTATTTGCGAGTAGTTCATCACCCAAAGGTAAATGTTGCAAAGACCTGTTTACTGTTGCAGTGCTGGAGAGATAACATAAGTGCACCACAGTGGAGAACTCCAGAACACATAGACCCATTTCTGTTTAAAAAAAGATATTCACTTGACGTTGATGCCGGTCAGTAAATTACACTATTCACTATTCTCATACAGGCAGAAGACTGCAAAATGTTGTTAACATTTTCAAATAAAAAAGGCTTCAAACTCCCACACACTTCTCTCAACTTTTCCTGTTTGACATTAACCTTCATCAAGATCCTTTAGCTTAATACTGTAACTACCAGTTATGTTTCATATGGCATTATAACAGACTAAAGGCAGAAGTGAATGGCTTGGCACTGAAATAAGAGCCTGAAGCGAGTACCTCCTTTTCTATTTATTGAATCAAGAATCAGTTTGAAATCAAGAATTGAGAGATTTACAAATATTCCCACCCCCTTGTAGCAATATTTGAGAGGAGGGGGGCTTTAATGTTAGACATTCATTTTATTGTTCACATGAACAGGAAAACAATTTCTCTGAAAATTCTAACTGCATAACCATACAACAATAACAAAAAATATGCCAGACTAAATGTTCGCTGTGATTGATTACTATTCTGAGGCCATATTAAATCTCTGCAAGTTGATTTTTTTATAATGTACTGACATGTTGCTGAAAGAAGTGACTGCCTGGAGGGAGTAAAAATCAATCTAAAAAACTGTGGTGAGCTCTGAAAAACGTCGGAAGTCCTATAAAGTGTACACGTTTTCTACTTAATGGGATAAAATGTGCAAAACTACCAGTGTGGTTCATTTACAATAAGGCAAAGTTGTACGTGTACAAAAATTGAATTGGGTCCAGGCAGCAGTATAGAAATTACATTCAAACCGTTTAGCACACGTCTGTTAATATTCTGTCCTTCCTCGTCTTCAGCTCCTCTCAACCCCACTTCCTCCTCTTTGCTTCTTTGCAGTATATCTAAAATGGCCCTCGGCCACTTCCCCAAGACCATTTTCCCTTCTCCTGTTTGCTCTTCTTACCTTTAATGTCTTGGCTCGTATTCCCCTCCCTCGAATTCCTCCTCCAGTCCCTCCCTCTCAGCTTCTCTCCCCCACTGCTCCCTTCATTTCCTCTCACCTTCTCTCCTGCTCCTTTCCTCCCACCTCTCCCCATTTCCCATCTTCTCTTCACCCTTCTTTCATATCATCGCCTTTATCATCCTCCTCCTGCCCTCTCCTCTGCATTTTCTCTCACCTTTTCTTTTGCTTCTTTTGTCTCCCCCACCCACACGCACCAGCTCCTCTTCACCCCCTGACCCCCCTCCCAATCCATCACACTCCGATTCACTTCTTAAAGAATCATTGGCTGCTAATCTCGATCCTCCCTTATAGCGGCTCATATCTGATTCTATTTCTGTAATTGAAGGGAGGCCCCCTCCCCCCCCCCCCTCCCCCTCCCCCTCCCCCTCCCCTTGGGCTCACACTTGACTGACAGATTTCCATTCCACAAGTGGTATTCAAAGAGGCTCCTATGAAATGATTGGAAACCTGTTCAGAGATATGCAGCACAGGAACCCTGGATTTCCAGAAGGCAAACTGCCATTACTGTGAGTCAAATGATGGGAACGTCTCACACAAGCTGTGAAAAATGTGTGTGTGTGTGTGTGTGTGTGTGTGTGTGTGTGTGTGTGTGTGTGTGTGTGTGTGTGTGTGTGTGTGTGTGTGTGTGAGAGAGAGAGAGAGGAGTAAGAGAGGGAGAGACAGAGAAGGAGAGCGACTAAATGACAGCAAACAAAACCAAAATGCCAGCGGTGCCTCTTTTTGAAGTCACCTTTGTGTGAGCTCAGCTTATCTTGAGCAACATAAATGGACTTTGCTTTGCCTTTGTCCTCTTTTGCTACACAGTCTGGTGTTTTCACCGCTCGTTGAACCCCTGAGAAATAGTCTAAGATAGTCTAAGATCAACACCATTTCCCAACACCCCTCAAACGTCTGCTTTTGCTTTCCTTTAATTGCTTCTGATACGTTCCCAATGGTCTACTGTCCAGCTGATAAGCCACCCTTCTGTCAATCAATAGCCATCTCCACTGTCCCCCTGTGCATCTATATAAGGTCACTTTATTGAATTCTAACTGCAAATAAGGCAAAAACCATCTAATAAAGGTCCCTGGATGCAGACCTGTAGCTCAGCCCAGAGGAGGACGCAGTCTTCTGCATATACGAATGATCAATAATGGCCCACTAAGTCTAATGTGCATCCTCTCTGAGAAGTGTTCCTACCCGCCTGTTAATGAGTTAATGTTTCACAGGTAGTCTGCAAAGTAAATCCTCAGCAACTGGGATGGAATTGTTTAGTTTAGAAATCTTTTGTTTGCTCCTGTCCTGCATTTTCCTACATCACATTCATACAGTGACTGAAAGCTGCCCAGTGTATTACAGATAGCTGCTGTTTAAGCCGCTATCAGCTAGTTTTACTTCACCCAACAAGCCACAAGCCTGCGTCTGTAGACTTTAGGCTTCCACCCCACCTGCTGCTGTTGTATTTATAACAGTGTTTTGTATGCAGGACTTGAACCTAGCAAAAAATCTTTATCAGTATGAAATTATTCATTATTAAGTTTTTTGAGAACATGTAGATTATAACCATATATCCCCACACCTCAGCTGTTATTTAATCTTCCATAATCCTCTTTACAAGTAAATGAGTTCCAAAAGTGGAACACCGAGGGTGAAATTGTCTGCTTTTTTTGTTTATTGGTTTGGTGCAACATGGGGAAGTGATATTGTTACAAGAGTAAAGTCTAAAAGTCTCCACACGTTAGCGGCTCTGTCAGGCTGTATACAAGCGCAACAGTGCTTTGAGCTTAGCATGGCAACATGGCGTGTTTAGCAGCTATATTGCTTTCCATGTTCACCATGTGATAATTAGGGCTTGCACTAAGCACCAGATACAGCTAAAGCTAATGATAAAGCCATTAGTTTGCAGGTGTTTGGTCATAAACAGTCTGATCAGTCAAATGTTGACCTCCTGGTGGCACTAGAGAAAAAGTCAGAGGATACATCTTCTGGACTGTGTATATTTGTACAAAATGTAATGCCTGTGAATCCGGTATTTTATACATAGATATTTTACTGAAAACCAGAGATGTAACCTCACGCTGGTGCTAAAGGAAAAGTTAAGGGATCACACGAAAGTCAGTAGGATTAATCCTTTGTAGAAAAAAAGGTAATGACAATCCATCCAGTAATTGGAGAGATATGTCGAGACAGACCAAAGTACTGGACCAAACTGAAAAGCCGACGTTGTCATTCCTAGAGCCACACTGCTTGGGTGGCTAAAGTGTTTATGACCATAGGATGTCACATTCTCAAAGCATTTTATAACAAAGCACAAGCAGTTCGCACCTGTATCTATAATAGCCCATTTTATGAGCTACAAGTGCCAATCAACCTCTTTTCCTGACATTACTGTTTCCACAGCGGAGATAATAGCCGATCTACTAGACAGCAGGTTCAGATTACATCTCACATCCTGTGCCAACATTGAGTATGTTTATATTAAAACATTTTCCTGCCAAAGAATACAACCATTCAGTTGTAAAGGGTTTACTTTCAGGAGTGAAAAAGGCTTACAGACAGCATTCATTTCATCATAAGACAATAAAACTCTCCACTGAAATCCAGACTAATGGATGCTTTTGGGTATGGTGGCAACACTGACAGGGGGATTCACCCACTTGAAGTAAATACTTAAACATCTCAAGTATCAATTAGGTCTTAAACATATTGTAAAATGTGAAAAAAAAAAAACACTGTAGATTTTAAAACTTTTAAAACTAGTAAACCTGGAATCGCCTTCGCAGTAGAGAACCTGATTGGCTAATAAACAGCAGTCTGACATACCGGTATAATCCTAATAACATATTTATGGTATTGGCACGGAGGGACTTCAGAAAAGCAGTGCTTGATTTTTTCCCGATGCAAAATGTGTGTTTCTTTGGGGTGCCGGCCTTTCTCAGGCAGAGGCATGCAGAGTTCACACTGCGCAACAGCTGTTTATTCCGTTTCCACTCACATACGCCGCCAGATGTGTGCACCGTTGAACTGACTGCGACCGGATTGATTCACCTGTCGCCTGAGCAAATTTGATCCCCAGGGGCGGTCTAGCGGCGACTCAGCGGGTGAGCTCTCCCTCCACCCCCCTCCTCACCCACAAGCCCCTCTGCTATCCCTTTACAGGGCCGCTCGCTCGTTTCTCTCCCCGTTCACAGAGCAGTAAACCTGACTTATAGTTACAGCTGCAAAGCAAACTCGCTGAGTGTGTTAACTTTATCTTCAAGGACATGGAGGCAACAAGGGCTAAAGAGTAATGACTCGACTGTGAACGTGAATATGACAGGAAAAAAAGGTCACTTTTCACAGTGATAAGAGAGACTGTAGCTTGGTGACAGTGACTGGCAGAGGTAGGAAGAAATGTGAGGCTTTAAACCTGCTCCAAGGCTAAAGAAACACACACACACACACACACACACACACACACACACACACGCACACCCGCCCACACACACACACACACACACACACACACACACACACACACACAGGAATACAGAAGATATGGGAAGATGCTTACACCAGCACATCGAGCACAGTGAGGCTGATGCTTCTGTGTGTTGATTCATTCTGCGTAAGATATATGTGGGTCTGTCTGTTGGGTGCGACTTTGTATGTGTATACATGTTTATGCTTTATATGTACATATATATATATATATATATATATATATATATGTTACGTATGTAAGTTGATGTAGTTACGCAACCCGTTACCTCTGAAGTGTGTTGTGTTGGGTGAAGGAATGATGGACAGCAGGAGGCTTGTGTCTATTTCTGTTGTGCCATTTATTGTGTGCACAGGAACAGAATATACCGGTCATACAGTCACACCAAGCACACTACAAATAATAAAGAGTTATTTGAACTATCTAGGGGCTAGCTAGCTTGTTTCCTGAATGGACTACTTCATGTTATATGATAAATTTAGCACTGTAAACGCGTTATATCCACTTATCCACTAAGCTAACATGTTCATACAGAGTACCTTTTAATATGAATACACACCGCTACATCTGCATTTTACCTATTAGGAGAGGGCACCATACAAACCCAGTTTCACATCAACAAAACCAGATCCATCATTCTGTATCAGAAAACATGCTTGTTCTGGGACTGCGCTACCCTTTGCTCCCTTGAAAGGGCAGTCAATGGTTTTCTTGCAGTCTTCTTTTTATTATCTGTCAAAAGGGGAAAAAAACATGTGCCATGTTGGAAGAATTACTACCACAGCGCATGCTGTAATGGTCTCACATTTTTCTCCCATATATTCTTACTCTTTTTATCATAGTGAACACCTTCCCACCACACAGAAATGAAATGTTTTCTTGACTTTATAAAGGAGGAAGAAGCGAGGTGGAGGAGACATTCTGGGCTTTCCTTTTGATTTAACTCCTCCGGTGGCACGACTGGGCCGCTGTATGCAGGCGTTCACAGTAGCCCTGACACCCTGCTTGGTCAGTTACAGTAGATGAGGGTAGGCTGACTAACAAAGTTAAAGTATATGGGGCTTGTTATACGATCTTTCCAGTTTGTGGGAGTTAAAAGGGATGGGATGTTTCCTATTCAAACTTCTGCCTGTGTGTGTATGTAATCACATGTGCATCTGCAGCTGATCTGCAAACTCCTGAAAGTTTTTTTTTTTTTAAAATTTTTTTTTTTTTTTTTTTTAAAAAAAAAAAAAAAGGGGAGGTAATTTTTTTTTGTTTGTTTTTTTACAACTGAATGTCTCAAAATAGCAAACAGCCAAATTGGAGGAAACAAATTCATTTAGATTTCAAAAGTGAACTCGAGATTTCAGCTCTTTCATGTCCACTTAACATTTTCATTAGCTTTGTTTCTCTCTCTCTCCCCCCCCTTCTGTCAGCTGCCAAGTACAACGGTGAAATCTACAAGCGCCGGCTGATGGTAGAGCTGCCAACAAAGGGCGGGCTTCCTCTCCAGCCCATGGGCAACTCCAGACCCTCCATGGGCAACATGTCGTCAATGACCCCTCCGATGACTACTAACCCCATGGCTTCTAACCCAATGACCTCCAATCACATGAACCCCACCATCACCCAGATGACCTCCATGTCCCAAATGACGTCTATGATGCCTATGACCTCTATGACACCCATGACCTCTATGACACCCATGACCTCCCTCAACCCAATGTCCTCCATGACCCCAATGACCTCCCTGGGTCCACTGACTCCTGAGCCAGTGGCCACCTATGTCACAGAGATGCCCAGCATCTCCTCCGTCTCAACCCTCCCAACAGAACGGCACTTAGCTGGCGGTGGAGGAGGAGTGGGACTCAAGCCGAATGGCCACAAACCCAAAGGCAGCCATGGTCACGTTGCCCACAGTTCTCACAGCTCTCACAGCTCTCACACTCATGCTCACAGCCACAGTAGCAAGCCGCCAGGACTTGGGGCTACCTCCCTGGCACACATGGCGGGGACAATGCCAGGTGGCATGTCCCTGGGCATCTCCAGGGCCGCCGAGACCGCCATGGCTTCCAGCTCAGCTACAATGGGCCGCCCATTGGCGTACAGTTCCAACACAATCGCGGCTGGGCATGCAATGGGGCTAGGGCTGAAGGGCTGGGATGGGACTGAGACAGTGGGCCGGAGGAAGACCTACGGGCACAAGAGGCCTCAGTGTACCGTGCTGGAGCCCAACCAGCTACACAGCACCAGAGGCCAGAGCCACAGCCAACACTTCCTCCCCACACAGCCCTACTTTGTGACCAACAGCAAGACAGAGGTGACTGTGTGAGAGAGGAAGAAAGGGAGAAAAAGAGGGGTAAAGGATGCATGTGGAGTGGTGGCACAAGTATAATCTCATGAGTTGAGACACCAACTCCTGGGGCGGTCAAAGGTGCAGATCTATGTGTTGTTTGTGTGGCTCGTGGTGAGTGTAGTGGGACAGTGACACTGTGTCTGAGTGGTCCTCATTTCAGAAACAGAGAGCTCACCAGTCAAATCACCGAACAGACCCTTGTTGTCAAGAGGATGGCGTCTAAGTCGATGGCATTTGTAAGCATAACTTCAAACAGCCTACGGAGCAGGGATGTCTGTACGCTTGTGGTAATATTACAGTGTTGTCTCACAGCTGATATCTAGTCGGTAATGATAACAATATCTGAGCATTATAGTGCAACTACACACAGATGATAAAGAGGGAAACTGCTGATAATAAACTTGGTTGGCTTTAAAAACCAAACCTGAGAAGCAATATAAGGGATCAAGTGTAAAGCACCGAAGCATCGCGGGAAAGAAGAAATAAAGCAAATTTACCCACAAACTTGAGTTCTGCTCATCTGCCCAACAAAGCGTTGAATGGTTTGGAAGAAATAACATTCCTTTACGATTCACCTCCACATCTCCTGAGGGCTTTGAAACAGACATAAATGATGAGGGTACTGGGCTTTGGACTGCAGACATGCTTTGTACTGTGACTATTCAGAAGCGCCTTCATAAGCTCTGCAGCTGAAGGTCGTCCTTTTCCACAAGGCTCCTGCACAGAGAATGGAGGCTGTCGCACTGGCATTGTTCTTGTCTGATCTCGTCTGTGTGGTGACAACTGGCCCAGAGGAGAAATAAGCAGGCAGCATCTGGGCGATGCTGCATCTAGCAGAGGCTCCTCAGAGTACGATTCTCATACACACACAAAAAATCCACAAATTCATGCACATGCATACACGTTTTCACACAGAAACACATACTATAAGAATAACACACACCAGGGTTTGACCAATGTGGGTTTTTTAAGAGTAATACCAATCATTTTAGAATTAAGTTACAGATGGCTTTTTTTTGTGCATATTTGTTAACTTTGACAGTTTTCAATTAAAAAAGCAGTTCAGTATAGTACAAAATTATGCTATTGGCATTTAGACCATCACAGTACTAGAAAACTCTACAATTAACCCCCCTGAGAAATTTAAGTCAGAATGACCAATGTTATCCATTCAATAACAGGGTACAGTTTGGGATACTTAATCATTTTAAATGAGAAAGCAATTTACAAAAGGGTTGGACTATTAAAGGAATAGTTTGACGTTTAGTGAAATAATGTGCTTTAGCTTTCTTCCCAAAAGTTAGACAAAAAGACTGATACAATTTTTATGTCAGCATATTAAATATGAAGCTACTACCAGCAGTTGGTTAACTTAGTTTAGCACAAGAGTGGAAATAGGGGGAAACAGTTTGCAATCTTAAACAAGCACTTCAAAAGCTCACTAATTAATATGCTATATCTAGTTTGTTTAATCCTGACAAACTGTAGAAAGCTTATCAAACTTTGTGGTTGCAGGAGGTTATGTGCCAGACTATTTCCTACTCACAGCAACTTCCTGGAGTCTTAACAAAATGTCAAACTATTTCTTTACTCATTAATCAAATGTGTCTAAATGTTGAGCTGTTTTAATGTAGCTGTGGTAAGGAAGGGCTTTGATCATACTGGAAGTGGAGAAATGGAAAATGTGTTTTATGTATGTATTAGGTGGACACACAGAATATGGGTAAATTGGGCAACTATATGCCTTATGTATTTCATTAGGTGGACCAAATGTAGGCTTTGGCTTTTCAGCATTTTATTTCTGCACAGATTTTGCATTGGATGGTATACTTATCTACTTTTAACAAAAGCAAGTAACTACTGTGAAATGTGTAACAGTAATAAAAATGCCACACTTTTTTGTTGGTAATGGAGGACACTGCCACAAGAAACTAGGCTTGATTAGATCACTCACTGTACTCAAACTATAGCTAAAAAAAACCACTATCTGGGTTACATGACTCAAACATAAAAATAAATCCTTAAGTCTGACAAATAGGCCAAATCTTCTACAGGCTTCTCCAAGCCTTGTTTTTGTAGTGATGTGAGATTTATTAGCAGCTGCAGCCACTCTTATCATTTTGACCTTGTTATCTAAAGTGCTGCTTCCACTTCTAAGATCCTCATACAGTTGCAATTGAGATGCATTTTTAAGTGATCCAATTTTAATCAGACAATGCTTATCCACATTAAAATGAGAATGTGAACGCATCCAAGACACTACATGGACATATTATGATTGGATTGTTTAAACCATCTCTGGAGGTGTGTTGGAAATCTGGATCTGACCGAAGCACAAGCAAAAAAAAGGGGATGTGCTGTCAGGAGATTTGTGGATATAGAACAACAAAAACAGGTATTAACTGTCTATTTTAAAGCATGTAAATATAAGAGGAAGAGGTGCACATGACAATCCACTGAGAGAAAAAGACATTTCAGTGTGACACAATTTATCGGAAGCTCCAGCAGAGCTACATTCAGTTTGGGCACACTGTGTATCCAGACTGCATGTAGATCTGAGGTGCAAGCGGGGGCCTCATACTACAGCTTCTAAATCAAAAGCCAGATGAAACAACTAAAGCCAGTTAAGCGTAAAGTAAGGGGGTCCACAGGAGGGGATATTTTTCCCTCACGCTGTGGGACCCCTGCTGCCTTGAGGGTCTAGAACCATGAGACCAAATTGAAAGCATGGATTTAAGAACTCATATTTAAAAAAAAAGTGTCACCTATAAACCCACATATTACACACACACACACACACACACACTCACACACACCAAAAACATTACAGGGTGGACTCTGCTTTCCTTTTGCTCCCACAGTGCAGAGTGGCAGGCGTCATCACAGAAGGGAGTCAGAGTCAGTACTGTTACCGCGCCTGTTGTACATGAAAGACTGTGAAACTCCAGACCTTGGCCCTTTGTAGCGATAACGGATATTATGCTTTTTATATATAAAGATATACATAGCCTTTCTCTCTTAATCTCTTTCTTTTCATCTCCTCTTCTTCACTTCTTTTCACCCTTTTTCTTCTTCTTTTCGCCCTCCACGTCCAAATGGAGGATCTTCAGAGCAGAAATATCTGCGCGAAACAAAAACGGGGCTGTGATGAATCTTTTCTGTGATAGCGGAGTACAGTCATGATGAGACAGTGAATAATAATATTTCACCCCCACCTTGAAAGGCTTGATTGGTTTCCCCTTGTGCATTGTTCTAGCAGGAAATATAAGTGATTGATTCTGTGTGCCAAAAAGTGTAATTCAGTTTGCAATTTTGTACCATTGTGTGTCCTCTTGAACACTGCACACATTTCACTCTTTATAACTTTTTTTATGTGTGTGTGTGTGTGAATCCAACGTTGGTATATGATTATTTTCTCTGAAGAAGTCACAACTCAAACAAACAAACCAAACAAAGGGAATCATATATAAATGGAGTTCACAATCCTATAAACCTGTTCGCGTCCAGTGGGAATCCTTTGCAAATTTTTGTTGTTTTTTCTCCTTCTTGTATTTATTTCCTCCTTTTCTTGACAGCTGGAGGTTTTTTTTGTGACAGAGTTGAGAAGCAGGTCAATGTTTGCTCAGGATGTGCATTATCGGACCCAATTGACTTAATCCAGCAAAGCGGAGATGTGGAAATATGAACCCTCTCGGTCACCCTGTACTGCTCCATCCTTAAAGCCAATTCAGCTCTGCAAAAGCAGCCACTGGAACAATGGTAAGCAGGCAGGCAGTGGAAACAGTTGGTAAACAAAAAGGGGGGGGGCCTTCATCCCTCACCATAACAGCCAAAATAAACCTGATAGAAAGCGGGGAATTGGTTGTGCTGGCTGGGTTGCGCTGGTTGGGTCACGGTTGATAGGGTCAGGGCCACAGATGAGTGGGTTCAGGAGGCAGTCATGTCTGACATTTTTCATCAGACGAGTCACTCAGACAAAAAATGGCACAGCAGAGACAAAAGGACACAGGTACTCCGCAGGCTCAAAACAACTCTGGACACTGAGTGTTCATCATTTATTGAAAATGTCTGTGAGATACTTTTTTTTAATTTTTACAACACAATTTGGTGATAAAATGTAGTGGTTGTACTTATTATCAGTACTGGTTCAACGGACTGTAATAATAAAGACATTCAGTACATTCAGTGGCTAATAATTGTAAGACCTACAATTTCCCCCCAAAAAATGAGGGTCAATGTGCATTATTCCTCATAATTCCTTCTCATTTTAGAGTGCTTTTATAATTTGATGGACAATTTTATATCACAGATGGTTGCTTTCCTTCTCTTGATGGAGCTTGAGGTTCTTTAGCTTCTGTTTTCTAATTGTCGTTGCTTATGCCAACTAAACGCTTTTTCTGCAGTTTTCAAGAAAGGTACCCTTATATTCAGTAGAAGAACAGCATAAACTGTCACGAACAGGATATCACACGGCAAAAGGGATTTTTCGATGGTCCGGTTACACCAGTATATTAAACTAAATTTCACAGTGAAAGCAATACATTTCAATGGCATCGCTATGATTAGTAAATACTCACTTTGGTGAACTTTGCAATGTGAATTTGCGCTGACCAATAGCAAGTTCTCAAAGCCAGTGTGTCCAAATTGGAGGAAGCTATAATTGTTCACTAGCTGTGTTGGGCAATTTACTTCTTTTTTCTTTTTAAATAATGTACAACCCTGAGAACAAAATGCCCCGGGGGAGTAAATGTGCCAGGATAGACAAAACAGTAATAAGCTCAGAGAGCTTTTGTTACTGACTAGCGCTAGCATGTTGTTCATTACGTCACCAAACTTCAAATATAAAAAATCTAATATTTCCCACACGAGACACATCGCTGATTTTCACTGTGCCATTTTCTGGTGTGACCAGGCTTTTAGTCAATCAGACTACAAGTCCATCAAAAAATGTTACTGATCCAGCTGGCCTCTCTGTAGTAGCTGACATCTTGCATTATTGTGTCAGTGATCACCTTCACCTCTTAGTGTCTTACTATGTACCATGACACTGCCAAATGAGTTCCAAATTTAGAGATGACCACTCAGTGTGAACTCATTGCTCCAAACCATTTCAGGTCCTGATTGCCCTGTAGCCTATACAGTAGGTGCACTGCCTGCCACAGCTCAAAGATTTTTCATTATCATCATTTTTTTTTTCATTCCTGTCTGAATGGAAGTCAAATGAAGAGTGGAGGTGCAGTTGGCCCAATTAAGGAATCAGGCCCAAGTTAGAGGGCGCAGTGGTTCACCGGAACACTGATCAGCAGAAACAGGGGCAGGAATTAAGACAGTTGAGCATGCAGTCTGAAGTTACAAAGTGTATCATTATGCTGAATATGCTTTGGCCTGCTGACCTGGAGTTAATAATAACAATATTATATTGTTTCCTGATGCAATATTTTGACTGAATGTACACCCGTCTTTTCAATATGAATCACCAAGTGGGGCCACAGTGAAGACCTATTTTTACTTTGCTATAAAGCATTGCAGACCAGCTACCTTGGTAACACAAACTGGCTAGCTTGAGTTATGTGCAGTTTGTCGAAGTAATGCTCCATGATTTATATTTTTCTGCATTTTCTACCTTTTCTCCCAAATTGGCACAGTGCACACTGTGGTCCTTGTTACAGCTGACCCCCCTGCGGACAGTCATATGTCCTTTGTTACACAGCTACTTTCTTTCCATACTCCGATTATTGATCTCCCAGGTCCCTTCCCTCTTTGAACAGAAGCCCCAGTCAACCAGTATGAATTGCTAGTGCAGCAACAATGATCTCTGGTCAGGTGAGCTTTGCCTGGAATTTGAACCTGGGTCTCTGCGACAGAACCTTTTAACCCTGCATCACAAGACCGCAAGGCAACCTTACAAAAAACATACCCACTCACAAAAATTCACATTGACAGGTACTAGAAATGACAAAACTGAAAATTACAAAAGCTTATACTCACACTAGCCCACACAGGCTTCACTGAGAGAAAGAAAGAGGCAGGTGACAGAGAGGGAGAGGCAGTTCGAATGAAATATGAAAATGGGGATTGTGGTCCAACTTCTCTCTTGGTTGAGCTGAGAGAGAGGCCTATTATTACAAAAAAAAAGCAACCCCATTTGACAAATTGTGCTGAAATCAAGCTCTCTTGTTCAGGAGAGCAGCCAAGCACTGGGAGAAAACCACACAGAGTGTCTACAAGGAATATTCAATAAGAGACAGAAAGGGAGCTGTACTGGGACCAGTGGCCAGGGGGGGTTTATGAGTTCTCACTGTGGTCTTTAATCACCGAAACCCAGAGAAATGTGGGTAAGAGCTTTGGTGCTGCGACAGGGACTCAGTCCACAGTGGCACACAGAGATAGGAAAGGGACTTAATGTCAACACTTGATAGGGAGAAAGCTTTGAATTATTGATATTCCAAAATGTTGGTGGTGCACGGCATGGGAACGCTAACAGCTCCATTTGGAAGGCTGGGAATCAGGCTCTCAAACACACACACACACACACACACACACACACACACACACACACACACACACACACACACACACACAAAAACACCTCCGTCCAGTGATTTCACATTGTTTCAGTATTGTTACAGACAACTTATATTGATCATTAATGCAGCGGCACAGTAGATCCCCCAATCAATCATTGATTCCTCCAGACATCGTCAATTACTAACATTCACTGAAACATGTCTTTGTCAGTTCCTGCTGGGCTGAGTACAGTATTTCTCTACACTCTGTATCCCATTAAAGCTAAAGATGTGAAGCATGGATTGTTCTTGATGTCAGTCTGAATTAGGACTTTGCAGCAGTCTGTAAATATTCATTTCTTGGTGGGGGAGAGAAAGTCTTTTTCCCTTAATCACTACAGATAAGTTGCAGTCTACTCTTTAGTATACTCTTTTCATTAAAGAGAAGAAAAAGCAGCGTTATCATGATCAGAAAGTGGGATATGTACAGAACATTGGCGATGACAACTAAAGGGCTCAAACACAAGTTACATTTTTACAAGAATTTCCTCCACTCTTATCTTTTCTATCCTTTACCGTTGCTGTTTGCTGAACTTGATAGCGCTGTAAACATTGCAGCCTATGAAGAGCAGCATCTGTATGATCAGAAAATCAATATATCACTATATTATCAAAGGGGTTCTCGTCAGCTATGTTTACGACTTTGTATAGCATCAGTCTTTATGCGCAAATGTTCTCACCAATCCGGAGCTGTCTACTTATGCACACAGAGACAGAGGAGATGCAGTGCTTGTTGTCCAGTAACGCTCAACATCTGTTTTAAAAGGGTTTGCTCCAATGGTGTGCTTTATATGTATGATTTTTATCATAAACCTATATTAAATATACTTGCTGTTAGAATTAACGGGAGGATATCAATCACAGTGGATGTGAAAAAATACTGTAAGACCTCTGCTGTGGTCCAGAGCCGAGGGGTTTTCCATTACCTTTGAAGAATCAATAAGCTATTTGCGATATGACTACTATCCATTAGAAAGAATATCCTTTTATAGAATAACTCATTGATTAACTCATTTTGGTGTTAATCATGCATTACATACAAAATTATACAAGATCCAATTTTCTATTTTTGATGTCCAGACCAGTTTGTGGTATTTATGCATATGTGTATATGGATACATATGGCCCCAACACTGCATTTATGCGTGACTAGTAAAGCATATTTTCTATGGTAGAGCCCATCTCCCGCTATTGTTTGCACAGTAGCTTATAATATGCACCGTGATGCCCCATTGTCCTTTTACTGTTTACTGACTTTATAATTTGTGAACTTAAGTTATGAAAAACTGTATTTTGGTACTATTCAAATATTGTTAGAAAAAGAGATATAGCAGACGTTTTGTCCAAGAAATATATTACCATAGTGTTGCTATGAATCTGTCGGTTTACCTTATTTTGGGGAGGGATGACTGGGATATTTTTGTTCTTCCTTTGTTGTTGATTTGCCATCTGACAGTATATCACCATTGTTCTATATACAACTTTCTTACGTGGCAATAAAAGATGACTTCTGTAAAAAATGCTGCTCTCTTTGCCTTACTTTCGTGTTTCTTTTTATTCTCTTTTGTTTCTTTGTCCTTCTGTCCTGGGTATACAGTCCTTCAGCTCTCTTCATCGCCCCCCCACCGCTTCTTCTCTTCATATAACCCCTCCCACTTTCCTCCTCTCTGTTTCCCTTGGCTCTCTACTTCCCAGCAAACATTTGATGTTAAATAAATGTTGTAAGAATGGATTAGACTAAATTTGGAAACACATTTATATATAGCAGCAAAGTAAAACTTGAAGAAACCTTCATAAATAACGGTTTCCTGCTTTGTTTTTTGATGTTGACACCTAAATGTCTCACAGATGTCAATTCAAATAAATTCCAAATCTGTTTTTCCTATTCCTGTCTGTTTAATGTTAAATTAGCACCTTTTTTTTTTTCCCCCAGTGAGCACTTGACAGGTGGCAATGTGCACAAGGCGACCAAGATAGACATTATATAGTTATAAAATAAACCCATTTTGATACTATTAGTCATCTGCTTCTTTCAGCAACAGCTATTCAACAATGAGTGGCAGGGTCTGCCATTCCCACTTGGGATTTAAATTTCCAGGGTGTGGGAGTTTATGATCTCATTTATATCGCTGATATCTCATTGAAGTTACAACTAACCCAACATTTCCTACTGCTGCTGCTTCACATTAAAAGCTTTGGCAAAACATGGGGTTGTTTTTATTGTAAAGCAGGAACAGGAAACGTAATGTATTTGTAACAAAGTTTAGCACTGACAATGATCATCCTTTTCTCTCACCGTGCACAGCATGAAATCAGATTGTAGTTGCTCAGGGCAAAATGGAAAAACGCTGTTAACGGATTTTCTCCATTATCAAAACAATGCAAGTTTGTTTGCCTGTGCTGCAAACACTTGCCAGTCGTAACAGACAGAAGTACACTGTAGTATTAAACCGCACTAGTAGCCGCCCACCGGTATCGCTATATCAACCAGGACTAAAATCTTTTTTAGGATGTAAGATTAAGCTTAATTAATTCTTATTTTAACTTAAGTTAAAATTATTTTGTCTTTGTTTGTTTATGTTTCTCACAACAAGTCAAGTAAGGGTTAGATACAGATATTGCCTCAGCTTTATTTTAGCGCTTAATTTACTCTGTCTTTATACTTTGGGGTATATAGTTCTGTCAACATCACCTCTTGAAGTTTTAGAGATTATTTTTGGCAATATGCCTTTCATTAATAATAACTTCAGAGATAAAAGGTATCAGGGGTAGATGAAATGTGCCTCAGTCTACAAAGTCACTGTATTCAATTATGAAAACATTCACCATAAAAATATTGCCTGGGTCCTCTCCTCTCCTCTCCTCAAATACCTCTTTCCCCTGCTGCTTCTCTCCATGCATGCAGAGCTGAAGCCAGAGAGTTAATGTGTCCTTGGGCTTCAAACAGAAGATCACTGCCAGACAAAATCAAACCTACTGTTTTGGTTGTAAATATTGTTGGGTTTTTTTTTTTTTGGGGGGGTTTACCTTCAAATGAACTGTACATGAAAGGTACAAAAAGAAAGAAACCACCTTTTAACTGCACACAAATGTTGCCTTCACACCCATCCGAATACACACCACAACAGACACATGCATTTGCACAATGCAAGTTTACACTAATTACTCAGGCTGCCAGCACTATTGGCAGCAAGGAAACAGTCCAGGGAATTTAACTCAAAACAAAGCAAACCTGCTTTTCCTCCCACTCCCCTGCCAATCCTTCTCTACCATCCCGAATCCTGCTCAGCAGAGCGGAGCTGCACAACAAGAGCTTTCTGTGTGTTTTTAAGCCATCTGGCACTGATCCCTACTCCAACCATCAGGGGCATCATCGCCATCACCATCATCATCATCATCATCATCATCATCATCATCACCATTTTTGGTAGTTGCTTTGTGGTCTTTTTCACCAATTGATTATTTTATCAATACATCATCATCAATACATTATGATCAACCGTCATCATCACCCCTTAATTAGCCTTACTGTCATCTTCCAAATAGTTTAGTTATGATTGTGGTTATAGATAGCTATAGATAAGTTATACAATACCAATACTTTAAATGTGTAGTGATAATAAAAAAGTGAAATAATATGTTCTCTTTTCCTACTTCGGTTGAACGTCTATTGGTGAAAAAGGAAGGAGAAAGTGGGCATCCTTGTTTCGTCCAGCTGTGTGGTTTGGAATATGATGTTAGTTGGGACTGTGGCTCTTGGTGAGTTGTATAGTGTCTTGAGACAGTAGGGTGGCAAATAAAAATGTCCAGTTGGCCCAGTCAAAAGCTTTCTCTGCATCTAATGAAGCTACGATTGTTTCTCTGTTGTTCTGAGTTGCCTGATGAATTACTGGATAGCCTGCATGTGTTGTTGTATGCCTGTCCTATGATAAAACCTGTTTGGGCATTATGCAGTATAGATTGAGTTTCAATTCTAGAGGATAATGTTTTTGCTGATGATTTTATGTCAGTCTTGATTAGAGATCGAAGGCAGTAGCTGAAGGGGAGGGTGGAGTCTTTTTATCGGGTTGTAATATTACTTTAATGTCCGCAGTGTTTATGTGTGGTGGGATTTTACCGGTTTTAAGTCACTGTGTCATTCGGAGAAACAGGGGTGAAATAGTTTGCCCAATGCCTAAAAATATCCGCAGGGAAGCCATCTGTGCCTGGTGCTTTGTTGGAAGGTATATGCATGAGTGCTTTATGAAATTCTTCCCAATGGTTTATCTAATGCCTCAGCTTGGTCCTCTGTTAATGTGGGCAGGTCTACATTATGAAGGAAGTTGTTTATCTTATTGAGACTATTTTATGCGTTGTGTGATGTATATAGTTTAAGGTAGAGTGTTTGAAAAGTGTTGTTGAATTGTTTTTTAAATTTTTTATGCCAGATATATCTAATTCATATCAAGTTCATAAAGACTTGGGGAAGAATATTGATTATTTTACCCTCTGTTACTGTTTTCAAGGTTTCCCAAAGTAATGTTAATAAGTTTTCAAAAATCCATTATGTCCACGGAAGCTTCCCATTCTTTGCTTGAAAATGTGTTTAAAAGCTCAGGGTCCTGGCTGCCCTCTAGTTGGCAATTTAGAGTATTAGTCGACGCACTTTTCAGTTGTTGGGTAGTCGCAGAAAAACAAAAACAGGGTTATTTATTCCATGTTTTAAACAACGAGACCTGTTTAATGCTATACTATGTTAATGTTCAGTCTCCTTGCTGGTTGTTCTGACACATTTGGAATCATTACCATTTTTTCCATGATCATTTAACAGGTGGCTGTTAAAATATATGAATGTAAATAATTAAATTAATATCATAAATGTGACTAGTCACATTTTTTTGGCTTTATTTAACAAATACTAGTCTGAAAATCTTTAGTCGGGGGCAGCCCTATTGCTAAGGCTTTGTTGGGCTCACACAGATTTGCAAAGGTCAGATTTAAACTGTTTTTATAATGAATTTGCTGGGTCTGGGTCAGTAGCAAAGAAATTAATGAATGGGGCTTTCCTATGAAGCAATATGGCTGTTAAGCTTAGGAAAAAAGGAGGTGAAGACAGCTCTGTCTACATCAGTGGAGCTGAGGTGGAGCAGGTCAGCAGTTTTAGGTTCTTGAATCAACATCACACAGAACCTGTCATGATCATCTCACATCTCCATACTGGTAAAGAAAGCACAGAAACAATTGTATTTCATAAGGAAACTCGAGGAAGCAAAATTCTTGAGCCAAGTGCGATAAAAAGCATCCCGACTGGACACATCACAAACTGGCATGTGATGTGCAGGATGACTCGATTAAAACTGCTCAGAAGATCAGTGATATTGGTGAGGTGAGGAGACTGCACAGAGCCCAGAGGATATTAGAAAACAGCACCCATCCAAGCCAGTTCACCCCACTGCCATCTGGGGAAGGTACAGAGGCTTCAGCTGCCGTAACACCAGACTTAAAGACAGGTTCTTCCCTCAGGCTATAATGCTAAATTCTTCCTGAGTACGCCATCATGTAAACTATTTTCTTCTTTATCTTTATGACTTATCAATCAATTTGACTGTGCATTGATTTTGTATATCTTGTATAACTACAACCTGAATTTCATTATAAAACCGTAAAAAAAAAATAATGAAATTAAATTATCTTGTATCCTTGTATACATCTATTTGTATTAAATGATATATAAAACCTGATATGTGGGTTTCTTGAAGTATGCCTGGATTTATCTACATGATTAAATATTTGATTCCTTTTAGCTTGGTAGCCAATCCCACGTAATGAATGTAAATAGAGCAGAGATGAGGGTTAGTGGTAGGATGCATCAAGGTAAAGAATAAATCTTGTATTTAAACATTTTGGTATTTTTTAATAAGCCTGCTGAAGCCTTACATTTCACTGCACAGCACATCAATTATGTAGTAAAAACAGCATTCAGCTTTTCAGAAATTGCATATGTTATTCTCATGGCCCAGGGCAGTGAACATGAGCGTCTGTGAAAATGAGCCATTCCCTTCCAAAGCTTCAGACCAGGAGGAGTCAGACTCTAATCTGTGAAGAGAAAGCGTTGTACAGCCTGGAGGGATACCACTGACAGTGACGCTGGGACTCACTTTGTCGCCTCTTACACTGTTTGTTTGAACTTTGAGATCCAACAGAGCTTCGCTTCATAACATAATAATGTTGTCTGTTTGAAATTAGAATTGTGCCCTTATAGTCAGAATATATCATGCTTGACTCTGTTCAGCTCTTTCTTTCTTTTTTTACATTTTCTGTTAAGCATATTATATTTAATTTTTTCCCCATTTTGCCAATTCATCTTTTATCCTGCACGGGAGATTAGAAGGCCTCTAAGAAAATTGTAATTGGAAGAAAAATGTCATGACCAAAGAGAAGGTCTAAATAATCCAGTGCTAGATTTTTGAGGTTTTGCGAATTAAAGAGCTAAACTTAAATTTGTGGAGAAATCAGAAATTAAAACTGTGACAAAGACACAAAAAATATGGATTCTTAGACCAAGAAGTATCTTAGGCAGACTAAATTTTTTATGGGTCACTGCAGATGAGAATTGTAGAGAAGGCCTCTAAGCAAATTGTGAATGGAAAAAGGAATATTAAGAAAGAATATATCATGAATAAAAAGTTTAAAGAATTCAAAGACAGACAGATGAGGTTGTACAGAAAATTAGTGTAAAAATAGACTTAGATATGCATAGATGAGAAGAAAAAAGAAAGATCACACACAGAAAGATAATAAATTGAGTAAAGAGAGCATAAAAAGTTTAAAAAATAAATCTATGAAAATATAAAAAACTAACATACCAGCGACAGTACATCACTGGGACATGTGACGCATGCTACATGGCACCCTGTTAACCAAATCACATTTTATGGCAGTTGTGAATCATCACCGCAAGCATCAAAATAATCCCTCTTACCTTTTCCCCTCCTCGTGCTATGATTTCCCTTTTGTGTCCCAGAAAATGCAGCTGTGACCTTTAACCTTTTACTGTTTGTGGCTTATATTGTTGCTTTTATAAAGACATCAGCGTCATACATGTCAACATAAATGTAAAGCTGAACTTGAGCAGCGCAACGAAAGTCTGAGCCAGGCCTGTCACGGTGCAGATCAAAGTGGTTCTTTTTTTTCCTTTCATGACCCTGCTACAGCTAATTATCTTACGCAGAAGGCACTGTATTATGGGACTACCCTTTACACAAAGTTCAATGAGTCATCTTGTCAGAAGGATTGACCGGCCAATCACCCTGGAGACGTTTTCTCTCCTTCGTACTCTCTCTCTCTGTCAGGATAATACAGCATTCAAACACACACAGTGGGCTCTGGGCTCTCAGGGATAAAATGCACTATACTAAGCTGGGCTCCTCTCTTTGCTCTTTTGAAGGGTATATAATGTGGAGGAGTTGAATAAATAAGTTCTTTTTATACCCTTCTTTGTCATACTCGGCACTTTTTCAGTCTATCTTGCTAAAGAAAGAAAGAAAGAGAGAATTTGACTTTAAATAATTAGACAGTGTGTATTGTGTATGGAGCCAGTTTCATTTTTTTCATGTTATTGGTGCAATGTGGCATATGGCAGGTGGCATAAGACAAGGGAGATCACTTTACAAAGGTAGTGAAAACAGAACGTGCACAGCAAAACAGTTGCATGACAATGTGCATGAAGAATGTGATAAGTAGGTAACTTACTGTAATGTAAATGTCACTTAGACTCCTTTTTCTTTTTCTTTCACTTTTTACGCTCTGCTCACATTCACCATCGCTCTCTGCCGCTCTCTCTCTCTCACTTGCTACAGTACTCTGTATCTAAGTGGTCTGTAGTATTTTCACGTCACCTTTTAGAATTAGCTCAAGTTGCTTCGACCCTCGACCAAAGTGATACCCAAAAAAAAAGCCAGGTACAACCGAAAAAGAGGGGAAAAGTAAAGTCGAACAAAGCCGTACCATACAGCGAATTTGAGGCTGTCACTGAATCGTGCTTAATAAGGGTCAGAACAAATATTAATTTTGGGAAAAAGAAAGGCAACACTGTGAATAAAAATAAATAAAAATGTTACAATCTATATTCTTATGTGAAATTTAAAAAATACTAAATTAACTGCTGTAGTGATGAACTGCATTTACATTTGCAGCCCAGCACAACAATGGCAAACAGATACAGTTAGCAACTAACTGATTAATATGGTGTAGCATTTAGCAGCTAAAGAGCAGGTTGAGTGGTTTCTGTGATGGTGCAGGTTGCATGTGTCAAATGCTAGTGAAACCAAAGGACTAAACAGGACTTAAAACGCCCAACTCTACAGTACAATTATTTTACCATGGAATACATGTGCTTTTAAAATCACATGGTGAAATCATTCCATGTGTCAGGAAACGAGTCCTCGCAGACTGCTGTCGATGCTATACCATGGACTAACTATGTAAAATTGATTTCCTGTGGAAACGCTGCAGAGCACAGCATCACTCAGAAAAAACTACTGTGTAAACAAAGTGCAACCACATGGTCAACGGGCTTAGCATTTAGACCCACAGGTGAACACTGGAAAGTCCTGGTCATGATACTTTTGTCTTCATAACCCTTTGCTTAATCAAAACTGCATCACCAACAACGTGACACTGATTCTCAACAGCACATTTTTACGGACACAGCCGTCAGCTCCACATCTACCCCCTCTATTAAACAAATTAGCTTGTGAGCTAGCACATTCTGCTTATTTTCAGTAGACAAAGTAATCTGTCTTTGGGGACAGAGAAGAATGGCGCCATCCAGAACAAAATGGACTGCAACAACAACCACACTTTAATCATTCCTGCTGATTAGATCGATTTTTACAAAGGAGGCGAGAGTGAGCTGCTGCCAGGGGGTCAAGCAGCTCCCCGGGGGTAGGAGCGAGCGGGACAGACAGACGTCCTGCTAACAGGAGAGAGAGAGAGAGCGCTAGTGATGCACCTGGACACCAGATGGTTCATCAGCAGGTCTCTCTTTGTCCTCACTGACAGGAAATGGATCGCTGAGGGCCAGACTGTTACCTAATTACTACAGGACCACACACACACACACACACACACACACACACACACACACACACAATGCAAACAGACAGATCTAGACTTACAGTCACACTAATCCACACACATCTCTGCACGCACGTTTGCATACACACACACACACACACACACACACACACACACACACACACACACAAAGGGACTGTTGCACCTGAGTCACACAACACGTAGACGCAGCAAAAATACATGCATGTGTGCTGTACACACCTGGATGCACAAACACACACACACACCACAGGCAGTGCACCGGCTGTCAAATAGGCCATTCTCTTGCTTTCCTCTTTGCTTTTCCCAGAGTGCATTTCAGCACAGAGCTGTCAGATGGCTCTTTATTTCCAACTGTCCCAGCGTGCCCTGCAAGGCCTCCCCAAACACACACTATGACAGCACCGTTTTATACACACACACACACACACACACACACACACACCCTGTAAGTAGATACATCGGGTGTACCTGGGTTTTTGCACAAACTTGGTAGAGCTTTTAAATATTCTTATTGTACACACCAATTACATACATGTGCTAGTACACACACACACACACACACACACACACACACACACACACACACACACACACACACACACTTAAACATGTCCCCTTGCTTTCAGCATTGAACTATTTATGCTCTCTCTCTCTCTCTCTCCCTGGTAGCAGACCTGGTGGAGCTGGTGCCCCATGTACCAAGGCTGAGTTCTTCTTGCAGTGGCAGAGGGTTCGACTCTGATCCGTGCACCCCCCCTCCTTCCTGTTAATTTCTCAAGCTGTGTTGTTCTCTGTCACTCTCTCTCTCTCTCTCTCTCTCTCTCCCCCTCCCCCTCTCTCACACACACATATAAACAAGCACACCATACAGCCTCTCATGCATCACTTACCAGTACCTCACCAGTCACCCTGTTGGACACCCGGGTGTCACAGTCACACCGGCCATCTCCATCATCTCTATAATCAGACTAGCTCACCTACCGGCTGCTGTGCAGAAAGTCTCATCACAGTGGGAAGGTCAGCTGATGGAGAGGAGAGGAGAGGATCAATCCAGCCATTAATCAAAGGCAATTGCCAAAAATAATGTTGATACACACTTCACTAGGTAAAAGTAGGAAAACTGCGCAAAAGTGTGCAATATATTGAATAGTTTTAGACATTTAGGTCTCAGCCTCAAAATGTAGGACAATGCATGAAGCTGCTGATGTGCAAACTTTTACTTTGCTGTTATATATAAATGTGTTTCCAATCTTAGTGCAATGCGTTCTATCAATATCTAACATCAAAAGTGTGCTGGAAGGTACAAAGCCATGGCAAGCAGAGAGGGGGAAAGTGGGAGGGGAGAGGAGGACTTCAGTGTGTTATACTGTACATTTCAAGTCTAACAAGATAAACTTCAAGAGAAGAGAAGAGATTGCAGTATGTTTAACACATTATGAGAGCATCCAGCTGTTTCATTACCGAATAAAGAGCATAACAAAACAGTACAAAACAGAAAACATAATAACGCTGATTCCATTATCTTTAGTTTAGCAATTAAATGAGATCTTGTATCTGTTTGACTACAAAGAACAAAAGGAAACAGAACAAAGCTGAACAGAGTGAGAAGAGTGAACAATTGACAGTTGTTTGTTCATCATTTGGATTGGCGACCAAACCAGCATTCATAAACACATTTAATTCATATTTCAGGTTGGGGCCTCAGTGACGCTGCAGCCTCCAGCTCAATGATATTACGTCACTTTATATACAGATAAAATGTTTTCATCAGTGTCAAAATCATGCAGTATGGATGCCTTTTAAATAACAAACATAAGAACAACAGCAACATGGAAGAACTAGTTATCCTCCTGTGTGTTTTGGATTGTTGAATTGTTTTGTTTTTTTGAGGTTTTAATATATGTTTAATATGAACCTAATCACATTTTTCACCCTGTTAAGCTAAGATAGCAGGATTAGCATGATCCAAAAGTAAAAAAGTAAAATGATATTAAATCATAATTTAAGGAGAGAAGAATTAATTAAATGACATATAAATAAATACATAAGCATAGTGATAGTTGTATGAGTGCTACAGTGATTTAGAATTGCTCTTCCATAAAGTTTAGTGACTCAAAATAGTTTTTTAAGTCAAAATCAAAGCAGTAGAGGAGCAGATGGGACAATCTAACATTTCCTATAACAAACTTATGTTTCATTAGACACTCCCTTCCTCTTTAATACCCACTTATTTTGACCCCCCAATCTGTAACACAGGCTTTCTGTTAAGAATGTTAAGTATCAAGGAAAATTACATACAACTGTTTTCACATGCTGATTGGTACTGCTTGTATCGAATGAATTGAACTTAATGTGTAAAATCTGTGAAGTGCCCCTTTATTCCTGTATGACAGCTCAGATACATAACTACTTTTTTTGTTTTTTTTCCGTGCCTGAATTGAATTGATTTTGTTGTCGTTGTGACCTGCCAGTCACCATGACAATGAGGGTAAGGAGGAGACTAATCTGTCGAGATGATACCCAGAGAAATCTTTTCAGTAGGTCTTAATGTGAAGTAGAGACGAACTCATGCTGTATTGGAAAAAATAAAAAACTCATTGACACTCAGACAAAAGACTGAACAACAAAACAATGACACTCTTACACAAGTGTAATCAGTTGCCGGAGCATTGATGCCAGGTTTTGGCCTGGTAAATGTAGAGATTCCAAACTCCTGCCAGAGCCAGCCTGCCAAAACACAATCCCATTAGCGTGACATCTCTAAAGTGCATTTTAGTCACTGGCACAATACATTCAAAATGTCAAGTCTCCTGTTGCTGTTGTAATAAGCCTCTCAGTTGCCAACTGGCTGCGGCGCTTTGCGAGTGGCGCACAGTTTCAGCACCAGCTGTGCAGCATTAGCGTTTGCAGCAATATCTGTGTTCCACCAGCAGGGGTGTAGCAAACAATTATGGGCCCGTGTGGAGGTTGGTGACTCTCAGACACTTTTCTCTCCTCAACACTATCATCATGAATATTTAGACCGAACAATTTGAGGTAAACTCTTAGGGCTAAAATGAGAAAATCAGTCATGGAAGTATAATTTTGTTTTAATTGCCTGATTACCTTTAATTGAAGAAAATCATCAAAACATGATGATCATAAGGCAAGACCTGAAGTGAGAAGGAGCCTCTTTTTATCATTTATAAGCACATTTATGGACAGTTACTCACTGACTCTGACTAGAAGGAGTGTGACTTTTGATGCAAGCAAGAAAATAATCCTGAAAGATAGGAAATCCAGTCCAGTCCAGACACTGATGATCACCAGCACTGTTAGAAACAAACCCTCAACCGCTTATCTTGACACAATTAAAACCCTGAATCTTCATCACTTTCACAGTTGCAGACCCTCCATCTTGGAGTATCTGCATCTCCACAGAGGCATCAGCACTAAAGCAATATCCAGCCAATGGATAGCCTCGATCTGATGGTGGTCAGTACAAGCCGGCTGGAGCGGACCGGAGGGCGGCGCGCTTCCAACAACAGCCTGGAGGAAAGCCAAGCGTTGCCACGGTGACAGAGCTGCGAAGAAAATTTCTTTGTATTGTTACCAAGGCAACAACTGTGGATAGGTGGGGAGAGAGATAAGGACGGACGGGTGGAGAGAGAGAGAGACAGAGAAGACAGAGAGAGAGAGAGATGGGAGTTAGCGAGGGGAAGAGAGGAAAAGAAAGAAAGAAAGGGAAAGATTGTGCAGAAGAGGGAGAGAGTGAAAATAACAGGGTGATGAGAGAGGAAGGAGAGGGGATGATGAGTTGTTGTTTGAGGCACAGAGATATGAGCTCAGTCTTTATTATTCCCTCCATCTCTGCCTTGTTTATGCTGGATGATTCTCAACTGCGTGGGAGAATTTACAGTTTTCTGTAACCTCATCCCAAACAAAGTTACTCAGCAGATTCTTTTGAGTCAGATGGATGCAGCAGCACTTCTTTGAGAAGACAGCTCAAACAGGACACAATAAGTCAACGGTTCCTTTACAGTCTGTATATCTCCAGGCTGGGTAGTGAGCTCTGCTGTAGCGATCCCTCTCTCTTTTTTCTATATCTGCCTCTATTTCTCACTATTGCACCCTTTAACTCTCTCTTGCACTCTTTCCTCTCTGTGCCACTGTCTGTTCTTCCTTCCCCTCCCCTTTCTGTCTCTCCTCTCTTTTTTCCCTCCAGAGCAGAGAACTGGGTCCAACATTCTTTTTTTTTTTTTTTAATTGTGACTTCAGAACATTTATTGGAGGCATTTTGATAACTTTTGAACTGCTTTGCTCGGGGGCTTCACTAATTCCCACTGTGTCTGAATTGATTGCATAAATCTAGCAGGGAAGAAATACACTGTAGAAGAGTTTCTTCTCAGCATTTCGGGATTTAGCATATGCGAGTGTGAATGTGTGTGAGACCAAAAACACTCTCCTAAGTGGCTCCATTGCAGCTCTATCTACACTATAACAAATATAATGAATAATGTAGTAATTGTAGATTCTCGTGAGGCCAGAAACGTGTAAGTTGACAGAAGGACTTGACAGAGAGAGGATAAATGACTTTATTTCAATATGCTCTTGGTTACATTTGGGTTATGTATGCAAATTTATGCAGCCCTCCCTTTTTCAGGCTGCTCGTTACTCAAAGCAACTGGAAATTTCTCATCAGTCCCACACCCCACCACCCTCAAATTCTACACTTCACACACAGTTCCACACATTCTAATGTGCATGAGGGAGTGAGATTAGAGGGAAATTGAATCAAATCAAATCCCCAGAAATTGCATGGAGCTCGGCGGAAAGAGCATAGATCCAAAAGGAAAGGTGTCTGTTATATAATGCCAGCATTGCATCTCATCTCTCCCGATTGCCTGGAGACAATCAGCCACTTGGTGAAAGGGGGAACGGAGGACTTCTGCTCAGCACAAACTTTATGAAACCTCCCATGGTGAAAATTTGGTCAACCTTTACCCTGTCCACATGGAGTGGTTTTTTTCTCTCGAAACAAATCAGGCCGCTGGGGTGACAGGAGAAGTGAGCACAGCAGGGAAAGAAGAGGAAAGTGAGAGCTGCGAGCGTCGCATTGGTCTTAATTGATATTCCAGCCGAGGAGTCGGAATATTCAAATGTCAGTAAGCTCTGTTATCTCACTTGGGAGTCGGCAGAGATTAGGGGATAGGTGAACGAGGGGCGCCTGAGGTATCACACTGCTTAAACTCGCATGCAAACACACACACAAATTTGCACATGTGCACTCATGCATGTGCCATCACCAAAATACCCATGCAAATAAGTACACACACACACACACACTCACACACACACACCCACACACTGCAGGCAGGCAGTCCACCTCACTCCCGCAGAGACGTCTCCCTCGCATACACAAACACCTTTCCGCACTCCGTCACAAAACCTCACACACTCACTTTGTCACTCACACACTTCACCTCTGTGTTCCCATTGCATGTTCTTTGCTTGCAGGGAGGTCGGTGAGTGAAGGCTATTAGCTCAGCTGAGTCTCTCCTGCTGTCTGCCGGGCTCAACTACAAAGACGGATCACTGCTTCAAATCAATGCTGCTGGAGCACCCTGGTAGCTGAGTGGTTACAGCAAATTCCTTTGTGACTGTAACGTCGCTGTGTAATTCCAGCTAGTGACCTTTGTTGCATGTCACTATTCAATCAAGGTGGATATGCCCCCTCAAAAAAATATTTAAATGTACTATAAGGAGTTTTTAACAACTAGTTTAAACAGTCTAAATTTAATACTGATGCCTCTATATGACTGCATAAGTGAACAAGATCATCAGAGAGAAGATTGGATCTTTAAAGCTATTCTTAATGACTGCCCCCAGGTCATATTTGGTCAGATTCCCATTGAGTTCAATGAAACAAGGTGGTGGAAACACTACTGCTTTTGTCCGCAGCGACTGTGAGAATCAAAAATAAAAAAAAGTTACTTGATGCGGCTTTCAAATACAAAATAAAAACCAAAAAAATTCTATTGCTGTTTCCTCTCATACATACTGCTCTGATATGACTCTATCTATAGTATTGTTCTCATAGATTAGTATACAGTTTCACATTATTCCCATGGACTCTTTACAATTCCTCCTCTACTCATTTCCTTTGCCAAAATTACCTTGTTCTAGAGACCAAAAACTGAAATTGGCTCTCATCAAGGTCATTGGAGGCCATTTTCCTCTGCAGGCCATGGGGCTGATCCAAAGGGCAACTCAGCTCTATTCACATGGTTTTCCACTGAGGCTTACTGGGGAAACAATTAAGGCACAAGTAATCAAACACACACACACATGCATATCAATTCACACATGCACACATGGTAGACACTTCAGACCTCCTACTACCAAAGCACTAAAATAATTTATGGTTTAATTCTCAGCTGAAATTGTTGCCTCACTTGACACAGCTTGATTACAGGCAAAAGCACACAACACACACATGAACATACATACATACCAGAGCTATTGTTTGTATAAGTCTAAAAATGCAAGCAGAGACAAGGAATGTATGGAGGGCTTATTTTATGAAAGCATGCAAATTTACATTCTGCAAGTTGGCTTGTTGTAAAATGCATGCCAGGAGCTACAATAGTGTGGTGCAATTACATGTATGTATAGCGGTATATGGGGTTTCTACTTTCCTGTCTGCATATTTTAGCATGCAAAAACATGTATCAGCCGCAGGAGAGAATTGTTCAAACAAAATAAAGTTATGGGGGTTTGTGTGTCATTTGAGCTTTAGTGGTTCCCATTCTTCTTTAGGCATACCAGTGTTCAAGAAAAGAAATAACCCTAAGATTATCGCTGTGATATGGCTGAATCAATGAAACACAGCTTGAAAGCACTCAAAGACCGGGGGAGGCACCAGGGTACTGGAAAAGTAATAGGGACACATATTATCTTTATTTTTATTCTATATTATTATTATTTTTGTCCATGGTAATCCTTTTTTACTCTGTATTTCTCTGCCTCTGCTATATTCTACTACTAGAAATTCACCTCTGCTGGTATTCTCAGCATAGCAATTGCTCACCTTGAATATCCTTCTGTACCTCTTTGGAAGGAACAACCTTGATGGACCTCCACTGCTCACAAAGTATGGCTGTTTGTTTTCAAGAAATAAAACCAATGGAGGTTTAAGTACAATGCACCCACTGAAGGCCAGTCAATAGATGGCGCACATACAGCGACGGGTATAGGGGTGCTGAGGGTGGGACTAAGTCTAACATAGATAACCAAGGAAGCAATTTTAAAGGCTTTAAATTACATTTTTCATTTCACCTGAACTTTAAAGGTTGTAATATAACTTTCAGAAAGACTGTTGTTAATAATGACACCAGTGGCTGTAAAGTGTAAACTGGAAAATGGGCCAAAAGTGACATACACTAGACTGAATGCTGGCAAATACATTATAATCATATTTAGAATAACCCCATAAGCCAACACCAAGAGGCAACCAATGATCCACAGCCAGCCAGCCAAACTCCAGCAGAGCTTTGGCTACAGTTAGCTAGATGGATGCCCCTGCCTTGTGTCGCTCTTTGCTACAAGAAGCAATCCCATGCTTTGTACCGTTACATCATCTATTATAGGTATATGTTAGCATACTTCACAGTAAGTTTAAGCTAGCACGTAATCATATTAACATCATTTAATAGAGGCTAAAACACGGGCCGACCATAATGTTGCTTACCTCTCCCTGGAGTACAATAGCAAAAGGATTTGGAATGACTGACCCTTTAACTCGAATGCTTTATCTGTACTGAACCAACCAGTGGTCAATATATGTTAGAACTAAAATGAAAGTTGGAATACAAGTTGGATTGCAGTTCATTCAAGATATTCCTGGTTTATGGATTCAATAGTCACACGAAGGTTAAATAATAAAAAATATTATTATAAATAATAATCTAGTAAAAATGGACAGAGAATAAGGGTGGAAAGTATAAAGACCTTTCCAAAAGAGATGTGTGGTCTCTTGACATCTGTCTTCCAGTATTTGACCTTATTTAATTGGGAATGCAAAATGGCACCAAAAAGACAGAGCAAGAGGAACGATCAGTGGGAAGTTGTGTTTCTTGTTAAAAAGGTGTGACGACTGGAGCGCCCGGGAGTTACCAAGTCGCATCTCAAAATTACCTCCTTCCACAACCAAAACATGGCTGTGACATTCCACATTGAGTCTGACAGAGAGATTTTTGAGTTCCTGTTTGCTGTGAGGAAGAATGTGACTCCATTGTTGGCCTGTTTTAATGAGCTTTGCCAGTAGCCTGGGGTAAAAGTGCAGTTGGATCCAGTGATAATGAGAAGCATAATGCCGCTCCCGCTGCCTCCTCATGCCGTCTGTTAAAATAGGACTTGATAGTTAGCTTCACTTGAAATTAGAGTTAAAAGAAAGTCCTGGGCTCGCAATGGTTTGATGAGGGGCAAGAAATTAACAATGCTTTGACGAGAGTCACAACAACAAGGTTATATGCAACAGCTCATGTTGAAAACTTTGCTTCAAGCACGTCATCCTCACCAACCTTCCTCGGGCAGAGCTATTCGACACAATCTTTATCTTTTTCATCACTATCATCATCATGACCGATTTTACTCTGTGAACAAAGAATGTGAACTTGGGCTCTTGAGCTTCTTCAGTTTGAATGCAGGCCTTTTGTCTCTCCCATTCACTTATTACTCACTCAATTGCTCTCTGCCAGCCACTTTCTTATTAATTCAACAATTAACGATGAAATTAATTCAATAATTAAGTGATGAATGAGATTTTCCTCTGTGTCGCAAGTCTTTGTCTTATCTGATGTGTGAGTTTATTTAAGCCATAATGTCAGAGATATGCCCTTTCGGCCCCACACTTTTATATGCTGTGAATTTACTTGGATGGTTTATTCAACAGAGGAAAGACACAACATAGATGCTCCAGAGTTACTGTAGTTCGGCTAGGATTCACTGGTAGTCCCTAGCTAGGTGGTTAAATTGCCTATTTAGAGTAGAAGAGCTGCTTACAGTTACATGCATGTTGACATTTTAACACCTGCATTGATTAATTTAACCTTCTAAAGCTAATATGGGGAGTATGTTAGCAAACAGTTGCCTATTTACACATCCAGCAGACACAGATAAAGGTAAGCGTTCATTTTGAATTGTGTTTTTGGCCAATAATCACTCTCCTTGTAGCTCTGTTTTGATCTCCACCAATTTCTTAAATTAAATATCTGACATTTTAGCCACAAAAAGCTCCACTATGTTCACCAGCTACTTCAGTCAGTGGGCCATTTATGGCTGGGAAGGTAGAATACAGTGTGTTTATCAGGGTGTTGATGCTGGAAACAGGGTTGATAAGAGCTGTAAGAGTGAACAAGAAACAGGAATATTCCAGGCTGTAAAACCAAAACAATAAGCTGAAAGATGCTAAAACGCTCCATAGATGTGCACAGTGGTCACAGTTATCGCTGGTTTAATCGCCTTTCACATTACACATAGTGATTTTATTCATGTTGGTATAAAACAAGCTTTAAGAGGCAGACAATTGACACATTAAAAAAGCAAAAGGGATACAATTTAAGTAAAAATAAGTAAATTCTGGTTTGATTAGTGAAGGACTTAACTTACTTTTGGTTCATTGATATTCAGACTGTCAAACTAAATGAATCAGGGCTTGTAAACAAAAATCACTTGGATATGCAAATGGCATGTCTTCTGGACAGATATTTAATGACTTGACACACGGCCAAATTACAGATTTTGATGAAGGGGTAAAAACTAAGCATGACTGACTGCGCTGTGGTGAACGACTTGCAGTCTTAGCAAGCATCCAAACTCTAACAGGTGTCACCATGCTCATTAACAATCAGTGGGCAATGCAAATGGAGCAGTCTGTAGTTGTTCAAAATGTGGGACTGGAGTCAGCAGACAGATGGATTTAGAAAAAACAAAAGACAAGTCATAAATCTGGTAAAAGAACAGGCTGGAATGGTGAGAAAACTGGAGGACATAAGTGTCAACAGTACATTATATAAACTAATTAATAATAGAGAGCAGCTGAGAATGCAATTAAGAAGGGCAGATGACAGGCGGCAGTGAGGAGGTGGCTCAGTGGGGACTAGTGGACAGGTAAGAAATGACATATTTACATTGACATGGGAGGGTGGCTGGCTATGCATTTGGCTATGCAGTAAGGGGGCAAGCCATTGAAACCTTGGTGGCACCCCTGGACATGATCATAATAAGTGCAACATACTAAATACAGGAACTGGATGCATATGAAGAAGAAGGATGGAGCAGATTAAACCACAACAGTTGACCATGCATGAGAGCATAGCTAAATATGAGCCCTGCATTTTATTTATTTTGTTGCACTCAGCTGTCCAATTATAAGGAAGTGCTGGCCAACAAATGTCAACATTTCTCCCTTCATAGCTGTAAACTCATGCATTTTGCAGTTATTTCCTGTAGATGGTTTGGAATACATTCTCAGCTCCCAACAAGCTGCCAAGTGTTTGTATGGAAGAGAAAACTGGCTGTTATTTGGTGCAACCTGAGCTCAAAAAGCAAATGCAAAATTATATGAAGATGCCCTCATTAACTCAACTCACTTACCTGCTTACTAATTTTATCAACCATTTACTCACTCTCACACATCTCTCCATCTCTCACACACACACACACACACACACACACACACACACACACACACGTACATACACACACACTCAGGGCCTCTTACTGCTCGTCCCTCCTGCTCTGGGCAAAGTGCCAGTGTTCGCAGATGGCATTAGGGGAAGATGAAGTGCCCCGTCCCTGCAGCCAGTGAAATGTGAATGCCAGTTAGTACCCTAACTGCTATCTGATCAGCCTCACTGAGCGTCAAAGACTTGTTGACTCAAATCAAAGCTACAGGTACACTGTATGTGTGTCTGTTTGTAGTTTTACAGTATCTATTTACCCCAAATCTCCAAAGAAAAAGCACTTTATAGATATCTTAGCAGTCTTTAAATGCGTATTTCTAAAGAAATAGTACAGATCACTTAATTTGATTGTTTATGTTTACATGTCTCATTAGTTAACAGCATTGCCCAGGTGAATACTGAAGCATAATTGGCAATCACTTCAGTGCCATATGAAGGTGATGCTGCAGGATAAATGATGCATTAATGCTGCAGTGGATTTTCCTTGTAAACATTGCATTCCTATTGCATTAATACTGCATTGAACTTTTCCAATTCCAAGGCCCTTGCTGCATATTGTTCAAGCTGGCTCACTTGAGGCTTTTCTCAAGTGCACCAAGTTTAAACTCACGTCTGTGGGAGTTACACTCAAAGTACACTCAATTAGCACTTGGGACATTCTTGCTGACGTTACCAGCTCAGGTGATTACACTTCAACTGTAAATAATCTCAACTCAGAGGTGTTCTTAATTAACTTTGTCAGAGCTTTCAACCGCACTGACCGTGAGATGGGGTCAACCTGAAGCGGGCTCTCCCTGACTGGCTGGAGGCGGGAGTTTGGGATGAATGCGCATAGCCGGGGGGACACAGAGGTGGACCATTGCTGGACTGATGACCTTGGAGCCTGAAAACAGACCCACAAACTGAGGAAGTCCACCCGCAGAGGTAAGTCCCACATAGACAGCCAAACTCTCTGGCATGGGGTGCAGAGGGGAGCGGGAACTTTGTTTCTTTGTTTTCATGCTGCTATGTTTATTGGCACATTAGTTGAATAGCATGAAATCATTGGAAGGAGTGTGCATCGAGTTGTGCATGTTTAGTTTTTGGACAACAGTGGCACTCAATGGCACAGAGGAAAAACAATTAATCGGACTTTGGCTTCACAGGCAATATTTGTTTGTCATTGCTGACAATAAAATAAATATAAAATATTGCCAGTCTTCCAACAAAGATTACATCTCAGTGATGGACAGACAGTTATAATGTTCTGATCTGCTCTGTTAAACTTGATGCATGATTCATCATTTGATTAATTTGTTTTTATTGTGTCTTATATGGGTTTTGAAGCCAAAATTAGGATGGGATAGTATTTTTCAGATTTCTGCACATTTGCACACTGTTGTGAAAAGTGAGTCAAGGCAATTGGAAGTGACGCAGACTGCCAGGCACAATCACTAATCAGTGCTAGGCAGTCCTTTTTGCAGATGAGAAGTGGGCTGTTTGTGGCTTCAGAGCTACATGATTGGCTACTTCTCTTTTATTCCCTCCATATCTGCCTTGTTTATGCCCGATTATGCGTTACTGCGTGGGTGAATTTACAGTTTGCTGTAACCTCATCCAAAACAAAGTTACTCAGCAGAATACTGAATCAGAAAGATGAAGCAGCAGTGTATCTTTGAGGCAGAAGCTCAAACTGAAATACAGTATGAAGCTTTTTTCCCCCACTGATTCAGCGTGTGTTTCCAGGCTGGATGAAAGATTATATAAGATGTTTCTCTGAACGGAATTTCTTTACCTCGTTTCTCTGAATAGGATGTGTGTCTGTATAGCGTGAGAGACCTTCAGATAAATTCACCCTTGTGATTTTTATACATCCAAATCATTGCAGAAGCTCATCGATTCCAATAACAGAGCCCTGATACAAGAAATCACCACTTCAAATTACAGCAGAGCACGGATCCATTCCTCTTCTGCTTCAACACACACATCTGTCGCTATAGCAACACACACACACCTGAATAGTTTCAGGTGCTTGGCAAAAGCCCCCCAGATTGAAATGGTCTCGTATACTAGCAAGGCACGTCACAGAGCCAATCAGATGGCCAGCACATATGCACCGGAGAAGAGTATTTCCAATTAGATCATTCATAGGCTAATCATAGCCTATTTCCTGATTCCAACCTCTTAAGATGCTAAGCATTAAAGAGAGAACTCTAATATTCACATTGTTAAAAAGGTGCTAAAAGAATGTAGTTTTCTTTTTTCTCTCCTCTATGCTGGAATTTATATTGATCCTTTCACAGCACTGTTAGGGTTTGGAGGTGATGGGTCAGCTAACAGTGGGAGAAATAAGTTGGCTTTTCTGTTTTGGAGGAAATGGAGCTGAAATTACTCTTTTGAACTTTGGTCTGACTGCAGTTCTTCTGCTGCTCTGATCTCCTGCTGGCCCTGCACAGCCTCAGTCTCAGTGCTGATTGAAAACAGAGGACGTCCAGTCGCCAGTCCATCAGACACGTCTGTCTAAATAATGTCTCTGGTATGCTACAGGAGCATCTTCCACACTACCTTTTTTACTTTTAGATGCAATTGATTTTGATTTTGATTTTCAACATCCACATATTGAGCATTAGGATAGCTGAAACTGTTATCCTTTTGCTCTTTTTTGTTGTCCTATCCATTTTATTCAGAACGCTGAGAATTCACTGAGTGCTGCTGAACACAGAGAAATAGGGGTATTATTTCTGTGCAGGTACATTTGTGAGAGAAATACCCTGTAAGGTACAAAAAAAGGTCTTTAAGGTGATAACTGTGGACCTTTGTTTAATTTTTAAGGTATAAAATCGTTTCCACTCAAGTCTGTGTGGCCTGGGAATAATTTCACAAGCAAAGAACTAGGACAGCACTTCCATTAAACTTTTTCATTTTGCCCCATGGACATTTTAGGCGAGACGCCCTTCTACAGCGTGTACAAGCTCACAATGAATCTATTTGAGTGATTTTGTTAATTTATCAAATCGCTAATTGTCAGTGTAGCTGAATGAAATGCCCAATTTTATTTCAGTATTATCACTGTTTCATTGTTTATCTAGTTTCTTATTCTATGCATTCCTCAATGGGGACTTCTTATTCCGTATTTATTTAACTTTATTTTATGCCATGGCCCTCCCTTATGCAGGCCCTGCGAAGTTGCGTAGTGCAACCTGTTTTGCCCCTGCAGTCTGCTGTGGCATGTGCCTGGTTAGATGAAGGCATGGTTAGAGAAGCAAGCTTGTGGTCTGTTCTGGCAGGATAAATCTGGGTGGGTAAATTGTAGAAGCAGCACTTGCCCCTCCCTCATTACCACCACTGAGGTGCCCTTGAGCAAGGCCCGTAACCCCAACCGCTGTGGTTGTACTCGGCAGCTTCCAAATACAAATGTGTAACGAATGTAGCGAATGTGATCAGGGTTCCTGCGAAAGGAAGGCTTCCTCTCAGTGAACCTGAAGTTAGAAAAATAAATACATTTAAGGGTATGTTTTTGCCACAAAATGGCATGTCACTCCAGCTGTACCTCTTTAGGTACCAATTTTGTACCTTTCCAATTCATGAATATCAGTCACATGACCTTTTACGTCAGCCGCTCTTTTCCCAGCTTTCTAGCGCCATCTTGAGTACATACCGAGTACCGGCATAGACAGTACTGACAAGCATTAGCTGGCTTGCTACGATTTACCGATTCGTATGGATACAGTAAATGGCTACGAAAGACAACATTTCGCACCTCGACTGCCATGAAAAGAAACTCTACTTTCAAAAAATATCATCGTTAGGCTGCCAACGTTATAGTGTAAACAGATTAGCTAACCGCTTGCTAATGTCACCAGTCTTAGGAGCACTTGAATAATATCCGTGAGATATGTGGTACATAACGTTACAGGACGGAGAGCAGAGGGGAGGCTATGGCATTAACTCATTTACACTAAAACCATTAAAAGCACACACACACTAAAAGAGATGGGGGTGTTTTTTTGGGCTATAATCTTAAACTGGTTCTAAGCTTGAACAACATCCTCAGCTAACGTTAATGACTGCTGTGATGTCTCTACCAGATATTGTAACACGTTTTTATTAAACGATAAACCGACATTTGACGCTCGACTCATGCTGTTAGACAGTATATAAACCAATTCACACTGATTGCTTAATTAATACTGTTTGGAAATATTTGTATGTTATCATCTTTAATTAAATTTGGCGTTTAGCGACAGCAAGCAGCTAGCGTTAGCCCGCTAACAATAGATTTACATCCACTCACCACAGACAAAATGAGCACTGCACAGACGAGTGTTTGTCACCACCCCTGCCCTCTCCCGGCAGCTGATGTGTGGCTGTCAGAAAGCCTGACACCGCTGCGCTTCATTCAACCAAACTGTAGTAACGCAAGTAACGCGCCACTTTACATTCTCAGTAACGGTAACGGCGTTGCAACGATGGGAAAAGTACTTCATTAGATTACTCCGTTACTGAAAAAATAACGCTGTTAGTAACGTCGTTATACTTAAACGCCGTTACTCCCAACACTGTTTGCAACAGACTTAGCAATCTCGCCGAATCAGGCACTCAACATGGCGGCAGACAAGTTAGAATGTGAGTGACGTCAGGTGATATTCATGAGTAGGTAGATGTTTGTACCAGGACATAAAGGTACATTTTTGTCACTAGGGTTACAGAAATTTTTTTTTAGAGGTACAGAAAAGAAGGTACAAAAATGTGTCATGTTCAAAAGTACAGGGCTGCTAAGGTACAGTTGGAGCAACAGAGCATCTGTACCCTTTTAGGTCCATTCCTGTACCTTGATTTCTTAGTGTGTATGCAAAGCACTTTGTTTGATCAAAGAGAAACAATTTCGCCTTTCTGTGGGTCCATACACACTGACAAAAGAACACATGTCCCAATATTCACTCTATTGCTAATGTAATTTGTATGGATCTTTAGCAGTAATGTTTCTTTGTTTTGAGCTGCGAAATTGCTGTTAGTGAAATTAGTAACATTTTCCACCATAGACGTTGTGTTCCTTATTCTTGCATGATGCCTAAAAGGGGATTCTACACATCTATATGTTTACTGGTCCTTACCTGCAAAAACAGGACACCGGTCTGTGAAAATAATGTCTGCAGTGGATGGAGGAGCTTTGTCAAGTCAAGCCAGTTTAAAAAAAAAAAAAAATGGCAACCTGTGTGGTCACACAATTTCTCATATTACAGCTTAACAAAAGCAGAATACAAAAATAGGTTAAGGGTTAAAAACAATCGGACTTCCTTTTGGTGCCAGTAGAGTCACTCCATGCTGGCCATTAGAAGAAAAGCAGGTTCAAGGAACTCTGGCACTGGTTTCACTTTAAAAACCTGCAAAACTGTAAGATCAGTCTGAACCGTACTATATAACAATCTAGGTTTTCATAAGGGTTTGTTTTTTTCATTCTCAGTTTTGCACGACCCATTTTAATGATACAACAAGGCTCCTGGAACTTTTCCCAAACATACAATACACTGGAAGGACACGTCACCTGGTTGTGTCACAACACTAAGCTACAGTCAGACACATTCACACTTATAGCACTGGCAATTTAATGACTGAAATTCACCTGAATGCAAGTGTGTGCACTGTGGGAGGACTGTGGGTTTTCTCACATTTACACATTGATTCATACAAGAACAGTATGAATGTAGCATCAAGCTTTTGTTCAGGCATTATGACTGTTTTATGTGTATGTTTACATTTATCACATGCACCTTATTTGCCACATACTGTATTATAGGTTTACAAAGCTGTCATTTACATTTGCGTCATTCTTCTCATTAGCAGAACTGCAATGAAATCAACATTCAGCACAGAACGGCATCAGTATCAACCAAGTCAACTGCAGAAGATTACTATGCATCTTGTCACACTTTCTCAGTCAAATGCCTTAATAAGGACTGGATTTATTCTGAGTAATTAGTGGCAATATTCCAGCAACACACACACACACACACACGTACTGCCCTAGAAATGGGTGTAAGTCTTCAAAAGCATTACATATGTTCTACAGTGACAGATTATCTCTCTTTTTTTCAGAATTCAGATTTATGAATTACAGCCAATAATGCTTTGATCGATGAAAAAAATAAATAACAACCCCATTTTCCAGGCGGTGAAAAACAGCAGCATATGTCAATGTCATGGTACATTTTGTAATTCCTTGGCAATGAAAACAGGGAGGAGAAAACACTTGTTTCGTTATGTCTTTTGGGCCTGTTAAAGGCCTATAGAAAGGCTTGTGGAGGAGGTTTCAGATTCATAAAACTGAAATATGGGAAAAACTAATGTCTAATGCCAAGTATGCAGATATGCAAATGTAGATTGGCAGACATGTGCACAACTTAATGCATGCACAAACACACTCATACACATCCAAATATATGATTTAAATGATGCTATAGCAGTGCACTGACTCTCAGATCTAGCCTGTAATTCTGGGATGGTTCAATAGATGATGATAAACAAGATTACTTAAATACTTAAATATCTTTAAACATCCCATTGATAATCATTATCTCCATGTCACAAAAAAACGATTAATATTGGGGTGACATCAAGTGTCTGTAATGAACAATAGCATTTGGCTGTTGCTGCCTTCAAGAAAAAAGTTTTACTCATCCGCTTATTAAAATAAAGTGGTTTAATGAGAGCTGCCTAGGCGCCCTAAAATGCTACATGTTACAATTAAAAACTATGAGCAACATAGAACACTGACATGAGGGACAATTAAAACATAAAAAGGATCAAGTGATAGAAACAGACATAAAACCAGCATTAATTAATTAAATATACAAGTATGGTCTAAAAGCCTTATTAAATCTTAATTACCCACAATCAGTCAAATTTATCTTTGCAGGTACCAGTTAGTCTGTCAAGAATTTGGGAAATACTTTAAAATCTGTAAAACTGTGGCCATTTATTCATTTTTGTGACCAACCCTGATGGTCACTCATGCTAAGAGCCTTTGTCAAAGTCACTGACAGGAGAGCAGGACTTCTTCTGTGTTAATGAAAGACCTTGAATGAAGGGCACAAGAGAATTTTGCATAAGTGGTTTAAAGGTTCAGTGTGTAACATTTCTGAGGATCTATTGGCAGAAATGGAATATAATATTGTTATGTATGTTTTTATTAGTGTATAATCACCACCAAATAAGAATCATCTATCCAACAGTTGTTCAGACATGTCACTAAAAAGCTCAAATATCAAGCTCAAGTTGGTAGATAAAAAGTCAGGGAATCACTGAAGTCAGAAGGGTTCCTTCTCTGGAGACCATGAATGTACAATATTTCACAGAAATCCACCCAAAAGCTGTTGAAACATTTAAGTCTCGACTAAGTTGGTTGACCGACCAAAATCGCTGTTGCTAGAACCATGCTACTAGGAAGGTTAAAACACACACTCTTGGTAACCTGTTTACCTGAAGGTTGGATATTTTGGCAATGGCACCAAGGGGTCCTTTTAATTTGGGGAAATGATGGACTCAGTATCAGTCCAGACTGTAGTGTGCTCTCATTTCACTGCAGCTCCCCAAACATACTAAAGGGAACATCTGCCCCCTTGGATTTAATAAACTCATTGTATGGGAATGAAGTATGTAATTTATAGATACACTAATCACTTGATTAGAGCTTGCTTTATGTGTTGCATAATCTCAACTCCTGTCAACATATTACTCTTTTAAGCCACTTTTCATGATTATTTAATAAGCACCTGGCCTGCATGTGGATTTGACGTGCACACCTCTACGGCACAGTCCAGTCTCAACATTTCATTTTAGCTAATACAAAAAGGCAACAAGCTTGTCTGTGCAGTAATTTCCCCACGGGATTATTAAAGTATGTCTGATTCTGATTCTGAAAAGCTACCACACATAGATGACTGAGGTTAAAGAGATTCACAGTGAAGGTTAGAAAAGGATTCCTTGTCACCGACCTCATTGCAACAAGTCAATGTATCCTTCACTGTCAAAAGTGCTCCTCATCAGTAACTCTTTGATACGATAGACGTGACATGAGAAAGTTGGTTTTCATAAGCCAGTGCAGGTCAAACACACGGCTGAATGGTGATGAATCGCGATGTGATGAGGATGACACGACCTACTTCAAAGGCACCAGCAGAGATTACATTAACTTTCTGACAGCATTTTTACACACCGCTGGGATGTGCCTCATGCAGGCATGAGTGCACATGAATTAGCACACACACACACACACACACACACACACATATATATATATGCACAGGCAGATACACCCAGAAAGCAAACAACAAGCAGAAGCAAACGGACACACAAGCATACAAACATTCATCAATCTCTTTCCTTTCAACACTATATTCCCTCTCTCCGTCTTGTCTTTCCTCTCTCTCTCTCTCTCTTTTGCTTTCACATACAAACACACAGCCACTCAGGTGGGGTAATTGAATGTGACAGCAAATCCTGAGAGGGTTGTCGGCGGGTTATCAGGTTAACCTGTGAAATGGAACCCACCTGACACTAGCAGGTTGGCTCTGACACCTACAACAGACACGGTTGAATCACTTCACCAAAGACTGGAGGCTAAATACAGTAGCTGCCTCTTCTTCAGCAGAGGTATTTGCACTTTTTTATGAGTAGTGCAGAATAACCACAGAGTAACAAATGAATCTCATCAATGTATTTTTTAAGAGCTGTCATAACACTGTAGATAATGAAATGTGCTAAAAGTGTAATTCACCACATTTTAAAGGCTCAGTCGCACCAGAAAGTGGCACAGCAAAATGAATCCTCTCGTCTTCACAAAATATATGGTTGAAGAAACGTGGTGATGGCTAGCAGGGTTCGGTTGTGAACTAGCTGGTGAGCTAACAGCTAACTCACTAGCCAGCTGAGAACATGAGCATCCTCCTGTTTTCTCTCTGCTTTACTCCCCTCTGGAATTTTGGTCTTAGGACTGTACATAATTTTATCCGATAAAGAGTTACTGAAAGGAGAAAACAAGTTTGTGGAAGCTAGCTCATTAGCTCAGTCGCTAATGGATTCACACAGTTTATGCAAAAGACATTTCCATGATCACCTCCTGTCTCAGCTTCCTGCAAAGCATCCTTCTGTTGTGGAGCAGTTTATGCTCTGGCAGAGGTTTTATAAATGTAGCCATTGCAACGTAGCAAATAAACAATAGCTTCCTTCATTTATGACTCTCCAGTTCGCCGTTCTCTCCTTTGCGCCTTCCTGTAGCTTCTCAGTGCAATCTTCCATTCAATCTGAATTCAGTGTGCCCCCTCAAGCAAATCCACTGATTGCAGCGAGTACATCAAAAATTATTTTGCCATATAATTTGGCTGCTTTAAATGCTGGTGCGATTCAACTTTTAGGGTTTCTGAATTTTTTATTGTAATAAAGTACAAAATAACTACAGTAATATAAGTGTTTTGTCCCTGAATATGCTACTCCAGTCTCATATGAAATCTTTGCAAGAGTGCAATGGCTAGAACATGCAGAGAGAAGATAAACTTCCACGCACAATTGTAAAATAGCAAGGAGATTCTCAGGATAATAAGTTGCAGCCAATATTGCACAGCCAATCTTAAAATCCCTCTCATATCTCAGTACATATCTTCCTTTGAAATAGATATAGGTCCAAAAGGGATAAGTATTCTTATACCTTGATTCACGTTGCCAAAAACAAAGGAATGCTTTATGAAAGATGATGTGCATCATAGCGCAATTACACTCCTCTCCTCTGGCAGCAAAATATTGTAACAGTTAAAAACGGGATTGCGGTTGCTGCCAATTAATGGACTGTGATGAGGATCTCCATGTCGAGACACCCGTTCTGAGTCAGAGACGCCCGGCACACTCCATTTATTGACAGCTCCAGAATCAACAATGCACCCATAACCAATCAGTCAACGACTCTCATTTCAACTGTTAAAATCTATCTGCAAGTCTACAGCAGTTTAACTGACACCAACAAAGCACATGCATGATGAAATAGAGCGCAATCACTGGGGCGCTATGTGTTGTTGCTGTCAGCCACTTCTTCCACACAATGAGGGAGTTTTAACTCAGTGAGGGCCAAAAACATCAGTCGATGGTCTTCAGTCACTGATGGCAGCTTTGATCTGCAGGATAAAGGTGACTTTGAGGCTTTCTGCATGCGACCATCGCTTGATAACACAATGATGACATGAAAATGTAATGATGGAGACAGATATGAAGATCAGGAGGAGGAAGAGATGGAGGATACGTTTGCTGTTGATAATAACAATACTGATGGGGATAATGAGGTGAATAAAGAGGGAGAGAGGGTATGTGAGCTTTTGATCATAATGTGATGGTTTTCCTCTAGTACCACCAGCAGGTTGACATTTTTGCTGTTCAGTGAAAATCTTGAGAATTATTGGATGGATGGCAATGATATGACAGATATTGAGGTTTGGTACAGATACATCTGGTTGATGACTTTTCATCTTGCGCCACCAAGAGGTTGACATTTGTAGTTTTGAGTGACATGTCACAATAACTATTGGATTGATTGCTATTGAAATTAGAATACTGAAGTGCTTCAATCCAAAGTAAAACACTTGTGAAATTCTAATGTTTATTGGTCTGGTTCAATTCTGATTGAAAAATTAGTAACTTTGATCCCAAAATTTAAGGGGAGCCTGAGACAGATGTGGGACTGTCATTGTATTGCAGGTCACTAGTAAGTCTCAAGTCTTTGCACTTAACTCCCAAGTCAAGACAGGCAGGTTCCATGTCAAGTCCTGAATAGACCTTTGAGATTTGACTCCTAAACAAGTCATACAAGTGTTAAATCCAGTCTAAATCCAGTTGCAAGTTTTTTGGACTTGGTCAAGTCGAGTCTAAAGTCATCAAATTTGAGACTCTGACTCTGGTTCAAGTCATGTGACCTGAGTCCACACCTCTGATTTGAGACCTTTTCGTCTGATCTGTCTGTGAAACGAGCGCTTTCTTTTATTAATCGAGTGTGCAGTTAGTATTCTGGCCCCATAACCTTGCTGAGAAATCCTCCTTAATCGTGTCTTTATGCATTTAAGATGAATAATGGCCGGTTATGACCCCCGCATTATATTCAAGAACTTACCTGGCTTTGACCTCATTGATCATGCTATACATATTGCCTGTAATCCATCTTCACAAATCAATATGTGCATTGTGGGGCTATGAAATCATTCCTGCGGTCCCTCTCACATGTGTGATAGTCATAGTTCTGAGCTCCAAAACTCAAAGAAAAGCAAACTTTGTACTGGAATGAATCCTCCCTCTGAATTTATTTCAGGCTTCCTCTATGTGCATAAAAGAAGTGGGGGGGGGGGGGTATTAGAGAGTGGATCACAGGTGTTTGAGAGATAGATATGGCTCTTTAACACATTGATGCACTTCACACACTCACACATGCACGCACACACATTAATCTGTAGCCAAGGGCAACAGTTGGCGGCTTTAGAGACTAAAGTGGCGTTTGCATATGCTGCAATGTGCAATGCTGGTAAATTCTATCTGCAATCTGCATCAGCAGTGGCTTAGAGATATGTAGCTGCTGTGGAGCTCTGTGTAAATATGCTCACATCCCCTCCCTCAGTTTATTTGAAATTGCAGGTCTATTGTTTGCTTTTGATATTGCAATTTGCCTCAACAATGATATCTGAACCAGGGGACAGTTATCAGTTATTGTGTTGTGCGTGTGTGTGGGTTTGTGCATATTTGTGGGCCACAAACTGTGCATTTGTAGATATTTGTGCTTTGTGAATATATTGCTTTGAAGCTTGCTGTCTGTTGGAGTTAAATGTCAGACTGATCATGTCTAAAAATATGAATTCCAAAATACATTTCTGTTGTACAAAATAATATCCTCTGTCTCTTTCCCTGTGAGCTTCTCCACAGGTAAATAAATAACACGTTCAGCTTCTTAACCGTTAAGAGACATCCATGTTGGCGTTGTGCACTGGAGCCATATGATCATGATCAAAGGACGGCATGTATCTTGTGATACAAGAATCCCCTAATAAAGCAGGATTTATCTGATTATTGCAGAGTTAGGTTTATGCCCTGTAGGATGCTCACATGGGAGCATCTGGTTCCACATTACTGTATGCAGCAGACACATATAGACAAATAAGGCAGCCTGCCTGGATGCCAATCTCTCTATCATTGCTTTGATGTTTGTGCAAGGCAGCACTCCCGCAGGACACTCTGCGCTCACTCCGGTGTGGATTGGCATTACTGGCATTATTACACACAGAATTATTATTTAGATTTCCTCAGAGGCAAAGGGAAAAGCTGGTGTGTGTGTCTGTGTGTGTGTGTGTGTGTGTGTGTGTGTGTGTGTGTGTGTATATAAGGTCGGGGGGCTTTGTGATTGTTTGTGCATGCATAGTTTTTTATGTGTTTGAATGTACTCAGAGACATATGGCAAGATAAGGGTGTTAGAAGTAGACGCACCAGATTCAGAGGAGATCCTCTGAAGGCTATGGCATCACGAGACACGCCCCCACACACATAATGCAAATAACTGCAGGCAACATACATATGGAGTATTGCTCGGCCCTCTGGGATCGATGCATAGATGGTGAGTAGCTGTGAAAGACAAACATAAAGATGTACTGTACAAAGTACAATATGTCAAGGAAAGGCTCTGATGCAACGTGCAGCATGAGGAGGAAGAAGATTCTGATGAAAGATCACTTGAAGAGCAACACTTGGAAAACCATCAGTGAGTGTATTCATCAGCCAAGAAATACTTCAGAGAGGTCACGCATTTATTACATAGTATCTCATGTTTTGGGTCAAAATCATATGAGACTCCTGGATTTCTCTTTGACACGTGTGATTTAATAGATGCTGGATGTATTTAAAAAAAAAACACACTTAGACATATTGCTAATGTTAAGTGACATACAGGAAAATTGAAGCATCTGGAGGTCCAAATACAATGATAATGGTCCAGCAACACTTCCATATAGTTGGGGGAATCATACCCCTGTTTCTCCTGTGTAAAATTGGTGGAATGTCCCTTTAACTCTCGGACCTTTGTACGTATCAAATCCAAACAGATAGGATATGTAAAACATTCATGTTGAACTTTTACTTTGTTTTATAGCCGCTAATTAGATAGTTGCATAGTAACATCTAATTGTGTTTATTTCCTTTGCATTCCTGATGCTCACAGCTGTGCTTTGTGTTTGAGCAGAATGTCATGCATGATCACAGCTGAAAGCAACGTATCTGTGTGTCTGTGTGTCTGTGTGCACTGTAGAGGATCAACATTTGAGCTACATTAAAGGGTTGGCTAGTGTAAAAGTTCCCATTTCACACATCCATCATTTATCTAGCTAACACTACTCCTAACAGGATTATAAGGAGGAGAACCTGGCTGTTATAGAGTAACATCAAATTGAATGTTTCTAGAGATGGAAAAACTAGATTTTTTCTTTTTTTTAAACAATCGAGCCAAGTGCGGCAGTTCAAAAAACAGCGGCAGGCAGTTATCTAGTTTGGTAGAAGGAAAGCTCTTGCCCAGCCCCTGTTCAGTGATGAGATCTGTCACAGTGATGTATTGCTCTATAACTTGACGCTGGAGAAGATATCTTTCGTGCTGGCGCAGATAATTGGTAACTTACAGCTCTTTAAATGATTAAAGTAGCCCAAAGGTTTTCGGGAATTACATTTGAGTTGTTCACACAAAATTGGTTATTTTCAACAGTGTGCTAAGACTATAAAAATCTTTGTTTTTATTTAAATAAATGAGTAATTGATGGTAAATGTACACTATGTATTAAATAAAAACATCCTTTCTTAGGAGATGTGATACTGGATACAGGATATTGTTTTGCAGCAAACTGTACTTTGTCACTGTACTTATCTTCTATGTGTCATAAAAAAAAGTTGTTTTTAAAAAGAAGCCTAGTGCAAGTGCAGTCATATACTCTTAGCACCTTCTCGAGACCTTGTGAGTTCTTCTCCACATCTTTCTTTGATCTCATCACATTTTCCACTGAGGTAATTTTTTTTTACTATTTGAATGCAGCCATTGTCTGTGGGGGGATTGATGAAAGAAATTCAGAGAATTAAAGTTAATCAGTAACCAAAGTAGATAAAATGAAGCTGGCTGAGGCAAACTGGTTAAACAAAAGAGTTAATTATAACACTTTATCAAAAAATAACCTTTGAAGAAACTGATAATAAATTACAGTATAGGAAGTGCAGAGTGTCTGCATAATGTGTATACAGTTCAAACATAGAAGGAGCTTTGTGCATTTATAAGTATAGTACAGACAAATTGCATTAGCATGGACAGAAGCTCTCAACCCTTAATTAACACTTGGTTAATTACAGACACAGATGTTAAAGCACAGACTAAATTATTTATTTTGGCCTGATCAGCTTATAAACAATAAAAGCTACCAGATGACAGATCTCCTGGATTAAATCCATCATATCCCCTACCTGTGATATTTCAATTGCAATTGCAATTGATGATATAGTGTAAACAGATTTGGATTTGGAAAAATACCTATGGCTGGTTTGCTTGTAGGGACAGAATATCTTGTCTCCACTTGACCTTGGCTTTATACATCTGACCAAATGAATAAATTCCTTGCATTTGGCTCACTGGACAAAGAGACAGCAAAAAACTAGCATTATGAATAGCATTATGCGTAAGTCAGTTTGCATTACGAGTTAACATTTTGTGCATGAGCGTCTGTTTGCAAAGATTTTTGTGTGTGCACAGAGTGGATTGAAACAGAGTGAATTTATTCCCATCAGTGATTAGGTCTGCTCAGACAGAAACCTCTAACTAGCTATCATGAGCTCATCTCCAAACAAGATATCGACACCCTCTGGATCCAAATTCTCATTCTGGTCGGGTGTTCCCCAGAGCTGTGGTCTGAAAAGGCCAGGAGTTATTTCCATATTTATTGTGCTGCTTCAGTCCCCGATGAATAAATCAAAAGCGTAGCTAATGGCCTTCTACAGATTCCTTAATAAATCTCTGCTTTAATGCGCATCATTAAGTACTCGCTTGTGTGTGAGGTGGCTCAAAATGCCACAAGTACTTTGTTTTCATTTACTAAATAGTCTTTTCTAACTCTGTTGGTGTGGTAAGACCCTCTCTCACTCCCTCACTCTGCTTTCTTGCCATGTCTTAGCTTTGTGGAGGCAGTCTTGGGGTCTTAATCGTGGTACTCTCCCTGATTAAAACCAGTGTACTAAGCCAATTAGGATGCCCACAGGTGGGCAATTAGGAGAGTGAAAGTACAGCACAGAGCTGAAGTGGGTCAGACAAGGCTACAGGTCTGGGACACATTCTCCTTTGATTGTGAGACACTGCGTCGACATCAGCTCCAACTTTGCTGTAACAGTCATTAACAGAAGTCCACTAATAATACTAGTTTGTTTCTTCCTCAGAAAAATACAACAAAATGAGAAGATGCTTCAAACTTGCTGTCATGACACATTCAAGTACAGTAAGAAGACAGAACGCGTCTCATCCACGGTGGTAATCACTTATATTCTTTACCTGCTTCTTCTATTGTCCCATTAATTAAAATTTAAGACCCAATTTCATCAGGTAAAGAGCCGGAAAATAGGGTGGGTGGCGTTGCTTTAACCACCAATTAACATCAGTATACGATTGATTTAATGATTTATCTATTTGACAAAGGCAACCGGGCCTCTTTCACTGCTCAGCAGTTTTTGGTTTAAAACTTCGACATTGTTAGTTCATGCAAAATGCCAAACTGGTGCTCTTATTGAATGCGTCCAATCACCTTCCAGTATCACAAATTCTTCTAGGGCCAGAATGGTGAGGAATTCATTCCTGCAACAGAGCGACTATGCCAAAAAAAAGAGAGCAATCTATAGTTTACCATCAATGCTTCATCAGTGCTGATTGGATATCTTCCAGCCTCCTCTTTCATAAATACTGTATGTGAGTTTGTTATATTGTGTTATAAGAACTAGGAAGAGATTAACTGTGTTATATATTTGGGTTCTGCTTTCCAAAGGGAAAATGCCAGGAAAAGGACTGAATGGTTGGTCATTTGGACGGCTGAGGAAGAGAGCACCTTTGTAGTGCATGTGAAATGGGATGCTAGGCAATGCATTGTTCACGAGGGGGAGAATAGGTCTGTGAATGGTGTTTGAGTTGACAGTCGGAGGTCCTGAATTCACACAGCCATCACTCTCCTCATGCTTTCTCTTCCTCCTTTCCTCATCTCCTTCTCCTCCCCTTCCTCCCAGAGGCTTTATCATTTTCAAACACACACACCCTCTATGCCACCATCATCATGCCTGTGTGTATAAGGCTCATAATGGAACATCTGCATGAATAGGACATTTTCAGTATGAGCAGGGGAGAGGAGAGCAACAAAAAAAGTGGTTGGGCTAAATGGGAGCTCAGCTTTGTGAGACTGAATTAATCATTTTAATATCTGCAACCGTAATTCTAATGCTAAGCTCTGGGTGCAGATACCCAGCTTGTGGCATGGCTGAGAGAAAATAACAGGCCACAGACAACCAAAACAGCCTCTTCCTCCTCCACCGCCGTCGCCTCCTCCTTCTCCTCCACCAGCAGCACACAGAGAAAAAGTTTGAATGCAGAGACAGAGCCTCAACTTCCCTTTTAAATAATTCAAGAACTGGACAAAAAAAAAAGTTTTTGGAGACTGAAACTACTGGCAAGATTTTCTCTTGAAAAGTCTCCTGCAGTGAGCCGTTGTGTGCAGGCCCAGGTATGAAGCAGAGATGATTCTCTGGAGAGAGTGGAGCTCTGAGGAAGGGATGCGTTTGGAGAAGGGAGGTATTACTACAGCCAACGAGTGGGTATCCACTGCTGTGTGATCTATTCAAATATCCCCCTTCATGGGATATTAATGTAAACTTAAGCTCACTGCCATCCAGTTCAGCATATGCAGCTCGACTCGCCACTTTTTAGGCTGCACGTACCCGCTCGGTGTGTCTCATGAGTATTTCCTCTGATGTGTTCAACGTGATTTAATTAAGCAGAATCCTATTCCCATCAAGCTTAAAAGTGATGTTGTTATTTTTCTCTGCCAATAAGGTTGGAGGGAAAGTTTGTTTTTTCATTCACGGTATGTTTGTTGGAAATTTGGCTGAAGTTTGATGAGCAACTCACCCCCTGGAAAGATTATTAGACTTTAATTTTACAAAATATAGTCATATCAATGAATAATCTACATCCTTCAAGCAGCACGTCTCTTTGTAACTGATGTGTGAAATAATGAGAGGCTACACTTCTCACAGGTAGGTGAGGGTAACCTTTAGTAGGACAGTAAGAGTTTCAAAGTGCAGCAGATCTATCAACAATGGTGACTGTAGCCAATATTAAATGACATTGGTATTATCTTTGAGAGTGTTAGCAATAGTCGGGTCATTCTGAACTGCAAACCTGACCGTGTTCATTTGCCCTGATAAAAATCAACAGTACCAGTGTTTATATTAAGTCCTCACCCATCGGAGTTCATTTGAACAGCTGCCTCAGAACCGTATTAGCTCTATGAGGGGACAAACAGCCCACTCCACTGCAAATAATTGTCACCAGGATCACACTCAAAAACTGATTGTGCGAGCACAAACCTCATATAGCCAGCCAACAAATGTCGCTTTGCTCACTGTGGTCTGTCAAGGCTCAGGAGAAAGGTGAACTAATAAGATTACAGATGCTTGTTGGAAAACAATGTAAGCTCTTTCTGCACCCAATGGGGCAAAGTCATTCAAAAGTGTGCAACTACTCTGTTCTTGGGTTTTGCATAGAGGCCCTATTTTCATGTTGGCACCAGCAGCGCACAGATCTTGAAATCCGGTTTGCCCGTCTGTGTGGTATTTTGGTTCACAGGTGCTAAGAGGTGGGAGGACTAACAACTAGGCGAGTTACCATTTTGGTGGAAACTGGGTCTTAGACATTGCCCTGAAAAACAGATGCCTCAGAAACACGTCTGTTTCTGGTATGAAGACACTCTGCTGCCACTTTGAAGAAACCCCGTACTTGTGCACAACAACAGTATGGCGCTAAAGATGAAAACACAGTAGTTTAATTAAACCCTCTCCAACCAGTAGAGGCATAAAAAAATTAACATTTAATGTGGTTCAGTAACAACTCTCTGCATTTTACCTGTAAAGCAATATGAGTCTTATAGTATGTAATACAGAATATATAGCTTTATACAGAATGAAAAACTATGTCGATAGATCAGAAATTGAGAGGCTAAAATGCAACACAGCATTGCTTGTTATAGTTTGCTGAGAGCTGGCTCACAACTGCTTGGCTCAATTCTCAAAGGTTCTTTTCCAGACAAACATCTCAAAGTCAAAACTGGCTTAGGGAGATATCATCAACCAAGTTTTGACATTTATACGAGGTGACCTGGGAACAACCATCTGTAGGAGCCTTAAATGAGATGAGAACATGTTTAATCTAATCAAGAATACCCAGCAGAGGATCTCCTTCCTGTGTCCAGTCAGTGTATCACAGCTAATTCTATTATATTGATCATCACGCATCTTAGGCTTACATGTTTCTGCCTCATACCACTGCAGGTTGCTCACAAACAACAAGGGAAGCATGAAGGAGGTCACCGCTTTGACCTCTAAGTTTCTCACAACAGTGGCATCACCTTTCAGCCCTGTCTTCTACTGAATGTATTGTAGGAAAAATCTTTTCTATACTCAGACATGTTTAGGAGTAAACATTACTGCGGCCTGTGTTCACTGGCAACATTCTTAACAAATAAATTGTGATTTTGGTTACTGTATTACAGCCATACTGAGCAGCTCAGTGAGGTGTACATGGGCACACAGTGACACCATAAGGTAAGAATGCCAACATCCTCACTGTGGTAATGTTAACTGCTCATGTTTAGCAGAAATGTTTATTAGTTTGTGTTAACATGCTAATATTTGCTACTTACCACTATGCAGGTATCATAGTATGCTAAGGGATCAGTTATTACAGTATTACAGTTCATCCTGCAGGGTCTGTAGCAAATGCAATGACCCTTAAAATAAAGGAGAAAAGGAGAATTAGATATCTACATGTTAACTCTGAATTCTATTTACTTGGTAAATATTATGTTGTACAAAAATGAGTAACATATTTATTGAAATAAAGAACACTGCACTGAATCAAAGAGGAAACATGCAGAAAACAAATCAGCTGTAACATCAAATGCTCAGTACCGAGATAAAACCTAGAAGAACTTTAAATTTACTGTTTGGGTTCAATCAACCAAATTGTTCTTTACACATTTGCATAGCTGCCAACTTTTTTATTTTTTTTTAGTTCAAAAATGTTGTCGGGGGTGACCAAAATTATGCCGCGCACGCAGCCACACAAGTTGGTGGCTCAGATATCAGAGGATTGGAATTCATGTGATGTTGTACTCATGTTGTACCCTGCATTCTGGTGGTTTGTGGGGAGGCTCAAAGCCCCTGATAGGGGCAGCCTACTGGAGATGGACAATATTGGTTATATTCTGAGAAGCAGACATAGCTGAAGGTCCACCCCCAGGAAATTTTGGATTAAGTAGATGTGACTTCCTGCATTCTAGTGGATTTTTGGGTGGTCTGCTAAAGATGTGCAATACCTGAACTTATTCGGATTCATGTTCAGCATCATGACTTGTAGGGCCTTCTAGACTTGAGCTGAACATTCAACCAGAAAACGATTGTTGTGCCTAAATGACTGCCTGTATTTTATTGTGATACAGGCAGTCATTTAGGCACAACAATCTTTCTGGCCTTATTCATAGACCAGTGTTTAAGATTGGACCTAGGTATCTGTAGGTTGATTGATATTTTGATTAGAATGGTATTAAACTGTGAGTAAATAAACAATGCAATGAGCTGATATTTTGAGCATGCAGTATACCACGAGGTCAACAAGGTGCCCTCCTGCTGCTTGTTATGACAGCTTTCACCACACTAAATCATGTTCACACGCACAAACAAATCATTTATTTCAAGATTTAAAGTTTAAGAGAGTGAGTACTCAATTGGACGACATTTCATTGTTACATATCTACTCTCAGCACAGATCAAGGATGAAATTTTGATTTCAGAGGTGCGGGGGACACAAGTATTTTTTTGGCCTTTTGATGGCTTTATTTGTAGAGGCAGCTGTAGAGAGACAGTGATGGTGGGTGGAGAGAGAGGGGATGGCGCGCAGCAAGGGGCAGCAGGTCGGATTTGAACCCACGCCGCTACAGGAGCACCTTATATGGGTCGCCAGCTCTACTGACTGAGCTAACCGGCAGGCGCCAATAGTAGTTGTTCTTGTTTTCTATTGCTACTTTTACGTTTACGGTTCCCTTTTTTGGTTTGACTGCTTGTAAAGCATGTAAATGTAAATATAGAAAAAACATTCTGGACACACATACGCACATCACACCGATTCAAACGTGAATGTAAATGAAACCTCGGATATTACCTGGGCAACTAGCAGACCGGTGTGCAAGCAAGATGGAGTGACAGCGGGGACGGCCAATCACACAAGAAACGGCAGAGCCAATCGAGGAGCTTGTGGGCGGTCTAAATTAAGGGTAACAGGCCCAAGATTGGATTTTTTTGCGTGAGAAATTGGATGTGTGGCGTGAGTGCGTGTGAAAACAGGCAAAAGCGTGAGAGTTGGCAGCTCTGCATTTGTGTCTTAAGGGGAACTAATTTATAAGTCAATACAATAGTAGTATACAATAGTTGAGTTTATTAATTAGGTTTTGGTTTATAACTAAAAGGCGAAGTGCAGTTGTATCCCACCGTAATGTCCTTATTAGTTACCTTTCCCTTTTCCTCCAACTGCATCTTGTTTCTTCTCTCGTTGTGTTTACTACCCACTTATCTTATTTCCCTCCCTTTCTTCAACTTCCATCCACTTTTCTTTTTCTCCTCTCATCATGGCGTCTTGCTTCTTAAATTCTCATCACTCCTCACCACTTCCCCTGCTGCTTCTAATTCCTCCCACTTCTGTCTTCTGGGTTTCTTATCCCTCTCTTGTTTGCCTCTATCCGTCCCATAACACCCTCCAATCCCTTCATGCTATCTTCCCTCTTCATTCTCCTCTGCGTTTTCCCGCACTAGCTGTTAGAAGTGGCAGGAGGTCACTGCAGCACGCAGCCAAGCTGTGCTGTTCCAAGCCGTACCATGCCCAGCCAACTGTTCTGCTCTGTTTGGCACACCTGACTGGGCTGGGGGTCTTTACAACAACCCCACCTTCAAATCCCTTCCATCCTTGCCTTGCTTCTCCTCCTCCTCCTCAATCCCACAACAATCAAACTCCATGCCAGTCACTGAGCCCATTCTCAACTGTCATTAGCCTAATTGTCACACTGCCTGGCACCTTTCCTACTGCCAAGTGTGGGACTTGTCCACCTGAATGCCAAATACTAGGCCCATCCAAAAGAGCTACACCCTAGTGCGCCTGGCTAAAGGCAAATGTTGTGCCCAGCCAATACATCCCAATTATCTCAACAACCCTGATTTTTCATCATGGCTGTAGTTAAAAAAAAAAGGTCCCACATCTCGTCTTCCATTATCTGGTAATGATAAGCTAAACTGGACCACACAGTTTTAATGTGAGCATCCGTAAATGTACCTGTTAATCTTACTGGGACTCCTGCCTTGTTTTGCACACTGTTTTCTACATACACAGCATGAAATGAGTCATTTTAAATGAGACCTGATTTTCTAGTTAACCAAAGAGACCAAAAATAGAACAATCAACAGGTGGAAGGAAACAGCCCTCTGAATCTACTGAATGTAATGTTAGACAACATATTATACAACTAGAATAGAGCATTCAGATCTCTGCCAGGAAACATATGGTGATGTTCCTACTGCAATGCCACCACAACTGCCAGATGCAACCAGTGGAAATTTTCAAAGTTTTGAATAAAGTTTTTGTTTAGTATAATCTTAGTTTTCTTCAAGATGCAAAGAATAGTATGATGGTGTTATGATGATGTTTAATTTAATTCCAACAAGTAGCATCATGTTCAGTTTTTCCACATTCAGAATTAAGTGAGTTACAGTTGATTTTATAGTGAAGTCTGCATTTCTCAATACATATTGTATTGTTTACCACGCAGACGCATTGCAGCATCATACAGAAGCATCTACTGACATACCTTTTTTTGCTCCGGCTCGCACCGTCAAGATGGCAACGGGATTTATTCATCTCGTATCATGCCCATCTTTTGTGGATCATAATTTATCGGGTATGGAATTAATAGGCAGATCTTTCAGTTTAAAATCAAACTTTTCTATGTCAGTTTTTAAACCAAGATAAAGGCCAAAATGTAGCCTGTAATAGACTTGATAGCTTTGTTTTTAGCCTAGCAGTTGATTACGTGCGGCCCTACCAGCTGGTTAAGAGGAGTGAGGATTCAGCAGTTGGTATAAAACTATTTCAAGTCAAGTTAATAAAAGTGTTTTTTCAAGGTTTTCCAAACATTGTGAATCAGTGCAAACACGTGAGGTCCTTGTCATACAGAGACTGATTCGTCCAGTAGTATGCAATATTAGCTGTGGACGGATACACACTCAACCACAAGACATTGTTATGAGGTACAGTTCAGTTCAGTCTGAATCAAAGTACAGGAACGCTGATGGTGTATCTACATAGGAGGTCTATCTGTTGTCCATCTTACACATATCTAATGGAACAGATACACTTCAACAGCTGTCTACACAGATCATGTAGCATATTTTTACGCTTCAAGAGTATTTTCTTCTTTTTTATGCACCTAACTCCTGTGACTATGTGTTGGGCTCTGAGCACTGCCAAAACGCAGCTGACCTACACTCAAAGCTGTGCCTGAATGCATCCTGTGTAGAGACAGACAGACGACTGAAGCTGCTCACGCTGCACCTCCTAAACTTGGATTTCTTGATCACAAATTATGTTTGATCCAAAATGTCTTGTTTAAGTGGGCTACAATTACTTTTTGCTTATGATAAAGTCATTCAAACTGTACATAGGCCTACATTGTGTCCTGATGCCATACACACACAAACTCTTTAGATGAAAAGTTTAAACCAAGAAATGTATTATGTCAGTTGTACTTTAAGCACAGTACATTTCCTTTTGTTCAGCTTATTAAGTAAAATTAGATAAATACTCCAAATGGACTTTAAATTTATGCTGATAAGTTAAAAGCACAATGTTCATATGTTATTCAGGTTGTAACACATTGCATCCTATTTATTACATTATTAGTCCGTCTGTAGTATTATTCAGTCTTCCATTAAATGCCACCTTATTTGTGACATTATAGTAGCTGATATTTAATTATAATGTTCTGTCATTCAACTGCACTTAACAAATTTGACATTTGTAGCCCATTACGAGACATTTTATTGCATTTTGACAAGGTTACCAGCACTTATGACTTAACCATTAGCTACATGGCTTTTGTATATGGCAGTATCTGTCATTGCACTACAGGACATTAAATTACTGTAGACCATTTGCATTTTTGCTGTATGTGTTTGACTATCACTCTCTGACTTTAGTGTCATCAACCAAGGGCAGCATGAGAGAGGAAAAGAGGGGTGTAGGAGACGGTGGGAGGGCTGGCTTTGACAGGTGGACGGATGACAACGATAGCTACCTGTATCTGAGAGCTTTTCTGCACTTTGATCCACCGCAGACGACTGATTTATCAACAGACAGACAGATGTTATCATCAACGGGAGATCCAGGTGACAAATGACAGCCTGGGAGACGGGATATGGGTGGGGGTGGAGGGTTAAGATGGAGCAGCACATGGAGGGCACAGGCAGGGAAGGAAAATGACATGAGTGAAACTGAGGGAAAAAAATGAAGAAGTGATAGAAGTTTCGAGGGGGGGCAGACAGGTCAATCAATGGTTGAAGGGATACATGTACATATACAGAGTCTTAACTGAAAATAGAGATTTAAGTCGGGGGGAATAGTCAGAGAGAAGGATGGGAAAGAGAGACAGTGAGATATGCTATGCTCAGTAAACTGTGATAACTGGCAGGATGAGAGAGATGTTGTTCTGCCTCCAAATTACTGACTGCAGCGTGTAAACATGATGCTGGGCAGAACGAAGCTGCTGCTGCATTGATCAACAAGGGAGAAAAAAAATATCTCTACGTGAAGCCAAGAGCCAAGAGAATAACCAAGTGCATTCACCATCCAGGCCAGTGGTTTGCAGCAATTACAGGTGCTGTGTGTGTATGTGTGTGTGTGTGTGTGTGTGTGTGTGTGTGTGTGTGTGTGTGTGTGTGTGCGCGCATCTGTAAGTGTAACCTATAGAGGTGTGTGCAATTTTGTACACACTACAGGGGAACAACTGATATACACATACAAACAGTTCCGCTGAAAAGAAACCGTCCACACTGTTTAAGCCTGTGCTGCTGTCCTCTGAAGCCTGAAGCGCATCGCATCACAAAATGCAACAAGTCGAGAGCTGGACACACACACATGCACACACACACACACACAGACAGACACCCAACCCTAGTTGCTATGGAAACAGGGCCCTCAAAAGGCTCAAAGAGTTTTGAAGGATGCAAAATATGTGCTGTGAGAGGTTCTGACTTGCAGGAAAATAGCTGTGTTGGAAAAGAAAAATGTAAGCACTTTTTTATTTTGTGATGCCATCAACAAGTCATGAATAAGTTTATTTGATTTATCCGTAAGGTAGGGTGTTCACTTTGTAATATCTAACAGTGCGCGTTTTCCGCTCTTTCAGCACACTGGAGAGAGCGCTTGGTATGCAGCTCGGTTACTTTGTTCGTTCGAGCGGCATATAACACATTTGACTCGACAAAAGACGTTAAAATAGATGTCTAATCCTTAACTAATTCAAACCAAATCCTTTTGTTCGTGTCCTGTCACATCATAAAGCACAGAGAGAGGCATGTTCACACACACACACACACACACACACACACACATACACACACAAAGAGAGAGGTATCTTATTCCAGGCTTTCAGACAGACCATTGTTATTTGAAGAGCTCCCACCACCGGCCGAACCACCCACCTACACACACCAATCATCCCCCTCCCACGCTGCCGCCCACTGTCCAACCCACACCACCACTAGGCGCACACACACACATATATGAATGTATCCACCAAAAATGTAACTCTTGACAGGGTGGGAAAACCTCCAAATCAGCATTTAGACATGAAACTCTTCACTGAAACCCAGACTAATGAAATACTTCTGTCAGTTAGCAGCTTTTTAAGGAACAGTGATCCACAAAACTATTCAATGGTGGGTGAAAATCCTGACACACGTACACACATGCGGCGACACACACAAACATACAGATCCTTAGCTCCTCTAATGCCACCCGTCACACTCTGCTATTTGACATTTGCCAGGGTCGCCTCTTGGTGCTGTGCCAGCCGGATACCCCCTCGCTCCAGCAGGCAAACAAATTAGCGAAGGAGACTTGACCCCTGTTCAAAGAGAGGGCATTGCCGGGAAATTGGAATTCGAGACTCGATTAGAGACTCTGCTAGCGCCTTCCACAGATGTGTGTGACCGATACGCCGCTTCGCCCTGCACGTGGTTGCATAATTAACACACAGCATTGATGCTCATCGGTGACAAGCATGGACAAGGGTGTGTTGATTCATTTTACCCAGGGGTGCATGAATATACAGTATGTGCATGCAAATGGGTCTTTTGTATTCAAGGCGCTAATTACTCCCTCTTTTGGTTTGACAGCTTCCATAAATGCAGCACAAAAGGTATTGAAACCAAGAGTCCCATTAATGTCTCCGCAAAAAATATTTATAAAGTTCTGTTCAGCTGTTTAGGAAGCTAAAACAAAATCCCTTGTTATTCCACTCACAAAATTATCCTCGACGCCACCCAAACAACCCTCATCTGTTTGCTAGTAAATGCACAATCAAGCCTCTTTTTAAACTGTATAATGGTTTTGTCAATATCCCTGTAAACAGCACCTTACATACAGCCTCTTTACATTAGTCTGTCGCTTTTTCTCCCCTTTTTTTTTAGTCATTATGTCCCATTTTGTCATTCTGTTGTCTATTACATCCACTTTTTCATCTATTTTCTTGCCTCTCTCTGCAGCCATTTCAGAGTACATAAATGCCAGGCGGGGAGTAAGGGAGCAGGGATGTTTCTAAACCCAAACAGACAGATAGATTTGGGCTGCTTATTGAATCCATTTGTCTCTGGATTGGCACTAATGAAAGAGCTATTAGGCCCAAGAACACATTAGGCTCTGCATATGTGTGTGCGTGTGTGTGTCTGCGAGTGTGTTTGACAGAAAGAGAGAAAGAGCAGAGGCAATGATGGGTTACCTTTCCATTGGCCAATAAAGGCTAGTAGTCTTTAAAAGAGAATATTAGTCCCTTCTACTGTAGGGCTCTCTTTAACAGTCCTCCGGGTGCTATTAGTGTAATTTATATGGACTGACTGCATCACTTAAATGCTTCCTTACACACTCGGCATGACTCATCTTCACAGATGGGCAAAGGATGTGAAACAGGGTCAGGTTTGTTTGCGGACCTGCACTAATTACAGTATTTAGATGTTGTACTATGAGCTGTTTACTTCAGTAAAAAAAAGGAGACAGACGAGCCCAGCTGCTGTCCTGTCAGTTCAGATGAACCTCGCTGTACTGCTGCTTCATTCCCTGTTGACATTTAAGTACATATGAACCAAGCTTTTCTCTTAAAAAAATAGCCTCCTCTATTACCTCCACCTGACACCGCAAGCCTTCCTCTCTTAATCTCCGTCTGCTCCTCCCACCACCAAAGCAGCTAATTCAATAAACAAACCATTTGTTTCTGTTCTAATCAGTATCTATCTTCCTGATGGAACAGAGTCTGACTTCAGTGATTGTTTCCTGCTGTTTTGGGGCCCTCTTTTCCCCAGGTTTAGGCTTGATGATATGCTTTGCAAATTGGAATTTCAATTAGGAATGAAAATAGTGCCAGCGCAAGGAAAACACATCATTTCCTACTGATTGAAAAACAACAGACTATGCTGTTTAAAATAGCTTCAGTTAAAAGATTAGGTCTAGGAAACCCAAAAACATTGGTTAAAGTTTGAGGTGATACTGGAGAAAAAAGTTTCAGTCACTTCCTTTATAGAAAGTGTCAACCTTTTATGTTGTATCTGCATATTCATGGTGAGAGTTATACGAGAAGATCGATACCACTCATAATACTACTCATATTTGTTTGTTCAATATGAAGGTGGAGCCAGCAGAAGGTTAACTTAGCTTAGCATAAAAAGTGTAAACAATGGGAACCAGCTAGTCTGGCTCTGTCTGAAGATAATAGAATTGTGCCCATACCAACACCACTAAAGCTCACTACTTAACACATTTTTTTTGTTTAATCGGTTCAAAGACTGAAGAGTAATAATGACCATGAGTTTGTGGTATTATTGCCTGGATATGGAACCTGCATAGAGCTATAAGTTGTTTTTAAATGAGAAAGACTTTTAGTTTATTCATAAGAAATAACAGAGTGGAAATTTTACTGAGGGGGAAAAATTGGTATCAATAAAAACAAAAACAAAATAAAATACCATACCATACAAAAATTAGGCCTTTATGATATCCTGAAAAAAAGCAAACACAAATAAGGTTACCAAATCCGCACAAAACTTTCCAACTTTCTTGCCCCTAAAACTGCAGGCATGCAGAGAAACACCCTCACTGAGAATACATGAGCACATTTGATGAGCTCTATTGTCAAAGCGCTACATGATTTTGCAGTGTCTCGCACTTCCCTTTTGGCAATCTCTTTTCACCCATCTATTACCGCATGTAACATCATGGACGAGCTGCTTTCTCCCCCCCCCAGTCCCCCTTTTCTCCCAAAAATGCCTCATCAAGGTCTGAGTCAATGTGAGCCTGTGAGAAATTAAATTCCCCTAATTAGGCCAGCAGATTTGCCTGCTTTATCCTTCTGCCTCCCAAACCTCCCCTCATCCAGACAAATCTCTAATTAATCGCCACATGCTGCTGTTGACTATACTTCAGAGGCCGGGCCTCAATGAATGGTGGAGGGATTCTCATGCATCTTCACTCTAGAAATAGGATTCTAAAAAAAGGCTTTTATAATAAGAGCTAGTATATATTATATATATATATATATATATATATATGTTATGTGTATGTGGTGTGTGTGTGTGTGTTGCCCTAGGGGTTATTCAGTGCTTTCATCAAAGGGAAACTGCTCCAGGCTGTAATTGAGGATGATATAGTACTGTGAATTTAAGTAAGACTTGCACATGTTTTATGACCTGTGCATTCCCCGTCTGTGTATTGTAGCGGCTGTGTGGCAGACTCTGGGTCTGTGTGTGTTTGAAAACATTGTATATGGACAAGCGGGCATAATGAGAACAAGGGGGCAAAGATGAAGGATTTCTGCAGATTTCTTCAGCTAATTAAAGATCAAAGTTACTGTTCCAGCCAACTTCAGATTGCTAACAACTACAGCATCAATGTTTCACTCTGCTCCTCCAAATTTGAAACAATGTCCTCAAATAAAAAAAAGCTAAATCATGAGTTTTTTTGTCGTCTTGAATTCCATTTTTTTTTTAACCATTTCTGCATTTAAAAATATAATAAAATGAGATTTAAAAAGGTCTAGTGTGTAACATTTAGGAGGCTCTATTGGCAGAAATAGAATATGATCAGAGGTATGTTTTCAATCATGTATAACTAATTGAAAATAGGAAGGTTTTTGCTTCCATAGAATGAGCCAGTTAGATCTACCTTACATGGAGTTCCACCATGTTGAACTGCCATGTTTCTTCAGTAGCTTACTGCTAGATGATACTAAAACTGAAAATTTAAAAGATTAACAAGGAAATTATGGCTGAAATGTAAACAAAAAGAGCGAACAAATTCATCCCTCATAAATTTAAAATGAACTTTATAAATGCACCTTTGATTGACATTTTACAGAACACAGCACACTGCGTGTAGACTGCAAAAACATAACTGAATTTGGTAAAGAACATAAAATAATGTTTTACTACAAGGTTACATCACTTACCTTGTGTTTCATGTCCACTTCATCATATCACACGCAGCTATCTCTATAAACCGTGTGTACACTGGTCTGAAGTATGCGCACATTTTCTGAAACACACACACACACACACACACACACACACACACACACACACACACACACACACACACACACACACACACACACACACACACACATGTACATCATCTCGTTGCGTCCCCTTCTTCTGCAATAGTTTGGTGGCACCCCAAATGGAGAATCAGTGCCATCATCAGTATTCTTGATGTGCTGAACTCTTAATACTGGCACATGGACACATTTATGCTTTACATTTTCTTCTGCAGATTTCCTGGAAATTCTATAAAATGCAGCAAATTTAAATAGAAACTAATGACTAAAGTATGAAGTCAAAACTACACAGGGGTGGCTTAAGACCAACACAATCAATGTTATTGTTCTGGAGTGGCCCAGTCAAGGTCCAGGATTTTAAAAAAAGGCTGAATTTCACAATCCACAATCTGACAGAACTTTATCGTTTTTGCAAAGAATGGGATAAAAACTGCACTCTCCCCAGACAATATCCACACCCCACACACACAGTCACCTACTGTTTACCCCAGCGCTGCTACCGTCCCACTAAACCTCAGTTAGAGAGAGCAATAGAGAATCCATCTCAGACTCTCAGCTGGTCTAAAGCAATCAGCGTGATGGGATTCTACTAGCTGCTGGCTTTACATATTCAATCTGTCTCTATCCTCTTTAGATAAACATAGCTTCCCAGGGTCCCCAGCTGCAGTTGCACTGTGGCTTTACTGTAATGAGTCGAGGATGGCTGACAGAGATGAGGAGAGAGACTCCGCTTCTGCTTCTGCGTGGGTCAAGCACTGTGTAGGTGTAGCTGCCTGTTGGAAAGCATGGTGTGGGGCGTGTGTGCGCAAATGATTGTGTGTACAGTATGTGAAAGCTTGTCATTGCTTGGACAGTCCCACTCCTGCTCATTTATATGGAGCAGATGCATTACTTCTATAATGCATTCTCACTTCAACACACACACAGAATTCACTTAAACACAGAGTGTCTCCCAGCTGTGCGATCGCCACATCTGTCAGAGGTTAATGCAATTCCTGTGAGTGTGGGGGGAAAAGAATGAAACACAAGAATGCAACTGCACAACATACATACATACACACACACACACACACACACACACACACACACACACACACACACACACACACACACACACACACACACACACACACACACACACACACACACACACAGAACTTCAGATGTATGGAAATGGATTTTTCCCAAAGGGGCGTCTCAGTTGGCTTTTCCTCTGCTTGACCGTAATTTTCCTGTGGCTAACTTCGTTCATTCATGTGTGCCACGCTGGAGGCCACCGCAGCAAACGGAGTCTGGATACATAAAGTCGGCAAATACAGTATGCAGCCATCATCATCTCCCTCTCCACGTCCCATGTGCAAGACTGCAGACTGTACCGTGTGTGCTAGCTGTGCAGGACCCATGGGTTTCACTGCAATAAAGTAAATGAGTATCCTTAGAGGGTTGCAGGACGTCCCAGAGCAGAACCTTCATGCAGGACATTTATTTACAGTATAACACTGAGGATGACTGTGCATTTGGGGTTGTTGGCTTAAATATAGAATTTCTCATTTTGTCTTAATATCTTCAAAGAGAGGCTGAAATTTAATGAACATCAGCGTTTCCATGGTGATGTGCAAAGGAATGAAAAGGCTTGGTTGCCATGGGGTTTGAGGCGTATATTGAGTTAAAAGCTCCCTAAATACACTGTCAACACACTCAGCGGTCTCCCGGGACATAACTGGGAGGATCACACACACACACACACACACACACACACACACACACACACACACACACACACACACACACACACACACACGCAGACTGACTGACAGAGACAGGGAGTGAACACACTTAAACATAAGGGCATGTCAATCATCAGAAAATCGGATGTAATTATAGATTTCCAAATTTATCAACATCTGATTCGCTTTAAAGTCTGGCTTTACTTTTTTTTCTGTTTAAAGCTGCATGTCACGGTGAAAGGCATCAGGAACGTGTTGAAGCTGTCATATAAAAGCAATATAAAGCGGCTGCTCAGTAAATTTGACAATTCTGTTTTAACTTAAATTACGCAGAAGACGAAACTGTCTCATACAAGGACTTCTGGGTTGGTTTATTTGCACAGCTTAGTGTTGTGAGAAAGTCTCTGAATAACATGCTAATTTTTGACCTTGAGAGGGTATTTTTCCTTTTCATGCAACACTGATTAACTTGAAATTTCTCCCATTGTTATTTTAACAATTTTTCCACCAAAAACCAGAATTCAAATGCAATCTTATTGTTAAAATGTCACATTCCAAACACTGTGTTGTATGAGGCAAATAAACTATACCACACAGCATAAAACAAGATCTAAAAATTCATTGTGATGTTTTAAGCAGCTTTAATGCATTTATGGTTGTCTTTAATTGACAACCTGACCGTGGTTTTATTAGGGTGATGAAGGATGACCTTTCCAAGAGGCAGCCAGTCAGGAACCGCAATACGCTGCCCTGCTTGTGGAAGAAGATGACTCACATTCAGTTTGAGAGGGTTTGAATGGATTGCTGAGGGGTGTACTATAAAGCAAGGTCAACATAGTCAGGATAGTTGGCCAAAACCTCAAACCCTAGTCAGAGAACACAGCGGTGTTCAACTTTCTTTGTTAACCCAAATATTCTCCTCAGACTCTGCATGTCTTCCCAGGAAAGGGGGCATTTGATGCGTCATAATTTTGATGAACCAGCCAAATTATACAGTCCTTCCTGTTTCACCATAACAGTCGGGTCATCCAGTATTACTGATAGTCTGTACTTTCCTTGACATTTTACATGTATTTTCTGTCTCCCACTCAGGTAGGCTGCTGTAAGTTTTTCCCCACTGTGGCTTTTGAGCAAACAGCTCACAGTGACTTCCTAAAGGCCAGGTCAATCGTCCTCCATAATCCTCTTGACTTTAGTCGACCTTTCTTGTGGGTTTTGGAGACGCCATGCTTGCAGCTTTGTGAGGCTGTACTTTGAGCTACATGTTAACATGCTCACAATGACAGTGCTTATGTTTAGCAGGCATATTGTTTACCACGGTCAACATATTAGCACACTAACAGAATTACTGTTCCGATATTTTAGTCTGAACTTAAGCAGTGGACCTAAACAGGACGCAGACTGAATTGGATTTTGATATTTAATGTGAATGATTTGTGTGACCTGGAAGTTAGGCTACATCTTCATAGGTTGCACTTGACAGCCTATATTTGCAGCAAATACACTTGGGCAACGGCACCACCTGATTTAATATCATGAATATGAGCTAGAACATCTATATATGCATTTTTTTTACTTGCAAATATTTTGTAAAAGTTAACATTAAAAAATGAAAGAAAGATGGTAATGTTGTCATTGATACAATGAGTTAGACTGTGGGCAGCAACGGGAGCTACAATTTGGAATTTTTTTGCTGCGTACCATTGGACGTACTCCCAACTATCATTGAATTACTTTGATACTGAAGAAATCTTAAAAAATGCAAGGATCCTCAGGTAACTTCTGAAGCGTTCCCATTTCTGTCCCAGTACACACATAAAGTTACACTGTGTGCTGCAAATTGAGCCTTGTTTTTTATTTTTCAGAATACTTTGTTGAACACTGCTTTTAAAGCTCATATTCATACAGTAAATCAGGTACCGCAATCTCCTAATTGCATTAAATGCATGGAAGTTTATCAAGTGTAAGACAGAAACAAGGCAGGAACTTCCTGGTCACACAAATCAAAACTAAGAACTAACAACCCGTTCACATTAAAGGAAGTAATCAAACAAATGGCTGTATAAATCCTTACAGGTGCACAACCTTGGCACATCCCCACAGGAGTTTACAGTTGATCTAAAGTCCTCTCAGGAATGTGTTGATGTGTACAGTTTAAATTGTTAAAAATTACACCTTAAGCATTTACATAGACTCTGGTGACCATGCCTCATTTCCAGCACAGATCTACCCAACTCTAACCTGAGCAGAGGTAATCAGCCAGAATAAGTAAAAACACCTGTGTAGGAGTGCAGGGCCTTTAATTGCGCTTCAAATAATTCACAAGATGGGTCATTCAAGTAAGAATCAGGTATGTTTGGTTGATCAGCAGATAAGATGAACCACGCTGAACCTTCAATGGATAGGTCCCATCCCAAAATGCTCAATCTCAGTTCTTTCAACCATAACCACCTATGTTTATACGACAAATCCTTGTTATGTTGATTTTTCAAATACGGGTTAACTTGTGTATTACTTATATTTAATTTCCTGCTCTGGGTAGAAGCCAAATTAGTAATAGTCATTGAGGGATGTAGAGAAAGGACCACAGGCGGTGACTAGTGGACAGGTGAGGTATGACAGGATATGAAATAACAAGAGATGGTTACAAATTTATAAAAGATAACAAAGGCCAACCAGAAGAGGATATAGGGAAAGAGATGCAGTTATTACTATACATCAGTTACTTTAAAAATTTTCATTAAAATATAATAATTACTGTTTGAAGTGTTAAAAGGAAGCATTTAATTAATCCAATCTTTTTTGGAAATTCATTATCATAAATATTGTAGTCGCCATGCAAGAATTTGGACTTGCACAGGCAGACTTTATAAGCACTTCAGAGTCAGTCTAAATGGCTAAAATAAAAAGTGGATGTTGCCTTTTCTTTTTTTTACCTTTAACCACAAGATCTAATAATTATGATGGGACATGTTATGGAGTTTGGTCTCATTGTTTAATACATAAAGAAAGAAACATAGCAGGAAGAAAGGTTAAGTACTTATAAAAAAGTGATATCTCATTTATGTAATTTACTTTATTAGTCCTTCCTTCCCTCATTTATTGATCTCTACTTCTATGTTCCAAGATGTTTTTTGTTTGGAAACACATCTTGGAACAAATCTTATTGGAAAAGTTAATCAAATGTTCACTTCAGTGATTCCTTTTGAATCTTCGTCTGCCAAGGAGACATTACCACTCCTACTTACCATTTCTATCCCCCAAGTCCTTGCACAGTTTTTGTTGTCTGATTTTATTTGTGAGGATTCATTTTTTTAAGCTAAAGTGACTTGCAGTAAGAGCTTCATTACTTTTTACCTTGTGCTATTTTCCATTAAGATAAAGAAAAAGCAAAGAAAACCTTCAGATATCTAGAGGCTACTTTATTTTTTTACGGGTTTGCTTTGACCTCTGTAGCCTCAAACAAGACACACTGGACTGGTACTGTACATCTCCACTGAACTCCAAGGGACCACTGTCTGGTTAGTTTACTACTTTGTCCTGGTTCACAAGTCTTCCCAAGGCCACATGAGAACCATTTATGAATACTTCTGGACCGGCTGTTCCTTTTATCCACTCTCTAATCCCCAGCACCATGTTGGAGCAGAGACGTCCTGTTCCAGCCGTAGATGGAGCAGTGGCTGTCTTCCAGATCAGACAAAGAGGAGACACCTCCTGCCCTGGGCCACATGTAATTACTCCCACAACAAAAAGCACAAGTGAGCAGAGGAGAAGTGGCTGCCAGGCTTGTTGGAAAAAAAGCAAAACTATCTCACTTCTTATCTGTCTCACTGTGTGTCCCAGGGTTTTGTCTTTTCTCCATACTGTCTCTTTCATTTTATCTTCTTTTTTCCCCTTACACACACATATAAATATGAACCGTAACAACACGAGCTCCCTCAGCTTCACATGACTCACAAGAGTCCGCACATACACATACAAACACAGACACAGACAAGCGGATTGCCACACAGCAACAACAACAGCAACGCCATCGGGAGTCCCGGAGGTTTCATGGAGCATTGTGGTTCATAGAGAGAGTCTTACATAATCTGAAACACTGGCAAAATGGGGTTAGACAAACTGTACCACCCAGAGTACTTCAGATACAGCAGAGTGAGCACTCACAAGAGTCATAACTGGCGTTACTGTACTTGAAAAATATCCCAGACTGGGGGTTTAATAGGGTCAAATATCAATACTCAATTACTCAATAATTGCATCACTAAGTACTGAGATTTCTAACTCTTTAGTCTATAATCTATTTTTGAAGAAAACTTTCTTGAGCAGCTCCCAATCCCCCCAGCTTTCAATTCGCATATTTAGCTGCTTAACAAAGGAGGATGAGTAGTTGGTGTTGCATGTAATGCCAGCTTGGGATGAAAAGTTTCTTTCTCAAACCAAAAAACTCAACATAAGAGTTGCAAATAGACGTTTCTTAAAATAAATGAGTGCTCAGAGATACAAGTTGAGATGATTTCCATGCATTAAACGATGCTAGATGTTCTGTCACCCGTCTGTGTGAAAATGCCACCTGTTTTGCAAAAACAGACATGTTAAAAATGGAACTGAACAGCCAATTGTCAGCTGTGGTAAGGCTGTATTGAAATACTAAAAATGAAAGGTGTGGATAACCTGTGAAAACGAGGCAAGCAGCCTGGCCGACCTGAGATGGTGCGATGTTGCACTTCTCTGAAATAGCAGCAATCGCCACTGTTGCTGAGAAGTAAAGGTAATTAGCACCATGCAACTGAATGGTTCAGACACACATATCGTTTGTGCACATGAACAAACAATACAATTCTCACCCAGGCACTCATGCCATCACAATTAAATTAAAAACAGCAACAAAAAAGTGTATGCAAACACACACACACACACACACACACACACACACACACACACACACACACACACACACACACACACACACACACACACACACACACACACACACACACACACACACACACACCTTCTTCCAACAAAGCACCAACACTTGCAGCATGTGAGGGAAGCCTTGTGTGGGCGAGGAGGGAATCTACAGTACTAAGAGTGTGATATTTAACAGCTTAGCGTGTCGTCTTCCATGGCACTAAATCACGAGGATTCCACCTATGACTCAGCGGTTGAGAAACTTCTGCCATCGATGTTCTTCCCAAAGGAAGATCTGTCACTTTCTTGCATTACATACACTTTCTGGCTGTGTGTTATTAACATACCTTTTAATAACACACTTAGGATTCAGTGATGGTTGATGTGGTATGACAAAAAAAAAAAAAAGACAGCAGTGTGAAACATTCAGCAGATGCTGGCTGCTTCCGAGATGTTCTCCATCTTGAATGCTTAAGTTCTTTTGTGTGACACTTTAACAGCAAAACGATCAAGGGAAATTATTTGGAGCACTGATCTGATTATTAGTATTAGTCATAGTATTAGTAGTATTCTGTTTCCTTTTTATCCGACATGCCCAGCACTACTACTACTACTACTACTGATGTCTTCCTCACCTCAGTTAAAGGCCTTAACTCGCAGCTGACATTTTATGTTGTGTCTGTATTTCTTCTCTTTCTTCTTTTAAAATCAAAAAATTGTCATGGTATATATTTCTTTACAATAAATGAATATAGTTTTTCATTTTGTACAAACTGAAAGTAATGCAACAATACAAGCATCAGTCAAACTTCCAAATAAACTTACTAACAAATAACACTTAGCTAAATCTGTTCATTTTTTTTAACTGTCTCACCGCCATTCACAATTAGTTTTTAATCTTCTGCAGCTGTGAGTAGCTCCTCCACTCCATTTGTGCCTTTCAACAGGTGTTTTTCACAACAGACATTTTAACTGGTCGCAGTAGGAAAAGCACAGCTGTTACTAATAACATGTCCCAATTAACCAGTTCCAAATCCATACTACATACTAGATTTTGAGTATATTGTGTATATTGGAAAACAATATATTTCACATTGGAAAACAAAAGTGACAAAATAAAGGATGGACAGTCATCAGTCACAGCTGATATAAACTTAACAAATGTATTAGTGTCAGTAGTGACCAGAAACGGTGAGAAAATATTTGCACTTGACATGTCAGCAGTGCAGCGCCATACTGAAACAGAAAAAAAAGGCAGTAAACTGAAGTTAGATCCTAAAAAAATGTCTTTCAAAAGCAAAGAGCTCCATGATTATATATATAGCAACTTTAATATTTTGGTGGGCCTAAATAATGCAAGGTAGGAAATACAGCCAATATTTCTACTGTACACATCTGCCTCACACGGGAATATTACCATTTGATTCAGCCCACCAGTTAATCCGGCACACCAGCTGCATACTCAGATCAAAACAGTGTTCACATCTCTCATTCACAAAGAACTGAAACAGAATCAGCCAGAGAGGCTCATGAGGGACAGTGGCTGCATTCAGGTGTGGGGTTTTGACACCTCAGCTGATAAAATGTGATCACAGTGAAACCGGGGGGGGGGACTCTAATTATTCATTTCACACGTATTTTGCAAAGCTTCACAAACATTTTCTAACCCTGAATACATTTTTAGGCTTGAATTATTCAGACTTCAAAAGTTCTCCCTGTCACTTAGGCTCCAGACATGCAAAAGTTGCCTTGTTCGGCCTTGAAGAGGCGACCAGTGGAGACAGAACTTTGGGAAACCATCAAATCATGTCATTTTTCACTGATGAAGGCCGTCTTTTTTCATATTTCATTCATATTCAGGGGACACCATTACACATTCATGAGAAGCACCTGTTTGACAGTCAAATGTATTCCCTTTTGTCAATTGTGTGTGTGTGTCTGCTTGTGACAAGAACACACAAGATGGAATAAACCTTCATGTTTCCCATCACTGACAGTCACATCTTTCATCCCTTTTGTGCTCCCCCAATCTCTCTCTTTTGCGACATGAAGGACCCTCTTGTCTCTGTGGAGAACAAATGAGGCTGACCTTCCTTGGACGCACATGAGATGGATCCGCTGTGGCGTGTTCGGCGACGGCTTTGAGTTCTGTCTCCTCTGTACGCTCCATTTCCGTTTCTGAAGAGGAGGGTAGGCGGGTGGCTTCTCTCTGTCCGTTCTCTCCATCTTTTGTCTCAATCTCATGGTCTCAATTTTCTCCTTTTTTTTCCCACCCACTCTCCCTCCTCTCTGCTCATTTCTCGTCTTCTCTCCATCTCGATCGCTACGGAACTTCTTCTCCTTTCCTTCTCCTCCTCACATCTTTTCTTTTCCCCTCCTTTTCTTCTCTTCCTGTGCTCCACATTCGTCATCTTCTACCCCAACCTGTCTTTGCCCTCCTTTTGCTTTCTGTCTGTGTGCTCTGGGAGAACAGAGAAAAGATATAGAGTCTCAGTAGTAATGACAGGGGGCACTGTCCGGGGTCAGCGATTTCTGCCTCAGAGCTAACTACTAAAAATGTCATGTTGTAGCTGGAAAATGGGTCCAGGTGAGACAATGGAGAGGGAAACTGAGGGTAAGAGAGTGGGAGGTGTGGGAGGCACAAAAACCTGCCTTTTTTTAGGGTGACACCAGCTGTATTTCAACCAGTATGGCCAGTCCCACTGCATCAGGGTAATCAAATATAGTCTTCTTCTTTCCTCCTCCACTCCACCCATCCTCACTTCTATTAAAGGTCATCAGTTCTGGCCGTAAAACACCACTTCCTGTGATTAAGTGTCCAATTACAATCCCATTCTCCTCCCACGCCTCCCCTTACTCATTGCATGAAAGGGGCTTTCAAATCGCTGTCTAGATGGGTCTCAGTCTCCGTTATTGATAGAGTCCAATGGGAGGAAAAGAAAACCTGTGTGATTCCTGAAATTACAGATCGAATGTACCTGAAGGACCAGTAAAAGGTTCAGTGGTCTGAGCTGTCACATAGCATTAAGAAAGAAGGTTTGATTACGTTCGCATGTTTTGTCTGTGTAGGGCTGGATTACCAACCAGACAAAACTGCCCCAGGGCCAAACTGTTGTTAAGGAATCTGCACCACTAAAGCATATAAACTGGCATGAAAATTGCCTTGAGGCGAATCTCTACCAAATTTTGAGGGGCCTTGCGTGACTGTGTCAAAATGTACTTTTAAAACCTTCAGAATTTCAGTTTTGTGCTTATGTGTTGCATATCCTCAAAACTCTTACATAAAATCACATACTAGTGTCTCAAAAGAGCAAAATGACGAAAACCTTCTTTCTTCTTCAGCACGGTGCATCACATCAAGTTCACTGACTGAAAAAACTGTAACTGAAACTATAATTAACATTCATATTTAGTCTGTTTAATAATATAGTCTGTTCAGTGCTCCATATGGGTAATGAACTTGCATTTATACACTTGTCACATTCACTCATTCACACACTGAAGGCAGAAGCTACCATGCAGGGTGCCAAACTGCTCATCAGGAGCAATACAGCACTTCCTATCAAAAGTGCTAACAATGACACTAAGCTAATCTCTTTTGCATCCACCGCCCATCAGCTATAACATTCCCTAAGAGACTGAGCTCGGGGCCTCTCCTGATCTGCACTTACATTTTATGTTTTACAAAGCATGTTTTTGTGACTGTTGAGTGAAAAATAAAGATAAACTGTTATTGAAAGTTAAGAAATGATTAAAGTTAAGTGAATGCATTTATGATCACTGCATCATCTGCAGTCTTAGAAGACAGTTGGCAGTTGCATCAAGTCCTTGAAGAAACACTGTAGTGTGTCAAATTTTTTAAAAATCAAATCACCATACAGAAAACCTGGGTCCAAGTTTTCCAGCATAGAAAGACTGTACACATCAGAGTTGGGGTCACAGGGTCCAACTAAATTTTGGGGGCTTAATCTGGTCATGTCCCCATGTTTAAGAGAGTGTTCTTTAACAATTCCAAATTCCAAGAAGAGGAAACTGCATCAGTTTTGAATTTCTCAGTGCGTTTCTATTAGGGCTGCACAATGACTTGAAATATTATAAAAATGTCAATATGGCCAAGTACAATATGCAAATCGCAGAAGCTGCAATATTTTGATAAGGATAAAATGTTGATTGAACATACAAGTACTGTAGTGGTGAAGAGATGCCCTGGCATACATCTTGAAAACATGTTTGGAACAGACCCCAAAAAATGTCATCATTACATTAAAATCATCACAATTTTAAAATCGTTTTTTCAGTGATTTTTGTGGTTTGTGGTGTAAAAATAATTACAATATGAGGATTTTACTGTTGTCAAAATGTGTTCAAGGGAAGCAAGGACAGTGGTTATTGCTACTCTGAGCACACAGTTCTGTTTGGAAATCCTGCCAGTCTGTATTAGCAGTGAGGGTTGTGTCCTTGAACAGATGTAAGCAGTCATCTAAGCTATCCAGAGCTGACCTTGAGGTCCAGAGGTGTGAATGTAGCCTGTATGGCCCACAGATATAAATGTGAGTGTGCGCCCGTCTGTGTAGCTCTGCAGTGGAATCACCACCTGCAGCGTGTTTCCTGCCCTACACACAATGGATGCTGGGATTGGCTGTTACCCCTGAATCCCTGGAGAGGATTAGAGGCAGGTAGAGAAAATCCTGAATGAAGGCTTGACACAAATGCTTCAGGATCATCTACATCCCTCATGTCCAGTACACAACTGAGATTTCTGAAGAGTCAAAGGATGATGTTGTCAATAATTATGTTATTGTTGGCTGTAATATTACTAATGGATTATTACATGTGTGGACCAAAGCCTGTGGGTCAGTTAAGGTAGGTCTGCTAATTCTGCTACAGACACATGGAGATGCTTTCCACTGTTACACATATCAAATGCATATACTAACTACTAAAGTGAATATATGGACTACAAATTAGTGTAAAAATAATTTACAACAAATTATAAAATATAAGATAACACAATCAAAGAGGTGGGTGAAGTTTGTAATACCAGTAGTGTGGGTAGTGGGAGAGTGAGAGTGAGCTGCATGGGTGTTGCAGAATAAAAGATAAACAAAAGCCACAATGTGGTCTCACAATGTGTGAGAAGACGAGGTCTCAGCTGGACTGGCTATGGACACCGGGCCCAGATGTTTCCCATAAAACATGTACAGTATATTCTTAATGCAACAGTTTATTCTTAGAGAGTTGATCAAACTCTTGTTTTCTGCCTCTTCCAGGTCCTTCAGGTCCTTGGTGGTGTCATTTTGTTTGGCTCCATCTTCTTCAACAAGGTAGTCCGTTGTAGCTGTCTAACAATTCTCCCTAGTCGGACATTCGGATATGAGGCAGGGAAGCCAGCTGATGTCTGGCGCAGCTTCCTCGGTGTCTGTTAACACTATGTAGCTGTTAGGATGGGAGGCTGTGATTGAAGAAAGGATGCAGGGATTTGATGCGCAGGTCTGCACCTAGTTGTAGCATTCTCCTCCTCAGATCTACTAATAGTTTGAGTTTGAGTTTATTCACAATACCACTTCAAACAATACAATAATACAATAATACAGTTGGGGTACAAAATCAATTGGGTAGAGTGAATGGGTCCCCCAAGGAAGCTAGGAAAGCTTATAGGTGGGGGCCCATGGTTCATGAAAGGGTAGTGGTACAGACAATGGTATACACAGTTACCACCTGTAACCAGAGGATAATGAGTAAATGCACGCACAGAGCGCACCAGAACATACATAACATTACATACACATACAATCATACACATACATCCCAGTAGTCCATGAGAAAACAGTTTCAATAGATGCTGGTCCATCTTCATCACCTGTTCAAGGTCATCAAGACACTTGAGTCTGATGTATCTGAGTGTATAAACCCATCTCATTAGAAAACTGCTCTAAAGTGTTATATCTCCAGCACTGCTGGCTATTCTGCTGTTTGAGGAAGTAAAAATATGTTCCATTTCCACACTTGAGCACATTCTAGTCAGCTGGCTGGCCCTGAGCTCTCACATTGTAGCCCCTCTCCCAGGATAGAGCGGGTATCTAGAAGCCAGCTCTGAAGCTGCCAGGCCCAGAGGCCACATATTGATGGCCTCATTAAATCGAACATATAACATGACTTCTGGTGCTCTGTACCAGGTGGTCTGCACATAGACACCAGGCTGAACAGACACGCCAGGCCAAAGTCAAGAAGTCTGACTCTGATTGGCTGCTTCTGGTGGCCCACAACCATAACACTGTCATGTTTAAGGTCAGCATGTACAATTCCCATGGTTATCAGGTGGGACAGAGCTGTGGCCAACTGATGTGTAATTGGTCAAAGTTCATTCCATGTATAGACTTTGATCCATGAGTGCGAAGTTAAGGCAGACGAGATCCTTACAGATGAAAAGCAATTTCACTTCACAATATTGCAAGTGTCTGGATCTAGACATCGCAGCCACTTTGGGATGGCTATTTCCGCTCTTGCCTGTCAAACAATTTCAGACTGATTCTTGTTGACCTTGATGGCCACCGCCTTGTCTGTTTCAATGTTGTAGCAATTGGTTACAAAACCAAAGCTGCCCTTGCAGAGGAAGGCATCCACCTTGTGATAACTGCCAAATGTGCTTACTTATAAATATGAAGGTCGTCTGCATAGAAGGAGAGCAGCTGTCTAATAGAGCACAGCACAGTCAAAAAGGCAACGCAAATGCTCCCACAGTACACACATGGAGGGTTTCAGGCATTGTCAAACTGCCAACACCATTACTGATTTCTAACTCAAGGTGTACTTTTTCCTGCTGTTATTGTGTACCTGAATGTATTCTCACACATGCCCATCCCTTTAATGTAAAAGTTACATGGATTAGTTTGAAATGTTTTTTAATAGTACTATTACATTTATCTGTTCTTGGATAAGAAACAACTAAATCAATAAATAATTCAGTACAACACATTTCACAACAGTGTTCACATATCATTTTCCTTCAGGGATTTTTTTCATTTTGATTTAAATGGATGGGGTTAATATGATTTTAAGTCTACTATGAAGATAAAGTATTATTACTCATGGTGTGTTACGACTGATAAACAATAAGCAACAGGACTCAAATGCATGATTCAGAAACAAGGTCTAGCCAAAAATAGGGTTCAGTCTTTCTCTACACAGGGAGATGGCAAAGGCAGATAAAACCAAAAATCTGGTATAAACTATGCATAAGGAAACAAAGGCTGGAACGCTAGACACTAAGTTACTGAGACAAACTGGGACGGAGTGAAGAGGAAATGCACATTAAATACTCTACTGACAGGGAATAACAAGACACAGGTGAAACCAATCAGGGCAGGGCAGACAATCAACCCTGAGGGAGCGACACAGGGGCAGGAAGTGAAGTGGTCTAAAGTGACAGGGAACATGAATGATCAAACAACTTAAGAGTCTTGAATAGATGTGACAGCCTGGTGCTTGCACTACGATAAAGCACCACAATAATTCAGTTGAGTCTTCTGTCCAGGTAAAACAGCCATTAAGGGAATGTCATATGTTTTTTCAACTGTCAGAAAATGATGCAGCAAAACACAGAAACACAATTACACTATAACCTCCATAACTATGCATTAAATCAAACATATTTTGTGTGTCCATCCATTGCCTTCTTAACAGCCTACATTCTTTTTAGGAGGCTGAGTTTGTCTTTTCAGCTGCATCATTGATTTTTGCTACGTGGGGTCAGTGTAACAAGCTGTAAACACAACCCTGACCTATTATCTCCGTGTAGAGTTAATATGGCAAACAGGTTAGCAGACAGGGAGCATTTATTCATACTCGTGTTTCTGGTCACCTGACAAACACAATATTCCCTCTCCTCAGCTCTGTTTATGGTCACCACCAGCTCCTGTCTCTTTAGCTGCTAAATGCTCCACTATGTTCACAAGATAGCCGCCGACTTTGCCTGCCTGCCCTTTCATGTCAGGCATATAGGGTGCAGTAGATCCATCAGAGCATTTTCTCTGAAAACAGCTGAGAACAGATGAGAGTGAACCAAAACAGTAAAGTAATGATTAAAAGATGCTTCATAGAGCTGAGGAGAACTGCAGAGTCGGGTGATAATTCTCTGCGGGTTCATCACAATAAGCGACCCCTTTCAAATTACACTGAGGGATTTCTTTTTCTCTTACCATTGTTAAGCTTTAATTGAATTGAGAATTATATTTTGATGTTAGACTTCAACCTTAAAACCTCATCTTTCTTAAATTTTCACCCATAAAACTGGAATATTACATCTTGATTTTATTGTGCTCATGGGGATCATGACATTTTGGGGAGAGTGACTTTTTTTCGTTAGACTAATTGTTTGAACAACCATTTACAAACCAAAATAAAGTTCAGATTATTTTTCAACATTATTTGGTATGATAATTCAATATTTGCAATATAGATTGCAGGTTACGTACAGTATACACCACTGTCGTTAACATTGATAGCTGTACAGGGGCATTTGTTATAATTACATAACTTATGACCAAAAACAAGCCAATACACAACTTTGCTGACACAGCCAAACATCAAGCAAGTTCGACAATACAAGACAAAGCAAGCGAGTTAATAGTACTTACTAGCTCTGTTCTGCAGCCTTTTATTTCACAAATCTCTCGTCAACAACTAAAAACCAGTTATCTTACGCCTCCTCCGTCAACATCCTCTTCGGTCTCTTCTAGCCTAGTCCGGTTCTGGTGCCCATTTTGGCACCACTCACCATTCCCGCCCACCCCGGGCTGAGCTTAAAAACCTCTTTGCAGCAGTCCAAAGCTCCTGTGCAAGAAGTGTAAACACAATCACTCCCCCAGCGCTCCAATGAGCTCCCAGTCTGGCTAACTGAGCTAACTAGCAAATGACAGCTAAGTTACAGTTAGCAGGAGTTACCGTTTACTGTCCATGAGGAAACTCTGTAACCGAGAGCTGAGGCGCACAGACATTAGAGGGAAAAGCAGGGAGCATTTTCTTCATAAAAATGAGTTTCACTAAAATGATTGATATAGTTGATGGTGTATGTAAAATGCACTTCCGGACCCACAGACCAAAGTTACAGTGTGCAAGAAGTGGAATAGTTACATAAAGTAAAATTATTATGAGTGAAATGTATGTAAAGCATAATTTATTTTATAAAACTCGTCAGAGCTTTTTAATGTTTTATCTTAATCTTCAAAATAACTAACTGTAGCTGTCAAATAAATGTAGTGGAGAAAAAGTTCCATAATTCCCTCTGAAATGTAGAGGATTTCAAATATGAAGTATCAGAAAATGGAAATACTCAAAGGTGCAGTTCATAAAATAAAATAAAACCCACCAAAACAGTCTTTCCACTGTTTCAACAACAATATCACTAACTCTGGTTTCACTGAGTTAGATGAGAAAATAACTGAAACGGGCCATAATGGGTGCTATGTAATCTTTGGGGACAAAGGCGCAGGTCAAAGTATGTCCACTAACAGTCCTTGTTTTTGCTGCTGACAGGCTCAGACTGTTATTCTAAGTGTCTGACAACATTATAGAAATGATGCCTACAGAGATTTTTGTTTAACCAGAAACAGCCGATATATCACTAAATCTGGTATATAACCTGCGTGAGGTACACTGCTCGAGTAACTGTACTTTGTTACATTCATTCACTGGCAAATTGGTTTAAGGTTGGTATGTATTTAAATGTAGTCATTATTACGTTTTAGTTCTACTCCAGAGCTGATGCAATTGGACCTCAAACTCCTTCAGAAGTCTCCACCATCATTGGCAGTTCTGTCGTTCGCTCCGCACAGCTACATCTCACCTGCACTCAACACGCACTTCCTCCCCTGCTGCGGTTTAAGCAGCGCCTCGAGGTGTTCAGATCAAGCTTCTGGGTTGATCAAAAGAGTGCCGCCGGCTATTGTGAGAGCCTGTGATAGCTTTGAGGGGCAGGCAGAGCACACTTCAGGATCCGATTGCATTGTGAAGGGGAGGCAGCCTACAGGTAAAGGAAACAAAGTCAAATGAGAGGACAAAAACAAATATGAGCTTTGTAAGATCCAAGAAAAGTTTGGTTTTCTACAGTAAGAGCTGAAGACAGAGCTGGAGCTTTCATGCTTGAAAATAGGGAATGTCTAAATAGTCTGTCCTGCCTGTTTACCTACAAGATTATCTTGAAATTAACATGCTACGCCACATGCTTATTTCTTTCTCTATTCTTATCTGGGCCACAACATGGTGAGAATCAGCATATCCGTTATCTTTAATAAGTTGATGTTAACAGTGCTGCATGTTGCCTTAATGCTGAAGAAGTTTATAAACAGCTCAGGGATAAAGCACATAGTTTATTTCCCATGTTCCCAGAACTGATAGCATATTAATTAACATAATCCATTACAGCTCAACTTGGGATTTCATTCAGATAAGACACAACAGAAATGTATCCTCCGTTAAGAGCCTTAGGTGATCCATTTTCATGATCCACCACCCCTGCTCCCTGCAATTACAGGTCACGTGAACTTTGTTTGGCATAACAGGCGGGAGTCGACACTCGATAAAGCATAAATTGAAACAGATGAAAGGACAAAAAACCCTGAATCAATCAATTTTCCGACGCAGCATTTTAAGATTCAGCGACGGACAGCAGCAGGAGAGTTGGGTGGAAAATTCTCAGAAGGGCTATTTCTGTGCGTCTCTCTTGCCTCAGCGCTGAATAGGTAATAAACAGAGGCAGCCAGCAACGGGCTGAGTAAATACAATGTGCCAAGCAGGCTGAGTCTCAGAGGAAACAAAAGGGAAGAGAAAGAGAGAGAGAGCGAGAGCATGAGGTGATGATTTGAGGAAGGTGGGAGAAGGCAGTGAGAGAAGAATAAAGGTTGAAAGATAGTTGGAGGATGAAGAGAGGATAGAGAAGATCAGAGTAAGGGGGGAGAGAGGGAGTGAGGGGCTGGAGAGCAAGACGAATGGGGCAACCTGTAGAGGAGGACAGGAGGAGGAGAGAAGAAATATGAAAGAATGGACGGAAAACTGAAAGAGGCACAGAAACGGGAAGAGCACTTCACCACATGCAGGGAATACGGGGAACCTTCAATTCAACTTCTGCCAGCTGGAGAACAGGAGCCTGTGAGTATGACAAAAAAAAAGTGCTCACACATGTTTGTTTTTTCTGACAAACAATTCAAAACCTGAACATATTAGAAAACAAACAGCAGTGCTGATATACAGACAGCTGGAAACTGACGCCGGAGAGAAAGAGCAAGTCACAAATGTGCCTTATTCTGCTGCATTCATACAGGTCATAGCACAGATTCTAAATATAGCAGGATACAGTATGTCTTGTTTGGGTTGCTCTACAACAAAGAGTCTACAATACTGGAATTCAGAAGTAACTTAAACATATGATTATGAAAATATAACCAAATATCTCACCTCTACAATACATTACAGTTTTTACTACTTCTGAGAGACACTTCTGCTAAGGAATTCGAATTATGTATGATCGTGATTGGATGTTACTCCACTGGTAGCCAGTGATACTGAGAATGACTAAGACAGAAGAGCTGCAACTCTCTGCCTGAAATAGCACAAAGCTTAATTTCAGTAACATTAAATTCTCAACAAAGAAAGAAAATCTTATTTAATAAAGAAATCTTACTTACCGTATTCATTCATACACACTGGGGTGTGCACTAGAGTAGTATGAAAAAATGATTTGTGTCTGACAGTTTCCCAACAGATTTCCAGGTGACGACATTTGACCACTTTTTACTTTTGGTGGCACTTAAAAATAAGTGTTTTAAATAATAACTGTCATGATCAAAATCTTTGCGACTGATTGCTGTAGTTCTTACAGGAGACTGTGATCTCTACAATGGAGATGGTGAGTGAAATGTTTTCATGTTTCAATGTAATCATAATGGACAAAAATACAAAATAACCCCTCTGAATTTCCCTTTAAAGTAAAAGCTCCTTTCATTGCTGTTCATGCCCTACATATTACAGACCGCACTACTTTTTATCAAGAAATTGGTGCATAGAAAAGTGTTCTCTACAATATGTTTGAGTAAGCAAAAAGCAATCAAAAGTAGCAAAGGCTAAAGTTACTGTAATCACTGACATAAGCATTTTCAGATAGATGTAGCTCAGTAGAGCCGATGGAGACTCCTCAGTCTCTGAGGAACATCTGCTGTTACACTCCTTGTAAGCATAAATACGGAGCACATGCTAATTTCTATTAGCCTACTAATCTATTAGGAAGTTCCTTCCTGAAGGGCCTGTTGTCTATCGGGTGCCTGAGACGTCAGACTGTTCCTTATCATTATAATGAACATGCGTCTTGATGCCAAGCCGGCATTGTGTGTTGTAGAGATAGGAGTACTGCTTATACAATGACCTTGTTTAAACTAGGGTCTCTGTCTCCTTGATGTTGCTCACACAAAGGTTAGAGCTTGATAATTACATACGGTCCTGTAAAATGAGCCTAGAATGACTTCCATATCTTCAAGGAGAGTCAGGAGAATGGGACAACGAGTAGACGGAGATGAGAAGGAGAAATGCGGCAAATGTATTCATACTTTGGTGGACGCCGTCACAAGGACGATCTCGGTTCATCGTGGACCAACTCCCACTAGGGGAGAATGATTAATTACAAGTAGTGTAAAATCCAGTCAAATATTCCGATTAAATACAGGTAATAGTTTCAAAATACTTTACTTGAATTATACATATTGCTTTTGTCACTGCAAAGGAGACAGGGGCTCACCTGTTTCTGTACTGCATTAATCTAAGATCTTCTCTAAAGTAACCTAAGCTCTCTTCAATTAAAAAGCATTTTTAGTTAAAAAAGATAAATAGCTTTTACTCTCGAGTTTGCAAGTGGTATGAAAAGTCAAGGATTTTGAGCTAGACATGATTTACAAATACACATGTCAGTGTGTGAATATTGTAGGCTGTATACATATTACGCCTGTCAGCAGGATAAGTATGCCAAAAATTGCAACTACAGTCTTACCTGACTCAGTGGAAGTGCTGCTCAACTCAGGGCAAAAGAGCTCTGTGAAGTGCTCAAATAACTTGCTACATATTTACTGCAATATTTGCTGGAACTTGTCATTGCCATTAATGAGTCCACATGGAATTAATGATTCACTGTAATTATAGACATTAATCTATGCTACTGCTGGACATGGGAAAACATGACCTACCTTAATGCGTGTTTGACGTCAAGATGTTTTCCTGTTTGTCCCTCATGAGTGCGTTCTCTTATCCAGGCCTGATGGGAATAGGTTTGACTCACCCGCCCGCCACAGGACCGGACTCTGTATCTGCCATGCGTACAAAATGTCCTCCTTTGTGGCAGTCATTCGAGCTAATGGGCCTCTTCTGGCTTTGGGCAGCCCACTCCTCTCTTGATGTAGTCAGTGCAGGTCGGATTGTATGGGTAAAATGTCAGATGGAAAAGTTCCCAATTGTTACAAAGTGCAAACAGTTCAGTCTTGCACCATTGCTTTCCTGCCATCTCCCAGGTGTTTTGCCTTGTTTTTGACTCATGTGTGACATCTGTTCTGACCCTCCAATCTCCTTCTACAGATCAAATATAATAATATTTAATTTTATTATATAGACTTTTTCAAGTTTTCTAACTGATAAATGTCAACGCCAAGCCAGGTCGTTCTAATCCAGTCTATTAAAACAATAGAAACATTGGAGGAGATGTGTTGTGTCAGCACTCAGAGAACTTGGCTTGCATGCAGCCAGTTGTGTATGTGTGTGTGTGTGTGTGTGTGTGTGTGTGTGTGTGTGTAATTTCTAACATTGCCAAAAGCAACATCCACATCCTAAATGGGCTTGTAACCAATTTTCTGGTCAATGGACAATGAGCATTTGTACACCCTCACCATTCTTCTGTCTACCGACTCAGTACAGCACACCCAGCACAGACAGAAACGAAGCCTTTGCTCAAAATGGCTGAGCGGTTTGAATAAAAAGCTCAGAGACTGCTTACTGGAGCAGTGAAGGTTAAATAATCATCTGACAAGCAAATCAGATGCACGGAGGGCCACAGATGCTCAGAAGATGGAATTCACAATATCTATCCATCCATTTATGCGTATAGTTCACATGCAGAATATAATGCGAGCCTTGATGCACTCATCTCACCATACAAACATATGCACGCTTTAGCCCACACCTGTCTGTGTTTAAATTACACTATACACACCTACTGTAAGCACCTACACATGCATAAATGCATAAAGGTATTACTGGCATGCATTGACACAGAAAACTGTTTACAGTTGCAGCTGTGTAATGGCCTTTGGCCTTCATCGGCAGATGCAAACAACAAGGTTAACAATAACAACACTGACACAGATGCGTTGGTATTGTACTGTACACATTGTACTTTATTGTTCATCCCCTCTTTGCTGTGACACTGATAGATAAGGCCTGACTGCTGACTAAGGCAAGGACAGAAAAGTACGCGAGAACAGACATGGCATACTGCAAGAGAACAATTTGGCTGCATCTCTAAAAAACTAAACCCACTTCGTTTGCTTGTCACCACTCTGATTAACAGCCTCAAAGTACATTAAGATTCAATTCATCCAACGTCTGGTGGATTCTGAGGCAGGAAGATGGAGCTATTTATGATCATATGAAAACTTCTATACCCCAAGATGGAGGAGTAAACCTGCCAGGAGCCCTGGCCTCTTTTTTTTCTTGGTATTGTCAATGAAACATTTGTACTTGTATATTCTCGACAGTACCTGAGATATTTTTAGCATTTAGAGCTTCAAGCCATAAAAGAAAGATCATTTTAACTTTCAGCAAAACAATCCTGATTCAAACTAGTTTTGAGTAACTGCTTAGCAACTGCAAGAGAAAAGATCAGCACCTTCTTCGGTTATCTTGAACAAAAAGTTCTAGGTTTAAAGGTGCCCCGTGGAGTGTTGTGGAGTGTTCCTTTAATCAACAAAAATGTCATTTCAAGTTCATAATCTCGCCCGGGTGTTCATGGATCATACAACCAAAATGGTGACCCACACATATAAACACCACTCCATGGTGCAACTTGTGGTCCAAAACTCCACTGTGCATAATTACTGTACATTACCACACATACAATATGAATATTTGTGCAGAGAAGTTGGACCCACTGGTGGTCCCAGAGACACACTGACCCCAACCAAACAGATGTTTATGAAAAGGCTACTTGTTATAATGGAGAAACTGTGACTATGTGGTTCGTCAGCGGTACAGGATATAGTAAGATGCAGTGAGCTGATTTTTTCAAATGCATACAAGGCAGTGCTACACTTAAAATATTACCAATTCTACTGTTCTACTGTATCACAGCAGAGTATAGTCTTTAATAAAAAAGAATCACAGATATCCATGTTTAACTTACATAACATGTTCTTGATAGGATGCAACAGCAGTGCCACCTGTCCAAAAAGAATGTCTGAACTGTGTGAAATAATTACTTTAAGAAGTGTTGATACTATACCTTATTTTGTTTCCCGGGCTATTTTATCGGCCAGCTCACCACATGATGACAGAATATTAAAAAAAAAAAAAAAAAAGGTTATTTGACGTCATCCCTGTGAGAATTTCTTTACAACACGGCGCAGTGTTTACCAGTAGTTGGATTCTTGCGAGGGTCACTTTTGTGTAAGAATAACAACTTAATTAAAACCCACAAGCCTTGTTTATTCACCTCCCCTCATAGACGGCAAACAATGTTTACCATTTTTGCGAGCCGACCTTTCAAGATTCAAGTTTTCCGAAACCCCTATAACGCAATCACTCCTCGTTTTGAACATAGTCTCTGACTACTCTTGGGTAAACATACATATGCATGAGTTTCTGTTTTACACACACTTGATGCTCAGCAGCCCTTTCCTTGCACTCTAACAAGCAGCTTTTCTTCAAGTGTTTAGTCATCATTAAAACATTCATTTGCAACATAACGCTGCATTAAATCCTGCTAGGACACATTAGTTAAACAATCTTTAAACATTGCATTCAGCATAGCCCGTCGACCTTTGATGAAGACCCTTAATTTATTTGATATAGTGGAACACAGCTTCCTCTCTATTTCAATGGTGAAATAGTGTTTCCCTTCCTTTCTGCTCAAAACTATTTATGAGATAGTTTTATCATACACATCACAGTAAGTATTTGAAACTGATCTAAGACTTGTGGATATGAGGAATATATATTTTTGAGAGGAAACAGCGAGAATCTATGCTTATTTATTTCTCAATAAGGGACTGTCCAAAAATGATTATGGGGGAGGTCAAAAAAGGAGGAAGGGTTATTTTTCTTTTTCCTAAAGAGTAGGTTGGTAGAGCCCTTTATTTATTCTAAAATAATGTGGCTAGAATATTTATCATTTTGTTATGTTTGCCTTCAATTTGGAATTGTCTTATTCCACTTACAGTGTGCATTAATGGCTACTGTGGACATTGTAATTCCACTATATATAAATATATAGATTTAAATTAAATTACAAAATCTTAAATCCTTTGTACTTTGCCTCTTAATAGTGAAGTCAATGGGAGGGGTCCAAAGAAAATATTAATGATGCTGTGGAAGGTCTTCGAAAAGATCCCACCTCCTCACCCCAATCATTTTAGTACAATCCCTAAGAGATGTTGGTTTTATCAGTGGTGCTTAAACCTAATCCTTTAATATAATCATTATGTGGAATTAAAAAAGATATTTCGATAATTACTGCATCCCCGGTGACATTAAGATATGTTACACTTCCTGCAGATTATCCGTAATAGCCATAATCATAATCATAATAATAATATAACAGAAGTAGGAAAAAGGAATGCCCATTGCCTGGTGGTCCACGCCAGAGATTGTGACTCATCGTCGTCTAAAATGTAATGGCACAATAATGCTGACACATTAGCTGAAAACCACCGTTCATTGCCCAAAGGAGTACTTCAGTCTACCCCCTGTTCACCTCTCTACACACCCGTCCAAACCCTACTCAGAGCAGGAAAGCAGCTACAAAACACTGTAGGCACTGTGACCATGATACACTTTCACTACAAAACTGAGTACGAAAAAAAAAAAAAACCACGTCCCCGTCATCTCATTGTGTTTGAGATTAGAGAGAGCAGTCCAGGCTAGTTCATGTGCAGTTAACAGAGAGTCTTTTGGTCTCTCAGTGAGGTAAGAGGGGCTGTATGATTGGGTCCATCGATAGGCAGCCTCGGGGGAGTCATTTATCCTTTATTCAGCCAGGCAATGCACCGAAACTTTTACATATCTCCTAGAGGCCTGCGATGTGAACACATCCATCTCCCCTCCTCGACCGAGGCTTTTTATCTGTCCGTTAGACACCCTTAATGTCCTCACACACTATGAGCCTGTGTGTAACAGTCCAGGGTGGACAGGAACATCGTCGTCCGCAGTTGATCGATTATTAGTGAGAGATTACTAGTTCAAAGGCTCTGGGGTTAAAGGTCGCCACTCTGGGGTTCAGGCCTGGCTTCCTGGTTGCGGCTGCGGCCCAGTCTAGGAAAGCGGGATGAAGTTTTGGACCGGGGCGTCTTGGCTCCACCATCGTTGGCCTGGGGTGTGTCTCTGGATGAGAGGAAACAGCAGGAAGAAGTGAAGAGCCATGAACATCTGGGGATGTTTATTATTCAAACCAAACACTGATTCTGCATCTGGAGTCTTAAAAGCAGCATTACAGTGCACGATCATACATCATTCGAATTCCTTAGCAGAAGTGTCTCTCAGAAGTAGTAAAAACTGTAATGTATTGTAGAGGTGAGATATTTGGTTATATTTTCATAATCATATGTTTAAGTTACTTCTGAATTCCAGTATTGTAGACTCTTTGTTGTAGAGCAACCCAAACAAAACATACTGTATCCTGCTATATTTAGAATCTGTGCTATGACCTGTACGAATGCAGCAGAATAAGGCACATTTGTGACTTCCTCTTTCTCTCCGGTGTCAGTTTCCAGCTGCTTTTTACTTCAGACAGATGTTGACAGAAGACAACTTCTCATTTCTAGCTGCAAACTGTAATGTTCTAACTGAAATGACAATTGTTCTTCAGAGTTGTACCTAGTTGGCTAAAAAACTTGATGGCTACACCTTTTATTGTGCTCACTGAGGACTGAGGCTATACCTGTCTAGGGCAAGAAGTCAACACCAATGGCTGATTTATATAAAGAACATTAGAAGAAAGAAACAGTATTTTTTGTTTTATTGTAGCGCTGTACTGTTCATAATGTTAAACAGTATATTTTCACTTTTAACATTACAAGAGAAAAGCTCTGTAGGATGAGGACTAATTGAACGCTTCCTCAAACCCAGGTAGTAAGGTAGTAAGCTAGTTAGCAGGACATGGCGGTGATTGCAGCGTCTGTTCGAGCAGATAAACACACTGTTTAATTCATTCTGTGACCTTTTCTCTTATTTTAGTTTTGGAAAAGCTAAAATAAGACACGGCCCTCCAAACTCTCATTTAAATGATCAGTATTGCCCTCACTACAGCTACATGAACACCACATCAGCACGTGGAGATGAGATGAACAATCTTGTTTTTTTGAAGGGGGTTCTTACCACAAATATACATAAAATACAGTACATTACGAGTGACAGGACTGTTGTTTCTAGTTACATTTGCTAAGCTGCAATTGGCACAACCATTGTGGGAGGGACAAACGTCCAACTTTAAACATAATTTTTTTTTACTTTAATGTAATCATATGGAATTCATTTAGTATCAACTGGTATGTTTTTGTCCTTCAGTACCTTTTATTTTTCTTTCCAACCTAATTATTCCTGCTGTTGCCACCGGAAGCCATTATTTGTGACACAAGGAACCAAATTATAGTAATTTCTGATCTTATGATGATGTTTAGACTTCTCATTACTCAGGAGGAAATAGTCTTGGCCACTTGATGACATCATCGCCCTAGTTACCCTGACGACCGCGCTCACAACACGCGAACCCCTGATCTCTAATCTTATCTGATAACGGTGAGGATGAATGAGAGGCACTTGTCAAAGGAAGGAAATGAAAAGCAGAGGGATTGAATGCATGGAGTTAAATGCTTTCTCCTTGAATCCTTCTGAAGCATTTCATCCCCAAGACAGTGACCCCTCACCTGCTGCTTGTGATGCTGCAATGAATTTGTAATACGAGTGGTGAGTTCAAGTGCTTCTTGGACAAAGGGATTTTCAATAAATATTTAAAACAGCAAAGAGACAAAGGGCATTACCGTGTTGATGTCCAACTGGCCTCTTTAGTGGCACACCCCAGCTGCTCTAGAGCTGTGATTAAGGTTATCTGGGACATCTGGGTGGGCCTGTGTTAGGAGTTTGATTCCCACTCGGACAACACATGCTAAAAATAAACGCACTCGTGGTGAGGTGCTTTGGCTTAAAGTGTCACCGCGAGCCATATGCTTGTAAGCGAAGCAGCGGGGCCTTAAAAAAGCAGCACAGTAAGAGGGCAGTGAGGCTCTGTCATGTTGAAGTAGGCTGAGACACGAATGAGACAGTCACAGCACAGCAACCGTAAGCACAAGCTGAGATTCAAACTTAGGTATGAAAAATGTATGGCTGCAAAGTGTCCCTGTTGTAACCATCAAGATCAAATGGCTTCGGGGAGAGGGGGGGTGGCGTGACCAGCCAATCTGAGAACAGCCTGAACTTTGTTAATATGGTGGACGTTATTCCTTTTTTCCCCTGGCTGAAAATGTACATTTAGCAGTGGCGCAAGTACCCCTTATTCCCATATCTCCACCGCACCAGGCAAGCTCAATCAAGTGCAGTCACACTATTTGAATTTGACCAAGGTTGGCCAAACAGTGATGCGATAGGGAGTTAAATCAGCAAAAATCATACTAAATTGGGGGCAGCATGCAGATTTGAAACTGCAAGCCATCTCATTTATTCATATCAAACTGAGTAAAGTAGCTAAATGTGCTAAATTAATTAGGCTTATAGATTTTTTTCTCTGACTCTCAGCGTGTGCTTGTCCCCCATTTGGACATGATATTGACTTGTGCAAGATAATAACTTTCCTAGGCACTGTTGGAATATTAATAATTTGACAGCAAAGTAGCATAATTACAGTAAACGGGTACACAAGCATGCATCAAATTGATTGTCTAACAGCAAAATGTGGGGTGTGGTGAACAGTACAGTCTCAATAATAAACAATTCTCTCTACAGAACATATCCTTTCTCACACATGCAAACACACACACAGTACACCTCTCCAGTAAAACCAACATCCATGTGTACAGGAAGACAGATAAATTGTCTCAGGTCACCACAATAAAGGTTGCTCCTCATTCTGAAGTCAAACTGCCACAAACTGCTATTGACAGTGAGACAAAGGTCTGCAACGCTGTTTCTCTGAGGCAGCAGGTCAATACAGCGAGAACCCAGACTGAGTGTGTGTACTTTGTGTTCAGAGTAAACCATAAGAGTGTTGAGGTCGAGCTGCATACTAAGTGGCGGCAGAGCCAGGGAGAGGTGTGACCACGTTGCTGTTCCAGACAACTGAGGAAAAATTGCAGCATGCAAGTCCAAAGGAGTGAGTGTGGAGAGGCTCAAAGAGAGTTGTATCAGTGTGACGGCCATCAAGCACAAGCGTGATTGCTGCTGTCAGGCCTGTTACCATACAAATGTAAAAAAAAATTTGAAAAAATAACTAATATTTATAAATATTAGTGATAAATAAAGAATAAAAAGGTGGATTAATGTTGGCCTTCTGTTGGTCATAATCATTAAAACAAGACTCAGACATGCAAGCAACTCTAATTTCTGCACAGTGCTGCTTTGAGCTAAATGTTAATGGCAGCCTGCTAACATGCTCACAATGACAATGCTAACTTGCTGATGTTCATTTAGTGTGTAAGCATATACTATTATTATACTACTACTATTTCCTATTGGTAATTATAGGAACAAAGTACAGCTGAGAATGATGGCAATAGTTTTGCAGGTATTAGACAGTAAACCAAAGTCTAACTTGATGCTAGATGAAAACTCAAGGGATTAGTCATAAGTGATTAAAATCCATCTTAAGGGGGATACGAAGAGCTGTACTACATTTCATGAAAATGTATCCAGTAGCTGTTGGGATATTTCAGTCTGGACAAAGGGAGGCAGGACGGCCTAGAGGTGAAAGAGGCCGACCAGTAACCCTGCCTAAGTTCCCCTTGAGCAAGACAGAGAACCCTAAAACTGCTCCAGAGGCGCTGCACTGCAGGCGACCCCGTGCTCTGACATCTCTGATGTAATGCATATGTGTGTTTATGTATAACTAGGAGGGATGTGCAAAAAGACACATTTCAATTACCTTGTGTACACAATGAAATAATCTTCTTCTACTACTGCTAGCATGGCAAATAATTACCAAAATACTCAAAACTCACTAACTAACTCTTTCCATGGCTGTCAACTTCTTCTTCATAATGGATTAAAGGTTAAGAATCAAACTTCATTTTTACTTTGACATTGATTTATTCTTTGATGCTATGCTTTTAATAGCAATATTAATTAAGTGTTGAGCTCACTTGTCAACAGATGACAACTGAGCCAAACCCTGACAAAGATGCAGATGCAGTTGAAAGCTCTAGAAAAGGTTAGTCAGTGGAGACAGTGGAGTTGGAAGATCTTTGTCAACCTACTATTTCTGAAGGCAAGAATGATTGAATTCTGAATGTTGTATCTCAGAAATGCATATTTAAACGCAGAATGTTAGTTTCTCTGTATTGTGCAAGTGAAAAGGAAGTATACACTGCAGCAGGTATGATTATTTCTCTAGGGTACAGTTATTTGATTCTCTGAAAACACAAGATGTCATGCACTCTTACTTTCATATGCTGTCTGTCAAAGATCAGTGTGATCAAATAGCAATGTTTGGTGTCAGTGCCTTTGTCAAACTACTGCTTAGTTAAATCAAAACAGTGGGAACCCTTCCAGGCAAGCCTTCTGCCGACTTATATCACTCTGAGTGACTAATTATGACAAAATCCCACAAAGATTGGCATGTAATATAGTTTTTGAATGACTCAACTTCAAGCTGATGTTCATAGTAAAGTAGTGACTTTTGTATGGATTTGTAACCGGAATATTGTCACTAAAAATTACAACATTCACAACACTGCCACAGTTACTACACCCTATCTTCATCACGCATTTAGGTCAGTGCAGCTGACTCATTAAGGAGGTCTGAGATCCATCAAGTGCCTCAGCAGGAGATCTGGAGTGCTGAACCCCAGTCTGTCTCCTCCTCAGACCTCAGACCAGCTTCCGTCCTTTCACTCCTCCACTGTCCTATTCTCTTAATTGCTCTTACTATATTGCTTCTGTGTCCAATGGCTTCAAATTCTCTCAGTAGACCCTCTTTCACAGCAGCCATTTTGACATGAAATAGTAGGGTAATCACAGGTGTTACCAATTATACTAATTAATGTTCCGTTCCATTTAGTGTAGTGGAGCCTTTCCGGTGAGCCAACATGCACAATAGCAGCACCCTGACTCTGTTTGACCTGAGTGGAACAAAACCTGAATTGGTATCAGTAGTAACACCTGTGTTTACCCTACTATTTCATGTCAAAATGGCTGTTGTGAAATGCACCAGAACATCTGGCATCTCGTGTTTGCATCGCTCCACGCTTTGCCATTGTGTCTCAAATCTGCCAGCAGCAAAATATGGCAACATCACGGAGGTCCAGAGGATAATTAGCTGTAGGTAGATAATGTAATACTGTTAGATTTGTTCCCCCTCAATGTCCTTTCTTAGCCGGCTTATATTAGCAACAGGCCTTATTAGTCTGTACTATCTATTATTTGAGACTTGCCCACTATTTGAGAATTTACAATAATCAATGTTTTGTTAATTTGGATCAGCTATGGCTGAGCAAGCAATGTATGGTTTCCATCTAGAGCAAGTGTTCTCGTTTGCCTCTGCATCCGCTCCACGTTCCTTCCCTCCCCCCTTCATTAAGTTAACGAGCAGACTAATCTCTAGTCTTTCATCCCTCACTGAAGATGTTGGACCAGCACAGGTTTGATCACGCCAACTGAACAGACAGTTACGGAGTCCAGATTAGACAGTAACATCATGTTAAACCATTACACATCATGGCACGCTGGTGGGGCCTCAGAGCAACACTGGCAACAAACTAGAGAGTACTGTATGCCTTCACACGCACACATGAGGTACATTATGGTATGCTGATCAGTGTTGATTTAATGTCGGCTACAATTCCATTGAGTCATGGTGTTGAGAATTTCCGTGTCAGTCCAGATCACCACAAGCCGAGACAGACCTGCATATGCGAGTAAAAGTCATTTGCTATCAAGTCTGTCAGCTGTCATCATAAAGTTTCATCAAGCGCAGACAGGTTTGCAGGCTCTGTGCAACATGTTATGCTCAAGATGTTGCTGTGCAAACTTGTTAGCGTGATGTACAGATCAACTTTCTCTGCAGCTGCTGTGGACATCAGCTTTTCACACCACCAGGTAAAGCAGAGTTTGGCCAGCGTCACCTGTTGTTTTGCTGTTTACTAATGGTTAACCTGCTGTGTTCCTGGGATAAAAGTCAGGAGTAACTGGTACATAAGCAGACAATAGTAATCCCAAACACATGCAGCAACTGTGCAAGAATAGATGTACATATGAAGAGTATGTAGTCTGAATAACAATATTTCAGTGTAGAAAGAACGGAAGAAAGTAATGTTACAAAGTCTTTAGCAGACTTTGCTTCAAGGGCCGGACCAAGAAAAAGAAAGACACATTTTTGATGTTGTTACAAGAGAACCAAGAGGTGCAAACATAAAATCATATAGACTGAACTTATTTATTGGACAGTTTTGGTGATGTGATTCTGCATCATCACTGCCTCCAGTGGCTGACAGCCAGTGGTGGTAGGTATATTATTCAACTACTACACTCAAGTACAATTTTCAGGTACTTAAGTACAAAGTATAAATTATAATTTATACCTCTACTTCTACACCTTTACCAGCAGCAGCACTTCAACATTAATGCATCGATAGTTATAATTCCAATAATATAATATACATGATTTGGAAATTAGACATTCTGCACAATGACTGCTTTTACTTTTTGACTTTATTTTGATGCAAATACTTATGTACTTGTACTTAAAGCAACAACATGCAATTTTTCTACCTTAAAATATCAGCTTCACTATCATTTTGATGCTACACCGAGTTGTAATCTGGTAAAAGTGCCTCTGTCATTCCCACTCTGCATCCCCTACGCCTGTTCTCGGACTATGTGACTTGGTTTTGGGTCGCAACAAGCACGTAACCCTTTACAAAAGTAGTCACACACCACCAACTACTGTAAGTCACTGATTTTGGTGAAACATATTTTATAGAGAAAAACTGGAGAACGCTGCTGGAAAGTGATGCTGGTTGTGCCACAACCGGAGCAGGGTGACCAGTCAATGTGACTGGGCTCAGAAGTATCTGCAGACATAGCTAACGGCAGCGGCGACCTAAGAGGAGGCCAGGGGACGCTTAGTAGAGAAAAGGAGAGAGAAGCAACAGGAAAGAGTAAATCTCGGACTGGCTTTTAGTCATTGGTGAGTCAGAGCCGTGCCAGCCTTCTTGCTGTTGGACTAGTCAGTAATATTAGCTGGCTCGCTATGTCTCGTGTTGCTGCACTTGCTCGATGTTTGGCTGTGTTAGACAAGTTGTTGCCTCGCTCATTTTTTAATCCTAAAAAATTTTATCATAACAAATGCACCTGTCCAGCTGTATATTTAAGACAGCGGTATTGCAACTTGGGTGCCAAATCACACAAATACCAAATCTTAAATAGTTTAGCTTTAAGTCAAATTTTGAATGTAATGTGATAGAGTATTTCTGCACTGTGGTATTGCTGCTTTCACTCAAGTAAAATATCTGAGTATTTCTCTTGCTACTGCAGCTTATGAGTTAATTGATCTTTTCTCCCAAGCTCAGGAAGACATTACTGATCATCAGAGTTATTAGTCAAGACTGCAACCAGATCTTATATATCATAAATAATGTAGAAAAAGGAGGAAAAAGAGGCGTTGTGTACTGTAATAATAGGGAGGAGATGGTATGGTAAAAAGAACAGCACACCTCTGTTTAACTCCTTTCCTTTCTGATGTATCTGGGAAAATCCCTGCAATCACATGCTGATGTGCAAACATGTTACCATGGTTACCAAAATGATCTTGGATAATTATGTAGATCTCTTCCTAGACAGTTTTCATAATAAGCCAGATGGATTTAGAAGTTTATCCCTTTGATTTAATTATAAAATCACATATCTACTATCACATGTTACTGTGGTTGGTCTTGGGTTACACAATAACTGACAAACATTCTAGTCTACATATATTTCAACTATGTTGTTGTTGTTGCTTTAGCCCGATGACTCAGATGTCTCCAGAGAGAAAATGACATTCCAGTCAGACGGTGTGACAGGTCACGCTCGCTGACTGATCGCAGTAAGTGGAAACTGATGTGAATATTGACAGGAAATGACTGGAACATCTCATTTTTCGGATGTAGCCTGGGAGGTAGGTGGGCAGCCGAGGCATCATGCACTTTCACACTTGCTAGTCTGAGTGCGTGTGAATGTGTGTGAGAGAACATATACGCTGTATGTGTGAATATGCGTATGAGTGTAAAACGCAGAGACATGGAAGTTTGTTTACAAGGGATTTGGCATTTTCAGTGACATTAATCCTCCCCGTTTGTATCCTGTAACAACTGCTGCGACAACAGCCGTGGCAGCTAATTCTTTCTGAAAATCTTGTAGATTAAATTGGTATAATACGTACAAACTACTGCCAAAAAATGACAGTTTTCCCCTTTTTCCTTTTCCTTTCTTTCCATTTGAGTTTGCTGTGGACAAAACACTGGACCAGAAAACCTCCTCCTAATGCTATGAATACATAAAGAAAGTTACAAAGATATTTACATTCCCTAATTCATTTCCTTGTAACATATTCCCTGACTGTTCCTGTTTGGATTCCTCCACTAGTATTTCTGTAACACTGTATCAATCTTTCACAGACAGGAGCCCTGCACCTGCACACATGTGCTGGCATCCTTTCCCCTCAATCTCTCTAACCCACGTACGCCACTACATATGCTCACACAAAAGCTCAGATGCTGTATCGAACATGCCTGTATGTGTCCACTTACAGACAGAAAGGCAGCAGAGACAGCAGGGTCTCTTTGGTGGGGCGGGCTGTGAACTCCGGCAGTGTCTGGATCAGTTTGTTCATCACTATGCGCAGGTAGCCCTGCAGCTGCTTCCTCCTCTCTTCCACAAACTTGGCATCCTGCAGACAGAGAGGGAGGGAGACAAACAGAGCAGGGAAGGAGAGAAAAGAAAGAGTTAGCTGGAGATAAAATGGTGGTAGGAGAAGCTGAAGTTTAAGATGCAGCATCAGTAATGTTGAACCCACAAAGAATCACCCGATTCTGCAGTTCCCCCCAGCTCTATGGAGCTTTATAGCATAGTTTCCCATAGTTTTAGTTTTCCAGAGCACAACTTCACTGTTCTGATTCACTCTCACCACTCCCATCAGTGACGTTTGGGGGTACAACAGGCACCTGTTTGCAACAAAAAAGAATAATAAATTCACCATATGTCTATAGCCCTGCAGTAAATATAAGTCAGACACATAGGGATTTTTCATTGGCACTTTTAGCCGTGCAGCCATAAGTCCAACCATGCTGTGCTGGTTTGATTCCCATTACCAGTATAAAAGCCACGCTTGAGATCATTTCCAGATAGGCCACAATGTGCCAGAGCACCTTCAAGCGGATTGTGGTGAGATCCAGAAAAAGGGGTTACAGTGCTACAGCAAAGTGTGACAGGGTGAGAAACACAAGCAGTCAAATTGGTTGTACACAAGCCGACAGTGAAGTCAGATCATCTAAACCAGGTTTTTTTTTTATGTACAATGGAAATTGAGACCTGAAATATCAATAATAATCCCTCACTGCAGAGGAAAATTGTACATGCACAATGCTACAGTCTCCTCATCTAACCCCTTGAGTTTTTTAACTAATTGAAATCGGTGAGTTCAGTGTTACTTCTACTAGTGGGAATAATGACCAGAAAGAAAACCCAACATAATTATTCTTTAAAATATTATCTATGCACAATGCTCAACAACTCTAATTTAGCTGATATTGACTTTTCTTTCCATGTTTAAAGTATTTCTGGTTGTATAATATTGATTGTGAGCATAAGTCAATTGGGCTGTGGCCATCAAAGTGAGAATATGCAGAACCAAGAATGATGGCGTGTCAAACCAAAGACCAGCAGTGTAATATAAAATCAAAAAATGCCTGTTCCAAACCTACGTTCATGATCGTCCTTGCTGTATTAAACCAGTTTGGTTGAGTTGACTGTTAGTTTCTTCGATGTTGTTGGCCTTACAGATGCTGTCTCCGTTAGCCTCGGGCCAAGTTAGATAGTTCATCAAGATGACTGACATGTATTGAGGTGTGAGCTGCCCATCGCAGCGGAAGTAAGGTGCGTCTCACAAACACATGCTGCCTCGAGGCAAAAAGTTGCATATTGTGACATAAAAACCTGTGACTCTGGAATGATTATGTCGTGTTGCTGTGCCAGGATCAAATCTCACATCTGTGTCCCTCTGAGCTTTCCTTCTATCGGTACAAATGTTCTATATTTGTGGTTAAACAAACAAAAATTATAAATAATGCCACTAATGACCAGCCCTCCAGATCCCTTACCTCTCATGAGAAGCAATGGTCCACATTTGATAAAACATGCATTTTGAGGGGAGAAAAAAAAACAATATTTGTGGGGTTTTTTGTCATTTGGTTGCTAATGCTGAAAAAAATCCTTCATTTTAGCATTCAGACTTCCCTCACTGAGAGACTCTGGTGGCGGAGGCACGGAGGCACAGAGCCACATGGCCAGTGCTAGCATGGCTAATCGGTGTCCAGCAAGGCTCAGAACAAAGCCTGGGCAACGTTCCGTTTTACTCTTCGGTGCTTGGGACTGGAATAAGATGCTATTTTAGGAGGCCAACCTCTTCTTGTTTTTGAAACTACAGCTCCTCTTTTGATCTAAAATCCCAACACCCAAGAGAATTGAATTGTCTTGTCTTAAAATACATTTTGTTTTTTTCTTCACAAAAAGAATGAACCTTAAATGGATCTGAGTGGCTGCAGATGCATCAACCAAAAACCAAGAGAAAAATAAGAGAAACTCTATTTAATAAAATACTGTATGTAGTAACCACTATGGTAAAAAAACAATTCCCAATTAAAGCGCTAGAAATAAAGGCTGATGTAGGTTCAAATTCATAAATCAAATGCAATGAAATTACTCCCGGTTTATAAATTGTTAACACTTAAAGCTCATGAGGATTTCTCACATTTGTTTTCAGAAACCTCTCTGCCCAGGAGCAGTGACATTTACACTCGCACTACCAGAAAATACGATAAAATTCAAACTCACGCTGCCTCTAATTTGAAAATTTGCTTGCTGCAAGGCAGACAATACAATCCATAAGAGCTACAAAAGAGATAAAATACAACATACGTAATGAAAAAACACAAAAAACAGTAGTCAATATGGGAGTAAGATTCGCAGGAAGTAGAGTGTCTGCAACATTATATTTCAATCCATTAGCTTGGGTTTAAATTAAAAATAAATAAATACATAAGGCAATAAAAAAGCAATTTGTGACTCAAATAGTCAGTAGCTTTGTGTTCATTGACTTTGGTGCTACATAATGGTTGCAAAAATCTGACTTTTAATTCTGTTTGATTTTGCCTCTTTAAGTTTGTTGGAAGAGATTGTTCTCTGTAAGCACGAACAAGAACTGCTTATATTAACTGCTATAATGACTTTCCAGCAAACTTTATCTGCCTTATACATCAGTGTCACCACTGTCATGTTTGCAACTTCCCAAATACTACAGGAGACCCAAACATGTTGGAATTCTAACCTTTTAGCCTATTTGGTTTGTCCATTCTGGGTCACTGTAAAAACATGGCTCTTGAACATGGCGGCATCCATACTACTCGACTGCTTCTTCAGTGGATAAAATCGGTTCATTCTAAGGTTAGGATTGTGATTATACACTAATGAAAACCTATAAATATTATATTCCATTTCTGCCAACAGATCCTCCTAAATGTTACACACTGGACCTTGGAAGTTTTGGCACTATCACACAAAAACTCTACAAAAATAAAAGTTAATGCAACCTTATTTATCAGCACCTCTACTAATATTGTTGTACCCCAGTGCTGAGTCAGTAACTGCGTGTGAATCACTGGATATCCAAATGATGCCGTGTATAACAAGAAATTTAATATCTCCACAAATGCATTTTCAATTTATAAAAGCGCATCAGCTGCATATTTGTGGTACAGTATTCTCACTGTGAACTGGGTTGGTAGATGATATGTAATACAGAGAGAACTTTTAAAACTGGGGAGTAGATAAGAGGTTCACTGTTGCCCCAAGTAGTGGATAAGTAAGTTTAGGGGAGTAGGAGTGGATAACTAAACTCTGCTGCATGAAGGGTAAAATACAATAGACGCGGTAGGATCGGGTAAATCTGATGTGTCAGATTAGGCTGTGCATGCCAGCATGGGTTTCATGCTATGTCGACACAATAAGGGACACCCTGACTGCTTTCATGGACGTCAGAGCAGTAATAACACTAATGGACATCATGACAGATTCATCCTCTTGTGGAGACCGAGAGCAGGGCTGAAGAGGCCAGCTGCTGTCTCCTGTTTGCACAGAGGAACAAGAGGGCAGAGCAGAAACTATTGTGGCATACTGATGCAGGTACAAGGCTGATTCTGTCCTCTTACATCTGTCTGCTTACATCCAGCTATATCAACACTGCTCTTTCCTAGTTTCATCCCCTCCCTCCCTCCCTCCCTGTACCGGCACATGAGCAAGATAAGACATTTCTATATGCATGCTTATCAGCAGCGTGTGTTTGCCTTGTGGTCACAGGCACAAAATGTACCTGGATATGGGATCATGAAATACTCATGTAACGGCAGAGAGGAAAGCCTGGATGTAAATTTACATGTACAAGCACACATACATTGGTTATACAGTACAGTACAGTACAGTCACACACACACACACACACACACACACACACACACACACACACACACACACACACACACACACACACACACACACACACACACACACCACAGCTAAATGTCACTTGACTGTGTGAGAACAGATAAGCGGGAGGGGAGCTGTCAATGGAAGAGAAGCATAAACTAGTCACATCACATATGCACTGGGGTCTCCACAACTGCTCAGTGAATTTGCTGCCAGCTTTACGCTCTTTAATTCTAAGGGAAGGAAAAACGTAGCTCGTCTGAAGAACTAAGTGTTGCCTGGCAACAAAAAAAAACACTTTCAGAAGTAGAAGTAACTACACCCTTCGGTATCAACCTTTTTGTTTTTCTCCCAACAGAAAATCAATGACAGACTTTGATCCTGTTTGAAATTCTAAAATTATGTTGGTTTACAGTGATATACTATGTGTTCCTGTTGTGGCTTTTTCGGTTTTATTTTTGTACAGAGAAAGAGACAGGAGGGGTGTAGGGATGCCATGTAATGGAAGTCCCAGGCCAAACTTGCTGGTTGCATAATAAGCTGCTGTCTTGGCAATTCAGGCATTTATAACAAGCAGACTACGGATAAACATTTTGTATGTAAATCTGGCCCTTGGTGTCTGATGGGCATTTTCTGGAAAACAAAAAGTTTCTTAGCTCTACATATACAATCAAAATATGAAATCAGAATCTCCCAGGTCGCCACTTTAAAGAGGAACATCAACCTGAGCGCTGATTTGAACCGGCAGTACAATTGAATTAAATGAGAGTGGACAGCGTTGGCACACGCTGGCAACAAAACAAGGTCAACACTTTCCACCAAGTCAGCCCACAGTGGACCACAGCGAGGCTGAACAAGCTGCTCGCTCGATGCCACGCTTAAACAGGCGCCGCACCGCAGGTCCGGGCCATGAATAAAACATAACAGGCAATTCAGGAATGCTCATATAAGACCTCCACAATGTCTCCTTGTCATAATGAAAAACATGTATATTGCATAATATGTGAACACAGCATACCAAGACTGGTTAATAATTGACTTTGTAGTTTCTGATTAATTAAATAGGGCTCTCCTCTCTCTCTCTTTGTATGTGCAAGTTGGGCGACTGCTGAGGGCAAAGAGTAGTTGTGTGCCATTTTTTCTGGTGTGATTATCTTTAAGGACTCTATATAACTATATAATCTTACAGTAATCACAATCCCAATAAACCCGATACATGATTATTAATAAAAAATGATGTAGATGCATATATGTATATATACACATACACACACATATATAGGCTACACACCAAATATATGGTATCTAGGGAAGCATCAATTAATGATTTTAATCATTGTTTTTAATCATTTTAATCAAGTCTCTACTCCCCAGTGAAAATGTTGTTTTGTTTAAGTAAGTATTTCTGTGTAGACTTAAATATTACATTACTGTAAATGAGTTTTAAGCAAATGATTGGCTGATGGTGATGATCACTTGAGCATGCGGTCAGCCTTCAATGAAATGGATGAGGTGAACCCAAACGTTTCTTCAGCAATGGCACACGGCATAACACCAAATGTGGTGTGATGAATATGTTTGATCACAAGTCTGATCCTGTGTGAGAAAGAAACAATCTCAAAACCCAGTGTCAACCTCTATTTCTTGGCTGGGAGCCGTTGCCAGGCAACCATCGGAGATTACAGGAAGTTAGTTTTAGAGCCAAGAAATAGTTTGGCACATAACTCCCCAGTAAAACAGCCAATTGTCTTTTTTTTTTTTTTTTAAATATATCAGGGATGGGCTTTTTTTTGCCTTTATTAGATAGGACAGCTCTACATAGACAGGACAGGGAAGACTCAGCCTTGGTATACAGGGTACCCCAAAATTGTAATTTTTACACCTCAGTTTTTATACAGTTTTTAAACTGAATATGGTGTTAATTAGTGAACTTTAAAAGGTGCTGAGAGGTGAAATTTGTTAACAATGAAAGGAGACAAGCTAGCTGTGTTGCCCCTTTTCCAGTCTTTGGTCTAAGCTAACTGGCTGCAGGCTGCAGACCGACAGATATGAGAGTGGTAATGATCTTCTCATCTAAAACTCTGCCAGGAGGCAAATAAGCGTATTTCCCCACATGTTGGAACTCCCAGACTAATCTAATGCCGCACTCACATCTTCACAAACTGAAACCTAAAGCTACATCAGTGATGTACATCTTCAACAGTGTAATTGATGATGTAGTCAAGTCTACCGTGGCCATTTTCCAACTCTGCAGTGAGCTGAGCCATGAGCAACCAAAAAAGCTGAAAGTGTTTTCAGCAAACCGAGCTGTTTAACTTGACATGTCAGGTGGTTGGAAAAAGTGCAGTGAGTTGTCAGTAGCACCAAACATGTCCATTACACCACCACCAAAGCTTGACTGACTTTGCGGTAAACATATAACATTTCCCACAGCTGCTTCACAATTAAAGCCTCCTCTGGGATCAGCCATAACTTGATACAGCTGAACGCGATCAGTACAGACAGGCACATAGGAGTGATATTAAACCCTAAACCACAGAGGTTCAGCAGAAGCTGGACACAGACACATTTATGTCACACGCAAGACCACAGCCATGCAGCTCAGCAGCTTGGCAGGATTGCACTACATGCAGATAATATTCAAAAATTGCTGACAGTCTTATTAGTGTGCAATTGTTGACGTCAAGACTAAAAAAAATAAAAATACTACACAGTCTTATATGACTACTGCGGAAGAAATGGTGATCACACCTAAGAATTCTTTCACGTTTTGTCCCTCTTTCACTTTGAAGCTCCTGGGAAAAGAAAACCACAGCGTCTCCATTTGTTGCCTTGAAAGGAAAAACAGAAAGAGATAAAAGCCACACCAAAACATGAAGCGATTTTTATCAAAGGCCTAAGGCAGTGAGACAAGTGACTTGAAAGAGCAGGACCATAGACAGTGATACAAGTGGGCAAATGAGAGAAATTGATATTGAGGGAGGAGAACTAAAAAGAATGGCAAACGCCTTTAGACATAAGCCATAAAATGTGGATAAGGTGCGGCCAGTGAGAAAACCTGACAGCCGGACTCTGGGGTCTGACAACAACGTGGCTTTGATGTAATCATTCTGCCCCCTCTCTGTCTTTGCGTTAACATCAGTAGGGATTTGACAGGCACGACTCGGGAACATTTAGTCTGTATGCCTGGCCAGGCCCCCGACAAATCAGCAGGTTAAGAGCTGTCACAGGCAGTGTGTGTGCAACTGTATGTGTGTGTAACATCATCTGTATTGTTAGGTTAAGCAGCTGGACAGTCTCAACCAAAGCACTTGGAGACACATAGAGGGAGGGTATCTTTAGTTCATTACCAGGACTGAGAGACACACAGTCTTGATTGTGACAACAGCTACCACTGTCAGGGGTCAACTCTGCCACCGGCTGTTGTGACATGCGCCAATTTTCTTCTAAATGAAACAAATCCAAATGTTAATTCCCTAAACAGTTTGTACATGATTGCTACTTATATAGTGATAGCTTAAGGTGCCCTGTTTACAAGCGCCACAGTCTGCACTGTTAATGAAGAGTTCTGTTACATACATACGTGATCTGTAATCTCTCAGACACCTATAAATCACAAAGGTGAGCGTACGGAAAGAGTCAAACTATTCCAGAAATCTGAAGGAATTTTTATATCAGAGATTCTTATTTGCTGGATGTTTATAAATGAGCCAGTTTATTCTAAAGCCATTCGGCTCCGTGTTTTAGTCCAATTTCAAACTTCACTTACCACATAATTCGACCTAGGCCTGTGCATAATAAAAATGTCATGATGAAGCGTCTTTTCTCCAAAATGCAATCACAGTTTTTCACATTATTCACTTTTTTTTTTTACATTGTTTTGCTTCGCTGTTCAAGGTGAAATCGAGGTAACATCCATCCTGAAAGCTGTGTATTGTTCTGACCTCATTAAAGCAGAGGAATAAAGTTACCCTATCAACCTGTACTGATCAAAGTTCTGAGAATTACACTTTAAATGCTTTAAAGAGCTAACTTTGGAATAAAAAAGTTATTTTAAAGAAAAAGACACATTTATCAAGTGACCAGCTCCTTCTTATAGTGAATCTGTCAAGAGAACATGTGATTAATGCCATTATTGCTGGGCTAAACCTAATTGAAAGGTTTAGGTTTTTTTAGATTGTAACCATATTTTAATGGCATTTGAGGATATTTTCAGCATATACAGGATCTCTTGGACAAACTCTTGGCAAAAGCACTTAAAATCGAAACCCTTCATAGAAGTCATGTCAGATGTAATATTTGATTCATGTACAGAGTGCTGGAGTTAAGCCAACATCCGGTTGAGTCCTGACACCAACTAAGGCAGGAGATTAGCAGTCCGATCATAGGGCACTGGCATGCAAATTGCATGAGAGTCACTCAAGTGTTAGCATAGATAATCTCACAAAATTGTGTGTGTGTGTGTGTGTGTGTGTGTGTGTGTGTGTGTGTGTGTGTGCAAGCGCACAGGTTAAGTGTTCCATGTGATAGGTATGTGTATGACGTTTTTCCATAACATTTCTAATGACTTAAATCCAAAGCAGAGCAGATGCTCTTTGACAACTACAGCTGTGTTTCTCTCTCAGTTGTCAATCATTTTGGGAGGTGTGTGTGTGTCTGTGTGTGTTTGTTTGTGTGTGTGTGTGTGTGTGTGTGTGTGTGTGTGTGTGTGTGTGTGTGTGTGTGTGTGTTTGTCTGTGTGTGTGTGTGTGTGTGTTTGTCTGTGTGTGTGTGTGTGTGTGTTTGTCTGTGTGTGTGTGTGTGTGTGTGTGTGTGTCTGTTTGTCTGTGTGTGTGTGTGTGTGTGTGTTTGTCTGTGTGTGTGTGTGTGCATGATGATGAAACTGAGAAGAGTCCTTGCCATGTAATACAGTTAGTTAACGGGTGTGTGACATGCTACCTGATGTTCACTGACAGTTTGTGTGTTTCATCCTCACCAGGGCGAACCACAGCAGAGCAGATATTCATGGCGCTGTGAAAAGGCTTTTGAAGGTCTCTCCCTCTCACATCACACCAAGTAACCCATTCCTAACATTAACATTTCTCCATCATTAGCCGCACATAATAGTGAGAAGCCCCTGTGTGTGTTTAATGTATCGCTATGTGTGTGTATTAAAGTCAGCTTTGGATTCGAGAAATTCTGTTGCCAAAGTGTCACTTTGTAATGGATGAAAGCAGCAAACAGGCAGAAAGACAGATAGCAGCAAAAACACAGAGACAAAGATGAGAAAACTACACAAATATGCATGAACAGAGAGCAAGACAAAAACAGAAACAGATGGACTGGGAAAAAGATGCAACACAGCAACACCTTTTATCAACACAGGTTTCATCAGAGCCCTCCACTAAATGTTCTGAGAAGCTGTCAACTGAGGTTGGAAGTAAATAAATGTATTACCAAATATCCTCATAAATTGAGTATTTTCTATGCATTTGTACCATTTGAAAGACTCTGCTCTTTTTTATACGGTTTGGACAGATTTACTGCAGCATTTCCATAAGCACTGCATCAGAAACCTTGACAACTAGTAACTCTGTATAGCAATGTTTTTAAGTGTGGGTCCCTGTTTTGTATATATACAGTGGCAAGAAAAAGTATGTGAACCTTTTGGAATTCCATTGTTTTCGGAATAAATTTGTCATAAAATGTGATCTGATCTTCATCTAAGTCAAGGTAAAAAAATTCTGATCTTTCATGTCTTTATTGAACACACTCATTCAACATTCAAAATGGCAGTGGAAAAAGTAAGTGAACCCTTAGAATTAATAACTGGTTGACCACCCCTTGGCAGCAATAACCTCAACCAGGCGCTTCCTGTAGCTGTGGATCAGACCTGTACATCGTTGAGGAGGAATTTTAGCCCATTCTTCCTGGCAGAACTGCTTTAGCTCTGTCATATTCTTTGGACGTCTCATGTGTATGGCCCTCTTCAAGTCAGTCCATAGCATCTCTATTGGGTTGAGGTCTGGGCTCTGACTTGGCCACTCCAAAAGGCGGATTTTGTTTTTCTGAAGCCATTGTGTTGTAGACTTGCTCCGGTGTTTTGGGTCGTTGTCCTGTTGCATCACCCACCTTCTACACAGTTTCAGCTGACGTACAGACATTCTCACATTACCTTGAAGAATTGTCTGATATACTTGGGAATTCATCTTCCCCTCAATGATTCCAAGCTGGCCAGGCCCTGATGCAGCAAAGCAGGCCCAAATCATGATGTTTCTTCCACAATACTTCACGGCTGGGATGATGTTTTCATGATGATATGCCGTGCCTTTTCTACGCCAGATATAGTGCTGTGTGTTTTTTCCAAATAGTTCAATCTTAGTTTCAGCAGTCCACAAAACATTTGCCAATACCGCTGTGGAGTGTCAATGTGCTCTTTTGCAAACTTCAGGCGTGCAGCAATGTTGTTTTTAGCAAGCAGTGTCTTCCTTTGTGGTGTCCTGCCGTGGATACCCTGCTTGTTCAGCGTTTTACGTATTGTAGACTCATGAAAAGAGATGTTAGCAAGTTCCAATGATACCTTCAAATCTTTGGCTGTCAAATCTTTGGGGTTGTTTCTTTAGCTCACTGATGAGTCTTTGTTGTGCTCTTGGTGTCATTTTGACTGGGCGCCCACTTCTTGGTAGAGTAGCAACAGTCCCAAAGTGTCTCCATTTGTAGATAGTTTGCCTAACTCCAGACTGGTGAATTTCTAAAGTCTTTGAAATAACTTTGTAACCCTTGCCAGCTTTATGAAAATCAACAATTCTTGATCGTAGATCCTCTGAAAGCCCTTTTTGGCGAGGCATGGCTCACATAAGCGTGTTCTTCTTGTACAGAGCAAACTCCAAAAGTTTGAGGTTTTTATCAGTCAAAGTAGCTGTAGTCCACACCTCCAAACTTATTTTCTTAACGAGACTCCAGGTATGCTTAAACCTGACTCCAATTAGCTTTTTTGAGGTTATTAACTCAAGGGTTCACATACTTTTTCCACAAGCACTATGAGGTTTTTTTGGTTGTTCTCAATAAAGACATGAAAGATCAAAAAAATGTTGTGTTATTATTTTAGACACATTTTATTTGTCAATTCCCTTGACTTAGATGAAGATCAGATCACATTTTATGACAAATTTATTCAGAAAACCATGAAATTCCAAAAGGTTCACATACTTTTTCTTCCCACTGCACATATAGAGTGTTCCTTTATATAAAGGTCGCTTCCTATTTGAAACAGGAGAAATATTTAAGTATTCTATTCTGTAATGAGCTGGTTAAGTTAAACATTTTATATTTTCTATAAGAGCAACTGTCTGAAGTATTTTGACTTGTGGTCCGGCAGAGGGCGCTTTTAAAATCCACCCTCAGCTTGACCTATTGCATGTATACTATATAATGTATATGCAATATATCAACACTGTGCATTTTGAAATGATCAGCTATGCCAATGTTTTATGCAGAAGGAAATGTATTTGACATTTTTATTAGGCCTCCGGATACACAATATGTTCTAAGTTGCTAACATTAGTAGCTAAGTGAAGCAGTACAGACTTTTCTGTTGTTATGGCACTCCAGTACATTGGATTCTAAAGGAAACAAAGTTAAAGTGCTGACTCTTACAGCAGCTTTAAGGGAGTTTATTGGATATGCAGTAGCTCATTTATACATAAATCCCCATTTTTAGGACAATACAGCAGGACTGGGATTGTGATTAAACAGACAAGGCAATTGAGGAGATTTCATCTAATCCCAATCCAGCTGATCACGTGTTTTAATTGTTGAAGAGCGACCGAAGGCAATCAAGACACTCCTGAACAAGCAAAAGTGGTTTCAGTAGTTTTTATTTTATTTTAACATGAGTATTATTTAAACTCACAGCTTTTTTCTTTCACTTTAGTGCATTTCTATACCAGTAATATTAGCTCACTTTATGCCTCTTTAAAAAGAAAATGCCAGTTTGAGTAAAATATATTGGTACACTTCATCCTACAGAAGTTTTCTACAGTAGCACTGCTCTCCACTTCACCTGAAGAACAATGTCTTTGTTGCTGCAGACACTCCAAAGTACTCCTAGAGAGCCAGAAACAAACACTGACTGGATTTAAATAACAGGGAAACTCAGAGCGGCAGGCCTGCTGATTATTAAGAAAACCAGATACACAATAAGCACACAGGAATAGACAAAATACACACTGCATGCTGCAGAGACTCACCTCTGAGGTATAAAAACAAAGTTGTACACACAGACACGCACACACACACCTTTTTGGAGAGAACAGCAGCAGTGTTTTACACGCACAAACACATAAACACACACACACACACACACAGTAAGACACAGCCAGACACACATATCCCCCTGCACACAGAGCGATGCACACACGGCCAATAGAGCTCCTCTTTTTCAAACAAACACACACACACACACACACACACACACACACACACACACACACACACACACACACACCAAATAACTGCTCTGTTATATTGTGCAGCTTCAGTTTTCACAGAGAAATACATGTTTTGCATCATGCACACACACACACACGCGCACAAACACATTAAACATACACATACTTCACCAATCTGGTACGTATCAAATCTTTAAGCTATAAAGCCCTCCACCTGCTCATTTCATTTCAGTCTGGACCGAAGGCCTTGAGCTCTGTTTTTTGTTGGCAAGTTTCTCCAAAACGTCTGTTGCTGGAGCAGCTCATTGCAGAAATGTGAAGAAATTATTAAATTTAATTAATTTTGCAGCTTGAAGGACTTAATAATATCTACTAGTTTGTGGTATATGAAAGATTCTGTGGCACGCATGGCTGATGTTTTAATTAATTGATCCTAATGAGAATTTTACCTCAATTTGAGACTAAATCTCTATGTAAAATGTATGATTTTATGATGAATTTGTCCAGGAAGAAATATAATCAACCATAAGATTTTTGTGATATTTAGAAATGTTTTATATCTCTGTATTTTAAAATATGCATATGCATGTAGTAAATTATGTAGAAAACCAGGTGCATGAAGTCTAATGAAGACAAAGCCAGACATTACATATAGTGCAAACATGTGGCTAATATAAGACAACTATACAAACAATAGGTTAGTTTCACCATATTTGCAGCATGCAAGCTACTATTTGCAACATTAGTTAGTTTCCTCTTGCTCATTTTGACATGTTTCACCAATCCAAACAAATGCCACACTGTGAGCCCGGTCTAATATATAAATAAATGAGTCTGAAATACTGAGTATTGATCATTTGTGAAACACGATCATGCCACCATTCACCAAAAGGCTTTTGTGAAATGGGCCTCTGTTTGGTTAAACTTGAACTGTAAGACAAATGGATCAACAGGACCTCTAATATACCTGTTTGACTTTACATGAAGTGTAAGGGAAGGCTTCAGTGTGTGTTGGTTTTTCAAGCAGCGTGTGGTGTTTCTGGTTTAAAATGCGGTCAAAGAGTAATAAAGCCCGGGCTGCTTTCTCTGCGGTAACGGCTGACATCCTGGAGGTGGTGAAAACCAATAATTCACACGAACCTGCAGCGTAATGGGCTTTCAGAGAGCTATTCGGGGCACAATGACACCGCCTGTCCAGGCCTTTGATAGACACTTGCACTTCCTCATGATCCCACGGCCATGCAGAACCACACACAGACATGCACACACACACTCATCCTCGTCTCACATTTGCTGCCCCTGCAACTCGGCGTTCAGTCCAGTTTCTAGGCGTGAAAACGCAGTGTCTTTGAAGGTGGGGAGTCAGACCACAGCTTTTGGCTGTGGCAGCGTCAAATCCAACCAGCCAGAGAATCGGGGTCAGAACCAAATTATCTCTAAAAGGTTGGAGGGAGGCAGGAGAGAACAGGATGAAAAGGAGGGAGGAGAGGGGAGGGAGGGGAGAGAGAGAGAGAGAGAGAGAGAGAGAGAGAGAGAGAGAGAGAGAGAGATAGGGATAGGAGTTCTCCTTGTACCTAGAGAGGTAAGTAAGCCAGAGAGACCTGCAGCAGCGATTGTCCCCTGTAGATGAACAGTGAGCTTGGGTGTGTGCATCAGCAAAATGGGAAAATATGGCACAAGATAGAGGAGGTGTGCCAATAAAGTGCTGCACTGGTGGTTAACCCCATCTGACCAGCGCTTTATTTGCTCAACAGGGTTTAGGCCATTCACTAAACCCCTTCCCTGAACGGCCAGTGATTGTCCAATCAGAGCTGAACAACTGCAACCAGGCACAGCGAGTCTGTCGAGCTTTGAATTTCTCCACATCCCAGACTGGTGCACACGGGGGCCGTAGTGAGAGCGATACCCTGCATTTAAAGAGTTGGGAGAGTGGGGTCTTCCAAAACTCAAAACTAAAAGTGTAGTGAATGCATTAAACATCTGCTTTAAATAAGCTGTGAATGTTAGCATGTCCAGCTAGCTAGCTAAGTACTTTACCGACAGCTGTAAGCTAGCCCGGTATTACTTCCGAGGCCAAGAGGCATTTCATTAGCTAACTATATTATGTTGTGGGGTTGGTTTGTGTACAGAAAAGCCCTGTTCATGATATCCACTGTGTAGTCTTTCCCCGCTCTGTGGAAGTCCTGGATGCTACTTTATCAGAGCGTAAGCTATATGGATTTTCAACAGCTGAGGGTGGGAGGACTTTTTTCTCCTGGGACATGAAGCTTTAGCCTCAGTCTATAAGCTGTATATCATATATGAAGCCATCATTCGTAAGACCCCTTTCATAAGATTCTGATTTTAAAACAAGTCAGCTGGATACGCATTTTTTAACCAACTCATGGAGCTAACATTAGCTTAGCCAGCTAGCAACAACTTATATTATTATCTAAATATGCCACCATTATCATTGCAAACTGCATGGTGTGTGAGAAAGGAAACAGACAGTAGGGTGGGTAGAGCCATTGGTCAATTTAAATTGTAATTCATTTTTGCATATTTTGTCCATACTGATGAACAGGAGGTCAACACATTATACTTTATGTACCACTACTCTATAGAAGCAGATGACCTAAGAGACTGTCACAGAGACAGGCCAACAGTCAGTCACACAGACAGACAGACGGGTCGTGGTTCTTTTTTAGCTCACCTTGTTCCCTATGGCTTTCTTGGGTGGGAAGTTGAAGGTGTCCACCTGTGGAAACTGGCTTCTCAGGTGGTTGTGGAGCTCCCTGAACTCGGTGTAGCGCCTGTACACGTTCCACTCGTTGTCCAGGATACGGATGTACACCTGAGGACAGGTAAGACACATCATCATCATCATCATCATCGTTGTCGTGACAATCAGCAGCAGCAGCAGCAGTGCACGCTGCTTTCACTAAAGTTGTCAAATCATTACTTAAGTGTTGCAATAAACCAGCATACAGGCCTCCCCACCTATTAGGAAGCTAACTAAACCAGGACTCAGTTATCAAATATTCTGAAAGAAAAAAGGAACAAAAAGCCCACATCAATAGTAATCTGTTTTGTAATTGGCTTTTACATTTTTTTGCAGTCAACATATTTGTAATTAAGCCCTTATAGTGCCTTTCAATACAGTGAATACATGAGATGGGTGAAAGAATGACTCCCTCTCATCCCTGTAAATGTGTATTTTCACTTACACACTGCAACACATAACAGAGAAAGAGTCTGTCTATAGGCATGACTGTGCTGCCACCATTTCCACGCACCATTAGCTGCTTTATTCAGACTCACGAAATATAGAGGGAGTGCAGACAGAGAAAGAGAGAGAGAGAGAGGGGGGAAAGATGAGCCTATTACAAGACAGAGAGGGAGAAAAAGAGTGGGAGATGGGTTCCATTTTCACAGTAGAAAACAAGGAACGCACAGAGACAAAAGAGAGAGCAGAACGGCTTTTGAGAATTCAATTTCAAAATGCCCCACAAAAAATACAGACTTGATTCAGGTACATGAAAACAGAAATTGATTTAAAAATCGACCAAATGTACCTTGGCATAGCCCCCCCCACCAGACAAATATAAAGTAAACAAACAGCTATAACGTTGAACTGCATGTTCTCTTCTAAGCACTCATAGTCCCGAAAGTGTTCGTAATGGATATTACTGCTCTGTTATAATTAGCAAGAAAGAAAACACAAGAAAGTAAAGTAACATGAATGGATTGAATAGACTGAAGTGCGTCACCCCAACACGTCAGCAGCTGAAAGGAGAATCTTCAAGCCCCAGTATACTGCAACAGAAAAGGGTTTCAGACGACGGTCATTGGTCAGTGATCATCTTCCCCTCACCCCCACACACACCTTTCCAACGTTACAAATTAGGTAAGTGATTGGCCAGGTATGCTGGGTGAAAATGTGTGTCATTATTACCACAGTGAAACAATTAACGTGTCTCTATGAAATTAGGAGCCAACCCACCTGCTATATGTGATGAAATATTTCACTGGATAATTGAAAACTGACCAGCTAGTGGCACTGGAGGAGAGTTCAGAGGATCAGTTATGTCCTCTCGGGAACATGATTGCATGCCAATCCATCTAACATTTGTAGAGATATTTCAGTTTGGACCGATACTGCTGTCCCTATACACACTATATACACTTCTTAAAGGACATTTCATGTCATTTATTCCCTTTTTCCGAAGTGTAGAAAACAAACAGAGCTACAGTACAGGAACTCTTACTACATTTTATGTTCATGTCAACCTCAAAGACATTTTGACTGATATTGGAGCAAGTAAATAATGACAGGGTTTTTTTTTTTTTTTTAGGGGACTGTTCTTTTACTCAGTGATCTTTTGTCAGCATGCACGGTACTGTGCAGTCTATGTTACATAGCAAACATGAAAAATTTGACATTTTGGACAGCCATTAAGAGGAGACTGACAGCTGAAGCTTTGTTAGCTGTCCTAAATGTCTCGTTGTTAATATTCCAGCATCAGTGACAGACATGTCTAGACATCATTAATGTTATTAAAAGATATGAGAAAATGACACTTCACAGTACAGCTGAGAAAATGATCTAAAAGCATGTACCATCATTTATATAGACATTTACTGAGTAAGTGGGAGGTGAGAAAGAATACCATGATGGTTTTTTTTCTAATCCTATGCTTGCTTATCTGTGTCTTTATAAATTTACGCTTACTTTATCTGCTGTATAGTCACAGAATAATAGAATAATATGCTTAAGGGCAATAAGATTTTTGTACAGTGGCATGAACACATATTTCCTGAATGAAAACTACTCTCTGATATAAAATTAAAGACCAAAGAAATCGAATCCACTCCTTGGCTTGAGAACGATCAGTAAAGAACAGACACAACAGTGACACGGTGGGAGAGACATGAGGCAAACGTACTGTGTGAGGTGAAAGCTACAGGTGCACGATGGGAAGTCAGTTAATGTTGTTTGGCCCACTCATTTGCCTGACTTACCAACACAGTCAGCAATTGCAGTGTTTGTGACACAAAGAGGCAATTATTGTTACTTCTTCTCATAGTCATAACTCACTCAAATACAAACACAATGACATGACAACATTTTTTAGATTCAGTTTGACTTATACTAGAGGATATCGTTATGTCCGATGCCCATCATGAATAAACGTCATAAAATCAGTTAATTCCAGCACAGAATCGTAATGTTTTTCTGTTTTTTTCAAATTCGGCATACTTTTAATGCAGATAATTTGCCAAAATTTGCACAGTTGGCTCAATTGAATTTGGAGTGGGTTGGGGGTGTATATCAGTGGAAAACCCCTGATATACAGTAACTTGTATGAAGAGCAGCTGCACCAGAGGGAAGACCCAAATAAATGACAGTAGTGGTTGACAAGATGGAAGAAGACATGGCTGCTAATGGATTGGAGACTTGTCATCTCAGCACTTTATGTCTGACCTACAGGAGCACATCTAAGTTTTTACCAACTTGTTTTTTGCAAGTTAAGAGAAGGACTGGCTTGGTGTGGTCTGGTTGTGTTTGTGTGTGCTTGCATGCATGTGTGTGTGTGAGACTTTCTTCTAGCTTCTTCTATAGTTGACTAAACTGGGCCATCATGAATGCCTTATTTGGGACGAATCACAGCTTCTTTGACTTTATTTTGGAGTTCTGTGTATAAAGATATTTTAAGCACTTACATAAAAAGCTAATTAAAGTTCAGGCATTTTTGATTTTTGATTAATAGCCAAAAATTAAGGTAAAACAATCAACGTAACCAACTGAATTTGGCACATTTTTAATATATCATATAGATCGATATTTCATAATTCACAAGCTGGACTCATCACCAGATTTATGTGCAAAAGCCTTTTAGAATCTCACATGCAAGTGTAGAAAAACATCAGAAAGCATTTTTAATGTATTCCTTTCCTTTTGTCCAATTGTTTTTTTCTCCTTTTTGTCTTTTTTTTTTTTATTGTGAAGTTACCTTGTCACCTCATCATTGTCTTGCATGATAGGTTTAATTTGTCTGTATTCAATTAAAAAAAAACATTGGAACTTCCACACATCCTCATCTGCCTGCTTTCCACAATCACTGCATCATTGTGAAAACAGGCCACGTCAAAGTGAAAGTTGAGGCCACACTGAACAATAACTGTAGCTTTAAGTCAAGGGCTACACATTCATTATGTATTCCATACACTAGTATTCAACTGAGGCGAGCAAGGTCTGTGCTTTTAAATATTCCATACAGTGTGCTGAAATAGTGGTGTGTTTTTTTTTTGTGTGTGTGTGTGTGTGTGTGTGTGTGTGTGTGTGTGTATCCTAGAGTAAAATGTACCTTGAACCAAAAATTAACTGTCCTCATCATATTGAATACTACATAATGAGCATACTGTATTGCTTCAAAGACCAGGCAGTGAGTTTAATGGTAACTTACTGTATGTACTACAGGTTATATTGCCACATGTAGTCTCTTGCATCTTGAATACACATTAAGAGCAGCATTACCAAAGCTGTGACGATACCATCAGCCTTGTGGCGTCTGTAGTTTCTCAGACATCAAATGGCTCTACACATATGGCAGTATTAGCACAGCGAGCTTAATCCACTTTACACCGTCTCATTGGCATACTTATTTATGGCAACACATTAGCCTCTGCACACAGCGACCAGCTCCCTCCTCCTGACTAATCACAAATAGTCTTTCATTATCTCTGACAAAAATCTTGGCAACATCCAAACTGCAGCAACCTTGCATATTTGAGCACCGGCACTTTGAGATCTCCAGTAAAAGCCGTCTTCAAACGGGGACAGAGCCTCTAATCATGGTTCAGAGGGACTTCGCGGAAAAAGGGTTGATGGGTTTTGGCTATTGTTGAAAGCTTGACTGTGATGGACACAGCGCTATTGTCAGTATTTAAATGGCTTATGAGAATATCTTAGAAAGCATAATAATACGTGTGATGAAAATATAACCTCAATGAGTCGACATAAGAAGGAAAATCTACCTTTGGTTAGTGAAGTATCAGCAATTTATGATGCTGAGAAATTATTTTTTTTAAGCAGTGAAGTGCTGTAATTCACTTCTTCTGTGTACCGACTTTTCCCACGAAATTGATTCACCTACTTCAGGTGCAAAAGTGAATTCAGCTTCAGGCCATATCATAGCAAAGTGAAAGGTCCAGAAAAAGAGTGTGTGCTTAGTCATAACACTACATTTTCTTATACAGTAACTGCATTACACTCTCCTCTGTTGAGACTAACGTAGGTGCAGAAAAGTTGTCTCTGCCTCTTGCACAATGGATATCTCACTCTATGTTACATACAGTGACCTGCATTAAGACTGTAAGGCGGCTGTCTGAGTGATAAAAAAACCTGAACTGCAGCCTACAAGGTCCAATGCCTAGGTATGCCAAAATAAAAATAAAAAGCTGTACGTCGGACCTCTCATTCAATCAATTTTGCATAAACTTTGTTTTTGTTTGCCTACTTCTTTCATTTCTGATGATTTTGCTTTTGAACTCCCAATTCATTCAGAATAAGGCAATATCATTTTACAGTCAACAGTGTTTTTTTTGTCCTGCGGAGAAAGGCAGACTGTTCATTTACATAACCTGTACAGTCTGAACCACTCGTGAATATCAGCTTTACCTAACAGTCTGAGAATGAGACCAGTTCTCTTGAATCACTTGTACGTGCCACTTAAGAACAAAACTGTTAATACGAGTGGTTCTTTAATGAGGTCCAAGAAACGTGAATAACTGTTATTTGTTCTCTGTTGTGTCTTGAAATATTAACACTGTGCTTTTTTTAGATGCTCACTTCAATGACTTGGACTAATTCCTATAGATTGTGGTGACATTTAAGACGTCACTGAGCCACTTTAGCTGAGGCTCAGTGTACATGCACATAGAAATGGCGGACTGGAGTAAAGACAGCAGCAATAAAATGGCCAAAAGACAGCAAATGAAAAAATAAAAGACATACATCAGTTCCTCTGTTGTAAGAATGTGTATATATGTTATCTTTTGCACCTGTCCCTCCAGTGAGTGGTAATTTATTTATTTCAACAGTCAACATCAGAGGACAGTTATCAAATGAAATTATTTAGGCCTGAATAGTGACTGAATAAAAGCTGTGCTCTGTTTTCCCAGTCTGCTTAGATGTAAAAAAGGCTAGCATGGGCTTTCATTTATTCATTAAGACCTCATTAGCAGACACCTTAGCAACTGCAAGCTGGTCTAAGGTCTACATACACACATACACAATGATGCATGATTCAAAGTAACTAATTGCATGTGTGGAAATGTGTGAAAAGGTTCTAGCACCTGGTAGAAACCCACATGAAGCTGTGGCCAATCTTATCCAGGGTAACAGACACAGCACGACATCTTCCTGAGGACAAGAGTACTTGCATACCGTGAAATAACTTCAGAAATAAAGATCTGAAACAGGAAGTCTGTGAACGGATAATTGCAGGTTTTCTCTTGCTTGACATTCAACTGGATCTTTAGCCTGAGGGTATTCCTACTACGAGTAGTCGTGAGCCACAGCTGAGAATTGCAGAAAGTGAAGATGATAATGATTTCTCTCTCCCTGCTGTAGCTCTCTGAGAAGACCCTGGTCTGTTGTCCCCCCCATCTGACAGGCAGGCTAACTGTAGGATTTCCTACTGTGGTAAAAACTGTGTGCAAGGCCATTTCCAGCACCACAGGAGACCCACACAGAGAGTCCTCTTGCTCACTTCACAGTTGGAAGACTACACAACTGCTAGGCACAGGCACAAGATGGCTGACGTCTTCTTTGACGAATGCATGTTATCGCCAACTGACTGGTGTTTGGGCGTAGCTGATGTGTTCTAAATTAGCATGTAGTAATGAGAGCTATCACTTACACAGATTAAAAAAACACAGCATCTGTCTGCTTCTGACCTGTTCCAACATGTTCTGGTTAAATTAAAAGAAATGTAACATTGGTTGAAGGTAGTGAGCAGACCAGGAGGTGGCAAGAACGAAAGAAACTGAAAAACTACAGGAACAAATTACAGACAGAAATCAGTGGGGGTTCATACAGGATTTTATGAAAAACAATTTATAAAGCAAATGAAAGCGAGAAAGCTTTGGAGCCCCAGAGAAACATAAGAGGTACTGGTATGTCTTTAAAGGTGTGTGTATGTGTGTTTTAAGTGAGAGCGAGATGAGCAAAAAGAAGAGAGTGAGCCAAGTCAAAGCAAAGCAAAGCCAGCAGAGCCCCATGTCACCCCCCTCCCTCTTCACAGATCATTGTAGGCCAAAACATTGGCGCACTTAAGCAGAAAATAGAATCCATTTGGAGGTTTGGAGAGAGGGGATGGTAGCATAGACCACAGGAAAGGAAAGACATGAATTATGTGTGCATCCCAAGTGTGAACCTATCGTGGAGCGCTGTTTTGAAGCCTCGAGTTTGGCGTTGTGGCCGTGGCCATGACAGTTAGACAGAGCCAGCGAAGGTGACGTACTGCTAGTTATTAGAGCAAAGAAATCAAGTGAGAAGTCGTGTAATTTCTCCATTAGAGTGCATGGTATAGTTTTTTATTGCAACCAATAGAGCTGAGAAAGTCTGTCTGCAATAAAAAAAAATCCATGAAAAATGGCATGGCATGTACCAGGGCTGAGTTCTTGCTGCTGCAGCCATGGGTTCGGTTCCGACCTGTGGCCTTTTGCTGCGTGTCATTCTCTCTCTCTCCCCCCTTTCTTGTCACTCTACATTTAGGGTCTGGTCTTTGGGGACATTTCTTCAATGTACTCCTCATTTCCTGTCATGTCTCTACTGTATATCTATGAAAGGCGTTAGAATTATAAATATATCATATCAAATCAAAAACATATCAAAATCATCAGAGTTGAGGCCTCTTCAACTCACTAGTGCTGAAGATCTTCCATAAAATAAAAAATAAATAAATAAAAAAAACAATAAAGAAAAAGGGACAATGAGGAAAACTGAGAGAGAAACAATAAAAGAAACAGAGAAAAGGCTTGGAGAGACTATTCCAAAGACAAATAAAGAGAGAGGGTGATTACTACCTTGACTGCAGTAAGGATGTTTATTTTGGAGCTCTGCTGCTCCTGACATCCTACAGAATTAGACACTGTGAGGAGAAGAGCCAGTGGATGTAGATGAGGACGAGACAAGGAGGAGGAGGGAGGTGGAAGAATGTTGTTTAAAGTGTGGAGGAGAGGAGGAGGAACTAAAGACATCCAAGACAAGGGGCAACTACAGTTGAACCTGTAACGAAACACGAGATAAATAGGTGGAAGAGGAAGAAAAGAGAGTGTGAAGAGGAGGCGTGTGGACAAAAAAAAAAACAAGCATTCCTTTGATGAGTGTGCTTGCTTTGAAATTATTATTATAATTATTAAATGGGGAAATGGAACAACTGATTGAATGACTGTGTCCACAAAGAAATCAACTGGCAAAACAACTTCTAGCGTCATTGTGATGAAGCAGCGTAAGTGGCACTTGAACCAAAATAATCCAAACTCCATTGTTGTGTTGCTAAGTGGAAGTGGATGAAAGGTACAAAGCTGTCAAACCAAATACCAGAAGTCTACTGCCTGTCCTTTTGATTAACTTGATTCATGGATTCAGTGGTGCTGCAGGGAATATTAGACTCTTTATACGGCCAACCATATCCTCCCATTGGTCTGAGTGAACTCCACTCCAGGTCATCGGTCACGCACGTACAACTACTCCCCGTCCACTGATAAAGGCTGACATATTTATTTTGGCAGATGAAATGAAGGCAATAGCCTTTAGTGTGTCCTACACCCTCTGTCTCTGCTCGAGGGAGGTTGCTGGAGGTTTACGAGGTAGAGGTGAGCTCTTAATCGCAGAGGGAAAAGAAGGCCTTCCCTGAAATCTGCCTCGCCAATTACCTGATACCCTTGAATTGTTCTCCTGCAGCAAGAAAATGAACATTGAGGAAGAAGTCAGTGGAAAATAAGGGGTTACGACCATGTACTTTTCAAACTGCCCAAAGGATAGAAGGAAACCCATTTTCATTATGTTATTTCACAAACAATCACCTGTATAATGGGAAAATACTCCTAGAATTGATGCGTGGTGCACACATCAATAGATCACTTTTGTGTTGCTTCCATTAGTCTATAAAATATAAAAAAAGCAGCAGCTAATATTTCAAGGAGGATCCTTCTCATTAAAATGTAATAACTGAAACTAAAAGAGTCTGACACAGGAGGGCTTTTTCACACATTTTACCGACTACCCAAGCTTCTCCGACATCCCTGATAAGAACAACTGTTAAATGTGAAAGGGAACTATTATTCAAATATTCTGCTTTCTATTTTACTGTTTGAATTGAAGGAAAAATGTCACACCACTCACATCTTCCCTAAGTGCAAATGGGTGTTTTTTGAGTGACAGGATTTTGATGAATTTGAGTTTTGTTGAAAAGAACAGTGCTGGTTAGCAGCATGTACATCTGCAGCGTTATCACAATGCATCACATTTTATCTTATTTAAATAATGCAAACACCTCACTGAAAAAGGATGTCAACTCAGAAGTCGCTTCATCCCTGTTACAACCACTGACCTCAAATGTAGGTTATCTTAGCCTGAATGCAGCATTTGCAGCATTTCTTAACCATAACTGCATTATGGCAATTAGCATTTGGAACAGTATTCTTAAAGCAACATGAGCTTAGCTATGAAGACGTAACTGCAAATCGTCTGCACCAAACTTTAAGAAATTATGACAAAACCACATATACTGCATTTAAGCCTGTGGCCACTTGGGGAGCAGCAGGAACAAGCTGTGAACACAACACCGTAACTATTGCCTTTAAAGCTGATACGGTTAACTAACTATTAACATTTTTTCCTTTCCACCTCATGAATCCAAAATCCACTCTAGTTCTGGCTTGCTTGCTGCTAAATGCTCCACTATGTTCACCAGCTAGTCGCTAACTCTGTCTGCCAAAATGTCAAAATTTACAGTGGCACTCAATGTTAAGTTGCCACAGTCAAGGAAAAAAAACATATACTGTATAGTAAGGTCGGTGAAAAAGTCTGAGTGCGGGTGGTAAGTACACACTCAGGTGCAAAATGTCAGGAGGTAAACTGGTCATGGGGCATGCTGGATAAAGACTGAATCCACCCAATGTAGAATACAACTTTGAAAGCCCATTAGAAAGAAAACAGCTCTTTCTTCTTTCCAGGCTTTCTTCCTCTTACAGAACGCCCATCAATACACCAGACACTGTAAGCTTTTTATCACTTGAGGACTCAGCACAAGTTTCTTAAGACCGGCGGGTGGTAACCAGATATGAGCACTCAGCATCTAAGTTGGAGGCTACCTTGGAAAAACTGCCTGACCCCCCATGGGGGGGAAGAGAACAGGACAAGCTGCGGCTCTTATCTCTGTCTTTCATCACAATTGCTTCCCTTATTCTGTTCTCTTCATCTCCCACTCCCTTCGCCTGTCACATCCCTCCCTCCCAGTCCTCCCTCTTTGTGTGTCCTTCCTTAAACACTTGACTAAAAACTCGGTCACGGTAGAAGACTCTTTCTCTCTCCTCTCTTTCGAGAGAATGAATGAGTCACTGACAAGTCCTGAAAATTGGCTTTGAGCGTAGTAAGGAAGCCAGTGAGCAAATGATTGAGGGTAAGGGCGGGGAGTGGAGGATGTAGAGCAAAGTAGACCTGAATGAGGCTGAAAGAAAGAGGGGAGGGAAGAGCGATGAGAGTGATGGGAAAAATGAAGCATGAGAGGGAGAGGCAGACAATTAGAGGCACAAACAAAATGGGTAAATATAAATTGAGAGTAACAAGGGAGAGAGAGCACAGACAGCAGAGCGGGGAGGGGAGGCGGACTGACAAATTATGTTCCAGACCAAGATCTAATCAGATGTCTTGAGGCTAAAGCAGAGATCATCGCACTCCTTTCCCTGACTCCCTCAAAGGGACAACACGGTCACCAGCCAAATCCTGATTCCGCCACCCTATCCCCACAGGGAGAGAGGCCAGAGAGCAAAGTCCCCACCCCACCTCTCACATCCCATTTCCACCTGCTAACGACACACCTTTGAAGTTTTCATAGACGGGCAGCTCACTGATGAAGTGACACAGCAGGACTTCACAGCCGCTTCCGAATGCTGGGCGCCCTTCAACAGACCACAGGGCTCGGTGTTTCTTTGCTATGTTAAGCAGGGTTAAAATCCACGTGATGACAAAAAGATGCAGCACGATAAAAACAGACTGCGGCACTTATCGGCAGAGTGATACCTCGTCTCAATATACAGGTTTGAGGCAGAAAAGTAAAACATCCCCTGGACCAGACAGCATTACTTCAAATTAGGGGCTGTTTAGGGAATCCGGGCTTTATAACAAAGCAAAGTGGCTCAGTGGTGAGTGTACACAATGAAATCAACATCTGTACATGGATTTCAATAACACAGTCCTGAAATATCTAGCTAATTTAGTTGTGACTGCATCAGAGAGGTGTTGTTTCAACTTTATGGTCATTATAGAGGATGTGTATTTGGTGCAATGCAGTCCAACAAAACACCACCGAAAACTACAGTATTTAAATCAACCACAGAGTTAAATCAGCAACTGTTGGACACAGCGTCAGTGTAAATTAAACAAGTTATCTATTAGTTATAGTTTAATTTTTCTTAAAAATCAAAACACTTCTTTTTTTCTTCTAGATGGCGCAGACACACCCCGCCACCTCTTCGTTAGCTTGCTAAATTTAGGCAAATCACTGGCAAATGTATGCTCTTTACGTTTATTTATAAAATTATTAGTTGTACTTTTTGTGGATACTCCTGTACAGTGATAACCTGGGACTACGAAAAAAGAAACAAATACATTTCACTATGATTGTAACAGTATTATTATATGTGACAATTAAACTTGAACTTTTATTTAAACAATTAAAGAATAATAATTGAATAATTTCAATGTATTTGTTTGATTCTTTATAAATTCAGATCCAAACAAAGTCTCAGGATTTCCAACAAATTGATTCAGGTTGTTCAGGTTCAATTGGTCAAATTCAAATTTCCAAAATTCCAGTTGAGAGCCCTGTCGTTCTCCCTGGTAGTCATCTTTGGGTTTCAATTTTCACACCGGTTTCTTGGATCACATGACTAACAGACCATGCTCTGATTAGTAACCTATCCTGTCCTATATAGTCTCAATAAAGTCCAAATGTTGCTGTTTTCAACATACATTTTTGGATCTGAATTTTACTTAATCAATTTGCAAATCAAGAAATTTCTGATTTTAATTTTGAATTCAGAACAGATACATTTTTAAGCTCTATTAAAGAGACTGTACAGGTATTGCTGTAATTGTGTCGTTCCCCCCCCCCATCTGGCCAAAACTCACAGTTTTGAGCTTTGCCACTGCCACTACATGTCCATCAACAACCATGCATCTTCTTTAAGCGCCATTGAACAAGACACTCAACCACAACTTCCCCATTGTGAACCACTCTGGATAAGAACACTGTCTTAAACACCTAAAATGGAAATGTAATGTAAATTACGCTGATGCTGAAGATCCTTGCAGTGTGCAGCAGTAAAAGCAGCCTCTGTGTCTTCCCGAGGGTGTTTAATCTATGACTGATGGAAGTAAGACCAAGACAACGATTGTAATTATCATCATCATCATTGTAAAACATTCATCATTACCATCATCAACATAATAGTTATCTCCCTCTGTCACCAACCAGCCATTATCATAACCATAATTGCTCACGTGCACGTCCGCACACATTCCCATTCCTGTGCATGACAACACGCACACGAGATCATCAGAACGTGCGTGCATTAAAAAACAGAACATCTATCTGTCTTTGAATGCAACACCGGCAAACGCACCCACAGCTACACACACTCAAAGTTCACATTAATACATATGGATGTATTATCTCATCAGTAGGCGGTCTAAGCAGCTAATCAGAGCGACTCAAACTGAGCAGGTCTGGATGTATAGCTTGCCGCCTCAGCAGCCAGGAGTCTCCCAGGCCAACCCAGCTATATCCAGTGGCTAATATAGAAATTAAAGGTGCTAACACATTTCCCACATTGCATTTCTCTAGGGGATGGCGGACCATTGGAGGCAGCGGTGCACACATCTGAAAGAGTGTCAGCGAGGACGTCTCAATTATTCATTGAGTGGCTGATTTATGTGGTTTCATATGGTGCATATTAAAGGCTTTGGGAGGCACAGGGAAGCAAAAGACGGTTTATGCAACTGCTATTAATTGGGACCCTCTATCACTCCCTTTCTCACAGAGTACACATAAACAGCTACAGTTAAAGGTAATGTACTATGCATGAAGACAAGCATATGCAGAAAAAATAATACAAAGGTACTTTTGAAAAATGCAGTGGGCACGTGAGTGAACATATGCTTTACAGTATCTCTCAAACCTAGTGCACTTCGTCTATAGACAGAGAACAAAGGCATGAAGGACAGAGGGAGGAAAAGAATGAGAAAGAGAAAAGTTACAGTAGACATTATCCATCCTCATTAGCATAATTAAAAAACTGAGAAGTTTGTGGTAAGCCCCTGACTTTGTGTGGAAATTATAGCCTCAGCTTTTTGCTGATCAAAGAGAATTTGGAAAATACCGTATGCACATATATATATTTTAAATGTATATGTAAAACAGAAAGTAAGATGTGGATCAGAGGTGCTCACCATCAGCGTATTGTATACACTGTAATGTACATATGCTTCATTCACACTGCATCCTGTTGGTGCTTGGTACTTAGATGGTGTTTATGTTAGTGTATGCATGCATGGACGGATGCACAAGTACATGAGGATTTGAGCAAAATAGGTTTTTGCAGTGAACAGCCCCTCATTTTCTCCTCTGTGGATAAAATACACAGGAGAAAAAGTTTTTGTTTTTGTCTCATTGGGGATAGGGAAGTGGATTGAAGATACATTTGTGATTCATTGTTGTTGTCAAACTGCTGTGGAAGTGGGAGGGTCCCACCCGTTTTTGCCCTGAAACTCATCATCAGGAGCAACACCACCCTCCCGACCTGTCAATGAATAGAAAATGATTGGGAGAAGATTGACAAAAGAGTGGGAGACAGGGCAAAGAAGACAAAGAGGGGTAAAAAAAGAAAGTAAAGACTGATTGATAAAAAAAGACCAAGAGACAGATAATAAAGGAAAGGAAAGTAAAGTAGGAGGGGAAGAGATGGATGATGATGAGGGTCTAAATCCGTGAAAGGGGCAGTAAACACAGTGGGTTAGTGGGGCCTAAATAACATTTAGCTCCATTGCTAGCTGAAACATTAAGAAGAAAAAGATAAAGGTGACTTATCCGTGATTATGTTGTGGTTTTGGCGTTGTATAACTTCATGCTGCCCCAACATCGCCAGCGTGTTAGCAGTGTATATGTGTGTGTGTTTAGAGGGCTTAAGCAGCCACTAACCAGGACAAGCTTTACCCTCCTCTGGTGTAAACTGAGGTGCAAAGACGTTTCTCTGTGGTTAGCGGTAGTGGTTTGCGATTCACGATTATGTGGGAATGATCATTTCTGCATCACAAATTTAATTTTCACATTAAAGGTCTGTAGCAAACAAACACGTTTTTCTTAAATCTGGAGAGCAAGATGCATACACTAGGGCACCTCTGCAGCACTACAGTACTTCATTATAATTCTGTTTTGTCACACATTATACCTTTATCAAAGCATTACATTATACATTATATTTCGATGAATCGTTCAGCCCTATTAGCGCTGCCCCAATTCGGCAGAGAGCGACTGCATTTATCAGGAGTTCACACTACACGCAACTTGTGAAATTATTCAGACGCCTCAATCAGAGTGTACAAGTACAGATAAGTCAACAAGTAATCACAATTATATTTGTCTCTTCTTTGTTAGCAAACAAAACTTTATCATAGCTCGACGGTGTCAGCTGCTGTTCAAAGAGTATATCCCTCCCGCTGCTGCAGCGCCACAGGTATGACACCTAGTAATCAACGACCTGAAAGCTCCCGTCAGACAGCAGCACAGCAGTGAGTTTCTCAGCAGGACTACCCCAGAGAGACGAGACGAGAGTCAAACAGCTTGATTCAGAGTTATAGCTTTTATATTGTGTTGTATATGAACATGAGCTGAAGTTCCACTCTATCCTGAAACAATGGGATATGAAGAAGTAAAAAAAAAAGGGGGGGAATTTAAGTAATCTGGTACAAGACTTAAAGAATGCACCATAAACAGCATATGTCAAGGTATGGTAGTCAGGATGTGCCAGTCTTTGGAGTGAATGTGATAATTGTTTGTTACTGTAGGAGGAGTACATGTCCTGATGTCTCAACTTATGATGATGCCAGTCTCAATACACCCATGTGTAGAACTGCATGCAGCGTGTCAAGGGGCTTGTGTTGCCCTTAATAACTGACCAAAAAGCATGTGTAGAAACCAAGCATGGAAAGTACCACACCCAAAAGATACAACTTAGGTCTACAGCCTCATTAGCCGCTCTGTGAGACTGTACTGTACTGTTCACTGTCTAAGAGTTACATGCAAGGGCCAACTGTGCTATGTTTTGTGCCACTTTATTAAGCAGATGAGATGTTTCACTGGAAAAGTGTGAATGCTGACCTGCTGGTGGTGCAGGTTACCCCCCTAAGGTCAGAGGATCATTAAAGTACTCACCCTGTGAGCACCATGAATGTATGTATGAATGTACTTGTGACAAACTGTCCAACAGTTGCAGAAGTATTTCAGTCTGGACCAAAGTGGAACCCAATATCCAAATTCCTTTAGTTCTTAGTTATGAGTTTTAGCTGACTGCCCTATTATCCAGATCCTGATAACATAAAACTAGCCAGTGCCTCATTTATTTGGAAAAGAAAAGAGTTCCTCGTCGGTTTCAGCTTCTGGCTGACTGACACTCTTTCGGCGGCACAATGCCAGCCTAAAATACACAGGTGATGAAAACACCTGCACACACCAAATGACTTCTCTAGTGATAGCCTCGATTGTTGGTTTTGTGCGGCAGGGAGACACTGATTTGCCGCGGCCAGTATAATTCTCTCATTATGAGTTCAGAAGGGGTCAAGAGGTACAGCAAGGGATGGAGCAATGGAGGGATGAAGACCCAGAGGCACGGCGTGCCACTAAGAGCAAAACCGGACTGATAATGGAACAAATCCATCAGTCTCTCGCTCTCCATCTCTGTCTGTCTCTTGTCATCCATCCACAGGCCTTACTTGAGCTTTAGATGGAAGTCATTTCAGAGAGCTTGGAGAGAAAAGTGCCCCTGACAAAATGCAAAGAGAGAAAATGGAGTACAAGCAGTTTTAGCGCCGCCATAATGCAATGCAATCTGGCAGAGGGAGGGAGTCGGAAAGGGAGGCTGAAAAATAAGGGCAGAGAGAATGGAGGGATGACGCAGGAGGGAAAGAGAAGAAAGCAGGCAGACATTTAGGGACACACGACGCAAGAGGTGGCGCTTAGATCTCCCTCTCTGGGTGAGTATAGCAGCAGAATAGAGCTGTTAGTGTGTTTCAACCACAAGGTTGCTGTGACCTAACTTGGGCTTGGCTTCTAAGATCCCATTCGGCTATGGCTCATTGCTCTCATCATTGGTTCAATTTTGCAAGCATATGCGTCTGTGAGTGTGGAGAATGAGAAAAATACTGAGAAAAAAGTCTATGCACCCGCCTGAGGGTATATTAAAGAGACCCCTGCCTTCTCCTCATGATACTCGCCGGTCTTTAAGACTGTTGGCTTGGCGTTCAATCACTACAACAACCTCACCTTAACAACAATGACTCCAGTAACCTTGGCCATCCATTAGCCTGTCTAAGAACAAAAGCTGTTTCCATAGGGAGCCATTAGACGAATATAGCTCTGGGAGGGGAAGTATCCAATACACCAGATGGGCTGTGCTTTATACCAGCTCCAGGGCTGGACAGCAGTCTCACAGAGACCGTTATTGAGAGGGAGAAATTAGGCTAAATTGGTGCAACACATGGAAAATGCTCAGGTTTGATGTTGGAGTCAATCCATGAATGTGGAACTGCAGGTGGACACTTATTATTGCCTAAAGCATAGTAGATATATGCATACTAAAATGTTTTCACATACTTTTACACAAACTTTTTATCATATTTCATTCATTTGAAAAGTGCGGTGAATTAAGGGTTTATTTCAAATAGTTTGATGACAGGGAATACAGAGGTTCCAAGCAAGACTAAAACTCAAACTAAGATCAGGACAGGGAGAGTCTGGGACAGGAGAGTAGAGGCATGAGTTAGTTCAGTTTAATCTAAGAGAGAAAACTTTAATCTAGAAGGTTTACAGTTGTATTTCTGATTATATATCTATTTAAATATGTTTTTCTTTTCCTTTCCTGACATTGCTTGTTTGTCGTCCATTTACTGTTTCATTAAAGTGTTGTTAAGTGACCAAATATCAGAGGGTATTTAAGGCCTTCCAAGCATATAGGAGAAACTACAGTGGCCTCACAAAAAATGTGAAAGACCCTAAAGCTGGTGTTTGGGCAACTGTAGAAACATGGCGAACTCAGTAGAAGAGATAATAATGGCTCATTCTAAGGTAACCAAAACACAATGATTCTTATTTTCCTGTGATTACACACTTACAAACAAACCTATGAATACGCCATTTCTACCACCAGATCCTCCAAAATGTTACACACTAGACCTTTTGCTGCTTTCTACATGAGTATTTTACCACCGCCAATGCCAGAAAATACTAATTCTAAATCATTTTCCTCATGTGTTGAGAAATCCCAGACATTTCTATCAGAGCGTCTGCTTTTCAGTAAACAATACTGACCCAAAGAATCCATGAAGATGATAGTGACAGGAACGAGAGGAATTAACACAGCGGATCTCATTTGCCATTGTCATTGCTTCTATCCTGTCAGGAGGAGGGAGATAGTTTCGCACAAAAAGGAGATCTCGGCTCGAGCCCGAGTTGTGAATTTACATCTATTATGTATAAGTCAAGTCGGGCTGAGCTCGGTGGCCAGCCAGTCCTGACTATCAGTTAGAGCTGAGGATGTGACACCTGTCTCTTCCCGTCCCATGTGGTTTCCCCTGACTAACGTTACAGCTGTACCTCCTGGCTACAGAGCAGATAACAGCACAGTGTGTGTGTGTGTGTGTGTGTGTGTGTGTGTGTGTGTGTGTGTGTGTTATTCTGTCTGACAAGTGGTTCTAATGTACCTGCTCTTCATTGTTTTTATTGTGTGTGTGTGTGTGTGTGTGTGTGTGTGTGTGTGTGTGTGTGTGTGTGTGTGTGTGTGTGTGTGTGTGTGTTTTCTTGTGTCGGTGTGTATTTATATGTGTGTTTCCCACCCAGGGAACATTATATTTGTGTCCGTACCACTACGGACATGTGTGTCTATTCATGTGTGCAATAGTTTGTGTGTTTGTGTGTGCGCGCATTTGTGTGTGTGTGTGTGTGTGTGTGCGTGACTGTCTGTCTCACAAAGCTGAACCAGGGGACTGAATGTCTGAGTGTGTGAGTTTCTGTCTCACAAGGGGGAACTGGTGGACGGCTGCGGTGAGAGAGAGCTGAGGTATAACACCTTGTTAATGTGACAGACACAGTAAAACAGTCACCGAGGGAATGAGCCACCGTTGTCTACTTTGCTCGATAACTTGACAGATACAATAAGAAGCAGCAGTTCAGTTTGTTAAGCCGCTCTTGAGTTCAGTTCCCAACACACCTTGCTTAGATAAGTGCTCGGCACAGAGCTCAGGAACCACTATTTTGGTTAAGTGCAGTTGTGCTGTTATCATTGGCTTTTACGCCAGAGGCCTGCGAACCAACTTTAAAGTGGTACAGACTCTAGAGGGGAAGTGCAGTCACTATTTCAGGACTGATTGAGGTCTAGAAAAGTTTTGGCGATGGTATTAATCAGTGTTAAAGGGAAACACAACTATGATGGAGGGGGGGACAACACTTCTTCCTCTGTGATGGAAAATATCGCGGGCATTGGCACTTGTGTTCTCAACCCATTTTTTTTAGCCTAAGAGTTTTAGTCTAGCAGCTCTGCAAGGCTATAATGCTTTAAGCTAAACGCTAACATCAGCATGCTAACATGGTCATAGTTAAAATGTGCATACTAACATTTTCTATTTAGCTATAAACATGAAGTACAGCTGAGAATGATGGGAATGTAATTCATTTTGCAGGTATTCAGACAGAAACCAAACATTTTGACCTGATGATGATGCTAGATTTAAGGTCAGAGGATCATTAGAGGTCATTACAAATCATTCTGAGTGGAACATAATGTCAGAATCAAATTTAATGGCAATCCATCAAACAGTTTATGAGACAATTTACTGAAAAAAACATGTTAAACTGATGGTGCTGCTAAAGGGAAAGTCAGGAGATCACCAAAATCATTATGATTTCCCATCCTGGGACCATGGAGATCAGCACCATAATGTAATGGCAATCCATCAAATATCTGTTGAGATACCACTGGACTAAAGTGGTGGAGCGACAAACAGACAAGACCACCACACCAAAATTGCTGGCCACACTGTTAGCATGGCTAAAAATAAATTTGTCCCCGCCTGTTTACTAAAAAGATGGGCCAGCAAAGTGTTCTTTGTGACCACTTGAGTGGAGTTGAGTGGCAAAACAAGCCCAGAGAGCGACAATGATAATGAGGTATTAATGCAAACTTGGTTTAATGTTTAATTATCTCAGAGCTTGCTCATTTGTTCTAGGCTTAATGAACTTGTAACCCCATCCCTCTATTGTTTGGATTAACTCAAACAAATTGATCACAAAAACCGCTCTCTACTATTCTTCGTTTTCACATACACCAGCAGCGAGTATTATGTCTTTATGTGATGACTGTACTTGCTAGTTTTGCTGGTAAACAGAGGACACTGCTCAGACCGGCGGATACGAAAGAGGCTGAATATACCTGATAGACGTGGTAGGCGTTGGCAGCTCTGCCCTGCAGGAACACAGAGGGGATCCACACGTTGATGAGAGCGCGATGAGCCCTAGTTGACACAAACAACAAACCATCCTCACTACCACTGTCATCATCATCATCATCATTATCATTATCACTGGCAGCAGCAACATCAACAGTGTGTCAGCACTATGCTTGGGAGAGCTACAGCAAATTACAGCTCACTCTGGTAAAACACCTCAAAATCTAATTTGGTCATGATCTGAAAGCGGAGAGGATGAATGAATGTATGAAATCAAACAGAGTTCGAGCTGCGTTAACAGGTAAAGATTGAGAAAGAAATAGAATATATGTTACGATATAGCTCTTGCAAGATACGAATCTCGATCTCCAGAGGTAGGAATGAATCAATATAAAAAGAGGGAAGGTTGGAGAAGGAGTGAGGGAAGGACAGAGTGAGGGGAAGAGAGTAATAGACCAAAAGTAAAAGAGAAATATTCTTACGTCTCAAAATCTGACAGGCTAGGGTCATCTGACGTCTGGCTTAAATCACCTGGAACCTGGAGAAAAAGGGAGAGGGATAGATTGATGACGAGTAAGAAAGGAAAAAAAAGAAAGTCTCAGTTACAAATTGGTGTGATGGTGAACTTGAGAAAATTTATTGTCACACTGACAGGTAAGCGACTGCACACCTGCCTCCAACCTGAGCCAGTAACACCTGAACACCATGTGCTGTGACTGAGAATACAGGAAACCAAGTTCAAACAGTTAGCTAAAATAATAGATACATGGTTAACGTTGTAAAACGGTTGTAGTTCAGTCAGGTTTAGGAAAAGATTTGGGTTTGGGAGATGTTTGGGTTAAAATAAGTAGTTATGTCAATTAAGTTACTTAAGTTGTATGCTGGTGATATCAGAGTGTGTATTTTGGAAAACAAGAGGCCGTCAAGCAAAAATAGTTGGCTAAAGGTATACAGTGATATTTAAAGAGTTGAAATTGCTGAAAGTAAAGGGAAAATGGTTAAAATGTCCAGCTTCTGAGTCTTCATGTTGTAGAAGTCGAAATACAAATGTGACTAAACCACCATAAACACTGACAGTTTCTGCATGAAGAAAATATTACAACAATATCCACTTTTTTACAAACACATTTGAACACAACTGGTGCCGTTCGTGAAGTGTGGGGATAGGCCGGACAAAACAGGTTGGAAACAACTGCAATATGCAACACACTGTTTACTCATCTGAAGTAAACATCTGGTATGCGACTTCATGCAGATGTGTGTTGTGTTATTGTTGTCGAGTATCCTTGGTTAACAGTGGTTATCCTAATCTGACACCCTCTATGCAATTGTGTCTGTGTGTATGTGAGTTCATCGAGCCTGTGATTTGTTTCACTCTTTTGCATCCTTCCAGGCCCCCTTGAGGAACCACATGACCAGGGCCCAGATGTTGGCCTTCTGGATGAGAGTGTCTGTGTGTGAAAAAGCGTGTGTATGTATCTTCTCCTTCCTCCATCTCTCTCTGGCCTGTAAGCTTCTCAGCTCTCCCACAGAGAATGGGCCGAAACACTCTCACCACTGCCCCCCTTCAGTGGGGTCTCCAGCCTCCAGGCTTTGATCAAACCCTCCAAAAGAGTCACACACAAACACACAAAACACACACAACATTAAAGACATCGCGGAGTGAGAGGAAGAGAGAGAGAGATGGTGACGTGTAGAGGCGGGGAGAAAGTGACCTGGGATTGGTCAACTGCAGCAGCTCTTGGGAGCTGGAAGCATGCAGCAATCAGAAGCCCCAGATGGACACAGACACACACACACACACACACACACACACACACACACACACACACACACACACACAACCACACACACACACACACACACACACACACACACACACACACACACACACACACACACACACACACACACACACACACAGACAGAGTGAGTGAGTGGTCCAGCAGAGCAGGGCTGAAGCTGGGGGATAAGAGGTCCTATCTTCAGCCTGGGGCTCCCATCACTGCTGCTGTATCAACTCACACTGTGGACCGTGTGTGTGTTTGTGTGTCCACACTGCTTCGAGCTTTCCTGAGCATGACCAGATGTTGGCATCCTGTGTGTGTTTGTTGTGATTGTAGAGGACAACTTTAAAAGTTGTGGGGGAAAGTAGTTTGTTTGAAGAAATGGATAGTTAGCACAAGCAGTGATAGCCGCCATGGTTGAACAGACACCAAAAGAGCACCGCCTACAAAAAAAAATATCAAAAAGTAGAAAGATGTGAGCACACACTGTTTGACTGACAGATTATCTCTGGGAACTGCAGAGCAGGAGCATCAAAGAAAAACAAAAACAGAGGAATCTCACAGATGAACACTAAAAGGAAAATGCAGTTAACCGTTATTGGCAATCACTGACCGCAGAGAAAAATGAGCAGAAGAACCACTGCAAAAACAAACAGAGATCAAAATCAAACAAAATCACTAGGAGAGAGTCAGGGAAATGACAGGGTGACAGAGAGGGGAGGCAGGAGGAAACCTGCAGAGAAATCAGATGAGAGGGGACATCAGTGTGTGTGCCTGTTCAGTCACTCACCGGTCCTCTCAGGTCAATGAGTTCCTGTCTCATCTGGACAATGAGGTGGTCTTTGGCCATGAGGGAGCGGTACAGGCGCTCATTAAACTCTATCAGCTCACCGTGCATCTCGGCTACCTGCAGCACACACGCACACAGACAGAGAAACAAAACACGCACAAAAAAAAGGCTTTTAAATGAATCACGCTGTAGAACATTATTACATAACACACAATTATGTAAAAAAGATGGACAATAGAAAACATGTAAACACATTACGTATAGCATGAGAACATTCAAAAATACAATTCTCAGTCTCCATTTAAGACACAAAAGGCGGAAGCACAGGTGAGACGTAATGTGTGCTGACAGCAGGACAGATTCTGGGAAACACTCAAACCCCTGACAGAGATGGGAGGCATGGAGAGGGGTGAGAGATATAAGAGAGAAACAGACAGAGAGAGAGAGTGAGGGGTTTAAACCAGTTCATATCCTAAACAGTCAGACTCCTGCCAGCCTGCTAATCAATTGTTATCAGCTCTAACTAACCTTGACGTGGTGTTATTCACATCTGTGTGCATGTGTGTGCTCTTGCAAATATGGCCACGCAATTCTGTGTGTGTATGTGTGTTCCCTGGCCTGTCTGCCTAACTAGGCTGGACAGTGTGGACAGGTCTCTGTCAGGAGACTGACAGCTGTGACACACACTGTGCTGTATGGAGGACACCTGCTGTCACAGCCGCATCAGCAGAGCGCCGTCGCCGGCTGACAGGTGAGCCGAGTCACTGCGCCACTGTTGCTTCAACACCGACCTTCATACATTAACTTATTCACATCCCATTTAGGAACCCACACGCTGCCATAAAGGAGGAGGAGAGGCTTCTTATGTAATAACAACAGTGATGATGCTCATAATACTGATAATAACGTGATTTATCACAGTAACACTTCAAACACTGAACGCTTCACTGAATAGTTTTGTGTTGAAGTAGATGTGTAGTTTTAAGTTACCCAAAATTGATAACACAAGTGGCTTTTGATGTTGTTTGGGCATCTATATTTATGATCTTTGTGAGAGGGCTTTGCTTTTTATCATTAACCATTTTACTCCTGGCTACAGTTTACTCACCTGGATGAAGGACAGGTTCACGTTTTTATAAGTCTATCTTAAGAAATATGTCTTGGCCGGGAGCAGTAACTACCTAAAGTCTCCGCTGGTGGCTGGGCAACCTCACATTGATCACAAGACTGCAGGAAGTAACTTCTCCTGGCCGAGAAATAGTCCCGCACATGAACCCCCTGGTAGTTGGGTTTTGTTACCTTTGGACAGAGCCAGACTTGCCATTTCCCGTCTTTATGCTAAGCAAAGTTACTCGTTTTACACACCTTCATCCCATTTAAAAATAGTTTTTATTTACTTATTTACCAAAGTTAGTTCCATAGTAACCAATATTATATCTATTCTTTTTTACTATTCTTTTTGACTATACTATACTATTGTAAGAGCTTACGGAAATACATTTCACAATGATTGTACGTGTATGATTATATATGACACTACTTATAACCCATCCTAACACTGACGCCCTCTAGAGGCGATGCTACTGTCGAATGTCAGGAGAACACACAGTATGAATGTTTTCCAAAATTAAATACAAGCCTTCAGTTGCCATGGCAACCCCATAACAAAATACAGAAAGCAGGGGTTACAGTTACATGTGTTGTCCCCACCTCTGGAGCAGACTGCCTCTGGGCCAAATAATAAAAAACACTCCTCCTGCGACCTCAAATATGAATTCTCTCCATTGGGCCTTTTTTTTTTTTTTCTTTAAATATGTGTGATTGATAGATACTGAAACATAATACTGACACACAAATAAGAAAATGACTTAAAAAAGATGGGCAAAATAAAATGTGCCACATAAAAGATAAAAGTTAGTCTACGCATGAGTGTTGATGTGAAAAATCATACTGAATTAACTTCTTAAGCCTCCTGAGGCAAAGTACTCAGTGTAACAGGGGCCCTGACGGCAAAACTGTAATCAGATTTCATCTTCTTTCTCAAATGCAATATTCAACACCCCAGGAGCACAGATCACACTCTGAATCAGGAGGTTGGCTGTTTGTCAATGCTAACTTTGGTGGAGATGCTAAAATGATCTTTGTGTGGTCTCTTAACATAACACTTACTTCTCGCTAAATTGTTAATGTCTATATTTAATTGAATGTAAAAAGGTGCAATGCAACAGAGAAAGGCATTCAGGCATAAATGAATCTGTTAGATTTGTATTAACAGAAACCAAAAAGCCTGACAGGACTGAGAGAGAATGTTAAATACACTGGACAAAACACATAATTAGCATTAATTGTGTATTTAACAGGCAGAATCAAAGTAAGATCATGACTTCACTCAATGTGACGCATCAAACGACTGTAGTACACAACTGCTCTCGCTAAACAATACTTATCATACCACAAATAATAACAACCCCCATTGTCTGTATAGTGACACTAGTAAATGGAGTCTCCTGTAATCAATCAGCTACTTTCATCAACACAACAGCTGCTATAAAGACAGACCGTTTTATCAAACAGACCCCGCTTTGATTTGTGTGTCTGTCTGTCTTTGTTTCTCGATATTACTGCTATTACTGCAGCTCAGACGTTATGAAGTGAATAACAATGTGTGTATCCTCAGGCAGGCTGTGAAATCTCTCCACTGTCAAATACAACCTGAGCTCCATAAGCGGCAATCCATCCAAAGCGTAAAGTCAAGAGGCTGCAACAACTCTGGGAGTTTTGGAAAGCATTCAGCCGCTTGTGGTAGATTTCAGTGATAATCATTTTAACAATTTTTATATGTTTTTGTGAGAAAAAGTGGAAAATAAACAGAGGTATTTCACTACAGGTGCTACACAAGGTGTTAAACTGAGACCATGGGAATCAAATTCAAAACATTTGGGCTGTTGATCCCCTGCCTGGCCATATTTTATTGTAACTGAATAAAACAGATATATCAATGCGCTCAGTCGATATCTACATGACTCTAACAACTGAGACTTTAGAAATCTCAGGATCAGACAGGGCCGCTAAGCAATAAAACACAGCTGATGGTAATCTCAGAACATAAAACATAACCGACTCCAGCTCAAAAATGAATCCCCAAAACTGACATCTTAATGTGTCTGTTTGTATCCCGAAAGACAAAAGGAAACACACTGTTAAGTTTACGCCCAGGTCCAACATGACACCTCCTGCCATTTTGAAGCCAGTGAACAGGAAGTGCACATCCATGGTTACACTCTTATACACCCTGACTGTCCTCAGCATGCCAGCCATTCATCACCTCTATTTATTTAACCGCCACAACTCTTAAATAGGACATTATAAAAAGAGGGAATTAATTTTAAGCGTGAAGAAACCCAATTAATTCTCAGTGAGAGGGAGCTAATCAGTTTGTCATTCTCCAGCCGTGCATGTGTGTATGTGTGTGTGTGTGTGTCTGCATTTACAGTATAGGATGTGTGTGTGCATGCCCACGTGTGTTGGCTTTTATGAATGCGTTTTTGAGGGAGTGTGTGCTAATTTTACAGAAAACTGTGGTTTATATTAAGCTGGGATGCTACGTGCTAGCGTTGCCAATTCATTTAAATGGGCTAATTCATCTCCTTTACTGCTGTTAATGCAGGGTCATTAAGATGCACAACCAGGTATCAGCGTTCATAAACTCAGGCCTGGACCTTACATGCAATGGGCTTTACTCAGTTGGATTATCCTACGCTCTAGCTGGCCTTCTCACTAGTCAAGGCCACTGAGGCCACTGAAAGGCTTGCTTCAGGTTTGCTTCAGCCAATAAATATATGCAGGACAAGGGACAATTATAGCGGCTGCAGAAATCTCCTTCACATGACAAAATAAAAGAGGAAAAAAAGAGAGCACAAGGTGGTTATGGAGACTTCAAAAGCAACCATGACAACATCACAATAAACCTGACAGCTCAACAAGTCAGCAAAGTAGAAGCCTGACAGTCTTGTCTTCTTTAGGCTATGAGGCCTATCTGGAGCCTTGAAGCCTTGAATGAGTGGCTCAGGCAAGAAGCACCCAAGGCCATCCTGCAATCAAACAGCAGGACCAAAAATGACCAGAATGTGTTGAAATGCTCTGCCTGAGGAGGAATGACAAGCAAACTACAGTACATGCTTACAGATTTCTGTTGCTGTTCTTTTTGCAGTTTCATGAGAAGAAGTCAAGTGTACTTCCCAGTGTAGTACCTGGAAATAGCAGTAAATTACTAGTTTAAAATCCTCAAGTTAGAGTGCATAACTGTAACCCATTAATGTAAAGAACTTATATGTATGAAAGGTTTAAAAATACCCTGTAAAATGGTTGATTAAGTAATTCTGTGGAGGACTTTAATGAGTGGCCCCCCATTTTGTCTGTATCTTTGTATTTTTCTTGCACAACACACGCTAGTGATGTGCAGGTAAGAAGAAGACTTCCAGGTAGCAAACATTGATGTAAACAATGCAGGTTTCAAAATATTTTTTAAAAGTCAGCTTTCCAAAATGTTTTTTGAGGAAGGAAATATATTCAATGTGTCAAGAATATATACATTTTGGTGGGAAACAGTCAATGTAAACAGAAATTTGCTTGTTTACAGAAACACTCCACAGGGCACCTTCAATTAGCAAAAGCCTAAGTTGAATTGGTTGTTTTGCTGACTTAAGTTGATTTACTTAAGATTTTATGTAGGAATAAACAGGGTAACCTGTCATTGAAGAATGTGGAGATCAAATTAAAAATGATCACATACTTCCTCTCATTTTATGTTGTTTTATACATTTCTCTTGTTAAATTTATTTTTCTATGGAACACATCTCGTTTAACTATAGGTGAGAGTAAGAGAGCTGAAACTAATGTATAATAAATATATGTATAAATGTATAATAATAAAGTGATCTGACCCCAATATGGTTAATAATGACAAATGTACTACATATTGTATCCTCTGCTGGTAACATTACTGTGTATGTTTGTTATTCTCTATGTAACAGAGACAAATTGGTATAATTTATTTCATGCAACACTGCAAAGTAGAACTGTAGTTTGTAAATGTAAAGAAAAGTTGAGTTTTCTTGTATTACAAACACTAATGAGTCCGTAGAACCATAACAACAAATCAAATGAAAGATAAATAAAATAAAATAAAAATAAAATGTCTCCCTATGCAGCAACAGCTTCATTGCCTAACAGGCTTAGTGCAGCTTTTATTGAGTCAAACTTTAAAATAGAGATTATTATGTGTTCTGTCGCACATTTAAAGTTTATGTATCTAATAAAGAGTAATTTATTTTTTTTTACCTGTTGTTACTGAATATTGGATCCAAGCGGATCAGTGGTGGAAATTGTTATTTGTTATCAGACACTTTGTCTAGCCTGCAGGGTTGGTTTAGTGTGATGCAACTGCCGGCACTGCTGGAGTCATCACAGCTAACTGCCACCCAAGCGATGCTGACCGTGCGCTCTCTCACATAAACACTCTCTATCACACCATTTCAAAAGCACACATGCAGACACACACAATCTCCTCCTTCACACAACGCCTTATCCTCCTCCTCTGCACTCCTGTCCCATCTTTATTGAATCTCTTTATGCCTCTTCCTCTCCTCTCCCCTGGTGTATGATCTGATCTGAGCTGTGCCAAGCTGAGCTGGCCTGAATAACAAGGCTAAGAAAGCCCTGGCTGAGCGGAACCCCCCCAAAAAAAAAAGAGACAGAGAAAAAAAAGCAGAGTGAGAACGGCAGTGGTATAGCTGACCCAAAACCTAATAACCTTAATTAGACAGGACACATACCGCGAATGGGACTGAGCAATGTGAGGTCAACGGGAGGGAAAGAATATGAAAACACATAAATGTTCAGACAGAAAGACAAGGGACAGAGCGGGATAGGGAGAGAGGACAGGGGAGAGCTGATGTCAGTGCGTGGGGTCACATACAGTCCAGTGGCAATATTTAGCAGCACAGCACCCTACAGTCAGCACTCCAGCTGGGGTTTTTGCTCAATGTAAGTACACATCAGAATCAGAGTAACTCAGTATGCGCATACCAGATATGACTTAAGCCCTATGCTCCTCGAGGGAGCACAGGTCATTGACAAATGTCCTCTACCTCACTCGGCTCATACTAGATATGCTTTCATTAAAATATTAGACATAGATTCAAACTTTTAACAAGTAACTCCTGTCTAAGAGGGCATTTGTGTTTTTAGTAAAACATAATTTTTTGTTAACCCAGCTGCTATGGTGATAGACTGGAAGACATGCATTAGGGGTCCTCTGTCTGGACCACTGACAGTACGGTCTGAACATAAACACCTCCATTCTTTTATATTTATAAATGTAAGGGTGTTTCTGATGGAGCCCTGTAAAGTTGCACCATGACATGGATGCTTTGTTTATTGAAGAGGATACAAAAGCAGGTGCATCAATAAAAACACAACATCCTTTCATTATACACTGTTTAATACATCCACTTGTATTATATATATATATATATATATATATATATATTTTATATTATTAAATCTACCTACATATTATATTGAGCAACTCATATTTATTCATCCTTTCAGTGTTAAAAATCTGCACAATATGTTTTACTAACAAAGTTAAATTAGTTTTCTGCCCTTGTGGGGGCATTAAGAAACTTTAAAAAACCACAACATTCATTTTCCAGAACAGGATGATATACAGTACAACTAAGTTCATGAGCCAGACTGCTATCAATGTTACTGTTACTGTTATAGGGTATGCATTTAATATAAGTAGGTCATCACAAGACATGCAAACAGACCTTCAAAAAAGTTCAGAATTTCAGACAGTCAGTTTTGTTCTGACTAAGCATAATTTTCCCTGGATCACCCAAATACACCCCAAAGTCTTATTTAATACTTCTTTGATAATATTTCACATACTTCCTCAAGTGTAATCCTTGGCGCTTGTCTCCTCTCCAATTCAACTGAAACATTTCTTTAAAAAAAAAAATACATGTTCAAATCTTTAGGATTATGTTACCCTGTACTGTGATGTTACATTAAACCTAATGGCAGATGGTTCTTAGTGTTCATATTACAACTGGGACCATTTCATAGTGGGCAGGACACCACGACTTGAAAGGAAAATTCTTTCATCTTTTTTTTTTATTCATGGCAGAAGGGAGGCCCAGTCGCAGGGTATCAAAGGTTCATTTAAACATCTTAAACTGGGTGAGACCTCAAAGGGAATATGGCCAATACTGGGTTACTTTGTAAATCTAAATGCAGCTTGTGTCTCTATCTGTGTTCCTGACTCACTTCAGCACAGCTGCTCCTAAACATGAAGACACAAGGCTGAGAGACGGAAAAAAGGAAGAAAAAGAGGGTGAGAAAGGACCAATATAGACATCACAAGCTGTGCTGTCCACTCTGAACTGAGGTGGAAAAAAAAAACATACAAAGAGAGAGATTGAGAGAGATGAGTTAAGAAGTGTGAGCACATGAGAGCGGCAGATGGACCAATAGAAAAGACAGAAATGGGAGTTTATAGAAAAGGCTAAATCTGGCCCATGCTACAGACGTAGCTCTTTGTCACTGCCGCATCACACAGCGGGCTCCATGAGCACTTGGATCACACATTTTTTAGTTATGTGGTATTATTACTTTGAAACGCCACAGTGATGACAATGTTAAAGTACAGGCTGTCAGCTTTAATTTTCGGGGTGTTTGCATCACAACCGGATGAACACTGAGAGAACTAAAACCCTCTCTTAGTGCATGTTCTCCCAGTCTACGCATGCCAAAAGTATTTGGACAGATTAAGATTAGGTTTACATTTAAAAAGTAGTCACTTTCACTATCAAGAGCCCAAATTTAAAAAAAAAATACACTGACAGGACTTTGCCAGTATAAAGACAGCGGATTAAAACGGAAGTCGCAGCACACGGGAAAGTATGTTTTCACTTACTGGTGCATGAATCTGTGCTTCTATGATGCTTAAAAAAGATCTACAGCATAATTGATGAACACCGATTTTCCAATCATAGCTTTGCAAGCATAATATCAGCAACAACAGCGAGGCCGGTCTTGTCAAGTTTGGGATTTCAAGGGGCTGAAGCAAGAGCACTCAGCTTTATGAGTTTGGAGAGGTTTTTTTTTCCCTCTTCAACACCAAAAACAGAGCAAAGAGCCAAAGTTTAAGGAATGGATTAAACAGCGTGTTTATCTGCTCTAACGTAAGCTGCAGTTGTTAGCATGTTAGGCTAACCAGCTTACTTAATTGAGCATAACTTCCAATGCCTAGGAGCAGATTATTAATCTACTACATTCATTTCATTATATTCTGTTCACAACTAGCACAGCCACTCTGAAGGTGCTGGTCCTGGATGCTATCAGGATTTAGGCTAATGCTAACAGCTTTTGGTTGGATGATGTTTACACTGCAGAGACTCAACTAAACATTATCCAAGTTAGTTTACCTTTGCCAAATACATTAAGTAGTTTTCATTCTTAAAATTATATATTTCCCCATAACGATGAAAACGTGTTTGAAAATACAAACGGAACAAAATTGTAACCAAGCTAAGCAGCTACACAGAGCTACGTTAGAATGAAACAGGCTGAACAGTTAGTTAGCTGGCTACAGCTAACAACATTTTCCAGCGAGACTTCTTATTTCAGGAAACAAAATTGACAGTTGTGTTGACTTTTGTCTCCCTATGACTGAAATTTCTGACCCCATTATTTTCTAAAGAAATCTGGAGTGGTAAATGCCACAGTTTTCATTGTAAACTTTTAGTAGCGACACTGTATGAAGTTTTGATACTGGTCTTATAATTATACTGTGCCATATGTCTTTAATAATTCATCCAAATAGGAATTAAATACCCACAAACTGTAACTGAAACACTGAAATCTTTATTGCATAATGCTTTTGCAACTATGAGGAAAAAATGAGCTACTTTTCAAATCTTGACATCCTTACATGGAGTCTTACAAAACAAAAAATAATTCAAGCAAAAGCAAATTTAATAAGGCCTAGGAAGGCTTTTGTACTTGGAGCATGTGTGAACACTTCAAAGCAGATTCACCTGCATTATTCTGAGAAGAATAGCATGCATTATGCAGTATTTTGACTTATCAAGAGTCACATTCTCTTGCATTACACAGCAAAGACAACAGGCGTTATACAGGCATATCGGTCATATTCTCCCAGTTATTATTGCCTCTCCTCTCTGAACAGAGCAGATTCTGAGTCGGTGGCTTGTAATTGTTGTTCTTGTTCTTGATGTTGTTTATGGTTAATTAATGAGCTTGTGGATCAAAGGGAGAATCCCTGATCCCACTGGAAGGTTCGACCCATATCTCTTCTCTATCCTCCAAAAGCACTCTCCCGCTACTTATCAATACAACACAGCAGATATAAAAATACATCATGGGAAAACCAAACTAAAAAAGATCTGTAAGTAACTGCACTGTCACAAGACTCCCAATGTAGTCAGAGTTGTTAGTTTGTTTATTGGATGCGAGTCAGACGTCTGTTGAACAATTTGGGTTGGAATGATCCAGCTTTTGAGCTACAGACGAGTTAGTTTATAGTGCTACTGTATGATGTAATGAGGCCTCAATGTAGGGCGCGAGGATCTGCCTTCTGAATCTAATTTACGTACATTTCAAAGCACTTTCTAATTATTTACACTTGCAGCTGTTATGACTGACCCCCACGCATTGTCTCTTCACAGGTTTGATAGGTTATAGGGCAACAGCAGTCTTTTAGAAACTCATTCTCCAGCCTGTACTGGAAACACATCTTGTTCAAACAGACAAATTACAAAACAGATTTAGTTTAGACTGTGACATTATCTCTTCGGGCAATTCTGTTGGATCTCTTCTGCACTAATTAGCTGGTTAACTCATTGCATTTAAAATGAGCCTGAACTCAAAAACTCAGCTAATCTGAATCAGCAATGCTTCGATCGGATGTGGTGGATGGTGATCAAATACCCCATTTTTGGCCTTCAATCGATAAAGATACAATTGGGGGGGGGCACTCAGCTTTGGTACATGGGGCACCAGCTCTAGCAGGTATGCCCCTCAGCATATAAATCCTCTCAACTGGGATTGTTGATTTTGATTTGATTATCGCAGATCTGTGTAGATAAATGAGGGTCTAACATTCCTCAAATTCATACATGAAACAAACAGAAATGCCATTATATCATCTTCACAACACTCTTCTTGTGCAACCGATTAATGGCTGAAAACCAACCACCACCCACAAACTGGATGCAGCCACTGTCTAATATGTCTAATATTTGCATAACAGTAGTGGATTGAAACCCACATTATTAGCATTTTATTTAGCTGATTTTCTGGAAGTCTGGTTAAACCCTAACTTCTGTGTGAAAATCATGTGTTCCTGCAGGACCATATAACTCACAGTAAGAAGCAGCTTGAAAACAGGCGTTTTCAGGGCCTTTAAGGATAAAAATATCTTTGCTTTAAATAGTAAAAATATGCCATAGTGTACTCTCCATGTAACAACAGCTGTTATTTTTGTGAGGCAGAGTTGGAAAGTAAGGCAAGAGAAAACCCCACTGCCCCCTCTACAAGTGAAAATATATAATATAATATAAAGTCGAGAGCTTTCAATCACATCTCACAGTCTTTATGAGCAAATGGGTCTCATGGTGTCAGGTGACCTAAGTGTGGTACTGCCTATGGAACGTGATATCAGCTGGTTTTATATTTATATGTTCACTCACACATCCAATGTCTTTTGTTGCTAGCTTTTCCTTGAGCTTAGTTTGTAAATTTGCATTCAACCATTTAATGATAATACGTTCTTAAAAAGATTTAATTTGCTTTTCTGAAACACACGAAGATACCCTGACCTCACTCGAGACGAGTCCTTGAACGTCTCTTTCATAGCAGCCAGAAGTGGCTTGAAACATTTCAGGTGAGAAAATCTGAAGCGCCTGAAGTGTTTCGTCTAAAACCGCAGCTGAGAAATCCTCCTTCTCTAGGACTCCCTCCTGCATCATTTTCAGCTGGCTCGACTCTGGCTGCTTTAATTACTTTAGAAATATATTCTGAGCCTATGCTAACTGAAAGATATTGACAATAACAGTACTGGAAAAAATGTCCAGTCATTTGCGGATGAATGCTTTGCAGGCCCGTAGGTTCAGAGAGGTGGTTCTGTACTGTACCTTCAGACTGATGAGAGGATGTGTTACATCAATATGTGCCCACCCTTTCCTTATCACTCAAGCCTCACAGATCAATGTCATGCAGTTTTGCCGTTTCTCAGAAACCTCAGTGGACATGTTAACTGCATTATGTAATTTGCTTTTATTACTCATAGACAATGAAAAGCACCACGCCATAACGCTGAAAATTAAAATGCTTACGCCTCTATCCCCTTGAGTTGTTGTAGTTTCACTTTCTTCCCTTTATGTTTTTATCTCTCTCTGCATCGGTCTGTCTTTCACTCATTTTCCTTTTTCATCATTTCATTGTCTCTTCCTTCCTTTCATTTCAGGCAGCGGTCCATTGGGACATGTTTAAGAGCCCTCCTACTCTGATAGCTTTTTAAACCCACTTAGATCAGACATCCATGCAGATTGATGTGAGAAATCCCACTCATCCGGACAAGAATTTGCACATCTGATGAACGCATGCAGGCATACATGAACACACCTTGTATCACTTCCTCACTGTTACAGCCGAGGAGTGAAGAAGTAAAAAGCATGAAGAAGCGAGCGAGAGGGCGGCAGGAGAAGAGAAGGTCCTGGAGTCATCAGAGGGTAAAAATAAACGCTTCCTCTGCAAGTCACTGCTGTGTGTCAGGCTACGTTCTTAGTCAGTTTGGTTAAATATGGGTTTAAGGTTGAGCAAAACTAAGAAAGGTGATGATGAGAGAAAAGAAAAAGAAAACTTGAAGATTAAGAGAATTCAGGTGGAGAGAAATGTGTGGCCTGAGAGACTGGGATCACTGGAGGTGTGAGGAGAGGGATGACCACACACTAGTGACACTCACATTAACACAATGGCCAATTTCTAAGTCACATGACCTTTAGTGTTTTTGGACAGGAAGAAGGAGGCATGCAGAAACCAGCTCCACAAAGTCGGCCCTGTTGGTTCAATCACTTCCCGCTTTGAGGTGACACTTCCGGGGCTCTACTGTACTTCTGACATGGTTACGTTTCTGAATCTGTAACATCTGACAGTTAGCTTATAACAATTTAGATATTTATGACATAAGAACAGCTCGGACAGCTGTGAGTGACCCAAGGTTTAAATATGTTTAATTTGAAATGATGCAAACCACACTGATTTGCAAATAGAAATACAGCAAGGAACAGTTTTATTGTGTTTTTGTCTTTTTTGAGCTCATTCTTTTGGTTTTCCAGCCAAAAAACTCCACTCTCATCAATCTTGTTTCCAGCATCTGCAGGCAGCTGTTTCCAGCAAAGAATAAGGGACTAGAGCTGGTGAACAACATTTAGTATTCGACATAGATTCTTCCGCTAGACAGAAACTAAACTGCAGAAGAACGATAATGTTGCTCCAACTGTTTTTCCATAACAACTTTATATGTCAATTATATGTTGTGTGATGTTTTCTGCTGGCCACAAGTGACCAAAATAATTAGTTAATGCATGTATAACAGGAGAAAAGCATTTAAAAACAAGACTGGGGAGCGAATTCACAAAGAAATGGATTGCAGCCACTGATTGCACTGTCTCAGGTCAGATTCACAAAAAGATGCACTAATGATATTGCAGCCCACACACGCCCATAAAGTTTTGCAGCTGAGTGCAGTTTTCCCTTGTTTTGCGGCTATCAAATGTTCATCAGCAATTTTCTGTAGTGGGTCCAGTAATATTTGTTCTTAAGTGTATTGAAGCACCAAAGTTAATCAACATTTGAGTCAAAAAATGTTATAAATGCAGTTGCAAGAACAATAATTTCCACTCATATCTTAAAATGTTTGATTTGAAAGAGAACTTATTGTAATTATAACTATTTTAATTATTTATTAACTCCCCCTGTTCTTTCATTCGTTTTTATCTGCAGGATGTCTCTCGTTAATCTTTGACTCACTGAGTGTTTTCCCAGAGTGATTGTTATTTGGGGTGCGCTCTCCCTCAAGCCTCTCTGCACATGCAGAGCTGTGTTCTCTGCAGTGGTTAAGCGTCGCCTGTGTTTCTCACAGCAGATTTACAGTTTAATTCCCTCATGGTGAATATTGTACTGTTTCTGCCATCTGTGCATATACGATGTACTGTGATGCTAATGCGATACTATTGCTTCACCTGGTTACACTCTGCTGCCATGATCCCTGGAAAGTCTGACATGACACTCCTTATGAATGCATTTCAGCTACCACCAACTCTCAGAAGATGCAAATAATATCACTCTGCGTTGGTATTTGTGAATTGGACTTTTTTTTGCAATGAGGCTCATTTGCATAGAAAGGGGGCAGTTTTGCACCAAATGTAAATACATTACCTAATTCAAATATGTGCAAAAAGCACCAGAGCACCGGGTTTACATTTGCTTGGCGGCACATTTACGGCATGGTCACACAGCACACATAACCAGTGCGTGATAGCTGCTTCGCTTAACTGCTGCAGCTCACGCACCAGTGGTGTCCACACAGAACGTTTCTCCAATTGCACTGCTGCTGCAAATCTTTCAACACTGAGTTTTCCTTCTGTGCACAGAAACACTAGAGACCTTTTAATCTCAAACAGATACCACAGATCAAGATCAGATTTTTATATTCAACAGATACAGACCTGGAAAGGTGTATATGTTGCTGGTATAATGTAATTATACATCCAGTGACTACTTTCACTGTCTATTGTTTCTAGGAACTGCTCATGGAAAATATAGATGAGACCTCTACTCTCTAATGAAGCGTCACTGCAGCTGCGCCTGAGACAAGCATGAGACGTGCGGCTCAAGCAGGCAGTGTGGCGGCTCTAACCTGTTAACAAGGGCGGCAAAATAAAAAGCAAGCATTCAATGATGCACACACGCTGCAGACACGTGTAGTGTGTCCAAGTTTTAAGGGTTGCATTGTACCCTGTGTGGGATATTTGTGAATTTCATGCTTTCTTTTTTGTGCAGGTGTGGCATTGAAAAATATGTTAGCTATTGATGATTGATGACAAACTTTTCACCTTTCACATTTTTTCACCTAGATTTTGAATGAGTACAATAAGTGCTTTTATATTTATGCCTCCACATCTAAAGTGTCACATTTGATACCTTAAATGCTGCAATCAGTGGTTTCAAGGAAACATTATTGGGCAGCACAATGTCTTACGAAGCATAAACCAACTCAGCTGCAGCGCTGTGCTGTGCTGTGCAGTGGCTTTTTACAAGACATCACTTGGGTGATGTCCTGTTTAAAAACCCCTTACCCCCAAACCAAAGTCACTGGCCATTGACAGTTAAATGTTGCCCTATTGTGAACCCTACTTTTAAATTACTTTAATTTATCTAATTCATCATGTAACTTTTTATTGCTCTGTGCAATGGACAGCCCAGCAGCACACATGAACAGAAGAGGAAGAGGAAGAGGAGGAAAAGAGCATAGAGTGCCTTGAGATTTGGCTCAAATATAAACAAAGTCAAAGTCAATACAATGCATTAGCATCATTAAATTAAAACTGAACTAGGTCACAACACGGGCGTGTTTCCCAGGTTAATGAAGGCTGAGCCCTGTCCAGTATTTATTTGTGTCTGGCGGGCCTGTATGTATCCAACAAGGCTCGATGTGACATTTTCAAAAATCAATAACTTGGTGGGTCAGGTTTTTGTCTCAGTTGCGGCAGCGAGACAGCTGAATAAGGAGTGTTGACAGCTACTCCTGTAAATCTCACAATTTATGAATCCAGTAGTGCTGCTGACCTTGAATGAACGCACGCATACACACAATAACACACATTAATCTTTTCTACACTCTTCTGTCTCCCCCATTTCATACAAATAGTACACCACTCTGTGCCACTGCCCCTCTGAATATTAAGGCAAACAGTATCCTGTGTCTCCTGTTTGCTGCATATCTTTCTGGTTCCCTCTGTGATTAAGACACTTGCTGATATCATTAGCCGAAGAGCTGGCACTACAGCCCCTCTCATGTCTACTATATTTACACTAGACAATTTGTTACAAATCAGGAAGAAGGAAAAACTGGTGTTCTGTATAATATGCTTATTTAAACAAAGCCATCACAGCCTGGCTGGTCTGGGACCAGAGGAGAGCCCGTGGTGCGATGGTGTCCTCCAGGCTGGATGTGAAAGCCCAATCGACAGCAAAGCAAATGGACAAATAAATAAGTAAACACCATTAAAAATACACCACACATACATGTGCATAAATAAGTGAAAACATAGTTTGGCAAAACCCAGGCGGAATTATTTCTTATTAAATAAATATAAAACTGCAGATGAATTATTCATGTAGACGTGCCCCCACACCTCACTACCCATAAAAATACACAGATGTTGTCTTTATTTTCCTCTGCCGATGTCACTTTTCCTGGGAGTCAATCTGACAGGAAACTGGACACTCCCATCATCTGTCATGCAGCCGGTAACTTTATGCCCAGTGTCCAGTTAGAGATCTTCACCATGTGCTGCAATCGATATTTTTGAGGAGAACCGGCTCAGGGAATAGCTCTTGGCGCTGTTAAGAGTTTTAAATCAATGCAGCTGCAGAAAGTACAATCCTCTGCTTTATTTAGACAGAGTAGCTTGGTGAGAATTTTCCATTCCCCCTCCGCAGCTCTCACTAGCCCAAAAAAACTTTCTTCTTTCTTTAACTTTGCTAGCCAATGTACCAAATTCATGTATTTCTCAATGCAAAGCTCCAAGTGGCTCTGTTACATCAATAAACCATTAGCACATATAAATCAAATTACTGTTAACAAACAAGATTATTGGCCCCAACACTACTTTTTAGATTTTGTGGCAGCGGCTGGGACTTGGACAGGCATGTAGTGAACTGCACTACCCATCTAGAGCAAACGGAGCGAATGCTGTTTGAGGTTCTGGCACTGGCAGATGATACAAAGAGTGAATTGCAGAATGTAAAAATCATGTTTATCCTCCTCAGTAAAACAAACAGTAAAAACCTCAGACTGAAGAATCAACAAGAAACAACAGGGTTTATGTGGTTGGAATTTTAAATAAACGCTTAAGTGATACAGAGACATGGTTTATTAAAGGTCCAGACTGAAAGATTAAGAGGATAAGGAGGATCTATTGGCTGAATATGGCAGGAATGGAATATAATATTTACAAGTATACTTTCATTAGTGTATGTCACCTGAAAATAAGAATTGTTGTGTTTTGTTACCTTATATTGAGCTGTTTTTATTCTCCATGTTTCTACAGTAGATGCAGTTTCTCCTACACACTTGGAAGGGAAGGGTTAGTGGAGGGGCAACCAGTTGGTTGCAACCTCACCACTAAACCTAAATCCTACACACTGGACCTTTAATAAACTGTAATTATATAAAGGGATGTCTGGCATTTTGGGAAGTACATTTACTTGCTTTGTTGCAAAGATGGATAGATGAGAAGATTGATACCACTTTCATGTGTATACGGTAAAAAAAAAAAAGCTAGAGCCAGCAGACAATAAGCATAGCTTAGCATAAATAGTGGAAACTGGCTCTGTCCAAGGTGTTAAAATGTTGCATTTAGTTAGTTTAATCCGTATGGAGACAGACGGAAATGTAAAAGTCAGAATTTGGTTTTTTTAAAGTTATTTCTTTGGCCTTTTCATGCCTTTATTATTAGATGGGGACAGCCGAAGATAGACAGGAAAGGTGGGTAGAGAGAGTGGGGATGACACGCAGCAAAGGGCTGCAGGTCGGATTCAAACCCAGGCCGCTGCAGCAACTCTGTATATGGGTCGCCAGCTCTACCGACTGAGCTACCAAGCGTCTTTAGGCCAAGCTAAGCTAACATCATATTTAGCCTTCAGACATGAGAGTGGTATCATTAATCTCATCAAATTCTGAGCAAGAAAGTGAAGTAGTACATCCCAGACTGTTGAACCGTTCCTGTAGTACTGTAGATAGCACCTCCACTTTATATTTTGTTGTTACTGTGGTACTTCTTCAATGAGTACCATAACTAACTAACAGTAATGAATAAAAAGAGATGGCACTCACCTCTATGAGTTTGCGTTCATAGCTGGCTGCCAGCTCCTCGATGTCACCCATGAACTTATTCTGTGGGACAGGGGCTTGCTCTTCACTTGACCGCAATACTGACAGAGCTGCAGTAAAAAGAGAGAGAGAGAGAGAGCACAGTTTACACAAACGTACACATACTGTGAGATGTCAGAAACACACACTGCGAGGAAAAAGTATTTTTACAACCAATTATAAATGGTGGGTTCCTGCCAATTATGCACATCTTGTCTTCCTCTGTAGCGAGTTGTGACACCTGCGTCTGTTTGATGCTTTTGTTTCAGCTTCCAGAGAACAATACACAGGGAGCAGCAGATCTATGTAATATACACATTACCAGCCAGGCAAGAGCCACAAATCTCCATTTTATTTAATTAATGGCGCCCACTGAAGTAGATATGAAACACAATATATATAAAAGAAACGTACAATCATATAGGGAGAGGCATACAAACACACACCCACAGGAAGACACACAAATACGTGCATGCACACTTTCTTGTATGTACATTATAAAATGCTGTAGGGCACACACATTTTTCCCTCTGAGAAAACCTCTTACAGTTCTGTCAAAATGATAAACTCCCATTCGCTCACCATCGTCTGTTTTGCTCTGACTTCCTGTTCAGGCAGAGCTTATTGTTTCTTTGCACTACTGTCGCTCGCTAACCAGCTAAAGTCATCACGACGGAGCCTAAAGCGCCACTTCTGAGCCCGTAAACATCAACTAATCGGGTTCCCTCAGCGAAGAATGGCAGAACTTAGAAGAAGTGGAAGCTCTGTATTTTTTTTTTCTTTCTTTTGCAGAGGGGCGGTTGGGAGACGGATTGTTTTTTTCACCTCAGCAAAAGCAAATTAACGCTGTTATTTCACTGCCACCGCACACAGCTAACACCTAAACAAACACAGTGAGGCTAAGAGCTGGGAGAGACAAGGAGAGAGAGAGGAAATGAAGTACAGAGATAGAAATTGAGCATGTCCAAAGGCTGCACAGAGCTCATATAAACTTGTGGTGATGGCACTTCAGGGAGTTTTAGAAAACATACAGTTGGACTGTGATTAAAAAAAGAGTGAACCCCCAGCAATGTCTGAATGTCTAGACAGAGTGAGGCAGGTATTGATGAAGCAGGCCAGCTCATTGTAGTTACAAATAGACTGGGCGGAAGGGAAAAAGGCTACTGAGAATCACTAACAGGTAAGAGGTACGAAAATAAGAGCACGGATGGATAAAGTCTGCCCAGTAGACTGTGTACGTACACACGTACACACGTACACACGTACACACACACGTACACACACACACACGTACACACACACACACACGTCCACACCACACACACACACACACGTACACACACACACACACGTACACACACACACACACACACACACACACACACACACACACACACACACACACACACACACAGATTGGTGTTCTGGTGAGAGTTTTTGTCCATTTGTCAATTCATTACATATTATATCTCAGACAATGAGGCACAGGGTACCATGGTGGTTTATTGCTTTACTCAAAGGCATCTTGGCAATACTTGCAGTACAGCTGGATCAAATTACAGTAATGGAAATCATTAGCCAAAAACCATATTCTCAGCTCTCCATAATGTGAATTGTACTTCAACTCCCCTCGACGGCTCTCTCATTTTCTATTGCAACCATTTGATAGAGGTAAGGTATTCAACATGCTGAAGTGGCTTTTCATGAAGGTGGTATACATGGTCCTTCCTATGTGAAAGGAAGTATATTCTTTTTATATTTAGAAAATTCAATAAGGTCTTAGAATTGCAGCCATCGACGTACTCTTGGATCAGACAACAATCAATGCCGAACAAACAGTCTACTTCTTGATCTTACATTGGCCGTTATTTTTCTTTCAGACTGAACATACACATGACCAAAAACAGACCGACATATTGCACAAAGAAATGTATCAGCAACAAAGAAAAGAGAGAATGAGAACATACCCAGTCTGGATAACGGTAGTAGATTAAGTATTGTCACGCACTTGATACAGCCATACTGTAGATCAGGAAAGTGTCACAAAGGCGTATGTACATTAACAACGTTCAAATTAGCAAGTCCACCTGTGCATTTTTATAAAATAATAAAGATAATGACTAATTCAAAGCAAATGACTGGATATGAATTATGAGTTCTTAATAAAAACGTCCAGGTGTTGAGTCACCAGTAACAAACCTGCTTCTCTGACCTTTTACATCTTCGTTAAATCATGTTTCAGTTGTTGTTTAAATTGTTTATTTGGTCAGAACGATGATGAAAATACCCAGAGAGAGATTCTGTTTGTAATGATAAGAGATGAAGTGAATCTGCATAACATCATATTTGGTATTTTAATTTACTTAATTACTTAAATTGAAGACAATTTTTTTAATTTGTAATCAGCTCGTTGATTTATTTTTTCACTATTTATTTAGACCCCTCAATAGAATAAAAACACAAGCTCACAGATACACATAGAGCACAGATACAGACCTCAAACTAAAACAACAAAGTTCTGTCACGCTACAACCTACAATTACTGGCACAGCAAGACAGTTACACACAAACCAGCCCACACACGTATAGAAGGTTGGATATACACATGAACTCTCTTGCTCTCTCTCTTCACACACACACACACACACACACACACACAAACTCTCTTGCTCTCTCTCTCTCTCTCTCTCACACACACACACACACACACACACACACACACACACACACACACACACACACACACACACACACACACACACACACACACACACACACACACACACACACACACACACACTGAGGCTGACAGAAATGCATTATCATGGCTCCTGCAAAGGACCTAGCAGCACAGCAATCCCCAAGCTTATCTTTGGCCCACCAATAGCACTGAACTATATACCTCAGTCAGCAGCCTAATAGCCTAGAAAGCTACCGTACACACACACAAACAGACACACACACACACAGAAAATGAAAATATATACATACTGTAAAATACCAAAAGACATACTTTCACAGTGAGAGAGGAATCCAAGAAGACACACACACACTAAATGGGAGCAATAGCGTAAAGGTGGCAAACAAACACTTGAATATTCACACACACACACACACACACACACACACACACACACACACACACACACACACACACGATTGCTGACGGTTGCTCTTGTGGTGCCAATTTGCCTCAGCTCTGAGGTTTTTTTTCCCCCCTGAAGTTGGATTTCTGTTACCTGTCACATTGATAAGCTCTTAATAATGACACATACACCGAGTGTGTGGGCGACTGAGAGAGAGACAGAGACAGAGGGGTGGGGGGTGAGTTAGAGAGAAAAGGGGGCACACACAGATGTTCCTGAATCTAGGAAATTGGGCAGACAGCTGGTCTGTAATAACAAAACTAACTGAGCAAAACTCCGTAGCAGCTGTGCATGTGTGTGTATGTGTGATATGTGTGCTTGTGTGTGGCATTTAGAAAACGTCAGAAATGTTGAGCTACATGTGAGCAATATGCTCCTATAAGTATAATATTATATTATAAAACTGTTGATTTGTGTGTTTGTGTGTGTGTGTGTGTGTGTGTATATGTTGCGCTACACTGTGGCAGTCCCAGAAGAGTCCATCCCCTGGGTTTTCACCCAAGTGTGTACATCTCCAGAGACGCCTCTCTAATGATCACAGTGTGTGAGAGAATGGGCCAGTTTAGTGGGGAATCCACTGAGAGATGGACACATACAGGACACGCTGAGGAGAATCTCCTGAATGTTCGAACTGTTAGGTCAATAAAAAACTGTGCTCCTGAGTTTTGCGTTTGGCCATGGGTCAACCAAAGAGGAAACATTTTCAAAAACGCACTTTGTTCTGCTTTCAAATGTTTATTTCTAAAAAGCGGCCAATTGATGAGATCCAGTGAGAAGTGAGAGAACAGACTTTTGATAAAAAACTGGGATAATGTGCAACACCTTCTATCCTCGTGTCACTAGAGAAACAGATTTCACTTGTTTGATCTTTTAAAGGACTTGCCTTCCCAGAATTTGGTTTGTTGTGCTAAACTAAAGTCATACAAGTTTCAACTTTAAATACAAAGATAAAAAGGGATCCTTGTTAGGATGTAGGGTATTGTGTAGTAACCTTTTTGTAGTCATTTATTATCTTTGTATCATGTTGACAAGCACACAGATAATAGGTGTTCCATCTTCAGGACAAAGTTGATCAATTTCACCAATTTATTCTTTATTATTTAAGACAGCAAACATGATAACCATTTGGCAACGAGGCCAAGAATAAATTAATGAAATTCAGATTAGTCAACTTTGTCCTGAAGGTTTAATTTGTTATGTCTAACGATGCTTTCTGCTGACGTTGCCCATAGGAGCCAGTACAAGACAAAACCATCAACACTTAATAACAGCAATGAAGTCCCAGTGCGTTTGGAATTAAATGGATACAAATGTGCTCATCCTTCCACAATTAAAGTCTTGCACATGGCTACATTTTATTTTGTATCAAAGAAAAACATTAGCAAGGGACCAGTTCATTCATGTTATCACTGAATTCCAAATGTCCAATCATCCAACCCCCTTTCTGAGACCTTCATCCTTTTGTTTTTCCTCCCAGGAGCACAGGGCTGAGAGAGCAGCAGCGAGATGGCCATCGTACATAGATAATGGTCTACTGTACACGCAGAGCGGACTCCCCTCAGAGGTCTCAAACAGACAGAGGATGAAGGTGAAGTGAAAAAACATTTAAGGAAACAGAAAAGCAACAAAAGGTATTAGTCGATACTCCTGCTGAATAGCCTTACCAAGATTTTGGGGGGGAGAACAAATCTTTACTGAGTGAGGACATGTTATCAATAGCGGTGTTCAATGTCCCACCTAATTCAGGCAGTATAGCACCTTTATTTGTGGCCAATAATTGAGATTTATTTTGTATTCTGCATACTTCTGTTGTTTTCACTTGCAGATTTAAGTTTTTCTTATTCTAAGACCCCACAGCTACCAGCTGGCGGGAACAAGGTAAAAGAGGGACAAGAGGAGAAAAGCTTAAGTCCATTTGACCTCACGCATTACACATAGCGGCTGGGTCATTTACAGCCTCTTCTCATGGTCAAAAACAGAAGAAAAGGCAGGAATAGAGAAATCTCACATTAGAAATGACTTGTAACCTAAGCCTTCCGTGAAATCAAGAAAAACCTTAAATACCCTCTCCAAAGGGGAAGCTTTGACGGGTGATAATAGCGTCGGTGCCTGCTGTCGAGAAAGCAGGGCAGAGGCTGACACACTTGACTAATGCGGCTCTGTCCATTAGCAGTGGGGAGACGTGGCTCTGCATCCGCGACCCCGAGCACACAGCGGGCCACAGAACAAACAAACGTCCATCCTGCTCCAGCCGAGGCGGCTCTGTTAGCCGGAGCGAGCCTGCTAAATAAAACATGTGCAGGGCTCCCTCCACAATAGGACTAATGCGCAATCAGGTGGAGAGCTCCTTGTAATGCCTTAACAGCACAAACCCGCGGCACTCACACCACTGTGAAATTGGGGCTCTTCTGAATCTCGTCTTCCATATCTTATCTTCTTATGAAATCGCTCCATCCCTCCCAGCTCCTGCTTCCCCATCCTTTGTTCTTTCTGTTTTTGTGCCCCTAACTTTCTTTCATCTCTTTTTCGCTTTAAAAACATGTCCTTGTTTTTGTTGAGGCTTCTCCTCTATGCGGTATTGATCTGGTTTCCTTGTGCTTGACTTTGTTGCGTCTTTCTTTCAAACCTTCTACTCGGTTATGCAACCTTCATTTATCCTTTTTCTTCATACCTACTTTACCTTTTAAATCTTCCTCACTCCTTTCCCGTCCATCCTCATCGTCTTTCTCTCATCTCTCCTTTAAGCTCTTTTTCCCCCTCGTCAATCATTCATTGCCAATCAGTTTGACTTGGCAGAGCTCTGTGCTGTGGAGTTGCAGCCGTCCCGTGCCACTAATCATGTATGTTGTAAAGGATAGCAACTTCCCACCATGCATATCAATGAAAACATGCATAAAAACATTTTTTGCTCACGCACACACACCGATGCAACAAAAGGGAGCACATGCAGACGTACGTCAGAGCAAATTGAGGTTCAAGGTTCGTCTGTTTTTCATTATAAAACGACATGATCAAAATCAGGAGGAAGAAAAAATTTCTACATTAACAATAGCAAGCATTCCCTCTGCTCTCTCTAACACACACACCCCTACACACACACACATACACACAACACACAGGCACACACAAAGTTGAGTTAATCACACAGTCAGGCCATACATTGTTGATGGGCTGGCTAGGGAGCAGGCAGTCGGCTGACTGAGTTAATTAACGAGTGCTAATCAAAAGCAATCTTCTTTCATTTTCTAATCGTTCATAGTTCATTTCTCGCATTCCCCTCCTTCAGATAACGCAGGCCTTTGTGTATTAGTCCATGTATGTGTGTTGAGAGAGAAAAGAGAGATTAGGCCAGCTCAATGCTGTTACATGGAACAAACCGCACAAGATTTTTCATTCGCACACACGTGAGGCAGAAGGCGTGGAAATCACTATTCTCCTCGCTCTGATGCCTCCAATCAGGGAAGCTCTGTGCTGGCCTGGCTCAGCCAGAGGCACGCTGATCATGGGAGGAAAAACACTGACATCCTGATCATACATGTATGCTCAAAACACATAGAGTAGCTATTCCACACCTGTCTTGAGCTTTCCTTAGTTTTCTGAGGTGGCATGAAAGATGCTGTTCCAAATACGATGGGAAACAATGTGTAAAGCGAGAGAACGGTGTCTTTTGGTTTGAGCTTAGTGAGGGATTTCACTTGAACAAAGAATACCAAGAAATGTGACCAAATGACAAAATGTTCTGATGCGTCTGAATCTGAGCACATTAGATCCTCCTCCGAATACACAATCCAACAAATTAAATTTACAGGATCAAGTTAATATGATACCCTGTATCAAATTAATGTGTTTTGCGTTTTATTCTACACATAGTAAAAAGAGCTTTATGTATATAAATATACCTAGAGTACAGCATACACACACAGTCAAACCTATCATTTCGAGGCCATCTGGTTGTTTGTGTGCATGCTCTACTTTCATTTCAAGGGTGCTCTTCGAGCTTTTTTTTGCTCTCTTCTTGGAAGTGTCCAGAATAGCTCCAATCAGAGCAAACCACTGCCATCTACCATCAATCACGACCAGACCACGGCCCTTTTCAGCCCTGTATCATACAAAAGAGAAAAGCAGTTGAAAGTACTTTTCTTCTGCTCCCAGAATATCCTTTTTTACACCACACACCAGGTCAAATTATGTCCCAACTCTCTGAATAGAAATCTGAAAGCAATTTTGTTCTTGGAAATGTAACAGTGGAAAACAACATGATTTCACTTGATTGTACTTTTTGATTGTACACTGACCTTCTCCCTTAACACAATGTGTCATTAGTCTCAAAGCATCAGCTGAATAACCAAGATATAAAATGTGAGTGTAAAATCCGATGGCAGATGGTAAGGAATACTAATGGACAAACATTTCCTATTTACTAGCGATGCATAGTAACAAGAAGAGATGTCGCAGGCCTGGTGACATAAGAGCATCTAAAGATGGTCATGACTCATGCGGAACATTTGTGATGGTTAAAAAAAACAAAACATTAACAGTGTGTTGCTGAGTTTCTTAGACCCATTTTCAGATTTTGTTGATGATAAAATGGGCACAGTCAATAACACATGCTGAAAGACCCACAGGGAACTGTTACTGATGGTACCACAATGCAAAATAGTATATCGAGAAGAAGCTCATAGATGGGGGGCAAAATTTTGCAATGGAACATCTCAGAAACAAAGTATAACAGTTTTTACGTGGCAGTATTTCTTTATGTTATAACAACCCTAATAAGTACATTCATTATGGGCATAATAACTGCAAGAATATACTATTAAGAACAGCAGAGAACACATACTACATAGATGAGTATGTAATATGGTTTTGGGACAGCTAAAAGCTCTCCTATTTGATCAGCTGTCCTATAACATCCCCTCCATGTACTGAAGATCACATGAAATAAAATTAATTTGTCCTTCAGGGATCAACAGAGAATCACAGAATTAGTTTGTTTCGTGTTCCCGGAAAATAACACACACCTCTAATCGCTGTTACTGTAATGACCCAATTTAGCTGCCAGGATCAATAAAGTCCATCTGACGCTCTTATAAGGACTCAGAAAATTAAAATCTGATTATGGTGCGCTGATGTTATAATGAGAGATTCAGCCTGTGCGTCTATGGCAATACTGATCAAATCAGCGGGGTGATTGTTTGGACAAGCGCATTATCCAAATAAGCCTGTCACATTGACCTGAACAAGCCGCAACCTCCAGCACTTGGTCCATTTTTTGACAAGATTATTTTAGACCTTTTCGGCTTCATTAGACACAGTTACAAGTACCTAAACAAATCTGTAAATGCTTGGCTTACATCTTTGACCATATGTTTTGAACATATGTTCAAAGCTCTGTCCAAATGAACGTGACGTTTCTAACCTGCTGCTGCCAACCAATATGCCCTATCTTAGCTTCTCCTGTGTTTTACCCTCAGTACAATATGTTCTTTGGTTGTAATTAATTGTATTATCTGCAAGTCTCCATTTTCTCTGCTCTTGTCTTCTTTTCTTCACTTCTGCAATGACCCAGTTTCCCCACGGGGATTATTAAAGTTTCATTTTATCATCTGCTCTAATCTGAAGTGCTCAGCCTTTGTTTAGCCTTCACACCTCTAAGCATTACATGAGCACTAACTGAGGTTTGAAGAGTACAGCTGCATGCGAGCAGCGTGCAATACTGTGCGGTGCAAATGATGAGAGGTAACCCTAGGGGAGGGATGGGCGATCGATATTCGGATTATGTGTAGTGGAATGATTTAATTAATATTTATAGGAAATGTTAAGGCATGTAAAGCGCTTAATTAGAAATTCTCATAATCTGAGTGAGAACAAAAATTGGATAACTGTGTGCATGTGTCACTGTCAGTATCATAAATGCACAGACACATCATAAGCACATGTTTCTCTCTCTCTCTCTCTCTCTCTCTCTCTCTCTCTCTCTCTCTCTCTCTCTCTCTCTCTCTCTCTCTCTCTCTCTCTCTCTCTCTCTCTCTCTCTCTCTCTCTCTCTCACACACACACACACACACACACACACACACACACACACACACACACAGACACACACACAGACACACACAGACACACACACAGAATCCAAAAGCACACAGCTCACTTCTCCAACTCTGCCGTGCAAAATCTCATTTCACAAAATTAAACCTGTGGAAAACTTTCTTCATTCAGTGCATATTTAGTACCTTGATGGCTTAAGTTTCCACAGGGGAAATTCAGTTGTGTCAAAACTCTAAACTCAGAAAAATAAGCCCATTTGCTATGGTGGTCCAAACTTTTTAGCATATTCGTAATAAAGAAATGTCTTCTTTCTGCTAACTTCACCTCAACATGACTTGGAGTTACTGCAGTTAACTCGAACATAGAGAAAGAAATATTAATCCCTTTTTGTTGCCTGTATATTGTGTGATCATGATTGCATCATTACTACCTTGAAAACAAGAAAATAAGTCAACTAAAACTTGCCGAAATACTTGTGTTTCTAAGAATCCACTTCATAGCCTGATATGACTGTACTTCTAAGATAAAAAGACTCATGAGGAAAGAAACACAGTGGGGGGTGTTGTAATTGAATTTTGGAGTTTTGAAGTCTCCACCTTAAGCACAGCATGCTCAGCTCTATTCGACGAGCAGGTAACAGTTAGTACAGCAGCTTCAAGAAAGCGATTATCACTTCTTATCAGCACACCCAAGTGAAGGTTCTGCTGCATTAAGAAGATTGAGCTTCCGCTAAATCTTTGACCTGACAGTGCTTCACTTGTTTTGTTGCCTGTTCCAAAACCTTTTGTCAGTGTATGTTAAAGGTACATGACTGCACAGTGAAGGATGGGAGAGAAATGGATGTGAGCAGGTACCTCTGCCTGCTAACGTGCGTGTGTTTGAAACATAGGAAAAAGGAAAACCTAATTATTCCTGTGATCAAAGCAATTATTAGAAAAAAAGAAAACTCTGACCCAAAAATGTCTGGGCTGGAAAGCATCACAGCTCAATCTGCTGCAACCTATTAAAAGAGTTATCAAGCATTTGCAGAGCGGCTGCACACTCATGCACGACAAAATTTGCACATTTACAGAACCAATCGCGCGCAAGACGTGAACTGGTTTACTAAAAACAATACGTACGCCATGTTCACCCATTTTCTAACAAAGTGACTCACAAACACACACACATTGATTTGAGTGGCTTACAAAACCACTCACATAACACAGCATGCAAACATTTAGTTATGCATGAAATATTGTGTATGCCTGCACATAAAAGCATATAAATGCATAGCCTTTCCTAAATCTTGTATTACTGGTCTAGACAGCTCAGGAACAAACAACTTGTACCAAACCACAAGCAATGCATTATAAGTCAGTTTTTACACCCACAGTAGGTCATTTGTTATTCATATAGAAAGTCCATTAATAATAATAAGTGAATACAGTCTTTCCTCCATGCATATTAACATCTGTGATCCTCGCTGTGTGGTGCTGATATACACACTGAAAATCAGTGCTCAGAATTGTAGCATTATACCACAAATGTGACTGCAGGTCGTACTATATTGTTAAAAGTTGGATTGATATATCAGTTCTTTATTCTGTAAAAGCTGCAGTTACAGTCAGGGTTTTTTTGCAGATGTAAAGGTCTTCATCTCTGAATACTGTGTCAGGGGATTTTTTTTATCCTGCTGACATGATATTCTAAATATCTGCCAATTTGAGCAAGAAAATGGAAATACTCACAAAAGTTTTAACATATGTTGGCTTTTTGGTGCCCTGGCACAGGTACGCACAAACCCCCTGAAAAACCCAAAGGCCCCAACCCAAACCAGCCCCTTTGTAGCTCGTTCTGATTCAAGTTGGGTCTTTAATTGATATTTCAATCGACTCGAACAGAACTTAAAAAGGCACCTGAGAAATACACAACCTGCATTGTTATTCAGGCGATCAAAACGCCTTAAATTACTGAACTGATGTCGTTTCATCATATTTAGAGACCAAGGGCATGTTTAAAACACCCATGCCTATTATTTTCTATGTAAGCCCACACACTGGCAGGGTCGAGGCACAAGTCAACATGGGTTGACATGCCTCAGTGGTTCAGTGTACATTGTCCTGTTTTCCCAACACTGAGACCCCCCCAAAAAAATCTGACATTTTATCACATTCATAGAAAACAGAGCCACCCAAGGCCAACTTGCCCATTATCTTGTCTATTCCCATGACAACATGAGTTTCCTGTCAAGTCTGCTTCCTTATAGTAGCAGGCTGCACAATCACACCTGGTGAAGCCTTGACATAATTTATTCTAGATTCACTCTCCAGATCAGAGAGTGCTCTTACTTCCTAACAGGATACAACCAAAACATCTCAGAGAGTAAATAACTTTAATTTGCATGGAGAGAGGAGTGCCTTGTTCAGAATTTTCTTTAAAGCTGTGTACCTCTCCCTTGAATAACAAATAGACTCACAGACAGGCAGGCACGCAGATAGAAGTGTTCTTCAGAAAAAAAAAGAGTTACAAACTCATTCATGGAATTCACTCAAACCTTCAAAAATTAGGATTAATCTATGTCTGTCAATCTGGCCCTCTCTTTGTTCTGACAGGAGACATAAGACAAAGACAGATGCCTGCACAACACCACTTTCAACAAAAGTTTAAACTTCTTTAAGGCACAAACAAAGGCACTTTGTGAGAACAATCCTGGTGAAGTTTACTTTTAAGATTCTTTGTAGCATCTTCCAAAAAGTGCTCTGAGCGGATATTTCATTTGTTCTCCAGTGTATTTTTTGAAAGCACTAAACCTGAATTTTGAAATGTGTGACTGGACAGACATGGATCAGCAAAAATATAGTCCTAGATGTTTTAATCAATACAGCACAAGATTGAGTTACTGCCTTAAAGGGCCAGTGTGTAGGATTTAGTGGCATCTAGCAGTGGGGCTGCAGATTGCAACCAACTGGATACTGCTCGCCTTTTATGCATGTACCGCAAAACTCCTGAAAACACGATTCTTATTTGATATTATTTGATCATTCGGGCTATATAAAAATTTGGATTTTGCTTAATGGCATCAAATGGCAAGCTATCATCTGACGTTCGTCTCCCTGTGACATCAGAACAGCTTGGGATCAGCCGGTGATCAGCAGCTGCATCACCCAGTACTCTAATTTCCTCTCTGTCTTTCTCTCTTACCTCTCCCACCGTGCAGAGCAGCAGCTTTGCTAATTGACTGCCATTTTGAAAAGTCAATCTAATTGCTTTTTGGTTATTGTGTTAATAGTCTCTTTGCTCTTAAAGGGCACCTGCGCTGCTAACATCCCATTTAATGACAGAGACCATTTGTTTGCTGCAGCTCTCACTGCTTGGAGCCGCCCACTGACCAACCACCACTTAGCACTGATGACTAATGAGAAAGGTTAAAGGGGTCAAATTATTAACAACTACATTAGACATTAGGTAACTCCTCCGTAGCAAAACCTCTAAACCGCAATTAGATGGTAGGTACAGGAAGCATGTGTAAGACTTTTTAAATAGCCCAGAGGAAATTGGATTCCAGACTAAATGGAAACACCTGGGTGGGAAAAGTTCAGCCAGTGAAAGAAGAAACCAGGATGACCGAGAAAAGACAGGTTATACTGGGCTTAAGTGTGTAGTTTATGCTGCTGAAATAAAGATTAAAATACTAGCAGGATGGAAAAGGAGTGAAGAGTCAGGGCAGTCACTTCACTCTCACAACAACGGCATGCGTGATTCTACTCGTCTCTGCTAAATGCAGCAAAAGCCCTTTATATACTTTATAGATAGAGGAAAATGGATATAAAAGGAATATGACAAAATATGCCATACATCACCGTGCCTATATAACTATGCAACATCTAGCCCTGACATTTAAATGTGTATAATGGCAGTGTTCCTTGTGCACTGAAAAGGCAACATGAAGCCATAGTAACAAATGAACACGTCTAGCCATCCTGTCTGCCATGGATCGCTGCCCAAAAATACATTGAGGTAACAGCGTCTACTGCGATTCAACTACTGCCAGTTTAACAGACTAAATCTACTGCCAGTTTGACAGAAAATACAATAAAACTTAACTTTTGAGACCAAGAAATGTTGGTGGAAAATATTGAATAATGTAGCAGATACATGACTGACAGACATACATCTACAGCCATACAAGCAGCTGGTTTGGTTGGTTGTTTGTACATAGTAAGCAATTAGAATACCAGGATCATCTGGACTGAATTTCTCAATTAATTAAAAACTGGACTGAAAATATTCTTCTGAAGAGAAACTTAATGCCAGCTGATGTTTCACCTCTGACCACAACCAATGGTGATGTCACAGTGTACAGAAGTGCACCTCTACATCATTGCATCAATGTGAGAACTTAAATCGTGATCAGCAAAATTTATATTATCACTTTGTGTTAAGTTGTTGTTTAATGAAAACAACTGTATCTTCAATTCTTTGGTTTTGGATAAATATGTCAGAACTAATTTCACTGTTAGGTCTTTCACTATCTGCTATTTTGAGCAACTCAGACTTTTATGTCTATTTGTACTTGAATAGTGCTTTTTCCTTTTTGTGAAAAAAACAAAACAAAAAGGAACTTTCTCTCTCTGCCCTAACACAATGAAGCTAAGCTCCAACCAAATCAATCCAATCAGCAGAAAATGAAGAATACACTGTAAAGGCTAAAAGAGGCTGCCAATCTTCTCAGTGATTGTCTCATTTGTTGAGAGTAGTTATTCTAATGTCTGAAAATTAATATGTTAATGATCTGTTGATGTGTACGCTGCATGAAGTACTTTTAATGAGAATTTGGCTCAGGTGTCTTGGGACTGTTGATTAAAAAGAGAAGACTACATCTTTGTGTAGGTGTTTCAGATGAATGAAGCGATATACTGAGTGTTTGAGATGGTGCCCTGTGCTCTGGTTTTGTACGCCCAGGGGGTAGATGGGTACCAGTGTGGCAGAATGAGCATTAAGAATTGATGTTCCCATCTGGAGGAGAGGAGAGGAGAGGAGAGGAGAGGAGAGGAGAGGATTTTTCCCCATCTTCTTCAAGAGTTGATAAGAACAATCCTTTGATTTAGTATCAAATGAAATGTGTTCTGTCCCAAACACTACATTAAAAAGAAGAAGACAGAGGGTGGGAGAGAGAGAAAACAGTGCTGCTGCAACCTATTAGCAAGTGTAATTTAGACATTTCCTTTTTTAGAGCTGAGGGAAAGCCAGAGGGATGGTGACAGAGGGAGGCTACTGAGAATGACAGAGAGAGACATGAAAGACAGAGAATTAGACCAAGAGCGAGAGATAATGAGAAGTAAGGGGACAGAAAGTGAGAGAGAGAGAGAGAGAGAGAGAGAGAGAGAGAGAGAGAGAGAGAGAGAGAGAGAGAGAGAGAGAGCGAGAGGGAGGGACAGAGGTTGGCATCAGGATCAGCAGAGAGCTTTGATTCTGATGCTATCGGTGGGTTATTATGAGAGTAAAGGGGAAAGGCAGAGTCATCAAACTGTCACACATACACACACATTGATTGGGGGAAAAAATTCAGAGCCGGGGAAGCACTCGCTTCAGAAATACAATTAAACAACATATCCAGACTTGTTAAAGAACCACACACACATACAGTGTCTGATCTGTATTTCTTGATATTATCCACATTGAAAGCTTACCAAATACAAGGTCTGTGTAGTATAACACATCGCTGCCAAATAAAGGAAGAAAAAGACATTTTACTGTTTTTTTATTTACATTCTTTATGTTTCTGCATTTATATTATATTTTCAAACATATCAAAACAGGAGAAATAAATGTTCAAATATGCTATCGTGGCAGCTGTGACTGGCGACAACAACTCTCTCTTGCCATTTGTCATAGTAAAGCAACGCAGGTTTTTCAGGCCTACAGCAGTCAGCAATGTTGACTGTCACAAAAGACAATAAAAAGATTTTTCACTGTGAATAGAGCTCAAAGACACACAGATACATCTCAGTTCAGTCCGACTTGACTGTACCTGAGCCGACCAGAAGTACTGAAATCAGACTGCACAGTGAAAAGTACTTGGCTTATGGCTTTTCATGGATAGTGGAAACTCTCTGTTCATCAATGAAATGTCTAACCTGCAGGGAAAAAGTGTTAGAGCAGCAGTGGGGCCAAGTGAGAGAAAAGCTCAAGACAAAACTGCTCTTTAGACAACAGTCTAAAAAGACATCTGTTCCGTAAGTTAGGACCAGTCTTAATTTTGACTATTTTAACGTATAATAAAAAAATAAGGACGGACTTATCTTAAGCCTAAAAAAATAGCCGCCCCCCTAACAAACTCAGAGCTAAGAGCCACGTTTCCATGGTAACAAGCAGTAACACCTGCTGACAATTGGTACCAAATGACTAAAAAGAGGAAAACATGGCTCATAATTTGTGGATTGCTAGGGGAAAGACGTTTTAGACACAATAGTCACCTGTTGGAAATTTACAGTATTTTTTTTTTTATTATTATTTATTTATTTTTGATTGCTTGGCCTGTCTTTCATGATCTATCACCTGTGGGATTAATACCACTTCCTGTTGTTGCAAATTTTGTTAAAATCTGGCTTTTTCTGCTGGAGTGAACAGAGCTTAGGTGATTTGCATAGCTGGTCAGTCACACATGGTTTTTAGTGTGAAAACAGTCAATTTACCAAGAAAAGTTTGTCCCACAACTATTCATTTATACATCTATTAGTCTGACTCTTAGTTAGATCTCTTAAAAGACAAATAGAGGTAAATGAAAAACAATTGATGATGTATGCATGATTTATCTTCATCATTATCATCCAGTCACATCCAGTTCTATCAAGTCTCTCAATGCTTCTACAGCACACAAGATGAAGAAGACAGAGAAGAAGAAGTCTCTATTAAAAAACACCCATAACGCTGCTCTTACTCCTCTGGGTGCTGATCCATAATGGATGAGGAGAATGACACAGACCACTGGCTCCATATGAGCCCCGGGAACAAAAGCCAGCCTTAATTGAGGGACCCAAGTAAAAGGACAAAAAGAAGGTGGCAGAGGAAAGAGGTGACAAATTCACAGCAGACGGGTGAGAGCATGTGTCGATGGCGCTTACTAATGTACAACCCCTTTGCCGCCGTGGCCTTATCAACAGGTTCAGATCACTTCATCCCATGTCTTGACAAAAGAGCGGAATTAAAAAAGAAAGACAGACCGTGACTGCTTTTTTCCCCCTTTGTCCTCTCTTCCCACTTCTTCAGTAGTATCATTAGTCAAAGCCTTTGTCAAATCAATGATCTGGTCTGGTGTTTCGCCGCCTCGTAGAGCGAGGTCAGGCCACGGCAGAGCGGAGCAAGATGTCTTTCCAAACTATTTAACAGTGTACATCTCATTTCCTTGCTGGGCCATTATGGTAAATCTACATTACGGAGGCCTGTCAGTGGCTGTCTGCCTCTCCTCACACCATTACAGACCAGCAGAGACACAGACGCCGTTGCTGGAGACTTATGGACACACTGCCATCTATGGGTAAAAGATATAGACCTGGAGAGAGCTGGTGCACAAAAGAGCTTGACCCACTAATGGAAAGCCACAGGTTTTACTCTCATAAAAGCGGCCATGTCCATTAGCATCCATAACTGAACTCCTAAATGCACTCTCATTATACTGCAGGTCACACTGGAATTAAGTACCAAGCCAAGTCTGTGGGTTCTGTGTATATGCAGAAATACAGTACAGTAGATATTATCAATACCACACAGAGAAAAGAGTCTGTTTTGTCAGGTGTTTTAGCTGCTAGAAAAAACTGTGCAATTATAACATGAAAGTGACATCTTAATGAAAAGTGTTAGTGCTGTATTTCATTATAAACTGATCAAAACCGAGGACCACGGATTACAGATTCTGTGATTTTCTTTTCCATTTAGGATTTTTCTCCTTATTCCATGTCATCTGCTGCTTCAAGGAAAGAAATCTGCGGCGGCGGCGTGCCATTAAAGTCAAAACATCAAGCCCAAAATTCCCAACTGAAAGGAATAATCCATCCAATTATCACAACCGTGTTTAGTTAGGTTAAAACATTTTCTCCCCTCTTTGCTTTTATCACCCAGCTGCCATTCACGCTGAACACCGGCGTACGGGAGGACACAAGTTCAAGAACTTCAACTTCCTGAGTTTCTAAACAAACATTACCAACTGCATACGTTATTTAATCAATACGAGAGCCAATTACGCAGGAGATGAGGGTGCTATTACACACTGAAGATCAGACATGGATAATCACTGGAGGTGACAGCAAGTTTCAATCAGCACCACCTGCTCGTCACGCATTGCTCTTGAAAACAACTGTGCCGTGCTAGATTTTGTTTTTGTAAACTCTTCAACTTCACCTTGTGTGGCTGTCAGGAGGCCCCAGCTCATTCACAACCGCATATCGGCTTAGTGCGCTGCAGCTAATAAGTTCCGACACCAAAACTTGTCAAAGTTTATTAGGTGGCCTTTAATCACACTAACTTATGTGCAGACATCCGAGCTTTCCCTTTGTCGAGCCCAATCAGCCGAGAAGTCCTGCAGAAAACATAGGGAGGCTGTCGTGTCGATGCGAAGTATCTGCATTAAGCTGATGATTTCAACATCACAAAAGGCACATCAGATCACCTGTCGTGTCCCTGACGTATGCAAAACACACACTCGACACACAATCATTAAGCGGTGAACTTCCAGGAAGTAGTCTGCAACTTCTCTGATGTCAACAGCTTCCCCCAAAACATCCTGACACTTCTTTCCATATTCATATTTACACAACGAGGAAAAAAACTGAAGAAAAAAAACAGCACTTCAGAAGCTTTTCGCACATGCAGAGGATGAAAGGCACGCGGAGTGCAGCAAAAACACTCTAAAGTGTACTTTTGTGTTTCTTTCTCTTCGACGACTACCTCCATTATTTTCTCCGTGACAAGAGCTCTGACAAGGCAGCAGCTCCAGCGGTCCGACATTAGCTGCTACAGCTGCTTTCTATGGGTGGTCAAAAGGTCGGGAAGATGATCAAATATACATACAGCCTCTTATTCAGATCTTCACATGCACTATGCATTAGCGTGGATTATTAATGCAGCAAGATAGGTGGTGAAGGAGGAGAATAAATGTTGGTGGAGGGACAGCAAAGGAGAAAACAGGCAGGAGGAACAAAATGTAAAGGAAATCTGAGTGAGAGGCATGAGAGAGAAAAGAGATTGCGTGGGGCTTGGTGCCAGTATTAAATATTTCAATCACAGATTGAGTTGCTATGAAAACGCTTTTGATCCAGACTCCAAAGGACTTTTACAAAACAAGCATTTCTCTGAGTTGGCTGCAGCACAGTGGGATTCACCAAGGGAAAAAGTCCAAAAAATGCTCTGAAGGAGGGGAAAAAAAAAAACTTTTCGCATTAAATGGATTCCCTCCAAGTGAGTTATCTTCATTATGTTGTAGAAAGTAATTTTTTCATCTTCAGCAGTTTTGTACTCATTCCAAGATAAAAGATGCCATGGGTTTTGCATGTGTATTAAGTCCTGGGAACATGCTAATTTTGAGGACTCAATTTAATAAGTGTGACAGAGTTTTCCAATTTAAGGGGAAATGGGCAGTAGCAGGAGGGATTTAGAGGATAACACCAGAATGAAGCTTTTGAATTCAATGGACATTTCACATTAATGAACCAAACGTGTCTACATTTGATGTACAATTAAACTGTGAAAGTCTGTGAAAAAACGAAATGTAAGGAACTAAAACAAGTTAACAGAAAGGGTCGGAGATCTTCCTTCTTTATAAAGTTAAACTTTTATAGAACACTTATTGAGTTTGAGTTGTTTGTAGAAAGGACCACAGTGTGGGTTACTTTAGAGTCCTTGGATCCAACATGAGCAAAAACGCAGTAATGAGAACCAAAAAGCATCTAAAGGAACGGTTGATATTTTGGGGAAAAATGCTTATTTGTGTTCTTGCTGGGAGTTAGATAAAAAGACACCACTCTGATATTTCTACTCTCAATATGAACAGAGTTAGCATTCCAGTAACTTAGTTTAAGACTGGAAACAGGGGGATATAGTTAACAACAAAAATAATACATGCCTACCAGAACCTCTAAAGCTTACCAACTTCCTGCAAAGACTACACTGAATCACTGGCCCAGCTAAGATATAATTACAGCTCGTAACTCCCATAAAAAGCCACAATTTGTCGCTTTCACCCTTTGGTTTTTGCAGGCTAGACAAATAAGATGTAACATGTCAATATGTGTGAGGTGCTGTTAGGCTTTTTTTCCCCATTGGACAGAGCCAGGCTAGATGTTTTCCCCCCGCCTCCAGTCTTTATGGTAAGCTAAGCTATTCAGCTACTGGCTGTAGCTTCATATTTCCTCAACAGGTAGGAGAGTGGTATCAATCTTCTCATCTAACTCTCGGCAAGAAAGCTGACGCGTGTATTACCAAAAACCATCAAACTATTCCTTCCATTGAATCTGACAGCGTGTGAAACTAATAGTCATATGATTAGTGATCATGAGACTTTCAACCTAAGAGTTTATCAAAAGCTTATGTGGTTACAATGTGAGGAGCCCCTGAGCTTTAAGTACTTTTTTCAGGTGTACACATTTTGAATATTTATGTTCATTCCTTCTAACTCCTTATTTATATTTTCCTTTTTTTCCTCATTACAAACTCATGATCATATCTGCAATGCAATTATAAAGCTGAAAAAGGATTGACTGCATGTAAATGGTAACGCAGATGATGTAAAAGGAGAGCAAGATCTTGAAGCAAAACCTGTAATTCAATTCTGAATACTACAAGCCAAGAATACATGGACTTGATCGTCATGCTAAAAACAAACCACGGATCAAGTTAATCTCAAAACCCCCCATCTCTAAACCCGTTGATCTAAACTAATATCATAATCAGACACGAGCCAAAACAAAAATTATATTTATCTCAATCACAGTCACAGCCCGCTCTCTCTCAATGCAAAATCTATTCAGATTCATGGACTGATTACAGCGGCTCAGAGGAATCATATATCACTGTAGGCTGTCCAAAACCAAAACAGTGGCTGTTCACTTTGTTAAGATCTAACTTTTTGAGAAAATGTACTGTTTACTTCTGTCTCAAAATAATCATTTGCATCAAACAGCGTCCAATCCACAGCCCCTTTGACTTTTACTCACTTGTTTTTGAACACTTCTTGCTGCAGGTGAGTTGATAACCCTATCTTTAATACATCTCGGGTGCATTTACACGTGGAATTTTTTTCATTCTCCAGCTCTCAAATTAAAATCTGCCTACCCTTGACGCATGTTAGTGTCAAAGGAGAACATAAATTACTTGTAAATGACTCATCCCCGCTGTGTGCTGACAAACCATTTCACCTCTTCATCAGTATTCTGGGTCCTATGTGGTGCAGCTGGTTGGATAGACAGGTGAGGCCTTGTGTCCCGTCCCAGAGGAGGAAAAAGAAATGAGAACAAGCACAGCAAAGGCATTCAGAGGGCTCTCCTTATCCTAGGTACAGGTGTCCAATAAAAAAAAGAGCCTTCTGGAGTGAAGATGAGAAGGTTGTCAGGAAGTGCTTGGATGCTCTGCGACATCCCTCATCATCTCCTCATTCACAGCACTTATCTACCCTCCTCTGTCTAGCATTGTCATGAACAGTGACATGTCAGTACTACTTTGATCCTGTTTGAAGATTGAATTCAATATCTAACCCTACACACTTCTGATTCTCTCACCAAATGTTTTCTGCAAGCTCAAATTGTTTTCCAGCACCCCACTGGGTAGAAGCTCATAAGTCTGAATGTAAGATGTATTGGAATAGTTTTTAAAAGACTGCAGAGCAACAGTACTATTGACAGTCAATAACAGCAAAGTTAAATTCAAGCACCAAAGACCACTGAAACATCAAACATGACTTGGTGGACACAAAGTTCTCGTTCAGCTTAAAAGCGTTAAACCTGCACAAGCGTGGGAACACTTTGCTTCCTGTTTTTCTTCGTTAGACAGTGACATTGAACTTTGATTCCAGCCGAAACTTGAATTCTGTTCACTTTTTATAGGAGGGAATTATAACGATACCGCAGCTGGTGTGCATAAAGCAGAGGACGTGTGTGGAGACACAGACACTGAGTTTCAAGCCTCTGGGTGGGTATTTTCCCTGGCATCTGATACATCTGAAAACCAGCAGTGTTAGGAGACGCTGTACTGTAACTGGAGCCTGTCATAGCTTTGTATAGCCTACAAACATTTTTACAACATTTCAAAGCTGGTTATGTACCGCAAGTTATTTAATACGTTTGTTTACGACAATCAACAATATTCCAATCTGAGAGTGGATGCTAATTAGCCTGGCTTCCTAACGTGAGCACTGGTTCCCACTAAGTTTACTCAGCTAGAGTTTACTCTAACGGACTCTAAAAGTTTAAATAAAATGTACAATTACTTACAAAATGTATGTTTCCTACCTAAACAAACACCAAGGATGTATACAGTTAGGTCCATATGTATTTGGAGACTGACACAAGTCACAGTCAAGTTATTTTAGCTGTTTACCAAAACATATTCAAGATACAGTTATATAATCAATATGGGCTTAAAGTGCAGACTCTTAGCTTTAATTTGAGGGTATTCACATCCACATTGGAGGAAGGGTTTAGGAATTACAGTTCTTTAATATGTAGCCGCCTCTTTTTCAAGGGACCAAAGGTAATTGGACAATTAACTCAAAAGCTATTTCATGGGCTGCATGGGCTAGTCCCTCATTCACCCATCATCAATTAAGCAGGTAAAATGTCTGGAGTTGATTCCAGGTATGGCATTTGCATTTGGAAGCTGTTGCTGTGAACCCACAACATGCAGTCAAAGGAGCTCTCAATGGAAGTGAAACAGACCATCCTTAGGCTGCAAAAAAAGAAGAAATCCATCAGAGAGATAGCAGAAATGTTAGGAGTTGCCAAATCAACAGTTTGGGACATCCTGAGAAAAAAAGAGCGCACTGGTGAACTCAGGAACTCAAAAAGGCCTGGACGTCCAAAGAAAACAACAGTGGTAGATAATTGCAAGATCCTTTCTATGGTGAAGAAAAAACCCCTTCACAACATCCAAGTGAAGAACACTCTCCAGGAAGTAGGTGCATCAGTATCTAAGTCTACCATAAAGAGAAGACTTCATGAGAGCAAAATACAGAGGGTTCACCACAAGGTGCAAACCATTAATCAGCCTCAAAAACAGAAAGGCAAGATTAGACTTTGCCAAAAAACATCTAAAGGAGCCAGCCCAGTTCTTGAACAGCATTCTTTGGACAGATGAAACTAAGATCAACCTGTACCAAAATGATGGAAAGAAGAAAGTATGGAGAAGGCTTGGAACGGCTCATGATCCAAAGCACACCACATCTTCTGTAAAACATGGTGGAGGCAGTGTGATGGCATGGGCATGCATGGCTTCCAACGGCACTGGGTCACTAGTGTTTATTGATGATATGACAGGAGACAGTAGCAGCCAGATGAATTCTGAAGTGTATAGGGATATTCTTTCTGCTCAGATTCAGCCAAATGCAGCAAAGCTGATTGGACAGCGCTTCACAGTACAGATGGACAATGACCCAAAACATACTGCAAAAGCAACCCAGGAGTTTTTTAGCGCAAAGAAGTGGAATATTCTGCAATGGCCGAGTCAATCAGATCTCAACCCGATCGAGCATGCATTTCATTTGCTTAAGACAAAACATAAAGCAGAAAGACCCACAAACAAGCAACAACTAAAGACAGCTGCAATAAAGGCCTGGCACAGCATCACAAAGGAGGAAACCCAGCGTTTGGTGATATCCATGGGTTCCAGACTTCAGGCAGTCATCGCCTGCAAAGGATTCTCAACAAAGTATTAAAAATGAAAATTTTATTTATGGTAATGTTAATTTGTCCAATTATTTTTGAGCCCTTGAAATGAGGAGACTTTGTTTAAAAATGGTTGCAATTTCTAAACGTTTGATAGGATATTTTTGTTCAACCCCTTGAATTAAACCTGAAAGTCTGCACTTCAATTGCATCCCAGTTGTTTAATTTCAAATCCAATGTGGTGGCATGCAGAGCCCAAATCATGAAAATGGTGTCACTGTCCAAATATTTCTGGGCCTAACTGTATATACTGACTCAGCCAGACTTTAAGATTTTAAAGTTGCTATTGAGGTCAGCATTCTTCTTCAAGGACTTCACGGCTACTTTCATCTCCATCTGTGCTCCTCAACCTCCTCTTACCCGACTACAAAACCACTTCTTACATACTTCTGCTTCCTTTACTTCCAGCCTCCCCAACCGCCTTTCATACCGACACACACACGTGTATACACACACATACACATACACATACACATACACTTACTCCCCCCGACCCCCCACGACTCACCTGCACCTCTCCTCTTAAGCCTCCGGGTCTTTTAAGGGAGCAGAGAGCATAGAGCGGTGGTGCTCCCCAGCACATAAGACGCAGGATTAAGTTGTTTATAGAGCTGGGCTGTTATCGCATAGCACATTAACAAGCTAAACACTCAGACATTAGTCAAACACACACATATACACATACAAATATGAAGTGGTGGTGGTGGTGGGGGGGGTAGAGGAAGCTGAGATTTAGTGCGAGGGGAGGGGGTGAAATGTGCTCTGAGGCAGCGATAAACAGATAGAGATTTGCTGGTTTGCTGGTGGCACTTATTCAGGAGAGAGTTGCAGCGGCTTCTCAAAGGCTCCATGGGGTTTGAAATGAAAAGGCTCCAAACGAGCGTGGATAGTTATCTGTGTAAGACTCTAAATATTCATATCCAAATCCCAGCAGTGCTCCAAAAAGGAAAAATAAAACTCATAATCAAGCCGAGACATATCACTCAAAACAGATTACTCCCACATGTTTGGGGACTCAAACTGAAACTAGAAGAGAAGAATGATTCTTTTGTGTTGTGAGGCATCCTTTGGTTCCTTGAAAGCCACTTCAAACTAAATTTATCATTATTATTATTATTATTATTATTATTACTGAAATGCTGGTGAGCAGAATAAATTGCCCGTCTCTATGCGCCTCTTGTTTTCTGCAATTTTCTTAGCACTCACTCTACTCTTATCGCTGCTACATGAGCTGGTTGCAGTAATTTGTCATGGCATTGTAGGTTTGACCTTTGCAGTCCTCATACTGTCTGCCTGTAATCTCGCTGATCAAAGAACAGGAGCTCATCAGTCTGTACTCAGTGAAAATGATTCTGGATAAGAACGGGAGAATTATTAAAATATTTGTTTTCAAACTTTACGTTATTTTCTTTGTGCCTGCCACAACACCAATCAATTCTAATCATGATTTGCGTCACTGTACAATTACCTCCCTTTGACCTTGCAGGGACAGAACAGAGCAGCGCAATTAGGAAATCAAACGGTCCAAAAGCACTTTAAACCTGCCAGTTTTAGCCATACTAGCGACGTGCCTCCGAGGATAGCAATATCACCAATTCGGTCCAGACAGAATTTCTTAACAACTACTCGATAGACTAATGGCTTACCATGAAATGTGGTACAGATCCATGGTGCTGAGAGGGTGAATACAAAATACTTGAGTGATCAACTGATTTTTCCTCTAGTGGAGGACGTGGGCATTTTATGAAATATCTCAACAGCTCTTGAATGGATTGCCCTAAAATTTGGTACAGAGATTCATATTTACCACAGGATCAATCTTAAAACTTACTTTCAGCATAATCAGATCTCAATTTCCCATCAGCCTAAGCTGTTCTTTGTGTTCAGTGCTAAATCTTTCAACTAAGATGGTGAACATTGTAAACTTTATACCTGGTAAACATCATGCCTGTTAGCATTCTCATTGAAAGCATGTTAGCATGTTGATATTAGCAACTCACAGCACCACAACACCTTAGCACAGCCTGACAGAGATGCTAGCATGGCTGTAGACCCTCAAGTTATGTTAAAGGTCCAGTATGTAGGATTTAGTGGCATCTAGTTGCAGATAGCAACTCCTATGCTTCATCCCTTGAATCTTGAGACAACATGTGAACAACATTTACATCAATGTTTTAGTGGTTCCTCTGCTAATATCAGTTATAATATAAATTTAGGAAATATAACATTAACCTTTAGGGAAGTGCATCACAACAACAAAGGCTGTATATTTATTAGGTGAGCAAATTGTTTTGAAAGTCACCTAGTAATTAAATTGATCACGAGATGAGTTGTGTCATGATCTGTCAAACTGAAAGTGAATGATTGATCACATTGCCTTTATGGTAATTATTCGGAGCAGCCTATCTCAATGTCAGGAAAAACAGAAAACCTGAGGAAAAGTGGAGGCGATAACAGTATTAGAAGATGTTTTTGCTGATTCTGATATTCCCCACCTGGCATCCCAAATTGTCAAAATGAAACAGAAGGAAGCATTTAACATAACAGAATCAACTGATGTCAGCAGCCTAAAGTAATAACCATCAAAATTACCTACCACATTCAAACTAATTTATTCAAACCCTACTTTTGAAAATTGGGCAACATCTGCTGCAGTTCATGCTGCTAGTTCAAATTAAACAAACAAACACTTTTAAGGCAATAAAATTACACCATCTATGCTGCCCCTTCTGATAAAGAGAAACCAAAAGTATAAAATATCATAAAATGTATCAAATATCACAAATATAATCAACTGTTAAGTCATGACACACAAAAGTAAATTAAATGATGTTCAGCATCAATCAACATGTTGAATACGGAAACCTGAACTTTCCTGTAAATCCCTAAAATGTTCACGTCCAACCAAAATGTTTACGATCATGAGAAGATAACACTAACAGGGGAGAGGACAACAGAGACAGATGCTCCTACAGTTTCATTATCAGCTCTGTGTGTGGGACGCCACGTAGGTTGGTTGCCGCAGAGCACCGATCAGCTCTGATTAATATCCCCCTCGGTCCGACCAAGCCGGTGACATCATTGCTACTAAAGTATGCTTGTAAGCCTCCACCTCCTACCCAGGGTGCATTGCAACAACTGTGAGAGGAGGTGTGGAAATCGGTGGGACTGCCGCAGGTATCCAACATACAGCTGCTGTTGTAATTAAAAACCGCCCCCCTTTAAACAAGTGCACAGACACTCAACCGCAAACTCTCCTTCTGAGACTGAAAACACACACACTTAACCTCAAAGTCTCCTTCTGCTCTTAGTGACGCACACATCCCGACTGTCACGCCGCCGTGCAGCACCACCATGAGTCACCACAGCAAAAAAAAAACACATCAAAGTACAACAACAGCCAGCATAGCAAGCAGCCGTCATGTCACCCCTCTGTCCACGACATCTGCTCTCCGCGAACCTCGGACCGTTTAGCCCCTCGCTCTGCCGGGGCCAAACGCGAAAGTAAGTCTGTGCTGTGTTAACATCAGTGTGGGTAGTCATGCAGTAAATGAGTGGCTCGCCTGGCCTCTGCTAATACAGCGCTGGTTCCTACACTGGCTGGAAGGCAGGCTGGGACCAGATGTAATCACTCCCAAGATTGTGGTGGGAGGCAGACGGGGGGGGAGTAGAGGAGGAGGAGGAGGAGATGTTAAAAAGAGAGATGCAATGCTAGTTTAGAAGGAAGTAGCGCATATTCGCAAAACACACCCAGTCAGACACACAGGTTATGTGTGTCTGTGCATGTGAGTGTGAATGCAAAAACACCCTGAGGCAGCAGAGGAGGTGAAATCTCCAGATGCAACACCTGAAGGCATCCCGCTCCCTCTGCCTCCTCTCTCCTCAGACTCATTGCCGCTCTCTCTTTGCTTAATCCAGTCTCAGAGACAGACGCCTCACTCCATTACAAAGCTTCAAGAGGATTGAGCGGGCACAAATATTAGAACCGTCTCTTCCTTAAATTGAGTTGCTCTCGCATTTTCGCACACAATGCCTCAGTCGCCCAAAAGCTTGAAAATCCCTCTGTACCTCAGTAAGCTCTTCTCTGATCCCTTTTGAAGATGAGTTGATAGTTGAAACAAGTAAGAGATCTTAGCTTCCATGTGCTTTGCCCTGTTTGGGCTATTGTTTTATATTAAAGCGAATGTATTTATAAAACAACTTGGACATGCAACTTCTCTGAACCACTGACACTTATGGATGAAGGTGCAGCTCACAGGTTTTAATTTAAATGCAGGCAAAGAGGACAGTCAGTCAAGGTCTTACACTATTGGTGAATCTCGCCTTGCACAGCTATAGCTAAAGAAACCGAGTTAGTTGGGCAGGTGATAATTCAATATTAAAAAAATAATTAAACAAACAGCAATGTCCCTGGACAAGAGACAGAATGAAATCCAGAAACAGAGAAGGTGTTGAAGGCAATGAGACAGTTGGAGGAAGGTCAAGAAGGAGATCCACATCAGAGGCTAGATACACCTCACCTCACATGACCGATGTTTCACACTCTAATGTCATGACAACTGATTAAACTCCATCCATTGAGGAACATAAAGATTTTGATAAAAACTCTGAAAAAAGCTAGCAAATGGACCTTGAGTTCATTTTTTTTTTTATTAAAGGCTTTCAGGTTCATCTTTTACTACCTACTTTTACTACTTGGTACCTTGTGATTATTTGATTTCATCTTGTCATTAATTTACATCTAATTTCTAATTTGCTATCAAACAGCAATTGTGATTTCTTCTTGGGTGGATTTTTCTTTCTTTTTGTTGATAAAGTTTCTTTAGGGGGTGCTCTGTTTTTGGCACTGTTAAGCCATGGTGATCATCAGTGGTCACTGCTGCTGTTAAGTAGAAATTCTGTCAACACTGCTGTGTTACATCATTTGTGCAGTGGTTCCCAAGGTGGATTATCTTAAGGATGGGCCACCATTACATAAGCAAAAAAAAAATCAAAATCACCCAATTAAAAAAAAATGTGCAGCCATGCAGCAGCTAATGAGATGACAGCTCACAGTGGCCAGGTGTCACAGTAATGCTAATGAGTTTCCAGATATACAACAGTCAGAGAGAGGCTATAAGAGCAAGCGGTGGAAAGATATGTCATTGTAAAGGGAAGCTAAAAGAAATGCTGATACATCTCGGCCCTCACAGAATATAAATAAGAAAAGCATGTTTATTTATATTTATAATTTTGTGACATTTCTTTAACAGCTGACAGCGGAGATAACCAAACATTGCAATGTTTGCGTTATCAAATACTGTGACAAAATGGCAGTAAGTCAAACTAATGCTAAGATTTGGTTGCCTGAGATGCCAAAAGATACATCAGATGGGAATGTACGCCACATGGAGTGCTTTCCCTCCTTCCATATTTATCTCTGGGAAAGGCGGACGCGATGACACTCAGCAGGCTCTGGCATTCAACGAGATGATTAAAATGTTCATTAACACGAATCCGTCCAGGTGATGAAATCTGTCACACACCCCTGCTGCGTCCACATGGAAACGCCTGTGAGATATGACGGCGCAGGTGCATAAATCCACGCACACGGGCGGACGACAGTCGGGCGGTGACCACCTGGCCCCACCTGTGACAAACAATATGCAATATCACCTCTCTTGTGCCAGGTAAATAAACAGTGAGTGTGGAATTAATTGTCATATATACACGCGCAAACAGACCACCCTCCGCTGAATAAATGAAAGTCCCTCACACCTTTGAGCTGGTAAACATGCCCAATCTGTTGGATTAAGACCTGAGAGGCTAAACAATGTGAGCTGCTGCCCGGCTTCTCTTGTTATGATCTGAGGCTGCGACTAAATGTGTGGGCACAATTAATCTCAATTCACATAGAGAATGACTCATCACTTGCTCTTTTACAGTCAACCTACTGGGATGTAAATAACTTTATAACATAACCACTTACACACCAGTTACAACAGTATCATACCCACCTACAGCCGCTAATGCACGGTTTAATTTAGGCTTCACACACACACACACACACACACACACACACACACACACACACACACACACACACACACACACACACACACACACACACACACACACACACACACACACACACACACACACACACACACACACACACACACACACACACACACACACGTCTCACCTACACTCGCTCAAAGGGACATGGCAGACAATTAACACTAACACAGTATATGAATGTGCACACATATGCACATTTTCCCTGACAAAACACATACCTACACAAATTTGCTTCATAATAACCCTCCTCTCGACACTGTGACCTGCTTTTCTCATATTAACCCCCCAAACACACTCAGCTACTTGTTAGTAATGAAAATCCACCTCCATAATAAAACACACACACACACACACACACACACACACACACACACACACACACACACACACACACACACACACACACACACACACACACACACACACACACACACACACACACACACACACACACACACACACACACACACATTATTGTTGTTTAACAAAAACAGGTCAGCCCCGGAAAATATAACTACATCCCAAGTTTTTATTAACTTGCTAACACACCTTCATAGCTGTGCACATAAACAGAAACACACACACACACCTCTCACAGCAGGATGCCTGACCTCCCTGAGGCCGTACAAGGGCACAGAGGGACAATAAATGCAGATCTATGTGTGTAATGAATAAGTTACACACTCCTATTAGGGCAGGCAGCGGTGACAAATGCCTCTCATTCACTCATTAGGCCACTGGCTGTCGGAGAGAGCAGGAGAGACCAAGGCACAGCAAGGGAAGCTTATTGGGTTTTAAACGGCCATGTAATCCATTTCCTTATTGGAGATGAATAAGCTGCTGTCCGCGGCGGGTTTATTTATGGGCGAATTAAACACGTACGCAGTGACAGGCAAAAAGCAGAATGAATCAAAAGGGCAGGTCTGCGACTGCTGACATCCCCTGTGGAGAACACAGGTGAGAGGGGGGGAATAAACAGGAGGGGGTTATTTACACATAAAGTATAAATCATAAAAAGAAATAAAAAAACACATAGTATACACGGGTTACAAATAATGTTTAAAAGACAAACATTTGGAACAAACAAAGCTAATTTTCTTATTGTCGATTTTTCTTTTACATCTTAAAGTCACTCCTTCCCATTTTTAATGAAAAAAGGAGCATTACTGTAATGGAATAATGGACTGCATAGATAAAAATGAGAGGAAATAGAAAAATCACAGAGCTCTCACAGAGAGGGAAATTCCATCTCGCCAGACTAAGTGGCCTCTGACCCTTTATCGAGCATTGTGAGTGCCAAGCCAGCACTCGACAGGTCAGTAAGTAGGTCCTGATCCCTATCCCAGGCTTTTTGTGCAGATACCACAGCAGGCCAATTCCAGCTGATCATGTGCAGCAATCAGTCATCCCTGGGGGAGGAGGCGAAACCCATTTCTCCAGGTCCAGTGACTATCCCCCTTTTGGGAATCAATCCCCCAGGTAAAGCAGTCAGTCAAACAGCCAGCCACTAAGCCTTCCCCCTGGGAGAGTGAAACGCCTTGGAACATTATCTACAGAGAGACAAAGAGCTTCCACGGAAGGATGAGGCAGCGCAGGCTCTCTGAGAAAAACAAATGTTTTCTTACCCAGTGAACGCCTTTGTTTCCAATCCTGACCCTCTGTCAATGACTTCAGACAAAAGCACTCTATCTCAAGTCACGCCATCCTTAACCCTCACTGTTTCACACAGACTCACCTCTCGTAAGTCAATGGACTGCCACAACTAGAACCTTTTCTTTTCCCAGTGACCTTAAACATCCAGCGCCTGAGAAAAGAGCTGAACACACCCATCCCAATCTCTGTTGTTGTGTTGGACTGACTGCAGGTGTATTTATCCTTGGGTCTATTCAGATCCAGTTTGGTACCTTTCATGTTGCAAATATTTTTTTATTGTTTGAGTAAGTTTTCCACAGGTTCATTCTGGATTGGGTCCCAAACAGAGAAAGATGCAGAGTCAGAGCAAAATTATGAAACTGGGTGCAAACATACATCATCTGGTTGAAACTAACAACAATTATAATAAATACTGTAGTCCTTCAGAGGATTTACATCATCACACGGCTCTTTCTTGCCCAGCGATTTATGTAAAAAAAAAACTTGTATAGACTCATTACGTTTTTGTGCGAACCTTCAAGGATGTTCGAGAGCCAGGGGAACTGTGTAAAACTGGGTTAGTGTGCGTTTGATAATGCTACATGTGCTGCTCGGCTTCTCTCCCTGGAGATTTCTCTTCATCTAACTCTGCCTTACAGTAAACATGACTGTCACTGTTATACTACAAGTCCTCTGGGAATCGGCTAATGGCTTCTCTTAATGACAAACACACATGTGAATGCACAAATACACAAACGTACCCACACACACACACACACACACACACACACACACACACACACACACACACACACACACACACACACACACACACACACACACACACACACACACACACACACACACACACCTACCGAAAGCACTGAAACATTCGACTCACTTAAATTATACAAATTGGAGCTATGTTAATGTGACTTGTAAAGTGTGTGTCGTGCTGTCTACTATAGCAACATACACAGATTTTCAAATTGGATGCATGCATGTTATCACATTTTATACAGCAATGTTATCCGCATTCATGCAAAGAATATAAAGTACCACAAACGTGCTACTCTCTCGAAGTATAAGTAGAGGGGGGAAATCCCCCAAACAAACAGAGATAGGAGGCATCACGCAGGAAAGAATAATTATCCATTCTCTGAAACAGTAGAAAGGGGAATCGTCTTTTGTGGGATGTCAGTGGGGCTGACAGTGCCTGAGGAGCGTTCGAGAGATCACGTCTGTAGCGCTATCATTAGACAGGAGGGGTTTCAAAAAGGCAGCACACTGATCACGGGGAAGCATGCTGACAGCACATGAAAAAGGGGCGCTTGTGCATCAATTCATCCTCGTCTTTTTTTTCTCCCCGATTTTTGCTCCTCCTAAACTGCTCAAACATTATTCCTCCTCTACTCCCAACACACACACACACACACACACACACACACACACACACACACACACACCAGAAGACTGTGGTAGTCAACATCAAAGTATGATGGAACGAGGCACATCATTAGCAGGAGAAGACAGAGGCGAGGGAGGATGAAATCATTTAGACGCCGCTGTGGAGAGGGAATTACTACGGCTGTCGGGATGAGGGGAGCGGGGAAGGAAGGAGAGGGGAAGACAAGGGGGATGAAGGAGGGGTGAAAAAGGAGAGGCAAAGGGTACAAATGAAGGCGGGATGAAAAGTCAACATGTGCAAGAAAGATAATGAGTGGCGGAAAAATAAGAAAGGCAAAAAAAAAATAATCAAACGAGGAGAAGCACAAACTCCAGAGAGAAGCATCGCGGTTTGATGACAACCCAGAACAGGTTTGCAGTTGAGCTGGGTGATGGCTATTTCCTGATAATATATGTGCCTTTTCATGGGTTAGCGATTCACCACTACTCCCTCCAATCATCTCTCATCATCAGTGTTCCTCCCTGCCGTGCTCTCCGGTGTCAGCGGGCCAGGCGGCCCTGTTTGACAGGCTGAACACGGTAATTGCCAAGAAGCAGAAGGATGAAATGTGAAACCGTTGTGATGTTTTAAACATGTCGTCGTTGCAGGCCGAGGTTACACAGGTCTGTACTTTGTTAACGTGTGGTGGGACCGTTAGAACTCAAAACTACACGTAAAACAAAGGCGAATGGTGAAATCATTAAGCAAACTATCTGTTGTTAACATTCCTCCCAGCACGGCTGGGTAATATGACGATCTCTGTAAGGCAGTAATGTGATAATGTAACATTATCTGTTGAGGCTCCATTGAATGAGCTGAGTCACAACAGCAAAGTAACAAGTAATGTTATTCTTTTTGACGTTATTGCCATTACAACAATCACTGTAAGGAACTTGGCTTACATCACTGTTCACAGACCAACATCCAGCTTCAGCTTTGACCTGTGTACCGCCGTTGCAATGTTTTTACCACAGACAGAAATGATGGCAAAAATGATGCTGTAAAAAACATCCTTCTTTCCGCCTACATGAATAAAATAAAGAAATAAATGAGAACACAATCAATACAATCCATGCTGGAGTTATGTTGCATCACTAACAGTAGCAAAGAGTTGTTATGACCTTTTAAAAAAACAAACATAAAACATCATTTAACTTGATGGTACAAAGTTCTACACATCTCTTTACCTCTCTGTCTCACAAACACATAAACCCTTCGGGGCGTCACAGATAACCGCTCCCCCTTCTACTCCCCCAAAAATGCAATTAGCTATTATGTGGCCCTCTATAATCTGCCATGTTCATTTTATTTGCCTTTGATACAGCAGGGGCTTATCTCGGCAGTCTTTACACAGAGCACCGCTCACATCCCCTGGGAATGGGAAAACAAAGTCAAAGTTATCAAATCTACCCTAAAACAAAAAACAAAAAAGGAGAAGTCGGAGTCCGAGAGACAGAGGAGTGAGAGGCTCGCTCTGTTTGACGAGGCTTTACACAGTAAAAACGGAGGTTAGTCATCTGAGCCCCTGAGAAATGCATCTGAACTGATCTGGGATGTGGAGGAAACTGATGACCTTATTTTTCTATGTGAGCATCTATGAGCGTTTCTGTTTGAGAGCAAAATAGATGGACTGGGACACAGATATGAAATCTAATTTCAGGTCATAATGATGCATGTGTGTGTGTGTGTGTGTGTGTGTGTGTGTGTGTGTGTGTGTGTGTGAGTGTGAGTGATGTTTACCATCATTGCCCTGGCTCCCCTCTCTCTTCAGCATCTGCACCGCCCCCACATACTTCTTCAACTGGACCTTCAGGACCTCATTCTCCCTGCACAAACAGACAGACACATACACACACAGTTTATAACCACAGAACATTAAAAGTAAGGAGACTATAACTGCAATAAGTTTCATGCAAGCATTTCACTTTTTAATGTCATACATCCATGCTGAAATTCAAAATGGAACAGATAAGACTTGAGAGAAAATAATCATCTGCTGACTGTGGTTGTCACAGTAAACATGCAACCATGCACAAAGTAACAAAGGGGTACAATTTTCTGTCCAACAACTCTGGGAGCTGCACCAAGCCAGTAACAGGAAGTTGTTTACTCTGTTTTATGACAGCATGTGGTAGAGGGAGACGGTGTGAAACTTGTTGTGACATCTTGTCACCAGAGGAACGATAAAAATACAAACATTTGAAACCTAATCCAGGTGGTCAGACTGAGATATATTTACAGAGATGTGACTTGACTTGCATTTCAGCCGCCCTGCAGCACAGCCGCGGTTAGGGCCAGCAACAGGTGGGTCAGAGACCGTCTTAACACCTGATATTAGCACCCTTAATGGTGAGACTAATCAGATTTTCTGCACAAAAGAAATCCTGGTAGAAATGGATGAAGGATGAATGCGGACGTGATCATAAAAAAAACAGCTGTGGAGGTGGAATGAGACATATTTGGACATACAGACAATCAACTCGTGCATGTAAATACAAACAGTAAGCAGCCAGCTTCTACAGTAACATATTAAACTGGTATTATAAGGCTTCTCTGTAGATGCACATCTATGCAAACCTACACAGAGAAAATTATTACGGGTGTCCACAGATCAGAGGAGCTCATAGAGGCGCCAACGCGCGTAACTTTTAGATCTCAACAACACATTATGTGGACCTGCGTGCCAAGCAAGCTGATTGATTGATTCACCTTCTGTCCGGAGGCAGGTTAAAAAAAAAAAAAAGAGACAAAAAAATGAAGGTCACACAGTGATGAAGTTGTACACAAGAGTATTAAACAAACAGCCATGTAAACCTACATGCAGCCTGGAGGAGCATCATTCCAGCTTCAGTACAAAATTGATTCTGAATCTGAAGATACTGATGGAGCAGGCAAGGCAAGATTGGTAAACATGTGAGAATGAACAATTACGTCCAATGCAAGTACACTATACGGTGGACACTACTGTCCACATACTTCTGTATACTACTTGGATCAGAGCTGTTGTACCTCCTCATTTGAGCTAGGCACCTTCGTTCCTGTTAAATCTACCATGATATTTCTGACATCAACAGTGTGCTTCCACCTTTGTGGCAACCGTTCAGGGAAGCACATTCCTGTTTGACAGCGATGATGCCCTCGGATACAAAGCATGTTTCATACAAAAATGGGTTTTCTGCGGTGTCCTGTTGGCTGATTGGCTAAGATATACAGCGACCACAACATCCCTGGTTTAATTCCCCTGGAGAACCCCCTCTCCCCATGTTTCCCATCAACCTCTACTGTCACTGTAAAAAGATTAAAAATGTCAAAAAAATAAATGAGTGACTTGACTGGCTTGCGCAGAGCCCTGACCTCAACCTCACCCAACTCATTTGGGATGAACTTGAACACCTGCTGCCAGTAAGGTCTTATCGGTCAACATCGGTGCTCGACCTCAACAGTGCTCCTGTGGTTTAATGGGAGCAAATTTCAGGGAGCAGCCGAGCTCCTAGGTATTGTAGAAATCCATCCCAGTTGTTATAGCAGCACGTTATCGCCCGGGCTTTTGGAATGAGATGTTCAGCAATCGCATATTAATGTTCAAGTGTCTATATAGAGTACCATGTTTAAGATTTCCATCACTGAAAATAGACACTAGATCAAAAAGAGTACAGCTGTGTTTCATATTCAAATATCAAATCAATTTGTAGAACCCCCCCCCCCACACACACACACACACACACACACACACACACACACACACACACACACACACACACACACACACACACACACACACACACACAACGTATCATAAAAACAGAGAATAAATCAACACAGAAAGCAGTCAGGAAATCAAATTAACAATATAAATTTATATCAGCAGAAATAAAGGGGAAGGAAACTTTGCCCAAACATGTGAGAGCTGTATTATAGTGCAGTAAGGTGCAAAAACTCATAAATAAACTTTATATCTACTGCATAACACTCATATTAAAATCTGCAAAGTTCAAATTCTTCTTCTAGACAGGAGTGTTGCATTCTGACCTGCGTTTAGCGAGCGAGAGCGTAACTGAATTTCAGTGCTCAGTATCTCAGAGATGCATTTTAAGAGCACTTGTAAATGTAATCCGGCCACATCAGATAAGGACACAGTCTGGGTAGATGCTGCAGGTTAATGACAGGTGTGAATGAATGGGGTCAGGATTACAGCCCAGTTATGGTACACTCTTACATTAGCACTGCTCGGAACACTGGTGGTGTATGTATATATGTGTGTGTGTGTGTGTGTGTGTGTGTGTGTGTGTGTGTGTGTGTGTGTGTGTGTCGGACTGCGGATGAGGACGCAGACACAAAGACACTGTGATAAAGAAGTGAGAGACAGAAGCGGTCTCTTTACAAGCCGTAACTGGTTGAACATCATCGACTTTGGGGAGGAAATCAATCAGAGTTGGAGTGTGGCTTTATGCCCTTGGCGGTTAAATTTAACAGCCTTTGTCTTGCTCCTCCGCCGTCCCCCCACCCCTCATTCTCCACGGGTGATTTTTGGTGCCCTGCTTATCAGCCCCTCATTCCCCAACAACAAAAGAGGCGCCTGCCGGGAGACCTCCTGAATCCACATGACGAGCTCTCCGAGGAGCCGTCCACGTCGTTATCAGAACCACCCGCAGCCCAGACACTGTTCCAGCCTGATTAAATTATAGCCAATACAAGCGGCCTGCTCTAAGTGTGTGTTTTGTGTACGGGCTCTGGGAGATAAAAAAAAAAAGACATTCAGATGCGTCTCATTTTACTGAGAATGAGTCTTGTGTCGGTTTTTACACCAGGAGGCAGATTACAGCGTTTGTAACAAAATGTGAGTGAACTGGCATTGATGCGTGACACTCAGGTAAAAAGTTTACTTTTAGCTTAATCCCTCGATTACCTCAGCTCTATTGTCTTGTGTGATCCTTTCAGTGTCACACAGACACAGACATGACACGGTTTCATTTCAACAAAGGTGACACATCAATCTTCAAGTGCACACAGCTATGTGTCCACTTTGTACTTACACAGCCTCCTGATGTTGTCGACCTTTTAAAGACATTATTAGAGCTGCCCTAATCAATATTTTTATATTAAGTGTGAATCAAATCACTATGTGTAAGGCGTTGCAGAGCTATCATTCGAATTATCACCCAATTCTGTTGTTACATTCGGCTATATAGAGCTTTTATCACAGGCCTTGCCGAAATAATAACTTGAAAAAGGAGCTGTAATAAACTTAAATGTCATTTGATTTTGTTTTTTTGTGTTTGTGTTATATCAGTACTGAGAGGAGGAGTGGAACACAGCCAAACTAACAACGGGGGTAACGGACCTAATTATCACAAGCCACCAAAAAAGATTTTTCTCCGCCCAGTCAAATAAAAAAGTGCTCCAATTGGGTGTGAAGCCACCCAATCTGGCAACACTGCCACCACCAAACAGCAGACAAAGTTTGCAAGTATCTGGTGAACACAGCTGGAGAATTTAGCAGCTTAAGAGCCAGATGTTTCCCTCTGGAGCTGGTGGAAAAACATTATATTTTTATAGCACTTTAAGTGTTATATAATACTACTGCTTGTGCTGCCCTGGTAGCTCAGCTGGTAGAGCGTGGGCTCCATGTACTAAGGTTGAGTGCCTATCGCAGCGCGCCATGGTTCGATTTCCAACCTGCAGTCCTGCATGTCATCCCCTCTCTTTCTTCCCCCATTTCCTGTCTCTCCTCATCCATTAAAGGCAAAAAAAACCTTTACTACTACCTTAACTACAGTTGACGGGGTACCTAGCATCTACTGTCCTTATTAACCTGCTCTATTAGTCTGTTGGTTTTTTTCTGTTGTTTTTTTTCTGTTTGCAATCCATATGTACCTACATAACGTCTAATGACACACTTTAATTTAAGATGCTGTCAATTCCCAGGAGCTCTTTGGTTATTCACCAGTGTTTGTTCAGTCTTGTTTGTTCAGAGAATCATTTATCCACAGCAGATTTTCACTGCTGTGAAGAAATGATTCTCTGAGCAAACAATACTTTAAGTGTTGCACCTCTGCTTGGAATAGAATTTCCTTTCAGGATGCAGCAGCCTGATATTGAACACATTCTGCTGAATTATTGATCACTCCGACACAATTGAAATGTTTTCTGTTGCTGTAATGTGCTTGCTTTTTGCATCATTTAAGACAGAAAATACAGCTAGATATGAAAAACAAAATGAATGTTTAAATGTCCCCATGTGAAATATACTGAATCAACATCAGCCTTGTAAGCCACTAAAAGCCCAATCAATCAGGCCTGCTTGTTATTAGCAGGTCATGCTTTTAGGTACTGCTTCCTGCAGATTCAAATGTCTCATAATTCATACTTTGGTCATCAGATACCTTTTTACAAACTTCAGTAAAACACATAAGTTGCCCTAGGTTTAACCATATGTGTGGCTCCTTGCATGGAGACATATGCATGCTCCCAGTGTACCACCTCTGGTACGACAAGATGTACTGATACAATAACCTGAAGACTAAATTCTCTACATCATTATATCAGACGAAAGAGACAGACACACTTCTACAAAACAAAATCCTGACAAAGTCTTGAGGGAAATTGGGAGGGAAATATGAGGAGGCACCGCTCTAAGAAATGCTCACCTGCGCAGTACGTTTTTAAATCCAATTTCAGAGCAGACTGATAAAACACGACCTGGAGGTGTAAAATACACCCTCTGTGCCCTGACTGTATTTGAGCGGCTTCCCTCGGGTCGTACAGCGGTTCAGGCCACCACATGCTAAATCAAACACAGAATTTCTTGTTTTGTCCCGTGTGCAATAAACCTGCTCATTACTGACAAGAATGCTCTCCTCCACAAACCTCAACATCCCCAGTCGTTTCGTTCACACACACAGTTTGTTTTTTAACTGGAGAGACAGTTCTGCCTTCCCAAGCAGTCAGGGAAGGGAAAGAGTGATTGCCCGTTCTCAGTCTGTTTTGTCTTTTAAAGATTTTTTTTAGTTCTGAAGATGTAAAACTTTCTAGCATTTGTATTGAAACAAGACTACAAGTTATGTAGCGGCTCTATGAGGCTCGTTCCAAACCATAAATGTTAACCTTGTGCTGGCGTTACAGGAAAGGTCAGGTGGTCTTTCATAGCCATCCATCCAATAGTTGTTGAGATATTTCAGCCTGGACCACAGAGGATGACAGACACACTGGCTGCAAGCATAGATGTTTTTTCTTGTTTTTCCCTATCATCATAATCACAATAAGTTAGTTTTATTTCAGGAACTTGGGCTGCACTGACTCCCAGGTTGAAAACGGCAAATCAACAAAACCTTTCAGCACTACCTCTATGTGCACCATGCAAGTGGCTGATCTGAAGACTCAGCAGCAGTTGCATCTGAATTTCTCCACGGTAAGAGAAATCATTACTGATTATTTTTTCTGTTGTATGCCCTGCTAAATTCTGCTTAATATATTTGGGCCAGTGAGTAAACTACCTAGCATAAGCAGTGTTTATACCGCCTCCATACATCTGAATTGTTGTATGCTAATAAATACCCACTTAGAATGCAATCCTAGATCTCTGCGTTGCATTCACTTCCTCGGTGCCTCTGGCAAGTCCATCATTACCAACTCAGTTTAGCGGACAACCATTATCCAGACCCACAGGACAGAATATGAATGATGGATACCAAACAAAACTAAACTACAAAGCCCCTGGGAGTTGTGAAATAGTCTCAACCCCAAAAACTGTAGCAGGAAATTGCAGCTTTGTCTCTTTGTTGATGCTTTCCAATTGAGAGCGATCCATTAAATTGTTTGATGCATTTGTTTCTAGTGAGCGTTGGATCGCTGGAAAGTGGAGTGTTTGAAACTCTGTGTGTCTTCTCTGACTTAAGGGACAGCAAAGTTTTAAATGAGTGCGTCGAAAGCGAAGTACTTGCTCGGCATCTCTGCTGCAAAAACTGCATCCTTTGTCCGGCTGATGTGGGACCAGCCACGAGCCACTTGCTCATAAAGGGCCATAGTCTGACCCAGAAATAGTTGTTCGTGTAAATGTCTGCTCAGAGGATAAGCCTACTGACTACGTCAGTTAATAAAACTGTTGAAGTCATCTCATCTTCTTCGATGTGAGAGACAAGTGTGAAAGATGAACTGTGAGCAAAAGAAACAATGTGAGAAAGAAAGGCTGTGTGCCTTACAGACAGATTTAAAGAAATTATAAGTGTGCAAATAAAGAAGATGGTGAAATGACGGGTAACATCATGCGTTTGATAAATAAAGAATCTGTGAAAGAGAGAAAGTTAGTGTGATTGTAAAGTTTGCGAGTGTGTTTTAAATAAAGCAAATGTTGTAAGAGACTATTAGAGAGAGAGAGGAAGGATCTTATCTGCTCTGAAGAACGAGCAAAAAAAAAGTATCTCAAGAGGGAAACTTAAGCTTAAACAACACACAGTAATTACTTAAGTTGAGTCGAAGCCCTGGGGTGGTTTTTTTTCTCTCTCTTGTATCCCCCCCCACCTTTTCCTTTATTATCCCGGTGCTCGGTACTTCGTCTTAATGTGCAATAAACACAGCTAAATTGGCTGTTCTTCAGGTACGATCTGGTTTTGTTTGGAAGTAGCAAATGAGAGGTAGAAAGACGCCTTCAGAGACGGGCAGCTCAGTCGCTGGTTAATGCTCCTGAGTGCAATTTACTGCTCAGCCTCTCTGAAAAAAAAAAAAAGTGTACTTCAAGCATACACTCTAGTAGTCACACTTCCAAAGGCCCAATGCCCAGAGCTGTATAAACACACACACACACACACACACACACACACACACACACACACACACACACACACACAACAAGGCTATGGGGGTGCAGGGCTTGGTTGTTAAAACTTCAGCATTGAAGAAAAAAGGTCCCCATGGGTAGAGTGACATAATTGACTTCCCAAAGAAAGAAAACAGCGAGTCTAAACACTCCCAATAAGTAAACTAGGCAAACTTCACAGCCGCTCTCTCTGCCACTACTTAGATCAGCCGTACCAGACAGCCTGGAGAAAAGATGGCAGCTCTGCCAGCTAAGAAAAAGGCATCTGCTCCCATTTCTTTGTGTGTGTGTGTGTGTGTGTGTGTGTGTGTGTGTGTGTGTGTGTGTGTGTGTGTGTGTGTGTGTGTGTGTGTGTGTGTGTGTGTCCGCCTGTCCAACCACCCCCTCTCCCAGTGACGAGGTACCACTTCCTGGCCCAAGCCCACTCGACTGGCCGCCTTCCCATCTTTCTGCTGTGAGAGGCCTGCTTTCTGCTCTGCCAACTAACGTCTAAAAAGGGGGACAAGAAATAGTTGTGGGGAAAGAGAGAGTTTGTATGTGTGTTTCTCAACTGCTATCCTTTGTGGGGCTGAGTTTGAGGGTTCAACATGGAGAGCAAGGCCATTTTGGTTTTGGACATCTATTTTTATGACTCAATGTCTGTTATCATGATAGTAAGTAGAGTAAATAAAAGGCGCTGAGTGATGAGGGCACTGAAATGAGAGGGCAGATATTATGTGGGCTTTTGGTTACGATTAAACATTTAAAGAAACATGTATGACGGAGCGATTCGAGGGAAATTGCAATATTTCAGACTAATTTTAAGTTGCGTAACCTAACGTACCCCGTGGATCGCTCTCATAAAAAAGTTATAATAATGTTCAGTGTTTCTTCCTAAAAAATATGGTGTATGAATTTCCTTCCTCATGAAACATTTACAAAGCCCTTTTTGAAATATTTAACTCCTACATTGTCTACATCCACGTTTGCTAGCAACCAGCCTTCTTCCTTACCTTTGCAGGTTCATTATGAATGTGTTATAGTCATGAAGCTAATTAGTTCCTAACTGCTTAGATCATTTATCCAGAGAAAGACTCGACACTGTTAAAAAGTCCAGTGTGTAACATTTTGAAAAATCTATTGGCAGAAATTAAATATAATATTCACAAGTATGTTTTCATTAGTGTATAATGACATGAATCATTTTGTTTTTGTTACCTTAGAATCAATCTACCATGGGGTCTACCATGTTTATAAGGTAGCCCAGAAGGGACAAACTAAACACTTGCTATAGATAGAGGCATTTTTCGCATGTTACAAGGTCACTGTAGTTCCTCCTTCATGCTTGGAAGGGGTGGGTGAAGCGACGGAGTTGCAATCTGTAATTACACATCGCTAGATGCCACAAAATCCGACACACTGGACCTTTAAAAGTCAGTCTATGTTTACGTTTTTTTCCTTATCACAGTTTTGCAGCAGCAGAGTAAAACCACCACCAAATGTCTCTTCTTGCTTAGTTATCCCAGTCATATCACCAATGATTGGTTAATGTTCTTGCTATTGTATTGTTCTTGTGATATTTGATTTGCCAGCAATGGAAAATTCAATAATAGGAAATCTAATTAGAGTGAGTTGACTCACAGTTGACTAGAAACACCTCATGCAGATTACCACTAAAGAAAGTAATGGGTGCCGAACTTCACATGTACCACGTGGTGACATTTCAAGAACCTCTGCAGCCTATATACACAGAGGTGTGTGCAAGTAAACATATATGAGGATTGTTACATGTGCGCTCAGATCTTTACAGTCTGGGAGAGTGAGGGATGTGGGCTGCAATGTGTCAATGTGTAAGTACGGGTCTTATATTCTCATGTTATATTTGGATGGGTGTGTGAGTAAGGGTCCTGCTGTATATCTGAGTTTTGTGTGTGAGTAACTCAGTGAGCGAGCTGCGGCTCGTTTTAGCCCACTCCCCTCTGCTGGAGTCTACGTCAGTCGAAATCTATCTATGGCGGCTCGCTCATCCTCTGCCACCCCCATATACAGCCGGGCTCAAGACACACACTCACACACACACACCACTTCCTTCGGTTTGGATGCTGCTTTACTATAAAAGTATGAGTACGAGGAGAGGCACTAAAATAAGCAGATGACTGGCGGCATCTTCCTCAAACAGCAGGACCATCTGGTGCTGGAGATAAACATTTAACCTGAAAACTTCTGCTCTCAGTGAAGTGATTCCTGTCAAAGTTAGTGCAGATTAAACTGTCTGAAATAACTTTTAAATTAACTCAACCGCAGTAAAGCACTTCAGCTCGTTGCCGGTCAGCGAGTAAGCCAACCACCGATTTCAAGTGTTACGATGTTACTGTTCGGTGTCAGATTTTATGTCAAGCTTACTGACTCCCAATTCACTCTTAGTGTGAGTGAATCACAAAGAATTGTGGGATACATAGCAACCGTTGCCAGTAGCCTCTTTCACTGAATGATGCTGACAGCTTCCAGCCCTCATTCAGTGGCTAGCTGCTCCTTCAGTGGTATTTATAGCCGCTATTGATCGAGACAGATTTGGCTGAGAAGGAAAAGCAGCACTTGAGATTTAGCAGCGGACTATAGAATAGGCTTTGTGTGTCTGAGCGTGTGTGTGCGTTTGGTTGTATGAAAAAGCGCATTGTATGTCACAGTCATCAGTAGGGAGAGTGAGGCATCATGAGGCGATCCCTTGTTCCTTATACACTCCTTCTATACCCCTCTTGCCATTTAAAGTCCAATAAATTGTATTGTATATTAAAAAGCCCTGTGAGTGGCTGCATTGTCCTCACAAAACTACAAACCCATCAGCTTTAGTGGCCCCTACACACTTAACTTGACTCACTTAATCAATCCTTGCTGGTGGCTTGACTTCCTGTACTGTAGGAGGCTACTATCTGAACACAGACTTGCTGGGGCTTTCTGTTTAGACTGCTGAAGGATGACTAATCCCCTATTTAAAGGGCTCAGGGCTCGACTGAAGACTTCTGGCATACAGGCAATCAATTGTAGATGTAGAGGTGACGCAATTCACTTTCAGCGGAACTGTAGGTGGTCAATAATTAGGATAAAAGTGTGTGTATGTGTGACTCAGAGAAGGAAATGCAACGCAATGTGTCTCAAAGGGGAAAAGTTCCCAATGTTGTTCCAATATTTCGTACTCCATTACTTTTAATCATGAGCGATTCTAATGTAATACACACCAATATTTCCTCACTGTCCGCAAGCTTTTAGCTCTGTGTGTGCGCTGTCATACACAGCCCTGGCTCCGTAAAGAGGAAACAAAGTGGATTGGACCGAACCACACAACACTAAGTTATTACAGCAGGATCTGTGTGTCAGGGAACGTTAAATTACTCGCCCTCGGACATTCAGCTGATGTTAGCAGGAGAGTTGTGAGTATCACTGGAGCTGGTGTGCTGGCTCTGGGAAACAGTCTCATCCTCTCTGCATGTTTAGTGACAGCTTGCAAACCCAAAACATAGCTAACGTAAGTAACATTATTTGTTGTGTCGTTGTTCCAGTATATCATGATTCCTATCATAGGTTAGTTATCGGATTTCTCCACAATCGCATACCCACCTTTAACAGTGATAGCTGCACACATATAGATCCTTTTCCTGTCTGGGTAAGAGGTATGAGGCACAGCTCAGCACAATCAGCAACAACAAAAGCTTCAAACATGAAGGTCCACGAGCCCATAACAGCTTTTGCTCAAAGTTGAATTGTTTCACTTTTTGTTTGATATTTGTGGATACGTACGGCGAATCCACAGAGAGCAGACAAAAGTAGCTTGCCATCTTTTACTACAGACATTGTGTCAAACGCAGGTGCAGATAATAACGCTAATAACGACTGTATTCATCCCCATTGTTAATGTTATCAGTGACACCTGTGTGTTCAAAAGGCCTGACGAGAGAGAGGTCTATTCACATAGGTTGGATAGCGATGCAATTACATCGGCATTATGTAAAACGTGTTCTGTCCCACAGCTCGACACAGCCATTATACGTCTGCAGGGGGTTGATAGGTTAATGGTCAGTAACAATGATACAATCATTACAATGTCAAGTGATTCAAAGTCTGACTTTCTCTAAAAAATGTTTTCCAGCTAAAAAGTAAAAGCTGAATTATTACTGGACATGAAATATTCTTCCTCTTCACTAGATGTCTGGGCTAGATTTTCTGTCCTCAAAATAGACACTTTTCTCACAGTGACATTTAAAATGACTAATCAACATACGATTAGAGCAAATCGCAAAATATGCCAGATAACTGTCAATATTATAATTTCTTGGTTGCATCCATTTTTTTGTGCAAGACTTGTGGAAGCTTTTTTTTCCCCATTACTGACTGATCTGCTGATTACTTTCTTGATAAATCAATTAACCGCTTGGTCTACAAAATATTAGGAAATGGATCCAAAGGTGACATCTTCCAATGAATTTTCTGAACATCAGCCCAAAGCTCAAAGATATTTAATTCACTTTAAATATGAGAAAGAAAGACAACAGAACATCCTCACATTTGGGATGCGGGAAACAGTGAATTTGGGTGATTTTTGGCTCGAGAGAAGATTATAATAATAGTTCCTAATTATTTTTCCATCAATCGACCAAACGTTTCACTGCCCCCTAAAATCAAATGTTGAGATCTTCTTTGTTACACCTCTAATCTGTGCTGATGGTTGATAGGTTGGGTCAGTCTTTCCTTTAAGCATATATGCAAGTGCAGCTTTAATCTTCCACACTGCAAGCTGCAATGATAATATTAATGTACAGACCCAGCTGTTTCTCACCTGGCAAGTGCCTGGACCTTGGCTGTGTGTCTCTCCTCCAGCTCTGCCAGCTTTCTCTTTAGCAGATCAGTTTCCTGCCTCAGGCCTGCTGAGTGCTCCATCTCCCCATCCAGCAGACTGCGAAGAGACCTGTCAAACATGAAGCAGACCACAAATGTGTCACATATTTGTATACAAAACACAGTTTTCTGTCCCAATTACAGTCAGGTGATACATCTTGTACAAATCTAATCCTTGACATTCTGGTAATGTTATTTTCATAAACAGTAGATTGGATAAACATTAAGCTCCTTTAATTGCAGTAATAACTGAGTGAATCACATTTGGCTCTGATTTAAAACACTTAATCAACACACATCTGTGATTGCATAGCTGTTTTAATTCCCCGAGCACGAATCACAGTTTATGGTAAAAATCAAAATACGGCTTGGCAGGAGATTTGCATTTATTTATGATTAATCACAAAGGTGTATAAAGATAATATTGTGTTTTTTTGGTCATTACATTTCTGTGCTTTGCAGCTTGTTCAAAGATCCCTTTTGCAGCTGTTACATGTGTAAATCGCAGTCTCTGGTGGCTTATTGCTAAAAACAAAACACAACAAAACCGTTTCCTGCCAGCAGTGGTCAGCACAAAAACAGCCTTCTCATCCCAGGACAAAAAGAAAACAAGTTGACACAATTTACACAGAAAGGTCATTCGATATCTTCCTACAGTCTGAGGGTGAGTACGTGTGTGTGAGTGTGTGTGTGTGTGTGGTTTCAGGGGTTTGCGAGCAGCAGATAAGGGGAATACATCCCAACGTACGAGTTTTGTTCCTCCAGCTCGTCCTTCCTGTTCATCATGGCGACAATGGCCTGACGCAGCTCCACTGCAGAGGAGAGAGACCAGAGTGAGATTTCTGCATGCACTGGAACACACACACACACACACACACACACACACACACACACACACACACACACACACACACACACACACACACACACACACACACACACACACACACACACACACACACACACACACACAGCAATATGCATAAACTAATAACGCAAGCTTTGAAATGCAGAAATAACAGAATCCCACTTTGATGCCACACTTGCAGGATTAATGCCGCGCTTTTGTTTCATCCTCAAGATGAACTGCTTTGATAAAATCAGGTTTTACTTTTTTTTCTGCTGACAGAAGTTATACAGAGTGATATCTATCTGACTCACAGAGAACAGTTTTATTGCTACAGTAAAACATGCTTTTTGGGAAGCTACAATAAAACTCCGGAGAAAGAAACGAATCCAAGATAAATGTAGGGGAGGAAAACACTGGCTAAGTTTTGTATTAAACTATTCATCAAGAAAATGTGAAACCCAACTGGAATTTGAAATCACAGCCAAGACAGCCGAGTACACACCTACCGAATGTGCAACAACACAATTATAGGTTAATTATAGTCAGCTGAAAAAGTTTCATTTGCTGTGGTAATACTATCTTTACATCCCCTTTTTACAACCGTCAGCAGGACAAGAAAACCATCCTCTTCTGGCCATTTTACCACATGGAACCCACTACAGTAGCTGAAGCTCTCTAATGAATTCACTGATCAATTCAGCTGATGTTTGCCTGGGCTTTCACTATCTGATATAAAGTAGTAAGTTCCCTCCTGGCAACAGCTAATAGCAAATAACATATTTTTAAAAATATATCTCAAAAATGATTTCCGTAGAAATGGTTTCTCCATTTCTCCAAAGCTTTTATGATTACTGAGCTCTTGTAAACTGGTGGAAGTAAGCTGAAGCCATAAATCAGCTGTTTTGAAAATACTTTAAATTCTGTAAATAATAAATAAATAACTGTCTCAAAAGATAGCTTGTACAGTCATCTAGTGACTGAATTATGTTTCTTGAAAATGTGCAGCATTCCTATCTGCATGGGCAGGGTGATGATTTTAAATGTTTGCTTTTCCACCCTGAGAAGAATGAAATGCCCACACAGTGTATTAAGAGAAGATCATTAGCAGTTTAATGACGGCGCTGGAAGAAAGGTTAAACATTACCAAAGTACCAATCTATGCTGAGGGAATAACACAGCACTATTCCTAATGGAGACCTTTCACTCATGGTGGCAACAGAGGTCAATTCAAGGGGTCACCAAAGTCAACAGGCTTGGTCGAGATGAACTGCACCTCGCCGAGGTCAGGCAGCGGCAACAGGAGGCAGTGACAGAAAAAGCTGCAGTCAGGTTTGACCGCTTCCAGCAGCCTTTAAAGAATATACAGAAAGAACTATTTATATCCTATTAGATTCATCTCTAGGCTACCTGTGGTTTGCGGAGCGCCAGGCATTATTGTTTTGTGTGTGCATGCCTTGAGAGCAACAACTCGAACCAGCACCTTCTGTCGGTCCTGGCTCATCTCAAACACGCCTGTTCTGATACATCATTTAGGAACCATGTCTGTACACAACATTGTGCCAACACATTAATAACATGAACGGTGGTATCTATGCATCTACTGAGGGGGTAAGCTGACTGGACTGTGGGGGTACGTCTGACAACCGATGCTGGTGATTTGAGCGTGTTGCTGTGGATTTGAGGACACTGCAATGAAAACTTTCACTAATATCATGCACTAAATAATCAATTAATATAAATAATAACTGCCAGGTTAATCAGCAATGATTATAATAATTAGCTGCAGCACTACGTGTAATGTTTTGCTCTGGAACCTGGTCAAATCAAAACATCAGATCCCAGATCTGTACCAGCTACAATCAAAGTCTGCGCGGTGGTACAGGGACTCCGTAGCTTCGCTTGGAGGTGCACATGAAGGTTTCAAAGCCCCTAACTAGGCTGTTACCAGGATTTCCAAAAATAAAAACCATGAGACAAGGAGTTAATCTACCCTGCACTTGGCATTCCACCATTTACACACACACACACACACACACACACACACACACACACACACACACACACACACACACACACACACACACACACACACACACACACACACACACACACACACACACACACACACACACACACACAAGAGAGAGAGAGAGACCACAACTCTACTCTCATAACTAATGTAGGGTGTCGATGTAGCCCCAGACACAAGTAGGTCTCCTCCAGCCTCGAGCTAAGAGCGTGGCTGGGGGAGGAGTAGGAGAAAGAGGAGGAGGACGAGGGTGATGAAGAGCACAACAGAGAGCAGAGGAGAAAAGAGGAAGTCTATTATCTCCACGGCTCCATTCTCCACATCAGCAGCCCAGAAATAAATATGACCTTTAGTCCGACCACGCGTTCACAGCGGGTGCCACAGACGAGCCATTAGAGACTTCAGTAGAGCCAGACGCCCTTCTGTCCTCACAGAGGGGACATGGGCAAATTACAGCACAAGTGTGTGTGTGTGTGTGTGTGTGTGTGTGTGTGTGTGTGTGTGTGTGTGTGTGTGTGTGTAAATACATACGCATGCAATTTTGCGCTTATATGTGTAAGAGCAACCTTCACTGTGTGTGACCATGTGCACGTGTGTGTGTGTGTGTGTGTGTGTGTGTGTGTGTGTGTGTGTGTGTGTGTGTGCGCCTCCACCGGAACCTACATGCTCCTGCTCAATTGTTCCAATAATAGATGCATTAGCAGAGAGCTAGGCCATATAATCGAGGTGCCTTGTGAATTATAGACTCCATACTCTTCAATCAATGGACTGCTTGGCCTCACACACCGTCAGATCTAGATGGAAATCACTGAGGGCTCTCTCTCTCTCTCCAACAGCATTTTTTTTTCTCTCAGTTTCTCCCACACACCTTAAAAATCCAGTAGGTTTTGTATCTGTGTGTGTGTATATGTGCTTGTGTGTGTGCGCGTGTGTGTTACACAAAGCCTTAATCACGAAAACGACAAACACTGTCATTAGCTGTTTTTACTATTCTTTAGCACTAAACATACACACAGGGAAATTATACATTGCAAATTTTCCTATTCATAGAAGGTCTTGTTACTCTCTTGTGTCAGCATATGAGCCAATCAATGGCTCATTTTGATCCCTGACTTAATCAAGATTCTCAAGCATTCTCCTTGCATACATTTTTCAATCACAAGAGACAGACTTAAAAAAAGGGAATGGTCAAAATTCAACCTCTGACCAACCAAAACGGGTCAATCTTTGAAAAACACTGGATCCTACATTTCTCATAATGTATCTTAATAACAATTTTCATCAGACCCTCGAGTGCCTCCTAAATACCGACTTCTGTCAAAGCCTTCACATTTCTTTTATGTTAACTTTTCACGCCCAAGCCTCCATACAGCTGTTTTCATGAGCAGGGAACTACTCTTCCTGACAAGTTCACTAAACTTCATATATTAAATTGCTGGAATTCCCCTTTAAATGTGTCTTTACGAGGATACAACTGGTGACCATTTGTTAGAAATAAGTTGCAGTCAAAATCTGAAATGAGATATTCTAATAAAATCAGTATATCATCAAGTGCTTTCAAAGAATTTCTCTCACACTGAGCTTTCTTCTTCCTCAGTGGTTTCCTATGTTTCCCAAAACAACTTTGCACAACCCTTTGAGAAAGGCGTCTCTGCATGTTGCTTTGGGTTACGCGAGTAGGCGTGGAGAGCAAAAGCAGCAGTCAGCCAGTGATAGCGAGAGCACAGGAGCACGAGAGCAAGAGTTTTCCAGTCTGGAAAAAGTCACGGCCTTTCACTCAAAATGCAAAATCTGTTTTGGCTGCATTGAATTCTGGTCTATTGAGCCGACAGTAGGCGTATAAATTGGTATCTGTGCCTCCGTCGCAATGGATGTCTCCCTGTCAGACAGTTGGATGTCTGGAGAGAATCTCTTCACTTTTTGAAGACGCCAAAACCTGATTTTACAGCGATGTTACAGAGTTTCAGAGTGGATTTGACTTTAAACCAAAAACCCTTCTCGTTGACTGAGGGTCTGTTGTTTTACATCTTTCTAAGGCCTCTTGGTGCTCTGGACCTTGAAGACAATTTTCTCTGCCTCTACACCAGCGATTTTTTAGATCACCAGCTCTCACTGTGACCCCATTGGCCTCCTCTTACCGAGGGCTAATAGATTGGACAACGGCTCAGTCCAAGCGCTTACAGGGAGCTCCACTCACCTTTCCTCCCCTGGCTCTCTGTCTCTCTCTGTCTCTCTCTCTCTGTCTCTCTCTCTCTGTCTCTCTCTCCATCCCACACACACACACACACACACTCAAAAGAATCCACGGAATCAAATAGCATCAGTGTGAGTGTCTCAGTCTGATTAGCTCCAGGGCAGAGAGGAGAACACCAACTTGTGAGTGGGTCTCACACACACATTAAAGTGCTCATCAAGTGCTCTGGGAATGTAGAATTTTTATCCACATCTGAAATCATATAGCTGATGTAAATGGCAGGCATTCACACAATCTGACTTCATGTCACATCCATTTTTTCTCACAAACAAAATCCTTTGAGGCGAGCAGACGAATGTGTGTATGTATACAGTAGCATGTGCATTCACTGGAGCAACAGTGCCACCAGGTGGAAAAGACCCGGGCAATCTCTTGGCACAGGACTTCACTCATTGCAATTAGATCACTTTAACTGCAAAGAAAAACAACTAGGTTTGAAAATACAAATGAGTGAGTTTGATTTCATTTAACAGCTTTGCAGAAATTTCTAGACAAAGACATGTCAAGACTTCTACGAGATTAATTACCGTCTCAAAACTTCTTGGAAATATACTCTGGGATTTTGCTGTGATTTGGAATTTAAATCATTTTCATGTTTAATTTAATGTATCCTCAACACTACAAAGAAATTAAGAGATTTCACCAACTCGTGCTGTTTCTGTGTCTAGCACCTTTAACTTGGATTTCTTAAGCCTCGGACAGAACTACATGACATGAACCTAATCCCCCCCAGGACCCAATGAGCTAATTTCACTAGCTCAGAAAATGTTATGTTGTTTCTAGTAAAAAGATTTTGGAGCACATGACTGTTGACTGTCCACTTCCTCTTGAGGTTTTATCAGAAGACAATCTAATCTCCGAAGACATTAGCAATGGTAATTCATTCTTTACAGTAAATTCTTACAGTATTTATTCCTGACATGTCTTTGTTTGCACCTTGTTGGTGAGCATGTTGAAACCTTCATCTAATTACTATCAGTCAACTCAAGTCCTGTGCAAAGACACTGTTCAACTGCCTCGATGCTAGCTCAGTTAATCCACGATGATTCATAACACAGAACCGGTTTGAGCACAAACCGAGTTACAAGGACAGGAGAGAGTGAGGAAGAGTAAAGAAGCAGAAAGGTAGTACCAGGAGAAACACTCACCCACTGTCATGGACTCTGGCAGACCAGATGTTGGCAGCACACTGGAGAGTGGAGCAGACTGTGCTGGTGGACTGGACTCCATGCTGAAACACGTGAAGAGAGGAATCAGGTACTTTAAATCTCTTTGAGCTTTTGTCCACAATTCATATGTGAAAAGGAAAGCTGAGGCTGCAGCACAGAAACACACTGAATAGCCTTGCCTGTGTAGTCCTGTGACTAAAACTAAATTGTAAATAATTCACACAACAACACATCATTACCACATGAAACGATGGCTTACTTGAACGTTAGCAGCGATGTGTCGCTCTCACAGTTTCCCACCGGTCCTGTCGACTCAGACTGAGCAGGAAATGCAGCTGTATCTTCCACAGAGTTCACTGAGGCAAAGTGGAAGTGAAAGTAAAAGGTACAGACTAATAGAGAAAGTACCGAAATTTCATCTGATAGACAACTGATCCCTGCGCTCAAGCCCTAAGCAGCTGTTGTCAGCAGTAAACACAATCTGTATGCAAAAACATATGTAAGGTACAATATTTACAGTGCGAGTAGGAAATGTAAACTGGGAATCAGTGCAGCAGTGTCGGCTGAGGGCAGTCAATAAATATTACACTGATCTGGCACAGAGTGCACCAGGAAGTGTTTTTATATGTTTCTATCTTCCTTGTTGCTGCTGGATTGTAACAAAGTCTGTGTTTTTTTGTTTCAGTGGCTTTAGGGACTACAGTACCTGGCTGAGGGTCTGTAGGGTTCAGAGGAATGAGGATGTCTGAGCTGCTGTGGTCGGTCATCACCTTCAGAGGGCTCCATGTGGACACACTGGGCAGGCTGCCTACCACCACTCTGAAACAAGACAATTTTTATCTCAGTTGGGTTTTTTTTCCCAGAGCAATAAGTATCTTTTTAGCCCTGTTGTGTCCAACAGGTCAGTTGTGGACATTTGGGTTTAAAAACTTCAACACATTTTACAGTCTGTTACAGGGAATTCAAGACAACTGTGCCTCCACTAATGCTTTTTGGGAAGTAACAACAAGAAGTGTAATGTTACCATGGATTCAGTGACTGTATTTGTTTACACTTTGGGAAATTGTATAATGTTAGTTGATTGATTTTCTCCTTCTAAAGGCTGCAGCAACTCAACCAAACAAAGTGAGTGAAACACAAATATGATTTTTTTTTTTCTTGGGGCTTTTATTGCCTTTATGATATAGACAGCTGGTCGGATTCGAACCTTGGGCCGCTGCAGCAAAGACTCAGCCTCGGTACATGGGTCGCCAGTTCTACCCACTGAGCTAACCAGGCACCCCCATTAGCACTTCTTAATTAAGACTGTAATGTTTTATGCACTTAATGAACAACCTCCAAGGGTACTGTGCTCCAAGCCCACATTCATTTCTGTCAGAATAATTTTTTAAATATGAAATATTTCTCTATTAAATACGTTTTAGAACTCGACATTCAACTGAAGTGATCTGACTCACTGATCGGAGCTGATCCTCTCCTCCTCCTGGGTTTCTGCTCTGGGTTTGTACATCTCCTCCTCTTCCTCCTCCTCCTCATTGTCTATACTCTTACTGTCAGGCAGGGGAGGTGTAGTGGCAGGTGGAGTACGAGAGGAATGGGGGGACCCCACCCAGCTAATTATGCCTGGCTCAGCCAGGCCATTCTGGGCCGGCGACTCAGGGAAGACCGGCTCCAAAGGATCTATGCCTTCCTCCACGCTGTTCTGAGCAGGGGCAGTGTGGCTCTTCCTCATGGCACCCATCTTCTGGGAGTCCTCTTCTCCCTCCTCCTCGTCCTCCGCCCCTCCATCCAGATCGTCATCAAAGGAAATGATGTTGGTGATTTTCTTTTTCCTCCGGCGCTCTTTCCTCAGCCCTGAGTCTTTGTGGAAGAGATGAAAAAGAAGTGAACAAAAACCTCAATCTCAAGCTTAAATAAAGTGAAACTTTAATGAATTCAGTTCTTTTCACCTGTCTAGACTATCCTCCTCCAAATGTTCACACGGCAAAGTTTGGTACTGATGACATAGGCATCTTAAGTTTATTTCAATTAATCCTTTAAAAGTGCATTTATAATAGACAATCTGTGGCTCAACTCTTCTACCTGTGAATAATGCGAATGGCTCTCCTAACCTTGAGGAGGTGGCACACGAGCTTAGAATTTCATTTACATTCATTCCAGTTAAAATGTAAAAGCTTGTTCATCCCTCTGAGCAGAACATAGGGAGAGAAAATGGTGTGAGTTTTCCCTGCTGGGATGAATCGGGGCAGAGAGCTAAATGAGGTCAAACAAGGCTGACATCCTGGAAGTTTATTTATTTCATGGGGGATTTCATCTCCGCTGCAGATGCCTTGGGTTGCGTCCACTATATTTGTTCTACCAGTGCATTCATTATGCATGCTCAAACTGAGCCATATGTTATTGTGTTTGTCAAGGGGTGGACAAAATAATAGTGATATAGTCCGAAAGTAAATACTAATATGCAAAGTTAGTTTTGAAGAAATGTTTAACTTTCATTGCTTGTGCAACTGCAAAATTATGTAATGTAATTATGTAAGAAAACTGTATTTGCAAAAAAAAAAGACATTGCTCACAAGAAACAACAGTCTCAACAAACACAAACAACAACCATTTTTGTATTTCTCCTATGGCTACTGTATTGAATTGTGAATTATTTTGTACACCCCCATCCGTCATACTCCTCCACACTCTCTTACCAGCAGAGGTGCTGCGTGGCAGGACAGGTAGCGGGTCCGAGGCTCCGTCCACTTTGGGGGTGAAGCCGGGCACCACAGCCGTGGCGGTGCTGATCTCTCGTAACAGGCTGCTGACCCCCTGAGTCGACTCTTTCCACAGACTGCCGATGCCCTGTGTGGACTCCTTGAGGAGGTCGGACACCGAGGGGCCTCCTCCTCGGGTCACCCCACCATTCAGGTCACTGTTGTCGATGTTGATGGCAAACAGGATGGAGTTCAGACCTGAAGAACGCAGCAGAAAGAGAGAGGCAAAACGTAATTTATTACAGATGAGTCTCATCAAATCATATGAAGTTTCTGAACTTCTGCGAACTGCTCTGTCAGCTATTCTGGGTACACAGTGAGCAACCCAGGATGAACTCAGGATATGTGCCTGTGTATGAAAAGAGAGGGAAAGCTCTGGCATGAGATCAGTAGTATATATTCTTAATATTTTAGAGTTTGTGCTCATCTGAGTTGCACTCATCAATAGTTCAACAGTAAGAGCGCAGCCATTAACACTAATTCCCATCAAATCCAGACACACTAAACAAGTAAAGTGCAAAGTCAGTTAAATAACTGCTTTTACAGCAGCTCCGTTTGTGTGAAGCATGTTTAAATTTCAATGAGACTGAAAATGAGGCTGTAATTCTCTTTACAAGACAGAAGATACATTTTTTGGATAGATGGATGGTTCTTAAGTCATTACCACTAGTGCGGCAAAAATACTGCTCGGCCTTGTTGGACATTTCAGGCTGTCAGGCTCAGCTGTATTTTATCAGACTTCCTGCTTAGCATATTAACATACCAAATGTTCACATATTATCTAATGTAACTATGACACCCTGCTATGTTAATGCTAATGTTACATTATATGTACAGTAGCATGTTAACATGTATACCTATTGTCAGTTTGAGCTGTATTTTATTGCATAACATGCTGAACATTGGAAAAAATACTAACTGCATGCAGAGCATCAGAACACTAACATTATCATTTTGGCTTCCTATGTCAGCATAACGTGCAACATTAACACAGTACAGTTCCCTTAGAGTGGCATTTCAGACTACAGCAATGTTTACCATAATGCTATTGTCTACAATTAAGCACTAGCATGCCTAAACAGTTGACAAAGCCACATCTCTACTACACCTACATATCTGGTGTGCAGTATGTTTACCCTGCAATCACCTAACTCACCTGCAGCCATGGTGGGGAGCATACTTGCTCTCTCTTCGTCAAGAATAAAAGCCCAGTCTTCATAGTAAGTTCTAGAGAACAGAGAGGAGGTGAAGTAACATCTCTAATCAAGACAACAGAGAGCTGAGATACCAGCCGTACAGAGTATAACTGTACAGATGAAGAGATTCAGTGCGTCAGTATAACTTGTGAAAAGAGCATGCAAGATCACACAAAATGGCAAAAATATAAAAACATTCTGTCATATGAAAATTCAAATATCGTTATTATTGACAACAAGTCGTGGCGATTTCAGCAAAAAATAAATCAAACATAAACACAACACACACTTCACTAACCCCAGGCGTGGGCGGTCAGCCAGCAGTGTGTGCAGGTAGCGCTCCAGTGAGTGCTCATTGAGGGCGCAGCGCAGCCAGGCACGACCCCGCCCAAGCTCTGAGGAGATTTGACGTAGGGAGTAGAACCGCTGGAGCTCGTGGCGGTTCAGATGCTCCTTCACATAGAACCAGAAAGTCAACTCTGGGGGGGAATGACAAATAGAGAGGAAGAGGAGGAGAGCGGGAGAACAGACAAGGGAGACAGACAGACAAGGGAGTAAAAAGTGGCAAGACAAAGGAGAGGAAGGGAGGGAAAAATTGTGATGAGATAAAGAAGACATGGGACAAAGAGGGAAAAAAAGGAAAAGGAGAGAATCACTTATATCTTATTTGTGAAAAAGGTTAAGTGAAGCAGTGACAAACACACTTCTTCACTCTCTTATTAACAAATATCCACACCTCCTTCACACAGATCCATCCTGACTTCCTACCTGTCACCTGCACACTTTTATTATTTTCTATAACACAGGCAAAAAAGATTTAAAAAAAAACGTCTGTGGTAATTAATAGGAATGAGTGTTATGCTACTCTTTTGCATTTGATTAGCATATAACCTCAGAACAATGTGTTAAAAATGATGGCTGCTATTTCTGGCTTTGTCAGAGGGCTTGGCTTCATTAGGGAGCTCCAAATCCATAAGTTCAGTCACAATCCTTTCTTCTAATTGACTGTGAAATACAGGAAAACGTCAGATATGCTAATGGTTATGACGTGGTAGCCATTACAGAAGTCATGCATTTCTCCTCCATCTGGAATTAATAGCCACATGGGTCTTAAATATGACACAGTAGAAACAATTTAGTCTAATGTGAAACTAATGTCTCTCAACCAGCGGAATGGTCTTTAGAAGCTCAGATGGCTGCAAATAAAACTGAATCTTGAGGATTGTCATACTTTTCATTTCCTTATGGAGATACCATAGAGCAGTAATTCCCAATCACGGGTACTTTTGCAAATCTGGAGTAGTGCAAATAATTTGATAAAATCTAAATTACAATTGGAGTTTAAAAAAATATGTCCACAAATTGAGTCAAATATAAGACCTGAACAGACATTTGCAGCAGTTCCGACTAAGGCTTTGTTCACACTGCAGGCAAAAGTGGCCCAAATCTGATTGTTCTTTTTTCTTTTTTTCCTCTTATGTGACTCGGATCTGGGTTTTTTTTTTCTTGTAACAGTGTTAACATCACAAATTACATGGAATCTGATCGTGTTAAATCTGATTCGGGACTTTTATATGTGGTCCTAAATCAGACACAGGCCTGATTTTTAAATCAAAATTGTAAGTAGCCTATGAATGTATGAAAAATAGTCAGAAAAAAAGCAGAGAAGCAAGTTAGCTAAAAATAAAGTTAGTGGATGAATGGCTGCAAAGATAGTTATACATTTATTTAAATTAATTAATTAATTAATTAAAATGAATGTATAATTGGTTAACTAAAAGCTGAAAGAAGCAGCAAAAACTAACAGATAAACAGTAAAAATAGTTGGCTGACAGTAAAGAATAAACAGTTAAGACATAACTTAGCACTTGAAATATTTACCTGTAGCTAATGGGCAAATTATTTAAAAAACTAATGCTAATAGATTAACAGTTTAAATAGTTAGCTAAAAGTAATGGATAAACAGTTACTGCACAACCATACAACATACTGTAGATTGTCTATTTGCATTTTCCAACACTTCATTATAGCTACATATTAGTTATATTACATTAAATCAAATATTTAAACCTATTTAAGTTGTTTTTTATGGTTGCACCTTTACATCAGCTGGAAACATCCCCGATATCTTCGCATTTTTGTACCAACTCCTTATTTCATTTCCCCGTAGTTCAGCATGCCGTATGCTGTTTGGGATCTTGACTGGAATTTAAAATAAACCTCTGTGGGTTTGAAAAATACTTGAGCGCATAAGTCGCATTTATAATGACAGTCCATCTCAGCAGCGCTTTTTAGGAGGTGTAAAGCCACAGCTGGTGTGCTGCCCACCACCGACTGAGACAGAGAGACAGAGGCTTAAAGACAGACAGGTGAGCACAGCAGAGAGAGTGAAACAGGGAAGCAGAGACCTTCATGTCCTTTCAAACTGTAGGCCCTATTTGTTGTCTAACCACCTGGTCTCGCAGCCAGGCTGTGTGTGAGTATGTGCATGTGGTTGTCCTGCAGCTCAGAGCTACCCACTTTCAACCCCCAACCCCCCCACGACTTCCGAAATAACAAGCCGAGCTATCCTGTAAGGTCAGCATTTTCAGGTCTCCTCTTCCCGAGGTAAAGGCTGGAGGCTAAAGTTAAGTTGTTGCCCTGATTTTCAACTTTAGACCTGAGTTTAACAGTCAAGTATCGTACCTGCTTCTGTCTTGCTGCTGAAGCCCGCAGCCTGCTTGAGAGCAGCGGCGGTGAGAGCCAGGCCTCGGTTCTTCCTCAGGCCATGTTGCAGCACCGCTTCAAACTGGGCGCACAGACAGATCACCCTGCAGAGACAAAGACTGCTGTTAGGACAGAAAGGGGGATTTAGGAGTATGTAAACCCCTTGAATGTTGTGATGCCACTTGAAATTATGGGTGCACTTCAAAATCAGCTACAAGTACCGTTATGTACAATTTCAGAGAAATAAGGAGGATGTCGGTTTTTATTGCTTTCAAACTTGAAGAGATCCTCTATCCACAAAGCAAAACTGGTAGTTAATGTTCAGAAACTGCAGCTACAAACTCAAAATGAGATCTTAGCAGCACAGGATATGAAATTTTGATCAAATATTTCTCTCTGACAGCATTAAGCTCTGATGAAACAAGGTTGGTACATAATGCTTCGTACATTTTTTCCTTATCGTCATAAAACTGAACTTTCGCATTGCTTGGATATAATAGAAAATATTGCAGAACTCTCACAACAATATTATTTATTTCATTTTAAGATATTTTTTGTCAGGAAGAAATCAACCCTTAAGCTGGGCCTATTGACAGATCGCTGTACAGAATAGGATGAAGGTGAGCTTGAACTACACGTGCAAACCAAACAACCTCTTGGGTGCAAAACAAACACACATATAACTGAAGAATGTCTTACAGGCAGCTTCGCTTACCTGCTGTCTGAGTCTGTGGCAATCTCCTTTCTTCCTCCAAAACGGATTTGGCACTGGAAAGATATGAAGGGAATGATAATAGCTGCCTGTGAAATACTTCAAACCCTTCTGCAGCACACAATGAGCACATTTAAGATTTCAAGGGCCTAAAATCTGCAGCAGGCACAGAGCAGACTGATGAACAGTGCTGATGGTGCTCTTATATGGTATATTTTAATATTATGAGACACCCAGCAGCCTATAATTGGGCCAGTAGCTGGAAAGTTTGGAGTGCTGATTATGACCAGATAAAGTGAACTGGCAATAATGGATTAAAAACAGAAGAACTGGGGTATTGATGTCACAGTCAAAAATAAAAAGTAGGGAACGTGTTTACACAACTCAAAGCCTGAGCATTAGCATCTGAATAAATGCTCCATAATGGTTACTTGCCAAATAATGTGCATTAGTGTTCAGCAGAGACGCGCATCATGGGAAGCTTCTATAAGAATATTGTTCCTTGAAACCAGAAACTAGTCTAGAATAGCCCTGATACTGTACATGCAGTTCCCACTTTCTTTTTCTCCTCTTTGTATGGGAAAGCACATCACATCTAACCACATCTGCCAATGTTACATTTCCTCGCTCCATCGCAAAACAACTAACAAATCTGACAGAATATGGCTCTTAAATAACACTCAAACTCTCCTTAAAAACTCTTTAATTTGCCATAGCTTGACCCAACATATATCCAACATATCCAAAATGTATAAAGAGTGCTCAGTTTTACTTCCTCTGGTGTGTTTTGTTATGCAGAGGATAAAGGAACTAAAAGATATTCAGACACCACAGACCTTGGCCAATGCTAAATAATATTCTTGTTCTGGTGAAAGGCATTAAGCCGAACACTACACACTAACACACAGCGTTAGAATCTGGAACTATTTTACTTCTTTCATTTGAAAACAATGTTAATATATTTACGTCAGACATAGAGATCCAGGTCACTCATCAAATGAATGCACATTTCTTTATATAAAAGCCAATCTTCCCTTTAGAAATGAACGTACAGAGGTCAGGCGTCTCACCTGTTTGACAGCATCCAGCAGCCTCTCCAGGAGGTGCTGCCTCTTGGTATCACTCTGCTGAGTGCCTGCAGAGGAGAACACACACAAATAGAGGAAATGACCCAAATTCAGTTTGATGACTGATTAAGAAAATAACTGTAATACGGACTCAAGTTACCGAAGCATCGTTCCTGCGTTAACCACACCGTGCCCGAGAGGAGAGGAGGGAAATGAGCTGCTGAAGGAAGTCATGGGCCATCGCAGTCAGCATAAAAACTGTTTGTATGTTTTGGTTATTACTACACCATGAAACACACTCGTCTGTAACGGTCTTTTACTGACAACCAAATCTACCTGTGGGTACAAATAAAGTAACCTGAGCCTGAGGCTAGATCCCAGACAATAAACAAACAACTAGAATGAGATAAAACACACATTATAATAACAACGCTAATTCTATTTACAGAGTATGTATGGTGCTTTTTATTACATTGTTTATTGATGTTTACTGTTCCTGTTAAATCAGCCAATATATAAATAAATGTAGTTTCTATAGTATGTAATATTCCTGCAATATTCCTTGAGAAACATTCTATTTTGTGATAATATTTTTTATAGTACCCTTCTATAAGAGTAAATCACACAGTTACAATTAGAGCTGAAATGATTATCAGATGAATTAATTAAACAATGAGTAGGAAATTAATCAGCAACAATTTTGATAATTACGTTTTAGTCTCTTTTTTTAAGCAAAACTCTGGTTCCATTTCCTCCAATGGGAAGATTTGTTGCCTTTTTGTTTTATATTGTTATAAATTTAATATCTTTTATTATGGCTCTATGCGTCAGATAAAACAAGACATCTGAAGGAATCACTTTCTTTCGGCTCTGAGAAACAGTGCTGTTTTATTTGATTATCTGAGATTGTATTGACTCAACAAAGTAAATAACTGATTAATCCAAAAGTAATCAGCAGATTAACTGACAAAGAAAATCCTTAGCGAAATATTGGTAATTACAAGGACACAATCGGATATTTTAATGTTAACTGTTGGAGCATATCTCTCATTCTGTTATTATAAACATTAACCAAGAGTTTTTCCCACTTTTACCACCATCCTGTAAAAGCTGCCAATCCACCGGACCATCTCTGGGGGCCCGAGTGCTCTCCAAATGAACAGCTGCAGAGGGATGAAAGCTGGAGCAGTCACTGTCCTCCACCCACAAGTTTACACCAGATTCAGATCAGCAGCTTGTCATAAACTCCAATACTAAAACCTCAATGCAAATAACACCCTCATAAACTTCTCATGCTAACCACTGCTACTTCAGAACAAACTGTCAGGTGTTTTCCAGGTTGTTCACAGCTTTAACCTTAGTCATGCATTGGACAGATTCCTATAAAGAGCATTCATACATGTTATCTTAAAAGTGCATTTGAATGTGTTGAAAGAAGCTGGGCATCTTTCCTTTTAATTCACCAAGGTTTGAAAGTCCAGAGAGGCCATTTGCTGGATATGAACAGTGTGGAAGTAGGAGCAGTGCAGGTCACAAGTCAGCAGAAATCCCTAACTAACTGTCTGAGCACAGAGGCTACTTACAGATGACTGAATCCCCTCTGGCATGCATGATTAGACATTTTATGCTTGTTATGCCTGAGTGAGAAACAACAGACGAATGAAACAACACAACTCACCGTTCATTCTGACAGCCAAACCCCGTTATCACTGACATCCAAGCTGAACAGTTCCACCACGGATACGATTCATCCCTTTCTGTAGCTTCTGAGAGCAGAGGCTAGCTGTGCGCCGGGCCCATGCTGCCTCTGTGGCCGAGCTGGACCCACCCAACCGCGGCGTGAGGACTGGTGTTTACACGGTGAACAGCGAGGCCTGCCGGGGAGCCGCTGGGGCTGCGAGTCCACCACAGACTGACATGTAAGACCCGTACAAAGCCGAGGAAGCAGATAAACTGCACCCAACACACGCCGGAGTGTAATTTCAGAGCCAGCAAGCCGCCGTATAAAGTCTGCTGGAGCGGAGAAGTGAAGTGTTTTCAGTTTGGAGCCTGTGGCACTGCGAAACAGGGAAACGGACTACTGCCTGAGCAGTGTCAAGGTCACATGACAAAACACACCGCTGTCATATGACCCGACAGCGCTACTGGGAGTTGTAGTCTTTTGTGGAAGTGTTGCGGTACTACAAAAGTATCATTTTCATGTACAGGTGGAGAAAAACCAATGTTTGTGTAATTCCTGGAATGTGTGCAGCATTAACACATCTTAGTACAGAAGAGTATTGAATTCACTTATATAGAGAAACATAAAAATATATTATGACAAGACTATTATCCTAGACATCAGAGAAAAGTTTTTTTTGTGTACAGACCCATCAATATTTATTATAAAGAGTCATGAATTTGATTGCTTTTTTTTTTAAAGTAACACATTCAAACCCAAATTTTCTATTATTTCTGCAAATGTACGGTGCTAACTGTTACTCTGTTATGAACATTTAAAATAGCATTAAATTTGGTAATGACTTAGGACTTGATTCAGGACTCAGGCCAAAGTTAACTTCTGATTTACAAAACTAAAGACCTCTTTCACTTCAGCAGCATCTCAACAATATTTTGAAGATTTTCATTTAGGGGTAAAAAGTGTTTACTGCTTTTCTTGTTCACTGCTCCTTCACTGGAGTTATTTGACCTTCATCATTTCCTACAGCTTACTGGTGTAATGCAGCTCATAGTTTTCACACTCTTCATTGTTAATCTGCCAATCTACAGTGAACAGTTATGAAATAACTAAACCTTATCAGATGGGAATCGCTCAGATGACGAAATACGGGTCTGATGTTGATCAATTTGGCTTCCGCTGCCATACCACTAAACTAAAAGAGAGCTTCTTCCTTCAGGCTGTGAGACTGTTAAATTCTTCCTCAATAATTCATAATAGAAATTAACATATATTATTATTTTTATGATTCATAAATGATTTTTTTCTTTGAAAATGGTTGAGTACCAGTGGTCTAATGGACATCCCACAGCATAAACATTCAGCTATAACTGGATCTGTTCCACTGTTTTCCCTTAACCTCACTGTTGATTAATGTCAATGCAATAAATCTGCTTGTGTTCATTCATCAACTATTATTATCAATATTCAGAGTATTACTCTAAACCTTTGGAGATCATTTTGTTTTTGAAATGGTTTGAAACCTTTATTTAAATCTTGATTATTATTAAAAGAGATGGCAATGTATATTATAAAACCACCATCCCCTTATTAATGCACAAACACACATACTAGCTTCAACTGTAACATATGTAACAATAGAATAAGGACCTGTTAATTACAAATAGTATAAACTCTTTTTAAATCCCCAGATTGAAAGGTTTAAAGAGTTTTGGATCGTTCCTCCTGTCCATACTGGCTGTGAAGAGATCTCTTCATAACATAAAAATTCCCTTCACACCCTGCCCCCACCTTTTGCAAGTGCACATTCCTAAATACATGTGACTTTATTATTGAATGCAGACATTGTGTGCAATATTTATAGTGCATATTATGGACTTTATTGCTTCCTCCATTGCACTAATGCGTTCTAAAGGCTTTAGACAACCATTAGCATCTTATTTGCTGACAGGACTGATTGGCTGATTAAAAGTTATTCCCTGTGTCTAAATGAAATGTTAAAAAGTTCTTCAGTTTTGTTTTGTTTTTGACTTTGGGTCTGGTAAGATGGTCAGGTAGTGTAACAATATATGAGATCCACTGATAAATGCAAACACCACCTTTTGTTTGCACCAAACAGATATGGAGTCATTCTAGGTGCTGCAACTTCAATTCTTCTTTTCTACCCTCAAAATTAACATGAAATAAAGATAATGACCCATTGTCAGCTGATTTTATTCTTAAGTAGTTAACTAGTCAAGTAAAACTGTTACATTTGTTGTGCTTTTTTCATTATTTTTTGAATTGGTGCAAATTATTTTATTTGCAAATACTTTTGGCTAAAGGAACACCTCCATTTCATCAGTGTCAATGAGTAAAGGGAAAGTCTACATTAACGTTACTGCAGAACAACCTCAGAACCAACCAGGACAGTGAATAATACCTGCTCATTAATAATTGTTAATGTAGGAAAAATCATTGTATTTTCCACAAAATATTTGCGAACATAACTTTTTTACTTGCTCCTACTTACTAGTACTATTACTGGCACTGCTGCTAGTAATAGTACTGGCACTGTCTAACCCACCTTAACCCTAACCCTTTAACAATGTTCCATCCAAATATATGTTTCCTGTATTCACAATGAAATGAACCTAAATTGATCTTATGCAGCTGTTAAAGTCTCATTCTTATGAACCTGTGAGAACATTTCAGGAGCAAAGCAGCTGCATCAAAGTGAGTTTTAGCCACACAAGATTGGGAGTGCACGGTTTTCTTTTTCATCCCTGGAACCCTGTGGAGGTTTTGATCACTGGTTGAACTATGGGGCAATGTTTCAATGACTGGGTTCCTGTTTTGTTTCTTTGTGCCTTGTGCTCTACCAGCATGTGTAAGAGGACGCACTCATATGTGCACCAGCATGTGTGTATCGTTGAGGTCCGACAAATGTGCTTTGGTGAAAAAGAGTGTACCTTTAAGATAAATACAACAAATGACCATTAGCACTGATGATCATTGGCAATACCTGGGGTTGATCATGCTTGGACCTTCTTGTAAAGCCTCTTATTCTGTTATACGGCTCAGTATCCAGATGACATTCACCACTAAGAGCAGCTGAGTGCACTGACTGTGACATCAATAAATTAAGATCATACACACACTTTAGACCTGTGAACTCCTGACCTCTTGTGGCTGAAATCAGTCTAACATTGTATCACATTCAAAACAATCTGGGTGCAACATGGGAAATGTATCTATCATTATATTAACATATGTGGGGCAGGAAAACCAGCTGGAATGGAAATATGCCAGTAGACCCTCCTGAAGTCACATTTTGTATTTTAGAATATTTAATTCTTGAATGTAAAGAAGGAAATTAATGATTTGTAGGCTCATTGCTGAAGTGTTTTGTGGAAGATTTTTAAAATAAACTTCTTTTATAACTTTAGTGTTTAGATTAATAGTTTGGAGTAATTAAACTGAGGAGAAAAACCAAACTGTGTGTGTGGATGTGTTGGGTGTGGCAGAGTGGAGATATCTCTGAACTGTTCCCTCTGTCGGTGAACTCGTTCTACTGACTCAGTAACAGAAGGAAAGGGCTTTAGGAGGGTCTAACCCACCCTAACCTTAGCTCTTCCTGATGTCCACAAGTTGAATAATCTAACACTGACCTGCAGTTTCTGACAATTAGTGTCAAGTTCTCATGAGTTCATTTACTGAGATTCAATTAGACATTGTTAATGAAGACATTGGAAGAATGATATAAATGATGATTTTAAAAGGATTTGAAAGAAAAGAAAGATTTTTTTAAGAAAGCATAGAGGACAATGTGTTGGAATACTTAACATTATTAATGTACGTAGGCTAAAATAAATATTTAAATAAACTCATTCACTCAACAGAAATCTAAAAGGGGACGAGAGAGTTGAAAGACATACATATCCTTACATATACTGATGCTTTTTGTAGATGGTTGTCACTATAACTCACTAACAGTTTCAAAAGTAACAGAAGAAAAGGGCTTTAAGAGGGTCTAACCCACCCTAACCCTAACCCTCTGACCCATTGTCCTATTCAAATATATGTTTCCTGTTTAACAGACTAATAGTAGTGTGAATATTCTGGAAATTTGTGCTCATCAATTAATACACTGACACGTAACCAATCAATTAGACATTATTAAGAAGGACATTGGAGGACTGTCATTAACACTAATTAAAAGGATTTGAATGGAACATTGCCCTCTTCAAGCCCTTTCCTTCATCTACAGTCTTTTTTTTTAAGGTTTTAAATTCAGTTTTGTATATAAAGTGTATTAGTAAAAGATGACTTTAAGACTGACCTTACCTATGTATATCATAAAGTTTTTCTTTTTTATAACCTAATCTATCTGCTAAAATTAAATATTGCTTTAAAATTAAAAATAAATTCTTCAGACCATTCTGATACTGTAAAATTTAAGGGTTGCTAATCCTTTTGACCTTTATAGATATAAAGTATATCACCCGACAGTGACACCTTATAACTTTTAAAGAGCTCTGCTCTTAACAGCAGCCTTTGGTCCTCTCCAGACACTGCAAATAATCTCTAAATATATGATATTAGAACAAGTATATAAAGGTGTTGACTTCTGCAAAATACACGATTGTGAAGTGTGCACTATTTTATTCGCCCCAAACGGTGCTACAAAACATAAAACACATTCAGTTGGCTTGTTCAGTTTATTATTTTGCATGGTTATCTCTACCTCTGTCAAACTGTAATGATTTAACATTCACTGAAGTCTTAGTTATTTAGTTAGGTAACCTCAGTTACACTACGGTCATGTATTCAGGCTTTAGAGTTAAGTAAGTTACTCACAGCATCCAATAAAAAGGCTTAAAAGGCTTCTAAATACTTTAAACGGGTCTTAACTCTAGTTTTGTCTTTTGTCGGCAATTTGAATCTTTTACATTGATCTAATCTTGGGTTTTAGTCTCCGTGTATATCGATGTATGGGTTGCAGTTTTATTAAAGGATCACAGACAACTCACAACTTTAATTGCTGCAACAGTTTGGACAGTTGAAATGAAAAAGAACTAAAGTCTCTGAACAATGATTGGCACTTTAAGTCTATAAGATGATAATTTCATACTAGCTGTGCTTTGCTTTGATTTGTCTTGTCTCTGTTCAGATGCCAAGGGATTTACACATTCAAAGCACATACTGTAAATGTGAACTGCTGCTGTTGTGGGTCTTTGAAAGCAATTCATAATGGTAAATCATTGATTAAACCAGAGAAAAACGAAGGAAGAGTCACTAAAGTCTTAATTTCACACATATAGAATTATTTGTGTACTACACTACTACCAGTGTATGTATATTATTCAAATAAATGTCAGCAATGATGCATGAGTAAAGGGCAGGATGCTTTTTAGAGAGTCCAGTATATTTATTACATAAAGGGATTTATTTCTCAACCAGAATGCTTTTCCTGGCAGCAGGAGGAGATGGCTATGAAACAGCCTTTATTTAACATGCAGGGAGATACATTTCACAGAATTAATGATTGAACAGTTAAATTACTAAAAGAAGTGTGGGTTAGGGTTTGACATTTTACAGCTTTTTTGGTAGCTAGTAAAATATTTGTAAGGTAGGTGTCATTTTTTACTACAGAAGAATAGCAACTTTATTGAACAACAGTAATCTGTCGGAGTATTTTCATCAATCACTTAATAAAGTCACCCGTACTAAAAGTGTGTTTCTCTTATGTTTACTTTCGTTGGATACAGATTGGTGTGTGTGACTGTAACTAAAGGGCTGTATGCCTTTGCAGGAGGAGAGAGACTTATCTGTGTCTGTACTTCTCTCATGTTCTCCTTTAAGCAACAATTAGTGACATCGCAAATATTGTGAAAGCCAATCATGGTCTAATATTTAAATACATTCAAAATACACAGGCACATAGTGAGACTTGAGACTTCCTGGGACTTTTAAACAAAGCGAGAGACAGGTGGCATCGACTAGTTGAATTTATTAAACTTAACATGACAGCTCTGGTGATACAATAGACATTATAAAGCTTAAATTCACCTTTATACATAAAATAAATAAGTAAAAACTGCACAACTTAAACTTCTGGCTGCATTTGGTTCATTTTCACTCGTGTCCTTTTACAAAAAAAAATGCAGCTATAAATGGCCACATATCATCCAAGTATGATTCAGCCTCATTTTAACAAATCTCTCATTAAACCTTTTATTTTTCTATTTAGAGCCAGCACATCCCAACTGTGCATCATCTGTGAATCGACCAAACATGACTGTGGTCAAATACTGTGTTATAGTGTGCAAAGTTTACATCTTATCAGCAAGATAAGAATATGTGGATCTTATCTAGACAAGACTTCAATGCTGTCTAATCATTACATGTGCATGTTAGCAAACACAAAATCCTTTTCAACAGAATAAACAGATGAGCAAAGGAAACAAATATAAAAGATCCAAGTTAAGTGTCTCTTGGTGTCATTTACAGTCTGTGATGGGTTCCTTCATATTGACAATGTCTCTCTCACAAGTTCTTTGGATGAGGAGGCGATGGTGTTATCACAGATAGTGGAGAGCGACACATCTGTACCGGTGTTTGAAGGTCTGTTGTTGCCCTCTCTAAAGGATCGGCCATTCTTTCTGAAAGAGTTCCTGATCCTGTTGGAGAGGTGGTCGGACACACGCCTCGCCACCTGCCTGAGCCTGTGGTTCTTCAGCTTGATCAGGCCCACGTCGTCCTCCAGCTCCTCGGGTGGCACATCGATGTTCCCGGAGTACCAGAACACCCACCAGATCAGGCTGAGGAAGATGATGATAGCCCCCGCATAGATGAATAAGTCGTGGATAACCAGCCCTCCAAACACCCCCACCAGCATGATGAAGATGCCAAGTATGTCGTGGGCCACTGCGAACCAGAATGAGCACTTGCAGCGGCCAACTCCTCCATACCTTCTCTCCATGACTGGCTCGACCTGTACAGCTGTTGACATGGTGGCAGTGGAGATCTTCCCAGAGGTTATCCAGATGTGGAAAGAGGAACTGGTGCTTTTAGCTAAAGTAGGACTGTGAAATGTAATCCTCACTGTCTGACAAAAACACATGAAACAACCTGCAGTGACATTGGTCAAAGTACAATGTACACAAGCAGTTATCAGCAACAACCACACCGGCTCTGTGACTGTATTGGATGTTTCAAAGGAAGCAGTTACATCATCACTGACAAAAATAGTGTTTCCACTTTCCATCTTCTGGTCAAGCCCCTTGGCTGTACCGTTTCCGCCTCTGCTTCTCCTTCAGTATGGGGATCCACACCAGCCCCATCACAACAAACATCAGCCCTATGGACAGGCAGGCCGAGGCTACAGAGCGGGACGCTTCAGTCACCCCCAGTGACTGGAGGAGGAAGAGGAGGCCGCCTGCAGCAGACATCAGAGATCCCATCACCATCACAATGATGGGTTTGTGGAGGTAGGCCCAGCCTTGGGCCACTGCAGCAGCACCATGAGGGTCTGGACATAGGATCTGACTCCCAGAGTCATCTGGAAATGAAGTTTCTCCAATTGCTTCCATGGTTGCTTCACAGAACAGAAACGCCTGTTACCGCTTTGTTTCTTCTCCCCTCTGAGAACCTTTAACACATGAATAATGGAAACACCAGCCACTGAACATCCATAGCTCCCCAACTTTCTGCTTTATTTCGTTCTTGAGCCGCTCTGTCTGCTCAGCCAGTCCCTGCTGAAATCAATGCAGCTACCTCCCAACAGTCATATGAAGGAGTTATATCGTCTGTATGATCAATAAGAGAGCGTCTTCATGATGCATCTCTCATTCTCCTGCCCAGTAACCCGTGAATACACTGTAATTCCAGATGGCCCACCACACCCACACAGCAGAGGGAGGGCTTGGATGAATAGACGGACCCATCCCACCTGTTGACAACAATTTCATCACCACCGATTGGCTGGCCACTTAGTGATCATCTTGTTCCTCCAAAACAAATATATACTGTCTATTGAAATGTGGAAAATAAATTTTTCAGTGTCACCGATCAGCTCATGTGTAGAACAAGAGTTCTTCAGTACAATGGACTTAAAGGTGTTGAAAATGCAATACCTCATAGGGGAAGTAATTGTGCCCATGTAGCATTATTGCACGCGAGCAGCAGCTGTACAAGCCCCAGTATAATCTCATAGACAATAGGCATGTCATCTGATACAGCTGGCTGCTATACATGCACAGCTCTGATGGCTAAACTCGCAGTGAGCAAACAGTTCTCAAGGTTAATGCACTTCAGATGTTAAAGCACACAAAAGGTTTATTAAAACATAAAATATTCTGTACAACCCGATGGTGAACTTTAAACCGAGTGTGACAGACGTAAATAGGCAGAACAGTTAAATTAACTGTTTAGTAAACCTAAACTAGAGGATGCAAACATTTTTCACTTACAAAAGCATCATACTGGGCGTTAGTTTAACTTTGTTTGAATCAGTGATGATTAAATAGATCTGTATTATCTCTTCCATTGTGACATAAATTGTTTTTCCCGAATGTCTCTCCGTATCTACCCTAAAATTTAATATAGGATGACCAAAGGAGTGATTGTTAAAAGTTTAAGAAAAGTAGCATTTACATATGTTAAATTGAGAATTTGATTTCCTGCAGAACTACAGTTCCTGTTCAGACAGAAGTAAGCTAAACAGTAAATAAAACACCATTTTTACTATATATAAATATAGCCAAGCAGACATGAGTCTTTATAAGTCTATTTCATTTGACTTTCTCCATTTATCAGACAAGTCATTAACATCAGTGATCAGCTCCAGGTACAAATATGTGCCAAAAGATAGGGAATACTGGAAGGAAACAAAAGCTAAACCAACAGTAGCATCCAAACCCAACAGGGTGCATCTGATTTTCTCCAGGTTGATGTTCTGCATCACATCTTTGATTGTTTTGGGGAGGCTTTACATCCTTAAATTTAAATAGAATTGAACATCTAGCTAATAAAGAGGGAAAGGCAATATTCTTCTGTAAGTGAGGAGGGAGACTAGAATCATTTCAAACTGAGAATATACCAAAATAGCAGTAGTAGGAGAAAGCATCATATTACAGCCAGTATTGGGCATGGGTCTGTTTGTACCTGTCACACACAGAGCTTAGGTTTGAGAATATTCTTGCATGTTTAGCTTAAGAGGAGTGTAGCTGACGTAGCACTTTGAACTGTATTAAGGCAGGTAGAAGAGGAATGAACCCTAGAGAGGGATGTCCCATTCCGACTCTAAAAGGTCCCCTAAATAATCTTTCCCATTATTCTCAAATATGAGACACAAAGGGATTCTACGTATCCTGATCATAGATAGAATTACTGAGACCATACCCTTATTTAGTATATTGACCCTTAACAAAGAATCTAGGCAAGATAATGTGGTGATAGTTGGAAAACGAACAAGCTTTTTGTGTATACAGTCCCTCATTCATATGTGATTCGTAATTTTGTATTTCATTGTTTACAGCTGGCAAAGTGTTATCAATATACAACTTCCTGATGCTACATAAACCCTTATACCAAATTTGAAGCCTTTGTTTAATAAATATTGTTGAAAAAGGTGATTGTTTACTATAGGTAAGTGAAGAGAAAGACATTTTTTAACTGTTTCACAATGGGCACTGATTGGGTTATTATTATTAATTATATTTCCATTAATATTAACTAGTGTTGTGATTTGCAGGGAAAAGCAGGGAGTGAGTGCAGACTGTAGTTGTTTCAGTCTGGAGCCATGCAGAGGGTTGTTCCAATCCTTTTTAAAACGGACATCTGACACAACAGGGGCGTGCCTGCCTGCATGTATGATGGCTCAGTTACACCTGTGCTTTTTAAAGAACCAGTGTGTAGGATTTACTGGCATCTGGCGGTGAAGTCTCACATTCCACTCACCTCACCCTCCTCTTACAAACGTGTAGAAGAAACTACGACCGGCTACGACTACTACAGATTAATATCATATTGCATATGTGCCAACAGGCCAATATTACACGCTGGACCTTTAAAACTGTAATTAATATGTCTGCTGTGCCTGTTACAAAGCATTTAGAAAACACAACAAAGCCAGAGATGATTTCAGATAAAGTTTATAATTTGCTTCATTCAACCAAAAACACAAAAACAATAACAGACTGAATATGTTGACCATTCTGTGAACATTATGGTCCTGTGTACTGTGTAAAATGTCCATGTTGGGGGGGAGTAATCTGCAAAGATGCTCTGCTGAGAATCATTTCACTTTAGGCACTTTTCTTTTTACTTTGGAGTCGGTCTTTCCGGCTTTCTTGGTCAGTTTGCTCGGAGCTTTGTTCCCCTTCTTCGCTGCAGCAGGTTTGGGTGCTTTCTCCAGCTGCTTCTTCTTGGATGGCTTCTACGAGAAAGAAAGACAATGAGAGTCTGCAGTCCACTCAACAGCTCACATATTTCAATTGCTGAAAGTGTTTAAATCTCGCAGCTGTGAGTAGCACTGACCTCCAGTTTAGGCTTTTTGATGGGTGTTGCTATGGGAACCAGCTGTGGGATTTCTTCGTTCTGTTCTTCCTCCTCCGCCTTTATCTTCTTTCCCTCTACAGTGGTATCTGTTTGCTTTGTGTCCTCTGTCTTGTTCTTCTTTGCCTTCTTTTTGGCTGCAGCTCCCTGAAATTCACAAACAGATGAGCTGGTTATTTGACACATCGTTTCAATAAATCCGGCTCAGACACAGTAATTGTTGAGTACGGACTAACTTTCTCTGCCTCCTCCAGCACGCTGAGGTGGCTCAGCTCTGAGGTGTAGATGGGCAGGGCCACTGACGTTTGACTCTTTATATGGATGAGCTTCATCACCGGTCCTTTCTGTAAACAGGTAATGCAAATATAACACATAATCAGGAGTTATTTTGATTTCTGATTCTTATTTTGACCTGATTACACATAAAACATACCTGCAAATATATATTTTATTTCTTTCAACAGATCCTCCTGAATGTTACACACTGGGCCTTTAACCTTTGGTGAATCTGTCACACTTGCACAACCAACTCTAACTAAAACAACCGGACAATTCTCTGGGCAACAACACTCACCGTACGTAGTTTGGCAGCCACCGTTTGGACAGCAGCCTCGATGTTTTCTGTCACCTCGTCTGCAGTCATGGCGGAGTGGCCAACACGTGCCATGCTGTAATACAGACCAGTTATGTGAGGCAAAGGTAACACTATAAACAGCATCAGTACAGGTAATATAAATGCATTTATTTTTGTATTTCACATGAACGTGACATAACATATTGTGTATCAAAGTTGTAGAGACAGGCTCCATAGGAAGAGGAGGTCCATCTGGATTTACATTGAATCTCTATAGCACCAACTACTGCCCGCATCGAACACTGAACAGAATCGACAGGGTTGCTGAGAGGTGCTATTCATATCACAACAAGACATGAAAACATTTGTTTGACCCCTTGTTAAAGGCCATACTAAAGACTGGTTGGTTTCATAGAATAAAACAGTCTCAGGTTATTTAGGAACAGAAAGAGCAGTAGAGTTAATCTCACCAGCAGCAGCCCTTGTTGTTAACCTTCAAGCTGGTGCCTTGGATGACCCTCTGGATGTCCCTGGCCAGATGTTTGCTCTGCAGGTTCACAGACAGCGGCTCTCTAGTAAGGACAGACATGGATGGTAAGAATGCATCAACTGCAGCTACAGAACCACAAAAATCGCAGATGTTTAAAAGTAGATAAATATGCAGATTTGTAGAAAGCAGTTAGGATACATTTTGCATCATTTTCACTTTTTCTACATATGAAGTTTACGTTTTTAATTACATATCAGCCATTAAGAACAAAAGGGTTGCTGTATTCAGTCGTTTATTTTAATCCAATTTCCTTGCATTTTATTCCTAGAATGCCCTACAAACAGCTGCTTTTTCACAGAAAACATGAGCAGTCTTACCGACACATAAATATGACATGTCAATAGGATGAAAGGTTAATCCTAAGTGTTACGGCTCTTTGCCCCCTTATTTAGGCCCTAAGACGCCAGCCATTGTGCCTTGTTAATAACCAATAATTCCAATAATTATTATTATCATCATATAAACATACATTTCCAATACCAACGTGCAAATCAAATTTATAGTGTCTAGCCTATAGGCTATAAGGGTGTAAATGGGACACAAAGAAACGTTAGTCTTTTGAAATCAGACGGCAGCACAACAAAATTAAGAACACACCTGTAATATGACACAGTCCAGTGTGTCTCAAAAGCAAATCTAATTGCTTTACTGGGGAAAAAAACTTTGTTTTTGTTACACTTTATTTATTTAATACATGACAATAATTTTTTCCCACTCTCCTTTTCACTTTTAATAGTTATTTCTCTTCTCTATACCCCCACAGACACTGATTCACATAATGTTACACCCACCCTTACTGTTCATAATGTTGTAATTGTTTCATGTTTTATCTTGTGTATTCAGTTTAATGTTGCACAGTAATCACATGTCACCAATGTATATCACCAATAAATAAAAAAAAAAATTCAAAACTGACAGTACCATTGTTGTTTTAAGACCCAATAAACAGCAAAACTCCTGTTTTCTGTGGTACTGTACTGAAGATATTAAGGAATTTAACATAAAACTATGACAACACTAGGGAAAGGCCTTACTTTTTCCTCTCGTAGAAATGTTTTCCAAGGTGGGATGGCAGCAGGCGGCGGACGCGGTCGTCGGAGAGGAACATGTCGAAGTTCCCCAGCAGACGCCGTTTGGCTTCATACGGTTTGTACTCTGTCCTCAGGGCCTTGTACGGGATGATCTGCGCCGGACACACAGACACATCGTGATTATGGTTGCCATCGACAGGAAGTCTTAATGTAAACCAAAAACTTTGTCGGCTGGTAAAAAACAAGTGGTTTGTAAGATTTAAGACTAACTTTGCTATAATTGTATAATATTTATGACACTGCACTGTACATTTCTCCATGCTGAGCTATAGGTTTGTTGTGGGGGACTGTTGACTGGTAGATACCTCAGTGATGTTTTTGACTCCCTTCTCCTCCAGCAGCTTCTTATAAAACCTCTGGGTTTGTTCGGAGGTCATTTTGGGCTCATCTCTGGTGAAGAGGCAAACCTCGTCTGTGTCAGGCCGCTGGCCATGGGGCAAGGGACTGTGGGTGGAAAGAAATGTCAATCAATGAAAACCAATAACTGCTACAGAAGAACTACAGTGCGGGTATGTAACCAGCTTTATGCTCCCGTGTGGTGGACTCACATGCGGATGGTCTGTGCCTTTTTGGGGATCTTCCAGAGGGTGAAGAGGAGGCTGATCTGCTGAGTCTCGTCCAAAAAGAGTGAGTCCTTGGTCGACTTGGATTTCAGGAAAGCCTGCAAGGCTTGGACGGCCTTTTTCACCTGGCAGAGACATTAACCCCAGAGTTATAAAAGACTAAACAAACTCCAGTTTTTAATAGTGATTCAAACCTGTGCCGTTGTGAATTAGCTTCGTTGCTAAACCAGTCAGCAAGCACACACGCTAGCTAGCTTATAGTTTCTGTTGACTCATAACAATATACTTGTTCACAATTATATTAACTAATATTTACCGACATACTATTTATAAAGAGCTTAACTATACAGCAGTTTTTTACCTGAGCCCGGTCCAACACAACTCCTTTTTCCTCCGCCATGCTGTCTACTTCACGCGTGTGCTGAAGCCACGCATGCGCAGTTGGTAGTCTACGTCACGAAACACCCAACAAACTTTATTTGTACACCCACTGTGAACAGTCACGGAAGGAAAGTGGCCTCTTGACATGAACTCAAGTTAGAAGTATGGATACAGACATTTTAGTAACATGAAAGTCTGAACCAGAAGGTTGATTAAAATACTAAAATAAATTACTAAAGTACGGCAGCCCAAAAGGGTAAACATATATCAGCCTTTTAGTCTGAATGTACATTACATGATACTAATATCAAAATGTAGAAATCAGCGAAGGATATGAACCTTATTGTAGTATTGATATTTTGTTGCTATTAATATTCCAAATAAAATAAGGACTTGGTGTTGCTTTGATGCATTGGATATTGTTTTCTCCATTCAAAATGGGAATACGCATTAAAAGGAAAACAAATAGACCTTTCCGTTGCAGCTTGATCATTTATTTTCAGTTTAGATTATGTAACAGTTGTGTGTGTCTGTTTGTGTGAGTGTTTATCCATGGTTCATCAGACTAGTAAATGAGCTCAATCCAATTAAACCATCTCATGTGGAGAGAGACCAAACAAAAAATGTTGGTACAGCAATCCTTAAAACCAAATAAAATGTCCATTGGATTCTTAATCCCACTCTTAAAAAGGGAGGTGTACTTTGCAAATTATAATTACAGGCTAACTCTGGTCTTTTGCAGGATATGAAATAATTCTGTAGTTTTTGTTATTTCCTCCCCAATCTCAATAACACTGCATCCATCTCCATTCTAAAAACAAATGGCGTGGCCAGCCGACAGTGCGGTTAGCCGTGGGAGTACAGAAGGGGGACATGTAGCTACATTAGTGGCATAGCTGAGCTCTCAATATGAGAAAGCTGACACACTGGACTTGGTCTCTCATTTTATATTGTTCATCATAAAAACTGATTCAGTCTTGTTTTCTTCATTTGACGCAATTTTATTCTCTTTCTTCGCTCCTTGTTGTCATTGTTCTTCTCTTCAGCATAGTTGTGTGTAAAGAGAGAGTAGCTGTTTGGGTTGGCTCTAGCAGCGTTTCTCCTCTGGTAACGAGTGGAAGAACTCCATGCATGCTGCCACTGTTGCATTTAGTCCTTTTCTGGCACCAGCTTCAGCACTTTGCCAATGGCGATGGTTTTGCCTGGTGGAGGAGTGTACGAAGGGAAGTGGGGGACAAAATTATGCTTCAAGACTTCTGTTGATATTGTTATGAAAATGCACAAATATTCACAATTTAATATCTTCCCTTAACATCTGTGTCGTAAACAAGTCGTGTAAAATCAAATATGAATACTGAGACTCTCTTACAAACACAAAAAAGGCTCTTACCTTCGTCTCGCAGTGTGAATCGTCCCATCTGAGGGAAGTCTTTGAAGGTCTCTAAGCAGATGACTCCTGCTGCCCGGAGCCTTGCGATACAAACCTGGTCCTGCTTAACAAAGCGTGGTCGTGTTTTGCTTTTCTCCCCCGTCTTCTTGTCCACCAGACAGATTAAGGCCTGCAAGTCAGAATTTATAGCTCTGAGTTGAACACTGAGGCCAGGAGGCGACTCAAAAACAAACACTGGCTGAGCAAATACAATAAATAATAAAAAACGAACAGCTTGGAAAGTAGAGTTGTGACTTACTGAGATTTGCACTTCTTCAATGCAGGTGTGGATGTGAAGCACTGCATTGTAACCAGGACAAATGATTGATTTGTGCTCAATGATGACGATCTGAAATGAGTAACATGCAAAGTTTGAGAGATTTTTAAAATTGGAAATCACAATCAGTTGGTTTGACATATTCATAATGCATGTATGTGGGGTGTGGAGTTTATCTGTTAGCATCAAATGGAATAAATGTGAGCTAATCAAACCTGTAGCTGCGTGAACCTTCAACCTGAAGACTTTGACGACCACAACTAATAACTCTCAAAGCCATCTCTCGTCATTACCTGTGCATCAAAGGTGCGACCGGAGTGGCAGAGGTTGTCAGGGCTGCAGAGGATAAAACCTGGAAGGATTTCTTCCTCCTCGATTCCCTTCAGCCTTAACTTCAGATTCTCCCCAGGAGTGGCATCGTCTGTCTCCACGTCGTCACTCAGCAGGCTCAATACCTCCACTGTGTGCTGCAACACACACACACACACACACACACACACACACACACACAAACAGTTGTAAATATTTTAAGTGAAGGCTTTAAACAACTACATTATTACTGTACTGACACAGGTGGCTGGTGTTAGAGCCGAGACTAAATCCTTTTGGTTACAAGCTCTTCTTTCCATCTAGGCTGCAGTACATTTAATACAAGAATGAGGCCTTGAAGTTATTTCTAGTAGAAGGTTTATTGGTCCCTTGTGAGAAGGAGCAAAGTCATACAGAGGAAATCTCACCCTGTTAGGCATCATGACCAGCTGCTGGGCTTTACTGATGGATCCAGACTCCAGCTTCCCGAGGATAACTGTACCCATGTCCTGCAAGCACACGCATACATGTTGAGAAGGATCAATTCAGCTATCAGTAACCTTGGATGCATTACATTAGTCATTACTTTTATAGGGTAAATTATTATTTGGCTAATCAATAAATCATTAAAAAGTCACTTCAGCTGAAACAAGGACAATAAGCTTTCCTTCATGTTTTTTAAAGCTGTTTTTCAATGTAGGAATGTGTCAAACAGAGTAAAACCATATAAATAATAATAAACTTTACTTCTATAGTGCCTCTCAAAACCAGAGATACAAGGTGCTTCACAAAATACAATACAATACGTGCAAATATACTATATAAAACCAAAAATGACGCGGAAAATACAATAGATACATAGAGATTTCAACAATCGAATGTAGTAGAGAGATAAAACAATATACGGTATAAAAGAAAAATAATAAATATGCGCTAATTTCCTTTCATGACAAGAGTTAGATGAGGAGATTGACGCCACTCTCATGTCTATATGATGAATATAAAGTTACCACCAGAGGCTGCTTAGCTTAGCTTAGCTTAGCATTAACACTGGAAACAGCTAGCCTGGCTCTGTTCAAATTTAAGAAAACTCTGCCTACCAGCAGCTCTAAAGCTCAGTAATTAACAGGCCCGGCTCTGTGGACAGAGCCTATTAGCTATGTTCATTCAAAACGCTTTAGCATAATGATAGGCATAACCAATGCAAAATACGATTAGCTTCTGCTGGCACGTAAAAATGAATTAATAATTATAGTTGACAATCATGATTTCCAGTGCCCAACAAAATAATAATAAATGTTCTATCCACAGTTGTGTGGATCTGCATAAAGCCCGCTGTATGGCGACTTGGCTGTCCCATTAGTATGCAGCACCCAGTTAACTGAACCATAATCCCCTTACATCAGGAGAACACCAGTTGGAACTATTTAATCATATAACCACTATATAAGGCTCTTATGCAATCACAGCAAGAGAGTATTTAAACAACTTAAAGACAAGAGGATAAAGAGAAAAGCTGACATGTGATGGGAAGAAAGGAAAGAGACGATGATTAATGTAGGGACAACTGAGAGAGCTCCAAAATAACTCAATTCCACCAACACTCATGTGTTGAACTGCTTCCAACATCTAAACTGAGGCGAGTGCCAAGAAGCTGAATTATCTTAAAGAGGAATGACTAGGCAGAGGCTGCAGTGTGTGGAAGCACGCTGGTGTGCTCTTGGAAAATCACCCGACAGGAAGGAGAGGGAGCAAAAGAAAAGATTTCGGCCAAGTGAACAAAACCCAAAAGAAATATTACGCCCACTCATCGGCTTAGGACAAGCTGCCACAGATTTCTGTTTTTCTCTGTTTGGAGAGAGAATCAATGGCCTCCAGCTGCTCACCTTGTACTTGTCTACGATAGGTAATCTGACTGGTCCATCGCTGGATCTGGTGAAGTTTGGCAAACTGTCCAGATGGTCAATAAATGGCAAACCCCTGGTAAAGAATAAACAGGGAAAACATCAATCAACACAGTCACACAAACCCCACTTGTTCACATTTTATTTCCATGGTCAGAATAGTATTCATGAGTGCAGCTACCGTGTCCTGCCATGGCCTCAATTTTTGATCAAACCACAGCTGAGCATACAGAAGATACTGCAGCCAGACTCCACACAAACTGATGCATCAACCAAAACAAGTGGGGAAAAAAATACAACCACAGAAGACAGAGTAAACAAATCTGCTCAATCCTTTTCTGTAAGAGTGTGTACAATATCAACACAATCTTCACTAAAATGTATTTAATGAATATTGAAATATAAACTGTGCAAGTCTTTCTGTGTAGTCTGAGAAAATGGCTGTCGGTGTGAGGCACAGATGGAGAAAGGAGGCATGTGGGATTCTTTGGTGGACTTGTTTACCATGATCACCAGAAAGAATAAGTACTTGTTGAAGAAGCAGTTTCTACTGTATAGAGCTGCAACCCTTAAAAATATGTTCCATTATAAAGGGAGATGCCAAGAAGGGCACTACTTTAAATCAGCATCGTGTTAAGTGTCACTAATGTGCACTAAAGGCCCACCAGAGCTTTTTGATCACCTCTGGGACACGTTAGTAAAACTGTGCCAGAAAATAAAGGTAACAGTGATGCAGCACTGAAGGAACAGAAACTGCTGGCAGGTGAACCACGTATCCTCACTGTACTGAAATATAACTTCATGCAAACGTGTACAAAGAGTACCAAGACGTGAGGATTATGTCAACATGTAATAAATCATCAAGCAAGTAGGTTGAGTGTGTATAGCTGTGTTTAGATAGTGGTTAAATAAAAGGCTTACGAGGATGACTGCAGACCAAATGACACGACGATACTACATACTGCACTACCGTAGAAGCCCATTCACAGAGCTGACTTACGTGTACCAGGGGCATTCAGTTACGGGGTCCTTAAGGTTGGCACCTGTGAGTCCGGAGCAAGGCATAAAGTGTATGTCCTTCTTGGGGTTGAAGCCCACCTTCTTTAAAAATGGCACCAGTTTTTCCTTACACTCTTCATACCTGCAGGAAAGTAATAAAAAGGCAACTTTTATTATTATTATTATTATTAATATAATTATTTACTAAAATATGTATAATAGCATGGATTTCTACTGCTATTAATTCACTGATAAACAATGTTTTGGCGCCAATCCGTCATCTTATTGACTATTTTAGCTCTAGAAAGCATTAAAGCCAACACAAACACGTCCTACCCGTTTTCACCCAGTCATTGCTCACCTCTCTAGGCTCCAGTTGACAGTTGGGTCATCCATCTTGTTGATCAGGACAATGAGATGCTTGACTCCAGCTGTTTTAGCCAGCATTGCATGTTCCCGCGTCTGTCCACCTTTCTCAAAGCCGGTCTCAAACTCCCCCTTCCTCGCTGAAATCACCTGATACAAACAAATGAGGGAGGTGGAAGTAATTCCAACATTTAATAATTAGTCTAATAATTTTGAAAAAGCAGTACAGGTTTTAATCTGTTTGTGTTTAAGGTTTAGGGCTAATTAGCTTTAGCTTTGGCTGCATGTCCATCTTACCAGGACTGCCAGGTCGGCTTGTGACGCTCCACCAATCATGTTGGGGACGAAGCTCTTGTGTCCTGGGGCATCCAGGATGGTGAAATGTTTTTTCTCAGTCTCAAAGTAAGCTCTCCCGACCTCGACCGTCTTCCCCTTGTCTCTCTCCTCCTGGTTTGTATCCAGAGCCCACGACAGGTACCTGCAACAACCATGTTTATTTTTTAATTTATGTATTTAAAACTGTGTTAAGAGCACTTGAATTTACTGCACATGTGTGGCAAACAAGCCCCTTGTGATTAAAACCATTGGTGATTAGCTGCTGAGTGAAAAAACATTCAACATAGCAAACGATAGCAGGTCAATTTTCTAACGATAAAAATATTTTAAGCAGCTTACAGTAATTTATTCACATTTTAATACTAAACATGAGGAGGAAAAAATGTAAATGAACACAAGACATTGAGGGGGAAATGCCTGTAAAGACACACCAGCCATCACTTGCTCGGGAGAACTGTTCATTTGCTGTTAAACAAGTCTCTCATACACAAGCCTTTCTCACCATGTCTCCCTGTTCTTTTCTTTCGCTTCTCTTTCATATTTTTCCAGGGTTCGCTTGTCCACCATTCCAGTTAAGTACCTAGCAAGGACAACACAAAGAAAGGGAAAGTTGACAAAGCGGGCAGCCGTGAAAACGATGTATTTATTGTATCCGCAGCACTATAAAAGCAAAAGTGAAGCCGAGGTTTCAACTGAAAATACCTTTGAGCAAGAGGCAACCTGTTGCACTGTAGCTGGCAGCCACAAAGGCATTGTTTGAGTACTGCAGCTGTTACTGATTACGCAATACAGTGCACAAACATGTTTCTCTACAATAAACATTTTTGTTTTTCATTTTCTGGGATTGAACAGTTCAAGTTAAATTAAAAGGAACACAATACCAGGTTTGTGATCAACCAACACATAAGATAATAATAAATACTCACATGATCTGTCCTCCAATAGTTGATTTACCAGCATCTGACAGGCAAAAACAGGTATAAACATTATGAGTAGACCTTTCTATAATCTTACTTGTAGATAAAATAATATACACACACAGAAAAATGATACTCACCCACGTGACCGATGAAGACCACGTTCACATGTTCTTTCTTGGGGGCATCCGGTGGTGCTGGAGCCACTTTGGGCATGGGCATCTCCTCCTCTTCCTCCTCCATCATCTCCTCATCCTCTTTCCTCGGGGCGCCCTCCTCACAGGCTCCTCCTGAGCCCAGGTCCTCCTCTCCTCCGCCTCCTCCACCTCCCCCCGGCTCCTCCTTCTGCTCCCACGTCTCTTCCTCTGTGGTCATGTCTGCCTCTGTGCTTCCATTCTCCACCGGACCTGGAACCATAGACATTTAGTCCACCTGTTATTTCTCTGTAAAGTCTGGATGCTACAGACAACCCACAGCTTGGAAGGAGGAGGAACTATTTAATGATATCACATGCTTTTTGGCTTAAAAACCTGCAGACTGACAATGAGTGAATCCTGATTGATTCTGAATCGTGGACTTCATTCAAGTTGCGACATTTCTGCCAGTTTTATGTTAATACCAAACTTAAATCTTTCTTACCACATTTGTACAAAAATTTGGAAGGAGTTCCCCTCTTGCATACTTAAGACATACAGAAACAATTCCAACTTTAAAGACAGAACTGCACTGCACTTCATTTGGATCTCTAACACATATTACTGTGTATTATGCAGGTATAGTTATGTAATGATACAAATAGGTTTTTATTTGTCACACATTCAACATATCTCTACACTGTGCAGTGAAATGCTTTGTTGCCCCGTGTGCCTGACATAATAAAATATCAAAATATCAAAAACACAATATATACAGCAAAGAAAATATGTGCAAACTTTATATTTGGTGCAAATAAATGCTGCCAACAGCTGCCCAACCCTCTTTGGTTTTCCACCCCAAGGTCAACTGTCGATCGTGTCCTAGTGTGGATATTTCTAGGACTTAAAGGAGCAGTGTGTCGGTGAACTAAACACTGCTCACATCTATATTTGACGACCTGGGAATGGGAATGAGCTGAGAAGTGTGTAAGAGAAACTTGTAGAGTCTCCTAAATGTTACACACTGAACCTGTAACAGAAGTCAAAATCTGAACTGCTGTAAAATGGCAGTGCTATCAGATTTCCATGTGTACAAACTACTACTGGGCCTTGAATCTACATAATGCAATATGTGCTGTATAAAGACCTCGAGCATGGCAAACGCTCATAAAATTAATTTTCCTTCACAGATCGTCTAAAAAGAGTTATAGGGCTTCACTGTGTGTGGCCTGCAGTTCCTCGTTCATTAGTCCCGTTCATTTATTAGAAACACAACCAATGCAATGTTCTGCTGCGCAAACAAATACATGTGAAAAAAAACAACCAAACAAACAACAAATACTGTTACAAGAGTACACTGAAATCTGCTGAGGCCCGCAGAAGAAGCATCTTCCCATGGCAACACACAAATAAGCCTCCCATTTCCGTAACTATGAAATTATGCAGCCCAGCAGTCATGTACAATGCCTATTTTCTTCTCAACCCTCATCGTTTATAATCAGCCTGAGTGATATTGCTGCTGGCAACTCAGAGAGAGAGAGAGAGAGAGAGAGAGAGAGAAAGAGAGAGAGGTTCCTGCCTCAACTTTGTCAACATTCTCACCGTGCTGAAATTGTAATTTGTCTTTCATACATGTTTAGAGCAATCTGAAGAGGCAAGCATCTCAATGAATATGTAGAAAATGTGAAAATGAAAGGTTTCTCCAGACCACTCACTGTCTCATATCTAATTGTTTTGTTTTGCCTCTCTTTGTCACTAACTCTGCTACAGCTGCTCAGCCAATCTAGCAAATAACAAAAACACCAGTTCTCTGTAACTTGAGTAGCGGCACACAGGATCCAGGGTCAGGCCAAAATATGTGAATGAATCGGACTCAGGCAAATCTAAAACTTGTCAGCACAGAGTTTTTCCTAGAGTAATCAAATACATTCAAATTGCTCTGACACACAGCAGGACCAAGGCCTTGGACATGCAGCGCTTGACATATATCACAGCTTGAGCCAATGGGACGTCTATTTCAGGCATGGACAAGTGAGGTTGCATCATGTCATACGTAGGCCTGTGCACATGGGTTTACCAATGCCAGCAATCCAAATATGGCTCAGTTAGTGGGCCTACAAGCAGGGACTCAAACGTGAGCATCCATATTTTCCTAGTGTGCATGGGGTTTGTCTCAGATTCCAAATCTGGCTGCAGGTATATGTGCACACCTGAGCCTATTAACCACACCTGTCCCGTGGCAACAACCTGCCTGACAGCCAGATTAGTAACGTGAACATGCAGGAGTACACAGCGGGTGCATACCGACTGTTTCTGCAACCTCCATGCTGGCAACTGGATCAGGGGCACCTTTGAGGAGAGAAAACACAGCATGTCAAACTTTCATAAATATTAATTAGACAAGGATGGTCACGTTTTGCGGTGAGTGTCACTGCGTTATAAATAAGCTACAACATAAGTCACAACACATGACTAACACTGAAGCCGACTTGTTGACGAGTTAAGTGGAAATGCGATAACTGTGGCACTGGCTGCACTGAGCACAGCGAGTTGCAGTCAGGAAGGCTAACTTAGCTGGGTTAGCAAACCAGCTAGCAAGTTAAGCTAACTTCCAGCCAGCTGTCTGGCATCCACATACCGTCTGAAGCAGGCACTTCCATGGCGGTGGCTTGAAGGAAGCTCGGCACAAACACCGGGGCGTTAACGTTGGGGACAAACGGTTTGGCGTTGACGTTGAGGGCGGCGAAGGCTGTCGGGAGCCCCGCCGCGGCAGCCGGGGCCTCGGCATCCTCCTCCAGCTCCCACGAATCCGGGGCTGTGTCTCTCGGGTCCATTGCTCCTTTTTCCAGAGTTGACAAGCCTTCCACTACCGGGGAAGGTGGGTGACTCTTACGGTTCTGTTAAAACGCGTTGAGTTGCTGGTGTGTTTTAGACTCTTAGCAGCACGTTTGGTGAAGTTCCCATTGCTTTGTTAAGCCTTGCTTTGGCAAGCATATGGATCCCGTATCCGACGAGAGGTGGTGTACAGCCGCTGCACGTCCCGCAAACACCGCTAGAGGCCAGCACCGGACTGCGGCTCACCTTTCCCTCAATGTTAACACCAACTTTACATTTCTCCTTATCTCTGCAGCTAATACGAACAACCTCACTTTCATCAAGACAAACTATAAAAAAGTAGATAACACACGGTTGTCTGCTTTCTTGTTGTTTATTTTAACATCTTTGAAACACAGGGGGAAATACCTTAAAGTGTATAAATAGAATAAATACATCAAAAGTGCAAGGTTGTTAGTGTATGTTTAAGTTACATAAAGTTGTAAAACTCAATAAATTAATTAATTAAAAATACCTGAAATAACGTTAAATTGACGGGATCAGGGAACAGTGCTAACATGTGTCTCTCTTCCTTTTATTCTTCACTCTTTGGCATCAGTAACTCCTCCAGCAGAGATGGCAAAAGTGGCCTCGTTCTCGGGCATATCGGGACTAGAAGAAGGAGAGATAAATGAGTAGGGTCAATGTGAGTCCCAAGTGTTTTCATTGTTCAAATTAAAGTCCATGTCTGGGTCAATAAGTTGTTTCAGGCCACATTAAACAATCCAGTCTAAGCAACCACTTTGCTCATATACCCTAGAACATTTTTCTTTGGTTTGGACACACAAAAATCTGTGTTAAACTATGGTCATGATCCTTTCATGCCTTGACCTTGGTCATATGAGAAAATAAAAATAAATGACAGGCACATGACCTTGTTGTGATATCGCAACATCTATTTCTGTATGGGAAATCCCGTCAGTTTGTTTGGCTAATGTTTATCTCATCTGACAACATGGTAACAGGAAGTAAAACTTGTGGCTCACATCCTCTAGTGTTTGCTATTACAAACAAAAACTGCTGACTACCTGTCAAATATTTTGGCAATTCTCAGCTCTCCGCGCCCCTTCCTCAAGCTGATCCGTGTGGTGGAGGCGTGGGCCAGGATATGCCCACCGATTGGCTTCTTGGGATCAGCTTGAAACCTAAAACAGGGACAGGGAAGAAATAAGAGAAGTAAAAAAACATCTCATCAGTTTCAAACAATATTGTGCAACAACTTTTCATCAACTAAACAGAATTTCTAGCAAAAAACTTGTGAGATGTATTCAAGATGAGGGAGTTTTTCCATCTCTTACGTCATTCCTGCACCGGGATCAGCAGTCATTTGGTTGGTGACAAACACTGCTACGTTGTACTCTAAGAAAAACAATAATAAGATACAAGGGCAAAATACTAAAATAACTGTCTTCATTAGGAACTTTTATACTTTTTCTTCATATTTGAGAACAACTGGTGCCAGACAAAATATATGGCTGATGTTTGTGGCTTTCACATAAATGCACATAAGCACAGTCCTGGTTCAGACCTTCGGAGATCTTCTGCAGCCTGGAGAGCATCTGGGCCAGTTTTTGCTGCCGCTCAGCCAGCTCGCCTCGGCCAGAGAAGTCGACTCTGAACAGAGCCATGATGGAGTCGATGATCTGACAACAGGGAGGAGCAGATAAGGAGGAGACTGAAAGGCTGAGTAAGCCAGGAAGGAATCCCTACTATGTACAGTATCTACCCCTAAAATGCAGGCCTGGTGTTTAACACTTACATTCCCTTGAGAAAAACAAGACAGAGTTCATTCTCGCTCTCAAATAGCTTCACACGGAGAATGACTATAATAGAGGAGGGAAGTTAAACCAAAGAAATAATGAATATGTGAAAACTTGTTTTTAGAATAAAAATTATTTTACTCACCAACAGTTTGAACACTCCTCCTTCCTCGTGGAATTTGGCTGCTACAAAGTCTAACAGCTCCATCTGGTGTTCACCTGAGGAGTGAGCAACACCAAAATGTTATAATAACCTTGTCGGGAGTCTACAAATGTGTGCGCTGGTCTAAATTAAATGTATGTCCGCACTGGTATAGGCCCGGGCGTAAAGCACGTTGTCCAGCACAGCATCGTGGTCCACGTTAAACCTGTCAGCCATGTCTCTCAGTCTGTCTGGACGACTGGAACCAGACAGGTACGAGTCAAGGATAATATGAAACAGAAGAAAAAAACATCCTCATACACATTTACAATCATTGTATGGTCACATTATGACATCTACTGAAGAAATGTCACACAAACACATGGCACTTCAATAAAGCTGCGATCTAAACATCAAATGTTGTATAGTTGTTCATCATTGTGAGGATACAAGGTGTTCTCTGTGTCAATGAAGATGATTTTCCCGCCTGAGTATCCGTCCTCGCCTGGCAGCTGGGCAGTGACTAGACAAAAACAACACAGAATCTGTTTTACTCAAGTTATTTGACTTACAGTTTTGTTTTATCAATACATTTTGGAGCAGCCATTTTTAAAAGGCTCCTTACTCACCACAGAGGGTGTGAGACAGCTGGGTTTTCCCTGTGCGGAACTCTGTAAGATGAAAAGATGAAACGTTTTGAGCCAGTGCTGCAAACTGAGTGACATTTTAACAATCTAATCACACACAATGTATTTAATCATAAGAAGACATCTGCTTACCTCCAAAGGCCTCAGTGATAGCCATACTCTCTATACCTCCACCCAAAAGTTTACTGCAGAGATACAAGATATATCTGTAACATCTGTGCTATGAATTAGGAATATTTGTTTACTAGTCACAGTATCCACTGGTTAATCTTAATGTTTGCTAGTCACTTTACAATTTCCCCAGCCAAATAGATTTTACAGTAAAACTTAACTTACAAACAAAAGTTTGTCAGGTAGCCAATTTTGGTAGCCAACTTTAACAAATAAATATATCAATTAACTGTAATGTATACTTAATGACCATGATGAGACATATTTAAGCTACATCATAAATATTAAAACAGCTAAACTCCCAGAGTCTACCATATTGACTCCTACCGTGCACCTTGAGCATATGGTATATGCACAAAATACAAACTGTTGTGATAGGTTCAGAGGTGTAAATCCCACAGTCTACATGTTATCAATGTGAAGAATGAATCTCAACTCAAACTCCTGGCTCCCAGTTGTGATGTGGAACACCTGCTTCCTCTTCGCACTGTACTCGAAGGCGGTCTGGAAACCAATGTTCTACCATGCAAAGAAGATTATCTAATACATAAATTGTTCTGTCAGTTGTTTCTTTAATCTTATTTCTCAAATAATTCTGTTTTAAGGCCACAAGAATGAAATAGTGCAGCAAGTTCACAATACAAAATCCCATCTTACCAACATTTTCCCAGCAGCCTCCTTGATTTTTTCCACTTTTGCCTCTGACAGGCCCTTGATGTTGCACAAAGCCTTGCGAGTAGTCATCTGGATCCCTTTCACAGTGCAGATACCTACTGACTTCATCTTTTTGATATCTGCCACATTCTGTGGTCACAGGTGGGGAGGGACAGAGAGATGCACACACACAGACAGACTTTTGATCTAATGGGATACAGTACATTTGTGATTTAAACATCAACTAAACTGCACGTCAAATGTTGTGCAGCCGTGCTGTTTACTCACAATCCCGTGTTTCTGTAGCAGGTCAATGTCTTGGAAGAAGCTCTCCTGTTAGGATATGGGAAAAGAAAATCTACATGAGATAGTCGCTGAGAACCAAACTTTATTATTGTAGACAAGAATACAGCTTTTACCTGTAAGAAATCTGTAGCATAACTTTATAATAAATCATAATACTGTAACACTATTGTTATACAATGTTTGCACCTAAATTATGGACAAATTGTAATCTGGGCACATTATTGACATTGATAGCAACCTATTTAGCATTACATTTGTGGGGGATGATTTTTAGTCACTAAAGGGGGCATTGTAAATTAGCAAAGATTAACTGAAAGCGTAAACTAAATAAGTAATAAGTAATATCTCACCTCGTCATCCTGGAAACCAGAATCATCTTGAACAACCTGATCCTCTGCCGCTTTCATCTTCATTGTAGTACGGGTTAAATGCTGCAGATAAAATGGATTTAGCTGGTTCAATTAGCTCCTGTCAGTTAGCAACGAGGGTCTTTAGCCAAGGTCAGCTAACGTTAGCATAAGGTTTCATATTAAAGATTTAGCATTAACATTAGCTTTATCCTGGTTTTGTAACATCAACAAGTCTGCCAGTAAAACTATTAAAACTAGAACATCTGTTAGTTGAATTAGTTAAACTAGAAAATAAGAAAATTCTTGAGATATTGACTAAAACAATAAAACTTTACCTTTAAGTTAAAAAGTGCTTTGTTCTTGAAGTGCCGTGCGCGCGCCAACTGGCGGGAATTCGTGATTTTTGTCCTCTTCAAGTGCAGTCGGAAATATTAACTTCATCAGTTGGGCGAAGATAAACCATTGATGTATCACAGCATAAACATGACTGAAACAACACTTGTTAATAATTATTGGTTTTAAGTGCCGGCGGTAATGTCGCACTTGGTGACCTTAACGAACATAAACAACTCCCTAAAGTGATTTATAGCAGGTTTGTTCTTCAAACATGCTTTTCACTGCAAGGAGCTAAAGGGAACACATTCATTTGAAAACCCTCCGCACCAGGAGCTAAAGAAGAGCAGTGAATGCAGCATTGGACAATGGCGTTAAACAAATGGTATGTACCGGTATGCATGGATAATCTTTATTTTCTGAACTCATTGTAATATTGTATGAAAATGTATGTTCAGCATTCTGGATGTGGTTTATATTCATTTGTGGTGTCTTGTACTCCACACGACACAACAATTAAATTTAATTTAATTTATTTAATTAAACAATGTAAAACACTAACCCTACCCTAATTATACTACCTTACTAACTGCTCACTTGTTAGTGTGTACGATAATATAATCACATTTTAGTCGTCTTCATAAATCCATAATGCTTTATGGGTAGTTTATAACATTTGAGCACATGCACAGCAAACATTCAGAAAGTAAACACTTTCCATTTGATTTGGTGTTTTAATTACTGCAGTCATGTTGAACACAAAACAGAGACATGGGTTTTCTTTATAAATTGTCATATCGATAACAGAGAAAAGAATATTCTCTTAAAACAGGACATGTCACATAATATTGAGACATTTAGCATTAAAACTTGATGTACCACATTTGTCCAAGAACTTATGACATGTTTCCTGTCTTAGATGAAAAAAATCATTGCGCATTTCGCTGACTGTACCTTCAATGGAAAAGGACAGAACAATCTTTGAATGATTGAACAGCATGGAATCTAGTGCTGCTGCATTATACAATCTACGGTTTAAAACAAGAGAAGTGTAATAAATCCAATAACTGTGACAAGTTTGAAGTGAGAGGCATTGCACCATGACATACATCCATAGTACAATGGTGACCTGTGATTAGAGTCGACAGAAGCCATTCTGTAGACCACATTCCTATCAGTTAACATTGTCTACACAGTATGCTCCACAATGCATCTGACCTGTCTGTCAGATATTTTGTTCACATAATTCTCCACACAGAAGAGGAACCAGCAAACACGTGATGATGAACAACACTGCAAACATACTGCAAGCGTATCAATGTTTTTTCAGACTGCAAACACCAAGAAATACAATTGGTAACCTCCAGATTTATTTTGTTCCAATTTATGCACCTGTACCTTCTATCCCCCTAAAGAACACATTATTAATGTTGATATAATGATTTGTTTTTTTAAAAAAGAAACAGAAAAGAGAAGCAGTGCTCCTGCAAATAAGTCTCTGCATGATGTTGGAGTAAGGAGAGACAGCGAGAGAGAAGTGTTAGAAACGCATCACATCCTCTTCCTCCACTCCCCATTAGCCAATCCAATACGTTGGAGTTAGCCTAATGCCGTTGACATACAGCGATTGCTTATTTTTTTCTTTTAACTGCAGTTCTCTGCCCTTCTCCACGGTCTCTCTGTCTCTCCTTGCGACCGGCTGCACTGTATCTCTTGCAGCAGATCTCAGGTTCACGTTGGCTCTTCCTGTCTCTCACATCTTGCCGGGTGCAGGAGGCATCATTCCGGGCATCCCGCCGGACATTCCAGTATTGGGCCCCAACAGGATCTAGAAGCGAAATAGTCCATCATTCAGGTTGTTCATCAATGCATTTGTCATGTACAACACATTTTTATCTTCATACTGCATTCACTCCTCGCTTTCACACCTGAAATGCCTCCAGAGACTCTTTCAGCTGCTGCTCATCACACATGAACACCCACCTGTCTCTGCTGTTGTAGCTGCTGCTGCTCCAGCTGTAGTCTTTCTGTCTCAAACACAACAGGCAGCACCAGGATCATGAAGGAGGTAGTACCCACCCAGAGCGCCGAGCGGGAAAAACTGAAACGAGTTAACATCCAGATTAGTTCCTGCTGTTTTAAAAGGTGTGGCCAATTTAGAAGTTCTGAGTCTAGCTCAAGTAAAAAGAAGAAGACAGGATTAACATCTACTCCTGGGATAAAACGTACACATTAGCAGTTAATCTCTTTATCTACTGAGACTACCATGGCGCACTGTATAAATTCACACATTGTAAAGGTCTGATGAAAACGCTGAAGGGACCTTACCTGTAAAACCTCTTGGCCAGTGAGACGGAGCATTGTGCAGACACCTCTGCAGCGGTGCGAACTGTGTCAGGAAACATCTCTGTCAGGCCCCACAACCTCTCCATCAACGTCTCATCCAGCTTAAAGACACAAATACAAACATTGGAGTAACATAACATTTGAGCGCAAAAAAAAAGACTGTAACTAAGAAATCAATCAAGAAGTCAGCACCTCGCATGAAAAAAAACATACAAAAGACAACATATACACATTCAGCAGATGATTCATCTCAAGGGTTTATCTTTCCAAACCTCTTTTCATTTATACATTTGGTCCATCCTTAAGTTTGTAACAGCTGGCGTTAACACAGTGTTAACATAGTAGTGGTATCAACTGCTGGGTTAGACGAAATAATACTTAGTTTATACTTGCAACAGACCACAGCTTCAGACTGGGTTTATCAAAGCCAGAACAGACACTTTAGGTAGCTATCGATCTGGCTAATTAGCACTGGTGCAGCCATGCTAGCTAGCCATGTTTAACCAAGAAACGAACAAACTCGGAACAAGGAAGTGCTACTCTGTTTTACATTTATGTTTTCATTCACATTTCCGAAGCACCCCAGAATGAGTAGCCACTTACATCTTCATCTTCATCGTCGTCAATCTCGTCCTCGGGGGGCCGGGTAGACACCGGGCCCACAGCTGGGGAAAGCTCCTCGATTGCGGCCATGTCTCCTGCTGATCCCGCTCGTCTGCGTCCGGTTGGATCCGCTGTGTGCGCGTCGCTAGGAAACAACCGTAAAGCCGACACTCAGTTTTCTGCTTTTCTGACTATCTCCCACCGGCTTTCATTAAAGCTAAAGCTAGGAGGCTCAGTCTGAGGTCACAGTGGGAAAACGTGAAGCTCGTCAGGGACGGATGACGGCAACAGGGCAGGGGTCAGTTGGTACTTCGCCAGAAATAAAGTGCGCCCCCTGCCGCCCCGGCTGGCTAACAGCAGTATGTGGTGTCAGAAATACCAATGTAATGTATTTACCTTGACCTAGGGTGAAGTTCAACCTAGTATTCATTCAAATATATTTGTTTGTTTGGGCATTTGTCTTACTTTTTTTATATATTACTTAATTCTTTATTGCACATTTTTATATAAATATGTAAACGTATACATACATCCTTACCTGTATATACATGTACATACATATAACCCATACTTGTATTTGAATACAAACTAAAACAATTAACCACAAAAGAATACGACAAAATATATAAAGCAGAACCCAACACAAAAAACAAACAAACTAACACAAAGAAAAACAACATATATATATATACATATAACATATATTGTTATATATAAAAAATACAAGTTCAAAGGCAGCCTGCCAGCCACCTAGGACCAACCAATAAACCTCACTCAAAATGTATTAAGTAGTCCAAAGTGGAACCTAATGTCAATATCTAATGTTCAACATAAATTAGTAACTGCAGATAAATTAATGAAATCTTTTTGGCAATGTATAGATATTCTTCTATTCTTCTATATAGTCATATTCTGAAGTAGGTTATTTTTGATACATGCGTTTTTCCTGTGGATTTCCGTTCATTTTTTATTTATTTATTGGCAGCTACGTAAGGTTCCAGGAAACTTCAATACCCAGCTGAATATAACTTATAATTAAATAATTCCAAAAAGCCACCCGCCCTTATGATCTCCTGTTAGTTAGAAAAACAAACGCATGATGGACAACCTCTACATGTGTGGTGCAGTAGTGAAATAGACTCTGCCATTAATGTACCTTATCATACAACACTTACAGTGTAAGCTTTGCCTATGTTAGAGTTTTAGATTCAGTATTTGGTTTTATTGTTGGATCTGCAGATTTTCTAACGTCACCATCATATGGTTCCTCAGACTAAATGTGGTAATAGTGTCAGTAAAATGTGACTCTAAAGCTTTTTCCAGATAAGTTGTTGTTGTTTCTGGGAATACCGAAGGGGGGCTGGTCATGGAAAAGTTCTGGGATGCAGGGATTCCTTGTTTACATCCTCCCGGAGTACGCCGCGGGGGCGGGGTTAGCTCCGCCCTCATTCTTTAGGCCTGACGTCATTGTCGCTTGTGTTTTTTATGAATGAAGGAATCCAACCTCAGAGAGCAGCGGAGTAATTCCGGGAAAAGGCGGACTGACATTTTGTCGCCAGAGTCGCTTCGATCCAGCAGGTAAATTATCCCTTTTTAACTAAATATTAAACGTTAAAATGTTTATCTGAAATCCGTAGAGAACAGTCGAACACTAGCGGACTTGTATCCGCCGGGAACTGGTCAACCAACCAAGGACAAGGCAGCTGTTTGCTTTAATCTCCTTTAGCTCGTCAGAAACCGTTCATGCTAGCTGCTAACAGTTAACACTACTAGCATGTTTAAGATGATGCGGATAATTTGGCCCCGCTCTTCATATTTATGCCTCTAGACTCTTAACATTTGACGGCCAGGAAGGTTCTCACTTCCTTATTTAACGGTATGGCTTATAATAATTTAAATGTATTTAAAGTCTTACTAAAATGGATGTCGAGGGCACTCGTGATGGCTGTTTACTAACGTTGTAGCAGCAGCAGCGCCTTCACCCCGAAGCTGGCCAGCTCCTCTCCCTATAAGGATAAGGGTGGATTCTGGATGTAGCCAGAGGAATAAATCCTGTTTCCAGGAGTGGTCTGTATTAGCTGTTTGTTATTTAGTCATTTAATATTAAACAAAATAGAAATTAGGGCGTTTAACGTTATGAACTATGCTTGTAGCTGTCGTTTGGCAGTGCTGCGTTCACTTGTTGCGTTCCGCGCAGGTAGCGTTACTTAAGGAGTACTATGTCCTCTAAAGTGATATTTATAGTAAAGAACAAACGTGGATATCCTGTGCTGTTTGGACAAATACAGAAAGACGTGGTCACAGCTGTTTTTCTTGGGTTTGGACTGACTGGCAGTCCTGGCAGAGCTGAGCAAACCGTTTATTGCTGAATCACCCTGACTTTACGAAACGACGGCGGTCTCCTCGGTTTACAGCCGGAGTCTGTCGGCTGTCCGACAACCACTGTTGCTGTAACATCCACTTCCCACGCATTTCGGGAAATGTATTCAATTGTCGGCAAACTACTGACCTTTTGAACAGGTGTTTTATTTAGCTTGTATTGGTAAACACCTCCTGTGCGTGTGTCGAAGGCCTACATGTGCCGTTAAAGCCCATTATGTGCTGTTATGAAGTCAAGTTTGTATATACATTTGGATTTCGTTTTTGTAGATGGACTCAAGAAATGGAACCGAGGAAATGTGACTTTGTAACTTAAATGGCTCCTTTTGTTTGTATGGTTCCTCCTCCTGCCCGGCTGCATGGTTGCCTTATTGGGAGTCTGCTTTATGAAATGTTGCTGCAGAGAAGCACTAATGAAGTCTTCTGTTTACATGCACTGGTTATGTTGGCTACTCTGTCTACACCTTCTTATAGTTTCGACAGATTTGAGTCCTGGTGTTCAATTAACAAGCAAACCGAGGTAAACATAAAAACGCTGAGTTGTCAAACTGAAATGAAAACACCCCGTTTACAGCAGTGTAATGCCCTTTTATAAACGGGGGTCATAAATGTAATGGAAGTCAGTATATCACAATTCAAAAGCAAGCAGATAACCAATTTACCGTAACTTGAAAATAATCTTAAATAATTCACAATCAACCTGTTAAAGATTTCTAAAACTCAAGAGGTTATCACAACGGAGGATCTGCCACACACTACTAAAACAGAGAGCATGACTTGTTGTTGATATATTTACAAGAGGAAAGGGACGAGAAAAGGTGTCACAGATCGTAAACGCAACCAGGTATCCAGCGAAGATCTTGCATACAGCATTATCTTCTCTAAATCAGCCGGTTTCTCAAATAAAAGTGAAAGTGCAATGAGTTAGCTCATCAGTGAAGCTGCCTGAAGGTCAACCCTAACCCCCCTGTATTTTGTCATCATTTGTCAACCTTGCTTGTTAACATTTTTGCATTTACACTTCTGGGCTGTAATGAAACTATTCAATCTAAAAAAGAAAATCCAATGTTGCAATAAATCTGAAAGTGAACGCATCCACTCTACAAAAAGCAATGTGGGAAAACACCCTGTGGTTTCATGATGTCAAAGTAAAACTAGTCGGTCTAAAATGTTAATGTCTAGAGAGATTTCTGCTATACAGTCAACACGGCGTGGCTTTTTCATCAGTGTGCAACGTGGCCGTTTTTATCCTGTGTGCGCTGGTCAGGATGGGGGCGAATTAATACAGCTAAAATGGCCTCAAGCTGAAGTGCAGAGTCATTTTATCAACATGACAGTGATCTGATGTGCACAGCCAAATCAACCAAGAAGTGACTAGGGGGGAAAAAGCTGTTCAAGTTAGCCCACTGCGAGGTTGGACTTTAATCCCACACACTTGCGACCTGACCTTAAGAGGAGTGTAGGAAGTCCCCACACGGTCTGTGTGAACTGTTCAGAATGAAGAATGGGAGAAAATGTCCAAATACAGTAGTGTTAAGGCGTTACAGACTTAAGCAAACACACTTACTGCTGTTATTACAGCTTGTTACTGGAGGCAGCAATTTAAGGGTGCGCAAAGATAGGCAATCATGGTGTTTTAGTCTCCTGTTTTCAATAAAACATCAGAAAAGAGCAATGTTTGTGAATGATTTAAAGAATTTAAAAATGATTTTAGCTGTTTTATATGAAGAGGTTGTTGTGATGTTCCTTTTCACTTAGATATCACGTGAAACAGTGAGAAATATGTACCATAAAATGAGTTTCCTGTCCTTTTTCAGCCTTTTTCACAATGAAGGTTTTGAACCGTTGGTGTTGTGTTGACAAGAGGAAGTGTTGAGGGAATTGGTTAGGACACCTGCTTTGAGCAACCAAAGGGCAGACACACGACAACTTCCTCCTAACTATTCCAGCAAACCGAGAAAGGCATGGCGCTTTCAAAACCTCCTCTTCCTTTCATATCAAGCCGCACAGTTTTAATGAGAGAGAGCGCATTTGGAGAAGCATGAAAGATCTGTGGGTTCTCCTTTTCTTTATCGTGCATGACTGGCTGTCTTGTGAGCGGATGGTAAATGTCAAGCCAGACTTGGACCAAAACAGCATGATGTTCTGAGTCACATGTGATAACTTACCTTTTTTGTGTGTGTGTGTGTGTGTGTGTCCCCTGTTTTTTGTTCTTCCAGAGTGTTTGTATCCGTGTTGACTGTTGTTTGGGGGGAAAAAACTGAAGACAGTCGGATCATGACGACAGAAAGAAGCAGCAAAGCCCTGAAGGTAACACCCGGCCGGAAAGGAAATGTTTTATTGTCTCTATTTTTATAAGAGGGAAAATGTCAGGGTTAAAAGAAGTTTTACTTTCCTCCCTATCAGTTAATTTTTAACATCATTGGTGGTTGTTTTTTCTTCTTTTCCTTCTACATGTTTCCTCCTTTCCTATGTCCCCTTTTCTTCCTCTTCTTCCTCTTCAGGTGAAGCAGGAATGTGGTGAGAACGTGCCCATCCTTTCGGACAGCGAGCTCATGTCCCTGTCAGTACGAGAGCTGAACCTCCATCTGCGTGGCCTGTCCCGCGAGGAGATCCAAAAGCTGAAGCAGCGCCGTCGCACCCTGAAGAACCGGGGCTACGCCGCCAGCTGCCGGGTCAAACGGGTGTCTCAACGCGAAGCCCTCGAGCAGCAGAAAATGGAGCTCCAGAGAGAGGTGGAGAGGCTGGGGGCCGAGAACGCAGGCATGAGGAAAGAGCTGGAGGGCCTCGGCGCACGTCTCGCCGCACTCCAGAGGTTCGCCAGGGGCTTGGAGGCTGGAGGGGGCCACTTGCTGGCTACAGCCCCACGCCTCAACACCGCCTCGGTCATCACCATAGTGAAGAGTCCGCCACAGCCTCAGGCACAGAGAGAACAGGAGCCGTCCTAGAAGGAGCTGCTGGAACCAAACGGGGGGGAGGAAGGGACGCACAACCTGCAATGCAAACACACACACCTGCAGGCATACATATTCTATACAAACACATGTCGAGAACAGGAAGACAATATTAGGAGGAAAGTACTAAAGCGCTTGTTTGCATTACGCCTTGTTCACATTTCCAAATTCTGTTGGATTATATATGCAGGAGTCACCGATTCCTGGGTGATACAGTGTTGACAGGGTGGCATGTAACGTCACCGTACGGACAACAGCTACACTTTTCCAAAGCAGCGGCCAGGAACAGTTGAAAAATCATCTAGGACGGGTGGAGGTGTCCTCTACTTAATGCTATTTCATGACACTGCAGTTTTAGTTTACTGAAATCTAGTATTTAGTGTATTTGTTTAGAAGCTCTCAAAGTTTAGAATTTTGTTCAGAAAGAGTCAGCGGGTTTATTATGAATGAGGCGTCATCGCGCACACACACATGCACAAAAACCCTCACACTCACACCCCCCTCCCGATCCATGTGGGGCGTAGACTTTGACTAACTGGACTCTGACTGAAGCCAGACCATCCTAGAGTTACTGTACATGTTCACGCTGCTCCTCCTCTGACTGTGCTGCAGAAAGGCTTCTCTCTGCTTCAGTTTTCGTGGCACCTGACTAACAGCAAAAACGGCAGGGTGGAGCAGACCTTGTGTGTGTGTGTGTGTGTGTGTGTGTGTGTGTGTATAGCTTCCTACAGCTCTACAATGGCTGCATTCCTGGTACAGTTGTAGTCTGAAGTTACTCGCTGTTTCTTATACCAGCCCATGCGTCTCTGCTACTGTGCAAGAAAGTGTCCCAAAGTAGAGTCCCAAAGAGTCACCTTTGTTAGTCATTAATGAAGAGTTTCTCAACCTTGGTGTCGCCTGATACGCAGGCAGGGTCACGAAAGTTTTCTAAGGCTGATTGTGGCTTTTTTGGGGGTCTTTTTGTTTAATCGTTTCAAAGGATAATTTCTATATGATCAATTTGAAATGTCCAGTAACAGCATGTCGTACTCACTTGACAGCTCTCTAACTGCTTGAGGATTTTAGGAACACAAATGGTCACACAGTCCAGAAAAAAGCTTGAGCAACGCTGCATTTGTGAATCATAAGTTCCTTCAATCTGTCCATTCACGTCTTTGATTCTTAGAGATTTTGTATTCACCTGCCACTGCTCCCTCCCTACCTGTTCTACCCATCCATGTGAGGGTAAAAAAGTAGTTTTGTACTGCTTGTGTACACATTTCTCACATGGATGCAGTGCCTTCAGTGTATGTTGGAGTTCCAAGAATGCAAACCCAAGAGGGAAAAGGTTCAAAACAGACTGTAATCGCTCCTTCTCGACTGTTCATGACCGCACATTTCTTTGTTCAGGATTTCTCTGGATTCTTTTTTTATTTTTTTTTATTCTGAGCTATAATCCATCATTGCTCATTTCACGATCCCTACTGTGCAGTAACTTTTGCTACAGTCTGCTGTGGCTTCCTCTTTTTTCATATCTGGTAGACTCCCAACTGCAGATGTTGGTCATTTTGCTAAAAACGTGTAAAAGCAGAGTCGCATCTGGTAGGAATTACACTCAAAGTCAATGCAAGTCCTCTGCATACATTCCCGTTCTGTGTTCTTATTTGTATTTGTTTGTATGTGCCGTTGAGAGACGAAAATGTTGAGTGACATTTATCAGAGATATATTCTATATTTTATTTGTATTTAAAGGTAGATATTATGAAAAGACAAGCTAACGAGTGCTGTGATGTTCTATATGTTTTCAGAAGTACTTACCTATGACTAGTCTGGGGATATTCTCACGTCTAATTATTGTGTTGTGTGGCAACAATGATTACTTTACAAAATGTTAATTATTAGCTATGTAGAATTATGCTCAAAGCCAATGGCCATATTGCTGTATGATGATTCTTGTGTGTGTGTGTGTGTTTTTTGCCATGTTTGTACTGGCTTGTCATAGTGGATTCTCGGAGGGATATTATTTTTCTATGATGATTTGTATGTTATTTGTGTGAAAACAAATTGAGGTCGCTTCTGAATTGGCTGGTTGGGCAGATCCACGGGATGTTAAAGGAAAACGGAATATGTGGAAAGAAAGATGGAGATGAGGAGGAGACAAGAAGGTTGAGGAGTTGTTGATGGATGGATGGATGGATGGATGGAGAAAGAAAGTAAGGCAAGGCAGACTGGGAAAGAAGGTGGGAAGAGGTGGTGCTTTATTCACTTGAAAACTTCCATCAGTCTCAAGCCTGTTTCAGTCAAGACGTGCTCAGACAGGCTTGGAGTTCGTGGAGTCTAGGCCACTGAATAGTGCTAGCAATATCATTTATAAGCAGGCATTGTAACCCATTAGACCGTGTTGACAAATAACTCCTAAAGATATGAGGCATATATTTAGCTATATGAATATCAGTGTGGCAAAGCATTTATTCTCAATATTTTAACGTCTCACACCTGTCAAACTGTGCTGGATGTTTTGTTATACTTGCAAAACAAAAATGGTTTTTGTATTTATTACTTGTATTTTTTCTATTGTGAAAATTTAAGTACATTGTCTATTTTATATATTAATTATAATAAATGTTGTACATATTGTACATAAAATGGTGTGTGTGTGGTTGTGGGCTGGATTGGAACAGTAGATTCACACGTGGCATGGAAAGGAAGCGGATCTACAGGATGTGTTGCACAAGTTATATCTCTGGATCAGAAGATAAAGTCGAGGTAGTAGGAAGTATTACGTTTTTGACCAAGGATGAAATGTTGTGAGAATATAAGTAATTTTACTTGCGTGTATTTTTTTTTATGTGAGAAGCATTATTCCTCATATTGTGACCAATTCACAAAGTCATGTTCTGATACACCTTAGAGACAAAATAATGCTGACTCACACAGACGCACACTGCTGATGTTAACTTCATCTCTGCTGGATCTGTCAGGGCTATTTTAGCTGTGACCTAGTTGTTGTCACAGTGCATGGATGACATGTATGTCTAACACTGTATGTTTAATGCAATGCTTCATTTTGACAGCAGCAGAGGATTAACATACCAACAATGAGATTATATCTTATAGCACAAAAAAGTACTGTTCTTCACTGTGGCAGTATTTTCATTAAACATGTAAACATCTTTAAATACAGCCTTTTACACTTATATATTTAATGAGATTGCTGTATTTACACAAAGGTAATCTATTCAAAATTGAGTATTGGTGGTTCGATTTTAGACCTTAGACATCCTTATTGTGGCAGGTTATGGTACGATGAATGGTATGACAATGAATATACATCAATTACATATACTACAATTATTCATTCACTTCATGTTTGGCCTTCACTATGTCCTAAAAGTCTGTTTTTACATTCCTCTGGTGGAATTTTCTCTTTAAATCTCAGTTGAAGAGGAGTCAGTACCAGTAGGATTTAGGTTCAAAACTAGTTTTTAAGTCAATCATAGTTCATGTAACTTACACAATGGGACGTGGAAACATGAAACCTCTCAGGGAAGTATGAGACATCTTGTGTGGGAGGAGTAGATGCAGTTATCAGCATTTTTAACCAGTTAATTGCACTTTTTTTATTTATTTTTTTTTCACAATTTTATGTAATAATATCAGAAAGGTTATGTGTAGCACTATGTTGTTAAAATTCGTCTTTAAACTGTTTACCTACTGTGACTTTTTAAAATATATATCACAACCCCTCCACCAAATCAAAACCAAAACAAGCAGTTAACTTACATATCAGACTAAATATCTTTTATTTCTTCAGATCCATTTGACATGAAATAGAAGCATCATGAGCAGCTTTAAAATACAACAGAAAATCCAAAAAACAGTAATTGAAATAAAAAGACAGTTGTGAAGTAAAAATACAAAACTAGGTCTTTTTTTCTCCTGTGCTCAACCTTTACAGCATACATGAATATTTCAACATACATCACTACTACCCCTCCTGTAGACAGCACTTAAACCTGTATTTACAACATTAGTCCACAGAATTTCCTCAGTTATATTCATAATCTGATGAGAACATGTCATGTCTCACCAAATAACAAAGGACAAAGAGAAACAGAATGACTTGTGTCTTTAGCTTGAAAGTTAATTATGGCATTCAAAGTGCAGTATAACCGACTCTTTTATTATATCAGGCATGGGAATGTGCCTTTAGAAGCTGTAATTCCACAAAACAATTGCATCAGTTTGAGTGTCATCACGCTGATAAGACAATTCAGATGAATTGTTTTAAAGAAGCACAAAAGACTTTTTCAACCTAAAAATATCTGCACTGTCATTCAAACGCCTATGTTGTCCATTCACGGTTGGTTCAACATGAAAATGCATTTATACAGACAAGAAATGGTTTGCACAACGCAATGAACTGACCAGTGCTTTTATAAAAGATTGCAGGGTCATTTGTAGCTGGACGAAGCTCAGTCATGGTCAAAATAATCCAGTTTGTATCTGTGTTAAAAAAGTAGCAACTCAATTACCCAGACAACACCCAGTAATGTCTAAAAATAGGTCCCTGCTCCTGTGCACAGACGTGGCTGCTCTCCTGTTTAAAACCAATATTATGTCAGGCAGGAGCAGAACTAAAAAAAAAAAAAAAACACCCATGACCACTGTCTGATGCTGGGGTTTGCCTCTACTTCCCAAAGAACAAACGGACAAAACTGTGAAGGACTGGTGCTTAGACAAAGCATTTTTTCAGTTAAATGTGCACCAGGCTTAAAGTGTGTGATAACTGCCCAGTCTGCTTGTAGATAAGAGTGTGAACGTGTTCAAGTGTTCTCCACACGGCCCCCTGGTGTCCGTGCAGAGCTACAGCAGAGCAGTGAAAGTAGTTACAGTAAACACGTCGGCAGACACGGTATGACTCATTCAGATGACTCAAGAACTTCAATTATGTGAAAAAAATAAACCAGCTCTGACTGCGGTTAAATTCAATCCAACACACACACACAGAAAAAAAAGTCTGCCTGGAAGAACAGAAGAGCATCCAAGTCAAAGAAACAATGTGAAGTTAATGTATTACATTTTATTTCTAACAGAGAATATTGACTGTAACATATTGTAATGAGTTAACATGGTGTACAGAATATGTGTACTCATATTCTGGTGCTAATATTCAGCTTGTGATTCTTTTTTTTAAGCTTTCAAATATACCATAGCTCAGGATAAGAACTGTATAATGTGCAAAATAATGTAGTTTAGCTGAAGACTTAAGACCTTCAAAGCAAAAACTTTACAATACTGAAACCTGACAAAGGCCTCACTATGGTGGGCGTTTCAGGACAAATGCAGAAAACTCACTCGATTTGGACGGATTTGACTTATTCTTAAGTACTTGGAGCTGATAGTGAGACTGTGAGATGGATGGAGTTTTGAAAAGCATTACTTTGAAATTAAACTACTCAAACAAATGAAATGGCAATTAAAAATCAGTTTTGCTAAGACATCAGGACATACATATATCCTTTAAGGTTTATTTTTTTATATAAATGTATACTTGGTCCAAACTAAAAAAAAAGGTTTAATCTATTTTTCTGCTGTGATTGTGTCCCAGACTGTTTTGTAATCTGTTGGCGTGGACACTAAATATGGTTCATACTATCACTTCAGTTTCAACGAGGACACAGGCAGTTAACCAGCATAGGACATACTCATTTAACAGCACAATGGGTCCTCCCAAATGTTTAGTGTCAAAGCTGTGCGGAGCTATGATGTGCTCCAGTAGTAGTGCACTACAGAAGTTGACAGGATGTCTCCTAGCAACAGTGTCTTTCAGATGTCAGTCCACTGCAGCAAACATTAAATATCAGTGGGACTTGAACTGTCTCAACTTTTGGACTGATGTATGTATAACAAGGAGGGTGAAAGCTTTAATTCGTATGATAGAGGTCCTCTATTGAGAACAGGCATCTAAAGTTAGCTTTAACCTATATTCCTCTTCTGTTTTCCCCTCAATCTAGTTAACCTACATTGTGGTCTGCAGAGGTCTACTGCCAGAGCGAACCAGTTCGAGATTTAATCCCATCCATTCAAATAACGCCCCAATTACACCAGTATAATCCTGAACAGCTCTGCTCCTCCTGCCCTTCACTCCTGCTGCGTTACAGCAGCAGATGTACTGAATAATCTATAATCTGCTCTGCCTCGCTCTCATCTGTTCCACTAATATCAATACCAACATTGATCTATATAGCAGACATTAACTCATGTTGTTGACTTGGCTTCCCTTTAAATCCATCCCCACACTGCAGTGAAGAAGGATGTCCCTTAAAATCCCACAATACACCAGGGTACCGTTCACTTACAGAATATATTTTCCATAACATTGTACCACATTGTGATGACCGTACCACAAGACTGCTACGATACTGAAAATAGCTTCTTTTTGAAGCACATTAGCGTTTTTTGCAGACCAACTAATTTGTTTAAATGTTGCAAATCTATCATTTAATATATATATATATATATATTTAAATATTAGTTTCAAGTTCACAAAATTAAAAGTTCTAAACTTTTATAAAACTCAAAGGATATTTTCCATTTTAAGTCATGGAAAAAAAAAAGATTCAAATACAATTTAAATGGGGAAACCTTGATAAACACAGCCAATGAGAAAACAACAGGGCCTACAAGATGCAAACCAATCCAGAACCAGAACATTCATTAAACCGATTACACAGAGAAACATATTTGAGCGAAGGGAACACGACTGAGCTGAAATCTGAAATTAAGCTTCTAACCAAGCTGGAAAACTTTCGTTCCAAAAGTCAAGTATGATTCAGTAAGTGTCTCACAGTGACTCACAAACTTTCCGAAAACAAACGCAACCCTTTTTATTCCCTAGCCGACGGTTTTAACACCAAATCAGCTTAAAATGTTCCCATCAAATAAGACGCCTAGGAAATGTGGGAGCAGAAATGTTTCTGCAGGAAGGTCCTCGCACTCAGTCTCAAAAACAGAAAAAACCAACGCACACCTTTCATTCACACAAAGCTGCACAGGAGGATGAAGAACCACCCGACCCTAAAACAGTCTGAATCCGATTCAGCTGCAATCGGGACATTTTCTGCTCTAGAATTCGTCATCGGAGCTGAGCAGGAGAGTCTTCTCTGTGTCACCGCGGCCACTGACGGTGCTATGGGTGCGGGAGACAGGCGGCGGGGCCCCCTGCTCCAGCGTGGACTGCTGGGTGTACTGCTGGTAGGCCGGAGAGAAGTTGTGGATGGCATCCTGGACCATGTCCCCCGGGTTCATGGTCTCCTTCAGGCTGCTGGAGATACTCTTCATGGGGGCACAGCGGCCTGTGGGAGGTGGGCGAGACGAGAGAGTTTAAGGTCAGGAGGAGAAGTCAAAGAGAGGGTAAACTGTTTTTAAAGGAAGTGGAAAAGGTCAGAAAAGCACTGTGGGTTGAGGAAATAAAGGGTTTAGAAAAGTGTAGGAGGCACTGAGAGGAGAAAAATGTAAAAAGAGGAAAGAAAGGGGTAAAAAAAAGAAAGGGGGGGCATTAAAGGAGGATGGATTTATGGTGATAAAGGCAGGAATGTGGTGGCAAATCAAACGGAGAGGGGAGGAAATGAGGAGGAGGAAGGAAGGGAATGTGAAAGAAAGAAAAGGGGGGGAAGAGAAGGATGAGAAGAGAGAGTTGGAGGAGAGTGGGACGAGGAGTAATTTAGTAGAAGGAGAAAGGAGTCTGAGAAGAAAGGAACGGGACATCAGTGATTTAGAGAGTGTTCAACAGCGAGAAGGAGAGGAGGGAATGGGTGAAAGAAATTAGGAAAAAAGGAGGAATTGTATAGGGATGGTGGATGTGATTTAGAGAGAAGGAATGGAAAGGGGATAAGGGTTCAAAAGTAAAAGAAAATAAGGATGGGAATGATTTAGGTACAGGAGCAAGAAGAAAGACTAACTGAAAAGACAACAGTTACAGGTAAACCGAACCAAATCACATTCAAAACCTTGAATAAAAAAAAATTAAAAAAGAACAAAACCGAAACTAACTTCACCTCGAAAGGACATAACTAGCTATAAACAGCAGCAGCATGAGCAAAAAGGGGGGGAGTAAATATCATCAGTGTTTAACCTACCAAACTCTCCATATGTAGGAACAGGTCCTTTATGACGCAGCAGAAAAGAAAAGAGACGAATAAAGATGGATGTGTAGAAATAGGAAAGGAGAAAATGACCCAAATAAAAACACGAGTGATGGGCAGAAGAGCGTAAAAAAGTTAAAAGTGAAAAATAATGTAAAAGAAAAGAATAAAGGGGGTAGAGATGGATATAAAATGAAAAAAATAATAATGTAAAAGTCTATTTTAGAATATTTTACATTAATTAAGACATAAAATGTGTACACTACAGTTAACTCTGGCGTGGTGTTAGACATTATACTGTGATTCCAAACATTCCTTGGAAATCTTCCCTCTTCCCTTTCTCACCTTGTGAGTCGAGACTCTTGTCCATGTAGACTTTGTATGTGAATGCATGGCGCAGAGCCAGCGCAGCAAAAAACATCTCGATGCAAATGATAAAGTTCTGGTAACCAGCGGCGACCGTCCCCTCGCCGACAGACACCTCCACCGAGTTAATTTGAGGGATGGCCCCGCACTTCTCCAGGATGGCGAGCAACATGCCTGACCACAAATAATAAAATGGTACTTATTGAGGATACAAACAATCTTTACATACATATATTAATAATAAAAAAAAGAATGTGCAGTTTCCCTACCCTGCCAGAAGGAGAGGAAGATGACCGACTTGACCATCAAGAACTTGAGCATGGGGCTGTAAGGGCTGAGCAGCTCCTTGGTGGAGAAGTAAAAGAGGAAGAGGGCGTACAGAGACAAGCTAACAGAGATGTTGTAGATGATGGTCACGTACAGGTAACCGCTGGCAACACTGTTGAGAGAGGAAAAAGTCAGAGAGAGTGATGTTAGTGGCGTTGATTCATAGTTTGGTTTTGCTTAAATTACTATTGTTGTAGGCCAGTGGTCGGGTCGGGACCCCCAAGGGGGTCATGACATGATTTCCAGGGGTCGCCAAATGGTTGTGGAAAATAAAATAAAATAACATGTTGTGGCAAGCAACACATATAGACAGGAAGCAGCTCTATATATTGTTTATATAGTGTATACAATTTGTATACGTTAACATGTTAACCTCAGTAATATGAGGCTGTATCTAATCGTGCTTTTAGGCCTAAGCAGACACGTTGACTGTGAAGGTGCCATTATTTCAATAAATCTAAAAACATGAATATGTTGTTGTTCTGTCTGGTTATTCTGGGGGGTCGCAACTCTAAAAAAGGTTGAAAACCACTGCTGTAGGCCTTGCTAAAAGCCTAAATCTCCCATTAGAGATTAATGAAATGATTGAGGGAGGAGGCGAGGATAAGTCTGGGTCATTCAATTAGTCTAAAAATTAAAAGGTGTAATCCGTTTTTTCCTGTTTTCTTCTAAATTTGGTGGCATTGTTGACAGTTTTTTTTTTTTTTTTTAACTGAATTTAATGTTATAGTAAAGCAGCTGTTTACGTAACTACTCCTATGTTTTCATTACCAGCTCCACCAATCCAAAGCAATATATTAACCCAACGTCATTCCAGACCTAGCTGACAGACCTCCTAGCTCCCTCCATGTTAGCAGCACTTACTTGAAGTCTCCGTCCTTGTATTTGCCGTAAGCCTGCAGGATGACGGTGATGACTGCCATGAGCGGTTTGACCACGCAGAACTGCAGAGTGGCCTGCTTACAGAACCTCAGGAAGCCGATGGAGTAGGCCTTCCCCCTCAGACAGCAGGTACCGTACATACAGCTGGACCTGACGGGACAAAACACCCCGCTTACACTTAATGTCAGTTCTGATATCTGTGGGGAATTTAGTGTTGTAGCAGCATTGCTTGCAGGATAATATGCACATAAATTGCTTTGAATGAAAAAGCATGTGTTAAAACACCCTGGTTTCATGCTGGGTTGGAAACAAATATTGTTTAAAGGCCTTTTAGAGTCTATTAACAGGAGAAATAGGAGACTTACTCGATGGGTTTCCCTCTGATCTCAGCCATGATGGCGCTCTCTCCTCCCAGGTATTCATAGCACAGACTCAGGAAGTTGTAAATCACAAACGCTGTGGAGAAACAAGGGGAGAAAGAGTTGGTTATTATCTCTATACATTATGTACTTACTCTAATAATAATGGTAGGCCTGCACAGGACACCAAGATGTTTAAGAACGTACTATTTGGCTTGATTTTTTAATCTTGTGGTCATTTTATAACAAAAATTAGTGGGCAAATAAGTATTCATGAGAAAATATTTATAAAGCCAAATTAAATCAATCAGTTTTCCCCAGTTTTATTTGTTGTTTTCTATTTATTGGCCGTGACAAAAATAAACTTAAGATTAGAGGAAATACTGCTTGGGGTGCTATGATAACTGTACCTCTTTGAAAAGCCCTTAATAGGCCTCTTTCACAGCAGACAGTTGGACTGTGGAAACTGTTACAAATAACAATAATGATTACTCTCTCTATTCAATGTCCCATTGTGGCAGTGTGACAGTAAGCCAACATGCATGATCCGGACCCTGAAACTGAGGCACTTCATCACAAATTTTATTATTTACACTTGTGCTTTTCCTGCTAATCTTCAAAATTATCACATGCGTTATTATTGTAACAAATTCATACTTTATGTAGTCTATGCATTTATTTTAAACAAAATATTCAAGCTGCACATGGAACCTTTGCACAACAGCAACTACAGATGACAACGACTGTAGCAGGAACTGTGAGAAACTATTTAAACTGCAAAACCACAAACTGAAAAAGTATAACAGAGTCACCCACAGACCCCCAAGCAGTCACACAAACACATCACTTCCTGTCCCACTTATCAGTTTCAGAAACTCAGATTACACACCCTCATTTGATTCAGTGTTAAAACAGTTTACATTAATTTATGCAAAATGATGTCCAAAATGATCTTTTCTCACCTGCCAAAGGTTGGTCAAGTAAAACAAATTATGCATAAAATCAATTTTACCTGCCAAAATATTAAAATGAGGAGCTTTAATAATGTATCAACTGATGACGTGAAAACAATGTGACAAAAGAGCTTGTTTGTACTGATGAATCTACAGGGAATTATCTTTACAGAGTTTTATAGTGAGTTTCAGCTCACTGCTGTCCAACCAGCAACTGTACTGCTTCCCTCTCAACACTTTGATTTGGCACACAGGGTACATCAGGCTCAAGTAATGCAGACCTATGCATCAAAGCCCTGAAGGTTCTGCAGCATCTGTTCTTAGCTCCCATCCTGACACCTGCATTGTGATCATGGTCACTTAGGAAGCTGAGCCAGACGTCAGCTGGCAGCCCGACTCAGTCCAGACTGCAGGACCAGGGAGTATTGTCCCTTGTAAAAGAGTCAAACAAAATGACACCGCCAGGAACACAAAGAGGCCAACATCGAGACCTGAGACCAAACCTGAGAAGGATGGCTGCTTCAGGCAAATCTTCAAAAGGTTTACGGGAACATTGAACATTCTCTTCTAAATCATAATGCAGTTGGCAAAGAATAGCCTTCACAGGACTTCATGTGAACGTTGAAACTTTATTTATTTATAGTTCGTGTTTACAAACAGTACTGATGCAAATAAACCTTCAGCAGCACATTTTATTGTGCTACTTATATGTTTCCATAGACTGGACCAGCACGTGTTGGAAACTAAGATAAGATATATACTTTATTAATCCCCTATTGGGGAAATTCTTTTTTTCACTCTTACACACACAGGCTGAAATACACACTTCATGCACTTGTGGACAGGCAAACAGGGAGAGAGAGGGTGGAGTGATGGGCTCGCCACGTAAGCGGTGCCCACAAGCAGTTTTTCTTGGGGTTAGGTTGCCTTGCTGAAGGGCACCTCGGCAGTGCACAGGAGGTGAAACTGGCACCTCTCCAGCTACCAGTCCACACTCCATATTGTGGTCTGTGAGATTTGAACCGGGGACCCTCCGGTTCCTCCCCACTAAAAGTCTTATTTCGTTATTTTATCATGAAATACAACAAAACAGTAATCCTTTCTCAGCGTAGTGAAAAGTGAAAGCTTCAAAGAGTCATTACAGTATTTTGAGAAAATGTGTGAGAAATAAGCCAAACCTCTGACAGTGCAGACTTGACTCTGATAACCATGCATGTGTTTACTTGTTGATTCAGTTATATGTACGGGCATGAAAGAGCCACTGGCAAGGAGCAATGCAAAAAACATAGCACATAGCAATTTAGCTAAATGGCACACATTATCTGATACAATTTTGAACAAAAATTAATGAATTCTAAATATTAAGTTATAATTGTGTTACTTAAAACAATAAAAGCTAAACTTAAATAAATGTGATAATGGGTTCAGATTCAATAAACTGCTGTTGAATATGTTACAAAGAACACAAAGCACAGAGGACTGGAGTGGCTTGACTCTCATGACATAATGTACACCAACACACACACCTACCTCTCCCTGTGTGACTGATATTCACCTGACTGTCTCTTGGGACTAGTGGATTATCTCTCCTCTGTGCAGCCTCAGTGAGAGGGTGATGACGACCAAGAAGCTCATAAAAAAAACACAGCCAGGCTAATCCTGTTAGCACACAGACTCTCTGGGGGGACCGAGGGGACGTGTTTGTGTGACTGTGCATGTGAGGCAGAATAAGGTGAGCGTAACGGGTCTATGTCAGTTAGCTGTGAAAGTGTGAAAGCGGGACATATCTTGGGTGTGTGCCACGGTGTGTGTGTTGTTGTGTCACAACACTGATATCAAAGCAGCTGCACTCCTGGCAGTGATTCTTATTCCATCAGCTGAGTTGATATAATCTCCTTTTCTCATTCTGACTTTAACCCTACTCCACCCACACACACTAAAACTTCGTCACTGCTTCCTGTGGTATCCTGTCTGATGTCAGACACCCGTCAGACAGTACTTAGGTAATAAGATTCCATACATGCCCGTTCACTGTATGACGTTAACACAAACACTAGTGTACAGAGTGACGAGAACTGGTTGATCTGCTCTGAGTAGCTCTGTCGGTGTCTCAGCTGTTAACCATTATTCTCTTTCACTTCTCTCCAAGGACCCGTCAGCAGTGCTAGTTGCCACGGTGATACAGTAGGCCTACATACAATGAGAATGGGAACTTTGCAGCAAGTTTGGTTGAGAGAGACTCATTATCTGGCGCAGCCATTCTGGTTGATGGAGACGATTTGTGAGCGCAGTTGCCATGCAACAGGTCTGTCATCCTCGCTCAGGAGAAGATCTGGACAGGGCTCAGCAGCATTGTGGGACAAGGAAGGCAAAACAGGAGGAAGAGGAGAAGGAGCTGACGATCACAAGAGGAGGAGATGGAGGAAACGAACTGGAAGAGATCTGGTCCAAATGTGGAAAAAACAGTGGCGGGAGGGAACATCACATCAAGAGATGAGTAGGAGAAAAAGGCGGAGGAGGAGGATGAGAGCCATCTGTCTCAGGGAGCAACATGACGACAACAATACTGACAGTGCTTCCTGCCAAAAGCAGAACCATACATAGAGTGCCTCCGATTCACATTCACATGCATGTGATATCATCAGTTCATCCAACACAGGAAGTGACGCCCAAGCTCACAGTGAACGGACTATTTCTATCCTGAACGTCACCGCTGACCCTGGAGAATGAGGAGTGGAGGCAGTCAGCTGCCTTTCACCACTTTCTGCCAAATTCACAAATTTAAGAATAGTCAGGGATCCAAATTATCAAGCAGCATTTGTTTTGTTTGCGTCATCCATCCACTCTCCTTCAACTTTTCTGACCTGACAAATAAAGAAAGTCCATATTCAATAGCAGGTGGCCACTGACCAGGTTTCCATCCCTTCCACTAGATTCCAGTTAGACAAACTCAAATCAAGAGATGTGTAGTTTACAAAAAGGGCTCCGTGGATAAAAACGATGACAATGAATAGTAGCGCTTGTCCAAATACTCTTTTGAATCAGTGCACGTATTAAGAAAGGAATTACAAAATAGACTCCAAAGTTATATCCGGACTCATTTCAAGCATCTCAGTCCAAGTGGAGAGTACCCTAGTTTCAATAAAAGTTACAACTAATAGATATTATGTGTGAATTTAGGCCTCCAAATAATTACTTTAAAAGTATATGTTTAAAAAAGTTTATTTTTTCTTATCTGCCACAAGACTATTCAAAATTCAGTAAACAGATAAACACGTGTTTCTTATTGGAGTGAGAAGGAGGAATCTAATATGGGTGAGAGGGCACCTTGCAAAATAAACATTCACCATGTGGGCGGAATAATCTGTTCGTCACAATCTGATCACAATGTTTTTCAACAACTCAACTGGAAAATGTTGTCCACAATGAGGTGTAAGAGGATTTAATCAGTCACTTCTATCCATCAGTGGTATCAAAACAAATGCTATTAAATGTGTCTTCAGGACCATTTTATGTATCGTGAGAGCACAGTCCAAAGTTTTAGCCTGGATGGATGATGGGTGGAGCACAATTTAGTCAACATGGTAATCTTAGTGCCATTTGTTACCATAGCCAATGTGAAGTGGCTTTGCCATTTTGTGGAGCAACCACAAGGACTTGAGCTCTAGACAAGAGCTTTTCTTGTGTACCGTACTGTCAAAGCAGTTAACTGATTTTTTTGCCCGTGCCCTTGTTGGCTGCTGAATCGGTGGCAGTTACACAACAAACTGAACTCCATAGAATAAAGACAAAAACATGTCCTTACCCTCATAGCAGTCCCTCACGGTGTCAAAGTACACATAGTACTGGTCGTTGGTGAAGAAGAGGAGGCTGAGCCAAGAGTCGAAGGCATAGATAGGAACGATGAAGAGGATGCGTACAATGTGGCGCTGCTCCCTAGGTGAGCTATAGAAACGTAGGTGCATGTAGATCTGGGAAAGACAGAAGAGACACTTTAAATATTGACAGATTGAATATTGAATATTAGACTCGTTAAAGAGTGTTTAAAACCCCAGCACTACGTCAGGATAAAATAATGGGTATGGTGTAGTAACATATTCCACAGCTTTAGGGCATGAGTAAAATAAAGCTGCTTCCCTCTTCTTACTCTGGCTGTGGACTAGTAAATCTGTATCAAAGGGCATGTACACGAAGATAAGACACAAGAGAATGTACAAGTTAGGCTGGAACAGAGCTTTTACAAGCTTTAGTAAGCACTTGGACAGTAAAAAATAAATGTGTTTGTTATTATGTGGATAGAGATTCTTGGGAATATTCAGATTTGTATTCTGTGTATAGTTAATGTCTCTTTGCTGTCCGTCAGTGTCACTGACCGTAACAATCAATACACTACATGACATCATCTCAAAGGAATCTGTGAAAAGGGAAAACTAACTCCATTCAGCTTTTTGTTTGCTTTTTTTTCCCAGCCAGATCTCATACATCCTTTTTATCCATCTGGATCAAGTTTCACCTTTGTGTGTGTCTGTTTGTGCACACTGTGCTCTGTATCACAAACACCTGCCGAGGGGTGTTGCCAAGCAACCCCTGCCTTCTCTGGGCCTGAGCAGATGTGTGTGTTTGCAAGATCACGTCACCTGTGCATTAAACAGCACACACACACACACACACACCTGCCTGCAAAATCCAGATTACATCTTTGTGAGCACCAACTTCAGAAAACAAAGTCTGCTCAGTTAAATATCAACATTTGTATCTCTAGCTGGGTAAATAAAACAACAAGTGGGGCATTAGGACAGCCTCTCTGTTTGGAAGCATTTACCTGGTGACAGGTGAGGATGAGTGCAGTCCAGACAAAGAAGCCAGACACAGCCTGCGCCGCAGGAGTCATGAGGAAGATAGGCTGGTCTGGGCTCAGAAGCGGGGCTTCAGGAAGCCATGAAATGTTGGGACCTGTTGGGGCCACTGTCGGTGGGGGGGCGGGCGCTGCGGCTAGAGGAGAGTCCTCCCCCAGCCTCTCTGAGAGCGGTACGTCTCGCCTCCAGAGCCTCAACATCTGGAAGTGACACAGAACACAGAGTCAGAATAAGGGGACATATAAGTTGCAGTCAGTGTGTGTGTGTGTGTGTGTGTGTGTGTGTGTGTGTGTGTGTGTGTGTACATATAGAAACCACTGAAACTCAAACATTGACTATGCTGTGAAACAATTCACTAAGTATGAACATCCATTTGCACTAGTAATCATCAACCTGGAATATTGATCCGATACTATATGTCATGGAACTAATGTGTAATCCGAGATAGGAAGGCAGATAGAGGATAAACACAGACCAACTGCAGGTCAACATTTCACAATGAGTCAAGGATGTGTGTGTGTCAATTGTACAATGGTATCTGTGCTGGACTTGAAAACAAAACCTTTTTTCCTACATCTCCCAGAATGCCATTTGATGGCTGGCAGATAGCATGCCCAAACATCTACAAGTCAGCTGTGGTTTAAGGTGGGGCACATGAGTTCAATGGCATACTGTGTTTTAAAGTTTACAGAAAGCAGCATGCCATTTAGCTGCAAAGCATTCTGGTATTTTGAAGCTTCATTGAGTCCTCCTTGTATAATAATTGAAGATTGGGGCAAGATGGTGAGATCTAGAAGAACATGCTATTTGATTCACAGGACTGACAACAGAACATGGCATTTAAAGCATTTTTTTTCATGAAATCAAAAATCAACAGCCGACAGCGTGACCAAATTTAGGAGGAGATAAACAAGACGTCATATACGCTGCCGTATCCACTTCCAGTTTCTTAAGATGACTGGACTTAAAGTGGCCAGAAGACACGTTATATAAGCAGCAGCTTATCACTATCTCCAAGGTGACACAGACATGTTTTCAGGGTGGACTTGTTCTTGTGCGCTGACAGACAGTTGGCATATGAGACTGAGCTTGGGGGAGACAGAGACCTTGGTGTTATGAAGGTGGAGTGGGGGCTGATGCAAAACAAATAAAAAAATATGTACACCCACAAATAGAGAAAATAAACAATAAAAGAGTGGACATAAGCACTAAAATGGTCACTGGATGACAAATAGAGAGATTGAGGGAGGGTATCCTTCATTTTGATCCATCATGTCTCGTCCTCATGGCAACCAAAAGTCACACCGCACAGACAATGACAGGCTGACCTAATGCTCCACCCCCACACACACACTCACACACCCACCACACACACTTTAGCTTCATTACAACACTAATTACATTAAACTTAAGTGAATTTAGTGGTTCGATAAAATGAATTAGGCTGCTTTCACGCTTTTATATGGATATGCAGGAGAGTTATGGTTTCGCTGTGTGTGTATGTAGGTGTATGTAACCTGTGTGTGTGTGTGTGTGTGTGAGTGAGAGAGAGAGAGAGAGAGAGAGAGAGAGAGAGAGAGAGAGAGAGAGAGACACCGCAGGTCATTTGTATTGGTTTGCCAGGGATCAGCAGATCCACATGTCAACAAGAAGTGAAGGCATCAGCAGCCACACACACACACACACACACACACACAGACACAGACACAATAAAAGTGACAGTGAAATGCTGCGCTGGAGCAAAGGGACATCTGTGTGTTTCATTTGAAAGGCAAAAAAGGTCAGTCTCTCTCTCTCTCTCTCTCTCTCTCTCTCTCTCTCTCTCTCTCTCACACACACACACACACACACACACAGTGGATGGGGAAAAGAGCAACAGATGGAAAGGGGTGATGGGGGGGCAGACAGAGTGTGTTTATAATTCATAATAAGTAATAATATGGATGACAGCCAGGCTGGATTATCATACTGGCTGAAACAACAATAACAGCAACACTGGGCTTTATTCAGTAGAAAGCTACTAAGATGTTTTGCCACTTTTGTCTTTGCTTAAACGTTTTACTTCCACAACAGTGGTTTTTATCGTACTGCTGCAGTTTAATCTCACACAGGGAATTTGAATAATATGGAAATGACACTCAAATTAGCAAACAAATAAACCACAAATGATGAAGCTTGAAAAGACTTACCTTAGCTAACGGTGGGGACAATTCACAGATTTACTTGAATTTGAAGCCTGGAATTGACAAAGAGACACTTTAATAGTCGGGTAAAGAGCTGTGAAGTGTTTATAACTTGTTTTGGAGGTTAGGCTCACCTGGTAAATAGGCTGCAAGCTTTCAAATCCTCCTCAACTCCGTCAAACAAACTCACGACCAGAAATAACGTTAAACCAGAAACGGCCTTAATTCCTCCTCAGAGCCGCACCGTTGCTCCCCGGACATCCATGTTGAGCCCTCAGCAGACTGCCCCGTCAACCTCTCTGCGTGTCCCAAAAAAAACTCCCTAAAGTTTCTCGCTCATGTTAAACAACTTCTATACACTCCCTCTAGTACTCCTCGCTGCGTATTAAAATCGTCTGAAGTCCGTGTTTTTGGAGTTAAACCTGTGAACTCCGTCATTCCTCTCCGCTCCTCTTTCTCCTCTCGGCTGATTTCAAACCGATCCCCGTCGGATTAACTGCAGATCACACCAGCCCCGCCCACTCCGCGAGGACGAGCCCGTTCGGCCAATCACACACAGGATACCATTAATAACCCGGAAAGGGGCGGGGTTTGTTGATAGCACACTGAGCATGCGCGCGTCTATTCTCGGCCCAGCAGCGGTGGATGTGTGGGGGCCGTAGGAGAGAGAGTGAACGCTGCTCCCACACACTCGGAGATCAATTACTTGTTTTCCTGTCCTAACTGTGTAGTCATAGTGTGTGGGCATTGGACAACAAGTAGTCACCATAGTTTTTGTTATGTTAAATTGTCCCTTTTAAAATTATGAGAGCTACTTCAATTTAGAAACTTCTTCAAACTTTGTTTTCCATTTTTTTCCCAAGGACACTGAAGGCCTCTCCAGAGACGTTTTCCATCAAGGCGCTGCTATTGGGGCATTTAATGACATTACAGAGCATTCACTCCAGCAATTTAGTATCCATAAAACTGGGGCACTTACAAACACTGAATATAGTCAGAATTGTAACTTGTAATTAAGACACTGCATTTCATTAAGTTTAACTTGGAACTCTTGTACAGCACTACTTCTGTTTTATTTTTTTATTCCTTCAAAAACCCTATTTGTGTGTCTTTTTATGTTGTTTTTGTATATGTTGTGTTTCTTTTATATGTTTTCTTAACGCCATTTTATAAAAAGGTGTTATACAGACCTTTTGACACGTTGGCTTGTCATTGCAGGAAAAGCACAGGTGTAACTTATAACCTTAATTAAGGATGGCTAGGTCCCATTAAAGTGACATAGTGAGTTATTCCATTACCAGGAAGCCAAAGAGAACAAGGGCCCTGGAACTTGGAAACTTAAATGGAATGAAGCCATAATTTATTACTGTTATTAATTACTGTACACCTGTGGCTTTCCTGCTATGACATGTTAAATATCTGTTATGAAAAGGACTTTTAATCTGCTGCATGATGCAGATGCAATGATTCCTTTCTTAAGAAAAGAAAAGAAACACAATGTAACGATATAAAACACCATAAAATAACCCTAGCAGAATTATAACACCATGAAGTAAATGAAAATTAAGATGTCTAAAATGTAATCATAATGTCCCTGGCTAGAATAGTCTAATAAACTAAAATGCCCAAAACATTTTTGAAAGAAAATCAAGTTAATAAGTCTACATATATAAACAAAGTACTATTTATATTAGGGATGTCCCATGATGTTATTCTAGCTCCTCATCCTAATAAATCCAATGTATACTTGACAATTAAATAGTTCTGCATTGCATCAAGAAAAAGAAAAAAAAGCCAGCATCCAAGCTGTTCGTTGATGTTTTGTTTTCCTGCAGTATCATGTTGAGTGTGGCAGCAGTGAAACTTTGCAGCAGGTGGGGCTGCTCCTGCTCTCTCACACTCACACAGAGCTCAGGGTGGAGAGTTGGACAGAGACTCAACGATGGCTGCACTGTGCATGAAAGCTTTGTGAGTAAAAGCAGCCGGCCTAAAACAATGGATCGGATCGGGTCATTAGAGCTCAATATAGTGGATCAGGACATCCCTAATTTACATATATAAACAGGATGTTTAAAATGGAATTTCAAAGGGGTTAAGGGTTAGATGTATGTAAGGTGGAGATATTAGAAAAATAAAGTATAATTAGTATCAAATAATATATAACAATGGTTATAATCAACTGAAACATACAATCAGAAGTCTGTGTAAGCTGTGTATATTTTTATTGATTCAGAAAATATACACAAATATCATAGTAATAAAGTTGAAGCATGGTAAAGAAATGTACAGGACATCAGACAGCTCACTCTCATCGGTGACACCTGTCCATCCTGACAGGCCCCGGGTCAAAACCTTGAAATATTAACAAGAACCTTTCTGTCATTGCCTGCCCTTGTTTTTGGGAAACCAAAACACACACACTTGTGGCAGACTCTAAAGGTTATTGGTAAAAATTTCTGCTTCACTTCCCCCTCCCCAAGGCCGTCAGGAAGTAAACAGTACTCTTTCTCTCCCAGCCCCGTCTTAAAACAATCTGTCACATTCTGGTCAAAGTTATCTACACATTTTACATGTATCATAAAACAAGGAGAGAAAAAAAAAAGCAAAGAGCAAAAATACAAATGTAACACCAGACTTGTTCACCACCAAGCTCCTATAACTTTCTCAAGTATTTTCATACCTGGAGTTACAAGCTGGACTAAGGCTTTAACATATCATACAATCCCTTTTATTCTGTCCTAAACACAAAGCAGCCTTCCTCATCCTCCTCATCCTCCTCCTCCCTCTCTGTTCACATTCACTGAGCGTGTTTTCCATGTCAGTCTCTCATAAGACAGTCACAAGTGTGCTGAAGAAGACAAAGTTTTAAATCAGGGACTAGTTTTCCATTATAATTTATGGTTAATTCATCATCAGTCACGTCTCCCTCCTCCATCCCACTCATCCTCAGACTCTCTAAAGCAAAGCTAAAGGCAAAACGAACATTTAAGACAATAACACACAGACAGACACTGACATTTATTGACAAGAAGCAGCCTCGCTCCCATCCACAGACTCTCTCACATTCACCTCTGATCCTCTTCCTCGGTCCATTCTCAAGCATTCCCCTGTCTCATCTGTTATAGGCCTGAATACACTTCTGTTCTGTGTTTGTCTCTGAAGTTGTTTACATATTTATTTATAATCAAGAACACCATAAGCAGCGGATGTAGCTCTCGAACGTTAGCAGGTTGATAGTTGATTTTTTTTTTTTTTTTTTTATGTAATCACACGTGTAAATCACAGAATAACTGAAATTTAGTCCATTTTGTGCACTTGGATGTTTTTTTTTGCAAGTTGAGCTTCTCAGTGGATGGGCAGGTGAATATGAGTAAAGAAGGGGTGGGACCTGTGTGTTGTTTCACCCCCTTCCCCCTCCGACCGCAACCCCCGAAAAAAGCAGTACCAACCAGTCCCAGCCAAGAGTTAGTTTGTCCCACTGGTTTCTATCCTCTCAGTGTTTCCCTCGGCTCTTGCAGCATACTGACAGACACACGGATGGCCTCGATCCCCCTTTTAAGGGCTGGCAATGCCTCCTCCTGCTCCTCTTGTCCTCCTCCACTCATTCATGTTTTCATTCATCCATTTGAAAAGTAAGGGGTATTTGATACCCTGCAGCTGCTGGACGGCAAGAAACAAAGCAAGGAAGGAACATTTCACTTTTTGTGTTCATTAAAATGCCCAACTGGAAATATTTTCATTAAAACCAACCATACATTAATCTATCTCTCAATACTTTATAACTCCCCCTACCCAGTCTGTGGCTCTCAGCCCAAAGCCCATTGGTTCCTACTGAAGACATTAATCTTTAAACAGGTCCCAAATATACTTTCATCTCTAAAAGGGCTAAAAGTTGTGAGTTAGAGCAAACACTGCTCAAAAAGGAGTAAATAGTGCATCTGTTGGGGACTATTTATGTCAATATTATTTTCATCAATATTTACAGCAGCAGGACGGTGTGTGTGTGTGTGTGTGTGTGTGGGGGGGGGGGTTGACTCAAAATAAACTACTGTGTTCATGGTAATGAAGTCTCCCAGTGCAAGATGTCACTGATGTTTTAATAGTTTTTGGACAACAATGGAGCTCTACGGCACAAAGGAATAAGATATATCAGGCTTTAGATATACAGACAATACTTGTTAGAGGGATCATTGTTAATTTATCACCATAGTATCACTAAACTTATCCTTTAACTGCAGGGAGTTATAAAATGGAAATTCTTTACTGACATAATCATCGACCCTTAAATACCTTTGTTCAGTCGATTTGGTCAATAATGTTTAAACTTTTTATTTTTTCAGAATGGCTTAATCAAAATATTGCCAACTAGTTTTAAATGTTTTATGGTAACAAACTCATTTATTACACAATAAAAAATTGTAGCTGGATTGCTTTAGATTTCAAGAGAAATAAGAAAAGCTAAATTCACTTTATTGGAAAAAATGCCAACTTGTAAAAAAAAAAAATTATCAACAATTAGAGCAAATTTTAAATGTTGTTCCTCCTTTCCACTTTTTACTTGATTTAATTTAATTTTAAACACCTCAACTCTGGTTATATGAGCAGAACTTCACTCCTTTGATTTGAATTACTGCAGAATTACAATTTTAGCTGAATATCAGCAATTTCTTTATCTACTAGAATATAAAGGATGGGGGGTTCAGGGGTCATCAAGGACAAATGACATGGATAGGTGTGTGTGTCATGTCCATACCTGCCACTGACCTGCAGGCCAGCCAGGAGGAACTCACTTTGCCAGATGTTCAAACGGCACACTGACCTGAGAGTGGAGGGAAAGATGAGAAGCTTGAAGCAGATCAAAGGGAGAAGACACTGAGAGAACGAAGAACGAACTGTATTTTAAAAAATTCTTTTCAATTCCAAGACCAGACGCTGTATGCTTTCTCAGTTGTTAATTTACTTTCAGTTCTTTGGACTATTTGGTTAACTACAACAAAACTAAAACAAACTAATACTTGTTAATTTTCTAATGACTTGAGAAAAGAAAACAACTGAAACAATATTGTATACTTACAAAACTAACTAAACTCAAATTAAAAATATACAGGAAATGCCTTTCGTTTAGTCTTTATCAATTAGGTCAAACTAAAAATAAACACTTAATAAAAACTAATAAAAACTAAACTGAAACGAGCAAACTCACTCTGGAAACTAACTGAATTGAAAACAAAACTTAAAAAAACGAAAAATAAATAAAAGTGAATGAAAAATACAAAACTGTAATAACTCTAAAACTGAGATCTGTCAGCAGTTTCACAGGGGTCGCTGCTAGCATATAAAACAATTCAGATGACAGGTCGACCCACAAAGTAACAGAAGCACACTCCTCCTAGACCAGGAGTAGTTTAGTCATGTTAAGTGTTTCATGTTTAGTCCTTCCTGTTTCATTCTGTACTCACCTTTTCCCTCACTATTCAAAACCCTACTTCCTCCCTTTGTGTGATTTTCCCGCCTTTGTAATTGTCTGCCCCGCCCCTGATGGCCTTCACCTGTTCTCACTTAAACATGGTTTAAATAGTCCTTGTCTCTCTTTGTCTTTGTCAGTTTGTCTTGTTGAGTAAGTCAGTGAGTATCGTTAATTGTTGTAGTTCAGAGTCCAGGTTATTTCATGTGTCAATTGAAGTTTGACTTTTGTTTGCATTTTTTGATATCCTCCTTGAGAGCGATTTTGTTCATAAATAAACGTCATTTTTTTCCCTGCAACTTTGTCTGTGCCAGAGTCGTGCATTTGGGTCCACCAATATTGTGTCAGAGGTCGTGACAGAACACAACCAACACAAAGTCAATTTATTCACTGGTGAAATCAGTGGCTACTGAACTGTCAATATAAGGATAATATTCAAATCTTCTGGTTTTGTCTACATTATAGTTAATTTATGAACATTCAGTCTGTACAGTTTCAACTGAGATTCTGTCTATTTGAATATGCTCCACCAAATGATTATAGTGTATGTAAGATTCTTTAAATAATGATTTAAAACCACAGTGTAATCAGTCTGCATATTTAGAAGGGCTGCTGCAATTTTTGCAGGATGCAGACATGATGCCTAATGAATGAAGAAGCACTTGAGAGAGTCCAATTACAAACTCCCAAGAAGCTTTGGGACATAAGGAGCTTGCCATGGCGGATTAGTCCATTCTGTGTTTAAATCACGTCAGACTTAAACTGCACAGCAACAAAAAACTCTTCATATCAATTTCTTGGTGGAGGTAAGGTAATTATGAGTAGATTATGTTTGAATGTTTTCTGTGCTTCAATATTTCCAAGTTGGCATTATGAATTATGAATTTGTATCAACATGAGTGGCAAGCATAGCAAATAATCCAATGGCAGCAGTCCAAGGTAATGAGAATCCACCTGACCCATTTTATTCACAAAAAAGCAATTAATGCTACATAAGAAGAGAGAGCAATATCTTCTGCAGTTTATTTATGGTCGAGTTAAATTCTAAAATAACAAGACAAAGAGTCAACGCTGGGAGCCTTGAGTTCAGTAGACGTTAAGGTATTTCACAGGATAAGTCAAAACTTTGACCTGCTGATGGCGCTACAGGAAATATAAGCTGCTCAACAAAGTCAGTAGGATTCTTCCTCCTAGGACGATTAATGTCTATGCTGAATATCATGGAAATCAATCTGACCGTTATTGAAATATTTCAATCTGGAGAGCATTAACTCTAAATGTAATTTGCACTTGCTACTGGTGACTGTTTGTAAGCAGTGTGTTCTCTAGACCTCCACCTTAATCTGAATTCCCTAATAAGCCGAGAACACCCTCATCCAGAGCAACCGATGTGTATAAAACATGCAGCAACATCCTTCACAACAAAGTCCCACAAAAAGCCACAGTTCCTACCTGCGATGCAGTGATGCGTGATTGGTCGAGGCGCGCAGTGAGGTCAGAGGAGGAGACGTTGGCCGGGGCCCCGCGATGAAGCCTCATGGCCACCTTCCTCTCTCGCTCGGCTCGCTCTGCCCTCCCTGCCTGAGGAGAGCGGTTACCTGCGTGCACACACAAAAATGCGTGTTACAGCTGTATCCCACAGTTACTTCCTAAACATCCTAAAGTCACAAACAACATCCCGACCTGACTGCTGGACCCCGCGGGTGGCTGGGTTCGATGGAGCAGCATCTGCCTCGTTCCTGACTCTGTTGGCGGCTGAAGGGTTCGGGCCTGGTGGCAAAGCTCGGCCTCCGGCTCCTCTTTGTCCTCCTCCCGCCCGCTCTTCACCCTCTTTTCCATCCCTCCTCTCCCTGTCGCCGTCCTCCGCTGTCCTGCTGGCCCCCTGAAACACAGAGGAACAATGCAGATGTATGAAGGTATGCTGGAGGAAAAGGACAAAAATATAATGAAAAAGGTTTTTGAACCTCCAGGCTGGAGCTAGTTTGCAAAAGTGTGTCGCTCACGGTGTCCTGATGACTATAACTGTTAGAGAGCATGACAGGAAGAAATTCTAGATGAGCCACTCACAAACTTCAGCATGTTCCAGTCAAAGACGTAGTCATAGGAGAAGCCCTGTCTGTGGAAAAGGTTCCTGAAGAGCTGCCTCAGATATGAGTAGTCTGGCTTGTCATCGAACCGCAGTGAGCGACACAAATTCAGGTAGGTGGAGAACTCAGCTGGGAAACACAAGAGAGAAAAGAGAAGCAGGTTTAGAGCAAAGACAAGGGGAGGTGTCGAGCCTTTTGAGAAAAGAAAATGTGACTGAAATTAGGGCTGCCCTCAAAATCGAGTCATCAGTCGAGAAGACCCCGAGTCGACTCGCAGTTTGTCAGTCGAATCTCTGCACTTTTGGTTTTTAGCTGTGTCATTGTGCACAGAGCATCAGCACAGCAGCTGTAAACCTCACAAACCGAGTCTCAAACCGAGTCTCAAAATGACAACGACCCGCAAAACTAAGTGTGATGGAGGTGGAGAAGAGTGATAGTTAATGGAGGGCAGTGTGACACCTGACGGGCTGCTGTGACGCTCTGTGCTTTGGTGCTGACTGTCAGTGAAGTTGGCTAAACCACCTTTGAACCAGTCGGCGGTACAACCTCCTCTACTGCCGTCTGCTGTGATTGACTCTTTGGCTGACGCCGCTGTCAACAGCCCAGCAGGACGCACACTTTAACTTTCTGTGACTGTGTGGAAATCTGATGTTTTCACGTCACAGGTGACAAATAAAGACGTTACAATGTGAGGTAGCCACGTTTCCACCACAGGAACTGCTGATGTAGGATGTTAGGAGGCACAAATAGTCAAATTCTTTTATTGAACAGCCAAATCTGATTCGACTTGGTTGGGTACAGACCTAACTGAAACATTATAAAAGCCCTCTTTAAATGGGCCTTTCTCCTGTTATCACTTTTTGTTTCATTACTCACAGGGGTATCCCTTGCAGAGCACCTCGATGGGGGTGGACATTTTCTTCTCACTGATACGTTCATACTTCTGCCTCTTGGTGGCAGCCTTGAGCCCCTGCCAGGGCAGAGAGCCCAGGTTGAAGTACATGAGCACATAGCCCAGAGACTCCAAGTCGTCTCGCCTCGACTGTTCTGTGGGAGACAACACAGAACGGAGACAAAGAGTTTAAGGGGGGAGAAGAAGAAAAGGAGAAGGAAAGGAAAGGAAAGGAAAGGAAAGGAAAGGAAAGGAAAGGACACACAAGGAAAGGGGGGACTGCAGTCCTGAGAATCCAGTCCAGATCAATAAACATGCATATTGCAACGTATTCTGCTGACATTCTGCTGTGAACAGACACATAAACCACAGCAGGGTTAGCCGAACACACACACATTCACAGATATGTAGGCCAACCTCTGTGTGTATGCTGTCTTACCGATGCCCAGATGGGTGTTGATGGAGGCGTAGCGGGCAGTGCCGGTGAGGTTCTTATTCTCACGGTAGGGGATGTGCTGGTGCGTTCGGGCGTCACGGTATTTCTTGGCCAGGCCAAAGTCGATGATGTAGACCAGGTTGCCCTTCTTGCCAAGCCCCATCAGGAAGTTGTCTGGCTTCACGTCTCTGTGGATGAAGTTCTTGGAGTGGATGTATTCAATCCTGCTGATCTGGAGTGGAGAGATGGGGAACAGGATTTATTTGGGATTAAAAGAGAGTATTAGTGGTCTTGCATGTTGTAGCCCATTAACAATACATTTATGCTATGAGTTTTTAAGTGTAACACACATTAATCAACATTTCTGTAAATGTGCCAGTCTAAGTCAGCTGGCTAATTTCAACTGCAGCCAATGAGGGTGTATGTACTGACTTTTGGTCCTGAGTATGAGTTAAGCTCCAAAAGCACTGGATCCTACAGTTCCCATAATGCAACTCAACTCTTTAGTTAGACCCTCCCTGTCTCACGTCAAGTTCCTAACGTAGGCTTGGTGTCGAGTCCACTGATCTTCATATGTAAAATCAGTTGAGCATCCTTTTTATCTTTTGCCACAGTTACATAATAACAGCCTCATGTAATATTGCATGTTGCCATCAGGAGCTGTTTTACAAACCTAAAAACAGAGTATAAAGCCTAAAAACCCACAGATTGACATTGTAAGAAGGATCATATGTATGTGTATGTGTGTTGTTGGTGTTTCTTGCATTTTAAAATATTGCCCTTAAGCAGGCAACTATAATATCTCAAGTGTCATAGTGTCCTTGAATGCACCAACAAAATAGTCTGTGCGCACAACTGCAAAACAAAACTACAGTCACAAAGTTTTGAGACTAAAATGGAAAGCACTGAAATTTTTACAGTGACAGATGACCTTCCTCACACAAGTTGCACATATCGGCAAGATCATTTTCATAGTGCATTTAATAAAGTCAGTGGCTGCCTGCAAAGCAGAGAATTCATTGAATCTAACAAAACTGTGGGGTATGGTCTGGTAAATCATCTATTTGATGCAGGATTGATCATTTCTGTATCGCTCCAAAACATACCGGGTGGTGGTCAGATGCATTTAAATAACACCCGGTGGGGAATAACATTGAAAAACTGACTGATCTGTTTTGTTGTTTGAAAATGTGGAATCTATCCTTCCTCAGGTTTCCAGATTAGTGAGTACTTTGATCTGAGCGTCGGACAAACAGCTATCACTTTTCAGATAATTAGTTACCTTTACTGGTCTTGATTGGTAGAGTTGCTGGAAGCCTTAATGCTCCCATAGTTACAGAGCGTTTGGTCTAAAACTGAAAGTGAGTTTTTAAGTGAGTCTCATTGCCCAGTGAAATAATAGTTGAGTCACTGGTAATGCTCCATCAGCTCGTCTGCAGATATATAGAGGTCATTTTACGTTATGGGACAGTTAAAATCTTAGTTACTGCCTCTTTAGGGGAGAGAGAAGGAGAGGAGAGGAAAGATGTTACAACGACAGCGGAAAGAACGATTAGGAAAAGAGGTCAAAGTGGCCGAGAGAAAATGGGACAAAAAGAACAAATGTGCCGGTTGTAGACTGAAGAATGACATAAAAGAGATTAAAGAGGCTCATAAAAGACACCACAGGCTGACCCCTGCGACAAGGATTAGGCCTTCTTGCCGTAGCTTCCACGTCCTAGATTGGAATTGACTTTTATGGAGGAGCTGAATGGTGGAAGATAGAGGGGATAAGCTTTGTCTCGAGCCAGGAAACAAGCTTCAGAGGTTTAGATGAGAATTATTCTCCGATTTCAAATGATCCATTTAGTTCCAGTCTAAAAATAGCCACATCCATTTATTGAAATCTGTGTAACTTCCCAGCCTGAGGTTGACTTCAGTGCAAGTTTAGACAACTGTAGTCTTTTTAAATATGACTGGGATTGCATAATTCCCTGTGTACCTTTCCATTATCTATAGCTATCTTTGTTTATCACTGAGAAACCTCTTTATAAAGAACCTGATGGTGCCTTCATTAACCACAAGAGGGTTCTTCAACAAGTGTGGTAATTATTGGCTCTGGATCTCAGAAAAAAAAAACCCTGATGAACTATTATGTTTTACAGCGTTGACCGGAGTCTGTCTCACCATCTGGTCGGCCAGCAGCAGGACTGTTTTGAGACTGAACTTGCGGGAGCAGAAGTTGAACAGGTCCTCCAGACTGGGGCCGAGCAGCTCCATTACCATAACGTTATAGTCGCCTTCCGCGCCACACCACTTAATAGACGGGATTCCCACTGTTCAGGAGTGGAGAAGAGCGAATCACAGGGTTAGGAAACAGAATAATGAACAGTAGCACAGGGGTGAGAAACTAGTGTGATAGTATAGCTAATATATATAATAAGATAGTTGTATTGTAATGTATATAGCTTATATTTTAATCTTATTTCCTTTTTTCCCATAACTACTCCGGAGTGCTCCTGAATAACTATTAACATGTCTCAACAACCCTAAACTGAAAAAGCATAAAGCTTAAATGCTCCTTAATTCCAGCAAAAGTTGCCTTTAGGTGTCCCTAAAAGCACCTCAATTGCCCTTTAACGTCCTGAAAGGTCTTTAAATGGACCGCAATGCCTCTGAGACAACTGTAATCATTGTTTATACCCCTCAGAAACAATAAATACCTGTTAGCGACCCCTTAAACTCTTCCCTGCCTCTCGGTGCCCCCTAGTTAAGCTTTCCAAAACCCTGAAACTCTTCTTGGTGCGTCTTACCTCCACCCTGCATCATCTTGTAGAATTTGCTCTCAATGTGGAGCTGTGGATGTTTGGTCTTCACACATTCCAGTTTGATGGCTACTTCCTCTCCTGTAGCGATGTTAGAACCTGATGGGAGAAATACCAGAGATGTACTTACAACATATCAATAATTTCCCAAACATTAAAAAGGTCTTTTGACCTGTGAAATTTAACACAGATCACAATATATATATATATATACATATATATATTATATATAAATATATGTAATATCCACTGCTTCAGTGTCAGGTTAATACAGTCCAAATTCTCACCGAGGTAAATATCTCCAAAGGATCCGCTCCCTATCTTCCTCCCAAGGCGGTACTTGTTCCCCACCCTCAACTCCATGGCTCCTGAGTTTTTCAACTCACTGAAGGGGTAAACACACACACACACACACACACAGATACAAACATACACAAAGCTGTCATCAATCACCGGTGATCAATAGAGTAAAAGGATAGAGGTGCAAAACTGCAGACTTTGAACTCAAAGCTACGAGCCCCGGGGCTGCTGTGTCATGAAAGAAGACGAAACTGGAAGCTTGGGACAAATCAACAGGAGAGATGAGAAAGAATGAAAAGTGCAAATTACTGAGCCACAACAGTGACGTAGTGCAGCGTGCAGAGTTGAATCACTGGAACTAGGAAGGAAAATGTTGCTCACTTCCAGCTGTAAAGTGACTAAACCCGCTGTGGCAGCGAAACATTTTTCAACACACAGGATCTAATGTAACCACCCGGTTCCAATCAGCCATGTTTTGTTGAGTTAGAGTTATTACACCTACAGAGGAGGTGATAATAAATTCTGGTATCTCAGAGGACAACAATGTAGGCCAATGAAGTGTTTATGAAGTGCATGGGGAAAAGGTGAGAGCAAAGAAGAACAGAGCGTGTACTTGTATAACATGATTTATTCAGAGCTGCAGGGGGGGAGCTGGATCAGCATCTCACACACTCTTTCCCAAAGCACTTCAAGGGACTCTAGTTATGTGTGTACAAGAGATTTGCATAAATTCCCAATTTCTGACTGGAGTCCCCTGACAAAAAATCTGAATGAGTCACGTTTCCCCTCACCCAAGCCCCTATCTGTCTGAACAGCCATGAAATAGGGACTTAAAAGTGGGAAATGACTGAAGGTTTATTTTCCAACAGAGGTTAGAGCTTCACAAGCCAGTTTGACATTGCACTCAACGCTGACTAAGTTCATTTTTCTAGCCTTGGCTGCACTGTAGACCTACATGCAACCCCCCCCAATCCACATAGGCTGTGCAGGGAAAAATAAGGCAGAGCAAGCCACTGCTGCACATTACCAAACCCTTTACCTCAGGTCTCTCCAGCTCCTCTCCCCCTCGCAGCCCCCTAGAGCTGCTACACTGCCAGTGTTACAAAACTGAGACCCGCTGCTGCTGCATAGGACTGCACAAAAACAGGCAAGACGTTGTATTTTCACAGAGAGTACTTCATGCAGTTGCCCCAGATACCAGGAGAGGAGGGGGGGGGGGCGGTTGGAGGTGGTGAATGCAAAAAAAAAAAAAATCACCGTTCATCCCACACTGACCATCAGATGTGCTGATATTACCCATAACCGCACCCTCCGTGTACAGGTAGGACCTCTGAACGCCCCCCACCCTCCACCCTCCGCACAAACACGACTCTTATTTGTCTAACCTCACACACACCATCACACACACACCATCACACACACACACACACACACACAAGCCTCCAGACACCTTGACTAGCCAACATACACCCCCCGCTCTACCCACCCCAACCTCCTCCTCACCGGGTTGTGTCAGGCTCCGCGGTCGCCCCGCTGGCTCTGTCTCACTCAGGACCCTGGACAGCGACGCACTGACGCGGCTTCGGACGGCTCATAACCTCGGAGATCTGTGACCCAGAGCACCCCCCTCCCGACCCCCCAAGTACTCCCTAAAAACACCACCTCCTACCCCCCCGCCCCCCAACAGAAAAAATACAGCAGATCCGATCCGACAGGAGCCCTGCGACTCTGGATCCTCACTGTCACGATTTCTTTAAAAAAAAAATTGGGGTTGGAAAAACGCGGAAACCAGACACTGAGGTCCTTCTCTCTGTCTTCTGTGGCTTCTCCTCGCTCTCTCTCCCCCCCTCACACACCCCCACCCAGCCCTCTCTCAGTTTACACCATTGACAATATCAATGATGTCATCCACAGACTTGAAGAGATGCCCGGATTGTCTTAAAGCCGCCGACGCTGCTGCTGCTGCTGCTGCTTTTTGCAGGCATGAATGAAGCGCACCCAGCACTCACGCCCCTCGCTTTAAGCAGCTGCATGCATTCACACCAATACACCCACTCTCAAATGAATTAATGAGTGTAATGTAGAACAATGAGGTAGTGATAGCATGGGTGGGTCAGTGTTCTGTGTATGCTTGTTCTCATATAGGATGCATAATGTGAATATAGGGTACCTGTGTCTGGGAGAAGTGTCAACACCCTCTAGTGGTTGTTCCTACAAATATCTTGTTTTCTATTTGACAATTATGTGATATATATGTTGAAGATTCCCTCCAGACATGTTTTAAGACATATACAAATAGTCAGCTTGGAACAATAATGTGTGTCTGATATGTTTTAAGTGTAATTTCTGCATTAAAATTGTTAAAAAGGCATCTACTTCTTCTCACTAGGATGTCTTCTACTTCACTGTAAAGTCCATTCTAGGGGTATGTATGTGCACCAGAGGCTTCAAGTTTCTACATCACACTGTGTAAGTTGCATACTGGACCAGAATAGGACAAACTATTTGTGAGGTCATTAATCATGCTCTTAAAAATAAATATATCAATGGCCCTTGAATCTGATTTTCAGTGAGCTCAGAGAAACCTTCCACTTTCAGCATCTGAATGTGAAAACATCCTTCTAGTGTCAAACTCTATACAGACATCATTCAGCACAGTGAAGATCAAACATCCAACTGTAGGAACAAGAAGAGAAACACATATTTATGAGTGGAGGGGGACTTTGCAGACTTCTTGTATTATTCAGCAACTGTGACCCCAAAACAAAAACTACTGATAAAAAGTGATCATGTTTTGTTGCTTAATGTGGATGACTCAAATAAGTATTTTCAGTAACACAGCGAGGAGTTTCTTTTAAAATATGTGGAATAAGCCAAAGAAAAGTGTGTGGAAGTTGCGTTTATGTAGTAATTTATTACTCTCTCTTAACAATAGAGGAACCATAGTGGAACCTTAATTAGCTAAACTTGTACAAAACATCTTTTTGACTTAAACCTGCTGCTATTTGTCAGTAAAAGGTAGCGCTTAAAGACATTATTCCCAACATTTATTATTCCTGCAAAGCTATGAGAAGGCTAATGCAGGCTAAATGTTAGCAACCTGCTGTACAACCAAAAAACAGCTTTCCAAGTTTAACAGTTAGCTTAACTTGTCATAAAATATTCTCCAGAAAATATATTTCCACTGTATATTTTAACAGATCGTCAATAGGAATTTCCATGTTGTGTTTTCCTCACCACTTTACAGTAAGAACTCCTGTCGCTGCACAGCTCAGAAAATGATTTATGGAACAAAATATTGAAGAAAACACAACTATGCTGCGCATGAGTATTTTCTATTTGACAAATAGACCATAATTTTTTTTAAAACACCTATGAAACAATATAAAAACACCATATACGACAGTGTATGACAGTTAGTTAGTTTTCATTTGTGTTATTTGTGTTTTTCCACAACACATGCACATAGTTTTCAAACTTTTACAAATTTTCAGAGAAAGAAAGAGAATATCAACCATCAGCCCGGCTGGTTAAGGTTATGGGCTTGAATCACAACTGATTAAAAGAAAATCAGTCTTGAGTCAATGTTTGTGGACTTCGATTAATGTTTCCTCCTGCTGTATATGAGAGGGAAACCTGGAACTTGAGTTACTTTTCTGCCTTATAATCACTTCACTTCATAAAATATTAGCAGCTGCTCCAGAATCAGAGGAACTGTGGCCTTCACCTTAAAATGAACTTTTCTAGTATTTCAAACCAATAGAGGAGAGATTCTGAATCTCTTCGGGTGCGAGAAGTACACCACAAATCAACCGAGTCACTGCTCCATTCACTGCGTATGAGACGTCGCTAGACGGTCCTATTGACTTCACAGTCCCAATGCACAGGAAGATCATGTGAATTCATAAGATGGTTGGCATTTAACCTGAAACAAGCAAAGGAAAATGTGTGGCGAATTTTTGACGTCTTATAGGTCAACTGTTAACGACTTGGTCACACAAATCAAACAAACCACTGCAGACTTCAATTCAACCTTTATTATCTTGTTCTTTTCCGCTTTAAATTAATTTCCTCTCCTTTTTGTAACATCTGAAATAAACGAAAACATCCTGAACAGGAGTGATAATAAAGACTGACTTAATTTAAATTGATACATAATAACAAAAAAGAAACAAAAACAGTAAAATATAACAGGTAATGTCTTTAACGTGTCTGTAAAACACTGTTCCAGCTCAGCTTGGTATGGTAGGATTTGGCATTTTTGATAGAAATGCCTTCAGTTGGTTGCTTCGTCTTAAAAACAAAATATTCTCTTATTGCATTTGGCAGAAAAAAAAAAATACAAACAGGAACAAAATGCTGCTAAAAAACACAACTTAAGAGACATATGCAATAGTGCCAATGTTTTTGAACTTTTTAGCTATCACAATATCCACAGTCAAGCACGCAAACGTGTACACATCCACTCACACACACACACTCCCTCAAATGCAAGATGTCAGATTAATATCTATTCACTTCCCTGACTGGAGCAGATAAGTGTTCAAAAGCAAGCACACACACACACACACACGCGAACGAACAAACGCACACGCACGCACCCACCCACACAAAAGGTTTCTCATGAATCTCTCATGGACAAGAAAGAAAGAAACATTCAACATTGTAGCAATAACACAGACACTCCCGATATCGTCGTCATTATTATCTTCATCACATCCTCCTCCATTCGGTCATACTGTCATCACTCCTTTCATGCACACACAGGCAGGCAGGAGGGCACCTTGAACAGCGAGTAAATAAGTGATCATATTCATCATTAACATCATGACAATATATAATAACCAACTTGATTTCTCGAGTAAGAAAAAATACAATAGCGAGGTCAGTGTTTGAAGGGCAAAAAAAAAAGGACATCTCTGGATTTCCACAAAGTTTCACACGTTTCTCTTTTCTTTTAAAACAGAAAAAAAAAAATGATAAACAACCAACGTACATCAACAAGGAGTTACAATTTTGCTTGTCAAATATAAGAGCAGTGTGTAACTGATGAGAAGGTGTGATGCTGACATGGCGGGCGGGCGGCCGCTGGGTGTTAGCCAAGGCCACTGCTGTTGTAACACTTAGTCGTCCTGTAAGGTCTGTGTAGTTGTTGTGTTGTAGCTCTGTTTCAAAAATGGAGGGATTTGTGGAGATGTATCAACAACAAACCCAGAGGCATATAGTGCAAGTTTGGCTAATGTTGTTTTTGTTTTGATTTTTTTGATTTTTTACCCTGGGTCCCATGTTGATGGCATATTTCCACCAAGGTAGAGGTGTCGGTACCTACTAAAAACGCTCTCCTTTTCCAGACCTCAAAGGTTGCTGATCGTCCATATGACTCAGTAGTGTGGCGCTGTCCCAAAATTTCTACAAACTCCAGATCCTTCCCCACTCTCAAGCTTCCAAACATGAGAACTCAGAAGTACGCCAGGCAGGTCTACGAGGGCTCAGTCTGCAAGTCTGAATTTTGAGATTCGACCATTAAATAGTAATACAAAAAAAAAAAAAATTTGTGGCACACTAAAAACAGCAATAGCTAAACTTGTTGACATGTACGACTCTGGCTGAGCCTGTCTACAGTGCATGCCTGAGTGATCGGGTCTCTGAATGCAGATGGTGGGATTTGGAGTAAAAAGACAAAAGAGCTATCCAGTTGAGTCCTAAGAGTTTAATGGATTTCACCTTTTTCCCCCGGTTCAAGTTTTACTGTTGTCTTCATTTAAAGTTAAGCGGCTTAATGTGTATGTGTGAAAATAATGTGTGCATGTACTGCATGTAGCCTGTGTGTAGTATGCTTGTTGAGTGACCAGTGTAGCTTTAATTAATGTCATCTCTACGTGTAAATAAATACAGAGTGTGACATATGTATTACAACTTGGGTGTAAAATATGTGTGTATGTGTGTCAGTCGGCCCCTCAAATGGAGTCTGCCCCTCCGCCCAGCAGGTCCCCTGGCAGCAGTGAGGCGGGGCTGCCCATCTGGTGACGATCCTCAAGAGCTGGGGAACCCCAGAGGCTACTGCTGGGATACCCCGCCCCGCTCATCCCACCCATTCCCCCCCACAGACCCTGCCTTCCAGCCTCCACACCTCCAGCCCCACCCACCCCAGTCCCATTGCTGCTCCACTGGGCGAAGATGCCCAGCCCGGGCCCCTGGGTGACAGACTGGTCCGATGAGCTGCCTGTGCTGTCCAGACTCTGCCACCCGGAGCTGGAATGCCCGGCTCCTCCATTTCCTGCTCCTCCAACTGTGGAACCTCCTTCTACTCCTGCTCCCCCGCTGCTGCCTCCTGCTCCACTTCTGTCGCAGCTACCACCGTTACCGTTAGACCCAACTGCGGAGGATGCTGTAGGCCCAGAGCCTGCAGAGCCGGCTGTGTTTCCTCCGCTCCCTGCTCCTCCTGCCTGGGAATGTGCAATGTAGCGAGACACATCGTCCTCACTCACGAACTCTGCCAAGATGGTGGTGTTACCCAGAACGCACCTGGTAAAGAAAAAAAAAAAAAAGGCACTGTTAAAATGATGTTTTTAAATAGTTTTAACCCCCCCCCCCCCCCTTAATGACTTATACTGTAAAACTTTTACTTAAACTTTAATTACGTTGTCTCCTTCAACTCAGTGTAAAATATGCCAACTAGCACACCTAAAGCTCAATAATTAACACGTTATATCTTGTTTGTTTGATCCGTACAAACACCAGAGTGTACAAAAAACACTTTATGGTTTTACAGGGGGTTAAGTGGCAGAGTATTTCCTGGCCTGGACCAGTAACTTCCTGGAGACACTCCTGGTTGCTTGGCAACTTGGAGAGACTCCCCAGGAAAAATTATAACACAAAACCCTAAAACGGCAAATTGTTGGCAGTTTTTGTACAGATTAATAATAATTACAAATGAGGTATGATTTTAATATATGATATGATGATTTTAATTTGTGAGCTTTAGTGCTGTTAGTAGGTAGAGATGCAGGTTTTGTTGCCCGTAAGGACAGAACCAGGATAGCCATCCCACCTCCCTTACGCTAAGCTAAGCGACTACTGGTTTCAGTCAGCATACAGACATCACAGTGACATTATAAAGATGTTATCAAAACAACAGACGGAGTCTTACATGTGGAGTGCACTCTGGGCCTTGGCTGCCTCCTGTTTTGAGCCATAGCGAATCAGAGCGGTGCCCTGGGTCAGGCCAAGGTGAAAGGTCAGCAGAGGGCCATGCTGCATGCAGATGGTCCTCAGAGTGGAGCCATCAATCTGCGGGAATATACAAGATGGACGATTGTGAACTCAAATGGAAGAGTGATGGGTTGAGGAATGAAATTCAGAGCAGTGTTTCCATGTGGAATTACGTTTATGTACCTGTTTGTGCTCAGTGCACCCATGCAGTGAGAGTGAACAAGCCAGGCTGGCTTGTTCACTTCCCAAGAACATCCCAAGAACATCAAAACAACCAAAACTAAAAAATGTACTTAGTTTTTGTAAAATGTGTCCATGTATTTACCTGTGGTGTGAGGTTGCTGAGCACCAACCAGCAGCTTTCCCGAGAACTGCCGTCACTCCAGGTCGAGCCTGCAGAAAGAGAGCAAAAAGGAAAAAAAAAGTGAGAGTTTTCCACATTCCCTGTAAACACAATCCCACTCTGTTTTTCTCCCCGGCTTCTCAAATGTAATAAATGATAAATAACTTTCCCTGCTGCTTCCACCAATGCTTGGCTGCTTTTCCAAATCAAATATAAATGGACTCTGTTGTATCCCAGCAATCAGAGCCAGTTGTTTTATCTCCCATGTACATTTAAATCAGCTGAATATTTCAGCAAGTAATGTGCCTGAATGACGAAGAGACAGCCTTGTAACCAAAACAACATGAAAACTGCATTGGGGCATTACCAGTAGTGCTTGAGCCACTGCCCCAGCCCCGGCTGGCCAATCGAGGGGCTCCTCCAGTCCAAGGCGAAGGCGATGGCTGCTTTTGACTGGCTAGTCCTGGAGGTGGGCGGGACAGCTGAGTCTGGCTGCTGCCACGGCTGGCTTTCCAGGACTTGTGTCCGATGGGCTCTGGGGGCCAGCTGGTCTTGTAGTCTGTGTACTTTGCTGTAGGGTAACAGGAAAGTGAATGAGGGTCTGGAGGGGTTGTTTACTATCATACCAACATCTAGCAATCAGTGACTCAGTGGTTATGACAAAAGGTCAAGAGAGCTCACCATGTGCCTGAGGGAAAATCCACTGAGCCTTACTCTTGAAAGATTCTCTATATCTACAGTGGCTTTCTAGTTTGACAATTAAAATAACATAATTATTTAAAACTGCATGAGACATACACCTTTCCAGCATTACAATTCTCCAGCTTGTTAAAGCACATTTTGTAGATGGTGAATGCGGCCCAGGTTTAACCAAGTCAAGTCACTGTAGTGAAATTTAGGGATGTGCCGATCTTATATTAACTATTGGTCCGATACCGGCCAAAACAACTGGATCTGAGATGTTTGAATGGACGTGTCCAATCAAAAATGTTGATGTGCGTTAAAAAAAGAAGCAGCAGCAGTATTGCATAACTGAGTCACGTGGTGAGCTATGTATTTCTCCCTTCATTTGAGCATGAGGTTTTTGAGGTGGCTATGTTAAGCAAAGTGCATCCATACAAATGTATTTACAGCTTAGTTGTTTAAGAGAGGTAAAAACACAGTTTCAGCAAATACTCAAGGCTGCGGTACCAGACATGAAAAAGTGGTACTGAGCCATCCCTAGAAAAATGACTGTCTCCAGTGAGTGACTTCAGATTATGACAACTAAGCTATCAAGTTACATGTAGGTCGTGACTTCAATGATTCAGTTACATAAATAAATACATATCTAAATACATCAAGACAGATCATAATCCGTGAGACAATCCAAAATTGGGCTGCAACTAATGATTATTTCAATTATCAATTAAAATGCCAATTATTTTGTATCTCATTTAATTCACTGTTAGGACTATGAATAGATAGTAAGCAGCAATCTTTCTTTAATTCCTCATAAGTAAGAAGTTGGAACAAGAGAACGTTTGAGAAAAATCAATTGTTAAGTTGGTGATTAATTCTTATCTTATCTTACAGTAATCAGAGAAATTAATCATCTAATTGTTCCAGCTCTAGTCGGAAATAAAGACAAAGCAACACACCAGCCAATAAATGAGATACTGAGCATTTGTGTGTGGTTACCTGAGTTGTGTGCGTTGTTGAGGGGACTGTCTGAGGCACTGTAGGGCCAGGCACCAGGTGAAGGCAGCAAGGTGTTGAGGGGAGGGGTGGAATCTGCAAACAAAGGCACACACCAACTGCATTAGCCATTTTTTTCATGCATGAATGACTAAGTCATTCCAACAAACAGACACAGACACACACAGACACGTTTATGGAGAGAGACTTGTTTATTGGCTAAAAAAAAAACATTGTTTAGTTTTCTTTAAGCAGCTGACACAGATAAGGTTACAGGTTGCACCTGTTAATGTTTTAACATTTCACCTACATTCAAAGTGAACACAAGCACAATTATGAAAATAAGATATAAAATAAATAAATAAACACCTCCCCCGTACAGCACGGCAAGAAATGTTGCAAGAAGACAAAGCATAACATAACAAGGTAAGCTAACTACTAGATATTGTTGTACTAAAGTGGTGTCATCACACACCCCATGGTACGGAAAATGAGGCAGTGGAGCTGTTAAATTCTTACCAGTATTATCTTGTAACAACTGGTGCTCAGTATCATTGAGGTTGGGGGACACCGCGTTTCCCATCATGCTCCCTGGGGTCATGTAGGGGTCAGATTCAGGGTCGACACGGTCGATTCCCTTCCACGGCACACCAGGCTGGAACTCTGAAGAGGAAACACACATGTGGTCTGTTGAAGCCAGTGTTATAAGACATCAACTGCACACACCAATTTTTAAGAATTAGAGAGAACATATTCCTAAATTTCTCATCTCCTGGATATGAAAACAAAAATTATTTCTTCTCCTTGTATCTTATTTTAAACGTTGTGGGATCCTCTAGCTCAGGTTATCACTTATCACTATAACTTACCAGGGGGCCAGCTGGGTGTGGTGGGAGGCTTGGTACCCATCTTGTTGCCAGGGGTGCGATGCCAGTTGTCTCCCAGCCCATCAACCATCATGTCGTACTGAGAGTAGGGCGAGCCCCCCGGCATCTTCATGGGGGTGACAGGACCTGGAAGGTTGCCGGAGGGTGATGATAATGGATGTTACATCACTGAACACCAGATTGGTTCATTAATCATATTAATATGTGCCTTCACATCTAATCCCATTAACACTAATCTTCCACAACACCCCTTCATTTCCTGTCTTATCAAAGACAACATTTGTATGAATGAAATCACCATTTTTGTGGAATGCGTTCTCAGGTGAGGAGGTGTCTGGAGAAGAGTGTCCCTCCATCATCCATTTGAAGCGGGACTGTTGACCCCCTAAGTCTTTCATGCCCCCAGGTCCACCCACCAGGTCCAGACCTGGGAGGTTGACTCCAGAACTAAGCCCTGCTCACAGGAAGAGAACAAAAGGGAAACATGACGAGGGGTAAGGATTTCTTATCTAGTTAAACCTCTGGTGCTACATAAAAAATACATGGTAACACTGGCATGAGTGAGCTTATGTTCGACAAGTTAAAAAAACAAACAAAACTAAAAAACAAATCACTCACCAGAGTATGGTCCAAGATTTTTATGGTGCAAGTCAGCCACAGATCCTGCCAGGCCTGGATGGGGCAGGGGATCAACCCCAGGCAGTTTGGGGCCCCCTCCGCCAACTCCACCATGGTGGGAGGGAGAGAGTTTGGAGCTGCCACCTAAACCCCCAACCTGCTGCTGCCTTTGCTGTTGGAGCACTGCCATGATCCTGGCCAGCTGAGACAAGATACATAACAAGAGTCAGCAGCTGGGAGGAGGAAGTAAAGTAAAGTGACAAAGGATTGAGTGATATGTTGTATTTGTGTGTACCTGTTGAGGGTCAGCCTGCTGCCGCACGTTTGGTGTGAACTTCCTCTGGTTTTGCAGTAGCTGCTGTTGCTGCTGTTGTGGCTGCTGCTGCTGTTGGAGGAGGAGCTGACAAGCCTGAACGAACACAGACAGAACAAAACAAAAAGAAAGAATGGAGGAGTGAGGTGGCAACAGTGAAAAAAAACAGGGGGGGAAGAACGCACTCTGCACAACGATTTTCAAGCTTTACACTGACAAACTCATTTGTCAACTGAATGCTATGTAGACTCAGTGACATTTTTGGCTCCAATAGGAGGTAATCATCATTATCTAAATATCTGGTCAGTGAGTCAGAGCTGTAGCAGAAGTTTGTTTCATGAAAATACATTTGTGTAAAATGCTGTAATACTTGCAGTTTAAGACTTGATTGTGACAACAGTTTAAATTTTCAAAATCCATATTTTTTACCTAATCGTTTGATATGATTTTAAGGATGTGTCTGGATATGTTTGCGGGTGTGTCTGGATATGTATATACACAATGTACAATCATTTGTCTATTGATTGATAAGCATTTTTAAAATGTTCTTTCTTTTCTTAATATTTTGAGAAAAACTGCCTAGGATAAAGAAATAATCACATCAGATGTTTCCAGACTCAGAAGACCTGTGATGGAACCCAACAGTGGTTTCTGAGATGTATAGTGCTGACTCTCACCAGCTGAAACTGGATGTGAGGTGGGTAGATGCTGCTCAGCATGGCAATATGCTGGGGGGACAGCTGAGGAGGGAACACACCTCCCCCCAATCCTGCCACTCCTCCCACGCCGCCAACACCCCCCACGCTCCCGCTGGGAGGGGGCATCTGCTTCAGCACAGAGCCTGGCACCTGGAGACAGACACAACGGCAGGAAGGCACACCTGTTACCACAGAAACACTTCGGTGCTGTAACCACTGGCAACCACATTAGCTTACTGCTTCTCCCCAATTAACATTGATTCTCTTTCATGTTCTCATTAGCTGGTGTTAACAAGTGACTCGACCCAAGTGAGTGAATGAGTAAATTTGATTCAATTCCTGGAAAAGACGTTTCACTTTGTATTCTTTAGAAGTAAGCGGGGAAACATGATGAAGAGTGACGAGATGAAGAGTGATTATGCAATCTAGGGACCACAATGCCTGATAGACGCCATGCACACAGCCAGCAGGCCATGTTGTGTAAGCTCACAGAAAAAAAAGAATCACACAATTACACACTATGTTAGAAAGTTCACACCAAGTACACAATTGACCCCATGCACGACCTGGATATACAAGCGGATATAACACCAGCTGAAATTCTGCATTTAATTGATTACTCAGCAGTAAGTAAAGGTGACTCAACCAAAACAAACACTGTTTTACAGTCAACCCACATACTTCCCGTATCACTGCTAAATCTGAAATATGTGGACAGCTGGGAAGAATACCAATCAGAGAATGAAAGTATTAGTACCTGAGGTGACAGGAACTGATGAGGCACTTGCGCTCGTATCCCCGGGGACTGGTTTATGGGTGGGACACTTGGCTGGTGTCTTGACTGAGCCATCCCTCCTCCACTGCCAAAGATACTGTGACCACCCTGTAATTGAAGATGGAAAATTAAACCATAGAGGACCAATAACAGTGGAGACTCATACATGAAAAACATACAGATTAAGCAGAACATGACAGACTGGGCGAGGAAAATTTAGGGGGTATAATTGTATGATTATCTTTACGAAAAAGGAAAACTACAATGTAAAGATGGCAGGACAGAAACAGGAGGAGCGGTTATCTTACTTGTCTAAAGGGGATAGTGTGGTTGAAGAGGGAATGGGGCTTGTAGACAGTGGGTGGTGAGTACAGAGAGCAAGGACCCTCCTCCCCAAGGCACCAATCCTGATTGGTCAAAGGCAAGGTCTGTCACAGTGACAGCCAATGGAAGGCCAATTTGAGTGGTGGTGAAGGGGGGTGGGGGGTTAGACAGGGAGAAATGGGGCAGACCAGGAGGACACCACAAGAGGAAATTAGGAACAGAGAGAAAGGACAAAATGTTATCTAGACACAAAGAAAGACATACGAGACAAAGACTGCTAAGGTGGCAGAGAGGCATTACCTTGTCATAGTATGACCCAGCATCCCCAGGTGCTGCCTCTTTGGAAACAGGAGGACGATAAGCCATCCCCCCTCCTCCTCTTCCTCCCTTTCTCATATCTCCATTGTAATCATTCATCCCCATGCCCCTTTTATCCACATCCATCTTCTTCTCCTGGAGAGAACCTGGAGCCAGGTCAATGTTTGGGCCAGTGGGGTCATCATTCTGTGCAAGAGAAAAGGACAACCATCATAACCATGACCATCATTAACATCATCATCATCATGATAAGTGTCTGGGTACAAAAAAAGCATCAAGAAAAGAGGATATTTTTGACGTTGCTCTTCCACAATAACACTCTAGCCGGATGTAAAAATAAATGTTTACCAGCAGCATGTTAGAGAATTGTCTGTTGATGGGGCTCATCCAAGAGTCTCCAACGCCAGCCTTTAGTGGACCCTGAGAGACATACACAAAGTAAGAAAAATTATAATTCAGATAAATACAATAATCGCACCATATAAAACCAGTGGAAAGCTTTTTTCCTAACCTTCTCAGAGTGGGACAAATTCATAGAACCAATATCTACCCATATCTATGCCACAAATAGTGGCTAAGTAGCAGCTTTTCCATTATCAAGATTATTTTCCCCCACCAGTAACCCACCTTGTTACCGGGCTTCTTCCCAGCGTGGCTCTGTCCCCAGCCCCCATTGCTTCCCTGTCCCCATGATGAGCCGCTTCCCTGGGAGCCGGCGCTGTTCCACATGCCACCTCCCTCCTCCTCATCCTCCCAGCTTGAGTGACGCGTAGCAGCCACAGATCCCTCTTTGTCTCCCCAGCCATCTTGCATAGACTTTGAACCTTCAGGAGAGGAGAACAGATCTGAAATTGAAATCTGTCTCTAGGTTTTCTATTAGTAGACTCCTAAGCATGCCAATTGTCCAAAATGCAATTTTACAAAATATGATATGGATATCTCACAGATAACAGCTGTGATTCAATTCAAACACATGCTTAAGTTTTTATTAGATTTTCTAACCAGATTTGATGGGGTTGGGAGAAGGGTTTCCCCAGCCCGATGTCTTCCCTCCAGCATCTTCAGGGTCTCCCCAGCCAGTAGGGGCGTCTGTAGGCTTTCCCCAAGCTGCCGTGCCATTGTCTACTGTAGGACTAGTTGGAGAAGCACCACCCCAACCTGACGGACCTGCAGACACACATGGACAATAAAGGCTGAGCTTGAGAAACCTGGTAGAGACTCTGAGCAAGGACAACCATTTCCCTAAATACAAGTCCAATGTCTAGACTCTGAACATGCAGACAGTTTTGTTTACATAGTTTAATGTCATCTGAACAGTCAGTGTGCACGGTTACTGGGGTTAGCAATTGCAGGGTTTTTTGAAGTGCTCAACAAAAGGGCTACAGCAACTCTCTTCCTTACATGTGCTTTCTTTTCAAGTTATTAGTTTGATGTGGTCTGGCAAATTGATCCAAAATCAAAGCATCTTCTCTGCAGCCACGGTATTACCCAGAGAATATTCACATACAGAAAATGAGTTTTTACCTCAGCTGTGCTCAGTTGGAGCACACACTGAAGTAACAGTGCTGTGGCTGACTACTGTTAATGTGGTTTTGAGATGAAACTGCAGAGATAGCAAGCAGGTGGCTTGCTGAAAAACAACTACATCCCTCATGACTCAGTTGTCACTTTGATACACAAAACCTTCACACTATAACCCATAACCTACAAACAGCAGATCAACCATTCCCGTAAAAGCAGAAGTTCTAGTAGTGCGTTTTTTTCTCATCTTTAATGACAATTTTAAACAAAATTCAATGTATTCACTAAATTCAAACACCGTATATGAATTAAAGGTCCAGTGTTTAGGATTTAGTGGCATCTGGCAGTGCAGTTGCTGACTGAAATGGGCTCGCCTCATTATCCTTTTACAAGCTGTACATAAAAGCATCTCATTCTAATGTTACAAAAACACAATGATTCTTAATTTTTGGTGATTATATCCTACCATAAGATACCTATACATGTTCTATTTCTGCATATAATTTGACTATATTTGGATCAAATACAAAGTTTGTGGTGTCCTACCCATAGCAGAAGGTTTTCCAGGTCCATGGCCAGTGGTGAAGTCTCTGTTACCCACAAGCCCTGCCACCTGTCTGCTGGGCTGCTGCTGTATAGGAGGTCCCTGCTGTTGTTGCTGTTGCTGCTGTTGTTGTTGTTGCTGTTGTTGTTGCTGTTGTTGCTGTTGTTGCTGCTGAGCCTGAGCCTGAGCCTGAGCCTGAGCTTGAGCTTGAGCCTGAGCCTGAGCCTGAGCTTGAGCTTGAGCTTGAGCCTGAGCCTGAGCCTGAGCCTGAGCCTGAGCCTGAGCCTGGCCATGCGGCTGTTGGCCAGCAGGTGCACTGTTCTTATCCCACAGGTTGACCGGCTTGTAGTTGTAATGGGTTGGGTCTCCCCATGCTGATGTTCCATCGTCAATCTCTTTTTTCCTGCTTATAGACTGCGGCGAGGGTTCCTCCCAGCCGCTTGGTTCAGATCCACTTCCGCCTCCTCCGGAGCCACCAGGGATGGGCCCAGAGGTCCAGCCTGAGCTTTGGTTCTGATTCTGGACTTGAGAGATGGGTTTCCTCCCCCCGCCCCCTTGCATAGCCCCTTGGTCCAACGCTTGCTGTCGCTGTGGATGCTGATTGCGGGGCTGTGATTGTTGCTGTTGCAGTTGTGCCTGCGGGCCTGTGACGGAACCCGACTGGCTGTTTGGCATCTGGTGCATTTTGTTTCCTCCACTCCAACTTTGCTGGGGTTTAGACCCCATGCCCCCAACAACACCCACCCCCCCTCCACCACTCCCACCTCCCCCTGTGCCCCCTGCTCCCCAGGTCCTCCTGGGAGCACCATCATCCCAGCTCCCCCAACCACCCACACCTGAATCCCCACCTGAGTTTCCTCCATTCTTCCTCTCATCCTCCCATCCTCCTCCACTATTTGATTTGGACTGTTGTTCTCCCCAGTCCCTACCTGCTCCCACTTTCTGTCCTGATCCCCACCCACTTCCTCCTCCATTTCCCCCCATTTCTTTCCATCCCCCTGTTGCTTTCTCCTCCTGGCCGCCTCCCCAGCCTCCACTCACTGGGTTACCCTGTTGCCCAAGATCACCCCATCCTCCTCCATTTCCACCTCTACTACTGTCTCGCCATTCCTCTTTCCCCCAACCCTTGGCCTCCTGGCCATCCCCAGCACCAGCCCCCCCTCCACCCCAGCCTGTAGCCTTTCCTTGCTGGCTATGTCCTGGTATAACACCTGACCCCATACCAGGTCCTGTTGTGGTCACTGGCCCAGATTGTGAGACGCCAAGATTCCTAATGTTGGGGCCTGAAGGTGGTGGGGCTCGCCCAGACAGAGATGCCCCACTACTGCTACTGTTGCTGCTGCTCTCCCATCCCTCTCCAGAGGACCCAGCAGATGGAACCAGGGAAGGACTGGCACCAGGACCCATAGAATCCGGGATATGGGTTCTAGGTCCACCAGAATACTGAGAAGAACCACCAAGAGAAGATGGGTGTTTTGATGTGGCTGATGATGACCCACCTTTACTTTGTCCTCCACGTTCTTCAAAGTCCCAGGTCGTGTTTTGTCGGATCTGTGTTTGGCCCCAGCCTGTGTTGGACAGGACCCGAGGGTCCAGATCAGACCGACTGAGCAGGTTCTGTAAGGCAGCTTCAGCATTAGGTGCCGGGCGGCGAGGACGACTGTGACTGCTGTTAGGCCCGCTCTCGCTTCTGGAATTTCCACCACTGGACGAAGATCCTCCCTGTGCTCCCTGTCCTTCTCCTCCCCCACCCCATTCCCCTGTTTCACCTTCTCCCTTCTGATTGTCCCAAGCTCTGGTCATAGTTGTGGCTGTCGAAGAAGAGGAAGAGGTGGCAGGGGGGTTGCCAGCTGTGCTGCCCCCACTACTGCTGCTGTTACTACTGCAGGCTCCACCCATTCCCTCACCTCCTGGGTTAGCTCCACCAATACCAGTGGAGCTCCCACCCCAATCACCACCAGAAACCCCTCTCTCTCCTCCCACTCCTGATGACCCCCACCCTCCCTGAGATACCCCGGAGGTTTGACTACTGTTTCCACCAGTTCCAGCACTGCCCCAAGCAGTAACCCCACTAGTAGAACTCGGATACCCCCAACCCGAGGTCCCATTATCTCCTTCAGCAGCTCCGAATCCCCCTGTGCCACCTCCTCCACCCTCCCATCCATCAGTCCTTGAGGCACCCGTTTTGGAGTTAGCTGCAGGGTAAGAAGGCTGGCTTCTCCATGAGGAGGCAAGGCTGTGGTCTCCCACACTCATCTCGCCTCCTCCCACACTACGGTCCATTCCTGCCCCAATCCCTTCCCCCCCTGCGATTTTTGGTCCCACTGATTCGCTGTCCCACTTCCCTCCCATCTCTCTGTCTCTGGATTGCATTTGGTGAAGTTGGCGCTGATGGGTGCTTGATTGATTCACAGATAAAGGTGGGTGACCCCCCAGCACCCCGACTGCCCCACCTCCCAGCCCCAGGGAAGCAGAGTTGTTGGCAGACAAAGACCCTCCAGGGCCCTGGTGATGGAAGGAAGACGGGCCTCCTTCCCCTGCAGCAGCGGGCCCATCCTGCTGCACCAGGGCAGGCCAGGCCGAAGGGTTGGCATTTGGATTGAAATTGGCACCTGGAATCCCACTGCTGCCGTCAACGGGGCCACTGGCATCATGGCTCCCTGGCACAGCGGAGGCTTTGGAAAGTGAGGAGGGCTGTTGTAGCAGAGTCCCAGCTGCAGCTACTGCATTCCCTCCTCCAAGATGACCCTGGGAGGCAGCCATCCCCCACACCACACCATTAGACGACTGCATACATTCATTGGGCAAAGAGAACGAGGAAGTGGGTGAGGATTGGTTGCCAGAGGCACTGATGCTGTTCACAGGCATTCCGTTGTTGCTGCTGCCCCCTCCAGCCCCGGTGAAAGAAGCTCCTACCCCATCACTGCCAGCAATGCTAGGCCACTCCTCCAGGTCATTGCCATCGACAATCACCTTCTCCCTGCCCTGAGAGGAGGCCTGGCTGCCTGAGCTCGCCCCCCACATGGAATTTGCATAATTAGAAGTAGTAGTAGAAGCAGCAACTGATGATGAGGTGAGGGCCAATGAGGAGGCAGCTGCACCAGAATCTGAAAATGCAAATTCCAAAAAAGAGAGACTTTAGGGGTTAAAGGGAAGGGACGTTAAAGAAATTATATAAATAATCTTTACATAGACCGGATCTATTCTAAATCTGAACTACAGCATTGTTAACACTTACCTGAGACAGCAGCCATGTTTGCATTGGGGCCATCCCCTCCTCCTCCCCCTCCCAGCAGCATGGAGGACAGTGGCGGCTGACCCCTCTTCAGTAGCACTTTATGGTCCTGCTGGCAGCGGAATCGCGGCGGCACTTCTCTCGGCATGTAGCGTGGTTGCTGCTGAGGCGCCTGGGCTCCGCCTCCGCTACTTGTACTGCCGTTTCCAGCAGCACTGGGGCCGCCAGCGGTGGAGGAAGAAATGTTGGTGGAGGTGGGCTGTCCGTTGGCCACCGCCAGGCGCTTGGCATTGTTGCCGCCCTGTGACGGGGTGGCAGCACTGCCAGGGCCCAAGGTGGCTGGGGATGGGGAGGCAGAGGGGGTGGGTCCAGGGCTGGGGGAGGCAGAGCTGCTCTGAGTGGCAGGAGACTGGGCAGACGCCGGCTTGGTCAAGTCTGGCACTGCAGGAGGGGAAGAAAATTAGAAGACTTGAATTAAATTAATGTTAAAAAATGAAAAATCCACTGTTGCACAATTAATTTTCTGTAAATGTTTAGCATTAACCATATTGTTGGTATAAAGTAGATAAGCAAAGGGAAGGTGCTACAAATAACTCCTTGAAGAAGATGCTTTGGGTTCAGGATAGCTGCTCTTGGCCTTCTTGTGCAAAATATCAAATAAGACAGACAAGAAGTGAATTTTGTCATCTACCATCAAGATGGTTACCATGCAAGAGGAATGGTGCTGCCACAAATGTAAAATCCAACAATGATGACAATTAGCATTATCACAATCCATTAAAACAAAAAACTTAAAGATAACAAAGATCAAAATTGTCAGAGGACATTTGAAGAAAATAGCAAACCCCTGACATTTATATCTTAACATAGACACATATGTCACTATGGTGCTTACCTTTGTTTTTTTGTTCTGTGACCTAAAATGAACAGAAAAAACACATTAGTTACAAATTCATCCTGTAAAAAGCATGAAAAAACAATCTGTTTCATTCATTCAAATGTCAAACCTCAGTACAACATGTGCTAAGCAAAGATGAAAAAGAATACGTAAAACAGGACACAACTTGGGGATTACGGGAATTAAACTATGACTGTGGTTAAATAAAAAAAGGAAAAAAAGTCTAGGAGTGCCAGGATAATAAATACATATAATAATTCAAGATCCTGTAGTTGTTGAGACATGCTATGTCTTAACAGTATTCTCCTAACGCTGACAGAAGTAACACAAACATTAATGTTGACTGTCAGGATTTGGTCTTCCTGCCATTAGCTCCATTTCATATTTTCAAAACAGTGCAACGTAAAACTGCTCCCGGGTCAATGAAATCATTCAGAATTGTGTTCAATGCAAACTTGTTTACTAAGAAATTATGTTGGAGATTTGTTCAAAAGGTGAGTCCATTTCAGAATGATAAGGTCAATCACTAAGCCTTCCCCAAAAAACAACAATTTAAGGTGAATTATAATAAATACACAAATGTTTGACATCACACAAAATATTACCACATGAATGTCTACATGTTGGTACATGTGCCTCCAGTGGGGGCAAGTCAGGAGCCTGGATCAGGTACCTTTTCATGTCGAGTTAAGTTTCCAAATGTTGTCATTCACAGATTGAGGTTTACCTAAGCACGTTTTATTGCAATTGGCATAATATTTACATCCAAGAGAAGCTCTCTCATGAGAGTGATGGGATCACTTTTGTTAGATGTAAATGTGAAATAAACAGAAATAGGACTCCTAATCAAAAACTGTAAAATGTCAACAATATACTAAAAAGAAAACAAAATATGATTTGCTTTGAAAGCTTATTCAACTACTGGTCAACAAGGTGCTGCAGCATGTTTGTTCAAGGGTGTCCAACCCAGATGGAGGAGCTTGTATGTAATTGTGAACATGCTCACCTTCTGGGAGGCTTCCCTTTTCCTTTTTTCGTCTTTTTTCCTTTTCTTGTCTTCCATGAACTACTGCTCCTGTCCTGATACTCCTTTCTGCTAGAGGAAAAAGGTAGGATAATCCAAAATGTAGTCACATATTCACCATTTTAAAATCACTAAGTTCTTATTTGTAAAGCCAGTGGCTTTTCACTGTTAGGTAAATAACTGCTCAAAAAACATTGTCAAAGAGTTAATGATGACTTAAGACAAAATCTAGGTAAAAAGAAAGCATCAAAGTTGCTACATTGGCCACGTGAGCCTCCATCCATGTGCTTAAGTGACAATGGACCGCATGCTTGATTGGATGAATCAGCCATCAGGTGCTAGAGCTAAGAATACTGCTGGACATGTGGGCAACAAACACACTAATTATCCCCATCATGAGCATGCAGAATACTGTAAGCTGATCACACTGGTAGGTTCAACCAATTTAGACGTTTACAAGTGGCTTGATTTAGTCTGCCAACTCATCTTGTCAGCAGACTGACTGAATCTGCAGGTGGCAATGGGAACCATAACAAGTGACCAACTAAAAAGGTCTGAGACTTATGCTTTAATTGTTCCTAAGATGGAGTGTAAGCAAATCTTCCAGATTAGGCTCTTTAACAGCTTTGAGACAAGGAAAGCCAACGAGAACACCAAATAATGCATTGTCACTAGGATCCCCAATACAGGAATATAGAGCAGGCTGTTATGGACAAATCCACATAACATTTTGATAAAACACCATAATATTAACAGACTGCAATGCCATTACATGGTTAGGTTTCTCCTGAATAAAACCCATTAGTAATGTTAATATGATGGTCACACAACTACAGGCATTCACTGTTCATTTAACTAAAGCTTTAACAGTCAAATAGGCTGAGAAAATGTCGCTCTACTGTAATATGGCCAGGAAGGCACACATTTAAAGCAGGAGTACATTAAAATATGCCCAAATAGTCGAAACCCCACAGGATATCTAAGCTCATGTTACCATCTTAAAAAGAAAATAAAAAATCGTCCGATTACAAACAAAGTAGGGGAACACACGGTTTAAAAGCACAAACTTACTGTACTGCTAAGACCCGGCGGTGTCTGGTTTTAGTTGGTTTCGTTTTTGCTTAATGCCACAACACTTCCAGCAGAACAAGTTTCTATATTCACAGACCTGACATCCCCCCTGAAGCATTTCTGACCACAGGCCTGAATGGATCCGGAAAGCCAGACCCTCCGGTTATAATGTTATTACGAGCTGTCACTATCTGCAACCAGCTACCCTTCAGAATAAGTGATGTAAACCACACCAGTTAATGTTCCCGTACCTGTGTTGTCCTGTCAACGTTTCCAGCTCATCCGCATTTAGCTATTGGCTACCTACGTTACAGCATTAGAAGATTTCTTGTGCTAACATTGGAGGAGGAGGAGGGGGAGAGAGAAAAATCCTTCCCGATAATCGACACAGCTGATTAAAAAGTTACTGACCTGAACCGTGCACAAACGAGTTAGCGTTGGGGTGAATAGACAAACACCTTAATTCCTGCTGTAGCTGATACAGGCGACAAGTTTAAGAGCAGCAGCTGGTAAAATATTTCGTCGATAGCTAACATTAAGGAGTGGTTTCTGCAAAACGCTCTGCTTTCTTCTTACGTTTAAATACGCAGACACAGATTAACGCGCACATTAACAAGTTAACGTTAACAAGATCAACCAGCTGTCAACCAATGCAAGTTTGATTACTGCTGGGATCTGTGCACACCACGGTCAGCAAATAACACCGAGCCTTGAGCCACATATCCACCTCAGCTAACGCGCTAATGAAGCTACACCACTGCTAATGCTATCGAGCGTTAGCTAACCTGTTACCTACACACAGCAGCTACAAGTAGCCAGGCTAACGGCGTTAGCTTGGCTGGCACGTTAACTCGTTGGCCAATATGTTGTAACTTAGTCATTTTACATGCACACACATTATTAAAACGTTAAAACGCTCAGAGGTACTCAGCTATCGTTACTCACCTCAGGAATCACATATGAAGAAAAGCTAGCGTGCTAGCTAGCTTAGCTAAAGTGCTTCAGTGCGATTTTTTTTTTAGCTTTTTGAGGCATTCGTCGAGGCTACAAGAACAGCGACGCCTGAGCGGAGAGTCAAGTAAGTGGGAGATGATGGAAATACACGCGTAACAAGCTACTGGTTTGTAAATAAGTACTACCGTTGTAATAGTGTAAACCCTAATGTGCAGAAGAATTTAAATTTCAAAGCGCTGTGGAGTCAGTCGGTTGACGGGCGGCCATTTTGCTGCTCGGCATGAAGCGTCTCCAAAGGCCAGCCTGTGGCAGCTGCGTGGAAGTCCTCTGACTGGCTGGCTCCGACCGGGAGGGATGCATAAAACACACATTTTGACCTTCATAAACTTTTGACAGTCAAACTTAGCACCGCTGTGCATGTTGCGCATGAGAACAGCCCCCCCTCACAAAACGCATATTTGAAGTTATAAACAGAAAACCATTTTGAGAGAGATTTGCAAATTCGTTATTACTGCTGCTCATGACTTGTTTTGGATAGCAATGGGTCCGAGAAAGAGAGGAGCAACGAAAAGGAAAACTGAGGAGGCTTTGGAGGGAGAGAAGGAGGAAGCTGTGGAGAGAGCAGACAAGAGGAGGAAGGACCGTGGAAACAAGAAATACATTGGAGCTCATGTTGGCATCCAAGGTAATGCCATCTTGTTAGACTCCCTAACTAAAACAAACACTGTTCTCATACTGTCTCTTTTATATGCCCCCAGGTGGGATATGGAAAGCCGTGGAGTCCTGCTCAGAGATGGGTGGCAGCAGCTTCGCCCTGTTTCTGGGCTCCCAGCGGTCATGGAAGAGGCCTGCACTGGACCCTACAGCTGCAGCCAAGTTTCGGGAGCAATGTTCCTTACAGGAGTTTGACCCAGCTCACATCCTGCCTCATGGGTCCTACCTGATGAACTGTGGATCTCCTAAAGAGGGTTTGTCAGACACTGATGGATGTCTCCTGCATGATTCTGTCCTTGACTGTTCTCCCACGCTCTCTCACACTCAGTAATCTGCCCTTTCCAGCTGCATCTCCTCTTCTCTTCTCTTTTCTTTTCTTCTGACAACCTCATCTGGTTTGTGTACCATGTTGCATCCAGATGTGTTTGAGAAGAGCCAGGCCCTGCTGGTAGACGAGCTCAGCCGCTGCAGCGTCCTAGGCCTCAGCCTCTACAACTTCCACCCTGGCTCCTCCTTGGGCTCCATCACCACTGAACAGTGTGTGGACAAGATAGCAGGATCTATTAACCACGCTCACCAGCAAACACCTGCTGTGGTTACAGGTACAAGGGGTGGACAAAGTAACACAAACACCATCTTAACAATTTCCAGATATTATGAGCTTTTGTCAGATGTATTGGTATTGACAAATTTAAATCTGGTGTTACTAAAATCACAATTGGTGGGTTAATCTGTTTGCATGTAACTAATGAAACTGGGCTCCAATATATTTTTGACCTTGTTACGGATTTCACTACCACAAGTCGGTTATCAAAAAAATGTGTACGTCATCATCTCACACAAAACAGTTTGAATTCAGACTGACTTTTGTGGTAATACGTTCCTTTCAATTTACAGAACTGACTGCAGGCTTGACACTGGTGTTGCATTACTTGTGATTCATGGCACAGAGCACCGTCCTTTTGACTCACATACCCCAAATGCCGCTGGTGTGACAGGAATACACTGCAGTGGAATGCCTGCAAACACATTGAAGCAGTAGCAAAACCTGCCCTCAGGCTGTGCATCAGGAATGAACACGGGCAGCAAAACCAATTCAGCATGTGTATCGGGTGTGGGAGCAGATGGGTTGAATCATGGGTACATCTAACTGATGGTGCCTTCTTTTCCTTGTGGTCAGTGTTGGAGAACATGAGCGGTCAGGGAAGTACAGTGGGCGGGAAGTTCTCTGAGCTGAAGAGCATCATAGACAAAGTTAGAGACCAGACCAGAGTGGGAGTGTGTCTGGACACCTGTCACGCCTTTGCAGCAGGTGAGTGAAACATGAGGTTGATCTTTTGTCCCACAAAATCAAAAGCACCATTTTCCTCTCCAGTCATTAATCACACAGTCTGCGTTTTAATTGTAACAAAACTATTTACTTCTGGTTCATCATAGTATAAACTTGCTTGATATCCAAGCTCAAAACAAGGCTTTTGTTGATATGGAGGAGAAGCATATAAAGCCATGAAATATTAAAGCTGCCATTAGCTGCCATAAGTGTTGTTTTATTTTTGTGTTGTTGTTTTTTTTGTAGGATATGACCTGGCAGCAGAGGGAGGAGTGAAGGCCATGCTTGACGAGTTTGATCAGGAAGTGGGGCTCAACTACCTTAGAGCCATTCATCTCAATGACTCCAAAGGTGCAGCCAGGACTTTCACACAATAGACAGACAGATAGATTCACCTAGCTGGTATCCTTAGCATAAATTCACACACCACATACACAGATTAGTCAGACTATTTGTTAATTTATATATATTTACATCAACTCTGCTGTGTATTCTTTTTTTCTTCTTCATGTAGGTAAACTCGGCTGCAACCTCGATCGGCACGAAGATATCGGCAAAGGCCACATCGGAATCTCTGCTTTCCGGGACATTGTCAATGAGCCCAGACTGGACAACATCCCTCTGATACTGGAGACACCTGGACGGTGGGATGAGTGCAGAGACAATAGATAAAGATAGTCCTTACACTGGAAATCTAAAACATGTCTTTACTAATTTACAAAATGAGAATGTAATTGAGAAGAGTGCATTGTCTGTTGACAACTAGATGACAGAGTTATGTTTTCTGGTTAATAGACTGATGGATATCGATGACAATATGGTTTTTAACATGACTGTTATGTCTTTTACCCACAGGCCGGGATTCGAGTATGCTGAGCAGATTGAACTTCTGTATTCCCTCTGTGAGAAACAATAGAAAGCACCTTTAATGATGTATTAGCACTGTAAAACTGTTTGAGGACCAAAGTGGATGGGTGGTGGAGCCTGATCTCCTTAAACACATTTAGAATTTGTTCATTAATCACCATGTAAAAAGTTTCCGTGTGGTTTGTCTCTTAATAAATGTGTTGGTTGCAAGTTTTTATCTGATTTGTGAGGAGTTGTCTTGTTCACAATACGCCACTAGAGGGCAGAAAACACACACAAATACACCACAAACCTGATTTCAGATCATCTGTGCTTTTTGTGTCAGGCAGAGATGAAAGAATGTATAATACCACATATATTTATTTGTAACTTTAAATTCCATATCTAATCTGTTCACATGCCATTCTTTGTAAAACACAAATAACATTTATTTTATTCCTACTGCACATTGTTGATTCAGACATTTACACATTAGTAAGAAATTAGAATTAAGGGAACAAGCATGAGTTGGTATCAAATGGAAATTATATATCACTAGTGCCTAAAATCCCAAACACTCACGCCGCTTATGCAACCTGAAATCTAACTTCCATTACCTGTAATGTCACCTTATTAATATCGGTTAAGAAAATAGGAAATCTCTCAAACAGGACCAGTGTAACAGCTAGCGAATGGTGCTATCATCACTTTAATCAACGTCTCATGTACATCTTCATCTTACAGCTAATTATCACATGTGTATGGATTTCATCTACAACACCAACACACACCATGTAAAGTAAACCCCCACATTCCTAAAAGGGTCCAGCTGTTGAATACCAACACTTCGGTGCAGCTGTTGACCCCTGGGAGGGCAACAATTGATTGTCACACCTATTCCAACGCCCCTTATAGTAGACATAAACATGCATGTGCACATACATGAGAATACATATCTTAACTCTTTTCCTAGCACATCTTTGTCTCAGATAATAACATTAAGTTCACGTGATTGTTTTGTTCCCTCCATTATCAGAGCACTGAGACTTTGACCTCACACTTCTCACAATTGTTTAAGTTATGTTGGAATTTAAACTTAATCCACCAGTGGATAAGAGCGTCAAGGAAAGTGTAAAGAAAAAGCAGGTCCAGACGTCTTTCAGTGTGGTGTTAACAGAGACAGGAAGTAGAGGTGCCTGGCCCAAGAATGTCCCTGCTCTCTGGTCCCACCCACAGGAAATGCCTGTCCAGTCTGTTTGAGTCTGCACTGACGAAAAAGAAATCTCCCGTTAGTGGAGTTTGGCTTCTGCTGGAGGAAAGGATGGATGGAGATGAGGAGGCTGGTCCTGGTACTTGTACGCTCTATTGTTTAGATAAGCAGATGTCTGATGGTTTTCAGAGGTGTTCTGGGGATCTGGTTGGGTCAGGGGTTACAACCCAGGGAGGCTGAAGACTAAACAGTGAACACGCATTCCTGAACTCTAAATTAATCATTTGCTGGAGGAAGCATGTGGGGGGAAACACAGAAGGCAATATAAAAATGCCTTTCCATTCTCTAATTATCTTAAGATGTGTGGTATTAACCCGATCTGGTGCACTGTGTGCCCATGTTCTGTGAGCGCTCGTCCAGCCGTTTCTTTTCTTTTCTCTGTCATTACATTATACTGTGAATATTTTCCACTGCAGCCTAAAGCCACTGATCTAATTATCCAACTTTGTAAATACTTCCAGATATCTTTGGTTAGACTATTTCGATGTCTTGTGAATAGCCAACTGACGATCCTCCCTGGACTCGGTTTCCATCAGACTGATAACTGCTGTGGGAAATGGACATGAGCCTCTGACGGCCTGCCAAAGTGAAGCTGGAAAGAAATCTCAAACAAATGAAGACACTGTTTCTGTGTTTGTCCTCAGTGGCTCAAAGTGGGGGAAAAAAATATATAAAATTGCACTGGCATGTGTGCACTTCAGTTTGCATGAATCTATAAGCTATAAAGCTGTTGAGGATAAAAAGACCTCCTATCGGATGACATATGAATCTTTGTCAGTAAGACATTTATCGATGGTTGCTTCTCTCTGCAGTGTCTAAAAAACTGACACCTTCACTCTTGTTTCATTGGTTTTTGACAACAGCTCCAAAAAATCTGAGACCAATTATTACTTTGTAAACTGCTCCTTTGTCCTGCAACTTTAGTACAAGCACTTGGTTAACTTTTTCAATCTGCATGCACAAATGAAACCCTTGCTGTTGGTTTTCAGTTCCTCAACTTTCTATTTTATTCTCATTTATTTTAGCTGAGGGACATGCACTGGCGCTGCTCAGTCGAAACCACACTCTTCCACTGAACTGCTCCACTGGGACAGTTGCAGGGTTTTGGTTAGAAGTGCAACCAAAAAAAAGTGATGTGGTCACTCTCACAGTCCATGCAGGGATTTTAACTGCCAGTCTTAAGGTCATTAACTCCCCTCAGTGACCTTTAGGTTGCTGATTATACATATGTAACTTTTGTTCAGGGGCATATAACAAATGTCATAGCCATTATTCACCAAATAACTTCTTCTCCTCCTCATTCTGGCATCTCCTTACTCACTTGAAACTTGTGCTGCAGCACAACAGCTTGTATCACTTATAGTGTATTAGAGTGGAGCATTGTCTGCATGAGATGCTTTTGATTAAAGAATTGAATATGAATATGAACACAATATAAAAGTGTACAAAATCATCATTAAAAAGAAGTACCAACCACAGATAACAAGATCTGAAAAAGCACATTGTTACAACAAAAGATATTTCGTTAAAAACAAATTCCTTTTTATCTCTATCAGCTCAGCTTGAGTGATCCTTTAATACCTAACACGGTAAAAAAAATTCCAGTGATTTAAAATGTTATTTAACATTATCAAACAAGTAGTTCGACATTTCGGGAAATACGCTTATATGCTTTCTTGATAAGCTTGGATAATAAATTCTATGGAAATGAATAATTGTTATTTTTTTACATTTTAATTTATCATAATTTATCATAAAGTGGTTCTTACATTCTCCAATTGTAAAAATTTGTAGTTCATTATTTGTCTCTAATTATATATTTCATGCTAATTAGCCTTTTAATTAGTGAGCTTTTTGGAGGCTGCTGGTAGGCTGATCTTGTTACAGTTGGACAGCTCCAGACTAGCTGTTTCTCTCTGTTTCCAGTCTTTATGCTAAGCTAAGCTAACCTGCTGTTGGCATCGGCTTACAGACATGAGAGTTGTATCAATCGTTTCACTGAACTGTCAGCAAGACAGCAAATAAGCATATTTCCCAAAATGTCAAACTATTCCTTCAAGTATACAAATGAATATTATTATATTATTATTATATATTAATTTTTCTTTCAATCATCTTTTTTTGTTTTTTCAGCCAACATACAGCTCCTGCTACAGCCAATTGGAGTGGCAAAAGCTGTATGTTTTGAGAATTTATTTAGCTCCTCTGGTTGCTTGCTAACTAGTTTTCATGCACATTCATATTATACTGCAGCCATGCAGTTACTGGTAAATGGACTGTACTTATGTAGCACTTTTCTAGTCTACAGACCTGTTTATTTTCTTCCTTACCAGAAAGTATGTGGATATATGCTTCATGAAATCATGATTGCTATTTTTTGTTTTTTTCCAAATGATTTGACCTACTCCACAATCTGCCCACATACTCTGTGGGACCTGCAAAAGTAATCGGACGCCCTGGCTTTGGAATCACTGCTTTAACAAATTATCCATCTAATCCATTACACCCTTACTGCCCAGAAGCTGTTTTTTAATTCTGTAAATTACCTTTAAAAGAGAGATTTAATCCACAAGATAAGAGTTAATGTAATAAAACATCTGATTGGAGTGTGTTGACCCGAGGGAAGCTGAGCAGAACCAAAACAGACGAAGATTCATGTTCAGTTAAACCAGTAAAGACAACTGCAGAGAGAAAGAGAGAGATAATACAAACAAGAGGAGAGAGAATGAAAGAGAAAGGACTGTTTGCGTGGCTCTTCTGTTCCAGTGCGGCTTGAGTTGCAGGCTGAGCCAAACTTTATTCGTCCCTCTATACCCACAGTCTGACTGCTACATCTGCCAGCACTTCCCAGAGGAGATGCCACACACTCACACACACACACACACACACACACACACACACACACACACACACGCACACTAAATCCTCTGTAAGGCCTGTACACACATGCTCCTACAAGCCTCAAAACTCACACACACACACACACACACACACACACAAACTGAAGTGCAGAAGAAATAAGAGCTGAAGGGCAGGGTGGAGTCCATTCTGCTTTCTCAGCAAATCTTTTATTTTTGCACCTCAGCAGCAGCCCAGGCATCATAACTTACCTTCAAGATATAGCATTTCATTTCCCACTGTGAAAAAAAGAAAGCGAGGCTGTGTGTATTTGTATGCTATGTGTATTTAAGTAGACCCCCGCGTGGTCAAACTGTGTGGGTGTCTTGTGGCCTGAGTGAGAGTGTTGTAACGAGTGAGCGGCTGTTTAAGGCAGAGTGGATATGACTATAAACAGAAGGCCTGGAAAAGAGGGTTTAGGGCCAGTAGGGAAAAAAACTGGAAAGCGACAAACAATTTGGAGAAGAAATTGCTCCTCACCCCCTCAGCAAGGTCACAGATATATAACATCACACTCTATATAAAGAGACCCGCTGTGGTTCTTTCTCTCTCATTCCTTCCATTTGTTCTTCTCCTCTTCTCTCCCACCCTCCGATTCCCTCTCTTCTCCTTGGCTCGGGGTTGAGGAATGCTACCCAGTGGTGGCTGGGCATCAGGCCACGAGGAGACAGGCAAGGAAAACGATGAGGAGAAAAAAGAGAGAGGAAGCAAAGAAGGAGGCTGGAGAAGAAGAAGAAGAAGAATAAAAGAGCAGAGAAAAGAGAGTTAAGATGGACGAGCAGTGCAGGACAGAATATATGAGAGCTTTACTGCTGAAGTCATTTAACTTTTACCTCTCACTGTAACTCTTCTTACCCACCTTTGTCTCTGTATGTTGTTGCAACCCTGGAGATTGAAAATGTTCAGCGAACTAACACATCGTTCTTTATGGAGTTGAACCAGTATTTAACTGTTGAACACTGATCATGTGGTTTCCTGAACTGTACACAATGCAGTACAACCACAGTTTGCATTGTCTTGAACGTGATTGAATTACGGTCGATCAGTGAATAATTCTTGGAAATGTAAACAACATGGTGAAACTACAGTAAAATGAGCTTTGTGAGCTTTTACATTTGGACTCTTGTCTTTAACAATAAGATAATACCACGTATAATGAGAAAGCAGTCACTTGTAGTGTCGGACTCATATCACCAAACACTGCCGTTCCCTTGAGTTTTAGTGTCCTGTAGCTTTATTGTCTGTATGAGACACACCAGGCTGCCCGAAAGCCTTTTTAACATGTGGTTAATGTTGTGAAGTGGGCACAGTTTGGTTAGGTTTCATCAACAAAACTACTCGGTTTTAAGAAAAGATTGTGGTTTGGCAAAAAAATCTACATTATGTAAATCACATGATGTAAGTGACGCCACAAGTCATGGTAACGTAGTGCATGTAATGTAACTTAACACAAGGGTTACTTTTGGTTTTACACGGGACACAAACTCCGGTCTCCTGGGTGAAAGTCCTGTGTTTGAGCCATCCATCCACCCCACCAACTCTATGTATGGACTTTCTCACTCTTTAAACTACATCACCTGACTCTGACAGGTTTACATTGAAGCCTGGTGCATCTCATACAGACGCTAAAGGGTACGCTGTGTGTGAAACACTGAGGGGCGTGATGACCTGGGAATGAGAGCGGGCTGCAGAAACATTGGAAAACAGGGTCGAGGGTGAAAAATATCTAAGTTACCCTTTAACTCCAAGTAATAATAAACACCAAGAATGTGGCAAAAACTCTACTCTTAAACCTGTTTTTCATACTGAAATTGAAACTACAAGCAGCAGCTCGCCACACACACACACACACACACACACTGCTATTTTCACACTAACAGTACATCCTCAGCACCGCAACTGCACTCACACTGTTATTTAGATGCCACTGTAGCAAACATATTGAGAACTAATTACAGTGAGGTGAGTGAAACCATATTTGACACTGCCACTCGGCACAGACTGGCTTAGGTCAGCATCCACTTGTTGACAAATGTGCCAAAACACTCAGAGAGCATGTACATGTGCGTGTTTTTGGTTGGCATTGGGGTTTTTGTTAACGCTTCAGAAAAGAGGCATGTTTGGGGTGTGTGTGTGTGTGTGTGTGTGTGTGTGTGTGTGAGTGAAGCCAGCACACATGGGTCAGTCTTCCAGGTCAATCATCCATACGCAAAGAGCACAAAGGTCAGACATTGACATTCCTCACAGTGCAAAAACACACACACACACACACACACACACACACACACACACACACACACACACACACACTCTTCCATTGGGGCCTTGGACATCGCCATTCAATGGATTAACTAAGTAAACATATGGTACAGTTTATATAAGAGTCTCTGTTATCACACCTTCAGATTCACAGGCTTTGACGAGAGAATCCATACTCTGCCTCACATACACACACATACAGCACAGAAACCAGCAACGCTCTGCCACATACCTCCAGTCTGTAAATAGCCTCCCATCCTCTACATCTTTCCCTTCCTTTGCGTCTTTTGACAGCCTGTGTGAAGCCATAGATCATTCAGGCTCAGAACTCAGGTCTCCCAGCTGACCTTAAAGGTGACATGGTGGTCAGGAACCCATGCTGGTGTGGATATGTGTGTGTCTGCACGGGGTTGGACATTTAGAGAAAGGCAGCAGTGTGTGGAGGCTCCTGACCAGTGTTTTTCAGACTTTTTACACCGCATGACCAACGTTAAACTACAGTAGTGTAATCTGACCCTATTCATCTAGTTCATGCAAGAGGCAGATTTATTCCTAATTTATTTATTGTTGACTGCTGTTGAATCCTGAATGGAACTGGTTCAAGAACCAGAGCTTGGTTAATAGAGTACCCTTCTCTTCCCAATAGTTCCTGTTTGGAGCCATGTTTGCAGTGTTTTTGAAACATTAATTTTACCTCCGCATATTATCTTGCCATCACAGTTTAGCTCAAAACTCATCATGGTGTATGCATGTGCATAAACGTGACTACATAACAGGCTGATATTGAAACATTACAGGAAATATAAAACTTATTTTATATTTCATTTCAGTGATCTCATAGTTTTTTCATTTGAAATGTTTTATTATTTCGACTGACTTGAGTATTATAGCCTATGATTTAAATTGATTTATTTGATTTTTAAAAAATACTCAAAGATTTTCTGCATACCACTATAGGTAGCTCACTCTAGACCATCTCTGGAGTTGGGTCAAAGCACGCCCAACTGCCTCCAAGCGGGTTCCGCTGATGTTAGATGGTGTTACGTTCACTGACTGACAGAGGTCTGCCACGCCCCTCTCTGAGTGCCTGATCACCAACACCTGAACTCATCTGCTTGTCAGTGGAGCTGTACATCAATCCTGCAGAACCAGTGCTTCTCCCAGTTTTGGCCACTGAACTGCTTGGTGGATTGGTGTGCTGCTGTTTTGTGTTGTGGCTTGTTTGGAAGCTTAGCACATTTTTGATCCTGTAGGTCAGTTGAACTTACATTTTCTAGTTCGTGTGGGTTTTTGTTATTTTGGCCTTTATTCCTGGTTTCCACGGTAAAAAAAATAAATAAAATCATTTATTATACTTAAATGGTTCAGCTGGCTTAATAAGCTGGATAACCTTATGTCATTCGTCATATGTCGATGTATAAAGAGCTGCAGGTCTGTCTGTTTGGCTGCATTCACAAAAAATGCATTAATCTGGCACCTTCCCGCAGGGTTGTGTCACTGCTGTGTTCTTGCTAACGCTGATCCCTCTCTTCATTCACTTTCTAGATCGCTCGACCACCACTGCTCTCTCGCTTGCCTTCTTTGAATGGTGTTCACAAACAGCAACTGACCAATCCTACTCATTCTGTCTTGAGGGACACACCTTCAAGCGGGTAGCCCTGTTGCAATGGAGATTTCAAATCCCTGCCATCCTGGGCTTATGCACCGAATCAAACCAAGCCAGCACATGTAGAAAAGGGCTATAAGTATGTACATAAGGGGTTTGGCTTTAAGGTGAGGATTTAGATTGGGTTCAGGAGGAGGGCTGAAGCTTTACTAACTACATGTGCAGTCAATGAAGTGTCCTCATTAGAGTGTGCGTGATTAAGAAATAGAACATGGAACACAACGATCTTTGCTGGGGTCTCTGTGACTCTGTGTGTTTGTGCAGGTTAGGGTATGTGTATGCATGTGCCCGTCTTAGTGCGTTTTCCTGTTTTAGCCTCGTATGGACATAAAGTGTGGTCTTACAATAGCCCATTGTCCCGTCTCCCCTCCACGCTTCCTGTCAGGTCAGAATTCACGGAAATTAGGACACAGTGCAAACAAACAGCGGCGGCTACATCTCTCCACCGACTGGCGGGGCCTCCAGGAGGAACCCGGCTTCGACTCTGGGAGTGGGTGGTAGCGTTCCTGCCAGGAAGCTAATCAGCGTCGCATCCCAGTTTGACGAATGCAAGAGAGCCACATTTACAGTATGCATATGTGCACTTATATGCGTGTGAATGTGGAGTGATGGGGACTGGAGCAGGAGGTGGTCAGGGGTGGAGTGCAGAAGGGTTGGGGTTTGAAAAACTAAACCAGGAATGATGGGGATTTCCAACAGAGGCCTTTATGGTTTATAGTATATTAAATACAGTGTGATTATACCTACTGTGTTGGTTTTCTTTGGTGGGAAAGTGTGGGAGCATATAGTTAAAACATGACTCCACTTTTTCAGCGGCCTGGGTTAAAAAGTAAATGTCTTTAGTTTTCTTCATGGATATTTCAGAAAATGAGTTTTACCAGAGTTTTAAGCCTTGAACCAGACCAAGTAGCAATGACATAAATCTGACCTTATAAAAACTAACAAACATCAGGTGTCTCATGTGGTTGTTTGTGCCATCTGAGTTAGAATGACATTACACTCGCCGAACTAGAGGAGGTAACCTGCTAGAGTCTGTTTAAATTCCTCCAAACATGCTTGATGTGAATACAAGCCTTTATCGGTCTTGTTTTCCTGACTAATACTTGTGGACTGCTTAAGGCCATCAAGTTCAGTGAAAACAAGGCTCTGAATTGGGTCATGAAACTCTGTGAAGTCAGTGTATGTACTGAATCTGTAGCTACTAAGAGAATGAACTGGACAATATAGGCTACAGCATAAAGGCAGAATAACAAGCAACAAACAGTTTTGGGGTAATGCGCTTATTCACTTTCCTAAGTTAGAGTTAAATGAGAAGCTTGATATCACTATATGTACACTAAATCAGAACCTACCACCAGTAGCCGGTTCGCTTAGTTTAGCATAAAAACGGAAAAATAGGGGAAGTGGCTAACTGGCTCTGTCTAAGAGTAAAAAAATCAGCCTCCCGCCGCGTAATATGATTGTTTAATCTGTACAAAAACCTAGTGTAAAAATGAAGGGTTATGTGCCTGATTATTTGTCATTATCATTTATTTGGCCTGATGTCTCTGCAGGTAATTTATGTATGGATTAAGCTAACAATAACCTGTAAGTGATCTTTAAATGTGTTGGAAGGTGGATTTTACTTTACCTTGCCTTTGGACGGAACCAGCCTAGCAGTTTCTCCTGCTGCCAGTCTTTATGCTAAGCTTTATATATATACATATACATATGAAACGTATTTCTAAAATATCTATTCCTTTAAGATGAACCACTTACAGCTTCTGAAGTATTAAAAGTACACAGGTTGGGCGCCCGGATAGCTCAGTGGGTAGAGCCGGTGACCAATGTACTGAGGCTGAGTCCTTGCTGCAGCAGCCCAGGGTTCAAATCTGACCTGTGGCCCTTTGCTGCGTGTCATCCCCTCTCTCTGCCCCCCTTTCCTGTCTATCTTCAGCTATCACTACAATAAAGGCAATAAAAGCTCCAAAAATATACTTAAAAGTACAAAGGTTGGATAAAATAACAGTATAACAATAATTTACAATATAATGTATATATGAATATAATAACCATTAAACAGGCTTCAAGGAAACTGTTTTGGGTTGAATTAGATGATAGTCCTCCCCATCACCTCTGTCTGTTGTCAAACTTACATTTATATAAATAAAGTGGGCCAGGTTACACCATAAGTCTGTGAGTATATGCATGTTTTTGTGTCAACAATGCCTACGTGGTTGGAGCCAACCACAGTGCTTTTTGAAGACTGCTATTACCAATGGACTTTCCTTTGATGAGCTTTGTTCATCGACTGTGTATGTGGATACAGTGGATTTGGAGCGTGCATGTGCAACAGGCCGCTTTGTTATGGCTGCTTTTGTGCATAAATATTTTCCTACAGATGAACTGGAATTAAATTATTCAGCCTATTTTAGAGGCAAAATGATCTGAAACTGCTGCTTGGAAGACGGTAATCTGTAATCTGAAAGGGATTAACTGGCAGACATGCACACATGCATACATTTAAACTACATGTACACCAAACATAATATTCACATCCACATGAGCACACATGGACAAACACACACACACATGCTGCCAAATCCACAGACAGACTGGAGAGCAAAGATTGGTTCAGGAAACATACTTGATGAAAACAAGACATTTGGGATTTTTTTTTTTTTTTTTGTAAAATAGTAAAACAGCCTCTCCTGAACACATAATTCAACCAACATCCTGGAGGAAGAGAGAGAGAAAGCCAGCACCTGTGTCCACTGCAGACTCCCTAGACGGACGTTTGGTTCCAGACTCCTGAAAAACACAGTAGCTGCTGTTATTCTAGGAGTCAAATTAGCGGACGGGCCACTGAAGGTTGGAGAGGCCTAATTTAAACCAGTCTGGACTCTGGGGAGCAGATCATGCTGCAGAAACAGGATTTACTAACTTACTCAAACCCTGTTTTAATGTTCACCACTACGATAAAAAAAAGAGGATATTACTTAGACTGAGGATTTGAATTTAATTAAGTTTGGTTTTGTTTGAAAGTGAGAATTTATGCTTTTTAAAACAGTCTCTTGGCAGGTAGATTGTCTGCTTCAGTGTCCAAAACTCACACAAAGGACACTGGGCCACTTAAAAGCATAGCTGGATTTTTTTTTACCAAGGAGAAAAAGTAATGGCTGCCTGCATGCATTTTTCATGGTATGCTGAATGGTGAGATCAGCCTGTTTTAACTTAATGTATGCACATTCATAGGATCCAGTAGCGGAAACATAATTAAAAAAAACATCCCTGTAAGTACACACATTATATACAGTACATAACTCTCTAATGTTGCTGCACAATTTGGGAGTGAGACCTTTTTCCAAACCATTACTTATAATTTCAGAGGGCTGTTGTTCATTACCTGAAAATGTCTCTGGTCTCAAATGAAAATACATTACAGTTCACGGCTGGCTCAGCAGTGACTTCTTTGAAAATTACTTTGGTAATTTGGTGGTCGAATTTCTTGGGCTTGTGTTGCTGGAAATAGTTCCAGCGTATCTGGCAGGGTTTGCACTGTGTGAAAGTAATTTCCTGGAAAGACATACCCACGTTCTGTCTGTGAAATATTCACCCTGTTTCAACACAACACCTCACTCCCTTCACATCTTCCTCCTCTTCTCCTCCAGCCTCCCTCATTCTGTCTTCCGCAAACTCTTCCACCTCCATCCCACTGTCAGCTTAAGATATTACTTTCACATAAGATGCTCTGAATTGACTGCTAAGCACAGCAGCCCCTAGTTACTGTTCCTGCTCCTTCTCTCACGGCACATTTGCCTAATTCTGTCACGCAGTTTACAGTGATAACAGTAGCACATTTAGCGCTCAATGTTCTGTATTTTTTTAAACTTATTTTAGGCAGACGTAGACAAAAGCCCCTTCTCTTTTCTAGACAGCTATTGTTGATTTTGTCGTCTGAAATGACAACTGTTCCTAGCAGATTTTATGAGCTGTAGCTTGAAAATTATGCTTAAACATTAGTTGCATGAGTTGGTTGAACACACCATCACTGGGTGACTTTTTTATTGTTCTTGTTTTAAAGCAAGAATCCTGAAAAAAAAAAACACGTTTTATAGCTATTTATTGTGCTAAAAGATTGAGATTAAAGCTACTTAAGCAAAGTCAGCATCCACACCAGTTGATAAAGTAGAAAGACATGTAAATAAAGACTTGTCTTGGACAAGACAGAGGAACATATTCGTTCATCACACAGTACTTTCTACTTTTATCTTTACAACTTTCAGGATAAGAGCTAACCGATGTGTTGGGCAAACTTTGATGCTATTTGGGGTTGGCTGGGGTTGCTGGAATGTTAAACTTCCCCAAATCCAATGAAGAATAGACCACAGCCGCTAACATTACCTACAATGTGATACAGTAAACTTAGCATCCAGGACCGTCTTCCACACGGTGTGAAAATGACTCTACCATGCATGTGCTAGTCATTAACTGTTTTTATAAAGGGTCGCCTGTGGGGGTCATTGCTATATTCCCATGGTCCTAGGATTGCAGGTTCTAGGGTTAGGGGTAGGGTTAGAGGGTTAGGGTACTGGGAACAGACCTGTAACCCCACAAACTAATATGAAATACTCCTTTCCTGGCCTTGGAACTGACACGGGGTTAGATCACTCCTGTAGCTAGTAAGTTAATAAGCCGTTATGCTTACACTAGCAGCTCACATTGGACCAGATAAACATACTGTTTACTCCATTTCTTACTCTTTTGCTCTTGTATTTTGAGTTTTGCTAAGGTGATAAAAAAAGACCCTCCAAACTATTACTATGGCCTGCTGTGCCTAGTTACGGTTGCTAAGCTACGATTGACCAGTCACTGTTCAGTAAACGTTAGATTTCCTTTTCCCCTGCTGTCTGTGTCTAATACATAACTACAATTCTGCTTTGAATGCTTGAGGTTTAAAAGGAAAATAATTGTCCTTGTTCCTGAGTAAAATACTGAGTCACGCCAGCAGACACATCACACAACACGCTAGCTGCACACTCCAGCTGACAGAGATCATCGTTGGAACTTCCCTCCTCTTTCAGACAGCACTTGGAAGGACTCACAGAGGCAACAAGCCACTGACACATTTTTCAGGTCAGAGACACAAAGTAAATCACGTCAGACGCTCATGCTCGTTGTCACACACTTACTTATGAGGCAGGATGGATTTTCTCCAGTCAGTCACAAACAGATAAATGTATTTTTCACCATCATCACTACCTCTGGTGGCCAATAGAGAAAAGATCTGACTGAAAAAAATCTGTGTGTCTGGACTCTAACACCCCCTCTTCTCTCTCTCGCTCTCTCTCTCTCTCTCTCTCTCTCTCTTACTCTCTGTTGTTTTCCCTCTGGTTAGATATAATTACCCCTTCATCATGCTCAGGAAAGCAAAACAGTGATCTGTATCTCCATATAGGAATGGTGGCCTAGTCTAAACACAGCCGCTGTGTTGTTGTGCATATGCATGTGTGTCTGCGTGTGTGTGTGTTCGTGTTTGCACCGGGATATAAAAAGAAGCAGATCTCAGCGTGTGTCACCAGCAGATTACACATAGAAGTGGGTGTCTTTGTCTGTGTGTGTTTTATAATGGAATGTATCTTAGTTCATGTGTCGGGCTGTGGGTCACTGTGTGCGCGAGTGTGTGTGTCACAAGATGTAATAGTACAAAAGTGTATCACCGACACACACACACACACACACACACACACACACACACACACACACACACACACACTGTGAAGTAGGGAGACATTTGAGAAAATAAGCTAAACACTGAGATCAAAAGACAAGGAAGAGATGCAGTTTGTGGTGAAAAATATTGAATTTAAATTATTTTTCTGGCACACAAACACAACCTCAACTCTGCAGATCACACAAGGAAATGTGTGTGAACCAAAAGAACAGGAATACTTTGAATGTTCTTGATTTTATCTCACCGCAGAACACCACATGGACTATACAAACACAAACACACACACACTTACACGCATCCTTGTCATCAGAGAAACGTCCACTTCAGGTCATTACACTGAAAAAGCTATTCCAAACAACTCAACGATAAGCAAATGCCAAATTGGGAGTGTTTTGCCGCAGAGTAACTGAAGTGTGTGTTGTATGTTTGTGTGTGACTCTCAAAGGGACTTGACACAGGCTGCCCAGAGGCATGAGAACTGGTGTTCGGTTCTCCCCTCGTTTGCTAATCAGAGAACAGTGATGAAAGTTCCTGACAGAAAATAAATCAGCATTTCACAGACAAGAAGGGAATTTGAGGACTCTATATGGTCAAACTGGTTGGAATAGGAGGAACATAAGGTCAAACATAAAGGTGGCAGGGCGTCGAAACTCACATATCTTGGAATCACTACGTTTCAAGTAAGTGATGTACAAGTCGTGAGAGAGTTGGAGGAAAAAAATGAGCAGCGTTGACCAAGAAAAATGAAAAACAGAGGGAGAGATTGTGAAAAAGCACTAAATTTGTAATCTTGCCTCCCTTCGGAGACCCAGCTCTGAACAGCATCCAAAAACTTGTGAGCTTTTTTGAACAAATAGCTGACATGCCTCAGAAGAGAGGTTGTTTATCTTGGGATGGAGTGAAGGGGGTGGAGAGAGAGAGAGAGAGAGAGAGAGAGAAGAGAGATGCAAGGAAAGCCTGGGAGAGAGAGGAGGGGAAACCGGGAACAGAGAGATGGACAGGAGGATTTGAGATTGTGCAAAAGAAATATAAGGGAGGCAGAAGAGAAATGAGATGGTTGGGAACCAGGCTATAAAAACAACAAATGACCATGATCAGCCAATCTGCAGAAATAATATTTTGCTTTTTAAACTCACAGCAACTAGGATACAAGCAGCCTAAGAATCAAGACAACCAACAGGTCCAAACAGAGATTTTGGACCTGTTGGTCTACTACTCGAGTGTGAAGTCAAGACAGAGTGCTTCAAACGGACGAGTAACAAAGTGCTTTAAAGATAGGAGAGGACTGGATAACAGTTGTCGGTTGTAAAAAACATGCTATCAGCCGCCACATCATACAAAACATATAGTTTAGTTATATTTTTAAACGCTTTGCAGGCTGAAGTGCTGACACCAATGCAGATAGCATATCAACTGTAAGATAACAGCATTCAGAGAGCACTGACTAACAATTTCATACAACATACGTATTTCAGAGAGAGAGAGAGAGAGGCATGACATCATGAAAATATACACCAGTGTAACTACATTTACGAGATAAACACTTTAAATATAGATCTATTACCGAGGCAAACTTAAAAGCACCCCTTAGTCACTGTAATGACTCGGGCATGCAAACATTTTCAGAGTACAAGGTTGGATTGAGTTCATCATTGAACCAACGCCAAAAACACAGGAAAGGAAAACATCTACAAAATCTACAAAAAGTGGGAGTAATGAATGAAGTTGTAATGTTACTGTCCCTGCTGTAATGTTTGGTCACTAGTGTCATCTTGTGAAGTTGTTATGGATAGCATGTAAGCATATTTACACATGCAGCAGACACATAGCAACATAAGCAAACAGTTGGAGCCAGTGGTGGAATTTGGGGTGATTTTACAGTCCTGTACACATGCAAACACAGATGCGCCCATCTACATCCAAAAACATACTATCAATACATCAGTTCATGCAAAGAATGTTTAGCCTGCGACAACAAAGAAACTGAAAAAATATTCACTATTGCAATGTTTTTTAATTTCTCTCTACTGTACAACAACAATAAAAACAGTGGATGGGCAATGGTTTGCATTACTTCATTATACACACATATGTACAGACCAGAACTAGGTTGTATCCCATGAAACTTATGCCCAGTGCATAATGTGCATTGAACCAGCCATTGTGGCGCCCCGCATGGATAGACACAGCAGGAAAAGACAGCATTGTGTTTATTAGACACAAATAATCTTAAATTGTTATATGCAAATAAACGTATAAAAGTTCTTTATTGTTAGCTTATTATTCATTTCAGGAACCTAAATATACAGGAAAGTATAAATGTATACAGAATAAGAGTAGTGGCACCAGAAATTACAATATTTTAGTTTCACCCTAAATTTCCCAAATGAGGTCTTCTGGGGAGCTTTAGTCTCTTTCAGAGGAGCTCCCCACAGTTCCCACGTATTTTGGAGCTGTGACCTGACCAATATAGTTTGGCTTTAGGTTCTGCTTTAGTCTCCACCAACTCCTAAGTGAAGTATCTAGCTGTTAATATCACGCTTTGTTCACCATCTAGTCACTAACTGTGTCTGTCTGTGGTTTGGTGCTAAGTTGTGTAAGTGAGTTTGGAAACGACACAGATGGGAGCGAGACTGAACCAAATCAGCAAAGTCGGACCATAAAACCAAAAATATTAGCTAAAAGATGCTAAAATGCTCAGCCGTCTCTCAAAACTTTCTGACTTTCCACTCTGTGGCTCCCTCTCTTAATCTTTAAAAAGGGTGACAAATATATAGTTTCATCAATAAAGAGCACATACCACTCGAAAAGTATGCAACTATTTCCAGCTGGGGCTAATGGTATAGACTAGAGTAACAAGCTATATGAGGCGTTGGCTACAAAAACAATACTTTTTAGTAGGATCAGTCTTTTCAAGGGATCTGTTGACATCAAGGAAAATATAGAATATCAACAGCCTTAACATTTAAACTAGGTAAACACATGGATATTTGTTTAGTGTGCCAGCTGTTAGCTCACCACTGCAAAAACTGGATATTCTGTAAGAAAAATACCTTGTTGATTCTGACTGCAAACTGGATACCAACTTGTTTGCCACCTGTGCCAGAAAAACATGGAAATTTGGTCCACAAACATCCAAAGTGAATGTCACCCTGTGAATCTGCTGAAAGCACAGTGAAGCCTGGTTCCTGGCGGCGTTAAATGAATGTCTGTTAGAGCTACAGTAAAGGTGCAGCAGCCGTGCCAACAGTTCATGCCCGAGAAATGTGGGCATGGGTGGCAGCAGGAGACAAGACAGACCAAATACAGACATGCTGTTTCACACACACACACACACACACACACACACACACACACACACACACACACACACACACACACACACACTAATCCTGTAGATGCCCTCCAGTACTGTATATACAGATTAGAAGTGTATATTAAACAGAGTCTGTGCTTAAAGGACATTCAGCTTCTTTGTCACCAAACAAGCTATGAATCATCTGATGCTCTGGTGATAAGGTTAATTAAACTATTCAATTAGTCATATTGAATACAAATGAAGACACAGAGACAAAGAGGATCCTGATTGACGGACAAGCAAAGCTGTTACATGCAGTCACCCTGGACCAATCAGTAAGAAGTTTACACACTGATAGCTTTGTCCAGTCAGAGTCATTTTGAAAATGCTAAAACAGACAAACAACACAAATAGTGTGAGGTGATGTTTCATGAGGGAAAGACAAGAGGAGGAATGAAAAGCTGGGCAACAGGGAGACCATGAGTTAAACCTACTGATTGAACTGAACGTTCAACCGAGCAAAGTGTCCTGATTGGACGGACTTCAGTAATACATTAGTGATGGGAGCCAATCAGGATCAGGTACACTGAATTTATTGTGAAACTTATTGTAAAAAAAAAGGTGTATATTTGACAAAGGAAATAACTGCTATTTATTACTACTACTACTATTTATTTAAAAACAGCGTGCATAAACAGAGAGCAACTTAAGTCTTGTGAGATGAGGAAGGGTGTTGTCTGAATCAGTGAAGGATGGTGGTTTTCCCGTTTGTGTGTGATTGTGTTTACTTCCGCCTGCCTACGTGTGAGCTTGTAAGTGTCTGTGTGTGTCTGTGTGTCTGTGTGTCTGTGTGTCTGTGTGTGTGTGTGTGTGTGGTACCAGAGGTGTGGGGGCAGCAGAGAAGTGCTGTAGCACTAAGAGGTGGCATGTGGCTGCGGTGTGAGCGGTCGTGGTGTACGCTGGCAAACTCACAAGCCACCTTGGAGCTTTAACGACAGACAGGCCTGTTAGAAGCCTTTGAGGACGGGTGAGGATGCTTCTGTTCCTGTTGATAAGGCTCTGTTTCCTGTTAGACAGGTCAGCGTGGGACCACTGGCATGTGCACTTAATGGGGCTACACCTCTGACGGCTGTTGTTCAGTGACTGTTGGAGCAGTCAGTCACTGAAGCTTAAAGCTGAACCTGCTGAGAATTTTTTTTAATGTAAAACGCTCCTTACCTCATCACCATAAGCCTCAAAGTGAAATACTGTAGATTTACTGTACTTGTTTCCTGTATGGACCTTTAAGAAGAAAATACAATCTGTATCATAAACAGCAGTTAGTGAACCATTTGTTCACATGACTCAACTCTTGATCTGGTTTTCTTTAGTTGAATCATCACATCGCAGACTTATGGAATTTATTTCAGTGTTTTAAGGGATTTCAGTTCAAACAGTCAGACCATAGCGCAGTTTTCAGCCTCTATTGTGAGGGAAAAAAAGATTTTTAACAGCTTTTAAAATGCAAAAACAACTTACATAATCACATTCTCTATGTATTAGTAAATATTTAATAATATACAATCAGAACCAACATTAAACTGCACTTTATACGCGATAGCAGTTTAAAGTAGGCCCAATAGACTATGTATTTACTTTCTTACCGAGGCATATTATAAGATCAATACCACTATTTTATATTTGTCCATTAAATGTGTGAGGCTACAATTAGCTTAGCATAAAGACTGAACAGGGGAAACAGCTCAGCTCAGTTCGAATGTGTACCAGTTCCTCTAAAGACGTATTACTGCAGATAAACCACATCTTGTGATTTGTACACTTTGGTTTTTGTACAGATTCAGTTATTAGTGAGCTTTAGAGGTGCTGGTGGGCAGATTTTTGTTATCTTTGGACAGAGACCAGCTTGCTGTTTCCCTGTTCCCAGTAGCTGTAGCTTCATAACTGTACAAACATGAGAGTGGTATCAATCTTTTCATGTACCAAAAAGAAAAAGCCCATTTCCCAATATGTCACTTCCTTTAAAAAGTAGCCTACAGCTGCTCCTATTATATCAACAGGTGGTTAGTTAAAGGCACATAAAGGTCTTCAGTGAAGTCATTGTTAACTTTATGTTTAAATTCACATTATCATGTGTTTAGTTATTGGACATTAAGACAAACTGAGTCATCACGCAGCAATTTCATAATTATGTGTTTCCCTCTAAAAGTCAGCAGATACTCAGCTGATAAAGTCTGATGATTAACACTTGACAGACCTGACTTCTTTATTCTGACCTATGAAAACACAGATGTTGTCGCTCACAAAATTAACATCTAATACGAAGGCCGTTCCTTGATGTGTTTACTGGCTTTCCAACGTGTTGTCAAGTCATTTGACATGTTGTGGAGAGACATCAGATTGTAGTGAAGCAGTGTGGGAGCTCCCGGTGTGGCCCTCTGATGGTTTCATTGGTATTTGATCCACGGCCCGCCCCTTTCCTCATCCTCCGCGCTGCGCCGCTCCGCACACCCGGCGCACCAGCGGGACAGTCCGGCTGCACCCCCGGCTCACTCGGACCAAGCGAACCTAAAAACACATTTCTATTGGAAAGATAATAAAACCGGAGTCTGCCAGCCTCACATTCTTCTTCCCAGTTTCCTTTGGTGAGTTTCTGTTCAATTTGGACGTTAAATCACTTTTTAATCCCTCAGACAGACACACAATGAGTCTGTACAACTGAGTGAGAAGTTCATGGGGACTTTACCGAACTTTTGTTTTTTATAATATTCATTTAGAGACTTTGAGTGTGTTTACAGTAAGCAGAATGAATGTCTCATAATTGTGGGTATTATATAACATTCCTATAATATTCCTATGACATTCCTTATAAGTGTTTTTAATTTCCCTGTGATATTTGCATAATTTCCTTAGATACATATTACTGTTTGAAGAGTTAATAACAAAAAAAAACTTTATTGCCTGTTGAGTTTTTTTGTAATATGAATCATTATTAGCAATTGTTTTTTTTTTTTTTTTTTTTCTACTTAAAATATAGATGAATTCACAGGTCAGTGGAGGGAGAAAAGCCTCTGCTAACAAGAGAAAGAAAGCAAACACATTAGGTTAAGTTCCAGATAAGGTAATACCATTAAGGCTTGTAAAAATGTTGACTGAAACCAAGCTGTTATCAGACATGGTGTTAATGGTCAGACTTTTTAACGCTGGTGTGTATGTTGTTTTAGTGTCGTGAGACTCTTTCCTCAGATGTCTGACATGAAACTCAATCCACTCCGTAACATATTTATATTCAGCAGCAGTATATCATTACTATTTCACCACGGCAACGTTGGTCAGAATAAACTGCTTTGAATTGTAATTGTACTGTGCCTTGTAATTACAGCAGTTACATGACATGATCTATCAATGCTCATACACACCACCGGCATTACTGAGATGTACTCTGATTTGGTGGAACATTACATGGTGAAGTTGGTTGAATTCTTGGTGACCTTGAGGTGTTTTAATTATGGAGGCAAACAGGCAGCACAGTGTTGGACTCATTACAAGTTGGGGGCAGTGGCCTTCTGACCCCTGCAACCTGCCAGCGATCCACGCGGGAGGCCACCATGTGAAATACCACACACACACACACACACACACACACATTGATTGAAGAGCTCGTTGGACCGACAATAAACAAACATGCACATTGGTGATCGATAAAAAGCCAGCCTGCTTCAGTGATAATAACACAAAATCCAATAAGCAACCAGCAGTGATTAATTCTGACTATGGCTCTGTACAGTGTGTGACTTTTTGATGTTTAACTGGATCCTCAGTTCCCTCGCTTTGTCTCCCCAGAGTAGGCGTAGAGTATATGCTCCTTGGATTACATACTTTGATATTTCTGTCGGCCTCCTGTATTCACTCAGCTCAGCCAGCAGCAGATGATTAACACATGCATGTAATATGTTTCCTGTAAACCCCCTTCATATGATTTACACTAATGAGAGCATTTGAGTAAATGAGTACAGACGTTGCCTGTGGTCTATTCCTCATCTTTTTCTTTTTTTTTTACCTGCATTCTACATTCCTTTGAGGGGGACCTTTTGTGACCTTTGGGTGTCACTGACGCAACCAACCAGTAAAGGGTCAATACCAGAGGTGTGACCTCTGAATCCGGCTGCTGTATTTGTTTTCACACCGAAGGGTTCTCTGGCTTCTTTTTTCTTCTTTGCCACACATGATGATGTCGGGAAAACTGCTCCATCATAGTCTGTCGTCAGTCACCAAATGGTCACCGCTCACTCATCCAACAGCAACCCTCCAGTAAAGGAAAACACCCAAGTTTTTAGAGACTGACTTCTCCATCAGCAGCCAACTGGTCACTGCTGTCAGCTGTGTGGGGGGAACTGTGACTCTTTGAACTTCTCCAAAATCTTGTTCACAAACTTCAAGTAGTTATCCTGGTTTTTAAAACTCACTTCAGATATATTAGGAAACATGCAGGTGAAAAAAAGAGTACATTTTTTACCAAGCCACCATTACTTTTTAGTCTGAAAAACAGGGCTAGGCTGAGGTCTATTTGTTGATTGGCTGCTGTCCAAACTTTGGCTGTATGTGAACTTTTCAGATGATGATTGATGTGAATGATTGTATAGTTTCCCTAGCTTTGGTGAGACTCCACCTCTCCTCGAAACTCCTGGAACTGTACAATGTGAAACGTCAACATGAAACTTGGGATAGGATAGTAGCTAAGTAGCTTTATGCAAGAAAAAAAACATCAACCTTTCATCTTTAAATTGTGCCAGCTGCTTATCGTCACTCACATGTGAATCATTTGGTCTCTAGTCGAGCCCGACAGATGCTGGATTTTTTAGGCTGATATTGATACTGATATCAATATATGAGTGAAAATATAATAACAAAATATCAGCTGGTACATGTAACATGGTTTTAGACAAGGTTGAAGAAAGAGTTTGACATGTCAGGGATATATGCTTATTTGCTTTCTAGCTGAGAGTTGGACTTTAGAAGATCAATACTACTCTCGTGTCTGTATGGTAAATATGAAGCTACTGCCAGGAGATGGTTAGCATATCTTAGCACAAAGACAGGAAACAGGGGAAAACATCTAGCCTGACTCTGTCCCAAGTTTTTTTTTTTCAGAGGCGTCTACCAGAAATATATTAACACACATTGCCCTGCAAGCTCCTCTAAAGCTCACTAATAAACACATTATATCTTGTTTACCTCTGTTTCCTATCTTTGTGCGAAGCAAACCAGCTGCTGAATCTGGCTTCATATTTATTCCCTGACACCTTAATTATTGATTATCTACAGACGCTGTGGGTCGCCTTCCAGTCCCCCATGTTGAACCACCGTGTTTCTACAGTAGCCCAGAAGAGACAAAATAAACACTGGCTCTAGATAAGGGCGTTCGTAAATTGGCATTCCAGTATCGCAACTTATTGTTTCTATGATGATACCAATATACAGTGTATGTGATAAGTTAAATTTAGCTGATAATATCAGCCATGAACATGTCTCAGGAAGAGAGAGGGAATGTGCCTGTGTGAGTAGAAGAAAGGGAGAAGAAAAGAAGCAAGTTTATATGTATGAGCGCAGAAGAGATATAAACTGAAAAAGAGAGGCAACAAGGAGGGCAAATTGGGACTGCCAGTTCCAGCAGATGCAGGAAGCAGGGAGCCTCAGAGAGTATGGATATTTGTTGAAGCATGAAAATGTTTTCTTGGCTGAGGAGGAAGTGTAGCCATGTTTTGCTTGGATTCAGACTGAGCATGGACGGTGAAAATAGGAACGTAATTGAAAGTCAAAGGGTGAGCCTAAAAAATGTGGCCTTATCTTGTATGTTTGTTCACCTGGTTAGCGGGGTTAGTGAGTGAAGGACATGAGAAGAGAGGGAGAGAAAGAAGGGAGGGGAAGACCAGCGATGAAACACACAAAGTCCATCGTTGATTTTACTCAAGACAAACTGTAGCAGAGTAAACATTTTTGAGTTAAAGTCATCAGAAATAGAGATTAATGGGTGCCTGTGTGGGGCCCAACAGCTGTTTCAGCCAGCCTAAATCAGTCAAAACACTCAAAGAGAGGCAAAGAATGGAATGAAAGGGAGAGAAGAAGAGAGCAATTAAATAGAAAAAACAGGGACAGAAACAGAGAAAGGGATAAAGAGAAGGAGCGGAGAAAAGAGGAAGAATAAACAGAGAGGAAAAGATTCAGAAGAGTGTTAAGTAAAGGGGGGAAGGAAGAAAGAGAGGATAAAAGAAAAAGTGACAATTAAAGAGAGGAAAAAAATATGAGAAGACAAGAATGGAAAAGAAAGGAGAGGCAAAGAATTGAGAGAAGCAAAAAGAAAAGAAAGGAAAAGCGAGGAAAGAGGAGAAGAAAGAATGAAAAAAAAAAAAGATGGTTCAGACCGAAACGTGGTTTCAATCAGCGCCGAGGTTGAGAAGAAGGATGTTTGATGGTCGTAATCGAGAGAGAGACTCCACCGACCGATGCTCTGCTCAGGAATGTGTTCGAACACACACAACACACAACACACACGGCTCCTATTAGACTGTGGTTACTCTGGTTTATATCCAGCAAAGCCACCTCAAGCAAATACTGTACATAGTGACATGGAAATATTTTATTGAGCCTGTCTGTGATGTATGAATGCACCGAAATCCCCAGAATGGTGAGTTGCCCAAAGAAAGCAACTCAAAGCTGCAACAGAAGGATGAACTAAGCAGAAGTTTTAATGCAGAAATGCTCTAATTTTACCACAAACTGAGGCTGTTTGAAAGAGTTTTCCCACCAACTACTGATTTCTGGGTATTGTTCATACACTTATCTATCACCACTTTTGGATCTGTTTATATCTGATATAAATATATAAATGATATTTATCAGATTTGTCTGCATTGAAAAAGAGCTTACAGTGTCTCCCATAATTACACTCCTAAAACTGCAAGAATGAGTTTTGTCATTAAAACCATTTGAAAAGAGAGTTAAGCAAAACAAAAATGTCAGGTTTTGAGCATAAAAGCATTTAAGTGCACGATAAAATGGCAAAAAAAAGTGCCAAAAGTCACACGAATGTAAGTCAAAGGACACGATGACCTGACTAAGACAGCTATGCTAGCGGTTTTGCCCTGTGCTGAGTTAAATGCTAATGCCAGCATGCTAACATACTTACAGTGACAATGCTAACATGCTGATATTTAGCAGCTGTAACTTTTCCGTATGAATAGCCGTTGTGAAGGTCAGCGTACTGTGGTCGGCTCTGGCCGTCGCCATCTTGGCAGCAATGACTCACAAATCCAAAAATGGGCAAATAAATGGAGCATGGGTGGCGGTGGGCTGAATGACCACCTGTCACTCAAAGCAACCAGTCCCTTAATTATGCAGAACTTTAAGCCTTAATACAATTTAAACATGTGAGTTATGTAAAAATTCACCCCCGTACAGTTGTTTTGAATGGGGAATTTTTGTTACTTTCTTTTTGGCTTAATTTGTCAGACACAGAGATTGTTGCTTTAATGTTTCCCATTTATTCTTTGTTTAGCATGTTAGTATGCTAACTAAAAAGCTGAGGCTATAGGGATTTGCATTATTTTGGTCGTAAACCAAAGTATCTGTACCTGATCTGTGGAGGACGTAAATGTCTGTACAGAATTTTTATAGCAATCCATCCAATAGTTGTTGAGACATTTCACTGTCAAAAGTCTGGGGATCACCAAAGTCAGTAGGATTTATCTTCTGGGAACCACATATGTGTAAAATTTCACGGCCATCCATCTATAGTTTGAGATGCTGCTAGTCAGGCTAAAAAACTATAGGAAAAGATAGTTGTCAGGAATGATCAATGATGCTTATTAATGATGACCAATCTCATTATATGTGTGAACTGAACTAAAACTTATTTTCTCTTCTCTCCTTCTATCATTATGCCCTCCTCTCCCCTCACATCTCTTTTCTTCTCCTCGTCTGACCTTTTGTGGTTATCTCATTTCTCTCGGCATCCATTCCTGTCATCTGTGTTTCTGCCCCGATTTGCCATCCTCCCCCTTCACTCCTTTTTGTGAAAACAAAACTTTTTTCATCCCCTGCTTCCTTCCATCACTTCTCACTCTGCCTGGCTCCAGTTTCAATTGACTCTCTCCCTCCCTTTAAATTCATTTTGTATTTTATTTCTTCTCTGACAGGAATCAGAACCATTGGAGCAGCAAACCAGGGTGGTAGCAGCCAGGCCCTTGCCCAGAAAGAGGCGCCCTACCGGGGGTAACAAAGGAGATGAAGGATTAGAGGATAATCCAGGGTATGTCCAAGTCCCTCCTGTCGAGAGGTCCCCTATTCTTTTCTGATATCCAAGACACAGGCAGGCAGGCTGCTACTGGGATTATAGCATTAAATTTATTACCTTTTAAAGACACAAAATATTGGGGTTTTTGGTGCTTTTTCAGCCCATCTTATCTGATACCTGGGGGTGCTGACTGCTGTATTTGGGTAACTCAGAAAACAGAGGAGCTAGTGCAAAGAGGGATCACAGAGAGGAGGGAAAGAGAGTTCAGTTGGATAAAAGCATATGTGCAGATAAAATGAGCTTTGCCCGGAGGGTTCAGATACACACAAGGTTTTGGAGGGAGCGACCCCCTCTGAGCTGTGGTCAAAAGTCTTTAACAGGATTACAGGCAAAGACAAAACACCAGAGCTTTCCGTAAGCACACAGTCAGACTAATTAATGGCCCCTTGAGTATTCCTGTAATACTGTAGGTTATCAATTAGACAGGTTTTTCTTGTTAATCCTTGATATAGCAAGACAAATGTTTGCCCTTATTGGGAAGTGCATACCACTGTGTCTAGGGCCGCTGTCACAGGGGAGTTGTAATCAGAGAGGTGGCCTGTCGCTTCGGCGCGGTTCATGGGAATGTGCACAGGGTCCCAGCAGGCTCACGGCGTATTAGATTCGACATCACACCTTGGTATACTGGTCCCTGGTGTCCCTTTGTGAGCCTTGATATGGCTCTGCTCGGCGCTGGTATGTGGCGTGCTTCCTCCCTCTCTGTTCCCAGATGCCACTCTTAAAACGCCAGCCAGGGGAAGTGGAGCGGAGGGCCTGGGACTGCGGTCAGCAGCAAATTATAAGGGCTGCCTTGGACCTGACGCAATCCCCCATCTCTTGAACCATAGCAGGTCATTAATGAAGCCAGACGGGGCCGTGCATGCCCGGGAGGCCCGTCGACGTTTAGTTGCTGCAGTGGAAAGCTTTTAAAGAGAACCAGAGGTCCTCGTCGGGGCTGCCTTATGCTATCAAAATATTTTAGAATTGGATATCCATTACTCTGCTGGCAAAGAACAACACGTGAGAAAAGGCCAATTTTTTGTCTGCCTTTATTACAGACTTAGAGACTTACAGAGGTATGGAGCTCCAAAACTGACAAGAGGTAGTAAAAGGCTGTCAGTCAAGTCAAAACTATTACTGAATACATGAATTGATAATACTATAAGTAAAATAATTAACTCTCGTCTCATGTTCTTCACAGTTATTTTAACCTCCAATCAGCTGGTAAAAAAGACAGAAGCTGCTAATACTAATACTAATCATAGAGACAGAAATATGGTGTATGAGAATGCTAATGTTTGTTAGCTACTTTGTTAGCATTACTCAGTTACTTACGTATGTATACAGTAACAACTCAGCAGAATTAAGTATATGGCTGTTTAACATTACCTGCACAAAAGTTAGCTTGAGCTAGGTAGTTAGCTGCTCGCTCATTATATATAGCTTTCAGTTAGATATCTAACCAGACAGTCTTCTAATTGCACACAGACAATGAAAAATTTAAATGGGAAATAGGTATAGTTGCATGAGGGACATTGGAAATCGATAAATTACTTGCAACTGCATGACTTACAACAACAAAAATGTATTAATTTATTTAAAAGTTCTAATTTATCAACATATTGGAAGAATAGGTAAAAAAACAGCAAGCTTTGTCTCTTTTTTTAACAACTGAAAGTACAACACGTCGATATTAATTATAGTATAATTAATCAATTCATCTAAAAACTTTCTTCTGCCTTTTGACAGTATCGGGGCTCCATACACAGCAGTGCACTAAGTAGAAGTGATTTTGTTATCAGGAAACTTTCATTATCTCTTCCTATCTCGCCGAGCATACTTTGCCTGTTTGTAAACAAATGTAAGCCTGTTGAAGGAGGGCTGCTGCTGGGCTTTAAAAGCGTGATAAGTCTCGTCAGTAAAATGTAAAATGAACTTTGTGTAACCTTCACGCCAGACAAAGCAGGACAAAATGGAAGCAGGAATTCCCTGAAAGTCCACCCATTTTATGGATAAGAAGCAGACTTTGGTTTGTTGCACAGAGGAGTGACTGTGGTCTAAATTTAGGTGGTTCCAGACCAGCGGACCTTTGGAACGCGGAATCCTAAAAACCTGCGGAAAGACAGATCTGTCCAAAATGCAGCGAGGTTACTTTACAACTACATACCCCATTCAGGACAGGAAAGCACAGTGGTCTCTCACAGAATCTCTGCTTCCACGTAATAAACTGGAAATGTCATCCATTTCTCTCAGCATCCCTCAAAATCAAATACATCCCTGTCTGCATTTTAAAGATAGATGTTTTTTCCCTGTTTTTACTCTGGATAGATGGTTCCATGGTGCGACCACAGAGCGCTTTGCAGCTGGACTGAGACCTATTTCTGAGCTGATGTTCGACAAAGCCAAAGCCCAAGGCAAGCGGGGGAAACCAGGCGACCTGACCACACTCCAACTGGCCCGGCTGCTTCCAGGAACACAACTGCACAGTGTTCTCCTCAATTTATGTCTGTTTAATTCAGCCAGCTATGCATAACAGCGAGCTACAAAGAGTGGGACAGAGTTTGGCCTGCACATGATAAACAGAGATAATATTCCAGTGAACTATTTGGCGCTGCAGGCCTTGAGTTCAACTTTTCAGCCTTAGAAATTACATGGTTTCAAGATCTTGGAATAACTTTTCAGAGCTATTTTTTAGGCCCATACTTTGGACTACTGAACTGTCAATGATTTTGGCACAAATCTAAGAGGAGAAAAGTAAATCTTTGCTCGTTCAGTTTTGCTATTCAGTGGGATTAAAGGCAACTTCAGACGACGTTTCTGGCTGATTTTCAAGAAGTATTCAGCCATTTACCTTTATTGACCATGAATCTTCAGGAAAAGCTGTCAGGCCTAAAAGGTCTGGTCTCACATTCCCACAGCAAGCGCCGCTACAAAGGCGACCTCACATTGGAAATGATCAGCCCTCCTCTGGGTGACTTCCGCCACACCATGCATGTGGGCCGCGGTGGCGATGTGTTCGGGGACACCTCCTTCCTCAGCAACCACGGTGGCCAGGCCAATGGGAACAACGGGGAAACGGATTCTATCTCCTCCCCTGACAACAAGATCGGCGCCTTCTTCTCCAGGACGCTCCGTCAAATCAGGAGGGGCTCTGAAAACCGACCCAGAGAAGTATCTAAGGATCTGTCACCGCCACCTCCCGTCGTTTCTCCCATCATCAAAAATGCCATCTCCCTTCCCAGGCTGGATGTGGATTTGCCTAATGGGAGTCCCACCACCAAACTGCGCTTCCCCAGTTCTCAAAACACTCCAGAGGAGAAAAAGAGCTCTTATGGTGAGTTAGTATGGTCATATGTTTTTCTTAAAGCAGCTATGATCAATATTTTTCATCAGCAATGGATCAAATGACTATGTGTGTGTGAAAGGGGTTGCTTGTAGAACCCACAAAGAATTATTATCCAACTGTCCCTCAGCTAGAGAGACCTTTTTAGCATCTTTAAGCTAATTGTTTTGGTTTTCAGTTCACTCTCATTTAAGCGAATCTCAGATAAATCTATTGTACGCTACCTGCTCAACACCAAATGACAGGCCAAGTTAGCGACAATTTAGTGAACATAGTGGAGCAGTATTTCCCTCAGGCTTGTTGGAGACTAAAACAGAGATAAATGTGAGTGAGAGAGTGAATATTAGACTTACATTAGTCAAGTGCCCAGAAACATCCGCCCAAATGAGTCCATAGGTCGTTCTGTGTCTGCTGGATGTGTTAAACACTACAGTTCTACTACAATTTGTGCCTGAACGTGTTCAGTATTTGTAGATGGCTAGCATAGGAGCAAAAAAACCATTGTTCGATTGTTGTTACACAAGTTACACAAGATGCACTGTGACCAGGGTTCTGTTTGTGTTAAACTGTGTATTTTACAATGAATTTCACCCCTTATAACTATTGAAAGAAGCTTTTGCTCTTTAATTCTGAGGGACTAACATTATCAGTGTTTTGGATCACTTAAAAAGGTACTGGAAACATGAAGACATGATGTAATGTCGTCTAGATTTTGCCCAGACATTCAAGGATTAGGAAAAGTTCACCACCAAATCCCAAAATGGTCCCTAAGATTATGGGCAGATGTTTCCTTCAAATTAAATGCCACCATTGCAAAACAAAGTGAAACACGTGAGCAAAGGTCAAAAGAGTTAACCAGCAGCTGGAAACTGCAGAGAAGTTGCAAGCATCTGTAAAGCTGCAGTGAAACTCATCCATCAGTACTGCCCAGTAATCTAGACAGATTTGCCCCAGATGTCCTTATAAATCACCTTGGCTCATTATCAGCAGGGCTCACACTGATAACACACAGAGCTCCAGACAGAGCTGGCAACAAGCTGTCTGAGAGGCTGTTTGAATGACCCACATTAACACCACACTCATGGCTCATACAGTCTGACCACCCCTGTGTGTGTGTGTGTGTGTGTGTGTGTGTGTGTGTGTGTGTGTGTGTGTGTGTGTGTGTGTGTGTGTGTGTGTGTGTGTGTGTGTGTGTGTGTGTGTGTGTCTTAAGGGTTAGGTAAATGAGGAATGTATTGAATGTTACTTTATCACTAACTTTTCCACATGTGACAGTAAAAAAGAACTTTTTGCTAAATCCACTTATTTCTTGATGAGAAGATTGATACCACTCAGACAGGCGATGGTTAGCTTAGCTTAGCATAAACTTTGGGAACAGGAAAACAGCTAGTCTAGCTCTAGCCCCAGTCAAACACAGAACTTGTTGTTTTTTTTTACCCTTCTGTTTTTTAGTTGTTGTTTTACTAGCCAGACGAATATATTGGTACCAATATTAGCTCTTTGCAGACATCTCAATATCGTATTGGTATCTGTGTCTATGTTATCCGCTATTAAAACTATTAAGAAAAATGCTTGTGGTAATATATAAGTGCCAGTACAAAGTGCACTGTGATTTGCAAAACTGGCAAGCAGCACAGAGTAAGAGAGAATGTCAACTAGAACTGGTTTATAATGTGCATAGAAATATTCTTCATTAAAGTTTAAGAGAGCAGCCTTTAAATGACCTTTGAGTCATATCGTTATAAAATCATTGCACAGTCCACATAGAAAACTATTTTCAATCCAGCCCAAAGAGTCATATCTCACTAAGAAATCAAAGTATTCCCCAAAATGTGAAACTATTCTTTTAACTTTTTAAGTCCATATATGAGTTTGTGTGTGCTGTTAAAGACATTTTTTATCTAAAATCTTCCACAAAATCACGTGACACACAGCTTACTTTTGTAGTGACAGCTGAGGCTACTTTACTCCCCAGTAATTATTCTTTTTGACACATAGATGGGAGAGTCAGGTTTTCATCCAACCAAATCCTCCATAAGAATTTTTCACTGATTATGTCGCTCTTGCTTTCTGGTTAAAGTGTGTTAATCTGTGAAATCAGATGAAATCTCCAGATTATTGGCCCGGCTGGCATTGAGAGGTGCTGTGGTAATTTTAGCCGTTGGGGTCATGAAGGCAGCAGGAGTGTGAGTGTGGGACTTGTTAAGCGATCTGGCAGGGTCGGGCAAATCATTCACCGTTCACAGAGCAACTCAGCACTTTACAGGCTGGAGTTTATTGGCTGTCATCATTAGACAGGGTGTGTTCAGATGGGTTCACACTGCCCCCTGCTGGAATTGTGTGATAATCTATTTGAAGAGTGTGCCTCCAGAATAATTGATGGCTAGAAAACAAGTGAAAATCATCACAATATACACCATATAAATTGTATGGAAAGCATTGTAACATCAGCTGGACGCCTGTCAGTCAAAATGTACCCAGTTGATTGTCCAAAGTGTTTCTTTCTGGTTTTTGTTTCTCTCCATACACACTTTAAAGCATAGTTTGACATTTTGGGGAATGCATTTTTGCTGATAGTTATATGAGAAAATCAATACCACCCTCATGTCTGCAAGGTAAATATGAAGTTACAGCCAGTAGCTATTTAACATAGCTTAGCACACTGAGAGTGGAAGCAAAGGGATCAGCTAGTCTGGTTCTGTCCGAAGTCCGCCTACTAGCGCCTCTAAAGCTCTCTGATTAACATGTTTCATCTTGTTTGTTTAACATGTACAAAAACTGAGGTAAAACCCGCCATAAAACCACTTGCTGTTTTTCACGTTTTGTTTTTTGTACTACAAATGACCTTTAGATGATGTTTCCCCCTGTTTCTAAGCTAAGCATCACCTGGTGGTAGTTTCATACTCCATGGACAGATACAAAAGTGGTAACAAGCTTCTCGTCTAGCTTTCATAAGACAAACCACTTATAAGACAAAATACCTCAGACTGGTTTTCATGTATTGATGTCTGTGTGCTCTCCTCAGGACTGGAGTCTGGTTTTGTCACTCTGCCTCGTCTCTCCCGCTCTGAGCGTCAGCAGCCCTCCATCTCCCTCCCCACCTCCTGCTCCCCAAACATCCACCGTGGCTCTCTGACCGACCCTACAGATGCCATCTTGTCCACCTGCTCCACCTCCCTTGTGACCTGTGACACCAAACCCACCACCGCCTACTCTGACTCCCTTCCCTCCCTCACCTCGCTGGACACCTTCACCTTCGACCTTGGCCCCTCTCTCATGAGCGAGGTATTCGGCCTGATCGACGGCCACCCAGAGGAGCATGTCCACGCCTGGGAGGGAGAGGAGGTCGGGTCAGCGTGTGGGCTGACCAATGAGGGATCAGAGATGGACTCGGCAACTATCTCATATGTGGATTCCCTGCTCAGGGAAGACTGCGGGGGCAGGAAGAGCCCTCATGGGGCCGAATGGGAAGAGGAGGAGGAGAGCATGACGGAGGTGAACGGAGTTGGGCTTTCTGTTAAAGTACCTGATGTGGTGATGGGGTCTCCTGAGCGAGTGAGGTTGCCGAAGGGGATGGAGAGTGAGCGGTTCCAGAGTGCTACAGATGTGCTTGCACGCCACTATGGCGTCAGCCTCTTAAAGGGACAGAGCAGGATGGAGGTTGCAGATTCAGATATGATGATCATCAGCCAGCCCAAGAAGAATATGTCCTACAGTTACATGGACGACGAGGATGAAATCAAAGTCTGAGCCGAGCAAATCAGAGATGTTTTTGAGACTAAACTATCTTCATCTGATGTATGATTTCTCTGCAACTCAAATCAAATCCATCATCTAAAATCTTTTTGTGGTCAACAAGGCTGGCTCTTTTGACAGGATGACCATGAAAACTACAACGTGAATCCAGTATCCTTAATACCAGATCCTTTACTTTTATACAGTCACACTTCAAAGATGTACAGTTTTGGATGCAGAACTGTTGCTGAATGTATCTAAAAGGAGCGAAAGACTTGATGCTGCATGTTTCCGAGCTCAGCACAGGAAGGGAGAAAACTTTTTTTTTTAAATGTCATGACTTAAAAAGGACTGAAACAAAGAGGGAGATGGAAAGTGAGGATGTGCCAGAGAATGTGGTTAAGATTGTCTCAAAGGAAAAACCAGCATTACTCAAGTTCCTAAGCCTGTCATTCACTTTATACTTCATTCACTTCCTCACATACGAGGGGAAACGAAACGCAATATTCTCTCGTCACTAATGAATAATGTACATGTTGTCACAACCTTCTGGCATCACTGCAATCTCTTGTCAACTTTTCACTCAGGAATACACTACTAGGAAACAAAAAGGGAATGGAAATGAGAGATCTGGAATCTCAGGCCTCGATAAAACGGAGAAATACAAACATCTCAGTTATTAAAGTACATTAACTGAGGGAGTATGACAAGTATTACCGGTATTTGCTAGTTGCAACTAAAGCGTGAACCATATATTTGCTGATTTTATGCTGCAGACATTCTATATAGATACTCCATGCACCTTTTATGATTATGAAGTCTGACTCCTGTATTGATTTTTATAGAAGAATTGTCATTTATATGTTCTTTTATACAACTGTACATGAAGATAACTGACCTCCTATAAATATGTACTTACAGTATGAGCACCTGCAATTCACATCCATATGCTGCAGTCAGTACCAATGATATACTACGATGTTATAAATTGACAATAAAGATGTTTGTAGTTAGGTTGAATATGCTTTTATTTACATCGTTTTTTTAGGTTTTACATAATGGTTGGTTTAAAGCAGTGGTTCCCCACTCTAATGGGGGAGAGAGGGGATGACACGCTTTGGTAGATGTGGCATCAACTCTAGCAGGTGAGCTATCTGAACACCCTGAAATCAGGAATATTTTAATTTCACTATTATTTCATTGACTAAAATTTAGCCCAATGAGAGAATACATTATAATGACTGTTATGTTCATAGGTTTCACACTGTTAATCTGCCAATCTACAGTATAGACTTTTATGGATTAACTACATTTTATGAGACAGGGTCCCTGAAACTACACCTTATCAGTGGCCTTTGAGGATCCTTGACACCAAAAAAGTTGAGAACCACTGGTTTAAAGGAACGTACATCTCAAAGGTGGTTTGTAAAAAGTTTATTGTGTAGCTGTTTTTTTTTTTTTTTGCATTCTGGGAAATATAGGACATCAGTATTTGAAGAATAAATAAATTATATTGGTCACAGAAACAAAAAAATAACTAATTTGCAAACTTTCAACTTAAAATGAGTCCAGGGAGGTACTGAATTGCACAGATTGACAATAATGAACAATGCAGATAAATCTAAGGGTAGATTTTATTTTTTACAAAATACAAAAATGTTTATCAGCTGCTCTTCACTACCAGGCAATGGTTAAGGAGTAACATAACCGCAGGCTGAAAAGCAGTGCTTTACAGCCCTCTCTGGTTGAAAGTTTCAAGCTTCTGACCCCAGCTTCACTTATAGGTGTCAAAGAGTGCTTTGTCGCACCTGTAACCACAACCAACAGTGATGTCATGGGGGTGTTATGTTACTCCTGAAAGAACTACAACAAGATAATTCACACAATTAACGAACGGCACATTAGTCATTTTTTTCTCACTGTGCTATAGAAGGAACCGCTTTTGCCTGTGATGGTGGAGGAAGTGGCGGGGGGCAGTTCGGGGCTTTGACTCCAGGCTTTCTCGGAGGAGGCTTTTTGAGGCTGGCCGTCTGAGCTCGAGGCGCGGGTGTCGGCTGGGTGCTCGTGTCCGCAGCCGCCAGGGGTGTGGTGGGAGGTGGAGGGGCCTGGAGCTTGGGAGGTGCTGCAGGTTTGGGTTTGGAGAAATGAACTGCCATCTGCTCGTTTCCTTGGTTAGCTTTGTTCAAGTTGAAAGCTCTTTTTGCTGTAGGATGACAAAAGAAACAGACAGTGAGATTATAAGGAAGTGGTAGTTGCAGATTGCCACCAACTCTCCTCATCGTCACTTCCAAGCATGTAGGAGAAAATACAGTGGCTGCGAAACTCAAGAAAGATGCAAAAAAGCCTTATCTAGAGACAGTGTTTGGTTTGTCCATTCTGGGCTACTGTAGAAACAACTTTGTAGAAGAGGACCTGCTCCCTCTGCAGATAAAAACAGCTCATTCTAATTCTTATTTTCAGGTTATTATACACTAAGGACACATCATTTATATTCCACTTCTGTCAATGGTTCCTCCTCCTACAACACAATGTTGACCAGTAGCTTACAGTAGCTAATGTTTGCTAACTTTTCAAAGGTATTGTTAAAAGAGTTTGGGACTCTACGACTCTTCTTCACATTTTAGCACTGCATGCATTTTAGTATGATTATCCTGTAACTGTCACATGTGGCCACTGTAGCAGCTGTTTAGTAATAAGTTGCATAATTTGACTTCAAACCGAATTTTAAAGACAAGTGTGATAAGACTGTGCAAATATTAGATTTAGCCTATTGAACATAAAACTAACATAAAAATGTAATTAACCAAAAAATTGCAAATTGCAATTTCTAATCAATTTGTAAACCAAGAGAAATTATATTTGGTGCCAAATAGTGTTTAACAAAAAAAATGTATTGTGATAAATATAATTAATACAGTCCAAGTTGAGGACTATATCTACAGACTTTTGTGTCCTCAGTGAAACTCTATATGTGATATAGAACTTATAAATGTTAAATGTTAAAAAAGTATGATGATCATATCTGATTGTATCTGACTGGATTTTGAATTTCCAGTTTTAGATGATCATCAGTGTTTAGACGACCAGTATCCTGCTTTCAAGTTGAAGGAAGGAAGTCTAACATTTGTCTGAGTGGCTGCTGCAAAAGAGTGCTGCTCTCAAATTAGTAAGAAGAACTGGAAGACAAACTTAGCTTAAACTTAAAGAACTTTTCAATGTTGGTGGGGAAATTGAATTGAATTGAATTGAATTGAATATGCTCTACCAAGTGATTTGCACTTAACACTATAAAATACCTCAGTCGGTTATGTGATAGTAAACATGGTAAAACACTACTGCTTAACACAACATCAGAGAACAGTATATTAAACATATTAAACAGTCTGACAAGGGGATCCGTTTTGTAGTCAGGCATATCAGGATGAGAATGGAGAAGAAGAGAAAGTATTTCAGCCTCAACCACCACTGAGGCAGTTGCAACAATGTGAGCGATGACGCATTACCCAAGAGACCCAAGAGAGATATTTTGGTCAGTGGCGTGAGGCTTCCTGTTTCCTGTGTACTTCCTGGTTGTTACAACAAGAACAGTAGATTTATTTTCTCTGTCTGTAAGCTTGACCTAACAAATCGCCACTTTGACTTTGTGAGAGGAAAAATGGTAGAAGTAAAAACAAACTATACAGGATATTTACACAATAAAAAGAGTTATATAATGGGACGTGCTGGTGCGCGGCTCCTGCCACTGTTGGTCAACATCGTTGGTGGTTTGGGCCATTTAAAGGGGCACTACACCAATTTTACACTTGAAGATTGGTTTACTTGTTATGGGGAGTACTATTCAACCTGTAACAAGACTTGAATAATGACCTCTCTGGCTCTGACAGGACTTTTATAAAATCTGAGGAAACACCCCTGAAGATGTCATGGTGATGTGATCAGAGTTGTCTTGGCTTCAAATGTATAACAGAATGTCGTGAACTGAAGTTTGAAAGGTGGGAAGCGTGTAATAAAAGACACTATTGATTTGCATTTTGGGAAATCCAGGATCCATTGTTTCTGGAGCTTGACCTATTACGAGGAACTCAAATTTTGACCAATCTTTTAAAAACCTTTAATAACCAAATCACGAAAACGAAATTAACCAGTGTGCTGGGGTGCCTTGTGTTACTGAACAAGTCAACATCTGAGGTTTGGACAGCCAGTGGACTCACGTTTATACGGTGAGGTCATTTTCACGAATGCTCTGGGAGAATCTGGAGGTGCCTCCAAAATTGGCTCCAGCTGGCTCTGATCTGAGCACGGCTTCTGGGCTGCTCCTGTTGCTTTAGGGAGTGGGGATTGGCTCTGGTTTGCTGTCGAGCTAGAGGCAATGGAAGTGCTGGAGCCCATGACGGGGCTGGGATTGACGGATGATGAGCTGCTGGATGTTGTGTTTTGATGGGTTGAGGCTGCTGTCTCAGCGACAGGGCTGGCCCATGTGGAGGTGCCACTGCGACTCACAGAGCCAGATTTCACCAGGAAGAAGCCACCACTGTCCTGAGAGGCTGTGCTGATGGAAAGAAAAAGACAATGGTTAAAATCCTGGAATGAGGTGCAAATACTCCACACGGTAATCTCTTGCCACCATTTGGAGCCACTAACGAGCAAAACAAGGACAGCTTTAACCCTTTAACCTTCATACTGTTAATTTTGCCCTTACAGAGCAGTACCTGTTTGACTTTGAGAGCGGGAGGTGATAAGAGGAGCAGGAGGAGGCTGTGGATGAAGAGGAGGAGACTGTTCTGCTCAGTTTCTCCTTTTCTGAGATCAGAGACTGGGCAACAGGAGCTGGCAGAGACCCATCAGGGACCTCGGGAATTTCTGGGATCTCAAAGGATATTGCTGATCAAAATGAAACAAAGTGAAAAACTTTAAATGTATGATATTAAATAGACACTATTTCATTTAAAGAATAATTATAAATTATAGCCATCGAATGTATTGCTGAGATCAAATAACGCTACCAAGAACTGGGTAAGATTAGGAGAAGTCAAATGACCAGACTAAATCTATTTTGAAAGGTAAAAAATCCCCAAACTGTCTGGTATAAACAGACAGACTTTCTGGTTCAACTTTGACCTGCTGCAGTTGAAGTAGTTGTTTGCATTTCCTGTGCAATGGGTGCAATGGGTGCAATAGATGCGGTGACTTTCAGTTTGATTTCAACAAAAAGTTTAGTTTAGCATTTTCCAGAATGGGTGAAGTGGCACATCAGGGTGGCTTAAATACAAGCCAAGGGTGCCTTTATTTACATTTACACTTACATTTGTTAATTTCTATTTATCTATTATACATTTTAACAATATTTCACTACATTAAAAATAAGGCAATGTCTACATGGTACATTAACCACATTTCATGTTATGTTTTTAGACATATGAAAACAGCAGCTAATGACAGGACAGCTCAAAGTTGCCTGTTGTCAAGTTATATTAGTAAATACTGTCTAGTAATTTAAAAAAATACAGGGCAGAGGTGGCAAAAGTACACACATTCTTTTCTCAATTTGAAGTACGGACAATGTAAAAAAAAAAATACAATAAAAGTAGAAGTACTGATTCAAGTGACTGAATCAGTACTTCTACTTACTCAACTAAAAGTGAAAAAGTACTCTCTTGGTTTCTCTGAAGGACATTTCTACCGGCTGTTTCTGTACAAAGCCAACAAATTGGGTGGAGTCTCCGTCACGTTACTTTCATGCACAATATGCACCCATCTTGATGTTGGGAAGACATGCAATGATGCAAGAAACAATAATAATCGATAATGCATTAAAAATTAAAGTAATAACCCTGTATTCAAAATGTGAGGAGTAGAAAGTACAGATACTTGAAAAAACTAAGTACAATAATAAAGTATTTGTACTTCCCACTTCTGATATAGGGACATTAGGATGACACATGCATCAATACATAATATTGAGTCTCTTTTCTTGAAGAGTTCACATCTGGTTTTATAACCTGTATCATTTCAGATTTGCTTGTGCACATAAGATACATATTCCTAAATAAATATGGGTTTAAACGCAGTAACACAAACTAATTATTATGACCTATTTATTAATAACAAATTAATAAGAACTAATACATACACAGTGCACAAAGAGTAGGATAAACAGAGCTGTCAGTAGGGGCCTAGAGATAATGTTTCTCCTGAGCCTTGATGTTTACAAATGATCTGATCATCTGACTCATTGTTATCATTAGCACATGATAAAATGCCAAAACTACGTAACTACTGCTTTACAATATCCCTTTAAAGACTGAAAGCTGATGTCACAATAAAGGGGTTCGTCAGCGTTTGGTGTTTGTATACCTTCGGGGAAGAGGCTGGAGCTGTTCTGAATAAGAGGCTCGATGACCGTCACCACTTGTACTGATGAAGCCGAGGCCATGTCAAACAGAGCAGCTTCCCTAAAGAGGCAAAAAGAAGAAGGATATGTGAGACAGGTTAGAGAAAGTAAGAGTAAAGGAGTTATTTTTCAGTCATATTCAACCAGGGTGTCACTAAAGTAAAAACTACAGTCTCCTCAGCTAGGAAAATCTCCATTTAGGTTTAACCACTGTGAGTTTTCATGCATTCTCTTCCTGTAACTAATACACACAAAAATCCCCATTGCAAAGAAAGTGTTAACCAATCAACCATCTTTCATGCTTCATCTGTTAAAAGGATGTTGTGGTTCAGCTTCTTGTGACTAACTGGTCTGGTTGATGAAATGTCACTAATGTTTATTCCTCCATATTAGGACACAAAGATGATGAAAGAGGAAGAGGAGGCAGGACAGGGCAACACGTGTGAATGGAGTATGGTAATAGTACACGCAGGGTAAAGACAGGAAGATGGATCTGGTCACTACGCACCCTTCAGCTCGTGGCCAGAGTAGGTTGGGCCCCAGGACAATGGCAATGTTACTGGGCGTCATCTTGTTTATAGCCTGCTGCTCAGACAACAGAGACAAGAACTGGACGAGGTACCTGACAGGGAGAAAGAGAAAGATTGTAGTCCACTGTCACAGTAAGCAAGTAGTAGATGACTTATTAATGCTACCAGATAGGAAGTAAAATATCCAAATGTAAAATTATTTTTAACTACCCATTTAAAACCTGTTGGATAAACCGAACAAGAGTCTACAGCCACGCTCGCAGCTCTGCCAGGCTAACATGCCGATGTTCCCCAGGTGTAATGTTTACCATGTTCAGAGTGTTAGCATCAAGCAGCAACCTCTGTGGCTGAAAAATGTCAACAGAGAAGGGCCTAAAACTGCAGTTCCTCAAATGGCCACTTGAGGCTCCATTAGGTCATGACAACTGTACAGGTGGGGAATTTTTATATACCTGTTAATTATATGAAGGCTTAAAGTTATGCATAATTAAAGACATTGCTACTTTGAGCCACAAGTGGGTGGCTGATACTTCCATCTGACCAGAAAGGTGGACTGACTGACAGAGCTTCATCCATAAAGCTGCTAGTGGCTAAAATGCATTTAATTTAAGTTGAATACGAGGATGTCTTTTTTTGTTCCTGAAATGATAAAACCTTTTTGATAGTAGTGTGACATTGACATATACTGTAAATGTGTCACTGCCAGATACAGAAAACAGAAGTGCAAAGAGACACCTCACTGTGTACACACCTGAGGTTGTTGTAGTTTTCAGGTGGCAGTTTCTTCAGTAGTACTCTGAACTGCTCTAGCTTCTCCGTCAGGTCTTTTTCCCTGTGAGGAAAGAGCTCAAACTCAGAAACAGACCACGGTAAAAATGAGAGATAAATGGTGTAGATATTATACACACCCTGCTGCTTTAAACCAGTCGGTGTAGAGTTCAAAGGTCATGAGAGGTTCAGGAAGTTCTCGCAGGTAGCACTTCAAAGCTCCTAACACCACACATTCAGAGATGAATCATTATTTGTAATTAAATAAGCCGAGGTAATATGTTAACTTACTGTACTGTCCATTTTTGTGTTGTTAGATATATAATATTAGTTATTAAAAACACATGATATTTTCTCCCACAGTGATTCATGCTATAGTCAGCATTCATATCACTGATCTAAAAATTCTCTAGCACACAGGAAATGATGTAGCCTTTTTTACATTACTGGAAGCTGCAACATGGGGCTGTATTTGGAGCAGCTAACAGAAGAGGAACTGGGCAGTTAGATTGAGCTGTGAGAGTCACGTTGGCTGAACAGGCGAGGAAGACCTCGCCCTTACAACGAAAACTACACCTACAGTAAGAGGCAATCTAAGCACACGCATCCTCACCGGCCACAGCATGAGGGTCCATGCTGAACTCGCTGTGGTCGACCGTTTCTTGATCCAAACAGGTCTTCAGCCTCTTCACCACTGAGGCTGCTGCTGCCAGACGAAACAGACCCTGCGGGACAAGGAAGGAGAGGACAGAGACAAAGATGGACAAAAGGAGTGTTAAAGTTGGAGAGCTAGGAGATAACAGCACAGTCGCAGTAAAGACCAGCCATGCCGAGTACAAGTCAGTTCCATGGCCAGGTCTAATACGGTTTTATTCCAAGTTGCAAAAAGCAGAGCAGTGCAGTGCATGTCAAGACTTAAAAAAAAACATGTTAAAGAATAGAAATACTACTTAACAGAGTATATATATATATATATATATATATATATATATATATATATATATATATAAATAGAAAATGTATATATAGATATATATATATGTATCTTATAATACAAGAATGTTTTAAAATTGTGTTTAGTGCTAATTAGCAACTGTTAGCATACTAGCACAATAAACTAAAATCATCATTGTAAACAATATACATACTTCACATTAGCATGCTAGCATGCTGACGTTAGCATGTAGCTCAAAGAACCACTGTACCAAAACAGCCTCACAGAGTTGCTAGCGTGGCTGTAGACCTTTAGTCTTGTTTTCAAATGAATACATATCTTTGCAAATGTAATTATAATGTGTAAGACACTTCATAAGACATCAACGATTTGTATCTACATGCAAAATGTCCATTACCATATCTTTAAACGTGTGTATATAGAAGTTTAAGGACCACAGATATTTTGGTTTCTGACAGCTGAAATCTCTTTGCAGTGCCCAGGAGGAAATAAATCTAGCACCAATAAAATTAGACATTATTTAAAATGAAAACGTAATCAAGTGAAAGGACATCAGTTGTAAATGTGGTCTGAACACTGGATAAAGGAAAGAGAGACAGAGGGGATGATGGGTAAGGACTCAGCCTTAGTGCATGGGGCACACAACCTACTAATGTGAGCTACTGGAGAGCCCCAAGGTAATAGTACTAATAGTAATAGTAATTTACATGCTTATCACACTGAAGGTTATGATTATCACTTTGAGCGCTTTAGTCTGATCCTGTCAGTCCTACCTCCTCTCTCATGCCCGTTCTCAGCAGCATGTGAATGCACTCCTGGATTGGTGCAGCGATTTCTCTATTGCTTTGAGACAAATGAGAGAGCAGACGCTCCCCATAGACCTTCTGGCTAGAGAGGGTTAGCGGCGGCCCTGTGGAATCAGATAAGTACAAAGAGGAAATAAGTGCACAATACTGCAATGACAGTGGAGTAAATTCATGCTCAGACTGGTGCAAACTAACTTCACCTTTTTGACTGTGATTCTCTTTGAGTTCGTTGATGTTTTTGTCCAGAAACTCGTGTGAATTTTTGTGGTACTCTGCTTGCAGCTCAAGAAGCTGTCATTGGGGGAAAAAAACAGAGGTAAATTTGCAAGACTGATGTAAATACAGCAGTCTGTGGTTAGACTACAGCTTTATGCGCAGTTTCTGTGAGGTAAAGGTATTATTATATTGCTTGCACACCGCATCACAACTGCAACTTACACGGATGAAGTAGTTAGCGTAGTCTTCTTCCTTAGTTGCAAAGTGATAGAGATCTGCAGAGTACTGGTCCTACACAGACATAAAAACAGAGAGGTGAAAGGTAAAACCTACCCTACTAGTCCTCAGAGGTTCAGTGCCTTGCTAAACAACACTGCACCACGGGTGGACGCTTGCTGCAGCTCAGGTGGTTGTGAAAGGAAGCACTGGTACCTTGATACACTCCAATCTCCTCCAAGCTTCTTCCACTTCCTCCCGGAGCCCATCCTGCTTTGCTTGGGGACCAGTGCTGGCTTGGCTCCTGACCACACAGACAGAAATTTGTCAAATATAAATTAACCTCTTTGACGGTGGATTAATTGCAACACACTGCGGCTGTGTAACTCACCTGATTCGTGCATTGTTCCAGTCTGTTGTGAGTTTTGCAAACTGTTTCTTGTTCTTGAGGATCTCTGGTAAATCATCCTAGAAGGGGAAACAAATACAAATATTGGGGTAAAAACTCAAACTGGTTCAAGAGAAATTACACAATGAATACACACAGGTAGGATTAATTATAGGTCACAAGCTCAGGCCCAGAGTAACATGATTTAAAATACAAGGAAACTCTGTTTTTGTAAAGTTTATTGGAAGTGCTGTCCTTGTCCTTTGTTTTATGATTTTACACATTTACGATTCAGCACCCCGTTTGCATAGGCTTAATGGGAGTTGAGCACATTCATCTTATTTCACCAACATGCAAAACATAATTCACTACCAATAAAATGTTCCATAAAGTGTGATTATTATTGATGTTTTCATTTTATTTAAGGTATTTGTACCAAACATAATTGAAAAATCTTGAATTTGAAGTGGTACTATGTGAAGAGCAGTTTGACTCTTATTGCTAAAATAAGCAAGAAGTCCCATCACTATGGCAGCTCACTCCTTATTGGCTCTTTACAGTCATATTGGATCTTAAAACTAACCTACATTAAACATTTCTCCATTCACAAATCCATCAGTGTTCTAGTATTTAGTCTCTGTTCAACAACACGCAGTACAAGCCACTGTCACCTCGCTGAGCTTGTTGAGTGGCTCCAGAACTGACTTCTCCACTTTCATCTCAAAGTCTGCAAGCATGCTGGCCAGCATCTTCTCCATGAAACAGCACATCTCCAACACCCTCCTGCCACACACACACACACACACACACACACACACACACACACACACACACACATTTAAGTTAGGATCTTAAAAGAGATATGAGTTGGAAAGAAACCATTCAACACAAACACAAGAGGATCTTGCACAATGTGGAGAGCTTGCAACAAGAACTAAACTCACATACAGCTACACTATCAGAGCCTCAAAAATAAAAAATAAAAATAAAATACATGAATAGAATTTTAAAAAATAGATTCAAGTCACAAGCTGTAGACAGTGTGTGGGATCCTGTTTCTTTTTCACCCAGAACTGAAAACCATCGTACTAAAGCCATGAGGTTTTCTCATGACAGTAGTCAACACGGCTGTTAGTCAAGAGTTCAGGTCAAGAGCATGGAGGGAGGGATGGATAACTGCAGAGGATCAAACCTGTCACCTGATAGAAGACTCTGCATCAAAGTCTTTAAGGCTCTCCGCCATGCTGACAGACAGCAGCATCAGAGGGAGCTTTTTCTGTGGAGACAAAAGCGGATGTAACACCTTCCAGCAACCAATCAAATGTTTCACAGACTCATAAACTCAGGAGTTTCAGTACCATTCGTTTCTCGGCCTCCAGCCCTTGCTGACTCTGCATGCAGGCCTGCAGCTTCTTGTGAAGGACCTGAGCCGCCTTCTTGGCCGGTTCCACCCGCTGCTCCACCTTCAGTCAGAAACAATGTGATCTGTTAACCGGCAGCAAAGCTGTTGCACATGTCAGTGTCTGTTAAAGAGTTAATCACCAAGTGCTGCTTCTGGTGCCTTTAATGTCATTAACTTGTGTTCTTTTCAAAATAAGGTATGCTGTGGTAATTTGTTATGTATGTTTAATGTGTTTTTATGTTGTCTTGCTGTTAATGATTGGTGTGTGAGTTTAGGTGGGTGTATCTTCAAAAGCTCATGGAACAATAACGTTTTAAAATGTACAAAATGCAGCTAAAGCTACACTTGGTAATAATTAGTCATTTATAGAAAAAAAGCTGTAGGGATGAAACTGGATTCTCACCAAAACCAGGTCCTCGTGTAGAAGTTCAGTGGCATCCTGTGACCTGCAGAAGTGTTTGTTGTGTGAGACAGTGAATATACAGGTGTCAAAACAGATGTCAAAAATAGTGCTGGCAATAATTGGTCAACAACAATTATGATATTTGATGCCCTTTTATTCTAATTTAGGATGACAATTTACAATTATTGTTATTATCGATTAATCTGGGGACATTATCTCGAATTCTCTATTTAGTCTAAAAATATAGTAGGGGAGAGTGGGGTAAGATGAGCCATTTTTCATATTTAGGATCACTACATCAAGGCAATCATAGTTTTGTCCCTAACTAATATATCTGCATATATTTCAGGATGTTGTGCATCCCTTCAAACAAACAGAATGAGTGTAAACATAACTGCTGTGATAATATAGCATGTCCAAAGCATAGGAGCGGGGTAAGTTGAGCTGTATCCCTACCATTTTGACTTTATTAGTCCCCACAGCTAAAATGGTGCACTTTTATGCTAGGTTTATGACCTGTTATAGTTCATAGATACCACAATTGATGTATAAAACAAATTAATATTATCTATTTTGGTCTAAACACAATTCTCATGAAACTTATGATAGACTAAATTCACTTTCAAGAGTGAAAAATGATTTTTTGGAAATAAATATCTAACCACTTTACCCATGTGGTTCTTACATTCACCACTGAAATGATGCCTTCCTCCTAAATATTTGGTCACATGATCAATGTTTTTTACCATTTCCTAGCAACAAGGTGTGGCTCAACTTACCCTTTGGCTCAACTTACCCCACTCTCCCCTATACAAAAAAATTATCTTTCAGCGTATAGTTTCTATGTTAGATTTGAATGAAAAACAATTCAAACTTGTGCTGCATTCGTGTGCTGTTGAAACAGTCTGAGAAACAGGATTTTACAAGCTGCCTGCTATTAAGGCAGATAATAATCAGATGATAATTAAATAGAAACCACAGTTTGAGTTCTTAATACATTTGGTGGCTGACTAATGAGGACATTTTTAAGCCTGACATGAAGCCACCAACCTAAAGCTGGAGTGTGAGGGCTGCAGCTGTGGTTTTTTCAGAGAGAGGAGAGAGGGGTTGAAACAAAAAACACCCTCTCCCGTCTCTGCTCACAGACGTTTAAAAAAAAGGAGGGAAGGAGATGAACAGAGGTGAAACACAACAAACTCCTCTGCTGCTTTGAGAACATCTTCAAGCAACCAAAAGGAAGCCCAACCCAGTTCACAAAGAGGTGAGATGAGCTTGAGTACCTCCAAGGTGCAGTTTCTTATTTCCACCAGTGAACCTGACATCTGACGTTCCAAAAACACAAACAGGAGAATTCCCCAAAGTATCTGAACCACACACCAGTTCCCTTTTTCAGGCAGAGATTATTTCATTATTACATCAGAGCATGTGAGCAGATGTGATGTATGGTTTACTAAGAAACTAAAAGTCTGTGTGTATGTCTGTGTTGTTCAGTTCTCATATAATAGGGGTTGTACCCTGACCACAGTGACACAGAAAACTGACACATCAGTCATAATCAATATATTGTTAAACATTGTTTGAGGTATTGGGCTCTGTTCATACATAAGATACACTACCTGTTTGTTAGTTCCGTGCATTATTGCAGATACCTTGCGTGTGTGCATCAGTCTCATGTTTTCTACACAAGTGATAATCTCATCAAGGTCATAGCATGAGTACAAACTGAGAACTGGGTAAAATGCCGCTGTGGTAGCCCACGTTGCTCTGCTGCAGATGCACGCTGTGTAGGTTTATTATTAAACCAGAGTGCGTCACACACACACACACACACACACCTTTAGCCATGTTGCATGCAAGTTTGTACCAAAAAAACCAAACAGGGTGTAGGTGTGATTTGTTCACCCGCTCATTTGTGTCACTTTCATACACAGGAACCTTTCTAGATCAGGTCAGCCTGTTTAGCACATGAAGGAACATAAAGGTTCTCGATCAAACAAACTGTTAAAGTTGTGTTTTCTCTCAGAGAGATGTCACAACAGAGTGCCAACCCTCAGTTAGATGTCCACAGTGTTTCACAGTGTGTGTGTGGCCAACATACACCACAAACTTAAGTCAGTTTGTTGAATCAGATGAGTAGAACCTCTCTGGCTTTCACGCATAGAAGAGCCTGAGGTTTCCCTCAAAACCCACACATCATGATTCACATTAAAGAGGAACCAGCAATTTCTGTGCAAGCCAGCTTTAAACACTTTTCAACACAGCGTCTGCAACAGTGAAAACGAGAACAGAATTCAACATTTCCTCAAAGCAGAATACGCAGATTAAATGAAAACTTCTCCAGTAAAGCAGGTAAATAATGCACAGGACCTCCCACAGGCTTTGTGAAAGTCCATAAAAGTTTCTGTGTTTGAGGAAAATAGAATGAGCCTTCTCTGTTTTTATAACTGAAATGATCCATCCTAAGATTAACGCTCAGATTCCTGAGGAAAGATTTGTAACAGTGACCCACAACAGCAGCTTTAAAGTGAGACTTTGGCTAAACAAAAGCTACACGAAACAGTTACGGGAAGAGGCTAAATGTGTAATGGTTGGACAAGGGCGGACTACCTAAGTTGTCTTTTTTTAGATATCTGTAGCTGACATTAACCACCATATCCAACACCAAAAGCCTCACAGTGCCCTGAACAAGGGAGTGTTTCATTACTTATGAAGTTTTTATTTATAAGATGTTGAGATATTTCTTCTTTCAAAAGTTGAAATGTATGTAACCATAGTCACTCACTGAGAAATTGAAATAAATTAAAACATGATTCCTAAACCTGACATGGTCATGTGTAAATCATCAGACCAAAATCCTACAACAAAACATCCCCCCTTTTGGGCTCGCACACGCTCTTGAAAGCCCCTGAGTTCAGTGTACATGTGAGTGTGGGAGACACAGTGTGCATATTACAGCTTCAATCCAACATATTCTACAATATCAGAGGAGAAATCAGTCACTTACTTTGCCGCAGAGCCAAACTGCTTCAGGATGCTCAGAGACTGCCGGAGCATGCTGGCAGTGGAGTCAAACCACCTCTCTGCTTGACCTTCTCAGCCCCACAATGTATCCTGCTCTGAGAACGTCCACACAGGGTCCAGCTGTGTTACTTCATCAGGGAAAGAAGGTACAGACCTGTCGCCTCTGCCTCTGTGGTAGTTGTCTTTGTGTGTATATGTGTGTGTGTTTTGGGCCGCCAGTTTTCGTTCTGGTTTCAGGAGCGTGCTCTTAAGCCTGACACAAACCGATGAATGAGGAAGTTGAACGGATGAAGTGTCAGCTTTGAGGGGGAAGAGAGATTTTTCTGCTCTCACACTATGATTTAAAAGTTAGTGCTGTAAAGACACATGTGGTGACTTGGTGCATAATAGCGGTACATTTAGTTTTGATTCAGTTTCACATAAACAAAATCTTTTTCCTCCAACCAGACGAGAAGGCAAATCTTTATGTAATAAGACATTTGCATATTGAATCTCAACACACCAAAATGGTGCAGTATTATGCCACAGGTCTGCTGTTAATATGTCTGCTTTGCAGGTTGTGGTTAGTATGTACTTCTGTAAATGCTAAATGCTTAGGAGTTAAAAGGATGTGAGAAGACTAAAAGAGGAAACTATCAATGTTGGCTGTAAATGTATCTTTTTTTTTAAGTCAGTTTGAAAATTATTTTTATTTCAGCGTGGCTTTATTTCAAGCCTCCGATTCCTCTTTAAATGTTGGGACTTTTTTAAGTGTACGTTTTTTGCCTGCAATAATATAACAAATCTTTGGCCAGCAGAAACACACTGTACACACAACATTGAGGTAATTACTATGTTTTCATGCTTAGCCTAAAGCAGCGACATGGAGTTCCCATTTTGTGTTGATTCTGGCGCCCCCTGTGGACAAAGGTTGAAGTGTTTGCACCGCAAAGAATAAAAAATAACAAAACAGAAACAACCAATCTTCTCACTGATGTTTATGTCAGTCATATAGAAACATCAGTATGAAATCTAGACTTTAATAACCAGTTAAAACTTCTTGTAGCAAACAGTGCTGACTCCAGTATTCATTCTCCTTTTAGCTTAGTGTTTGTTCTATAACTCCTGGGGGAATAATCTGGTTGTTTAACTGTTAAATGCCCCATATTCACTTGCTAGTTGCTAACTTTAACCCATTTACCATGCTAGCCAAGCAAAACAGTTATAAATAAGAACTGCTGGAATTAGATGTAAACAATCTATATATATATTTTTTTACTTTATATTGCACATTAGCCACCATATTAATGGTTATATATTTTGTCTGTATTTGCTCATATTGCCTTTAATATTCTTTATTGCTGCCATTGTTGTATGTAAAGCACTTTGTAAACATTTTTACAGAAATAAAGTTATTATAGGGATCATTTATTTCATAATGCTATATACATGTACTGTACTTCATATTGAACACTTTGATTCTCCAGAAGCATGCAGATTCATAAAATCATTTTTAATATAGTTTCTGCGTGTACAATACAGTTAAACATCCAGGATGTGATGGGAGGAGCTCAGCTAAGAACCACAGAAACAAACTTACAGTCTCAACCCTGAAAAATTTGACTGAACAGTAACGCCCGAGTCATGGCTCTGCAGATGAATGAGGCAAAACAGTAACCAACTATAACCCTGTCAGATGCTGCAGTCTAGTGGTGGCAACAGCAAAATGAACTAACAATAAAATAACCCGTCTGCTACAGTAACTGAAAGAGAAAAATCAACATTTTGAATATGAAATACAAGAAAGTCATTTATTTATTAATGAATTTATTTTTAAAAATTACTTCAAATACATGATGGAAAACTTGAGGAATATATTTTTATGCTGTGTCTACATTTCTCACTTTGTGGTTTGCTCTTTAAGCTACTTCCATATTATAGGGAATACTGTTTTCCTGATCAAGGCATTTCCAAATCCCAGCACATACTGGGTTACCAGTTTATTTTGCACACTTGTGTAAATGTACATAATAAACTAAGTGTAGGTTCTTCGTAGCACTTTAATTCCAGGATAAAGACAGTGAACTGGTCCTGTGTAAACTTTGAAAAGGCAACAAAGACACAATCCCTCCCAACAGAGCCACAGAGGATCCCATCAGAAACAGGGCAAGGCCACAGTTACTGAGGCAGCTTGAGACAATGCTTTCCAGCACTGATGTTTGACAACTTAAAAATGCTTATTATAGGCAATTCAAGTAATATTCCTGGTGCTTTGAGCAAAGGAGTACAAAACATTTTGAAACACTTTTGAACTGACAGCAATAAGATGGTTCAAGTGCGCAAAGAGTACATTTGGGGCGAATCTGAAAAAGCAAAAGAAGCTAAATATTTTCTACTTTCTAGGTGTCTTGTGGTATGAGGACTGCTAATTCTTCTGACTGTAAGTTGAAAAAATAAAATAAAAAAGGGGGCTCAAAACAAAACCAACACTGGGACAAAATAAAGCTGGTGGAAAAAACTGAATATTTAAGTCATGTTTGGATGGTGGAAAAAAAACTTTACAATTATACCAATGTCTTGTGCAAGATATCCACAAATACTAAACTACATTGTATAATTCCTATTTATCAGTTTATCCTCTGAATAGTGTTCTTTTCTCCATCTGCCAATGATTTTGACAAAAACAGGCGAGACGGAAAGAAAAGTAAAGCACCAAAGAAATCCTCATGCACGCTCATTGTAATATCTGTCCAGTCATTAAGTAAAGTTGTATTAAGTAAAGATGTATGAATCAAAAGGAAAGGAAATAACTTCAGCAGCTTTAGAATTAAAACCATGGTGGGTCGGGAAGAGTAAAGAGGCAGTGAAGCGCTTGGAAAACCTGCGATTGTCTCCTCCCAAGGATTTTAAGAGAAAACTAGAGGCATCCCAAATGTTGCATTCCTCTTCATCTCGCTTTGATCCACCAGTTTTTCCTGTCCTGACCACGCCGTCATGGAAGACCCATGCCCCTCCGATTTGAAATGAGGGACAGGAGTTCAGGAGCACCCCTGATATGACGGCACTCGAATTGGTCCCCTCCCCTTCTCCACCTCTCGCCATCCCTCTGAGACTGACGTGCACGTCGAAGCCTTCAGGTAGGGGACTAGCGCTTTCCTTTGGCTTCTTCGGCTTCTTTATCTGGTAAAAAAAACAAACAAGAGGCATGATAGAGATAAGGAAGGATGTAAGGATTTAAGTTTCAAAATGGTAAATAATAAAAAAGCTCCAAACAACTTGTGCAGCACACAAACAAAACTAACTGCTCTGTGAATCCTGTAATCATTATTACGGCGAGAGCCTGCTTGAACAACCCAATAAAGTGGGAAATCTTACATAATGCCAAGATATTTGTTAGAACTCCTTTTTCTCTTATGTACATGTCCGGGCATATGTGTATACAATAGGTGTCCTGTACATGTATAAACAAATCCTCAAGATTAACTAAGAATAATGAGTCATATCACAATGGGGTGCTTTTTTTTATTTATTTTTTTATTTATTTATTTATTTATTTTATTTTTTTTAAATTGGAGCACCTATCACTGATGATTGAATGCGCCATTGTTACACAGCATGTAACCTGCTGATTAGAAGCACCCTGAAAGCCCACAGAAACAAACATGTGATAACTCTGTTGATGTACTGTAGATGGTTGCTAGGCCTTACAAAAAAGTGGTTATACAGGCATAGTTCTGTACTGAACTGAATGAATGCGTTGAAACCAGCAACAAAACCCACTTAGTATTGAATTGAAAGACAATCAGAAACAGAAGTGTGGAGATCGCTTGCTGCTATATGTACTGATGTGCATTTCAGTGAATGGCCTTTTTAACAGAACTGAACAAACCCTACTCATAATGGGCCAGTGTGTAGGATTTAGTGGTGTCTAGCAGTGAGATTGCAACAAACTAAATACTGCTCAGCCTTCCACTACCATGGCTGCAAAACTCAACATGATGGTTCAACATGGTGGACTCTGTGGAAGAGGACTCACTGACTCTAGATAAAAGCAGCTCATTCTAAGGTAACGAAAAACAATTGTCCTTGTTTCAATCTCATTTCCAGGTGATTACAGACTAATGAAAACACATCAATGAATATTATATTCTATTTCTGCCAATAGATCCACATGAATCTTACACACTGGAACTTTAACCAAGAATTGTTTGGTGTGTCAAATTGTTGTGCCTTCTCACCTTTCCTGAGTTCGTCTCTCTTCTTGGCAGCTTCCTCCCTCTGTTTCTTGATGATAGCCAATCTGGCCAGGTCAGCCTTGGCCTGGTCAGTCTTCCCCTCTAGATGAAGCTTCATGTAGCGTTCCTTTGATTTCTGCTTCTCTATCTCCTCTCTGACAGAGAGAAAGATAAAAATAATGCTTAGACAAAATAAAGAGCCTGATGTCAGCAACCAGGGTTGAAGACATTGTATAATTTTAGAAGCTAACTGTGTGACACCTACCTCTCCCTGCGAGACAGCTCTCTGGGAGCAGTGACATCTACTTCAGTCACCTTCTTGCTCTTCTGAGACACACGGTTGGGATTCTCAATCTCTATAAGTCCTTCCACTCCGCTTCTCTTCTTGGACTGTGTGCAAAAATAAACACCTTTGTAACATCAGTGAGAGAAAACTACCAGTACAGAGCTGGTAAATAAAGTCACAGGCTGGTAAGCTCGTTTGTCGACCAGCTACTACACCCAACAATAGTTTGTTCTTCAAAATCACAATTCCAGACAAATTGTATTGTTCATTGTGGATTTTCTTAATCCCTTTGATGACTGGCCAAAAGTAAACAATGTTATGTAAGGATACTGACAGTTACAGTGGAGGTAATTACATCATACAAGGTGTACAGATGTACATCTATGAATGGTGAACTCAAGAGCAGAATCAGAATATATTTTTGCATATCTGTCACCAGAAACATCTGAGATACAAAGCCTTTTTCTAAAATGTTAACAACTGGGCTCAGGACATCACAGCATTGTTCTCCCTCTACTCTTACTTTTGAACAGAAGCAGTTTGAGGGAGAGCAGGTACAAAAGAGTGGTCCATTACAAACTTCCATCACCAGGCAATTCATGAAATCACTCAAACACTCAAAGGATTAATTGAAATCATCAATATTCAGTCTCTACCATCAAGTGCTAGACCAGGTAGTTTCAGTGCTAAGCCAACATTATACGCATTATTTAATAAAACTATACCTCCTCTTACTCACCTCAGATTCGTCATCGCTGCTGCTCTCTTCGTCGGACTCTGAAGAGCTTTCTTTCTCTGCACCACCTTTTTCCTCCTGTTAACAAACATATCCAAATCACACCAGGCCTGGTTTTTAAGTAACTCCATGTCTGCCATAAAGGTCTTTCACTCACCAGCTCCCTCTGTGCTTTCATCTGCCGGTCAATCTCTTCTGGGTTGCTGAATTGCTTCCCTCTGCCCTTGTGGCCCTTTTTACCTGTAACACAGTTGTCAAGAGTTGTCACGAGCAAATCAAACGTGTCCACCTGTCTTTGAAGTTTGTAAATCTACATACATACATACAGGTTAACTGAATATTATTCGGCACAGGGACACATTTACACCTTGATAATGCTATTTATTGATACTGAGATGCCTGGGCTAGACACTATGATAATTTATTCAGTCAGAGTTTGTGGTGATGTGAATCCTGGATGACATTATGTGGCGCAGGTGGCGCTGTTATTCTGTACATCCCAGGTATGTGTACACATCTGTCCCTAACCATCACTGTAAGACAAAACCCCAATAGAGTTCAAACTTGTCTTTAAAGTATCATGCCACTACAGAGTGTGCGGTGGGAGATGAGACACACATACAGACGTTCACAGAGGGCCAGGTCCTTTCACCGGCAAGTGTCACGACTAGTAAATGTTAGATAAGGGACATGTTGACAAAAAACAAACCGAAACAGGGGATATGGGATACTTTAACAAACCGTGTGTCAAAGTATCTGGTAATAATAACATTCGCTACCTAGCAGGAATTAAAATAAACGCTAATAAATATGTGTAAGTGAGCCGAAGCGGTGTCCTGTGCACATGGTAACGTTACTGGCGGTTTAACACAAACGGCCATAAAAACAATTGAACCACTCAAACCGAGAATCGATGCGGAAATTACAAACAATACGGTCAGTTAGCTATGTCCCTGTTAACGTTCATGTTAATTAGTAATAACCAGTAGTACATTTGTCGTGTCTTCCCTCAATCGCTAATAGTCGCCAGTACACCCTGCTAACCGGTTAGCATGCTACGAGCTAAGCATGTGAGACTTCAACGGGAATTCGTACTTCTTTAGCTAACAATTCGCTAGCTAGAATTAGCTTGCTAAAATTAGCATGTTACACGAACTTTAATAATAATACTCACCGCCCCGAGGCATTATTAAAAGTGAAGTTTATACAGATCGAGTCCACTATTATATGGCTGAACGGCCTGACAGTTGTGTGAGCGGAGGCACCGGTTTAAAGTGCTAAAAGAAAGGACTAGAAAGTACTTCGTCTCTCCCGCTGTCGGCAGCACAAACGTCGAAACACTGCGCTCACTCCTCAGCCACTACCACAGTCTGCGCCTGCGCAGTCAGGAGCATTCGCCCAATCACTGCACTGAGCATTTAAGTGCCATGTACATCCGCCAATTAACTAAAGACAAAACATAATTCTTAATGGTCGTACCTTTCATTGACAGGGACACTGAATTCATTCTTAATATGAGTTATCATTATACATTATGAGCTACTGACATTTTTTTTGGGTGAGGTTCATGCTTATTAAAACTGCATGTCACATGGGATAGAAATTGTGTATGATCAATATATCTGGCAATATTAGCATGTATTAAAAATACTAGTGATGAAGATAGCAAGTACATTCATCACATAATCTTATACTTATATTGTGTAAGAATTACTAGGGTTTTTGAAAAAAGTCCACCTGAGTTGCAAGTAAAAGCTCTTTTGTCAAACTACTGTTTCTAAGAATAAACATTACTGCTCACATATTATGTGGAGCTGGATGAGAAGTCAGAATAGTTAACAAAATGCTATTCTGTTCTTATAAACTGTCAACAAAAAACAGCCTCCCTGTAATTGATTTTTCTTTTAATCTGAATAGAAAACACAGTAAATACAAAAAATCTTAAAAAGAAAATGTCAGCCTATAATTGCCATACAGAAGTAAAAGATGTAGAAAATATGCTGTGTATTGAACAAATATGTTCACAGTTTTTTTCAGATTCATGGTCATTAAACAAATGCAGGACAGAACAAATAATAGTCATTAAATCTGATTCAGTTGTAGCTGCTTTTCCAATAAATATAAGCAGGGCCAAAACCTACAACACAAGAATCGTAATAATGAGAAAAATAATGGAAATGTCAACACACACATTTTTTTTTTCATCAACAAACTTGATAAGACATTATTTTCATCAATGAAGGCATCAGTTCAGATTTGTCATTTCTTCCTTCGATGTTGAGTCTTTATATCCTCCACTTCTTTCTCCATCAGGTGGTACTCTACGGTAGTCTCTGTCAACTAGAACAGAAAGATTAAATATCAGATATTTAACACACACAAGTTTATTCAAGGTCACTACATCTGTCATTCAACTAAACATTTCTACCTCAGTGTATAAATATGCATATTGCATGTTATTAAGAATGTAAGGGCATAATCAAAACTGTTCATATCTTACCATGTCCAAGAGAATTTCAATCTTTAGTTTCAGGAGGTTGTTCTCTTCCTCTAGCTGTGTATTTCTTTTCTTAAGCCGCTGCAATTCCCTACCAGATGCATTTCCACCAGATTCTGGTTCAACAAAAAACAAAGATTCAATGTTGTTTTGGCCATTCAACCAACAGTGATCTAGCAGACATGGCAATGCATGCAAGAACAAGACAATTATGAGGTTCCCTGCATTTAAACTGCAGAGGGAGACAGTGCACTGTTCTGTGTCCCGCATTATCATAGTCATTACCTGTTATCCAGTGTCCTTCTTCAAATTTCCAGCTCTGACCTCCAATGTTCATCACAGGAGGTCCATACTCAAGGCCCAGCTCTACTTCTCTTGTCGAACGATCCAACTAAAAGAGGTGAGAAGGTTGAAACCGACAGATCAGTCTGCATTCACATCAAATGAACAACAGCTAACATTGTCAAGCTGCAGTGCACTTTTGCACAATCAGGGTTCATACAGATTAAAAAAAGAATAATTCAAAGCACTTTCAAGTACTAAACAGAAAAAGGAACGAACTCTGGAAGCCTTTATCATCTTTGTATCAATCTTTATTGTCCCTTGAGGGGAAATTGGATTTAAAGTAGAAGGCAAAGACACAAACACAACATACAGGGGGACATGGGACATTAATCACAACAGCACCGTTAGTTAAAAGTATCAAACCGTTGGAATCATAGCCATTATAAAGTGTTGCTGAGCAGTGCAGCCAAGATACATCACAGAACATCTACAATTTTTACTAAAGAAGTTTACTGTAAGTGCATTTGTGAAAAATAAAGTTGACAGAAAATAATACAATATACATTGATTGTTGTTGTATGCAACCACAACAATTTTCCCCGCTGTTCATATAAACTTTGAATGTATGCATGTATGTATTGTATGCTTTATTATGATTATATAATGCTTTTGGATTGCCAATGCCAACCTCAGCTGTCTCAAAAACGCTTTTTAATCCATTTCTATCTGTATTTATCCTCTAGGAGATATCTCCTCTGATCAGTGTAGACTCAATGAGGGATCAATGAGAGATAACAGTATTGGCTTTATTTGAACCCATCAGGGCACTTCATCAAAGCAGTGACTTTAGCACAGCGATGCTACCAATGAACACTAACTTCTTCAAACTCACCGTGTGAAGGCTGGACAGAGATGCAGATTTGCGAGGTGGAGTCTTCTTCGGACTAAATGTGTTTCCAAAGAGCGGCATCTTTAGTGACTTTTTAAGGTCCTGTATAAAAAAATGAGACACCAATGGTGAGATTAGTATTTAATAAACAGCAGTATCATGATGATCGTGTTTATCGTTGCTAAACGGCACATTACCGAGCTAATGCTAGGTGGCTAACACTCGCTAGGTGTAAGTACTACTCATACCTGACATTTAATTGAAACTGTCGACTGCCTCACAGGTGGGTTAGTAGTTGCTGTGTCACTTACAATATATAGCTAATATATTTACCTCCATACAGACTATTTACTTAAATTCTTATCGTGGTGGTTGAAATTATTTTCTCTCCAAACACAACCATGCTTGCTACTGCGCATGTGTGAACGGTCCATTTGGTTAAAACAGACAACACTGTGAAATATTACACGGCGTTAACTTAAAGCATTTGGAATGGATTTGTTAACACCAGAAAGATTAAGTCTTTGGAAGAGCAACGAGGCGCTTGAATGTTCTTCCTAGGATTTTGGATGCACAAATAAACAGTTAAAGTCACATTAAGCTTACATAAACACCCCTATGTTGGTGAGATAATGGAACCATCCATATAACGTAAACGCATCACCATGGTGATCGCGTCACTCGGCCTTTCCGAGCGTTAAACAATATTGATGTCCATATTGTGTATTCAGAAAAATAATAAAAATGTTTCAGAAACATAACTTGTCAAAACCGAGGTTTTAAGAAATGACTCCATAGCTACAAGTCCGGATATAAATATGTGTGACCCCGCCCCTTCTGTACACAGCCCCAGTGGCCTAATGGATAAGGCACTGGCCTCCTAAGCCAGGGATTGTGGGTTCGAGTCCCATCTGGGGTGGTTGCTTTTGTTCTGTGGAAGTCGCCTTCACGAAGATAGACAGAGCTACAAAGCTTTAAAAGTAACTGCAGACAAAAAAAAAAACACTGCATCAGTGTCTTCTTAGATAAAAATGTAAAATTACTGAAACAACGTCTGAAATAACATTACAGGCAGAGATTTGGGGGAAAATAAAAGCTAACATGGAGAAGAACATCAAACTGTGCGCATTGCTGAGCACATTGGCCCAACCTACCGTCAGTGTCCTTGCCGTGGTTTGTCTGTACATGACGGAAACGTACTTTGAATCCATCCTAAACCGACTGTTGTAAAAGAAAGGCTGTTTGTTTATGAGGAAATAGTGTATGGCAAACAGATACTGTTCATACTGGCACCTAGCTATATGTTTATATAATGCAAATCTTTGTTTGTTCCATTTAGCTCTATTCGGTTCTATTTCACATATATTACCTTTTTTTAACATGTCTCACCCAGGGACAGAGGAACCTGTCCTGGGACGTTCCCGCAACCTGAAACGCTTCAGCCCTGCGGGTGGTAAAGCTTTAATTGCTCTTGCCCCGAAGTAGATCGCTCTGCATTGATGTGAAGCAGCCGCAAGGTGGCGCCTCTGATCTGAGTCACAAGGGTTTCAGGCGTTTCACAGTTTTACATCGCAAACTTGGAGGCATGGATGCAGTACAGTACATACAGTTTTTCTGAGCTCCACAAGAGTAAAATAGCTGATTTTGTAGCACAAGCGGCTGTGAGACTACTGAAAATGCTGTCACTCATAAAAGTGTTAAGTCACTGCTTGTGATACTTGTAAGAATAATGAGATTTATTCCCTTGGTTCTCGTTACAAAAAGCATCCCTCCCCTCTCTGCTAATGCCATTAGTGCTGACTGGATTCACCAGAGACGCTGCTGTGTCACATGGTTTGACAGACCTCGCTTTTGCAGACAACAGACTCATCAGTTTAGAGTGGCTGATTGCCATGGTGACAAGGTGCAACCCCCCCCTAAAAAACCTGCCGTCCCCACTCGACCCCTCACCTTACAGTAGGTCAGATGTGTTTTACCAGATGAAAACCATCGTAATGCAAGGAGCTGACCCAGGATCCACTCATTCATGAGATGTTTCTAAGTGGAAGTAGCAGTGGTGGAACTAGTTGTTTTAACTGAATATCTGGTTGTTGTTAGTTTACTTCTCTTTTTACTGCAGAATCAGGATTGTATTCTAAGTATTACCTTTTTTTCAGCTTCCTTTCTTTCAGAGGACAATTTGATACACATAGCCTAGATACCACATTGTCTCCTTACAGTAAAGATAGCAAAATGTTCAGTAGTTGCCAAATGTTACTTTTACACTGTTTTTTTAAAACAAGTCTCACTTCATCTTAAGTTAAATTTGAATTATATTTCAACCCGTTCAGCAGGTTTATAGGTAAATAAAACACTTCTCAAACAGTCAGATAGTGAGGTTTTGAGTCCTTTCCTGGCAGATCTTGTGATGTGTGACACATAATGTAAGATTACTGGTGATGAGGGTAACAATCCCCCGGTGACTCATAAGATGATTTATGGCCTCCTGCTCCCCACGGTCATCTGAATTTGGGAGATTATTCACTAAAACCAAAGAAAGAAAAAGGGGGCCTGATTAAATTTTAAATTTGAGATGTCTGTGCTTCCGTATGCACCTGCAAAGAGAGAGACAGAGGATGGAGGGAGGGAGGGAGGGAGAGCAATGTAACACAGGGGAAAAGTTGATTGGACAAAACCCCACAGTGTTATGACAGTTAAAGGAGAGGGGGGGAGAAGGGAGGGCAGCGGATATAAACAGTAAAGGCTAATTGGCCAGGTGAGCAGGTGAGGAACACGAGAAGGACGCTGCAGGCTGCGGGAAAATTTGATCCGCGGACTGGTTGGAAACTCAAGCATCCACCCCGGCTTATAAAAGACCGAGCCAGCTGTGAGAGAGCACCACAAAGCCTTATCTGCTGCTGCTTTGGACCTGGACGCAGAGGAACCCGAGCCAACAGCGGTGAGTCCCACAGCTGCACGGGGGAGAGTACAGGTGTCAGCCAGGTGTGCTTTACCTGTCTGGGGTATTATTATTATTATTTTACCACAAAGTCCTTCACAGCTGTAGACTGAAAGGGCAAATTGAGCGATGAATGACTTGATAAAAGATGTTGTAGGTTAATAACAGGATTTGTTTTCAGCTCACCAAACATTTATTTAAGACATTAAAGGCTCAATAAGTAAAAACACAATAATATCTGAACTCAGGCTTTCAGGGACTGTTGTAAAATGATTAGTGGTTCGGTAAAGTGATGTATTTTTATTGTATTTTTGCTCAAGGGAGGCTCTATGTCTTTTTGTAGCGCAGTGAAATATGTTTCAACTTTTTTTAATGACATTTGGCACCTCAAAATTGGGAAGTGGCTGTATTTTCCCTATTTGTTAATGGGCGAGGGGTTTAATAATATGCCTAATATTAGCACTGTTGTAGGTTGCTTTTTTATTTCATTTATATATATTTATATATAAACATATATACACACACAACCCAATCATTTCTGTACAGTCCCTAAGTGCCAATCATCTTGCACAGCTCACCCAATCCAATTAAAGAGTTCAAGGGAAGCTTATAGCCTCAGTAATTAAGGGGGCCAGGGGAAATCTGACCAGGGAGTCTGATCAGGGAGAGATCATAACATAATTATTTATGCATTTAATTGGATGTTTAATTTATGAAATGGAATACATTTTAAAACACAGCAGGAACGGACATACATAAGTTTGTGATTTCATTGCTTCTCTACTTTTTTTTTTTTGACAACTCAGGCGTATTTACCAAAACAATCATGACTGGATTTTTGGATGGGATCATAATATTAACCTAGATACATCTGCAAATGCAAAAAAGTTAATCCAGCGTGACACAAACATTTCAGAAGTAGGTGAAGAAAATGTGAGCGAGAGAGAGAGAGAAAGAGAGTGTGTGTGAATAATTTACAGACTTTTTCTTTGACCGTACAGGACCAACATGTCGCTCACCTCCATCCTTTCAGCTGAGGCCATTGAAAATGCTGTCAAAGACTGTCAAGGTAGCATCTCCACACACACACACACACACACACACACACACACACACACACACACACACACACACTCTCTCTTCTGACTGTACTATATTTTAAACTAATTAATCATTTTAATGCCTGCATCCATGACATTATGATCTTACCTTCACAGGATCGATAGCTGTAACTTTAACTAACTAAATTCACACCGAATTCTGACAAAATGCACAATAATCCTGATCCATGACCGAGTTGACCTACTCGTGATCCGTGTCTTCATAACACTCTACTATAAAAGGTGATAATCTTCTGTACGGCTGCATTGTTTCCAACATTGTACACTAAAGTCATATCCAGCTTTAACTGAATGGTGATGAAATCTGAATTTGAAAAGGTTTTCAATCAACTTCTCTGTTTTAGTGGAGGCATGTGTCTGCTGGACTTAAAAGATAAAAACAGGGCTGGAAAATCTCCCACCTGGACAGCAGCCACATGCCAGTTTTAATCTCCACATCGGGTTCCTACCTGAGGAACCTCGTCGGTCAAGCTCTGCGTATTACTGTGATGTGTCTGTTGTGTGTTTCCAGCTCCGGACTCATTCTGCTACAAGAAGTTCTTCCAGCTGTGTGGCCTGTCCTCAAAGACACCCCAGGAAGTCAAAGATGTCTTCCAGATCCTCGATGACGACAACAGCGGCTACATTGAAGAGTCTGAGCTCAAGTGTGTGAAACAATCATAGTTATAACATAATCTTAACACTTCCCCGAGATGCTGACAAGTACTTACTGCATATTCACCATCATCCTAACTGATGCTGTAATCCTCATGTACCTTGGTTCATACCTTATGTACTGGAAACAATCAGATATCTTTCTTTTTGCAAAAAAAGCTGCTTTAATTTTGGCATTTTATTGTAGTGAGTTACAGTTTTAACTTATGTATTTGTGTGTGTGTCTGACAGAAAGAGAGATTTAGTGCATTAAATCACACAGTGGTATTATTGGGATGGCACCATTAAGCCGTCTCCTAATAATCCACTATGGGTAAAGTGTTATTATTACATTTGTGTTATATAATTCACCTTTGTGTTGTTGTGTGACAAGAGCTGAGGGTCGACTTGAGCCGTGCAATTTAGGAATTGGTGTAGTTATGTGTTTTGTTTCTTGTGTGTGTGTGTGTGTGTGTGTGTGTGTGTGTGTGTGTGTGTGTGTGTGTGTGTGTGTAGGTACTTCCTGCAGCGGTTCGTCCCCGGGGCGCGGACACTGACCGAAGCAGAAACCAAGAGCTTCATTTCAGCAGCTGATGATGACAGTGATGGCAAAATTGGAGTAGAGGGTCGGTATCTGATTTCTCAAACTGTATTTGTACAAACTCATGATGGAGGCAGAAATTATCTCATTGGTTGGACTCAATCTCAGTGGGTGGAGTCAAACGAGCACACTGTGTCCACAGAGAAGAGCCAACTAACTTTATACAACTTAGGGCACTTTTAACTTGAAGTGCATTGTAGTTATTAGAAGTTAAAAAAACCTGCTTGACTTATACAGTATTAGTGTCCTGACTGATCAAGTTGACAGTAGTTAGTTGTGTATTTTTTTGCTATAAAGGTTTGCACAGGTTGGTATTTGTGCTTCCAGAAAACTGGTATTTTGGACCTGCTCGTCATCATTTTATCTTCATTTTAGAGCAGTTCTGCCTACAGAAAAAAAAGTAAAACTAAACCTAGTTTGATTCAAATCTGGGGAAAAGCAAGCAAGTTTACTCAATTTAAAATGTTTTAATTCTACCCTAATTCAGGGTTTTCTCTTCAGACACGGTTGTACTTGGTTTTAGCCACTGAGGTTTAACTCAACCATTAACTTAAAATAATTTTATATACCAAGTTGGTCAATTTTTTAAATGAATTTGAATCAAGCAGTTAGTATTTTGAATGACATCATTGCCTCAGGCTCCTTTACTTAAAGTAAATAAAGGGCTGACTATAAGACTAACAGGCATACTCCTTTATATATAACATAAAATGTCAAACAGCCATAAGCTGACAGACTATTAGCATTAGTATTGCTATTCCTGTTTAAGTACATATACATCCATGATGGCCGGTGGTGATTTACTATAATGCCTGTTAACTGTGAAATAACTCAGAGCTCAGAGTTAAAATCATAGATTCTTTCTTCAATGTTTATTTGGTGCAGGGAGTACTTATATGGTATCTTGAGGATCTTTGTTTAACCATGTTATTAGATTTCATGACGTCTAGATGCTTGTCCCAGTTTTGCCAATTGTCCGGTTACCAGGGACATCTGAGCTCAGCCGTCTTACATAACAGGACAAAGGATTTGGAAAATCCAGAAAGATGATTTTTAGTCTGTGATTCTTTTCAATCATACATTTATCAGTTCTGCATAAAGTTGAAAGTTGTGTGTGATTGTCTGTGATGAAAAGTAAAAGTGTGTGTTTGCAGTTAATTTCAACACCTTTTCTTTCCCTAGAATTCCAGACTATGGTCCTGTCCTGAGTGTCACAGACGAAAAGAGCTCAAGTCTTAAGGACTTCAGTCCCCCCCCCCACCTCTGGACTCTTCTGATCCCAGCTTCCAATCTCACTGATTACTTTTGTTTTCTTTTGTTTGTGTCTTTTGTTTTCTACTAAATTCAGTTTGCGCTCGTTTTTAAATTACCTTTTGTCCATGTAAAGACAGTAGACCTTTAATTTATCTTTCCACTGTGTTGGTCCAAGTTTTCTTTTCTGTGCACATCCCACCTCTGACAATCAATGACATTAAATAAACATGTGAAAACATAGATCACCTCTTGGTTATCTTTTCTTAAAATGTGTAAGATGGGTAAACAAATACTATAAAAACATTGCTCATTATATTCCAGGAAAGGAAATGATTTATGTGACACAATAATGCATGAATGTACTGCACTGTACAAATACAAGCTGAATCCTCAACAGCATAAACCCCATGAATGAGAGCAGGGAGTGAAAGCATCATAGGATTATTTAACAGTGTGGCAGTTTTAAATATGACAGAGCAAATTAAACATTTCATTTTAAAGTGCCGTAGGACATTTTTTTATGATTATGATGTATATCGTATTTTAATACAAACATAAAATTATCACTTCACTGGATGCACAAGAGAAAAAGATGTTTAAGGACAAACATGGCTGCAGATTACTGTTGGTGACAATGTAGCTCATGATTATGTGTAATTTATTTTTAATATGTTACTAAACTGAGCAATTTGAATTTAGTGTAAGATAGTATTTCGTTTTTTCCTATAGGTTTTAAAGTTTCTATTTGTTTATAAAGGAAATATATAAGTAAGTAAATGTGTGGTATACTTTAAACAAAGGACTGAATATGGTCATTAAAGTAACAAATAGACAATAGTATACAACAGACTTCCTAACCCCTAACCCTAACCCTAACCCTTGTCACTGGATGGTTCCAAGTCTTGCAGAAGTTCATCAACAAATCCAACCAAAGTGTGCCCTAATTATCCCCAGGCTGCAATAAAGATTTGCAGGAGGATGTGATAAAAAACTAAGTTAAGATAAAGTATGGGTTGAAATTGTTAAAATGTATTTCTAAACTGAAATTAACAGTGTCACCATAATCCCCAGTGTACAATAAGGATTAAAACACCCAAGTGCAGGGTATGCCAAATATTCCTGCATGAACCTACATCAGGTACATTTAATAACACAGGAGTTATTCTACAGTTCATAACACCACCTGGTCCCTGTGTGGACCAGGAACCTTTTACTTGGCTTGAAATCGATTGTACCCGAACAGTTGAACTTGTGACACCTCGCTGTCAAAAACAGGAAGTAAAGAATGTGAAGTATAATGCGGCATCTCGTCTCATTGAGCTCATTTCCTCATTTGTTTTTATTTTTATTCACGCCGCATACAGCCAGAAGCACCTGAACGCGTTGGGTTTTTGCTCTGTACGGTGAGTTTTACCGTCGTGTTGCTCGGTTACAGTCACGGTTCACCGAGTTTTTTTCTCCGCCTCAGAAAACACAACTCTACTGCTAGCAGCTAACCAGCTAGCTGCTCCAGCTGGCGTAACGTTGAGGCTCGGTAATTGTTCACGTCGAGTAGTTGCACTCGGTAAACTTACACAGTCGTCACCGTGTGTGCTCGGTTCATTGAGTCCTCATTCATTCACAAACACAGCTCGGTTAGCCGGTGTATTGTCGCGGTTGCTCCTCTCCTCCCTTTAGCTCGGCTCGCACAGACTGTCACAGCGTCGTTAAGTGTAAACAATGGCAGTGACAACATGTATACTCGCAAACAAACAACATGTCTAAGTGCTGTTATTAAAGTACTGAAGGGAAAACAATAATACAGAACTTTTTCCTCCATTGAACATAGCTAATATCTCTTTAAGATTTTAACTTTACATTCAAAACCTCGTTTACTTCATGGTGAAAGCTCCTTGCTACTGTTGTATGTTGTTGTATGTTGTTGTATGTTGTTGTATGTTGTTGTATGTTGTTGTATGTTGTTGCACTAGCAGACCATGACAGTCTGTCTGCTGTGTTTAATGCATTCAGTAATCCTCGAGGAATCTGAGTCTGAGTTTGCTTTTGGTAACGTTTCACTGCTAATGGTTGCATTCAGTTTCCAGTTCGTTGGGTAAACTACAGCCAATGCAGTCTAATGCAACAGTCCTACAGTAATGACTCTCCTTACCTCCATTAGAGTCATAATGCTCAGTGTTTGTTTAAACTGTATGGACACATTGTTTGTGATGCAGGTGAATCGTTTTGCTTCATACTACCACATTTATCGTAATGAGTTTATTAGAAAACGTTAACTAGGTGCATTACCTAAATGGGTCATTGTGTGTGTATTTTAATCCAATGTATGCTGCCAGTATACCACTTGTATGTGATACCAGTTTAGCAGTTTTCTCAAATTTACGATCTACAACTGGCTATATTGAACCAATTGGAATTATTTTTATGTAACATGAGGCCAGAGATTGTTGTGGCCCACCATGACTGAATGAATGCAGCTGTTCATGGAAACACTCCATTTTTACAAACTGTGGTCACGTCATTGGCAGCAGCTAATCTGGTTTATCAGATCAGTGCATCTCGACCCAAGTACAAATTCAACTTTGCCCTGATACACTACTGTCCTCATTGTGTGTGTGAGTGTGTGTATGTGTGTGAGTGGACCTCCCAGTTAGAAGTTAATGATTATCTCTACATTGATCTTGCTGCTGTATGTGATGTACTTGTCTTCATTCTGCAGGCACACGGCATGCACACCAAACTGCCTTTGGAGCAAAGGAAATCCAGACACAAGTTACACTAATGCTGATGATTAGGTAAAGCACTTACTTACTAACTTGTTTGTGATGATTCAAGGCTGACACTGATGTAACCTGAAAGGAATCTAGTGGTCTTTGATCTGTTTTATCTGTTTCCGTCAGCTCTCTCTTTGTGTCTGTTACAGTCCCAGAATGGCCTCAGGAATGCAAGAGAAACAGTACACCCCATCTCTGCTCAGCTTTTTCGTTTATAATCCTACATTTGGACCCCGCGAAGGAGAGGTGAGGTCGATTCTCAGATAAGCTCATATTTTAGGATATATTAGGGAAACATTTTGATAGTGTATTTGCATTGCTAATTCAAGATGTTTTGTTTGGTTTTTTTTTTTCAGGAAGAGAAGAAGATTTTGTTTTACCATCCAAGTGATGTGGAGAAGAATGAGAAGATCCGAAATGTGGGCCTTTGTGAAGCCATTGTACAGTTCACCAGGTAAAGAGTTCAGTACTGTAGATGAATTTAAAAAGTGTCTAACACGAATTACATGGCTTAGTTGTATAAGCTGTGTTAAAGCAAACCAAAAGGAAAGTGTAGTTTCTCTGAACCTGAAGTATAACAGAATAGGGAAATGTTGTAATAAGTGGTCAGATGCATACTGATATGTTATCTAATATCTGTGAAAGCACAAAATAATAGGCTGATCTTGTTGTTTGGGTGTGTCCTTTCTTTTCACGGTCACGTCTTCTGTCTTTCAGAACATTTTGTCCAACGAAACCAGCTAAATCCCTGCACACACAGAAGAACCGGCAGTTTTTCTTTGAGCCCGAGGACAATTTCTGGATAGTCATGGTATCTTAAAGGCTTAGATGTACACTACTACTACAGTATTTACTAGTATTTACTCTGTTTGTCTAGAGTTTCTTCTTTTGAATGTAATTCAGCTGCACTTCCCTAATCTGTTTGTATTTCTAATTCATTCCTCAGGTTGTTCGAAACCCTATGATCGAGAAACCAAACAAAGACGGGAAACCTCCCACAGTAGAATATCAGGAAGAAGAGATACTTGTGAGTGATGCTCACGTCTGTATTTCTTCCATTAGTATTAAATATTGTCAGTTTAAAGTTTTACTTACCATGCCCTCTTGCCTCTGTAGGACACTGTTTATGGTGCAGTGGTAAGGGAATGCTACAGCATGTACAAGGTAGGTTACAGTATGTTTTAGAATCTGTCCTCCTTTTCAAAAAGACATAGAGTTACACCCATACACTACCTCAGATGGACAGTTTAAGGCCTTTTTACTACTATAATAATCTTGATTATTTTCCCTGTACTGTAGCTCTTCAATGGCACATTTGGCAGAGCAATGGAAGCCGGTGGTGTGGAGCTGCTCATTCAGAAGCTTGAAAAGTTCTTCTACAGGGTAAAAAGCTATTCATACAATCTTTATTGCTTGTTCATGTCATTCATTTTTATTTACAATTGACTTCGCTTTGACAGTGTGATTCATTTGTAATTTGACAATTTGTGGATAGTTGTTTATAAAAAGTCAGTATAGCATGAAAGTAAATGTTTTCCCATGGGCTGGCCTCCGGTGATGATACTTGAACATGCACTGTGTATGTTTCTTTGTAAACACTCATTACTCAAGGGAAAGCTGTAGAAAAGAAGTTTGCAGGCATGCCTAATTTCCCAATAATTACCTGCCTACATTAGCAGTCTTCGCCTCGCTGCTGCAGTCACCTCGGAATAACAAACAGATTTGCAAAAGTATAAAAAATTAATTTCTAATTAGGGAATACCCTTCTTAAGTTAAGACGGGCTTCCCTCTCCTGCATGTAACCCAAAGATGGAGCGAAAGAGAGAGCCTGCGGTGTGCGTATCAGAGGTTGAATGTCAGGATGATGCAAGCGTCACCACAAAGCATCAGTCAGAGAGTTTCTTATTCCTTTGTCTTTATTGCCCTGTAAGCAAGCACTTGTAGGCAGGGAAACTAACCCCTTTCTCCTGTCCTTCTCCTGTGTCTCTGGGCTATCTCTTGTTATGTTATGTTCTGTGTGTGTGTGTGTGTGTGTGTGTGTGTGTGTGTGTGTGTGTGTGTGTGTGTGTGTGTGTGTGTGTGTGTGTGTGTGTGTCCACCCTGGGGTTTCCAGTATCTGCAGACTCTCCACTTGCAGTCCTGCGACCTACTGGACGTATTTGGAGGCATCAGCTTCTTCCCACTGGACAAGATGACCTACCTAAAGATCCAGTCGTTTGTCAACAGGGTGGAGGAGAGCCTTGATCTGATCAAATACACAGCCTTCCTCTATAACGACCAGCTCATCTGGTAAAGGCTTGAAACTTTGCTGTATATTAGGTGTTCTTGTCCCTGAAATACGTCTGTTGGTTTCTAAATGTATGTGTAAACGTGCATCAAGTAGTAGGCCACAACCATATACAACCTGACACATATTTGCAAACATATAGCAACTAAAATCCCAGCATTGGTTTCTACAAAATCGTTTTGGCATGCTGGGTAAACAGAGGCAGGTCCTGTAATCCTCTTTGCGGTTCATGTGCTCCCTGACACTGTCACTTGCCACCTGGCTCGGGGTGTAAGCACGGGGGATTACATGATTGCTAATGAAATGACTGAAGAGCAGTGTGATCTTTCATTGTGAACTGCCAATAGACAAACAGAGAAGAGCTGTTTTAATTATTGTCTAATTCAAGTGGTATTGTTCTGGAGCATTCGTTGTAGTGTGTTTACCGCCACTGCTGAACAGTTATTAGCACCAGGAGTCACTTTGTTTTGAACACCCAGCCCATGATGCAATACACAACTGACAACACCAACATATATACTGTACCAGCCACTCATTTTGGTTTTGAATTTTGGTGTGTTGTGTAGATTATAAGGTGTAATTTTGTCCTTATGGTTGGGTCTGTAGGAGCGGACTGGAACAAGATGACATGAGGATCCTGTACAAGTACCTGACCACCTCACTGTTCCCCAGACACTCTGAACCAGAGGTGAGGAGGTGGGAGTGCACGTGGGACAGATACAATAAAGACAAAAAAGCAGAAAAAAGAATGGGAGACAAACTGAGGATGTAATGAAAGAAACAAAGGAGCAGCTGGTAGAGCTGGCATCCCATGTACCAAGTCCTTGCTGCAGCAGCCATAGGTTCGACTCCCACCTGCAGCCCTTTGCTGTGCCCCCCCAACACTTTCCTGTCACTCTTCAGCTGTTGCAATCAATTAAAGGCAATAACCCCCCACCCCTGACGTTTGAGTTGTACGATGGTGAAGAATGTAAAGTAATCTGAGTCTCCAGACAGAGTGCACAAGACGACTGACCTGAATATGAGCTGTGAATATGGCTTTCAAAGCTATGCCACACATTGTCACTCTAACCCCCTCTCTTCTACCCTTAGCTGGCTGGCAGGGACTCTCCTCTGAGGCCGGAGGTGGCAGGGAATCTGTTGCACTATGGGAGGTGAGTTCCTACTCCTACAAAAGTGTTTTACATTACGAGTCAAAAAGCGTTGTGCGTGCGTGCGTGCGTGCGTGCGTGCGTGTGTGTGTGTGTGTGCCAGCGTCATGTGGTTTCAACCCAATGTGAATAATAAGCTTTGCTTGCAGTGAACCAAATTATTTAAGGAGACAACTCCCTTGGCTAGCACTTTGTATTTAAGTAAGAGAGCGGGGGGGTTGGTTAGGTTTATAGTATCACTGCAGCCAGGGGGAAAAAAAATCCACTTTCTACTTAGTTTCAGTGTACATATGTAATTACAGTTTGCTCTAGTGTTTGCTGTCTGACAAAACTTGTGTGTGCATGCTGCCTCAAGTAACTTGTGAAGGTAAATTGGAGCTTCTGTAGTAGTGTGACTCCTAGTGACCTACCATGGGACAGGAAACACACCTTTACATCTCTAAATAGATGACACACTGGAATATAAAGAATATTCAGTGAAATAGTTATAACTAGGGTAAAGTAAAATAAGTTACAGATACACTTGGAGGTTCATGCAGGCAAAGCTACACAGGAGAGACTCATGTAACCCATAGACACGCGTTCCAGTGAAAATGGTTAATATAAGTGGCATCATTGGAATCCAGTGTATTAATAGTACAACAATGAAGCCTCTGTTCAGTTTGTGGTATTATTTCTTGGGTCAGTTGTGGAGGAATGAGCAGTGAAGAGCTTCTGATCTATTTTAGTTCTGAGGAAATGAATCTCTTTAAGTTTCTTTTTTGATTAATCTGCTAATTGCTTGATTAGGTTTGGTTCAGTCCATCCCATGCTTTGGTCCAAGATATCTTAACAGCTACTGGTCGTGTTGATGTGAAATTTGGTATGAGTATTCACGATACCCTGATGATGTGTACCCATTTAGCTAACCTGCTAACCTTTCCTCCAGTGCCACCATCAGGCCAAACCTAGATCTCTCACACGATGTCATAAAAAATTACCAAAGGCCTGACTTCCTTGCTCTTTGCTGTAGATATTTAGGGTCCGCTGTGGGTGAATCTAGAGCCGAAAAGAAATGACAAAAAGTGGAACAGCAGAAAATTATTTTAAAACAAGAAAGAAATTGAAATAAAACATTTTAATTAATTACTTCAAATAAAATTGTCAAAAATCCACTCCTTCTAGTTTCTGTTTTTCAGAATCAGATTTATTCCCAGGTAGGTTTTTACACATATGAGGAATCTTTCTTGGTGCAATGGTGCTTAAAATATACAATCACACAAAAATATATAAATCACGCAAAAATCACGCAAGAATAAAGTACTTTTTAAAAATATAAATAAATAAAGATAAGAAAACTTAAGATTTTTGTTCCACCTGTGAGTATTTTGATGATTTATTAGTCTTCATTTATAACAAATTAAATGTGTTTTGGGTGCTGGTCAAACTAAACAAGACATTTGAACACAACACATTACATTCAGGGAAACAAGGATTTTACATTTTACATAATTTTCAGACATTTTATAGATCAACTGAGAAATGAATTGGCAGATTAATTGATATTGAAAATAATTGTTAGTTGCAGCCACAGATGAATCTGATTTTGACAAATCAGACCCAAACTTCCATGAAACAAAATTTCAGCCATGCTAGAGTTCCTGTGAGTCTATTCTTAGACACACCAGAGCTTTAAAGGTCCAGTGTGTAACATTAAGGAGGATCTATTGGCAGAAATGGAATATAATATTTATGACTATGTTTTCATTAGTGTCTAATCAGCAGTTTCAATCTGCAACAACAAGCCATTAAATCCTACACACACATCCTTCAAGCTAAGTGCTATGAATGCCTGTGCAACATTGAATGGCAATCTATCCCGTAGTTGTTGAGATGATAGATGAGTCAGTCATTGCTAACCCTAGAGCCATGCTGCTAATGTGGCTAAATAATACTGAGTACTTTAACCACCCCCCAGAAGATAGGAACGCCCAAAAGTTAGATTTACTTTTGTGCCACCATCAAGAACAAAATGTTAACTTTTTCTACATGATTACTTATTCATGTTCCCAAGAGTATAAACTCTTTTAATCACCTCAGGTCCTCTCCTACAAGACCACCTTCACGACCTTTACACTGCTGTCCAGGCTCTTTTTCACAACATTACCAACAGCACAGCCTTTTGACTTTGAGTCTCTCAGATACCGGTTTTAACTTTCATATGCACTCTTTATATATATTTACCAAGCCATTCTCTCCTCTGCTCTCTCCAGGTTTTTGACAGGACCTACCAATCTTAAAGATCCAGAGGCCAAATTCCGATTTCCAAAAATATTTGTCAGCACAGATGATGGCTATGAGGAGCTGCATCTGATTGTTTACAAGGTAAGGCAGAGTAAATATGATCTCTGCTATTTCGTGACAGTCTACAGGCTTAATCATTCATTCATACAGGAGATTTGTTTAATGTATTAAAATAGGCGGGAAGGTGTTTTTAGGATGATTTTCATAATCTGTGACTGGAGGATTTGTTTAGGAACATTAGATTTAGAATGAAATATTCCACTGCTCTATCAAACGATATGGATTTTTGGATTAGCTGAAATTTTTTAAAATGATGAAGTACATCCCTTTTGATGCTTATCATCACATTAATGTAATTTCTAACCTGTGTGACCTTGTTTCTGCATTTACCCTGCACTAATCTGCTCTTTTGCAGGCGATGAGTGCTGCAGCTTGTTTTATGATCAGTGGTAAGTGTGCACCCACCCACGGAAATGATGCAGTTAACTTTAATTTCCCCTTATACCCCCCTAATTTATTGAGCCATCTAGTATTTTTGGCCATTTTACTGCTCATATACATCTCAGCTCATGTCCCATAATGACTGACTCTCTACTCCTCCATCTCTTCACAGCCTCTGTGGAGCTGACGAGGGACTTCTGTGAGCAGTTGGATGGCTTGGTGGGCCCTCAGCTTACTTTGCTGGCATCTGACATATGTGAACAGTTCACCATTAACCGCAGGATATCAGGGTCAGTTGAGAATCCACCGCACTCCCAATTAACAACTCACCACCCTGTGAAGGGCAGGCGACAATATCAATGAATTGAAGTCCCATGATTAACAGTAGCCATGTTGCTTGTCATCAGTTTCCAGTCAGTCCTTTTGTATTAACTCTGCCTGGCTGGTAGCGATAGATGAGACTCTGATACCACTGGATATCATCAGGGTACTTAGGGGTAACTCAAGCAGTGTAGCTTTAAAGACTGGCATCCTGGCCCGCTCTCCTTTAACCCTAGCAGTTAGCTCCAGATACGTCCTGGCCTGTAATCCAAGACTTGGTCTCCCTGGTCAAGGCAATTTGATGGGCTCCCTTTTTAATCACTCTAGTGAAGAATCCGCTGAATAAATAATGCCGTCCCAAATTCCTCAGCTTGCATGCAGGTCTGTGTCCTGATGCAACTGTAAATAATTAGTCGCAGCACAGATAAAAATCAGTTGTATGGCCTGTTTTGAATACACACACGCTGTTCTAGAGATGCAGTTACAGAACTGTTGTCAGGTAAGCTGTGATAATAATGGTATCCTAAGCTCACATTAAAGTGGGTGGACAATGGAGTAGGCTTAATTAAACTTGCTTTTTGGTGGATGTTACCATGATTTGGCTTGCTGTATCCAAATTAATAATGTGTGTTTACTGAACAGCTTGCCGCAGAGAGACCTGAACTTTTGTGTCCTTTCAGACCAGATAAGGAGCCCCAATTTAAGTTCATCTACTTCAACCACATGAACCTGGCGGAGAAGAGCACCATTCACATGAGGAAGACTGCCAGTGTTTGCCTCACCTCTGTCCACCCTGACCTCATGAAGATCCTGGGAGACATCAACTGTGACTTCGCCAGGTACAGCAGAGAACATTGGCTTTGTAAAACTGTAGCTGCATTTATTTTTACAAAATTCCTCCAGACATTTGTTCAGTGGTTTTTACAGTGAATCAGCATGGTGGTGCTGTTTGTCATCCTAGTAGAAACCATTAGTAGATACAGTTAATTCGTTTTAGTTATGGATGCTTTAGGTTTCATGTCAGTAACGGGGCAATGCCATAGAGACATAGCACAACAGCATGCGACTATTAAAATCTGATAATAATTTTCAGCTCTAAACAGAAGCTGAGCTCAGATTTCACAAAACCAGGAAAGAAAATGTGTAAAACTACAAACCCTCAATTCCCCTGGGTATGACCACAGCTGTATCACTTTCATACATAATATATTTCCCTTGGGAACTTGGTAAACTCACTCTCTTCTGAAGCAGTCATGAGACTGTAGTCATGTGAAAATCCTGTTTCCAGTCTGTGGGACATACAGTGGCATCGACATTCATAGCATTTATTAAGTATCAATATCAGTTCCTCATATTGTGCAGATGTTTCCCAGACGTTCTTACCTTGTCAGAAACCTCAAAACATACACACTGCTATTTATGTAAATAGATACTGGAATTGGGGTCATATCATGTGGTGTGTTTTAACATGAAATTCAGATGTTTTAGAGTTTGATCTAAGAAGGCATCTCTGATACAAACCTTAAGAAATGTTAATTCTATGACTCATTTCTTTCCATCTGTCTCCCAGGGTTGATGAAGATGAAGAAATAATTGTAAAAGCAATGACAGACTACTGGGTAGTCGGCAAGAAGTCAGACCAGAGAGAACTGTATGTGATCCTGAATCAGAAGAACGCCAATCTGATCGAAGTAAACGGTATGTTTCCATCACATGGCAATGAGTAAATCTGTGTCCTTACTGCCACAATAGACAATCTGCCCTGATACTTAATCTCTACCTCACCCCAAATGCCCTTTTATCTTTTCTCCGCTACAGAGGAGGTTAAGAGGCTTTGTGCGACGCAGTTCAACAACATTTTCTTCTTGGACTGATGCAGCGGACAGACAGAGGACTGTTTCACCACACTAAGAACTGTCAGTGTTGCAGGGTATCATGACAGCATCAGTGTAATGCAATAATTGCATTGTAAAATAAGAAAAAAAAATAAAAAGCTCTCTCACCAAGTTTTTTTTTTTTAATTTAACCTACAAAAATTGTAATTTTCTCTTGTAATTAAGTGTAAATCCAGATTTTTACTGTACATGTACTTTATTTTCTTTCATTTTATTTGTACATACTCGTAGGATTTTGTTAACTATTCATTTTGATTTCTTTCAAATTTCAATTTGTTCATGCATTTTATTTTATTTTTAATGAACACATCATGACAATGTCTCAAATTTATTTAAAAACTGACATGCACAGAACAGTTTACTCCAGGTTACCTTGATGATCAGTGATAGTTTTAAAATAAATTGTCATTATGTCAGAAGTATTGTGCTTTGTAAACGACTGCACTAACTTTAAATAAATTAAGAAGTCATTTTACTGAAATGTCTTGTTTTTGTTGAAGATGCACATCAAGTTAAAGCTTCCAAATAGCAACATCAGCAATCATGTTTATCTGAAATCTATGGGACACATTTTCACATGAAAATACAATTGGACACTGAAGTTTTATGTAAGTGCTGCATGATGTCATGAGGTCTGACTCAACTCTGTGCTGGTTTTTACCAGTGGGGATTTATTAGACATAGTAGGAAGGCATCTATTTACATGTAGCATTTATTGTTGACACATTTTTTTTCGTGCATTTGGGGTTTTTTTGCATTTTTTTAGTATTTTGCAGTCACTTCTGCATCTAAAACAGGCGAACAGCCAAAATAACTAATTTGAGGTTTAACCTTAAATGTTTCAAACTGGAGGCTCTGGAACATGTCAGGGAGGGATTATAGAGATTTACTGTTTGGGGGCCCAGAATAAATAATTTTGGCCAAAGAGTTTTATTTTTTATATAAATAGCAACCCAGCCCATATTATCCTGTTTGTCGGTATGCTTTCTACTTTGCCAAGACCGAGTAAGTTACAGACAGAACAGAAAGTAATAATCCCTTCTTAGTAAGAAAAGCATACAAATGCAAAATACAAATCTTTGTAGACAAAAACAAATAGCACAGCTTTATTGTAAGAAATGTTTAAGAGAGACTGACACTAACCTGCCTACTTTGTAATGACACAGGATGCAAGTTAGAATGATATACATTTACTAGGACATAGTATGAAAACACCTGTATTTTATTATGGAATAAAAATCATGATTAAACAAAAAAAAACAAGCAGGTATAAGCTGTTACAGTTGTACTTCACACTCCAGACCAATAGGTGGCATCACATCTTACACTTATTACTACAGAAAAACAATCTACAGAAGAAGAAAAGGAACCAATCAGCACTCACCGTTCCAGTCTGGTTTCCAGCCAATCAGCGTCGCCTCAGATGAATTTCAAAAAGTCACCCGCCATGATTGTTTTTAGACCAGAGTAGTCCGTCCGTTGTGCAGTAAGTTTTTGTTTTTTTTTACTGGACGGTCTGAAGAGGAAGTTGCTTTTATACGTGTTATTTTTTTTTGGAAGAGAGTAAGGTAAGATGGATGTGTAATTCTGTATTATCTGTATGAATGGTTAGCATTAGTTTAGATGGTTTGGTTGCCAACAGTTAGCACTAACGTTAGTTCGCCTCTTCCCCTCTGAGATAAACCAGCGTTAGTTACAATCACTTCAGCAGATTTGGTGGCTAACGTGTTTTTTTCACGGGCTTTACTTATAACGACAGCTAACTCTGTCTGTCTGTGCTTCAAGTGAAATTATTAACATTATAAATGATCATAATGGGCTCAAATGAACGTTTGACTCAGAAACATCGCTTTAAGTAAGTTATTGTTGTCCAGAGAAAGTGTTTCTTTATACAAACAAAAGGTTACAATGCGTGGTGACTCTCTCATTGTGGCCCCTAAATGTTCTTCCTACTAACATTTGACTATTTTTTAAATTTTGATTTCTTACTTTAATTCACTAACTAACTAAACTAACTAACTGTTAACGTGAGTTAACTTAAGTTGGAGACAAACCTTCCAAAACAGAAATGAAGCTATTTTATTTACATTTTAGAAACAGTAAAAGTATTGTAATTAGCGTTTTAGTTTGAGATATTTGAGTCTTAAGATGTTATTTAATTTTTTTTCTTTTTGAGAGGGGTGTGTGTCATTCATAGACATTCTGATCTGTGTTTTTACTAAATAAAACAATAGTCAGTTAAAGCCCTTTGTTTTGTTATTGTGTAATTCCTTTCCACAGTCACCTGATACCAGTTGAGTTGTTACAACAGATATCAATATGTTATTCATTACAACTTTCTAATTCCTCATTTTTTATTTAGACCCTTTTTAGTTTCTCATTGTTGTGCCAGTAGGCATGACTACTACAAAATCCAATATAATGTACCTTAATACCTCTAATAACTGTCATATGCAGTGTACCTACAGTATAACACCTCATCTTCTGTTCTTGTTCTTTATTATTGCAGATATCTGAACATGGAGTCTCGATTTGCTCACCTGCGACAGCGGGACACCAGTGTGTCGATGCTGAGGGTAAAAATGTCACGAAGGAGGTCTCAGTCCCAGAAGGAGAACCGAGATCGAGCCATGAACACACGGAGGCAGCTAGACAAGCTCCCGGAGCTGGAAATGTCTTCCCTGGATGCCTCCATTGCGATGGCCAACATGTCAACCATTCATGAGAAGACGATGAACAGTACAAAACTTGCTAAAAGTAAGGCGTGTTCATTTTTCATCACAGCTATAACTCAAACCTCTTAAATCTCTTTTCAGTGCTTTTACAGGGCACATTGGCTAGCAGGGCTTTGTTTAGAAAAGATCTCAGTGATCATCTGGTTACTCTGGCTTTTCTTGTGCCCATCATTAGAGCTAATTTGTGCTTTTTCTCCACAGATGTGGCTGTAGAAGAGAGGCTGAAACAGCTTGAGCGCTGGAAAGAGCGCAAGGCTCTTGAGAAGGAGAAGGAAAAGCGAGAAAAGGAGCGTAAAGGGGTTTTTAAGACTGGCGTGTATCATCCAAAGGACACCCTTATTGTTGTCTCTCTGCCTGCAGTCCCAGCTGCCTCAACTAAAGCTAAGGAGGTGAGGAAGGACTGATAAAAAGACTAGTTTACACTATTGACTATGGATATCTACCCCAGATGAATGACTCAAACGATCATCATGTAATTTTTGCTTGTCTTTCAGACAAAACTGAACACTGCTCCATCCCAGAGTACCAGAGTCACCCGTTCGATGAAACAACCGCAGCAAGTGCAGAAGGTACTACTGTCTTTCTCTGAGATACCGTTCTCGTGTTTTCATAATAACGTCCGTTACACTAAAAGCTAACATGCTCTTTGTTGCATCACTTTCCTTTTGCCAAAATTTCACCAGCCTCTGAAGATACAGGATCCAAACACTGTGGCAAAGAAAGGTAAATTTAATTGGCCATCCCTCAATTGTAAATGAACCATACAGTCATCTGCAACCTGGTGCATTTTAGATCTGACCTCTCATTCCTCTTATAGCTCAACCTCTTGTGGAAAGATCAACCAGGAGCCGAGTAGCTCACGTCAAGCCTGAACCAGCTAAGACCAAGACCAAAGTTTGTACAGGTAACTCATAAGAAAAAAAAATCCTTGCATATAACTGGACCTTGAGACAGACTATCATCTTGGTTTCACCCTATTGTGTTTCCTTATTTGCATCTCAATCTGTGTCCCTGTGTCATGCCATCCTGCTGTAGTGGAGCCTGTCGTACGAGCTTTGTCAACCAGATCAGTCAACAGGCCTCCTGTTACAGAAGCTGCTACAGTGAAAGACAAACCTAAGGACAAATATGCAGGTACAGACTGAGCCAAGGCCATAGTTGAAGCAGCTTTAAAAAAAAATTTGTTGGCATAAAAGCACAGGAGATGTTACATCACAGCAACAAAAAGACACTATTGGATAAAACCACTCGTAATATTATTAAATGCCTCCTCTCCCCCTCAGATGTAAGAACCACAAGGAGCAGAGCATTTGTCAACACTGTGGCCCCCCCTTCTGATGGAGAAAGGAACTGTAAAGGTATCCTTCAATGTTGACAAAGATCAGTTTTATTTTTCCACGTGAACACGAACATTTGCTTTAATTTGTTTAAATTTCTACTTTCGTACAGAAACTGTCAACATCGTCCAGCCTGCTGTGCCTAAGGTGAATACCTCTGAGTTTTACACACTGTTTGACCAGTGAGTACCTTTTTACCAGTAACTTATTGATCAATTTGTCTGTCTTGTGTAGGAGTCTGAGCTGAATGAGCCAGAGGAAAGACCTCATCTCCCCAGCCCGACCCCCTGTTCTGAGGAGGAAGACATGGTGGTGGACCAAGCTCCGGCTGAACCGATCCCTGCTGTGGATCCTGTTGAAGCACCATCTTCTTTTGCTCCCAAGGATTTCATCTTCCAGGCTCCCACTGGTCTGTCATCCTTCAGGTTCGAGCCTCTCACTCCTCGCTCAGCAGACGCCTTCCTTACACCAAGGTTTGTCTATTTTCCCTCTTGTTTGTTTTACTTTTTGTTGAAGATGTTTATCACGTGGAAAGTTTTAATATTTCAGTATTAAATGATACGGTACCAGAGGCGTTTCACTTTTGAGTCTCTAGGAAAATTTTGTGCGATAAAACACGAGTTGTTTCCTGTCTCAATGCATGTTGTCATTCTTGCTACCTAGCCCCAGCTTCAGTCTTCCACCAGTTCCTGTGTTCAACATTGAGTCCCAGGCTGAGCCAAGCAAACAATCTCCCCCTAAGTCTCCGCATCGTACATCTCCCACAGTGGCCGCTCTGACAGGCAATACCCTGGAATCAAAGCACGATGTACCATACTTCAGGTGGCATACGGTTTAAAAAAAAAAGTTTTTCTTTACCCCCCCTTTTTTTTTTTAGTATGTCAAAGTTTTAAAACGCTTTCTTTTTTTCTATATTATTCAGATCAGAAATTGCCAATGAGACAGACAAACTGACAACTCTGTGTGTCCACTGGGAGCCTAAAGTGGAGGATGACTCCATCCCAGAAGAGAGTGAGATTATCTTCTCTACATCCTGAACATGTCTATTTAATTCACTGCTAAAGAGGGTGCTGGTGTTCCTAATTAGGGAAAATCTTCTTCTCTGTTTAGTGAGAGACCGCATGCGCACAGCAGTCGGACAAGCAAGGCTGTTGATAAAAGAGCGCTTTAACCAGTTCAGTGGCCTGGTTGACGACTGCGAGCTGGGCCGAGGGGAGAAGATCACCACCTGTACTGACCTGCAGGGATTCTGGGACATGGTTTATTACCAGGCAAGTGCCTCATAAGAGTGGAACAACATTGTTTCAGACACAAACCATGTGAGTAGAAGGCTAAATATTTTGTACGTCTTTCAGGTCGAGGATGTCCTCAGGAAGTTTAATGCTCTCAAGGAAGCAGAGAGCCGAGGCTGGGTAGAGGAGCACAAGCCTGCACCGCGCCAGAAGAAACTGGTGAAGGTGAATGGACTATATGATTACACGTTCTACCAATCTAACGACATAATGATTTCTCCATTTTAATATAAGTGACTATGATTATAGGTCTGGTTGCTCTTCTTAGGGGAAAAATACACAATGACAATATTGACATTGTGCCCGTCTGGTCCTTTTGACAGAAACCAACAGCTGCACCCGCTAAGCCCACAGGAACCAAAGCAGCAGCAAAGTCTCGCCTGGCTGCTGTGAAAGCGGCAATGAAAGCCAGACAGCAGGCGGCTGAGGCCGAAAAAGCAGCACAGGATGCTGGTAACGATGAGGACGAATCCAGCCAGCACTCTCAGGAACCACAACCCCAAGCACAGCCTCAACCGACCGAGTCTGTGGTCTTTGATGGTGGTTTCTTCCAGGTGGAGAGCCCAGCCAAACTATCAGGTGACCAAGCAATAACTGCTCGCCAAAGAGATTGCTTTTCACGCCATATGTGTCTGCTTGTGAACTCTTCCCGTTTTACCTATAAGTTTTGGTTTTATAACAATGTCGTACATGATGTGTGGTTGTAGGTTCAGTGAGGAGATCCAGCCGTCTCAGTGCCGCTGTGCTGCCTCAGGCCTCTCCCTGCTCCAACTACCTCTCACCCAGAAGAGTCACTCGACGATCCCTTGCGCGGGCACAGACCCCTATTCCCGCCACTGCTTCTCCTGCCCAACTCCGTCTTACCCTCAGCCAAACCCCAGCGCTAACACCAAAGTCTCTGCGTGGTACTCCTCAGTCATCCCAGACCAGCACGGACACTGTGAATGTCTCTCTTTGTTTCTCACCTGTCAAGGAAGTGCTGTCAGAGGATTCCCAGGTTGAGGGAAGCCCTGCACGCCAGTCAGAAACAGTCGCCACACAAGAAAACACTGTTCCTGAACTGAGGACAGCCACACCTGTACATTCACTTCCATCCATTTCTGTAGTCGAGGAGCAAGACGAACCAGCAGTCGATGTTGACCTACCTCTGTCTCCAAGACTTTCCCTCTCTCCCTGCAAAACACCTCTTCCTGTCTCCCAGGTCCCAGAGCCCTCATCATGTCTAAGTTTCACGTTGTCACCCTGTGTGACTCCCAGCCGGCCTCCCATCTCCTGTCCTCCCGCTGTGCAGGGCCCTCTGGAACCCCAAGAGTCTGTGTGTAACACACCAGACAGCTCGGTTGTTGAGGTAAACACATTTTCAGGCTTCACTAGAGTCCTGTTTCCGTATTCTCAGCCTCATAGGACTGTCTCTTAAAAGCTGTGATCCCGGTTGTTTTGTCTTGCTATACAATAAACAAGTTGTCTGGTAATTTCAGGAAATTCCTGGGTTGGACTTTGAGCGTTACCTCCAGCCATCACAGAGATGCAGCCTGTCACCGAGGGAGACTGTTGCCGTAGAGACACTCTCACCCATGGCAGTGGATGTCGATATGGAGAGTCCCATAGGTCAATCTGAGGACCTGCTTACTCGGCAAGAAGCAGGTATGATTGATGCCCATAGGTACTGTGCATGTACAAAAACTGTACACCTTGGGTTTCATACCATAGCAACACTAATGCATACTAAAGCTGCAGTAAGCAGGGTTTCTGTTTTGAATTTAGTTTTAAATTGGCTAAACTAGAATTTATATTGAAGGAATTTGGTCTGGTACTAATGTTTTTTTGTTTTGTTTCTTTAATAAATCTTTAAAATATCAGACCTGCATGCTGCAACTTGACTGGTTTTACAGGAGTAACCACACCGAGCTTTCTGCTAGCATGGGTTTATTTTAAACGGATGTTACCAATGCACATTTGGCTTTACTCACTGTTATGTTCATTTCTCACAGTCACCCCACTGCCAGCGGTGTCTTCAGTGTTAGCTCTTCAGTCACCACAGGTCATTGGTTTTTTTATTTTTTATTTCTTCACTTCCAATTATTGGCTTTATGTTATTAAATCCACACTAAATGATTTCAATAGGCTCTTAACTGTTACTTTATCATTGCTGAATATTCTTTTTGTATTTTCAGGCCCATGCAGCAGAGTCCACTCTCCTTCTCTTCACCCCGGACCTGAAGGACCGCATACGCCAGTCTGTCTGCCCAAGTGACCTTATGGTCTTCACACCACCTCTCTAATGTGTAGATTTTAAATGACGATGAGATTTTCTTTTTAAATGTTAAATTTTTACTTCTTTACTACTTTTGTTACTTTCATTGAAAGAAAAAAAATCTGAGTGATTCTGACTTGTATTTTTAGATAAAATGGTAAATAGTTTTGTGTTCCAACACAGTCTAATTAAAGTTCTACTTACAACAAGGAAATGGCAAGTACTCATCATTTACATCCAAGCACCAGTCAGCACTGCACTCAAGGGTTTTATTACTCACTGTATCTGAAGACATTTTGTTTTTTGGACTGTGGATAGTTCAGGTATACAACAACTGGCTTCATTGTGATTTCTTCAGGTTTCTCTGCATGCTGACCACGTTACTGCATCTTTATCATGATGTGTCACTCACCATGCCCCCTCTACCTGTAACATAATATAGAACAGCACTGAGTACTACACATCGATGGCACAATGTAAGCAAAGGAGCTGTAATGAAAGCTAAGAGGAAGAAAAGTGATGGGTGCCATCTGGTGGCTGTGCAAGGAGTCTGGCTTGAATTCTCAGTATGAATGTTATAAATTAAAATACTGTAATATTAAAGCAGCAATGCAGTTTAGACTTAAGATGGGTAAACTAGGGAACCAAACAACTATTGTGCCTGGTTAAATATCAGTAAAGATACAGTACATGAATGATATATTGACCCAACCATTGACTACATAATTCTGTCAACAAGAATAAATCTTAACTGGGAATTGTTGGACGTGTACTACCTGGATCTTTGCTGGGCTTTGGCCAGAGCGATGCGTCTCTGGGCTTCCTGGCGGAGCTTTTCTTCCTTCATGTTTGTAGACACCCGCTGGTTATGTTCAAAAGCCGGGAAGAAAAAATGGTTGAAGAATTGATGGATTGTTTGGATCCAAAGCTCCAGTTTACGGTCTTTGACCTCCATTCCTCTGGTTTGGACACACTTCCTTTCACTTGTGTGCTCTAAAGGAAATGTGATACATGAGGATTATTATTTTCTAGCCAACACAAAATGCCTCTCATAGAAAGATGTTCATTCCCATCTTAAAATCTATTTGTATATGTGTGCATATTCACTCTGCATGACTACAAGCTTTGTTTCTATATGGTCAATGCAATGCTTAGCCCTTTCCCTTCTATGATTCATACGTATAAATAAAAACCAACAAAACAAACCTGCAGACTGAGGTTCCTCAGCGAGTTTAGTTTTGACATCTTGTTGACTCTCCATGTCCTGAACAGTGGATAATTTCAGTGTGTCACTTGATTTTTCTGTCTATGATAATATGTAAATACAATAATATGATTATAAAACTCAGCCTATTTCATTAATATCAACAGCAGGGGTGTAACAATACTGACATCAACACTGAATATGTGGATGTCTTTCTATTTTTTTCACATGAAGATGGATGTGCAATTTCTAGAACAGAACTCCTGCTGGCTGTGAAATGACTACATAGCTGCAGCCCACGCCACAAATTCATGGTTCAACATTAGCAAAAAAAAAAAGTTTTTATTTTTGTGCATGCTAGATTGCCTGTTGCAACCAACCTCCACAGACTTTGGGCTAGAGATTTCAGGAGTGATGGAGGAATTCACTGGAGCTGTCACCTGGATAGGAAAAAAACTGTAAAAGTAACTCTTGTGTTTTGTTTTCTTGTGCAGAATTCCCATCTTTACCATATAGAGTATATCTGCACTACACTGTACATGGAGTAGGTGAGAGGATCTGACCGATTGGGCTGATGGTAAACTAAGATTTTCTCTACCTCAGGTATATCCCTCCTGGACCCTGCGTCAGGGCTGGACAGCAACTGGCCTTCCTCCAGGCCTTCAGAAACCCGCTGACACTTCACCTCAGCAGAGCTCAGAAGTACGTCAAAAAACTCCAGGAATGTAATCTGCAGCAGAAAGTGTAGGAATACACAAAGCGGGTGAATGATAATTTTTATGGGCTCTGAGACATACCGGTAATGAATGAGTCAATGGGTGTAAACCACTGGTGTAAACACTGCAGGCAGACCTCCAAATCCACATTAGAGGACAGGTTGCTGGGGTCACGGCTCTCTGCAGTGATGATCTCCAGTAATCTCTCTGTGGTCAGGTTATTGTCCAGCAGACGGAGATCCTGGCAGGAGTTACCAAACATATAATAAACATAATTATTTCATCAAGTCATTCAAAATTGGGCAACCCTCTGGCTGGGCTGTAGTAACAAGCAACATAAACTGTATCCATTTCTTATGCTAAGTGGAAAAAAATGAATAAGTAGTAGTTCGTATGCATGGTAATCTTTGCTGCTGCAGTCTGTTGCACCTTGAACATCCACAGCATGTGTCGACAGGTCATGGTCTGGTCATCTCTGGGGGCTGCATTGACTTTGCAGTAAGCCTGGTAGATTTCCCAGCACTTATTTAAGTAGTTCACAGAAACCACGGCAAAGCCTGGCTGCTTGAACAGGAATCCTGGACCAACACAGCCACAGTTAATGAGCACAGCTATTACTGCATAATATAGAGCCTCAGCATTAGTTTCTGTAAGTGGCAAAACACGCAACAATACCAGACAAGCAAGGAACCTGCAAATATCTTATTAAATAATCATTTTGCTATCCAGATTCCCCCCTTTGAGGCTTCTATATGAAATCAGTTTGCAGGTTCCTCTGTCATCCTAATATGTACGTGTGCACACGAGCCTGTACTATATTGCTGGCACCTTTTACATTCTTAGCATTAGGGAGGATGTTGTCTGTCATCAGTTTGGAAAAACAGGCAGCCAGAAGGTTTTTCTGAGACCTATGAAAAGAAGAGAAGTTATGTTTCTCTACTAAAATCAGGATAAAAAAGTTTACATTCAAATTGTAAGAGTCACCCTTACACCATGTCCTTATGGTAGATGTGGTAGGCCACAACCACTAGACAGCTGAGGAGCTTACGAAAGAGCATTGCAGTGAAAGGAGAGTGGATCTCCGCTGGAGCGGCATCCTCTGAGACACACAGACAGTAAACATTAAGCAGACGTCTACAAAAATATTGCCATTATGAAGCTATCAATGTGTGTATATGTGAGGTGGATTAAGTATGTCAGAGAGACTGTGAGTGAGTCCTTCTCACCTCTGATAAAATGGTCAATCTGTGTGAGAGTGATGTCATGATGGTGGATGTTGCAGTCTTTGAGTAGGCGCCAGAGCTGCAGGCGGGTCAGCAGGAACACATTATTTGGGGAATGGGCATGGCCAAGTCTGCTGTAGAAACTGTAGACAGACCTCAACTCTACACCATGCATGAGCACCACAAACTCCACCTGTTACACATGAGCCACAGCATCAAGGCTGGACCGAGGTGAAAATAAGGATGTGGGGAAAATATTTTACAGTGTGGAGTGGGACCTGACCTGTTTATGCTCAGTGTCGCGCTCTCTCTCAGGGATCATATCCAGCAGATATTCAATGTTCAGAGCCATGTCGGGTCCTAAGATGGATGAATCACTATCTGACAGAGGAAATGCAACATGTTTAAGATATACAATTGTAAGCCACTGTACCATTAATAGCAGGCTGAGCATTTTTAACGGAGCTAATATACAGTAGGTGTTTACCACACAGATGAACAGGAGTTCTGTTTCCGTCCAGGCTTTGTGTCATCATCCGATCGTCCACAAACTCTCCTTCAAAGACACGCCCATCCTTAAAAGTAAATTTTCCCTATGAACCATATAGTTCAGTCATTTTAGATATTTTGTGAGAAAATATGTGTGTAAAGGTGTGAATACTGGAAGTATTTGAATGAGTCAAACAAGTGGCAAAACACATTTCCAAGCTCTCAAGTTAATCTTACAATTAACTAAAGCATTAGTAAAAAGTATTTGCTACTTCCAAGCAAGGAGCCTCCGATGCTTTTCACTCTGGAGTTTACTGAATTTGGAAATGTTTGTGTATTGACTGTGAGAGGCAGTACTGTATGACTGATTAACCTTCCCGTGTTTTTTATTGTTCTTCCACTCCCCTTCATAGATCTCGCCAGCAGCGTAGTAAAAGGCTCCTTGTCCGTGCCTCTGACCCTGAACATAATCTCCTGTATACTGATTGCTCTGGGAATACTGGGATCCATCCACTCGCCTCAGGATCCAGACGTGTGTGCCTCGCCCATGCTGCCAGAGAAAAGAGCATTCAACATTTCAAGCAGGGTAAAAAGCTCCAGTACTGGATATAATAAACAAACTGTGGCATGGGCTTTACTTTTTTTAGTGTTACCAGCTGGATATGTTAATGTAAATAGTCCGGTTGAGGGCTAAGATAATGTTACAGGATAACTTTCATACCTGGACTCCATTCTGCCACATGCCATCATACTGCTGTCCCAGTTTTAGCCACCTCATGGTGCCCTCTCCATGTCTCAGGTTGCTCTTCCACTCACCAGAGTAAATGTTACCAGAGGGATAGCTGTTAAGACACAGAGTTCACCTGTTAAAATGCAACTGAGGCTACAGATGAGACTATGTTCTCCATACATACCATCTCACTCCCTGTCCCTCTCTGTTGTTCTTCACCCAGTCTCCTTTGTACCACGAGGTCTGATCCTGGTTATAATACACTGCACCCTAACACAAAGACAACCAATTCACCTTGTTACTACAAAAACAAATCTTTAAAAAAAGACTATACTAGATATTTAATTGATTATACCTTTCCGTGCCTCTTGCCTCGCTCCCACTCCCCTTTGTATGACACACCACTTTTTGCACATATGTAGGTTCCAGTCCCGTGTCGTATACCATTGTACACCTCCCCCTTATAGGAGCTGCCATCCAGCCAGGTGTAGGTACCATGGCCCATGGGCATGTTGCACACAAATTCTCCCTGCACACAAATTCACATAATTTATTACACCTGTCAAACTGTTTTATTGTAACATACTCAGTTTTATTTCATTTTGTGTGTACCCAGGATGCATATTTAGAAATGTTATGTACACATTGGTTTTTATAAACTATTTTGACAATTGCTTATGAAACACTCAGTACATCGTTATTATAGCCTTACCTCATATTTCAATCCACTTGCATGTGTGAAGACCCCTCGTCCATCCATTAGTCCCTTGGCAAACATCCCCTTCAGAAAAACAAAACAGTGACTATATGATATAGTGTTTATTTAACCTTACAGTGCATTTTCAGAATAAATGTATTTGTGAATGCATGTTGTATTTTTGTCTTAGCATGGCAAGAGTACAACAAATGATTACATTTAAATATATATCAGAAATACAATTCATTCATTCATTCATTCATTCATTTGAGTTAATTGACAACTACTTTTTTAATGTTCTACAATAGGTTAAATGATTCATAATGTATGCATTGCATTGTACAATTAAATATAGTCTTTTCCAGTGATTTTAAAATGTTAAATCATACCTTGTACATGTGTCCTCCTTCGAACCAAGCGACCCCTTCTCCATGAAACTGTCCTCCACACGTCTCCCCTTCATGTCTGTCAGTGAGACACCACAATTTACAATCCAGCTCCAATCAACCACAGGCACAACAGCATTCATCGGTGTGTTACTGCTCTAAAAAACAAAATAAAAACCCCATTTCACAGCAGCCATTTGGACATGAAATAGGGTAAACACAGGTGATGATTGAATTATACGTTCAGTGTAGCAGAGCCTTTGCAGTGAGCGGAACGGAACCTTAATTAAGTATCACTGGTATCATCATTGGTGTTTGTTTACCCTACTATTTCATGACCAAATGGCTGCTGGGAAAAAGGTATGTGAACGATGACTTACCTTTGTACAATTAAGCTAAAAAGTGTAGGAAAGTCATTATTACTCCCGGGCAGCTCGTCGTGGAGAGGAAGGTCCTGGAGCGTGGTGCGGTTGTCTTCCTCTGAGGAGCTCACTAACTTTATTTTGTCTCTCCCCTCCGCTGTCTGCGGCAGCTCTGCGCTCCCGCACGCTGTCCTGTTTTCCTGTTTATCGCCTTTCATCCTAGTTTTCTTCTTTTCTTTGCCCTGTGTCATTTTGCGCTGTTTATGTATCTCTCGAGCAAGCCCGGGCCGTCTCTATGGTAACGGTAAGGGGCGCTTACAGCTACGGCAACCTTAATTAGTCAAAAAGGGCAATACAGTGAACATCTGGTACTAGTGGTGGAATATTACTAATTTAAGTTAGTACACTCGAGTATTTCCAACCTTATAGCCTACTTCTACTCTACTATATCTCACAGATAAATACAGAACTTTTTACTACATCTGTCTGACTTTCATACCCTGGAGTCCAGTGAAATCCATGTATTTCCAAATTTGGTGATTTTGACTTTTCATTTTTGTGATAACCTGAAGGATGAAGTGTTCCTTTATGGGTTGAGAAAATCATCATATATCATAAAACCCTTTTGGATTTGGACTCTTTACTGTTGGATAACAGTAAAACACTGACTGGGTCCATTTTCTGCATAATGAGTACGTTAACTTTTAATTCTATGTTTACTTAAGTAAGGTTTTAATTGCAGGGCCTGTACTTATAGTTTAATATTTTAGCCTACTTTTACATATTGATCTGATCTTTAACAGTACAGAAAACAGAAGGTGGCAACACTTGTTGCAGTATATCTTGTTTATTTCCCCCGATTAATTGGGTCCTAAAATATAAAAACATTTATTTTGTGATGCAAAATACTAATAAAATCAGAACATATCTTAACAGATATAAAGATAGACACACTAAACAATCAATACCAAGCATTCGACCATACAAATATACAGAATCTATGGTTTGGACTCTTCTTGTCTATTGGTACATTATCAAGGGTGATCTTTAACAGAAATAAACTGTAATGAAAGCACATTCCAGTTGCATTAAGCCAGTGTGAAGTAAGGTTGCTTCCTTGATGTGGTCAGTCTTGTGAGATCATGTCCAGGTTGGCGAGGTGTCTCATGGTGGGCCTGCCGTGAGGACAGTTCCATGGATGCTCAATCTCCCCCATGTGAACCAGGAGCTTCTTCATCTCACTGACGCTCAGAGCAGTGCCGATCATCACCTGAAGATGCACATAAACAAGACATGTGTGTTAGTAATGTTATTTAATTAAGGCCAGAACCTGGTCTGTGTAAATATGTTAAATATATGTTATTGTCACTATAAACTCACAGATTTCCGACAGGCTCGGGAGGCAAACATCTGCCTGACACGGGATGGTCGACACATGACCCCCGGGCTGTCACTCAACATGAAGATGAGCTCTTCAATGTCGGCTGGGCCAAATGTCCAGTTTTTACTGGTGGGCAGAGATACCAGCTTAACCCTCTCCATCACCTGAGCTGCAGTCCCAATAAAAAAAAGAGAGCTGGTTTAAGTATTTGTAACCGTGCTAATAAAATCAACTAATGTTTAATCTTTAGTTTATTCAACGAGTAAACGTTCATACCTTCCTCATTGACAAGAAATTCAAAGCCGTTCTTTCTGAAAATCTCAATGTTCTCTATGAGTACATTTTCACTGACAGCAGTGAGGTGAAGCTTCTGAGGGCTGCAAACATAAAGGAAAAAAAACAAAAATAGTCAGTAGAAATATCACTCTAAACAACACAAGATAAAATGTATCAGCTGATTTAGATTCATACACTATGAGTTTCTGTCCTTGGAGCACAGTGTGCTGCTGCAGCATCTCAAAGTTGTATTTCTCGTCTGTGGCGTGCTGGTCGATCATAAAGATGTCTGAGTTGAGTTTGGTGATAATGAAGCCCAGGTTAAACTGACCAATGATCTCCATTTGTTTGAACATATCCTTACTGTAGGAAGATAATAAAGATCATTTACTGTTGTGGAAATTACATGACAATATTGGCAAGTTCAGTTACAGGAGGAAAATCCTACCTGATCTCTTTCTTGAGCTCTTCCTCTGCACTCTGGTTTTCTCCAGGATTGATCTTGGCCCTGAAGCGCCGATAACGCAGACTGTCATCGGCCTTCTGTTTCCGCTGGTCCTCTAACCTCTTCACCTTCCCTGCCAGCTCTTGTAAAGAGAACTGGAGAGGCACCGTCCTCCTCTGTAGGCAGACTGGAGCATCCACCGTTGAGGAAGATTTCTCAAAACAGTGTGAAAAAGTGTTGGATTTCTGTTCTGTAGGGAACTTAAGTTTCTCTGACCTGGCCCTCTTGGCATCCGGACTCACAGTACAGTCCTCGCTGGAGGCGTGCGGCTCAGTCTGTAACTCTGGGTCTTCAGGAACAGCGTGACTATGGTCAGACGTTTCTTCGAATGTTTCATCTTTCACAGCGGGTCTGTCGGTGTCTGGTTCAGGTGTTCTGAACTGAATATCTGGTGTTGCCATGGTAACGTCACAACCGGACACAGCGCTGTCTTTTTCAGAGTCTGTATCACTGAATGTTGCTCCATACCTGAACCCATCCAGCACTGACTTTCCCACCGGGGAGCATTTAGCTAGATCTCTTGTGGGTTTCAAAGGAGATTTCCCACTCAGGGTGCAGGAAGGAGGTTTGACATTGCCTTTAAAAAAAGACTGCAGTGTTTTCTGTGTTGGGCCACTGTTGGCAGCTTTTGCCACACTTGAATTGGAGCTCTGATGACTTGAATAAGCAGCTTTTAGGCCGGCCAGGTTTAGTGACGACTTTGGCCTCTGAGTGACGGGTTCCTCTCCGGGTTCTGCCTTGTTCTCATTAGATGAGAAAACCTGACAGATTTCAGTTGCTGTTGTATCTAGAGACAAGTGACAGAATAAAAGCAGTGACTATAATATCAATATATACATCTTATGTGTTGATATGCAGGCTATATGTAATGATTAGTTCTTACTGGTGCTGGGTATGGGTGTGTAGTTCAGGCTGATCTTATTGACTCCAGCCTCATACATGTTGATAAGAGACGTCTTCAGAATAGCCAATAAGAGTTTCTCCTCTTGAAGAAAAATCTGGCGTTTGTCTGGGGTGACGTTCACATCCACACACTCTGAAATAACACCACAAAATCGCTCATGTAGAACAGAAAATCAGCGTTGTGCTTCTCAAATAACTTCGATTCAGCAATTTGCTTACCAGAAGCAACGGCTATGTTCAAGGCAACAAATGGATATTGATGTCTGTTGTACATATGATACACTTCGTTCACAAGTTTGGTCACCTGCAAATTGGGAATAACCAGAGATTAGGTGGGAAACTGTAATACTTTAATTTAAATCCCCCTATTTAGCATTCATTAACAGTATATAAACATTTAATAAATGGTTCATGAGGCTGAAGCTGAAAGCAGATATGTTTATTAATGTAGTTTTCAGCAACTATAACTCCTCCTGTGGGCACCTAGAAGTAGAGGCTAGAATGACTGTTGTAATTACATAGCATATGTCCATATAAAGACTTAAAAATGTCCCTACATCCGCTTACAAGTAGATAATATAAGTGTTATAAACTATAATTAAGTATATACTGTTTATAAATGCTAAACAGGGGGACTTAAGCTGAGCATGAGTTACCTTAAGGGGATCACAAGGCCGGTTGTTAATGAAAAAGAACTGCCTGTCTGTGGCACTTCTCCCAACACCATGGTCTCCTCGTGACACAAACCCTGTGATGCTGCCAAAACAGTTTTTATTAAAAAACAACAACAACACTGCTTTGTTTGAAGAGAAGACATACATACATTGGACTTCCATACAGTGACAGTGACATGGTGACACTCACGAAAACAGCTGTTTGGGTAGATCTGCATCTTTGAGTCCATATTCTTCAATAACATTTTCTGTGGGGGACACTTGCTGAAAAGGCAGAAGACTCTGTATCTGCAGAACACACAACAGACAATGAAATTAAATATTTAGCAAACCAAATAAGGAAAAGTTGGCATATTTTTCTTTAACTGAAGAATTACACAGTTACTCTAAGAGTTGGGGAGATTCCTCAACTCTTGGATTTTGTTTTAAGACAGAAGAAAAGGGTTTAATTTAGTTTAAGGCAGCAGAGTTGAGACCATTGTCCCACAACAGTCATACAGTCACTGACGCCTTCTGCAGATTGCTAATAAACAGTACAGTCAAGAAAAATGTTTCAACCTGTTTTGGTCCAAATATGGCCCCTATGTTGTCTCTCATACACTGGCTGCCGCTGGTGCTGAGGACCGTGCTGCGCTTTCCCTGCCCATTTTGGTTGGAGCAGGTAATACGCACTCCAGTAGAGATGACACAGTAAGACTGCAGAATATGTATCATTTTGGCATACTCCTGAAAATACAAAACAATCAAACATTTTGGATTAAAGATGAATGTCACAGGTAGACAAATAAATTCTAAGATACAACAAAAAAAGAAGCGTTTTACTTTAGATTTTGTTTTAATATTCATGCTATGTTAAATATGTCACTCTCGCTGCGTTCACATTGTGCTTTCCTATATCCTTGTCCTGTGTTACACTTCATTTTTACATTAATTTATGTGTTTTTCCTTTCCTCCTGGCCTCTACTGGGATCCATTCATGGATGAAAATCAAATGTCAAATGTTTGAAGAGCATTGATTGTTTCCTTCCTTAAGATGGTCAAGGACCCATCAGATAATGAATGCACCACCACTTCTCCGTTTGCATGTAATGACAAAGTAACTTTCCAAAATAATTATCAACTAAATGTTCACTGTTATGTATTGCTAAACCACTAAGTAAGTGTAAAGTCATGCAAAACAATTATATGTAACATGAATTGAAATCAATGCTGCTGAGAATGTAGGACAGACTGTTAAGTTTCGTAAGATGTCATTTGTAGTTAAATAGTGTACAAGTGTACAGAAACATAGAGAAAGAATGATCCATTAATGACTGACCTTCTTGATATTGCGTTGGAACTCCTTGTGTCGAACAGGCAGGGTGTAGAAGAGTTGCTGCAGGCTGACTGTGGAGCCTTGCTGCCGGGGATGGGGTGACTGCTGCACTAGGTGCCCTTTGTGGTCAAACACCAGCTTGGTCCCGACCTGACTGGACTCATGGCACGTCACTACACTCAGATTACTGGGAGCAGGAAGGAGGGAGGGGAATCTTAGCTGATGAGGTGAGAGGTGACGTAGGTTTATGTGCTGAATGAATGTGGCTGTTTAAGGGTTTACCTCAGAGCACATAAAGAGCTGAGGGCTTCACCTCTGAAGCCAAATGTTTCCACATGGATGAGATCAGAAAAGTCCCTCAGCTTTGAAGTGTGATGCTTTAATGCTGCGGAAGAAACAGAAGAAATTTCACTTCACCAAAAAAGTTAATTAGACTTGGACTAACTGGGTAAAGATAAATAACTGACACTTACTCAGTCCTTCAAAGTTGGCTTCTTCTACTCCTTTGCCATTGTCAGACACCTCCACTAGTTCAGCTCCACACTCCTTCAGTCTGACATCTGGAACAACGATGTGATACTGAACTCAAAACATGACACTGCAGTTTCAGACCAACTGTACTGGACTGTAACACATGAGCATCTGTCAGCATTCACAACTGTAGCCAGGCTCTTGTGGAGGGCTATCAAACCCCCAGTATTACACTGTGTGCATCAATACTTACCAATGTTGGTGGCCCCTGCGTCTATGCTGTTTTCCACCAGCTCTTTGACAGCCGTAGCCAAAGTCAGCACCACCTGTCCTGAGCAGATCTGATGTACTGAGTGCTTGTCAATGGCCTTGATGGCTCTGGCAGGTTCAGAGCTGCTGAGAAGAAAACCAGTACTCAGTGATGTATATTTCTACCTTCTGCTGAATTTATATTGCAGCAACAGACTTATTACATGTACAGAGAGGTAGGGGGAAAAAATCAAAGCTCCTTCAACCATCTGATCTGTGATGAATACAGGGTGATTGTGGGGATTCCAGCTGATTTAATTATAACAAATGATGTCTTGCTAAATAAATAAATATTAATTGGAGGTTATACTTATACTATATTATAAATTGCCTCTATTATAACGAACATGTGTATCTTTAAATGTTATTTAGGCTACATAATACACATGAACTTGCAGATTACCCAGTTAAGTGAGGTTCAAGTTAATCTACATGAAGACGGAAGGGTCTCAAATGTAACACGTTTTATTTGCATGGCGTAAAACCGAAAATATCTGCAGGCAAGTTAAATAAAGAAATAACTCCGGTAGCTAACTTACCACGCATCAGACATGTTCAAAGAGTAAAAGGCTTTCAGGAGGTTTCTGACTCTGAAACAGTGGAAGGAAGAGACACCCGTTAATTAGTCGCCATTGTTAAACAAATGGAGCTACTTTGTTTTCACTGGTGGTGACACAGTGTCAGCGTGCTACCGACTTCACGACATCATGTAAACACAACAGTGAAGATGTACCGCGCGAGTGCGCAGATGGTCCGCGAGCGTCACCCATGCGCACAAACTGCGCATTTTGACTATTAAAAGTAATAATATAAAATGTTAAGTGTGTGAACAAAGCAAACTCACAAAACGAACACAAAATGAGTAGAGTGATATTAGTGTCGAACAATATAAGTGCATAAATAAGTCCTCAAACTTTGTAGCGTTTCATCATCCAGCCCACGAGATGTCGAGATGTTAGGGCGCATGTGCAATTATCTCATATTGTAACAAACGAATAAATATATTTTTGTTTCAGGGTTATTTTAAATAGGTTGAAGCTGTACAATTATATGTATATTATAACACAGCAAATACACTTATTTTATCCTGGTTTTGATGATTTATTTATTTTAATCAGTTCTTCTTGTTGTAACTAAAGTACGGACATTGTCAGACGGTCCCTCGGGGGGAAACATGGCCGCCCGTTGACAAGACCGACCATATGTAGCTTGTCAGACAATTGTAAGCATGTAAACATATGAGCAGCCAGGATTTAAAGAGTAGTCCGACGGATCTTACAGCTGATATGGGGTAGCTGTTGCGTATCGGGCAGCGTTTTAAAAAAAAAATAAGTACTTTGTTTTGACTGCTCATCATTTTTGAACACCCAACAATGTACAGTTCAACGTCCACCAATGGGCTGCTGCGGTCGGAGGAAGGTTCTGGTAGCAACCTCTTGGTCCACCACAACATCAAACCCATCAAGAGACCCGAGGTCGACAGTAACGTCAGCCTGTTAAGTCTGGCAAGCGAAGAGGACGAGGAAGTGCAGTTTGACAGTAAGCAGCTTTTCTTCTTGTTGCTTCCTTTACTGATCTGTAATGAGTTGGGTTAGGTTATCCCATAATACCTGACACAGTAATAATGCCAAAATAAAACGTCCGATTATGAGTCGTAAGACTTTGTAAACATATAAACAGCCAGCGGCGTAGTTAAGGAACAATAGGCCATGTGAACAACATACCCCCCCCTTAACTGTAGTAAAAGTGTCACCCTACCATTACTCTACAGATATCATTCATTTCCTTTCAGTATTTACTTAGTTTGTGCAGGTACAACAGCAGGTAAATGGGTAAAGCTACTATATCCTCAGCTTTTCGAAATGCAATAACAAGTTAACTAATGCTTCAGTATGCGCCTATGTCCATTTTCTTAAATGGTTTAATAATAAAACATTATTAAATAGTTTGCAGTTAATAAAAAGCAGAGTTGGCGTTCATTTCGGTCCAAACCCAAACAACATGCATTTAATCAAACTCATCCATAACTCAGATTTTTGGGCAGTAACCAGCATCCACCAGTCGTCCTCCATTCAGAATCTCTATAGTGAGATGAAGTTTATCCAGTAGACATTTTATTCCAGTTGTCTTAGTTTATATTATTTATCCTCTAGCACAGTCATTGTTGAGGCACTTGTAGATTTTAGTGTAATCCTGTTTTAGTATAGTGTCTTTTCCTCAACTTTGATCCTTACATCAGAAAAACAATGGCTGAATATCTGACATGGGTATTCATTATGTGCTTTAATGGCGGTTTGTGTAAAACTGTTGATATTCATTGGAAAATTGTCATATTGCTATGTATGAAGGTTTATTATTGATACATATTGCTGTTGTTTTATATCTCAGGCCTAGTCCAGTCCTGTTTTCTATTGCATGAAGAGAAATTATTAATTAGTTGTTTACAATGCAAGTAGATGTCACCCAGAACTGTTGCTGTCTAATGTTAATGCACAACTACACAACCTGACATGTTTTTTCTTTCCATTGAAATATGTACCACAGTATATTGATATATTGTTGTATTAATCAGTGTGTTGATATTGTGGTATTAATCAACATTAGAAGAAGGTCTTATGGGTAATGTGCCATCTCTTTCTGTACAGTCCAACCCTAATGAACAGGCTTCAAGGGCCACTCCAGCAATTTGATACTTCACATACATAAAGTAGAAAAACGTTTGTGCGGCAGACTAAAAATAGAAGGTCAAATCGAAGCAACAGATGCATGGATATACAGGCTTTTTTTTCCTAGTAGGAGTTTAGGTTCAAAATTGGTGGATCCTACATTTCCTATAATGCAACTTAACAGCATCTTTCCATCCTTCCTCACCCTGTTTGTGGAAAGTGTTTAAAACCACAAGCCGGACTCAGGTTTACCCTGATGACATCATAAGGGTTATTTTGTCAGACTTTAGAAATCTCCCTCCGGTGTCACAGATACATTTATACTGCTGTTTTCACAGGCTGGGTAGTACTCTCCATGACAAGTAAATTGACCTTAATGTGTAAGATATTATACAAACTTTTGGTGACAATTTCGTTTATATGGGTCTAGTGACATCATCAGGATGTAATATCAAGTCAAATCTTAGTTCAGCAAAACATTTATACTTCAAAACTAGTCAAGACTTGCCCCTCCACACCTCCTCTTGTATGATGAAATGAAAGTAAATTGTCAGATGACTTTGCTGGAAGGAACAGCCCCTCCTTTCCATTCTGGCATAGTGATGAGCTTGGTCCTGTGAGTACAGTTAGGTGGAGGGGGCTGGTGTCCACTGGAACAGGCAGATAAGCATTACTGCTGTGCACGCCCCCTTATGTATAAACAAGATGATCTCAATTTTTTGAAATGGATACGAAAAGGATAATCATTAGTGCAGTTCTGAGTGCTTAATATTGGACCAAAGGTTTTTCTATACAGAAAAATGGACCTAGGAGACAAAAACATTGTTGAAATGATAGCAAAAGTTATTGAAGAAGGTAAGACAAAAGAGAATATATGTGGTGGTTATATGTGTATGTGCAACAAAGTCAAATATAATCTGAATTGTTATTTTGTGTTACATGTTTGAGCACTTTGTAACAAACGATGCAATCTGATACTGTCAAACTCTCAAATACAACCCTGTATCTTTTATTTTATCTATATAGTAATGTAAGTGACTATATTTTTGTTTTATATAGATGAAAATGAGTACTGACACAATGATACACCGCAAGTATAATTTGCGGTAGTTCAATAAAGAATATTTATTAGGAAAAATTACTCTATCCACTGTTTCCTATTTCTTATATATATATTTTTATTTTTCGTGCTCAGCTTCTGACACGGATGATAACCGCGAGGTGTTGATGGCTGGTAGACATTACCTGTCCATCCAGGAGTTTGCTTCAGCAATCCCCAACCACCTTCTCCTGGGGTCTCTACTGGAGCACCTATGCTTCGTTTATGAGAGCAATCCAGCACGCTCACGCATGCTGTTTAAAGGTATGTACTGAGATTATGTAAAGGTATTAAAAGCTCGTTTTAAAACTGTAGAAGCGCGTTCTGTCTATACATATAGTACTTTGACATTTATTGTTTGTAATTAAGTTCATATTTAGTTACAAATAATTTTGTCGTTGACAGTCATTGGCCAGCGTTTAGCTGCCATGAACCTCCTCTCACCTTTGGCCATAAGTGATGAGTTCAGCACCATCAGACTGCAGCACAACCGGGCCTTCACTGAGTTGCTTCATGCTGCCAGCTCCTCGCTGTATCCACAGGTAACTGGACTAATCACCAATATGTCTACTAGGTGTCTTTTTTTGTAGTTATTTTTAACAAATTATGTAAAGTCAGTGTTTCTACTTGGTGTAATAGACTTAGACTTAGACAGACTTTATTTGTCATGTGGATTTGCACCAAAATGAAATTACGTTGCAATGGCACATAGCACAACAGGAAATAGATATGCAGATATAAAACATTTATATAAAACATTTCTATAAAAAAAACCCGTAGATAATATATATTGCACAATTTTAGATGCCTATGTAAAAGAACTTTTGTATATAATACAAGTAAGAAAAATGCGATAAATATATCTTTTGTATAAAAGACAGATAAAAATAACGCAATATAAAGATAATTGACATTGTCAGTAAAGGTAGTCATCAAAGCAGCAAACTTAGATTAGACTTTTGTAAACTGGGAAGTGCTTCAACTGTTTACTTACAGGTACAATCACATGTTAATTGTTACTTTGGTAATCTTCTTTTCATATTGCAGGGCCAACAACGTTCCGGCACAAACACACACAATCCTGCAGTAAGGTAGGTTGCACTTCAGAGGAATATTTGTTATTATTATTATTATTATTTCTATTATTACTATTATAATTATTATTATTATTATTATTACGCTTGGGGTACTTGTACAAATACATAGAGGAACATAATTTTAATTTTGTGTTTCTCACAGACCAAAGGAGGGACTGTTTCAAGCGCAGACATCCCGGTATCTTAGTGAATTTGAAGAAATATGTAGACTTGGAAAAGGATCATATGGAAATGTGCATAAGGTATTTTTCTCCATACTACTTCTATTTTAACAAACTCCTCTCAAGAGGAGCACGAGTTGAGCTGATCGACATATTCATGACATCTACGACATCATCTTGTAGGTTATGAACAAACTGGACGGACAACATTACGCTGTAAAGAAAATTCTCATCAAAAAAGTCTCCAAGGATGACTGCATGAAGGTATGCCATTAGTGTTTTTTCAGCAGAGCCTTTTTATGCCCAAATACAGAGATAGATAGATATATATACAGAGATAGATATACAGATAATAGACTAATGATTGGATTTTGTTTTTGGCTCCAGGTCCTCAGAGAAGTCAAAGTGCTGTCCAGCCTGCAGCATGTAAATGTTGTCGGTTATCACACTGCATGGATGGAACATGTTCAGCCTGCGACACGTGAGTATTTGACTGCTGTCCTGGGACAAGTTTGTTGGTCTGAGTGGATTGTAAATGAGTAAAGTGCTACAAATATCTGGTCATACCAAACCGCACTATGAACAATTACACTGACTGTTCCTATCATAAGAGCTTATGTGAAACACATCTGTGTTGCAGATCCTGAGTCTCTCCTGCCTGCACTGGAATCACCTGGACAGCAAGACAGGTAGGATCCAATAACTGATCTTACAATAATTGTTGTTGACATTTCTCACAATTTTTTCAAGAATATAATCAACATATTAAGCAATTACAGAACTAATTGTAATTTGCTAGTATTATTCATTAAATATTATTTATTAGGGTTTATTATTGATACTGTTGTAACATTTTTACTTTGTGGTCGACTACTTTGGATGAATTATGGACTTAAAACTTATTTTTCTTGTGATTAACCACTTAACTTAATTACTGATTCTATATAAATAGCATTATGAGTGGGTAAGGTTACATCTTTCTGCTAAGAATGTATTATTTTTAGTTATTTTTAACTGGTAGAAGTTATTCTTGGCAAATCAAATATATATTTCAAACACTGTTTATGCTACATTATTTATCTCAGGGCATGTAGATGTAGCAATAGTCATTATTTAATCTGTCTCAACTCTTTCATTCGCAGTTCTGATAAGAGCCCTGACAGCAGCAGCTCCTCAATAGTTTTTCAAAGCCTCAGTCAAGCACCGACAGATACTGCCTCAAGTGCAAAAGTCAGAGCTTTAGTCCCAACCCAAGAGAAGGGCCAGGTGGTGTGTCCCAAGACAATGCGTCGCATCCCAGAGAACTACGTCCCCTGTGTCTTCCTGGGACAGCGAGAGCTCATAAAGGGCTCCAAATGTCCTGCCACGGGCTGGGACAGTTCGGCACTGTTAGAGGAGGAATCCAGCAGGAGTAGTATTGAACTGAACAACAACTCCTGCATCGACAAGGAATGTCAGGGGTGGACTGACATTCGCACAACAAAGCCTCTCAAAGAGGTAGATGCCTAAAGAGGCTTTGAGTGACCAGTCAAAATATTACAAAGATAAATATTGATTGATTACTGAAAGTAAATGATGTGATTTTTGTGTTAAAATGATGTACAGTGAAATGTAGACCAAAAACAATGTAAAGTTTTTATTTACGGTTTGGTTGTATTTGCAGGTACAGTTCCACCTGATGCTCTACATCCAGATGCAGCTGTGTGAGCGCTCACTGAAGGACTGGATCTCTGACAGGAACACCAAGCCCAAAGAAGAACAGACCTCAAAAGGTAACTGTTTGATACATGCATTACTTTACAGTATTATATGGGTCCATTACAGATTGGTCCATTGCATAATTATTTCATTTCTTTCACATCTCTTCTGAGATATAAAATACAGTTTTAGAAAATAAATATATCATACATTTGTATTTCCAGGTCCATATGGATGTGTTCATACTGAACACACACTCAGCCTGCTGAGAAATATCCTTGAAGGGGTGGAGTACATCCACTCCAGGGGAATCATGCACAGAGACCTGAAGGTAAGCTGCTTCGATAGATTTTATTTGATCAGAGAAGGGTCACATGCAGTTTGCAGTGACGCACAGGTGTTAAATAGGAGCAATATCATATACGTTATTGATAGAGTCTAGTTCATCTGTCTCAAAGGAAATTTTTAAATTCTCCCAGTAGTTGAATACAAAGTCATATAGCCTCTCAGGAAGGATTTTTATCAGCTGTTTTCTCTTGTCTTGGACATGTTTTAGATAAATTTCACGCTTGCAAATATCCTGAAGCCTCCTTGGCTGCTGAATGAGGTTTAGTAGCTGGTCTCTCTGTTTGAAGAAACATGGAAGCATCAAGGTTGAAGGCAGATGGCCTTTCTGGTTGTACACAGTGAGCGGAGAGGTCAGACTGATGAGTTTCACCAGCAGAGATCTGTTGCTTACATTAGGCCTGTGGTTCAGGAACAGGAACAAACAGTTCTCTCCCGCTTTGCTCAGCTTATTTATGTCGGCTCCATACCTGAGCAGTACGTCCACCAGCTCCTTGTTGCCCATGCTGCACCCTTCCTGTAAAGGTGTCAGTCCAGCTTTGTTCACTGCATTGGCCGTCGCCCTCTGCTCGAGCAGCTCAGAAATGCAGCATGTGTTGTCCTCCAGGGTTTTAGTGGTCTTCATAGTCATCGCCACGGCAGCGAGGTGAAGAGGAGTGTTCCCAGACTGCTTCACCTCCTTGAAAATAGTCAAGAATTTAATGTAGGACAGATGTAGAACCTAATGCAAATATTTAAACAGGATTAAGAGCACTGAAAGGCCAGTAAAGTGAGGGCAAAGGGAAATTGCTAGGTGACACTGAAGAATTGCTTTGCACAGCAATATTTGCATATGAATTAAGATTTTTTGCATTTTCTGTGGGTAACAACATTTAAATCCAATTAAGATATGATCAGTTATCATCAGTGAATCAGAAAATAAAGAACAATTGAACTCTGTAAAAGGTACAAAATCTAAAATATTCTAGTTAATGTAGTTGCAATATGTTATTGTGACCTACACCGCGGGGGATTTACTTGATGGCATAAGGGCTCAAATAAGCCGTATTCTTTGTTTGTGGGCTGGACACATTTCATGAATTCAGTATTCTTTTTTTTTACTTTATTTTTTTTCATTACAGACATTTTGACTTAGCGTAGCAGGAAAAGTACAGGTGTTAATATAAATAACGCTGGCTCAGGTATCCCAGTAAACTGTGGAATATAGTCGTTATTTGTGATTAATTACAGCTGTGCAAAGCTAAGTAGATGTCAAAATAAGTGCTGTGGAAGGTCCTCTGTGTTTCTCTTTTGTGATTTATTGTGACAGTTTAAGTCAGAAAAAAACACAGCAAAAAAAAACAACCACAGAGGAATAGCACAAACCATACTGACATCTGCTCCCTCCTTGATCAAACTGGCTATAATGTCCTTACGGAGGATCCCAGCGGCCATATGCAGGGGCGTCATCCCACTGCTGTCCACAGCATTAACATCAGCACCATAGCGGGCCAGAATATGGATGGCAGACAGAGCTGCATAGCGTACCGATAGGTGGAGAGCTGTCTGGTGACTCTCTCCCTCCACCTAGTGAGAAACCGCAAGAAGGAAGAGGAATTACAAAAAATATTTTGGATTTAAACATCACAAATTACTCATTACTCTTTTCTTTTCATAGATAGGAGCTGTAAATAAGTCAAACATTGATTTGCTACATGAAAAACTTTTCACCTCTGCATTGACGTTAACACCGTGCTCACAGAGGAGCCGCAGACAGGCCTCTGCCTGCCTGCACACGCCGCTCACAGCAGTCTTCACCTTGCAACTTGGTTTTGGCCAAGCAGCCAGGCTGCTTGGCCAACCGGTTATCACCAAGTGCAGAGTGGTCTGACCGAGCCGGTTCCTGTGATAGAAGCATAAAAAGTGAAACTGGTGCAAGTAGAGTTAAACCAGCGATGTGCAGGGTGTTTCACTGGCTGTCACTTTATAGTGGAAACAGGAAGTCGTCAAGGTACCAAAAATGAAATAAGCTGGATATGTGATCTTCTTAATTTTAGGAAATAAACTAAATCAACTCAGCTAAAAACAAAAGTCTCAAAAACCCCTTATGCCATGAGAAAAAACAACCTCATGTAACACTGCATTGATGTTTGGTGTTGGTGTGTATGTTTGTATGCCTGTCCGTGTGTATGTGTGTTTGTGCAGACCTCATTTCAGGGTCTGCCCCTGCTGACAGCAGGCTCTGCATGCTCTTTACTCTTCTGAAAGAGGCAGCAAGGTGAAGGGGGAGGATAGCAAGACCCTAAGGCATGACAAGACAAGACAAGACAAACTCGAGCACTGTAAAACACAAATATTTTTCAGTCTAACACCCCAAGAAGTACTTCATTTAAAAGTCTTTTTTATCTTCATAAATTTAATGATATTGTAGCGTAAACGTGACATTTGTGAGTGATCATTGACCTCCTTGTGGTTATCGCTGTCAGTATTTAATATAAAAGATGCTATGGTTCTGTCTATGTGGCAATTTTTATGCAGTCGGAATCAGAAATACTTTATGAATTATAATTAAACTTATATTTAACATCTTCCAGTTCTCAGAAGTAATTTTTAAAATACAGCCAACATTGATGCATTTACCTTCCACGAAACTTTTCCAGGTGCACCGTTTTGTATCTTGATGAGGAAATTGCTGCCATACTTTTTTGACATGTCTTCTATGCGTTCCGAGTCTTCATCCATAATTGCAGAGTAGAATTCATTGTTGTGAAACTTGTTAATGTTATCACTCATATCCTGACGTTCCTTGCTCTCCTCCAACATGACCAGTCATCGCAGCTTCACTGTCTGTGTTTAGTCCTTCACAAGATGTGTGGTGGTTGAAAGCTGTTATTCTGGTTTCCGGTTGCAAGCCTAAATTTGTGAGAGGCATGTCAGTTAATTTGTCACTCTAAGGAGGGAAAATCAAAAAATGTTTATCTGCTAGTTCTGTTTTCTGTGTTTGGTAGTTTCCGCGGCTACTTCTTGTTTTCTGTGTTAGGTGTTTTCAGTCAGTCCGATTTCATCATGTAGGTTTGAGAGGTACGTGTCGAAGTTTGATGTAAGGTCTTCCTGTCGCTACTGATAACTTCTTGCTGCATGCGGGGGCCACTTATGGGGACTGGTGACACCCGTTTGAGGACTTTACAGGTTGTTCTGCTGCTTATTCCCTGAGGAAAGCAGGGAATTATAACTTTGTCAGAGCTTATATGCTTACCAGTCCATCTCTTGAAATTCAGGAAATAAAAACAGTATTTCCAAATATTTTATGTGATGTGATGTGATGTGATTTGTCTGAATGATTTCACCTTTTTATGTCTTCATCCAGTATGTACATGACAGTCATGCAGAATCCATCTTCAGAGCCTTCTTTATGGGGAAAATATGTTCTAAAATAGAATAAATAACAACACCTTTATCTCACATGCACAAACCATAGACATCTGCATCTTCACATCCAGAGACATATGGAACTAATTGTAATATCTTTCATTTGATTTAATTGTAATATTTCTTCCACAGCCAAGGAACATTTTCCTCCACGGTCAGGACTGCCATGTTCGGATTGGGGACTTTGGTTTGGCATGCAGAGATATATTAATGGATGGGCATAAAAGCAGCACCTCTGGCAGCAGTGGTAATACTATACCTTAAGACACAGTACTACACAGCATCACCAGTAGATGGTGCTGTTTGCTTTAAAGTCACATTTCTGGTGTATTTTTTCAGATTCCTCACATACTACAGGTGTTGGTACTTTTGTATATGCTGCACCAGAACAACTAATGGGCTCGCATTATGATTCAAAGGTAAACACATAGTAAATTAAATTCATTTTGATTAATTCCGACATTTTTTCAATGTAACACGACATATTATTGTGCTATATACTTTATCAACTTTCACAACTGTCATCTCCTTTATGACTTTCAGTCTAAACTTTATTTGTATTGTTGTTGCTCTCACAGTCAGACATGTACAGCATTGGAGTGCTGGCTTTCGAGCTATTTCAGCCCTTTGGGACAGAGATGGAGCGGATCCGGACCCTTGAAGACCTAAGAGAGGGGAAAATTCCTGACTCGTTCAGCCAGAGATGGCCGGTCCTGACGAAGTACATCACGCAGCTGACGAGTACAGAACCAGGTGTTCGACCCACGGCCAGCCAGCTTCTGCAGAGTGAACTCTTCTGCAGTAAAGACATAGTATGTGGGAATATATGGATATGTTTTGGCTCTAAAAATAGTTAGCCCCCAATGTCTTTTTTGTGCTGTTAAAAAATCTAAATCTTAAATCTTAATCTAAATACTATGTCTATGTAACTGTTTGTAAACAAATGTGAATTCATTTTAGGATTATGTATAATGTACAGCTTTTGTTTTACTATATGTGTGGCTAGCTTTCTTGCATTAAAGTTCCTCATAATAATAATCATAATTGTCTTTACTTTTTTGTTCCCTCTCAGGTGATCCATAGTTTGCAGAGAAGGGTTGAAGAGCAGGAGGAAGAGCTCATACAGTTGAGGAGACAGATCAGTCTGCTTCAGAGCTCACAAGTGACAGTTCATTTCCCTGAGTCGGACGAGACCTGAGCCTTAAAAATCTCAAAATACTTCAGACTGTCAAAACTTGATGAATTCAACTACTGCTGTACTATGCTTTGGTGACTTGGTACAAGTGGGAGAGAGAGAGAGAGAGAGAGAGAGAGAGAGTGTGTGTGTGTGTGTGTGTGTGTGTGTGTGTGTGTGTGTGTGTGTGTGTGTGTGTGTGTGTGTGTGTGTGTGTGTGTGTGTGTGTGTGTGTATAAGCATTTCAGTGTGTCCTGTACACCTGGATGTAAGGGTGCAATTATTTATCTTCATTCAGTTGTTCAATAAATCCTATTATTACTACTACCTCCTATTTCTTCTATGTCTTGTGTGTTTCTAAAAAGCAATATGTGATTATTCATCATTTGAGATGTTGCTTTCAAAGTATTACACTTATAACAAATTGAAAAAGTGACCTATAAGAAGACTTGAGTATTTATTATGAGTTTTGTACAGCTTCTTGATCCAGAAGAAGAAGCTGCCCATTGTCAGAAAATTGAAAAGCAATTTTGGACACAATAATCCTTCCAATTTTGTTTTTATGGGGACAGTGGTACATTTATTTCTGTGTATGGACGGTGATTTAAAGGTTGAGTTACTGGTCACTCTCATATATTATGAGAACCTTTAAGTGTGGAAATACAGTGGGTATCTATTTAGAAATGGGCCATTCAACGCAGATATAGTAATCTTTGCTTGTAAGTCAATGTGAAGGCCTGTTTACAGTATAAGTCTGTGGGTATTAAGCACACAGTGTTGGTTGTACATCTTGTACACAAAGGTCAGAGGTGTGTACATGCGACGGATCTTCCCGAAACACGTTCCTCACAGAGAAACGACCGAATGAGCCAATCAGAGACCTCGTTTCATCGCAGGTACCCGGATGTACCCGTGGGGCAATTAGCTACGTCATTGTTCACCGCCGGACACCCGCTGGAATAAGGAATGGATTTACAACCGCTATTAACGTATTCATAACAGATTCCAGGTGAGTGTGTTGTTGCTTTTACGATCAAGTGGCACTTTAACTGTGCAGCCACGATATTTCGGTAGACCTGAGCCTCTTGGATTTGTTGTAGTAGCCTTACACCGGTTCTCTGTCATGTCGGAGAGACCAGCGCAGTGAGCACACACAGCCGCCGGTGTCGAGCCCCTCCTGTCTAAGCTAGCTAGACGTCCCCTAACTCGGGCCCACGCTTGTAAATCAAATCTCTTTCGAAGTGGAAACAAAAAAGCGCCCCTTTGACATTCATAGAAAATGGTTTCGTTACTCTCCGCCATGTCAGTCAGCTTCCATCGTGCCGAGCGAGCTAGCAGCGTTAGCATCGACATTGCCGCACGAGCGCCGCCGCGTAATGTTAGCTCCGTTCGGTAGCTATGTGTTACGTTCGCCGTTTCCATGGTGTCGGTGCCTTCGCGAATCGCTCGCTCATCGTTAGCCACTCGGTTCCCGTCTTCGGCGAGAAATGTAAGCTTTTAATTAGTGCTCCGTGTCCCACAGGGGGCTGATGAGGGTTTACTTCGTGTTTTGTGGAGGTTTAGCGGCGCTGCGTGTTAAAGGCCTAGCAGCCGTCTGTTAGCCAACGTGAGCGGGTGGGAGGGAACAGCTGTTGTTGTAAACGTGCTTCCGACCAGGAAATTTCCTCTGTCGGATTTTTGAACTAGTAACCTTCACTTTAGCAACTTTAGCACGGCGAAACCGTTTTCATGTTCGTGCTCGTAAGTTCAACATATTTACAATAGAAGTTGTTACCTCGACATTGTTTTTGGATGTTTGCTTTTTTTTTAAATAAGCCTTGTAAAGTAGCCAGAAATGGCCACTTGTAGTAGCGCGAAGTTGGTTTAGTTTATAGAAACACGCGGTGGATGAATGACTAATGTTTTTACTCAGTTGCAGTCCCTGCTACTACTTTTTGTTCATAGCTTTTGTTTATTGATGCGTTTGGTAAGTGTGATCAGTCAGCCAAGACTTTTCTCCCACATCAAGACATTGTGGTCTCTTCGGTCTTAGGATACAGTGATACTTATAATAATATAATAATAACATACAATCAGAGTTCTTTGAGATTTATCGATTTCAAGACAATGAATAAACTTTTCTTCTGTTTTTGATTTTTACATTTAGGGAAAAGGTGTTTTTCTGTTTTCTGTCTTAATCTGTATTTTATGCAGCTCATAAAGTTGTATTCTTCTGTGTTTCTGCCCCTCATACAGCAATGAACAATGACCATAGTTGACAGATCTTCAGAAAAGTCTGACCACGAGTCAGTCGGGTGTAAGCGATCTCCCTTCACCAGTGGAGACGTGGGGATGGACGGCAGCTGTTCCAGCAGCTGGGCAGTTGGTCCCACCATGCCCAGTGACTCTCCGAGGCTGAAGGCTCCCGGAGGCTGCCTGGGCCCAACGCCTGGAGCTGTAGTCTACAACAGTACACCATCCTCTGTGGACAGGCCCAAGGAGCAAGGTAGGAGCAGGGGTTTTTAACAGCTGTGTTTTTATGATGCATGTGGCTTGAAAGCTGGGAGGAAACTGTTGGCAAGTTACCCATATTCCACTGCGTGCAGACCCGGGTTCAGCCGAGCTATACTCTCTGCTTCCATTCATCCATTGCACTGTAGGCACGTGGAAGAAGTCCTTGACATATGTATATATGCACGGTTAGGCATGCACTTGAGGCTAATAATGGTAATCAATGTTTTCCCACCCATATTGGAAATGCCGATGCACACTTTGCTAGGTCTTATCATAACAAATGCAGGTTCAAATCAAAATGCTTTTCAAACACTACTATGTTTTTACAAAAAGGACCATTTTGCTAATTTCCACTTTCTGTTACTGAATTGGCTGTGCTCGATATGTGTCTTAACCTTGCAAGCAAATTGTGAACTGTTATATGGAAATTTAATACATAAGTAGTACAGAGCTGCACCAATGAAGCTAAACTTTTTGCTACTGTTTCTGTGTGACACAACTGGTTTGGTAGGCGTTGTATTGCTGCGTTCACTCTACTTTCATTCATCCAGTTACATAACCAGGCCAGTTTTGAATTGAGAGCATGATCAATCACTTGAGCTTGTGACGCAATTGTTGTTTTGTCGTAAAGAGAAGCAGCCTAGCTTTAGCAGAAACAAAAGAGAAAGCAAACTCCGTCTCCTTCAGCTTGTTTTATAGTCTTATTTTGTAGTCAGAATCACATTATATAACTCTTTTGACTAATGGCTATGACTGTAATGTCCTGGTGTTCCTTTACATGCTTTATGTACTGTACTTACATAGACAATGTAATATATGTATGTTATAATGGACACTTGTTGATGTCCTTGACCTTGTAAATGCATTGAATATAACTTTAGTAATGTTGGCTCTCTGTGCCCAGTGATAAGCAGTGATGACGGCATCGACTTGCCCCAGAAGGTCCTCTTCCCTCCAGAGCGGCTTAACCTAAAGTGGACCCAGGTTCACCGCATTGGTGCAGGCCTGCAGAACATGGGGAACACCTGCTTCCTCAACTCAGCCCTGCAGTGTCTCACCTACACCCCTCCGTTTGCCAACTTCATGCTGACACGGGAACACTCCAAAACATGTAAGTTTACGTTTCATGGTGTGTTTTTGCACCAAGGAAGGTCTTGTGTAATAGTACAGTCATGCAATAATTATCACATCAGTCTTGGTCATTTCGGCAGTATCTATGAGCTGCTTTCTTGCCTGATTCATGTCTTACTCATCAGTGTTTTTTTTGTTTGTCCATCTGTCCCCGCTGCAGGTCACGAGCCGGGGTTCTGTATGATGTGTACCATGCAAAACCACATCATTCAGGTTTTTGCCAACTCTGGGAATGTCATTAAGCCCATTGGTGTGCTCAATGAGCTCAAAAGTAAGTGTCCGTATCAATAAAACAGTGACCTGAAATGAATGACAGGAGGCGCTGTGTGGCTGTTTACCTTTTTGATTTTGGAGGGAAATTTTTGGTGGGAGTTTGTAGTCTGCTGTTAAAATAATTTTTGATTTTAAACCTTTGTATAAGTGTGATATAATCTATCAACTACTGATATCTTACAATGTGTATGTAATTTTTTTCTCCACACAGGGATTGCAAAGCACTTCCGCTATGGAAGCCAAGAGGATGCCCATGAGTTCCTGCGGTACACAGTGGATGCTATGCAAAAGTCCTGCTTACCTGGAACCAAGTAAGTTTCATCCAACTTCCAAAACCATACATATTCTTGCCTAGAAAGGTGGCACACATTTTTGGCTTTATTAGAATATACAATTAGTTTATTTTATATTAATATATGTAATCAACTGGTAGAAAGATATTATTATATTCGATGTATTCTGCATTGTGATGATCCACTGAACATCCTGCAAAGGACTTCCAGTCTAAATCTTGCATAAAAGCCATAGGCAGATAGATTGAAGAATACATGTTATTCAGCTGAAATATATGAAATCACTGTAGAGCCATTGTCAAGTAGGTTATGAACACATACAAAGCCTACATGCATGTTTAATAGATATGCTGTGCAGACCATTGTGGTTCTCAGGGGACTTTAAAAAAAGGGTTTTTAGGAACGTCAGGTATCAAGCTGATCTCTTATTCTGTAGTAACAGGTGGCCTCTCAACTAATTACTCTTGCTCTAATTCCCCCCCTTCTCACTCCTGCTCTTTGCGTTGTAATATGCTGTGACTTGTCAGTGCAAAATACTGTAAAGTGATTCTCCCTACCAGTATAGCCTATTTGTCTGTTTGTTTTTTGGATTAAAAGGGCAACCAGTCAATTATGTCATTATCCATATTGGTTGTTTTTCATCCTTATATTTATCTTTGACAGATTGGACAGGCAAACACAGGCAACCACTTTCATCCATCAAGTATTCGGCGGGTATCTAAGGTCCAGAGGTAAGTTATTAGAGTTGATTTGTTGCCTTGATTTATTTATTTTACCTGAAATCAAGTTGTTCTTTTACAGCTTTGCTAGGCTAATAAATAAACTCTTTTCTTTTTCAGTCAAATGTTTAAACTGCAAAGCAGTGTCTGATACATTTGACCCTTTTCTGGATATTACTCTTGAAATTAAGGTAAGTTATCCATGTTTATTGTGGGTCTCATGTCTCTGTTTTACTGCAAATGTGTATCAAACCAATGAATTCAGATTTCCGCACGGATCTAAAACAGTACCAAACATTTTTTCTCTCCATGCAGACGGCTCCCAGTGTCTCCAAGGCTCTGGAGCAGTTTGTGAAGCCAGAACAGCTGGATGGAGAAAACGCCTACAAATGCACCAAGTAAGCATTGTATTATATGCAAAAGCAATTCAGATAAGACACCAAGAAAGAGTCAGTGTTTTTGTGTGTTAGTTTATTTATTTGTATGCTAACCAACTGAACATTTGTTTCCCTTAGGTGCAAAAAAATGGTCACTGCCTCAAAGAGATTTACCATCCACCGCAGCGCCAACGTGCTCACCCTCTCACTCAAACGTTTTGCAAACTTCAGTGGAGGAAAAATCACAAAGGTACCATGACGTGTGTCCTACAATATCCAGAACAATGATATACTGTAGCTATAGGACAGCAACTGCAATTTATTACTATTACTGATAAGTACTGTACTGTTGACTGTAATTTGATAGTAATCAACTGCTTTTTGGTCTTCAGGATGTGAAATATCCAGAATACCTGGACATTCGGCCCTTCATGTCTCAGTCCCAAGGGGAGCCCCAGGTCTACGGACTATATGCTGTGCTGGTCCACTCTGGATTCAGCTGTCATGCTGGACACTACTTCTGCTATATTAAGGTACTGGCACTGCTACGGACCACTGTTGCCAAGTACACATGCAAACATTTGTTTCCAACACTTTATAAACAACTCACTACAGCAGTTTAATGTTGAGTTCCTACAGCAACTCTTGCTCTTAACAGAGGTCCTAAAATCTGTTTGAGAACTGTGTTTGTTTGAGTACATATAAGTATACATTTCAAAGCCAATTCTGATACTGAGAAAAAGTAGCATTTTGAAAGACAGGACGTGTACCAATTATGACTCTGTTTCGCAAATATGTTAAAACCTGCAAACTGTTGTAATGTGTCTCCCAGGCAAGCAATGGGCAGTGGTACCAGATGAACGACTCCTCTGTGTCTGTCAGTGACATCAGGTCTGTTCTCAACCAGCAGGCCTATGTCCTTTTCTACATCAAGTGAGTAAACATTTAAAAATATTTGTTGGGTTTATAAGTGATGTGGTGTAGAACATAACGGACGTGTAATCAAAGCAATTATTTATTTTTATATGTTTACAATATTTACGTTTCATATTAGATAGATAGATAGATATACTTTATTGATCCCAAGCTGGGAAATTGCAGTGTAGCATCAGCATTACACGCAGTAACACAGTTGAAGTAAGAGAATATTAGAATATTAGGCCTAAATCGTTCTTTAACTTCTTAACCTTTTGTGGTAATGTTTCAAATCTGGTTATGTCTGTTTCTTTTGTGTCATTAGGTCCAGTGATCTGAAGAAAACAGGGGACTACAGCCACATGAGCCATAATCCAGGTATCCCTGGTCAGTCGTCTCCGCGACCGGTGGTGATACCACGCATCAACCCCACTGTCCACCACAACAACAACAGCTTCATTGGTCCCCAGCTGGCACCACACATGACCAAGGTACTGCAGGCTTGCTTAATCTAAATGCATATTTGAATGTTACCCGTTTAACACATACAGCCACAGTTTGACCTAGACACTCAAAACATGTTTTTGTGTCCTTTTTTCTTCCCCCACAGAGCACTCTCCATGTGAATGGGAATGGGTCTCTGAGGGACTATCCCACCAACTCCAAGCCCAGCACCAGCAGCAGTGTTGTGGGAAAATCTAGCCATGGACTGGCATCCTCCTCCTCTTCTTCAATCTCCCACTCAATCAGCAGACCCACAATGATCCCAGACCATGACAAACGCCAGAAGCTTTCATTTTTCATTGGACAAGGCAAACAGAACCGCCCATCCTCCTCCACGTCCTCTTACAGCCAGCCGTCCTCCGCCAGCAGCAGCAGCGCCTCTTCCAGCTCTTTATCCTCCTCACAGTCTACCTCAGACGTCCACTCAGACATTCGCTTTGTTCCACGTCAGCTCAACCACGTTAACGGCACGCCTTGCAGCAACGGCAATCGCCACACTGGAGGGAATGGAGCATCATTCCTGGTGCCATACAGCCAGGAGTCATCAGAGGAATCAGACCAGGAGAACTGTGGCACTCTGGATAACGGCTGTTTAACAAAGTCTCACCTCAATGGAAACAACAGAACAGGAGAGGTCTTTGATAAATGTCCTCAGGCCACCAATGGGGAATCAGGAGTGCACCATAATGGCAATGGATTAAATGGACCAACGAATGGTGTCTCTAAATCTAGTCAAAATGGACACCATTATGGACATCACAAAGTGAATGGACACAACACCCCTAACAAAGTAAATAATATGCTTTGTGTTTTTGCTACCTTCTCATAATATATTGTTTACTGAATGAGCAATAGTTGTGTGCTTAAATCAATAATCATGTCTTGTTTTTGCTCAGATCAATGGCAGTAATCATGGCAGTTCATCCTCCGTGGCTACTGTTGCTGCTAATGGACTAGACCGCGACCATAGTCAAACAAGGTAAGATGAGCACTCTTAACACTAAGCTGGAAGAAAGGTATTGTTAACCACATCTTAAGCAGTTTAAATCTTTGAGTAGTGAGTTTAAAGGAATGTTTCAAAATCTACTTGGTTGCATTTTTACACTATACACCCCAAAAGTGGGATATAAAGCAATATTTATATGCTTTTATATTTTGTATTTCCAGCAAAGAGGCACATAATTCTGCCTCATCCCAGGCCAGTTCTTCTCAGAGCATCCATCCTGCTGCCAGTGAAAGCCAGCACCTCTCCACTCCTGACACAAGGGCTAAAACTGTGTCTGAACCCCTGCCTCAGCATACAGCATCCTCCGCTGTTAGCTCTCCACCCTCCGCTACTGCTACAAAGACCCATTCTGTCACGTGTAGAGAGTCTGCTTCCTCCTCTGCCCATCATGGCAACATCAATGCGGCCTTATCTACCCCGCCAGACTGCTCCCAAAGCACCAATGGGGCCTCTGCAGCTCCACAAAAGGATAGCAGAGGTGGGGATGAAGCAATGGATCTACCACAGACCAGTGGTCCGTCTGCAGGGACTGAAAGGCGTACAGATACTAAGGAGCAACACCTGTCCAAGCCCAGTTCTAGAGGCAGTGAAAAACAATCTTCCCGGGACAGGGAGAGAGACAGACTGTGCTCTGACTGGAGCAGAGACAGGGAGAGACACTATAGGGACAGGAGTCAGGAGCGAGAAAGTGACGGTGATCGCCATCGGTACAGACGGGACTACAGAGATCACCGCCACCATCGCTCATACAGGGATCGCTTGTCTCCTCACAATCGTTCCTACAGGGACTGGGAGCCTGAGCGTCGCTGGGAGCGGACTCTCCCTCACCCAAGGGAGCGTGATCGTGACAGGTGCTCTAACCATTACCACCACTATCACCACCACCGGTTCAGAGAGGACTGGGACCGTGGACAGAGGGGACATGGTTACTCCTCCCGCGAGGAGTCTCATAGTCGCTGGAGGGGGCATGAGGACAGTCGAGATTCTCGGTCGATGAAGGACAAGAGCAACGGCAGGGAGAAGGACTATTACCCATCAAAGGAGGAGACCTCCTCGCATGCCACGGTGCAGGAAACCTCCGCAAAGCCCAAGGGATCAGCCCCTCAGGCTCGTCTCTCCACGTTTGAATTGGCTCCAAACAAGGAGGATGAAAATCACAAGAGGACCGCTGAACTACCGAGCAAGGAGAGGGACGATAGCTCTGAGGCCCGTCGCTCTAAAAAACACAAAAAGAGCAAGAAAAAGAAGAAGTCAAAGGATAAAGACAGACACCATGAGAGCGGGTGAGTAACGCCATCTTTCTCTTTGTCTCCATGCTGCTTGACAGTTCTTTGTTTAAGTTTTGTTGGATAATAATATTCGCCAATTTGCACAATTATGTGTTAGAAGATCACCATTAATTGTACTATCCACCACTATCAGTGTGAATGAATTAGATCCCTTTATTCTCATTATTTCAGAGTTAAAACAATAAGTCCATTAATCAATTTAATCAACAGAAAAATCATCTGCAGGTATTTTAATGATGAATTATTTTAGCAGTTGTAGCAATATTAGAGAAAAATGCTAACCATTCTCTGGTTTAGCTACTGTTCTTTGCAATCTAATGGCAATACTCGTAAGTTGTCGCCCTACACTATTTGTCTTTAGCTGATGACAAAGCCTGATACCTTCTGACAGTTTTGGATTTAGTTGTGGATTTAGAAAAATCATGGTGTTTGTGTGTTTCCTGTTGTCCCGTAGAAGCTCTGATGTGGATTCAGACCGAGCCACTGAAACAAAAAAGAAGAAGAAAAAGAGGAGGCAGCGGGACAGTGACGCCGAGCAGCACAGCCCGGGGGCAGCTCGGAGCCACAAGAACAGAAGCAGCGAGGAGAGGGAGAGCCGCAAGAGACGATACTATGAAATCAAGGACACTAAACACAACAGTGGTTTGTCGCCAGAAAAACGGCGGCGAACAGACTGCGCTGATGGCAGAAATGACCATTTACTGTCCTCCAACCACACCTCACCCACAAACGGTTCAGTGCACCGCCATCTCAATGGATACACAGGTATTACAGGTTTCTCACAGAGTCATCCTCAAACATCACTGAAGTGCTGAAATAATTGCTGCTGTGGAACATGTCAAATTTATGTGTTCTTCCTGTTTTGTAGGAAACGGTTACAGCCAAACCAATGGCGACTCCCACGGACTCTCCAGTGGCTCGAAACACTGACTCTGTGAGTGGGTGCCTTCTTTTAATGATTATCACAGTTTGCTCTAATACAGCTGCTAAACAAACTGTAGGAAGTCTTATTATGGATGCAAATGTTTTAGCTCTACAAATAGATTATAGGGAGGCTTCTTATTTCTCGTTTCAGACACATCAACATTTTAACAACAGCAGAGGAATGACATCAACAACGGTTTGACGTGGTGCTTCTTCATTGGGAATATATTGTATTTTTACCACAGCTAAAGTGTTTTAAATGTTTGAAAATCTTCTTTTTTTTTAAAAAAGGCATTGATTTATTTGCCGTAATTCTCCTATGGTTAAAAAAAACATTCACCTGTCCAACATTTATGATGATAAATATTAATATATACTTGTATGAACACAAACAAAGCCTGGAGCTTAAACATCTCAACTGCTGCTCAGTGGAACTCAGGACTTGAAAACTTGTTAACATCCATCATGGATATCCACCTGCTTCAAATCAGAAAGAAACAAAAGGGAAATGTGTTGCCTAATGACGATGGCACCATGTTGGCTGCAAGCTTAAGATGTCACCATATCTACAGAGCCGCAATGTTGGAGATTTTTTCTTGGATCCCACTGGGAGCGGACAAACTAACTGAGGGAGATATTCATGAATGAGACGGACGAGCGCAGTGGTGGGAACAAGGCTTCGCTGACTGATACCTCCACGTTAACCCTGGACAGACTTGAGGACATTTCCCAGCTTTTTTTTGTTTTTGTTTGTTTCCATTTTTGCTCTGAAGCCTAAGATTCACTCTGTAATTTTTAAACTTTTTCACAGAAGCAGAGGTTTTTCTCTGGATTATGCCTCTCCCTCCTTTTGTCACATTCTTTTTCTTTTTAAACGTTTAAAAAGAAAGCATCAAAAATTTGTTATCATGGCTGTGGACCATTTGTGTTTGCTTTTTAATGAAAAAATACAGTTTGTGTCTTCTAGCGTCATAAGAAATACTGTGAATTTAATTTTTGAACTGTACTATCAGTTATTTTTATACATAAAAATCCTGTATCAGGGTTACCAGTAGATGTTTTGTTGTTTTGCTTTGTTTTTAGAAAAAGTCAAGTTAATTTTGACCATATTCTCTGGACAAAAGTCAGTAATGGGTATGGTTTGCTTTTTTTTTTTTTCTTTTTTTTCCCCCAACTTTAGACAGAGGTTGAAAAACTGCTGTTATATCTTTTTAGTTTAGCATGTCAGAATTTATACATTGTATAAGGTAAACGCCTTAAAATACATTTGTTACTGTCAGAAATTGTAATCTGTTCCTGGTCTTTGACTTTGTTTACAAGCTGCGTTGAAATGAATGAAAAATGCTGATTGAAATGACTGACGAGTTGCCAGGGATTTTTGAAAAGCTCTTGTCTGCCTTTGTATTATATACTAGGAATAGACCGATTGTATTCGAGCCTCTTGTTGAACAAACTTTCCACAGCAGTCAAATTATGATGTAGATACATATAAGTGAGGATGAAAACTGATAGCTCTTCTGTATTCAGGTTTTGTTCAATACAAACACTTTTCTAGCAATTTCAGTCAGCGGGATGGCTCAGCTGACTCTACATTTTACTCACAACACTGTTTCCATGTTTGAAATAACCAAAGACCTGGTAAGCTTAGCAAGTTGAGCCCATCTCACTGAATTCACATGCACACAAAAACTTGTTTTTCTGATCAGCATGTATTTTTATTCAAAGTCTTCATCAAAGTATGCAGGGGCATTTTTCCCAAACTCACATCAAGCCATGTTTAAACTCAAACATCCAGTAATGAAAGATTAGGCTGCAGGTTGGCTTGATCTGTTTGGGAAAAACAGTCCTCAGATTCCAGTCAGCATTCACACGGTATTCAAGGGTATTTTCAACCCACTTGTGTCCTATACTCTCTTGTCAAACTCAGCATAGTGAGTTTTTCTTTCATATAACTTGTATTATCTGATCTTCAGTAATAACACAGTGTGAGGAGGTTTCACTGCTCTGCAAAGAGCTGCACAGAGTCCCTCTTCCACTATTGTAAACTGTTAGCTCTTGAACTAAAAAGGTGAACGGGTATAGGCTACGGCCGTTATGATTTACATGCTACATAAACACAAAACAAAAAAAAAAAAAACAGTATGTACATTATATACTATACATGCATAATGTAAATTGGGGGCTGCCTCTTTTGTTAAACAAATTAAGAAAATAAATACAAAAGAAATGAACTTGATCACAGAGGTGGATCTTCAATACATGAAATGACAGTTTATAATTGTGGCCATGTAAAAGGGTCATTACACTCAGGATATGTTCAGTATTATTCCTCAACCTGCATCAGTTTCTTCGCCTTCAAAGAGGGAATACGGGAGCGTACTGTAAATGAAAAAGTATATGAGCCTAAGTTTCTTCCTATTAGAATAAATCTGTGTGTTTGCATATACAGATACAGTCACTTGAGGGCTAACAATCAGACCAGCTGATTTAAAAGCTTGAGAGGCTTCCTGTAGTTTCAGGATACTACAAAACATTGTTGGTGTTGGCAGTTGTCGAAGGTCATGTGAGGTGAATATAGATGAATGTTGACTGCCATCTGGGAGTCCTGCTGGCAGAAAATCAACCAGGCGAGCTGGTCTGGGTACCATATTACAAGGATGGATGTTCAGGTTTCAAATCCTCAAACTGCGTTAGTGCAGTACAGTAGATTTAATTCCCTGTGTGTCCAGCAGAGGGCAATCTCATCACAGCCACGCTAGGCAAAAGATTCCTCATGGCTGTTGCTCTAGAAAACGGTTGTCCTCATCCTTCTCTTCATTTGTTTTCATCCAGCTTCTCCATAAAGTCTCACCCAAATGGCACATCAGTGTTCAAAGTCAGCGCCGGAATTAAATAAAACCACCACATTCACATCAACCAAGAATTGAGGCGCAGACATTCTTCAGGTGGAAATTAACTTGATCCACCTGTGTCTGCTGCTCGTCCTCCAGCCCTGAAAGAACAAAAGGGAGGCCTTCATGTCCCCTGTAAGGACTCTGCTGGTCACAGACATGTTGGTGATGCAGGTGTGGCTGATGGTGGGCGGTTATCATTTCTTATTGGCTATCCTCCGCTTCCTGGTGGCCAGCATGTCGTAGAAAGGATCCCTGCTGATGCTTGCTCTGTGGAGAGAGAGGGCAGGAAGGAACAGATCACTTATCGACTGTTTCCAACAGTTCACTACAGTGCTACGTGAATTTTCTGAAAGATAAAAGGCTCATAAATGTTACAGAGGGAAGAAAAACACCAAAACACGTGATCATTATGCAATGTTTAGAGCACTTTAGGACTATTTTGGGATGAGGTCCAGTAATTTCTCAGTGTACTAACTCGACCTTAATCTGTCTTGTCTCTATCAGTCAGTGCATCTAACCCAAACTATCTCACATCTTGTGTCTGCACTGCATTCTGGGGGATCTCGAAAGATTTGCTTTGATTTTGAGTGATCAACACTGAAACTTGACATTTAGTTACACCTCAGAAACCTGCTCTTTGATCAAACTCTACTTGTTGTGCTATAAATATCTCAACATCTCATTATTTATGTTATCCACAGAAAACAACAACAACTCACCAAACCACAAAATGCACTCAGTAATGCAACAAAAATGTTGTCAACTAGTTGCGTATTTCCACACCCAGCAGGCAGGAAGCAACATCATCATTCATTTGTAGTTGTGTTGTGGCCATTTGATGAATTTAACTCGATTATTCATTCTCTTTTAGTCCTGAGGGACTGGCTAAAAATAACTTTTTTCATATTTGCTGAAACATTCACTATATCCTGACAGTAGTACAAGAGACAGATAATAATTCCCAGCGGCCTACAGTGCTTGTATTTGACAACAAGGGAATGAAACGTAATGATCAACTATCTTTCTTGGCTCTAATTGGTTATTTTAGTTCAGGCGTGCAAATGCCATTATAAGCACTAGAATGAGCCAGAGGAACTCTGTCTCATGTACTACTGTCAGGATTAAGTTTTTCAGCAAATACCACAAAAGTTTTTTTAGAAAATGAACCTACTGCTGCTTTAAAGCTGCTTTAAGTTGTTGTGGTGTGTGTTAATGCAGCTCCACATCCTTCCCTGCTCCTTATTGGAAAATCAAAGCTTCATAACCTCACTGACATACTGAGGATGGGAATAATGCTGAGTAACCACCACTTTCCCAGCAGCAGAACAATCGTCATGCTGAGACCAACGGTCTCGTACGTGTGTATGTGTACAGAACAGCTACCACAAGAGCAATTTCCAGCCTTGCAGATGAGTCAGGTGGGACAGTGTGGACATACTGTGTGTGTGTGTGTGTGTGTGTGTGAATCTGCTGACCACAGGACAGTCTGCCGCCCCAGCAGCTGAGTCAAGTGAGAGAGTGTTGGAGGCAGCACAGCTCTGCCCTGCTGAGTTCAATCTGTGATCTTTACTAATCCAACAGTGACCGGAAGAGACTTTACATTACGATGTGCAACTGGACTTAAACACACTCCTGCTTTTGCCCTGAAAGCACTTTTAAGGCCTGCAAGAGGAGTGTGAAATCCAGACAATGTGTCATCTGAAGGTCAATCTCCCAAACCAAGACATCGCCTCAACTGTACATGAAGCAGCCTCAGCGAACAAGATTTCCAGTAACTTAGCTCAAAAACCCATCACTTTCATTAATGGATACACACATGTCAATGCTAAGTGGGTTTTTAGTATCATTAGAGCATGGAAGGGTCGTGTAATATGATTTCTGCTGTGATATTGATCATATTTGCCGGTGAAGCTGCAGCTGAGTGGATGATAACCAGGGAGCTGATCCATTACCCACTGGGTCCAATTCACTGCTGCACCTCCACTCTCCTTCCCGGTTAACAAGGCAGCATTTGGATATGACAGATCAGGTGTAAAGGCCAGCATAACACTTCTAGGAGCGCAGCAGGGCCATAGTGCCTGAGTAGGTGTGTGTGTGTAAGTGTGTGTGTGCATATGTGTGTGTTTTTCTTTGCTTGCTGAGCCCTAATCAAAGGGAAGTGAGCTTATCCAGCAGAGGAGAAATCACCTCTGAGTGTTATCTGTGTGGAAGTGTGAGAAACGCAGTCACATTTAGTCACCAGCATGTGTGTGTGTGTATTTGTGCTGGTCTGCACATTTCTGATTAAGTTCACAGCTCTGTGTGTGTGTGTGTGTGTGTGTGTGTGTGTGTGTCTCACAGTCAAGGTCAGACATGAGAAAGTGCCACATGGGAGCAGCCCGGTGTTGGCTAAGTGCCCTCTCAGTGTAAATGGATCCACACTAACACGACATCTCTTACTTGATGGATTTGATCCACTCCTCCTTTTCCTCCGGCGTGGGGGCCGATATCCTGTACACTACGTGGTTGCCCTCGACAACCCGCCCGTCTGCCTCTGTCTTGCAGGCCTTGATCACCTGACCTTTGTGGTTGGGGTTGTAGAGCTCGAAGCAGTTCTGGGGAGAAATCAGGAGGCAGCAGTAAGCGATAAGTTGTATTTTTTTTGTTTTGAAAAAGTTTACGTTCTCCGTCTGAATTAAAAAGGATGAATATGGATTTAAATGGACGAGACAGTGAACGGAGTCGCTCCTTACAGGTTTCCTGGGCTCATCCACCTCTCTGATACTGAGGTTCTCCAGAGGAATAATCCCACGAGGCTCTTTATCCTGAAAACACACACAACAATCACTCAAAGTAAATCAGTGTGTAATGAGGGCTCAATGACAAATAATGAAGAAAGGATCCAGCCCAGATAAAATCACTCCGTCTCCAGTCTTTGAAGAATCTGATTGAATTTGACTTTGTTCTTAAGTGAACAGACCACCGCTCTTATTAATGCTAGTGCACATCTCCCATAAACCCTTTCACCTACAAGACATTTGCTTCATCATTGAAACATCTTCCTCTACATGGAAACGAATGAACATATTGGAAATGTTTTCTCCATCAGTCTTAGACATGACATTTTCTACAGATATCAGAGGTCCCCTAAAGGAAAACGTTTCATCTAGTGGCATCATCAGGTGAAAATATTAATACTAATGTAACAAAGTTGACGCAGTAAAATTTTTTGATAAAACATGCAGCACCTTTAAATTCCACTGCCGTTAAGTTTTATAACTATTATCTTTACAAATTGATCCTGACGGACTCAAAGTAAAAATCAAGGTGGTGATAAAAGCACACTGGAGGTTTTTATTCATCCTGGTCACGTAGGGGACAGCACCTGAGGGAGACGTAACCCTATACCCTCCATCCTCCAGCGACTGGTATTCTGTCTGCAGGGCCAGATGTGAGGGTGTGGTTTGTGTGTGTGTGTGTGTGTGTGTGTGTGTGTGTGTGTGTGTGTGTGTGTGAGTGTGTTGGGGGAACCTTGAAGAACAGCCCCATGTCCTGCTTGTCATCTTCCTACTAATGAGGGGGCACAGCAAGGGGGGGAAATGCCCTGGGATGGCTGCTCACAGCTGGCTGTGTGTGTGCCTTTCTTAGTGTGTGTGTGTGTGTGTGTGTGTGCCTCCACTGCAGTGTGCATTTGTGTGTACTGATGGATTGGTGTGTGTGTGTGTGCGTGTGTGTGTTTAGGGGGGATGTTCTCAGAAATGGGGATGCTGGGGTGACAGGCAGCAGGTTGGGGGAGGCACTTGGCTTGCGGCTTAGCGGGGCCAGATGTGTGCCGTAGACTTTGCAGATGTTTCCCATGATGCCTCATGTTAATTGCTGGAGTGAGGTTCATTTAGGTCAAAGGGGCTGCATCTGTTAAAGAGGCAGAGCTGGAAGGCAAAGACCTCTGTCATTAACTCAGTGTGTGTGTGTGTGTGTGTGTGTGTGTGTGTGTGTGTGTGTGTGTGTGTGTGTGTGTGTGTGTGTGTGTGTGTGTGTGTGTGTGCGCGTGTTTGTGCGTGTGTGAGAGAGAGAGACACACAGATTACATGTATTTTTTATATTTCCACTTTACTTAAAAAGCCTGTCGCACTTCATTTATCTATACTAGGCTATATATATATTTAATCATCGGCTATTTCACACACTTAAGGCGGCTACCAATATTGGAATACATATTTTAAAATGTAAAACAATATTTATTGAGATTCTTAAATGAATATTTTGACATTTTGGGAAATATGATCCTTTCTTGCCCAGTAAGATGAGAAGATTGAAACCCCTACTGTGTCGTGTGATTACACAAACAATATATAGCATGTTAAGAAGTAAACTTCTGAGGTTCTGTTAAGTATATTTCTTTAGTTTCCAACATAGCCAAGCTAGCTGTTTCCCCCTCTTTCCAGTCTTCAGCTAAACTAAGCTAATTATTTAGGCTTAACTTCATATTTAGAGTACAATTTTGAGAGATGTATCAATCTTCTCATCTAGCAAATAAGAAAATTTACTATAAAGCCGGACTTGTCTTTTCCCTCCATTCAATGAGTCAGTTTTCTGCAAAAAGATGAATATTTGTGTAATATGCTTTCTGGTAAACAACAAAAGAACCCAGATTGAGTTTCAAAACAGCTGTCATGTGTGTATTATACAGTCCAATCTGACACACGTGAGCACACATCAATCTGCCGACTTACTGTTGTGTATTCAAAGTAATAGAGGCAGTTGTCGGTCAGAATGAACCACCGTCTCTTCCACGTCTTCACCCTGCCGCCTGCGGAGAGAAACACACAACATTTCTGAGTTCGAACTTAAGAGGTGACAGTGTTTGTGTATGTAGAGGCTAACCTGCAGGAGACCTCAGCTCCACGTGCCACATCTGGTTCTGATCATCAGCTCTCTGCATTATTAGACTCAATCAGAGGGGGGATACTCCCCTCCAGCACCCCCTCCCAGTTTGAAAAGATTGATGCCTTGGGGCTCCGCAGGCGAGCGGCTGTGGCTTGTGAAAACACACCACATACGTGTGACAACTAAAGCAGGAGTGAGTACAATGAAATATCTGAATGTAGGAATAATATAAGGATATCTCCTTATAAGAGACACAATCTCTCCATCTGCCTCCATCATCAGATAAAAGTAGATTAATAGGATTATTGGATTTTCTGTTAATTACACCATCAGTGATGCAATGAGTAATTTACCTATGTAATCAAAATAACATAATGTGGCTGATGTCAATGTACAGTCTGCAATATGTGCACCATAATAACATGTTTGCTGACTTTACAGAGTACAAAGCAGCCGTTACTGATGTAATCAATATGTAATGTTCACTTGACCTAGATTTTCACTATATACTGCTAGCTAGACTAAAATCCAACATCTACATTATGTATGAGCAATGTTTACTTTCAGATGCATCCGCTGCATTTTACTCACTAAAATGGAAGGAGCATGTAAAATAAAGTCTAGTATTCCTGAGTAAATACAAAATACATGTTTTACTCTGCTTCAGTGAAACCATATGGCAGCCGTTTATTCCCCATAGCCATATGTTTAATTTAATCCTCAAAACCTGACAGTTGTTACCAGTTTTAGGACCCTCCATGTTTGCATTGTCTAATGCAGATTTATCATTCACTTGTTTAAGGACACTGTGGAGAAGGAGCTCAAATAAATGTGAGACTGTTCAAAATTTTGTGGCAGTTAAAAGTTTTTTTTAAATCTGGAAATGTTGACAAGCACAAAATACAGCGAGCATGTAGTTAGACTTATTCATTTTTTAATACACATTACTCAGTTTTTATAATGTATATTACTGAGTGGGATCAAATGTTTCCCATGGTTTATATTTAATCAAAAGGTTATTTGTTGGATGCAGAACAGCCACAATACTGCACACTGACTGATCATATATCCAGATTAAATATTGATTAGATTGTATGTCAGACTGAACACATGACCAGCAGAGGTGCTGTGTTTGAGACCCTTCTGCAGATAGTAGGCGTACTGAAATACACTGTAAGAGAAGAATGCTTTTCACACTGGATGATTATGGATTCGGGCATAGCAGCAGGCTCAGTCCTGGTTAATAGAGTAGTGTAATGAGAGCTTATGGAGCTTCACAGCCATAGCAGTGCAGCAGTATGTCATAATCAACTACCTGACGGACCAGCAAAGGGCCCAATCTTCTCTCATTAAGCATGGACTCCTCTGATGGAGCTAAAATTAGCGTGGAATTCACTAATGGGAAGAATTGGACCTAAAATGATGTGGCAAGTGCAGCTGGTGGGATAGAGAGCAAAAGAGAGAGAGATCTGTATAAGAAGAGAGAGAAGCAGCAGTGTAGGGTACTGAGCCCTGTAGTACAGCAACAGAGGAAGAAGAAATAAAATATGTGAGGGTCTCCTTTATTTCACTGCATGACCAGCCACGCAACGGTAGGTACGCATTCCCACAGCGCAGACTCAAGCAGCCCATTCACTAAGCTCGAGCATGACTGCATGTTCTGGCAGAGAGCTACACAGGAGCTGTGTGATGCACAGGGCGGTCTCTAAAGGTACAGAGCAGGAAGTGACCTTCTCAGCCGAACCCTGTTTGGTTGCCAGGGAATCTACAATGAAGCAAACGTCATTCGTGTCAGAGCAATGAACGTCAGCATTACTTGGAAGAATATTTCCAAGCATTGAGGCAGTGACTAATCAGTGATACTAAAAGATGTGGCACTGTGGTTTGATGATGTGAACAGTTATTTTTCATGCTAAGATAAATAGTGCTCCACATGTGCACCAACTGAGACGAGCCCTGTGTATCATCCAGCCTCCTCCAGAGCCACAAGAGGAATGCAGCCAATCCCCATGCAGTATGAGAGATCACTGACCTCCAAATCGCCCTTTCCTTTGAATGAGATAACCCATCACCTCAAAATGCTGTTCTTATTTGACCAATAACAATTCAATAAGCCATATATAATGAGGCGGCTAGCATGTTCAGGGGCCCGGTGTGCTAAGGAGTTCATGGCAGCCAATGCCAGGGAGTGAGCACTGTGATGAACCGGGAGGATGGAGGAAGGAGTGTTACCTACCTCCTAATACAGAGATTTAAGAAGGAACAGCCATCACAGAACAGAATGAAAGAACAGAACAAAAAGTGAAAGGGCGAAAGGTTAGAGAGAGGGAGTGAAGGAACAAAAAACACAGAAGGATTTTGAAAGACACAGCGAGCACAAAAATCACCATGCCAGAGAGACGGAAAGAGAGAAGTTGAAAGGAGCATGCTCTAAGTGAAAGGAGAGGAAGGAGAGGAGAGACAATACGAGATAAAACAAAGAGGAGAGGTCACAAGATGAAGGATGGAGAGAGATAAGACAATTTGCAGGTTTCCTAGAAACCTGTCTAGCACCATAATGGAGGTGAACAGTTTTGGGGCAACAGAAGAATTCTGTTTGTGCAGAAATCATGAGCTAAATGACATGTGTTTGGTAGTGCTATTTAATGTGGTGACTAATATTACAAGCCTGGAGAGGCCCACATTTTACCATATGCAACTCAGTAACTACTATTACCTTTTCTTCAGAAGAGTCAACCCTCTTAATGTGAACAACTTTTGTAGCCAGCTAATAAGCCAGCAGGACCCTGAGTGTAGTGTTTCCACACAGGGAAAATTAACACAGACTATCACATGTGTTGATGCACTGTTTTCTCTCCCAGTGTTAGTGGAAAGGGCTCACAGCTAAAAACAAGCCAAGAGTCTACAGCCATGCTATCAGCTCTGTGAGGATCTACTGAGGCACAGCAGTGCTTTGAGCTAAATGTTCACATCGGCATGCTAACGTACTCATAATGACGATGCTAACTTGAATCACCAAGAACAGGTAATTAAAACAAAGGACTGTAACAATTAGCACCTAGTCAGACAGGTGGCACAGTGCACATTGCACATGATGCTGCACATTCTGGGACTTCACTCAGTCTCCTTCACTAATTCCTGTCTCATGACTGATTGAAAACCATGCCACATTTCTTTTATGAAGCAATTCAGACAGAACAGAGTTATATAAAATTTACTTGCTGAACAAATCCATTGAACGCAACATTGAAATGGAATTATTTTATATAATATTACCAACTCAACCCTGTTACTGGGCCCTTAAAAAAAGTTTAAAAGCCAAATGTTTTGGTGAGATTGGTGTTAGCATCAGCTCATGACATCTGCCATCACATACCTTGCATCATTTCCTGTAAGTGAAATGTAGCATACTGGCACTAACTAATTACTTTTAATGTTTAATTCTTCTGAAATGGACAAAATACAATCATCTATTTTCAGCTGTTGTTGCCCAAGAGCTGTCCACCTCCAACATGGCCACCTGAAAGCCCGTTATAAACAAACAAACAACACAAACAACACAAACACTTATCATCAGGGAAATAAAGGACACTGCTCATCAAACTGATGTCCAGGAACTGCTAACATAAATCAACATAACCAAGGTTACTTTGTGGCTGTAAATGCACATACCGAGCTTCAAGAGCCAGCCTTCTCTGTCGGGGTTGAAGAATGTATGCGTCAGATCATTCCCATCATCCTCTGGGATTTTGAAGGGCTCATTTTTGATGCTGTCGTAAAGGTTCTGCAGGCAGAGGAGGAAAACTATTAATCAAAAAGGGAAACAGTGGAGGAAATGCCTCATCTGTATGGTGTAGGTGTGACAAAGCGGTCACAGAGATCAATCATCACACACACAAACACACACATTACAGTGAAACCTCACCCTGAGAAGCTCCTCTGGCAGATCTCCTCCTTCATTGATGCCTCTGTTCATGGAGATAAAGCGCTCCACAGGGGGCTTGTCTCTGACGTTGGGATTATGTAGGCTGGTGTTCAGCATGATGATAGCGAATGACAGCACGTAGCAGGTATCTGAGAGCAACACAAAGGGAATCAAATGGGTTTCAAAAGCGTACGTCCCGCTATAGAGACCCCATTTATACACAGTATTAACACATACAAATCCATATCTGAATATCTATATGTCTGCAGTTATAATCACGGTCTGCATGTTATTACCAGTTCTTATTTTCCTTTTATTTTTAATTTTCTATGGTGGACATTGTACATTTGACAGGAAATCATGCATGCATAGTCTAACATTTGCAGGTTTCAGTACATAAAACAGTAAGTCATCAGCATATGGTGAGATTTTGTGTTGACCTTTTTGTGTTTCCATTTCTTATTATACATTAAGCCATTTGGAATAATGCTATTATATGTATCAAAGAGGACTGGGAAGCAAGTTTTTTGTATTTAATCTAAAGGCATTTTGACAAAAGCTGAGAAAGATACAGGCACAGGGAAAATACTGTGGTTTAATCTCTCTCTATTTCACTAGTGCATCACCTTTAATACTGAGCAAGCCAGGTTTTTTTTAATAATCATTTTGAATGTGTGCTGCAAAAAAAAAAAAAAAAAAAAAAAATCTGTGGTATGAGAGAGAAAGTAAGGGGGGGCCGGGCTTTAGTGTCTCTACTGTGTGTTAATGTTCAGACACTCACGGGCCAGTGGCTGCCTGTAAATGAATCATTCATTCCCCTCTGTCTGTCTCCTCTCACTGACACACTTTAGTCCTGGCTGTCCTGCGCTGCCTACTGTCTGCTTGCTAACACGCATTCTCCATAAAAAATAGAGGAGCTTTGCACACAGTGCTACTACGGGGCAAGAGGTGCTGGTATCTGGGATAAGTATGATGAAGCACTGAGAGATACAGCTCATTCCCCTGGTAATTAAAGATCCCGGATCATTTTATGTTTTTATGGGCTCTGTGTGTGGTTACTGCCTACACACATGGTTCTAAGCTGCTGTACGGCCTGCGCCCACAACTTTCGCAAACACAAACATGCATGCCTGTCTATGCTAAGATTGTGCACAAGACTTTATGGGGCCACTGAAAAAATATTTCATTGAAATGTTTGACAGGGTTATAACTCTGAGAAACACTATGCAGGGAAAATAATTGAACGGTGACCACGCCAAAATCAGTATACTGTCACTGTCTCCCACCCGATATATCTAAAAAGTCTAACAAATGGACTCAATTTGAATTTGCTAAACCCATGCCTGAGTTGACAAAACTTCAAGAATGTTTCCTCCATGGGACCACAGGCACCCTGAACAATCTTGTACACAATGGGTTGCTCTACAATGTCTTTAATTATTTACTGACTGTTGTAGTTGTAGGCTTTGTTTATCACAAGTCCATGTATCACTCAGCCAGAATAAGTCTTCTTAAATAATGGATGTCCCTTGTTTGTTGCTGGTTGTTTACTCTGAACTCATCTGCAGCAGTGAATTGCAGTTACTGTAATCTGTTTAATCCTCATTGAGCTTTAGTTACAGTAACTCTTATGGCTTAATGATTGAAATGCATAAAAAAACAGGTCATCACTCAATGCACCCTCGGGCTGTACTTCTGTTGGCACATTAGCCTAGGCTGCCCGTCACTGCATTGACTTGGTCCAAAATATTGGATTTGACACTTTGCTCATATACATGTATATATATATATATATATATATATATGGACATCTTGACTATTTACTATTGATTACTATTCAACCAGAGGTACTTATCCCAGGGGGTACTATTGCAGTTCTCAAAGGGTACATGGAAAGATTCATAAATTCAATTAATTTGTAAAAAATTCACACTGTGGTGAAAACTTGAAAAGTTTGCTAAAAAGCAGTAGATAAATGGTTTAAATATACATCCATAAGTAATTAACAGTTAGCAAAATGTAATGGATTAAATGGTTAGCTAAAAGAAATACAGTTTTAGCTGAAAGTACTGGATAAGAGGTAAATATAGATAGCGATATTCATGGAAATGGAACAGCTAAACCAAAGTTAGTTAAAATATTGGAAATTTGATCAAACTGACCTAAATGCTGACTGTTCAATTACATGAGAAAAATAACCACTTATATATAATAGAAAATCCACTTATAAATAATTAATAGTGTTAAATAACATTGAGTTTAAAATTTAAATTGAACATGACAGGGCGTGTCAGTGGAGCTCTGACAGGCCTGTGGGGGTATGTAACTTTGGGAACCATTGGTTTACATGACAGTAGTCTGCTTTGTGTCTGACCTGTTGACTGGAAGACTCCAGGGTTGCACTGGCAGTACCGTGAGGCAAAGGCCTCCATCATACGGTCGATCTTCTGAGCTTCACCTGGCAAACGGAAACTCCACAAGAACTGCCTACAATTAAAGGGAGAGGAAGGGGATTTAATTTCTGATACCACATGGAGTCTACACAGGACATTGTTGGAGCTGTTGTAATTATCATATTTTTTCAATATTTGGGTTAATCATTCTGCTGACCGTAGTGCTTGGACGAGGTTGAGGTCTGCAAACTCGTGCAGCTCCACAAAAGCCTGAAGCACCTTGATGTTGAAGTCATCCCTGGTGGAAAAAAAGGAGGATGAGAAAAATCTGATTTGCAATATTATTCTATCTCTAAGACATTCCTTTTCCTTTTTTTTTGAAAGAACAAGAAGATCATTTGGGAGATAACAAAACACCTCAGAGAAGATTTAAGATAAATCTGAACACGATGTGAACCCAGAGGACAGGGTGGGGAAAAAAAACATATTTCCTCCATGAAAGCATTTCTCAACCTGAATTCCTGTTTCTCAGCATTCCTGTCATGTTTGTGCCCTTATTCATACCGGGCGCTGAGCGTGGAGTCTGGAAGCAATTAAAACAGCTGGTCACTGTAGAGTATTTCTCCACCCGAGGGGGGGAAACGGTGCGTTTGACTGATGAAAAACAGCTAAAACCGAAACCACACAGAATCCTTTTTGTCAGAGGTTTGTTTGGCCATCGGAAGGATTTTGGAGGAAAAGTCAACGACTGCTCTCGGGCTTGTGGTTACAGCTTCTCTGATCAATGTTTGTTGTACATCGGGGTCCATGATCCTGATCCTGTATGGTCTTTGTTTTGTGTATTGTTCAAATGAAAACCAGGAATTTTCAGACTTACCGCTGTATGATTTTTTTGTGGAAAGAGGCAGTGGAAAGGTTGTGGAGAGTACAGAGAGCGTTGGCTTACATGAAACAAGCAACAAACTTGGATTGCAATAACATTCTTGGATTATTTGGATGATGACTTGGGGGCTTTTCTTCTCCACTGTGTGTTTGTGACTGTACTGTACCCTATACTGGCATATGCAGTCAAATAAAATGAATCCTATTCTATGAGGGTTACATATAAGGTTATTGGTATAGGTACAATTATTACAAAGACACTTGAATGTGGCCTACTGTTTGTGTAAACATAAATCAAAATTGCATCAGTGTGGTAACAGTGAGTGTGTTTCCTGTTCCAAACAAAGTTGAATTACACAGGAACAATAGAAAGGTCTGGTAGTTTGAATTAAGAGTCAGTCACCCACTCAGCCCACATCCCTACTCCCACTATCTATCCTGCTTCTAGCTATTTTTCTCTTCCACTCCCTCTCTGTTTCCCTCCTGTTTTCCCCTCTCTTCATCTCCCTCTCTGCTCAGCATGTAATGATAGGTTCCTGCTCCTTGCATAAGCTCAATTAGTGATAATTACTGAGCGTAAACCTTCAGCCTGTGTTTAGTATGATTTCCACTGGGTAGGTGGCCTCTTTGATGATCCTCCATGAATAAAGCCTATTGCCAACAAGAGGAGTCCCCAGAGTCCCCCTCCCCAGCTGTCAGCCTCATTCACAGTGTGTGTTTGTGTGTGTGTTTCATTGTTTCTGACAATGCTGATCTGTCTGCCGGTCCACAATCACCACCTGTACTCAGGTAAAATAACGCAGACTGGAGTTGATATGAGTCCCCGCATAGGAAAAGTGACAGAATATATTCAGTTTTGCCAAACAAGAGCTCATTTTTAACTTTTTCATGCCAGGAAAATTACATTTAACTTTGCTTCACTCAGTTAAAACAGCTGGTTTGTGACCAACACAAAACACCAGAATTGGCTTCAATTGTGTCAGTGTGTGGAGTTCAGTCAGCCTGACCCACAGATTCATTCATCTCCCCCTCTTATTTTCTCAATGACATTTTCTCCTGTGACATTTGTGGTGCTAATCAGTCATTGGTGTTGTTGTTTCCGCTCCACAAATCTCAAAGATCACCTGTCAGTGAAAGAGTACAGCTCTGAGATTTTATGTTGATAAAATGAATATGTTCTTCAGGCACAGCATGTATCAAAACCCAGATTATTTTCTGTATATAGCTAGGTCGATAAATAGATCAACAGATCACCCAATATTGACTTATTACAGATGGTAATCGCAAAGATAAGAGCGGATAAAAATGCAGGACATAAAACCTTATCCGTAGGGATCCGTATTAAAAATATTTGTTTATGTAAACAAAAAGACTATTGCTCGAATTATCATGATCCGAATTTTTACCCTCTCAGAAAAAGGCTATAAAACAAAGTACCGTTACTGCTGGCAGAAATATAAGATAAGGTACAATATCACACTGAGTGTTCAGAGCAGCAAATGTAAGGACTGATTACAAGTTGAACTGATTATAGGTTGAATCGTTGCTTTGTGTTTAATCAACTGAGGATAATGAAAAGCAAAATGGCCATACTGTGTAAGCAAAAATAGCGCTGATTATACCTTTAAATTACGGTATATTATGTAAAGTACAATTCACGACTTTCTCAGGATATGTGTTGCACATACTTAGAGAAAACATTTTTAATGTATAATAACTTTTTCCAGTTAGTTATTTCAAATGAAATACAGACAAAAGCTGGACATAACGAAGCTCTTCTGGTTTTGTGCCTAATCAATTTGTGACACTAAACCTTTGATGTGCACTCACATACAGCTCCCTTTTCCTGGTTTTTGATTCATAGTATTTTGTCCCTCCTAGCCTCATACACTATGTTTAACTATCTAATCTCACCTTCAGATAACACCATCCATCTCACTAACTGCAGGACTTCCTTTCTTCTTCATTATCCAGCAGTCTGGCCTGAGATGTGAGCAGCTGCATGGCCCTTTTACTACCAGTTATAAGTCCACATATGACAACACACCCACACTGACTCAAAGATTCATGTTGGGGGGGCAATCATGTTCTCCCTCTTTAATCAATAAATCCAGGCCATAATTTCCTTCTCTAATAACAGAGGGGGCATGAATCTCATGTAAGGAGGACTTTCTCCTGCAGCGTGATAAATGCTCTGTCTCACCTCTCGCCTAAGTAGTCTCCGATGACAGTCTTGTTGAGGCCCTCGCCTTTGTAGAGGAACTGCGCGATGTCTTCGGGGGTGTGCTGAAGGAGGTCGTTCTCCAGCAGGAACTGGATTCCCTGGAGAGGAAGAGGAGAAAACAGGATGGCTGTTCGTCTCAATTGAGGAGGGATGATGGAAAATGACAGGGTTTCACAACTGAGAATGGATCGCTCTTCACACCAGCTCTGGAAATCACTCCTTTCAAGGCTAGAGAGACACTGGAGGCTGTGGTGGTTTATGATGAAAACACGAGACCATGCAGTACCTTCTTTGGATCCATGTTGAATTTCTTCCTGCCCATGGCAATCTGCTTATTTCTCTGGGATGTTTTACTGCAACACAGAAACATGAATGTAGAGATTTAATTAGGTTACTCCACTTATTTACCCTTAACAACTCTGAAAATAGCAGACAGTCCAGCACCTGAATATCAGACAATATACTTTATTTATAGGAGCAACAGAGAGTATTATTTCCTTCCACATCTGTTCTACCCACTATATGTGTACATGTTTGAGTCTAATCTGAAAAACATATCCGCTCACACAAACTCAACAACCCCCCACACAAATATGTGTGTGTGTGTGTAATGCAGGTGATAAAGTGACAGATGAGAGGACAAAGCATACGTGACCTTATTGACAGACGAGGAACACTATCACTATTGGTTTTATGCAGCTGTTGGTTGGACAATATACACAGTGTGGCCAGGCTGTTGGATTCACTATATTGTATAGAATAATGCTGTTAACATTTTGCCAAACAATAGGTGTAATAAGTCACTGTTTTATCTATACAAACACATCCTCTTCCAGTTTATTCAGCCTATGTCATTGGAAACAAGAAACATCTTTGTAATCCAACTTCTCTGACCTAACATGCAAATCCCAAACCCAGTTTAGATAAAGACAATTAGTCAACCATTATTCTTGTGCTGGCTATTTTTGGCTGAAACACTATTAGTGTTATTTGGGGCTTTAGAGGTCATGTTCTGGATTCTTTGGGGGAATTTGGGGATTTGGGGGATTTTAGTGACTTGAGAAGCAAGACAGACAAACTAGACAGGAAATGGAAAGAAAGAGGTGCGACAACAAACAGCAAAGGGCTGCAGGTTGGAATCGAACCTGCACTTAGGACTGAGCCTACATGGGGCGCGCTGTACCAGGTGAGCTACCATGCAACCCCAAGAACAATTTAAAGACTGTTATTGCTTTTTGCCTTGGTGTCATAATGTTTCTAGTTAAATAACAAAGAGTCATGAGATACACTCAGTGGCCACTTTATAAGGTACACCTGTACAATCTAATGCAATGCAACAGCTCTGACTTAAAACATTAAATATTCAGTTTTTGTATTAATTCAACTCTATGTTTTAGCATGATGGGTTGTACTGGACTGGATGAAAAACGTAACACTGTAAGTTTTATAAAGGTTGATTTTATAGCAGAACTGTTGTATTGGATTTCAACAGATTGTAGAGATGTACAAACCAAGGTTGTATTTTAAAGCCACAAATCGCTTAACATACTTAATAATTGATTGATTGCGGATACATTATACATGTAAACATCATATGCACAAACTACACTGGTGCAGTAAATGGCATGACAAAGCATCTTTAGTGACTTACCTTTCTCCAACACACGTCAGCTGTTCGATCTCCGTCATGACCTCAGCTATCTCAAACTTCAACCTCTGAGAGGAAAGAGTGAGACATGTCACATGGTTTCTTTCTTTGCATTAAAACAGGATAAAGTGCGGCATGAGATGGGATACGGTGTACACGGTGGAATATTCATCACTTTTTGTGAGCAAACTGGCTGTACAAAGATCTACTGCAGGTCAATTTGCATGTCATACAGCATGCAAATAGAGCAACAGTGCTGCAGAAGATAGCCAAAAAAAAGAGATAATGACTAAAGTTCAGAAGTTAAAAATAAGAATATACTATATACCAAATAATTTTTTTTCAGGTCCATATTACAATGATATGCTATCAATACAGTGCATGACATTTATCAGAAAAAGCTAGACTATCACCATAGTTACAGTGCACTGTTAATGAAGAGAGGCTTCAGCTACTGTACAGACGTTATATTGCTCATTTGTCCAAACACAAACCTCAATATCATCGAGCAGCTCTCTCTTCCTGCGTCGGATGTTTGACAGCTCATCCCTCTCCTCCAGGGACAGATCCTCAGGAACTGAAACACACGATGGAGAAAACACAGCACACCTTAACTCTCATTTGCACACAGCTCACACTCATTATACCCGCTCAGCTCACCGCAGATGAGGAGAAAACAGAAGTAAAGCCCTAAATCCTAAATCTAGTACTCACAAGTTCTAAAGGAGTTCACCACCAGAGATGGAAAATCGAAAAAGATTCATCATCCTCCCCCTCATACAGTGAAGTGACAGGGCTGCTGCTGTTGTGGCTGCTGCATTGACTGTTTCCCCTTGTTCAGCTGGAACAACACATATCAAGAGCCTGCATGTTCGTCTTAATTAACTCGCCAAAGAGAGAAGGCGAAGGGTCTTAATTATTCCACTTGAAAGTGTTTTGCCCCCACCCTCCTTCTCCATTTGGCTCAGGGGGAAATTCTATTAATAAAACCAATCCAGATTAAGTTTTCTTTCATTAAAAGTGAATTTGGTAATTTAACACGGCCTAAGACCCTGATTCCCCGGCCGTGAGGGTTTCAGAGCCCCCGGGCATAAATGAGCAAGAAGGGAGAATGATTCACTTTCTGTCCGCTGTTTCTTCCCCCCTTGTTTTCCACTCTTGTATTTATGCCTCAATCTTGTTTTTCAATCTTTTATCCCTCTTGTCTCACCCACGCACATTTTATTTCTCAATTTTCCTCATCCTTTCTGAAGCACAGAGAGCCTGTGCAATATTGCTTCATTAAGCCAGCTTAGAGGCAGAAAACGCAAATCTCTCAACAGGAAAATGGCACCACTAATATCACAGCCACAGCTTTGTGCCCACATTTTGCTAAAGGAGAGATACATAATAAAAAAAAAAATCACTTGTTATTTTCCCTCGCAGGCGGGAAGCAGTACCAATTAAAGCAAAACAAGGTCACTGGGCTCAAGAGGAAGCATTCGGCCCGCTTTTAATTCAACAGCTTGTAAAAGAGTTGCGTTCAGAGGAGCCAAGTATTGTTGTAGATGGTATGCACGTTAACAGTGAGACAAAAAGCGCTTCCTAACCTAGTCGTTTATTCCTGAAGCACCGTGATGAGGATCAGGTAAACAGCAGCAGAAACAGCTGAGGGAATTCCTTTGTGGGGCCATGTTTTTAATAGACAAGAGAGGGGATATAAAGGCACAATGAGTGAAAGTATGACAATAAAGACGTTAATTAGCGTTGCTAACCTACAGCAACCTCACAGCACTTATGCAACACAAATGTGAGCGCTGTGACTGTAGCTGTCCAATTAGTGCTCTTAAAAAGTTTCACGGTTTTACACAATTTCTTTAATCTTGTACTTGAGGAATGTTGGAATGGAAAACTTTTTGGCCTTTAATTATTTAATATTTAATGGAGGAGCCTGTATCAACTGTCCATGTGTCCCACAGGACATCTCAGGAAAAGTTAAAACTTGAAGCATCAGTTCGACCTTCTAGGAAACACTTGTTTTTGCTTTCCTGAGCAGATTAATACCACTCTCCCAAAATGTGGAACTGTCCCTTTAAACTGGTTGGGCTGCTAAGGGCATTAATATGAAATGTCAAAATGTTTGACTCAGATACAACAACACAGTCACATTTTGACAAAGCCTGGGGGGCTGATCCGATTTCTGCTTGTGTTTTGATGGTTACTACAAAAAGTGATTGGCCTGAGGAGACACCATAATTTGAGGTCAACAGTTCAAACTTCAAAACGTTGTTACTGCTACTGCACTGTTCCAGTTTTAATAAAGCTGAGGGACCACACAGCTACTAAATGGCCCGAGGTTTAGGCACATGAATTATTAATTCATTCATTAATTGGTGTTACAGAGTTTGCACACAAGATATATTTTGCAGAGTTGAAACATCATCTAGAGCAGTGATTCTCAACCATTTTGATGTCAAGGACCCACTAATTGATTCACATAAAGGCCGAAGCCCAGTATTTGATAAGATGTAGTCTCAGAGATCCCCGCTTGATAAGATACTAAGATAGTTATCCCATGATAGAGAAACCTATGAACATAGTGATTCTTATACATTCTCTCATTGGGCTAACTTCTAGTCAATGAATTAATAGTGAAATGAAAATATTCCCCATATTTTGGGACTGTTGCCTGCTAAACATCAGCAGGTTAGCATGTTCAAATACTGACGTTAGTATTTAGCTCAAGTGCTAGCCTGGCTGTAGACTCAAATACATCTCAAATGTATAAATGTGTTTTGACTTCTATGATAAACTGAATACCTTTTGGTTTTGAGCTGTCGTTTGGACAAAACAAGCAAATCGAATTTAGTAGACCAAAACATTAATCTTAGTGGAGAAAATAATTCTTCAATAATAGAAAAGAATCATTAGCTGCAGCTCTAATATTTGGATTCTTGTTTCGTCTTTACGAATATGTCACTCAGAGGAAGGAACTGTGCCACAGCTCCATGTTTCCCATTTGCCTGAGGCTGTGCATTAGCTAATGGAGATATCCACTGGCTGCAACAATGTGCATGATTACAATCTTGATTCATTATCTAATTTAATGAAAAGAAGAGGATGCTCCCTTTAATAAAATCCTACCACCATTATCCTCCAATCCAGATCTGTCTTACTGGATATACTGTAATATATGTCTTTCCAACCACATGTGATAACAGAGGGGACTATAAAAACCAGTCCAAATGTCTCTGTTCCAGTGGATAATCTCGTTCAGTGGTGGGGGGCTCCTCTACAGAGGTGGTCCACCAATTACATTATTAACACAGTTCCCCCTGTGACCTTTTTATGAGTCATTCAGGAAATTAGTTTAGTGTCTTAAGCAAGCACAGAGGGAGTCAGAGCTGCCAAAGCTGGTTGTTGCCTCCATATTGGCTCAAACCAAACATAGCCACGCTTGAACGATAATCTATTAAAATCAATTACGCCGTGAGTCAAAACTAGACTTGAAGCCCATTTTAACCTTTGAGACTTCTAAAAGAAATCTGCTATATGAAAGCTCAGAAATCCAGCGTATTGAGCGGTGGAGTTGAGTGGGTCCAAAGGGTTTAAACATGTGCACCACAGAACAAGAGGCTCCAGTAATTCTCCCCTAAAGACAAAATCCCTCAAAATCTACTTTTAGGAGAAAATCCCCAGCTGCTCTTCACACCCAAAACTAACAACTGTCCCTGGCCACCCACTGAAACTAGAAGCTTTGATGGCATTTGAACTAATGCTGGGATGCTTTGGCACGCACCACCTCCACATCACCTACGTCAACCTTCAGTTTCATAACTTACATGTTTAAGCCATTTGTTAGAAAGGACAGACACAGATTTAAAAAAAAACAATTATCAGGCCTTCAGAACTGATTCAAGGACTTTCCTAAGACCAGTCTCCATCCATTTATACCAGTTGCACAGGAAACGCAGCGAGGTACTTGGAGCACATGGAGCTCAGAGTGAAAATCCCACGCTCACTTAACACTGGCTGCAGTCCCAGTTTTCACTGACTCGTATGAGTGAGAGAGGATTTGTCCAGATCTACTGGCTTTAAACTGGCGACTTTACCCGCTTTAATGTCTTTTAAAGTGGGTGAGCTTTAAAAAAAGATAACCCTGTTACTCTGGTTGGCCCTGCAGCACACTGGGAGACATGCAAAGAAGAGGGAAAGCAAGGAAAACTTCTTCTGGATCCAGACTCTAATCTGAAACCCGCCACTCCCAATCCCTCTAACTGTAGACGATGACATGCACTGCATTAAAGCCTGGGTCACAGACGTGCGGATAGAATTGCCCATACACACCAAGGCCAGCTGGCACTAATCCCACAAACTCGCCCTCCCCGCCGCTCTTTAAGCCTGAGTCTGTTAGAGCGGAAGTGTGATGTATAACAGCGTATGCACAGATGTTGCAGCTGACCGGGCGCTGCCTGCCTTTAACCTACTTTGCATCAGTGATGCTGGATAAAATAATGTGACAGCATAGCAGCAGATAGTCTGCTATCTGTCTGCAGAGGCACTTTGGCTCTGAGCCACAACGCAAGAATGCTGGGACATCAGCGCAGAGGCCAATGTGAGGAGAAGGAGGTTGTGATACAGAGGGTGAAAGGCCATGCACACAGGAGACATGCATAATGCCATTTAGCAATAGAGATACTAGATAATAGAGACACTTCAGGGTTCTGTTCCAGGAAAACCTCATTCAAAATCACATTAACATTTGTAATAATAAAAAAGAGACGTTGTTTATTTAATATGTATGTGTAGATTTTAGATTACAGCTGAAAATTACATCAATAGATCCTTATCAATATAATGAATATAGAGGAAACTACGCTGCCACGTTTTCATGGAGTTGGTTGTTTAACTTTTAATTAATTGCAGTCTTTGCAAGTGCTGTAGATGCTTATATGTCTTAATGTCTTTAATGTTTTTCAAAACCCCAAAAGTACTGAATGAGAGATGGCAATAAATGTAGTTGGTTAGCCAGGACGTCATATGTAGTATTTAATGAGGAAAACAACTGAATCTGTGTATCTGAATCATGTAGTTCTCTTTCCTAAGCTTGTTCAGGCATGATGGTTATAGCGCCTGATGATGAATATCTACTCTAACGCTGCTTAATTTTTCATTTCTCAAACTGCTGTTGCTGCTGAAAATGTAAAATCAGAGCCGCAACGCTGCAGATTGTTTTCTCGATTAGGAAATTCATTGTTTGCAATTAAATGCCAGAAAACAGTGAAGAATCCTTTTTTTTCACCATGACGATCTCCTACATCCCAAGGCGACGTCCTCAAAATGCTTGTTTTGTCTGACCAACCGTCCAGAACGATTGAAGATGTTCAAATTACTATCACATATGATACAGAAAAGCAGCAAATCCTCACAGTTAAATGATTGATTATCAAAACAGTTGACAATTTATGTTGCTTCTGATTAAATATGGGAAAAATAAGTGGTTTTAGCTATACATAAAAAAAAATTTATTTGCATGGCACTTTACACACAAAACACTTGTTCATAGCACAAAAAGAAAGAACAAAAGACAGAAGAAGAAAGGACAGACCATACAGCAATCACTTAATACAGAAAACAGACTCTTGAGTGTATGATAAATTATTATTGGGCTAAATGAATTAGGTATGGGGAGAAGCAGCAATCATCAGAGATTATTCCTACACAAGTAGAACATTTAGTCTTAACAAACAGACGCTTCCTTTCAAACTGTATGAATTATTGATAAATGTATTTATCTGTGTTGGGTTTGGCGTCTGTGCCTGTGACATTATTACAGTACACAGTGCTGTCGCCCGTTCAGTCATAATTCAATAACAACAATCCTGGCCGTTGCGTGAGAAGAGAGATTTGGGGAGCTAATATGGCTTCTAGTTTTTAACTACCGCTGGGGTCACGAGGAGAATCGGGGGCTCGGGGAGCTGAAGAGTCCGCACGCTGATTGCTCTGGTTAATCTGCAGTTTTGGGGAGGGACCCCCTGCTGTGAGTACATTTTGTGCGGGTGTGTGGTTGCATAGGAGGTGGTCTGGACACGATGTCCTCCTTATATCACACATCTGCTCAGCATCAGCACTATGTCAACACTGGATTCAATGAACACCGCTAGTAGAATCTAAGGGGCTTCCACTGCCATATGCTGGCAGCCAAAGTAACCATAATCTGATGATTTGATCGGCCTGAGAATGAATTAGATGGATGCTGTTTCTTCTGGCATCCTGGCAGGATGAGGGGCTTTCACAGGCTCAGTGCAGTCCAAGTGGCTCCCTGTTCACTCACTGCAGCAGATCTCAGATGATCATCCAGGTTTTAGGAAGAATTTAGAGGGAAGCTGTAAAAGCGTCTCTGTTAATATCTTTCACTCTTACGCTCTCACGGGGCTGGAATATCTAAAATTCAGCATAAGGGGCTGAGTACTGGTGTGACATAGAGTTAAAGCCTCTTTACTACTATCTACATCTAGTTCACATTACTTCCAATCACTCTGGAATCTAGACTACAATATGTCATTGTTTATATGCAGCATTCACACAATGTCTGCAGAATGGGAAGAACAGGAAATCCTCCTGTTATTCTGACTTGGGAATGTTCACGCATTGTTCCAAGATGGTTGCTTATACTGCTAGCTTTGTAGTCACACTGATAATTTATTACATTATTGTTTATATTGGATTTTATTTAGATGTAACTGCCAACGATGGCAGCTTTCCAGCCATTTTCTTCTCACCAAGTGAAAGATATCGTCACTGGAATTAGAAATTTCAAATACCTGCAACTCTGAATTTCAACTGTTGTGTACAACCTCACATAGCTGCTAGCATGGCTGTAGATTCTTGTTGTAGCATTTCCTGGCTTTCATTACCGTAAAATTCAAGCTTCACAGTATCAGACCTAACTCGTAAATAATTCTGGTCTCAACAAACGTGTAGAAGATGCAGATGTGAAAGACGACGTTTATTTGAGGAATTATTTCCTGAGAGACGCTGCAGTTGCTTCCTGTGGCTGTCAGGTGATTGACGGGAAGCAGAATGAATGTAACGCCTTATCTGATATGAACACGCTCACCTCCATTATTGTGATAGATATCTAGCTCGGGAGCAATTTTGAAATCTGTACTGGGCGCTTTCCATTCAATACACAACAATGAACGAGGGGAAATAAGTTTTCATATCTCCAGTGACGTTGATTATGAGCAGAGACCAGCAGGGAGAGGGTCAACCTGGATGATTGGCACCAACTTCATACCTTTCAGTGAACAGGACATGGTTCGGCCTCAAGCCCGCTTGGAAGTTCAGGATGTCCCTGTGATGGTTGTGCGCCTGCCTGCAAAAACACTGACTTTGGCAGACCACCTTGATCGAATTCACAATGAGACCAGAGCTACCTTTGATCAAAACAACAGAAACCACCCATACCGTTTAGATAAGTCTCTCTCTTGGTAGTACCTCTAGGTTACCGTTCCATATAGATGGATCTTGTTAAATATCAAACTGTCCCATGGCTACCTGCTGGATCAAAGACTTTCCAGTCAAAAGCAGCTCTGTCCTCACTCGGTCTGTTTGAAACAGAACAGAAGAGAAAATATACACTTGATCATGGAAAAAAACGCAGGAAATGAAATGAAAAAGTGCCAGGACATGTTATTAAGGTGAGAACGAGCTGGGCATTGGTGTGGTTCTCCATTTATTTTAAGCCAGAAGCCAAGAAACACACATCTACCCTCCAGACTCACACCCACACTCTTCCTCCCCCCCTTCATCCTGTCTGTATGGTCAGCTGGACCCTGTTTTCTCTTAACCCTCCTTTCACTGAAATTAGGCATGGATTACTCGAACACAGTACATCTCTGCTGCCCTTAATGTCTGTCTGTGTTCCTCCCCAACTCCGGCTCATTTAATTTGCCATTCCTTTTGTCTCCCATCTGCTCTCTGTCTCGCCCTTAAAGGGCTTCCCCTCTCGACAGCTCCGAGCAATAATTCCAGGCAAAGACTACCTCTATTCACAAGAGCAGAAATGTTGCCTTACTGACAAACCGCTACGATGTCTTGTCTACCACTCACACACACACACACACACACACACACACACACACACACACACACACACACACACACACACACACACACACACACACACACTACCATGGTGATGGGAACATGTCAGGAAGCCTCCTCAGTCTCTCCCCTAATCAGGTCCATATGTAGTCTTCTCTCTCAACACTCAAAGAGGGCAGTTTGTTACAAGCTCAATCCCTGCACATCACGCGCCAGCACTGTCTGTGGTTGTGTGTTTGTATTGTTGCATGTGGTATAATGTACTGTATGTTTAATCTTCTAATGTTGTGCCACAAAACCCATAATCTTGGCAGTCAAAATGAATTTCTGTTTCTTTCCAAATCTCCCCTTAAGCCTTTAAACAACACAGCCAGCCTGCTGGGTCAACCAACGAGATTGTAAGGAGTACATTTTAGCTCCTTGTTTGGCATCTGTCGACGCACATAAGAGACACATTTTATCTAAATTGTTGCAGGCATTCATTTCTGGCTACTGGGGTGTTGCAGGAAATTTGGCAGTGGTGAATTAAATCCAGCTCCGTGTATTTTATACCCAAGGGGAAATTCTTTCTGCAGCCAGGTAAAAAAACAAAACAGATGTAAAGTATGAAAGACGTTCACATAAAAGCTAAAGATACACTTATATATCATCATGCAGTACTGGTGATACCGGGACTAGTTATTATTTCAAATGAATAGTTTGACAGTTTGGGAAATACACTTATTCACTAAATGCCGAAAGTTAGATGAGAAGATTGATTCCACTTTCACCACTATAAACCAGTAGACCTAGCTTAGCACAAAGCCTGGAAACATCTCTGTCAAAATGTAACAGAGTATGCCTACTAATAGTCAGTCCCTCCCACAAACAGCCCAGTTTCTGTACAAGAAATAAATAAAAGTGTTAATAAACAAGCTTAAGTTAGCATTCCGTTACATTTGAACAGAGCCAGGCTAGCTGTTTTACCTACTGCAAGTCTTTATGCTAAGCTAAGCTAACACCTAGCTGTAGCTTTATATCAAGCGTACAGACATTAAAATAATCTTCTTGTCGAACTCTGTGAGAAAATAAATACGCATATTTCCCAAAATGTCCAACATTTTCTTTACCTACTGATGTCTGAACAACTGTGGAACTGATTTTAGGCTTCTTCTTCTTTCTTTTTTACTGAACTATCTAAACATTTCATGTTTTAATGTTTTTCAAACAGATTTCCTCATGTCTTTTTCCTCCAGCGTTTCTACAAAGAATATACTGAAGGGTAAATAGTCACCACATGATGCCTTTGCTTTACATTCTTGAAAAGATAACGTTCAACTATTAATTTTTTTCTTGATTAATTAGAGAGATTAAGTGTTTGGTCTATTTAATGTCTAACCAACATACCAAAGTTTTTTTTAGTTTACTGTCATAGAAGACTATTAAAACCAGAAAATATCAATCTTTGAGGGGCTGGTTCTAGTGTATCTTTTGTCTTTTTTTGCTTTAAAAACACTAAAACAGTTGCTGATTAACTTCTATCTATCAACTACTAGACGGTGGTTTTATGCATTTTAGCAGTAAGCAGATTCCACATGCAGCACATCTACAGGCTGACATTAACATGCAGATGCAGAGAGACACAGATGTCTGAGCTCTGTTGGTGCTGCTGTCTAGCCATTCAGCACCAACCACTTACAATAAGCCCGCCAGCCTCCCAGGGCGAAGTATAGCTAGAGAGCAGCCACAGCTCGCCTCCAGTGACTCTCTGATGTCCTCCCACACACTCACCCTACAGCCACAACAAAGACTGTACCCTAATCACACCCACTTCCCCCTCGTATCGACTGATCCCCCTCAGAACTACAGTACTAAATGCCAAGAAATTACACATCCAGTACGTTGATTCGGGCTTTCTAAAAGCCACCTTAGCTTGGGTTTCATGCCTGCTGGGGTGAATGTGATATGAAATAATTGCATACAGTCAGAAGTCCATTAAGTTTGAGGAGATAATTACAAAAAATTCAGACTAGAAAGGCACCATTTAAATTTTCTTTTGATATTTCACTGCAAGAGAAGAACTATCAGAAAAGCCAAGGTGAGCACTTATGATTCTGCTCTCAGTGTCCCCCATTAACAAAACCTTACAGACAAAACAGTAGCGCTGCAGTCAGATAGGATTTGTTGTTTTAGCACACTCTCGCACATTCAGTCCGAAGAGAGCAGAAGAATTGAAGGAAAAGACTTTCCCATTCAGCTTTTCCCACGGTCAGATAGACAGAAGAGTGTTGATTGACACAGTGGGGTTATCACTGCACTTACACGGGAAATATGGTCAAGGAAACCTCACAGGACCCCATAAACAAACATTTTAGCACATTTTGTGGCGTCTGAACCTACAAACACAAGACATGTTTTGTTAAAGAGCCTCAGTCGTCACATACATCTTTATTCAGGCGCAAGGAATTTTTAAAAGGTGAATTCTACCCATTTTAGCATTTTAATACCCCTAACTCCCAAAATGGCCATTTACTCAGCCTATATTAATCCCTTGACTGAAGCATCACAAAGCTGCTATAAAGAAGAGAAAATACAAGAAAGCCAAGTGTTAAAATTCATGGCCTCCATCCAGCCGTTCAGTGAACTGCTTTCCAGCCAATTTCTGCTTCTGTGTTCTTTCCACTTCTCCATCCAGCTATACAATGATGCTAAAAACAGACACATGAGTAATAAAAACACTTCAGATTTCAAGCCTGTTGCTGATTTTCTTCCATTTTGAGGCCAGGCCCTGTCTGCTCAGTGGCATGTTAACTGAGCAAGAAGCGCCAACTCTGATTAGTGAGCGCAGTAAACATGTACTAATGAATTCCATGCTACAGCTGAGTCCCGCAAACAATGCAAAGTGGCACAGTTTATAGTTTCATTCAGTGTGTAGCTAAGTTTAGCTGACAAATATCTGCAGGTTAGTCTCCCCTTGTTCCAGCACCAATGATGTGTCTTACTGATCTAATGTGCCTCTGATGTTAGGAATAAATATGTAACATCCGATTACACTTTCAAAATAAAGGTCACAGTTTGGTTAGGTTTAGGAAAAGGTCATAATTACGTTATGTACCTGACAAATCAATGTTCTCTTGACTTCTGGTTTCACAGGGGACTCGAACAGCGGTCTCCTCGGTGAACATCTTATGTTTGAGTGACCCATCCATCTACCCTGACCTCCTTTCTACGTGTACTTGCACATCTCTCTCTATCCTCTAGTGGATCAGCGGGTCTATTACATGCTTTGGTTTGGATTTATTTGCAAATTTCAAGCCTGAATATTTAGTACACCGATGTAACTCGTAATCTACAAAAGGCCTCTTAGTTCAGAAACTTTACTGTCATTTCCTTGGTTTGGGGCCCAGGATAATCAGTAACTCTGATCACCCAAATGCAGCTCCCCTCCCCACACACACTTTCAGCTTCATTAGAGGAAGTCTGTGGGAGTCTTATCCGTTTATATACCATTTATTATTCTTAAAGAGCATATGTTGGCTCTTTTCTCTGTTGATTGGTTCACTGGTGCAGAACAAATTATAGCCCCGACTTTGAACATATAGAATATACGGTTTGCATGCGTACTTCAAATACAGGCGTGAGAACACAGTCCCTAATGTACACACACAAGGACAATAATTTGCTGGCATGCAAAAAAGCTCCCCAGAACTCTAAAAAGCAGAGCTCGTCATTGGATGGATTCACGGACACTGAGCTGAAAGGTCCCCAGAAATGGCTTTGACATCGTAAGTTTTGTTCATAGTCTTCTGAGGTTTGTAGTGAAGTCATGATCAAGATTTTAATTTTGAGTCCAATCTGATACTTATATTTACCTAAAATTTAATGCTGTTTAAATATGTATCTGAACACACTGAAGTAACAGCTGTAGACCACTAAATCTGACATTTAACATGAGCTACTGAGTCCAAAGGGAAGATTTTTTTAACTGGAGAATGTCACTCCTAAAATTGACGTGACACAATCCACTCTTGAAGAAGGTGTAACTTCGACTTTGGTTATTTATTTAGCACTAACTGCCTGCGCTGTGATACCGGCATATCGAGGTGTGCATGTGAACAATGTTAAGTGATGTGTGCAAGACGTCAAGAGGCACTGAGAGTGTGAGTGAGTGAGTGAATGAGAGCTCTTAATTACTTTAACATTTATGGTAAGTTATTTTAGTAATTCACACACTGCACAGAGCTGCACGTAATCTCTCTGAGCTTCTGTCATATGTTTCCACTTTGATCACAGACAGTGGGCCTCTGCTGCTCTCTGACATCCTGTCACGTGATTCAGTGACCGGTATCTCTTTGACCGGCCTCATATATGGTGGGTACACTGGTAGAACATGCGAATACCTCATTTTTGAGGGAACATTTATGGCTAGGGAACAAAATTAGTCAGTACTGAGTGGCTGGTAACATTTAAACATTCACTAGCCATTTGACTGGTGGACAAAACAGTTAATTTTTCACTCTGTTTATGGCATCCATATGGTTTAAGTTACAAAGACAAACAACATTTGGACCATGATGACATACTTTGACACACATAAAATAAATGAGATACTGTGTATGCAAAGTTGACTTCTTGTTTAACTGGAGTAAAACTAATGAGGTGTACACAATATAAAGGGTTCTTCCCCCACTGGAGTATGCCCAGTATCAATTTCATGGTAGCAAATGGAAATCCCCCCAAAATATACTGAAAATGTATTTAATGATATAAGGATTATAGGAAGCTATGCCAGCTTAAGGACCAGATTCTGTTACCATAGCCCCTGCACGCACAAGTGTAAATTAAGATCGATGAAATAGGTCAAACTGTCTAATTCCCACTTCCATTCAAATTCAGGGCAAAGCTTCTTGGTCCACATACATTCAGACTGATCAGACTAATGTGAAAGTCCAGATGAGGGTCTCTCCTGGCTCTGCTAATCTCCCACAGTTTAACTGACAAACTGTTATCAGACTAGCTCCATTTGTTTACACTACACTACCTTCAAGGCCTTCAGCCCACAAGGCGGTTTGGATTATCTGCTCAGAAGCATACTGCATGTGTGTTTCAGCACTAGTATCATATAATAACTGATATGAGCCTCCGAGCTGCAGCCACCATGTGAGTAGTAATCCGGGTGAGACATGCAGCTGCACAGGTTCACTTCATTCAGCTTTATCACTAAATCACACATCAGGTCTGTGGCACTAAATGCTCTGAGGTCAATTTATTTTTACCGTCAATGACTGCTTTAATAATTACTGGTGAGTAATTATAGCCCAATGGGACATTTAGCCTCAAACTACTTATTGTCCTTAAAGTCACTTCCTCTCTTTATATTCTTCTGTTTTCTACACTGTAGTAAATCTAAAGTGATGTTTTTACTGCTATTTCTGCTACATCTATAATATTCCATGTCACTGCATATATATTTTCCACAATAACCATCATTTGTAGTGGTTTATCTCCTGTTGATCAATATATAACTCAAACATTGCTATAGGTACTTGTTTTTCTTTCTTTCTTTCTTTCTTTCTACATTTTAAGTAAACGGATGTAGATCTTGCCATGCCTGTGCTTCCATATGAAAGGCTGCCAGTCAGATATCTTATCAATTTCCACCAGTTTAAGGCTTCAGACGGCGCAACGAGATACAGCAACTTCAAAGCCTTGCAGCAAGACATCAAACACATGGAAAAGGTGCATGCATGGAATTGTAGTCTTTGGGGGGTTTTTTGGTTGTTGTTGGGTTTTTTTTGCCAGGACTTCAGTGTTTCTATACATGATTCTGTATTTCTGTGAAATGCTCCTTTATTGTCGGGTTTTAAATCATGACAACGCACTCTGCTTTTCTAGGTAGGTCTGCAAAAATAACCACAACATCCTGGCTCTAATGTCTCTGTGTGCCCTGACTCACACACATCCATCCATGCCGTCCATGGGGAAACCAAAAACAGCCTTACCGTGATTGTCTTCATCCATATTGATTGAAGCAGTGACAGTCCGGCAGAAGGTGGGTCCGGCTCAAACCTGTATGGTAATGTGTTTTTCTGAGTATTTTTCAACGGGACTGTCTTTGGCTTTTCCCTCGCTGACAGGCAGCCGGTGTGTTGACAGACGGAGGGGTGAAGTGGAAGAGATGTCAGCGTTGAAATGAATGGAAAAAAAGAAGCCGAGAGTCTGTGTGTGAATTAAAGGAAGGTCCTTAGATGTAGAAGGGCTGTTTTAAAGGTGTCTGCCCGCGGTGTGAGAGTACAGCGGCGGCGCTTCTCCCTCTCTGCTCCATCCTCAGCTGCTCAGTCTGCATTCACATTAGCTACACTGCAACCACCACCACGTCATCTGGCCCCGCCCCTGCTAACAACACCCCCACACCTACACTCTCACACACACACACACACACACACACACACACACACAGTCACTAAAAGTAGTTTAATTTAAACATATTGAATTTAACTGTAATGAACCCATAAAATATCCACTATGCTTAACAATTCACCTCCCCTCCACCATGGTGGTCACAAGATGATAAAATGCCCCTAGGGCGGCCTTCCAGTGGACAAAAGTGGTGGTTTTCAAAGTGGGGTCCAGGCACCGACAGGGAGGGACCCCAGTAAAAAGGGGGGAAAAAAAGAGAATTTTAACCTATATCACATTTTTGGAAGGTAAGAAAAAGGGTTGGCTGTTTTTATTGATTTTTAATTTCCATATACAGTTTGCATGCATACTTCAAATACAGTACCTAATGTATACACATGAGGACAATGTGCACATTTGCTGGCAGGCAAAAAAAGCACCCCAGAACTTTTAATTCACAGTGATCCCAGTTTGATGAATGAATAACAAGCATAAAAATAAAAAATAAATGACTCTGATGGGATTCCTTAAGACAAAATCGGCTAATGTGCATCTATTGTTTGGGTCACTGACATGAAAACATTTGAGAAGCCATGCTCTAGGGTACCGTTCCAGTGGAGGAAACATGATGCAGCGCCCTATAGGCTGCCATTATGTTAGAAAAGAGTGTGGATCACAACTTTCAGCATACAGCTGGTTTTCAGCCCTGCTCTCCAGACAGCCTGCATCCGCCACTGCCCCCAGGTTATTAAAACATAATTCCCAGAAGTAAAAAAAGAAACACAGAGGAAGTGTTCTCGTTGTTTTTTATACTGGCTGTGACCCTGGTCTGATGGAGGATGATTTTCAGTTCAGTTACAGAGTCCAATAGGTCATGTTGTAAATAAACATGTCGTAAATAAATTCCCAGTTTTAGCATTATCTAATCAACTTATTTGGAAGTTGAACATAAAGGTGAATGTTAATTATTACCCTGTCCGTCTTCAGTTTGATTCAGATGTTGATTTACAGCGTGTTTGACCATCCGTGTGTCTGGCCCTAACTTGTTCTGTTCTAATAATGTTGCCACACCCTTGGGATCAGGAGTAGACTGTTACTGTAATTGTTAGGAATAATGATGAAAGAACCTCATTAGATGTTTAAAAAGATTCACTGTGTATTCTGATAACTACCCCTGATTTTGTGGATTAATGGGTATCCAAGGAAGAATTTCTCGAAACAACCTCAAGTAGTGGCTGTTCTGGAGCTTTTTATCGTATCACACAACAAGGTCGAGAATGAACTTTCAGCCTCCATTTAGCATTAAGTAGTCAGAGCACATGCCAATACTTCATACACATGTGCCATTGTCATACTGGGTTTTCAAATATTTGCACACAACAGTGCCTCATTATTACCATCATCTCTCCAAGGTAAAGAAAAGCTCTATTAACCTCTGTGGGCTGAACTTCTGACCTCTGCTACATGATGTAGTGAGCTGTAGCCACCATCTTGTAAAGTCTTTATTTGAGTATTCAGTTTGTCATCTGTGAATGTAAACAACAACCAGAAACAGTAATAGATGAATAACTCTCAACTTTGTGCATTTATAATGTGGCATTTAAGTATTTATAATGAAGATGACAATAAAGTAATCAGTTTTCACTTGCACCAGCCACTAAGTAGATCCATCTGAAACTTACAGACTCTCTTTCAGCCTGTGTTTAGTTACTTTTTAAGGTCAGAGGACAGGCTCAGTCCGGGGTTAAACCTCTTAATCAATAATGTGAAGGTAACAGATAAGCATATGAAACATACCTTTGGTTTTATTGCAGATCAGATTGAGCTGTTTTTCCTCTTAAAGCTACTTGGACCATGCAATTAAATCACAATATTGCAAGTATGTACTGATTTAAAGTATTTGCTCATTTATGATCCACACCTTTGGTGAACTGCTTCTTATAAAAGGTTAAACTCTAAAAATCTACATAGAAGGCGTTTCTCTGATTCTGACCTCCTTCGTCCTCCCCACTTGTCTTTGTAGTGATGCAGGCATGACGACACCTTTGACAGCTCATGGCCAAAGGAGTCCTTACTGAGGTACTTCCTGTCTGTCCCTGCCCATGTGAGCTCATACTCACTGATGCTTTTCCAGGGAAGATCCTGGCCACACCAGCAGTGATGTACTGCGGGGAGGAATATGAAAGCAGGTTCTAGCGTGTTGTCCTGGGTTCAGGAAGGGAGTTGTGCTGAGGACTCATTGTGCAACTCTACAGGGGGACAATGGAAGTAACAGAAAAGGAAGCGATGTGATCATCATGCCCTCCTCCACCCTTACTATATTATGAAATCTGATCTGACCTGTGTGACTTTGCTACCAGAATGTACTGTAACTAAGTACGTTTGCTGAAGAACTACACCTAGTAGGTACAATTTTGAGGCACCTGTAGTTTACTTGAGTGTTTCCATTTTATTGCTACTTGTACTTAATCAGTGCTAATAATTATTGCCCCCCTTCAGTCTGGGTGCTTTCATTCTCAAAAGTGCAGTTATTTTGTAAAACGTCCTTCAAGCTAACATATTGTCACAAAATATTGTATCTGGTCTAAAGTCTTCTCTTGGAGATTGAACCTGAAATGTATTAATTTCCCATTTGGTTTGTTGCTGTCCGCTATGTGGAGCACAATAATTATTTTTGCAGTCTCCATCCCTGCTGCAATAGCTGCTATGCAATGACCCATTTTAGTGTTTTGTTAACTTAGTTTATCCAGTTGAGAAGTTATGACTCAATTTGGCAAGTTGTACACACATCATTACTCATCATCAGCTCTGTATTTTCACTTTCTATAGTGAAGTGTGTTAATTCTTCGGTTTTTCGGCTCATTTAAGTGGACTGCACATATATAGGGCCTTTGTAGCTCAAAGCACCTTTACCCTACATGTCAGCTTTCACTCATTCATACCCTAATAGCAGAGGCTGACATGCAAGGTGCCAAATGCTCATCAGAAATAGAAACTAATCCCGTTTACACACATTCACACAGCAGTTAGAGCAATTTGGGGTTCAGTATCTTAAGGTATCTCAATGACACCTCGACATGAAGTGAAAGGAGCCGGGGATAAAACCTGCAGTGTTCTGAACAATGGACAACCCGCTCTACCTCCTGAGCCACAACTGCCCCATTTATTCATTATTATTTTCTGCAAGTGGCAGACTGACGTAACTGTTGCATGTGTCCATTGTTTCATACACCAGGAATGACCTCAGTGTTCCTGGAATTAGTAAAGTATTAACAGACTCAATTTACACACATTTCCAATCAGTGCAAATTTTCTCTTTTTATTTTACCTTTATTTTACCAAGGTAGCAGCTGTACAAGATAACAGCATATTAAAATACAAGGTAATATACATTAATACAAAATAAAACAAAAAACTATCCATCACGACATTCTTTATGAAGCCCTTAAATTCATCAGTGGACATAAACGCGCCTAATTTTAGGTCTTTTTGCAGATTACTCTTATTATGTCCAAGCTTAGTAAGAAAATGCAGTCTTCCCCACATCTGTCAAAATTCGGGGTACTTTAAAAAACTTGGAGGAACGTAGTTGGTAACTACCAGAGCTTAGACGGAGAAGGGTACAGAGATATGCTGGAAGTAACACTAATGTTGCAATACGCCTAAAAATACACCTAACTTGTAAAATGAGTATTGGTTTATTGAAGTTATCTTTAAGTAAAACAAGAGACTAAGAATGGTAGATTGAACTCAGCCTCACTTGTTTGGTTGTCCTGAACTGATGTCGATGTCAAAGGTAGATTACTGCACATTATATATTTTTTATACATGCAATTTAGTACAGTATGTTCAGTTTATCAGTCTGTGATGGTCAAATGACCAAATGTCCAAAGAGTTGGCATCATTTATTTACCTTTAAATGTCACCTCAAAGAGCATTAGTCTTATGAGCTGGTCACATGTGAATGATACAAATACCGCTCTTTCTAGGAACATAAGTTTCTCACTTAAATGTCCTGCTCTAAATGGATAACAACATACTGTAAAACTCTTTCCTAAGATAGAATTAATGATCTCACATGTTTCTTTCCACTCAAAAGCTCTAGGCATAAACAAACAGACTCCACAGCATTGGTAGTTACAATTAATTTGCAGCCTGTCCCCATAAATTCCTCCTCACACACCCTCGGAGTCTCGCCTGCAGCCAGGAAGCACACTGAGTGGGTTTCACATGATGTCTTCATCTCTCTTTTTCTCTTCCAACGAGTACACAAAAAGTAAAAGGGAGTTTTGTGTCCAAGAAGAGAATGCTGTCAGTTTTGGGAATAATCCTGTGTTAAGTGCAGATATCCGGACCAGAACAGGAAGTAGCTCGATTTCCAGCTTCAGTGGAAAAAAAGGGTGGAGTCCAGCAAGAACTCTCTCCATCCTACAATGAAATTATTTCCCTCTAATCGATGAAACACTTAATTCATCTGCTGTTCACAATGTGCACAGTGTTTACTGGGACTAGGAACACTTGAAAATCAAGCATTTGTCTTCCAAATGAACCAAAGACATATGCCAGCAAGACAGAGTCAAACTGAGGATATCAAGTGAATTTCAAATATAAAAAGAACACAAAGAGCCAAGAGTCAGCCTTTGCTTGGCTCAAGGTGTCTTTGATTCATTTTTGACGCACAAACTTAGCCTCAGTCTGACATAATTGTTGCCTGCACTCTAATGTAGTTATATTTATTTCCCCCCATTTACAAGCCAGCAAAATGTTGCATGGATGCACTCCATATTTCACTGGAAGCGGGTTCCTACAAGGCAGCATATGTCATATTAGAACATCTCATATGCAGCGTCTGGGCATGGATGGACTGACCTCGAGCCCTTCTGAGTGGTCACAGAGGACCGTGTGCGTGTGCTGCAGTCTGATTACAGCACATATACACTCTGTATACATGCCATATGAGAACTATAGGTTTAGGCTGATTGATGTCAGTTGGCTGATATGTCTTTGTTGAGAATCAAAGTGGATAATCAGTCTTTACAGTGATATGATCGACGGAAATTCAGTCTATCATGCCTTATTGCACTTTAAAAATATACAATTAGGATGTACTTTGAACTATTTTATGTAATGCAGCCACAAGCCATGTACTTTCTGAGTATATGAAGTCTCACTTTATCTCCTCTGTGAAAAACATCTCAGTGTTTCTATCACACTTAAGATTATACCCCACGGCAAGAGCATCTAACAAGTTCTATGAGGTCCTTTCCCGGGTCCTGTATTTCCCAGATTTATATGGTACATAATGGGACATGACAAAGGGTCCTATGTTCCCTGGGTTGGGGTTTTGACCTGAGCACAAAAGATGGGTACATAGGACCCTAGAAATATAGGATGTTGGAAACATAGGACCTTGGGAACATAGACACACTCCCTTACAGCCATGCTGGTGGCTTAATGCTAACATCAGCAAGCTAACATGAATAAAATGAAAACTCTTAACATGCTGATGTAAAGCAGTTATACTGTTTATTATGTTCACCATCATAGTTTAGCGTATTAGCACTTGCTAATTAGTTTTTACAAAGTTATGACAATTCATCCTGAGGGGGAAAACAAACATCTGTACCAAATTTAATGGAAATCCATCCAGTACTTGTCGAGATATTTTACTCTGAGCCACAAAACTTCCCATAGACTAAAATGACATAAACTTCCTTATTAGTCTACAAAAACAGGTAGTGTACTGTTTTCCTTTCCACATGGATAAGTGGCCAAATGTAGAACATCACAATTTATGTTGAGATTTTTGCAATTTGGATGCAGTTTCCTCTGACAATAGATCCAGACCTGGATAACAGAACAGAAATGAGACGAGTACTTTCTGACTGGGGTCTTACTACGCTGATTAACATCAGTTGGCTGATATGTCTTTGTTGAAGATGATTTAACTATGCACTTTTTTATAGGGACAGCTGTAGAGCGGCAGGAAAGGAGGAAGCGAGAGAGGGGATGACACACAGCAAAAGGCCACAGGTCAGAGGCGAACCCATGGACACTTCAGCAAGGACTCTACCTGGTGAGCTATCACGACGCTCTCATTTTATTAACGTTATTAACTTCAAACATGATTCAGTTTACCATGCCTTCTCACAATTTAAAACAGAACTATTTTATGCAATGCAGTCACAAGACATGTACTTTCTGAGTATATGAAGTCTCACTTTATCTTGGCTGGGAAAAACATCTCAGTGATACTATCACATTTAAGATTATACCCCGTGGCAAGAGAATCCAAGTTCTACTCTCTGGTGGTTGTTGACAGATTTTTTTTTGGGAAAGACCGTGTGGGAGTGCAGGCACACCAAAAAAGTAAATTACAACAATTCATCTCAAAGAACAATAACTGGCATTCAGTACAGACAGAAACCCATGAAGATGTTCTGCCAGACAAACACACACTCTGCTATCAGTGTGGATGATTTCTGCAAAGCATCTCTTCAGAGTGGCTGACAGGCTCCCCCCCCCCCTTTCCTCCAATGGGCTCATCCAAAATTTTGTGTCCTAAACTTTTTTGTGCACTCATCGAGGAAATGACCTGCGCTGCATTGAACCGGATTCATCCAGTGCATCTCTTGGCTGCAGTTGTACGGCAGCAACGTTGCAAGCGAGTAACCTGCTTCATGACCCATGCTGTTATAATGAGATAAATGTTGAGCCACACAGCTACAGAGTTTCAGTCATCTGTATTGGAGTCTGATTTATTTTGATTCTCATTATTCAGTGTCTGCTCAGTCTTCCAATATTTGGCACGTAGTGAAATATTGGTTCCTTGAATAAAAGATCTTCGAGTTAAAGCAATAAAATAACATGCTGCATTAATCTGGACTCTGTTTAGCAATCAGGCTGCGTCAGCTACACTTGATTTATCACCTCTCGTGTTTTACAGAGGAAATCTACTGCTGGTAATTAAGGGTTCTTTTGAAAATGTAACCCAGTAATAAAGTCGACAGTTGTAGGAATAAATAGTCAAAGCTGGGACTCCAGAGGATAGCTCATTGTTGTAGAGTTCCTAAATCTTGTGAAAACCATCTGCAAGTGTCCCACGCACATTCCTGCTAATAAAAACACACGTAGTAATGTAACACACTTCCTTTCTCACAATGGCTGATAGAGTGGAGCAGGCGACGACAGTAAGGGACAGAAGAGAAAACTGGAGAAAGAGAAACACGCAGAAAATGAGAGGGAGGACAAAGGAAACACGTGGGACATCTTTCCATCTGGAAGCAAAGTACTGCCATTTGCCTGGAAACTTCCCATCACATCCACCACAGCAGCATGTGACTAACCTAACAGCTCTGATTGCAAAAATGACTCATGGTTGATTGTTAGACTATCATCAGAAAACAAATTGCTTTACAAATAGATAGGATTGGACACGAGACACAGAAGTCCCCGTTCATCTGATGACTTAAGCTCTGCGTATGCTGCATCTCGCTGTTAGGGCAGAGTGAGGACTTCTTCAAAAGTGTGGTTTATTTTTAGGGAGCTGCCCATCTGCTACCACTGGCTGGTAAACAAGATGCACAGGGCTGCCAGAAATCAACCTGAAGTAAGCTGCACATCCTCCTGTCGCAGCTCAATATGCAGTCAGCATCTAGAGCATCTACAAAGCTTTCAAATAAAAGGAATTATTTTGGTTGAATTGTTGTGTTGTACAGCTGCACATGCAGATTTAGTGCAGGGTATTTTTTGTAAATTTATGAGTGTATTTGTGAGTGTGTGAGAAGGTCCTTCATGGGTTCATTGGTGCAGCTGTGATATTAGAAAAACCCTGTTATGAAAGTCTGTTATCAGATCAGAATTGCACGTTCGCAGTGTCCTAATCAGACTCCCTTCTACGGAAAAGATTCTCTGAAAATCCATCAGATGTTACGGTTCGAGCTGCTGAATGATTCATAGCTTTGCTAGTTATCTTCAGGATCTTATTACCACAGTATATAGGCTCATATTGATCATATGGGAACTAAAGATAGCAGCAGCACAAATGCCAAAACCTTAGCTGGGCTCAGCCATCTGCATTATGTGCTCAGTTCAGCTGAAATGATGAAATCCAGAGAATAACCTGTGAATATTCTCATCCTTTAGCTTTCACTCCATTAGAAATGTTTACTCTCTCCACATTATGTGATGCAGGCATCCCGTGGACTCATGTTGTGAGTACTACCATTACAGAACACATTGTGGCATTTATAAATGCTGATTGCCTGCAGACTGTCAATCTGACTCCTATGCAAATGAGAGCACCATGACAAGGGTCATTAAATCTTGGTGATTATTTAGAGAGCTAATGGTTGAACACAATGATCCGATAAAATGACTCTCTGAACTGCAGTTTGAAGGAAGATGCATTTGCACTGAGGCTGCCTCAACAAAGCCTCACCAACAAAGTACTCTGTAACCGTAACTCTTGTTACTGTGACTTGTTAAAACCTTTTTCCTTCCACCTCTGATGTGAAGCTCTTGTACCAACCCTTCGTTCAAGCTGCTAAAGTTGTTGAGTTTCTGAGGAAAAAGAAGATTATTCACTCTTTTGTCGAGAGTTAGAGGAAGATTGATGTTGCTCTTGGTATCGATCTTCTCACCTGACTCTCAGAAAGAATATCTGAGTGAGTGAATTTCACAAAACGATGAACTATTCCTTTAAATGTGAAGCAACTTCATCAGATATAAATGCTGCATATTTAGGATATATTGTGCTGAAAGAGGACAGAATTAGTTGTAGAAAAAATAGCAAGAGGAACTAATGTGATACTACCCAGCAGTGATATGTTACTAACACTGTAGATCGATGGAGGGCTGATAAATGCAGCTAATTAGCGGTCTAATATGATCAACCTGTCTCATTCGAGACATACTAAACTCTAATATATGTTGGAGATGTATGAATACTGCCTCAGAGAGAAGATGTTCCCTTTAATGTCTTTTCTCAGTTTGACATCCTAATGTCCCGCAGTGTGACTCCACTGTGTTTTACAGCCTCCCTGATGTGCAGCAACAGGCCTGTTTATCCTTCATTAATCTCTCTCCTCTGCTTTTACTCCCCCACTTAATGGTGACGTTTATCCTATTAATGGGTTGTTTGCTGGGAAAATCCCTCAATAACATAATCCAGAGTCGAGGTTACTAATGCGTGTGTGTCCCTGTGTGTGTCCCTGTGTGTGTGTGTGTGTGCAGAGATGATGTTACATTGCATGGTTGCCATGGAGTCAGTGATTAATTGATGGAGAAATAAAACCATTACAAGGATGGTGGTTAAAGACTTTATGCAAGAGAGAAACTGAGAGATTCAGAAACAGAGTGTGCGCCTGTTGGGTGGTTTGGTGTTTTATATTTTTCAATAAAGATTTGGACAGTATCGTTTACTGAATTTACAGTAGTAAATTGTAACATGCTGCCCTCTGGTGTTCACATGTAAAACTGCAGAGTAAATGTTTTTGCAGTATTTATTTAATGTAAAAGTAAGAAGCATCTCAATAGTAGAAATATTCAGATATTATACTTACTATAAATATTTAACACTGCTTAGAAGGATGACTCTGCCTTAATATGACCAGAAACCAGACTTGATTGCAAGTAATTGTAATAATAAGGACAAATAAAGTTGATGCTTTTGTTCTGTTGTTAACACATCAGAGTCCGTTCTGCAGTTTGTTTGTAAACAAAGAACTGATGTACAGTCTTAAAATAAGTGTCCTTCACATTAACAAGTGCTCTACTTAAATATTTGAGGTACATTTAAGAGGAAACCATTATATTTACCTCTATATAACTCCAACAGGGGCTAGCCTACTGCATTGTAAGTACTTTTACTCAGTAGCGGAATATCACTAAGTACATTTACTTAAGTAAATGTTTTTCTTCTCATTATTTCAATTTAGTTTGAATCATTTTGAAGTTTAGACTAGTCACTATTCAGTTTTCAATATTTTCAGCTTCACAACAATCAATCGATAAAATAATCAGCAGATTAATCCCTGATGAAAATAATCATTAGTCGCAGTCTCAGACAACCAACTACAACAGAAACATCCTGCTGTTACATTTACATGCATCAGTAACAACACATGCAATAGTAGTAAGTACTGATCATACTAACATACTTTTAGTAATGTTTTCAATGCAAGACTTTTATTTGTAGTAGAGTACTTTTACTTTATTTAAGGCTCTGAATGCTTCCTTTTATATTCTAAGTAATCTTTGTTGTCAGTATGTGCTTTTACATAATATTTCTACATCGTTGTACTGCAAATTCTACTTAGGAAAAAGTATCTGAGTATGTTTTTCCATCCCTTGTCAGCTGGCTGTTGCTCGGAGGTTGCAGTTCACCACTACGACCAGTGGGTGGCAGTGTTTGGCCGTCCTGCTCCGACCGGATGTGACTAGCAGGGATCTCGGAGCTGCAGCTTCCAAACTGTGGGCGTTCCCCCCCCCCCAATCTTGACTCCAGAGTTTTTTTTTTCCTGGGTGTTGCCTGCCTGGATTACAACTTTAGAGTTTCACCGGGTGTTGCTGAGCAAGAGTGGGAGCAAGCCGGATATTTCGCGTAACGAAACAACAAATTGAACTTTTGTTGTGTTTTGGAAGCCGCTCTCGAGGACCGTCTCACGTTGTTTACGTTGTACTTTAAAAGCGACTCGGTTTATTGTAGCCGCCGTTAGCTACCTAAAAGCTAACCGAGCTAGAGCTGCCGTAACGCTGACTGCTTGTAGCGAGAGAGCCGTCCGATGCAGGCCATTAAGTGTGTGGTGGTGGGGGACGGGTGAGTGAAACCATCTTTTTTTCTTTTGTTTGTTTTGGTTTTTTTTACCTGCTAACGTTTCTCAGTTCGCCTCAAACGGTGCCGGTTGAAAGCTAACCGTTGTAGCCGTTGACCCAGTTACACCAACAGTTGGCTAACGGCTAACGAGCCTCAGATAAACGTGCCAAGTTGAGCGACAGCTGTTGTTGTGCGGCTCTGCAGTCCAGCTGGGTCAGACAGATTTATCGACCTGCTCCGGTTAGGTGTGACTGATCGGGTCGTTTATTAGACATGACGCAGGCTGCCATGTCGACAGCTATAAGCTAAGCTACTTGATAGCTCATGGAAGTTTTTAAGATTTTGCTTTTTGGATTGATTTCTTATCAGCTCTTAAATGTGTTATCCATTAACAGCCACGTAAGGCCGTGGCACAGCTTATTCATTTAATGTTTTTATTGTTTGGACTATGAAGTTTACAATAAAGTGCCGCCAACAATTATAACCCAGTTATTTTTAAAATTTGCTGTAGACCTAGTCTGACCTATATATGTACTTAATAACCCAAATAATCCAGTCCCTGTTGACGCAAAGCTTCACATTTATAGCCAGCACATGTTTAGTATTTTTACTTGATTGATTTGACTTAAAAGAAGTCTGTTTATATTTATGATAAACCAAAACTTACAAAATCTCTCTTCACCATTTTCTTTCCTCAAAAGTTTTAGAAAATATTAGAAATTCTTAAATAATAAAAGCAATGTGTTGCTTCTATAAAGCAAAACTGAAGAATAAAAATGTGTCTTCATAGAGAAGATCAACTAATGTCTGAACTTGGTTTATTTCAAACCCTAATTTAAACACTGTAATACTATAACTGATTTTTTTATTTCTAGTTGGACAATTTTATCTTTATAAGACAAACTTGTCATCATTTTCAGGTAGTAGTTTTGATCTTTGGCAGATGATATGGATGAGAGTTAATCATGCCCTTCTGGCATATGATGCATGCAGACAGGTATTAGTACTTGTTTGGATTTATACCTGATCAGATTTAGTTAATACCGTAAACCATTTTTCAGCTCAACCACAGATACTGTCTCAAATAATTTTTCTAATATACTGTCACACCCCTCCCATTTCATCCCATAGAGAGAAACTGCTTTCTAGGACAGCAGTACATTTAAAGTAGTTGGTCCGTCTATTGAGTGCTACTCTAAGACGTTGTTATTTTTGAGGCTGTGGTGATGTACAACATTTTTCCAGCTCTCCTGAGGTGTTATTGTTTCTGGGTGCATATCCTGTGTCTGTTAATGGGTACATATATTTATTGGACATGGACAATAGTACAGCACTGCAGACGCCCAGTCCGGAAAACCCCTCTATAGAAGCTAAAAGCTTAATTTAAGTGATGACAACTCTTCAAATCAGGCAACACAGTTTAAACTGGGCATGCTTCACTTGTCATGCAAGACAGGTGAAACATACTACATTATGTATACTGTAAAATTCACATGTTGTTGCCTCAATTGCACTGAAGAATGAACTGTAATCAACAAAACTGTGAGAATGAATCAGTCTGTAATCTCCACATGTCATCATTGTATTTTCTCTGTCAATCTTTCCTCCTCTCCTTCTTCTCCTAGTGCTGTGGGTAAAACATGCCTGCTCATCAGCTACACTACCAATGCCTTCCCTGGGGAGTACATCCCCACAGTGTAAGTAACACACACACAGACACACCACTAATGAAAAGCTGTGACATGGAGATGATCAGCAAATGGAAATGTGTTGAGGTTTAGATGATGGAGCTAGCCCACCAGTGTGATGGGAAGATAATAGGCATATTTTGATATGGCAAATGTGTAGAGAAATGTATTAATATCTGTTCACCATATTCTATATTACACTGTTGTACATTACAGTATGCTTACTTTAGAACCTAATCTCCACCTGTCTTTCTACAGCTTTGACAACTACTCTGCCAATGTGATGGTTGATGGGAAACCAGTGAACCTGGGCCTGTGGGATACAGCAGGACAGGAGGACTACGACAGGCTCAGGCCTCTGTCCTACCCACAGACAGTATGTATATGTGAACGCATTCACACGTAACAACTGCTTGTCTCAGACTACTGCCGTACATAGACTAGTATCAGCCAGACAATGTCAGCATGGACACTGTTTTCACTTTGCCCGCATTGATTCTGAGTTATTCACTGGGCTGTAATGCTTAAGACAGTGTCTTTGCACTCAGCAGAGTAGAGCCTTGTATCCACAGTACCTATACACTGTCTGGAGGACGGCTGGAGGAAGTGAAAGGGAGCTCTTGTTTGCACTCTTTGTCCTTCCAACAAACTGGCCTCTGTGCCAAAGACTCACAGGGAGCTGAAAGTGGGAGTCAGTTTGTATTTAACCTACAGAATCCAGACTGGTCTGGTTTTGTGAACTCTCATGTCTGAACATTTGGAGTCTATTAAGTCAGTATTGTATTGGGATCAGTTTATCTTCAAGATCATAGTGTTGGTTAATTTAAATGTGGCAATGCTTGTTATTCTTGTCCCAGGTGCAACAACTGTTTTTTAATGTTCTATTGAATTAATGTTATTGTCTTTTCCCTCCTCAGGATGTGTTTCTGATCTGCTTTTCACTAGTCAGTCCAGCCTCCTTTGAAAACGTCCGTGCCAAGGTGAGAACAACCTGCTCTTTATCTCGCCAGTTTGGAAGGTTTTAACATGAAATTTCATGGTCAGATCAGCTTGAATGCAAGAATAATTTATTAGGTTGGGACCGAGAATTTTTGACACAACTCTAAAACTAACAGAGATAGAAATTTGATTTTAAATCCTAAAGTAATCCTAAATCCTAAAATCAACTTAAATTACACAATCACTCAGAGAACTTGATTATTGATTCTTGTCATAATTTCATGGTCCCCTAATCTATAACAAAACATTTCTGAATTTTATGAAAATGAAATCGTATTTCCAGGCTAAAACTAACTCTTAATGTCGGTCACCTGGAAATACACATTGGCCTTTGTTTTATAAAACATCTTATGTCTTACAGCATATGGGACATTGTATTGCTTTATGAAAAGGTCAGGTTTTTTTCATTTATTGTAGAGACACTCCTGAAGTAATAGTTAAATTGAAGGAGATTATTTGGGGTTCAGTTCTGTTTGTATCCTCTTGTTGCTCCCGAGTGCCTCAAAGGTCACAACATGTTGAATTTGGAGAAGAACCAGCAAATTCTTTTAGCAACCCACCCACATTCCACACCGTCTGCCATGCCGTCCATTTGCATCCTGCAACCTCTGACTCTGTCCTCTTCTCTCCTCCCCCAGTGGTACCCTGAGGTGAGACACCACTGCCCCAACACGCCCATCATCCTGGTTGGGACCAAGTTGGACCTGAGAGACGACAAGGACACTATCGAAAAACTGAAGGAGAAGAAACTCTCCCCCATTATCTACCCTCAGGGCTTGGCTATGGCTAAAGAAATAAGTAAGTTGTAACAGTACGCATACACTGATAAAATGTTTAAATAATATTAATTTCTGTTAAGGTTTCAAATTGAAAGAACATGGATAGTTTTCTAAACCCATTTGGATTATATACTATTAAGTTTAGCAATAAAAGAGTAGAGGACATAGTCTGTCAGATTTTTTTCTTATTACAACATCATGCAAATTAAATTAGTTCCATACATGTATGGTTGTGCTGAGATAATCTGAAAAGGTATTAAAGGACCTAAAATCCCTACAATATCTTAAATAAAACAACATGTTGTTTACCATTGTTATTATTGTACTTTTGATAACATTTAATATTAGATTTGCACATAACAATCTGCCATTAATTGTAAAACTTTAGAAGAACTTGTGAATGGAACCAGTAATTAGTTTAATTTCCTAACACTGTATTACATGACATGTTTGTTTCAGTTGTTGCATACGACAGAAGGTTGCATGAGGTTCTCTTTTAATGTAATAATTTCTAGTTTTCTACCACTGTATTATTGGATAAGGTGGTTGTGAAAGCATTTGTTTGCTCATTTTGGTTGTTAAATTCATTTAGATCCATTTCTACCTCCCATTTAGAGGATATTAAAAAGCCATATTTGTTTTGAAACCATACATAGTCTAGACTGTTTAAAGATTTTGTTTTGGCTTTTACCGTGTTCAGTCATACTCACCTCAGACAAGCTCATATATAATTATTAAATCTTTTTCAGACTGTATTAGAATGCCATGCAAACATAAACAAGGTGGTTAGCTGACGTGTGTCTCCGCTTTTCCGGTTTCCCTCTCCTCTGCCCCGCCAGGTTCAGTGAAGTATCTGGAGTGCTCAGCTTTGACGCAGCGCGGCCTCAAGACGGTGTTTGACGAAGCCATCAGGGCGGTCCTGTGCCCCCCACCCATCAAGAAGAGGAAGAGGAAGTGCAGAATATTGTAATGGAGAACCACAGGGAGTAGAAAATATGGTTGCAGTCAGAACTCGCCTACTCAGAGGGAAGAGGATTATGGCTGGGTTCCCCAAATATCTATTCACCCCCTGTGTCCTTGCTTACATAGAAGCTCTGGTAGATCAGACTTCCATCTGAAAGAACTTCACAGAATTAAGCAGCACAGGTTTTCTGTCTGATCTCGTGTCTGGTTGCTTACATCTGTGTAGTCCTTTCAGATTGACAGGAATGAAGTGACTTTGCGAAGGCCTTGGGGAAGTTGGGGGGGGGTTGATTTGTGATCTCGGGTGATGAAGGAGAAAGAGGGAGGATTTTACAAAAACAAACATTCTTGTTATTTTTCTCAGACATTGTGATGAAACACTACATGAACTCGATTTTATCACAAAATTACCGTAGATCTAACTCCATAAGAGAAGGAGGTCCTGCACTGCACTCTTTTCCCTACACACTAAGAGATTCCTGCTGCCTTGATGAAATTTTACTTTATGACAAAAAATGTTTTTTTAGAAGCTCTAATTTCTCCTTTTTTCATTGTCAGTCTCTTGTCAGCTGTGGTTGACGGACCGTTTTGTTTACATGTGTCATCTGACTAGACTGAGGTGTTGCCAAAACTCAGTCCACGGTCATCGCTTTGTAGTACATCCACGAACACTAAAATGTTTAATTTTGTTTTTAATCTGTACAGGATACCATCATGCAGTCACGTAGAAACGGTTTAACTCCTAAATGACGTAATAATTGTCGTAGCAGCTGCTAAGAGAAGTAGTAATTACTTTAAAACAGTCTCTGCTAGATATTTAACACGTAATTATCTTGTTTTGTTCCTAAACGCTTTCTAGTTGAATCCATTGCTCACTTCTCACTACGTGTTAAGTGAACACTCAGTATTTTATGACTGACTGTCGGGCATGTGAAGGTGCAGTGCAGCCAATGCTGTGCTGGTTCATTCTCAGTGTATCTGTAAAGGTTATATCATTTCATTCTCACTGAATGTATGCTCAGAAAGTGCTTTGGATAGTCAGGCTTTTATTCTCAATATATGATGTTCATAGTGCTATCATGATGGTGCGTAACCATATCTTTTTGACCCCATCTATTACTGTGTTTTATGAAGTCTATGAGCCAGTGTATTAGCACTCGAAGGTTGCAACAACTGATTTTAACGTCTCTGTTGTATAATATGACCATAAGAAGTAACATTTCAGCAAATTCATTTTATTTTAAAATGAGCAATGATCAAATTGCATGGTTGCCAGGGGAACCGCTGTAAATCTGGACTCATTTTATCAGTGTTTCAATAGTGCAGTGGAAGTGGACACTTTGATTAATTTCTTGCTAAATGGTTTCATTTCCACATAGTAATATGGTGATTTCTTTTTTTTAAAAAGCAAATAAACTCATTGAAAAAGCTTTTTTGTATTTTATATCTTCTGTTCAAGCATTTCTTAAACTGTTTTGGGAACGTATATAAAACAGAATCTAATGATCTTCCTCTCATTGTTGTTTAGTGTATAAAATGTGATGTCTATAAAATCTAAAAATAGTGAAACATTTCCATCACTCTGTCTTCAAGGTGATTGTTTTCATCTGACCAACAGGATCAAATGCAAAGACGGAAGCAAATCCTCACATTTGAAAATCTGGAACCAGCTAATGTGTTTTCAGTGACACAACATTTTGGATAGAAACATCAGTTGGTCAACAACTTCCTGTAGCACCACCAGCAGGATTTGAAAAACACTTTTAATGACAAAAACCAAAAAACGTGAGACATTCCCATGTAAGTTGTGTTTGGTGCTCATTAGGGAATGTTAGCATGCAAACACACTACAGTGGTGAACATGGTCAACATAACATAAGCATTTAGCTCAAAGCTTTGCCGTGCCTAAGTACAGCCTCACAGAGTTGCTAGCACTTCTGTAATCGCTGTTAACTTTGTTAAATTACTTAAACAAAACGATTATTTTCTGTTGATTGACTATGCAATTAATCAACATTAAATATACAGCTCTAAGGCAAGATTGCCTTTGGACATTTTGGCAGGTTTATCAGGTTATAGAGCAGGGGGTTAATTTTATTAGGGTGGATAAAATAAAGTAAAATCCATTTCATCATTTTCATATATTTCATATCATTTTCTGTCCTTTCTTCTATTGCCTTGATCTTGATTAGCTTGTGTACAGTACAGGTCAGGTTGAAATACATGGCCTCTTCATGGTAGGCTGGCTTTGGCTTTCCATTGGTCAAATACCAGCTGAGCTGACACTGCATCTTCAACTCCCATTCCTGTAAAAACAAGTCACGGTTACTCGTAATACCATGAAGGAATAAATAGATTTTTAATTTATTTTTTTTAATTAATTAATAATTTTTTTATGTACTGAATTGGAAAAATTGAGTACTTTCCACATTACAAAGGGTTACCTCACCAATAGGGCTTACCAAGGGATTTGAACACGGTTGTCTTGTCTCTGTGGGCAGGTTTTACCCCGTTAATAACATCTCCAAGCTCTGCAAACACCTCCGCCTGGAAACGAGATCCACAATCACATTATCTACACATATTCTGCAAAGGGAGCCAGTAACGCGCACCTCGGTCCTCTTATCAAGCCGGTCAGGAAACACAGTAACAGACCGACCCCAGAGAGGATGATGTCACCGGACTCGGCCATTGCTCCCTCTCTGCTGTCAGTGTACACCACCGCCTCCTTCATCAACACGTCGTCCAGCTCCCGCCAGTTTGGCCTGCAGGCTCCCACCGCTGCTCAGCAACAGCAGAGAAACACATTGGGAAATAACAATTCACAGTATGTTTCTTACTCCACCAGCCTTAATATCAAATAAGTTAAATTCTGACTGATTTCCAGGGTTCAGATCTGAAAAATCTCACATCTTTAATTCACCTGCCACATGGGCTCCTGGTTTGACCCACTGACCAAAGAGTACTGGCTCTGTACATCTGGTTACTGTCACTATGGCGTCCGCTCCCCTCACGGCCTCCTCCACTGAGGCACATACCGTCACCGGACCGCTGACAGAACGGCAAAACCCCTCCGCACTCTGTCTTGTGCGGCTCCACACGCGTATCTGTGGCGTAGAGTGTGAAAAACCAAACTTTATATGTTTATAAAACAATCACAAGACCAATTTTAAGTAGCAATCGATGAGAAAGTCAAGAATTAGGACAGAACTGTGAGCATGCTTTCTTACCAAGAGTTAGATGAGAAGATTGATACCTTTAAGGTAAATTAAGCTAAAGTAGAAAATCTTAAGGTTTTTGTGTATATTGGGGACAGTCTTTTTGTCCACAGTTGTACCCTCTGTTTTATATTACAATATAAAAACAGTTTGGTTCCTGACTTGTTGTGTTAGGAAACATTGTGCTTATCAAACATTGTGCCATAAACCGATAAATGCTGGCTTTCTGTTCATACATTTACAAGATATTTGTTGTAATCGTACCTCTTTGAATGAAAACATTTCTGTGAAGACATTGTAATGACTCAGAGCCTGTAGGCCACTTCCCAAGATGGTCAGCACCTCTGCTTCAGGACGCATCAGCAGCTGCGTGACAAAAACACACCAGGAAAGACCCAAGTTAGTACAGCAGAGCAGGTTAGAGAGCAGGGCCGGGGGGGGGGGGGGGGGGGGGGGCCCGGGTCCAAATGTTTTCTCAAAAGCAATGAATCTTTTAGATTTTAATTAACTTCAACTTTGTGTTGGAGAAAAGAGAGGCTCATCAATTAGTTTGACACAGGCCTTAAAATTTACCCATGCACCTATGGACGGCTCCAAATTTTCAACCCTCTTATGTTATCGAGAGATTTCATCATTTCATCGATAAAATACAACTACTGCAGCAAGTAACTCACTGTCGCTATTCTCACTTTATATTTTAGGAGCGCTACAAATGCTCCCCTCCAAGAAAAACCTGAAAAGCCCGCAGTTAAAACGTAAATACAGAGAGTCGTTGCTATGGAGACGACACACTACAATAGATTTTAAGGTGATTATCTTAACTCGCTCAAAAAATAATGCAAATAGCTTCCATATAAAGGGGGGGAAAAGCTATTTTACATCATCTGGCTCCTGAAACAGGGAATGTGAATGGACCTCCAGGGTAAATCCCCCCCCACCCCACCCCTGGCCCACAAACAACTTGAGTCCGCCACTGGAACAGATGTTTAATCCATGTAAAAGTACCTTAGCAGAGATGGCCGAGACTGCAGCTGTCCTCATGCCTGTGATGACTTCTCCATCCATGACCTGCAGGTTGGAAACATGTCATGAATTGGCCTGTGTGGGTGCAGTGCTGTGCCAGAGTTCATCTGTGCATGCATTAGTCTCACTCACAGCCTTGACGTTCCCATACTCTGGATCCAGCAGCATCACTGTGGCTTTCGTGGCTGGCAAAGTTGAACCTTCCTCCCTCTTGTAGAAACACACAAACTTTGTGCACAGGACTCCGTCGTTCTCCATGTATGTAGGCATCACTCCCAGGAAGCTGTAAGAGTGAAGGAGCGTGTGCAGTGAAGTTAGTTATGGCTCTTACGCACAGGGTTCATTTTGGATTCATCAATGAATCACTGACAAATAAGCAGTTTCTTTTCAATGGCTTCCCTGTCATGTGACCAAATCACTAAAAATCAATGCCGAATTATATTACTACACTCTACAAGTAGGACAAACCTCCTTGTATCACTCTTCAATGTTTCCTATCTTTTATATTAATATTTATATGGAACATTTAAAACATATATTATTATTACGGACGGAGGTGAAGGGAGCCAACCGCCCTTTGCCAAAACTGTCTGCAACCGAGGATGTGGCTGGATCCGGAGTGAATATGTGTCGAGGGTCCACCTTAAAACTAACTTCACCTCGGGATCAGACCGCAATAAACAGATTGTTAATGTTTCATCTGATAATAAGTACAGTTGTAGTCCAGAGCAGGCCTACCCGCTGTGTTTCTGAAGGGGCACTGTGGTGCGCACAGGCTGGATCACCTCCGCGCTGTCCCGCCTGGAGAATTTCCCCAAAGCTTCCTCCAGACGGGGGGTCAGCTCTCTGTACTGCAACAGCTGCTCCACCTCATTCCTCCATATGATAACTGGGGGTCCAGCCATTATGACTTCTGCGGTTCTCGTGTGTAACTGGAGTTTTATGATTGGTCCAAAGTTCGAGTCGCTGACTGAGTGTCCGAGGTGCATTCAAGAGCCGCAGTAAGGCTCTTAAGACACTGTTGGTTAGAGGAGAGGGTTGCATAGACATGAGAGAGTGGTTTCTACCTGATAGTACAATTTAAATAAATAAATCTTAATAAAGGATGGATGCAGGGTGAATAGATGGACATGGTATACATTTTTAAACTTTAAGAACACATTAGAGTAACCAAAAGGTGTGTCTTTTTAATACTGGATGGTAATAAAGTCGAGCAGTGTTGGAATAAAAATGACTACAAGTAAAAAGTATTATAAAGGAAATAACTAATTATAAGAATTAGAAATAATTACAATTGCCCCCTGTCAGTGTTACATAGACTATATTTATGCAGTACTGTGCATACACTTTTGAGGGACTTTAGTTACAACTTAACAGATTTTACTTAAAAAACATGTAATAAACTATACAACATAAATCAGTGCTGAAGATTAAACAAGTGGTTCTCAACATCTTACCAAAAAAATAAAACACACATAAAAAACAGCACCTAGCTAGGGCCTTTTGTCTGATGGGTTCATTTTACAAACTGTTTGAGATGAGGTAAATGTGTGAGGCAATTCACAATAGGCCTTATTTCAAAAGCAAAGATTTGAGGAGAATAAAAACGATGAATATACACCAATCAGCCATGACATTATGACCACTGACACTGAAGTGAATAACACTGATTATCAGCAAGTGAACATTTTGTCCTCAAGTTGATGTGTTAAAAGCAGGAAAAATGGAAGAATGAAGATTTGAGCAACATTGACAAAGGTGAAATTGTGATGGCTAGACGACTGGGTCAGACCATCAGTACCTATCAAAAATGGTCCAAGGAAGGAAAAGCAGTGAACCAGAGACAGGGTCATTGATGCACGTGGGGAGTGAAGGCTGGCCCGTGTGATCAGATCCAACAGTCGAGCTGCTGTAACTCAAACTGCTGAAACAGTTAATGCTGGTTCTGATAGAAATGTGTCAGAACACACAGTGCATCACAGTTTGCTGTGTATGGCTGGTTGGTGTATATTTGTAAAGCAGAACTTCATTTTTTTCATCTTACCTTCTCCATAAACATCTCAGAACATCCCAAATTCATTTGAAAACCTTCAGAAGGGGCCTGACTCCTACACCAACTTGGCTGGATGTAACTACCTAACTATATGTACCATACTAGCTCCACCTGAACCAACTACAGCAGTAACATGCATCAGTATTAACAGTCTATGTCCTGTTTTTCTGCAGATTTAATAGTTGTTTTCGTACTTTAAGCAGGTTTACATGTTGCTGATAATACTTATGTACTTTTAAGTATTATTTTGAATTATGTTTACTTGCAGTGGAGTGTTTCAATGTTACTTTTAGTATCTGTACCTCTGATGTATGCCTATCACATCACTATCATTAATGATGCAACATTTTCATGTAGCAGCTGATCCACATGTAAAAAGATTTCAACATATATTGTACTAAATCTTATATTTTCCAACAGTTATTTACAATAAGACCTTGTGTTGATTTTGCTGCTGTCTGTTTTTAATGTTACACATATTTAATTATAAATATTGGGTTATTTCAAATAGGTAAAGCCATGTGAGGCTGTTTGCTGCTGTCAACTATTTTGAGAGTTTATCAAAGGGTTTAGTATCTCTCAGCACAGTTCAGGTCAATGTTTGGACATCACGCAGCTATTAGTGACCTGATGGTGAAAACACCTTCTGTATTTGCACCAACTACTCCCACAACTACTCAACTTAGGGTTGACATTGATAATCCTTCCTAAATGTTACATTTTAATATTAATTAAATGTATTTGGACACTGCTTATATTGTTAAAGGTCAACTACACAATCTGAATGAAAACCACTATAAACAATCAAAATGAACACCAGGTTTACATAAAAAAATTTATTATGAATCAGGAGATGCCATGGCAAACTGATACACTGAAGTGGAGCACTGTCCTAAAAAACGAAAATAAAAAACATTTATAACTGTTTTTTATCCAACAGAAAAGAAAATTATGTTCAATCTGGAACTTGTCTTCCCCTTTTCTTCAAGGAGACTTTGTCACAACAGTGTAACAAAAACAAAACAAAAATCACACAAGCAGTCTCTCAATTGCCATCTGGACAGACTGAATCTGCGGTTTGAGCTGAGATCCCTCCTTAATGGTGACTGAGGTAGCGATAACGGGGCGAGACACCCCACAGGCCCGACCCAAGGCCTGCTTGGAGCGGACAAACACGTACGGGACGTTCTTGTCCTCACAGAGCAGTGGCAGGTGGAGAATGATCTCCAGTGGTTCAGCATCAGCAGCCATCACAATGAACTCAGCGATGCCTCTGTTCAGGGTTTTAGTGGCTGGGGAAGAAGTAGATCACCGTTAGTAATGGCATTATTACATATATCATGTTTATTTCAATAAACATTTTGCCAGCTTTACACTGATAGCCTAGAGGTTTTAGGACTGATTCTGAAATACAACAGATCACTTTATATCTCATTATCCTCGACTGAACACAGAAACAACATACTAATCCTAATATTTGAGATGATGTAACAGCAAATAAGTGGGAATCTTGCTTTTATAATGTCTTCAATGATGAAATACCTACAGTGAATTTACTTTTAGAGATCAGGCTCTTTTAAATACACTCATTTGAGACGCTTTAAAGTAAATCCAGCTGTGTTATGACACCACGTTTCACAGGCATGTCTGACAGAGGCGTGTAATCAGATTACCAGCTTGTACGTGAAACCACAGAGAAGTAACATTTTCAGATGTATGTTCGCTCACCTTCATTAGCCCCCTTCCTCAGCTGCTTGTAGTTTGAGGCTTGCTGCACCAGGTCCAGGATGGTTTTGGTCAGCGTGGCGTCGGCCAGCGGGTAGGCCTTCGGGTTCACTTGAGCTTCAGTCTGGGTACGGGTAAATTAAACCGATTAACACCAAACTGACCACAGGACAGAGAGTTAGCATATAAAGTGAACAAAACACGAGCATGTTATGAGTTAAAGCTTAGCTCGCGCTGCAGCCTCACGTTACTGCCTTCAGCCTGCTAACAGTTAGCTGGTCTGTTAGCTTGCTAGTTCATTCAGAACCGAAACTCACCATTGTGAATGTTTATTTCTGGTATTCCGGCCCTCTCGGCGAAGTGCTTCACGGAGGACTATTTTCTTTCACCTGTATTTAAAAGGGCAACGAGACGCAATGTCTGTTTTCTGTGACTAATATTTTTTGAATCTCTACGAACTCTAACAGCTCTGTCGCGTGCACCAGGTCCAAACGTATACTGCACGTGTGTGGTAGAGCACATGCGCACTGGCGTCCCAGCTAACAACAGGAAGTGTGTGTGTGTGTGTGTGTGTGTGTGTGTGTGTGTGTGTGTGTGTGTGTGTGTGTGTGTGTGTGTGTGTTTAACATAGACATGTAATGTTATCTATTTATGGTTTTTAGATATATTTTAAGTTGGTATTTAAATGCGTATAATTATTGTATGTGCAGTCTTGTTTTAAAATATAATTTTAACTTCAATATAAACTTAACTTTAAATTTATTAACTGAATATTTACTTTAAGTTAATTTATGTTGTACAATCTTTTTTCCCTCCTATAAAGGCAAAACAATCCTGTGCACAAAAAGCCTGGGGAAGTAAACAACACAGTACAGGAGAAAAAGTAAGAATGTTAAAGTAAACAAAACACAAAATTAATGATTAATATAAAATAATAATTGAAGATTAAAGTATCATAGAACAATTAAATAAATAAATTAAAAGCAATGCAGCCTTTGTTAGTTGTACAATATTTAATTCTTTGTGGATAAAATAGGCTTAGGGTTTGTGAATATACATTCATGTATATGTAATTTAAGATGATGATATGTGCCTTGTTGGTAATTATTTATTATGTAGAAACCTAAACAGTATATATTCAGTCATTACTAGAATAAAGTAAGAATAGTCATTAAAGAATCAGTAATTAACCTGGAAAAATTTTCCATAATACCAAAACATATGTGGGACTATTTCAGGGTTTAGGGTATAGAAATAATATATTTATATATTTTCATGTGTTACAAAATAAAATGTGTCTATAACTTTAAATGACACACAAGCCTTTCTCTTGTAGGTGGTGGGATGAGGAAAAGGAATATTCTCCTGTTGAAATAGAAAACATTAGCTCTATTTTATTTTTGAAGGACTGTAAGAAAGTTATTTTTACCTCAAGCAGTGTCCACAGGGTGAAATAACGCTGATAATCTGGTTATCATGGCACCTGTCAGTGGGTGGGATATATTAGGCAGCAAGTGAACATTTTATCCTCAAGAAGCAGGAGAAATGGGCAGCGTGAGGATTTGAGCTAGTGTGACCAGAACCAAACTGTGATGTTATATGTTATAGTTAAAGGTTATTTTTTTACCTCAAGCAGTGAAGTGGTGAAATAATACTGTTGTTGTGCCACATGTTATTCCTCTCCGCAGCAGCAGGGGGCGCTCGCTCACAGGCTCCACGGTACTTTAGCGAACGACAACCGCGCGGTGCATTGTGGGTAGGGCACTTTGACGCCAGCCATATTGCTCCAGCGTCCTGACTGAAGGAGACAGGGGAGATGAAGGGGATTCGGGGAATCAGTCAGCTATCGGTAAGGACTCAGCTCACTCGTCCTTTATCTGTGTGTGTGTGTCGGGACAAGAGTGCTCTCATTAACCGTCCGACTCACTCCCAGTGTGGCTGACTGGTGGAAACTACTCAGGGTCACCGGACAAACTGGGATGAAGAGCGGACAAGTAAGCCGTCAGCTGGAGCTAGTCGTGACTCTGTGCTTACCCAGCACCGATAACGTTATATAATGAACACCAGTCAGACAGGGTCGTTTTATTCTAACATTATAACTACTGTTAACTTAAGGTACAGTGAAGAGAAGTGAGAGCTAAACACATATTAGTATCTCTTCCACCACTAATGTTGACGTGAGCTTGTGCGGCTCTTACCGTATACATACCTATTTTAATGTATAACACATTATTTTTACTTTATTAGAATAGAGTTGGGTTTGGTTTTGGACAACATCACCAGTAACCAAAAGAAAAACACTGTTTGTGGAGAGAAAACACAAATCCCAGCTCAACAACAAGTTTGTGGTGGATTGATATGACACAAGGGTTTTAATGTAAGGAAATACTAACATAAATCTAATATTATTTGTAATTGATTTAACATATGCTGTCAGTATTATTTATCTTATATGACTGCAAGACCATTAAATAGCTGTTTTTGGGGTGTTGATCATATCTGATACTAGAAAGACTTTGTGGTGTTTTTGTCTCCAATCAGTTCATGTGGTAGAAGGCTGTCCACCTCCGTTCAGCATTTACAGACTGAATAAAGTTCGTAGTTTTGTGAAAGTATGTTGTGTATGGTCAGCGTACTTCTAACCTGAGTCTAACTGATGCCACCATTTCATAATCTGTCATGACTCTGATTTCCTTTCTCCCCAATCTGCCCTCGTATCAGTCGGCAAACCAGCAGCGCATTAGCTGTACGCATTATGTCCCGACTTTCCATGTTCTCTGTTTTGTTTTTTCAGACCAGGCTTTATGCGGCCCAGGCTGCCCGTAAAGTGGAGTTCACTGGGGCCGCCGAACATGTTAAGTTTCAGCCGCAGGATGTGCAGGTCAGTAGTTGTTGACTTGTCTTTCTTCTCCACAGAGACGCTTCTATGCGGCTGCCAGAACAGGCCAGTCCCTTGCTCAGCCCCTGGCTGGCCTCAAGCTCTCTCCAGGGGCTGTCCACTCCTACCAGGATGTCCATGTATGTTGGGGGGTGCTGGGGTTTGGCTGGGTCCAGACTGTGTGGTTTTGGGTCTGAGAATGAAGAGAGTAGTTGGTTTGTGTATAGAAATGTTTATGTATTATTCTCATTAGCTCGCATGTTTTAACTACATTTCTATACTTGATGCAAACTATTGAACTAAAATACATACGTGTCTTTCTGCCCAGGTGACCAGGCTGCCCAGCGGACTGGTGATTGCCTCCATGGAGAACTATTCCCCGGCTTCCAAGATCGGAGTGTTCATCAAGGCTGGATGTCGCTATGAGACCCCTGAGAACCAGGGTGTCACCCACCTCCTACGGCTGGCATCCAACCTGGTATGATAATACATACAAGATTGAGAATGTACCCAGTGTATACTAGCATGAATGCTTGGCTTCTGTCTCAGCTTGGTGTTGACTTGTTGGCATTTCTGTTTTTCCAGACAACCAAAGGAGCTTCAGCTTTCAAGATCTGCCGTGGTGTTGAGGCAGTTGGAGGCAGCCTGAGGTCAGTAACGTCCAAGAAAGGTCAACGAACAACTGAAGTTTCTGTCTTGCTCGCTGTGTTCTTATCTGGATATCTGTATGCTTGTGTTTCTCTGCAGTGTGTCTTCATCCAGAGAGAACATGATCTACACCGTTGACTGTTTGAGAGATGACATGTAAGTCTGAATAATATACACTTTGTTATTAATACTACATGATTTAGAAATTTACATGGATAGTGAAAAAAATGTCCCACGTTCGTAGTACAAGGAGAATCAGTATTCACTTTAGACTAAAAAAGGTGTCTGTAAAACACTTTGCTTGTGTGTGGCTGAGGTCAGTTACATGAGGATGACAGCATAATGTGACAGCGGTCTCTTGCATCATATTTTTCTGAAACAGTTACAATGTGGTACATTGGGATGTTCACCGGTGAGGCAGATTAGGCTGCAGGTGTGTTTCATGTGAAGCGGGATGATGGCACAGTTTCAGCACTTCATTTCATACGTTATTTGTCTGCAGTGACACAGTTATGGAGTATCTGATCAACGTGACAACAGCCCAAGAGTTCCGGCCATGGGAAGTGTCAGACCTCACGCCCAGAGTGAAGATGGACAAGGCCATGGCTGCACAGAGTGATCAAATAGGTGGGCCTGTATTTCCCTTACAGTGCACAAACAGACTATATGGCCAGCAATAATCTGAGTTTGGACCTCACCCAAGTTACACACTGGTTGATCATAGAACTACTAACTTCTCATTCCCACTAGCGTGCTTTATGAATTGTTTTGATCTAGTTTTACGTGAACATTTTTATCAAATGTCTGGTAATTTACAAAATGTATTAATTACTGTGTTATTTATAAAAGTAAATGGAATTAGATGGGCTCACCAGATCTAACAACTGTTTCTTGAGTCGCCACCACACAGGCAGATATAATGATTTATTGATTAGGAACCCATCAGAAATTTTAGCTTTAGCATTAGAATATTGCAGTTCATGATCATTCCTCTGTCTGTCTTTACCAGGTGTGATTGAAGGTCTGCATGGAGCTGCCTACAAGAATGCTCTCTGTAACTCCCTGTACTGCCCCAACCACATGGTTGGCAACATCCAGTCTGAAGATGTAAGTATTTTTATTCTTTAAGACTTATGGTGTTATTAAACTAATTGAAACTCTCTTTCTAATGTTTGTATTTTTCTCCAGCTACACCAGTTTGTCCAGAACAATTTCACAAGCGCAAGAATGGCTCTTGTTGGACTTGGTAAGGCTCATTAGCATAATTACCCTGTAATGATATCAGTAATGTGTTAAACTATTAACCAACATTAAATTACATGCTCTGTTTACTCCTAATGCCCAAAAGATCTTTAAGGTTATGATGTTTGTCTTTCCTTCAGGTGTCGACCACACAGTGCTGAAGCAAGTTGGGGAGCAATTCCTCAACATCCGCAGTGGTGCAGGCAGCACAGGGGCCACGTCTCAGTACCGTGGAGGTGAGCCGAAACTGCCATCCACAAATCTGCATGTTAATCACACACCAGCTTTAACACTTCCAACTATTGCCTCCATGTCTCATCCTCTCCTGCCTCTCTCCAGGTGAGGTTCGTTTTCCCAACACCAGCAGTATGGTTCACGCAGCGGTGGTGAGCCAGTCGGCAGCAGCCGGCTCCAGCGAGGCTCTGGCCTTCAGTGTCCTGCAGCATTTACTGGGAGCTGGTCTGCATGTTAAGAGGGGCTCATGCGCCTCCAGCAAACTGGTCCAGGGTGTTACTAAGGCCACTGCTGACCCCTTTGATGTGAGTCGTTGTCAGTTTGTAATATAAAGTTGTAACAGTTTATACACCAAGGCCTTGCCTGGCTCAGGGTGGGACTACGGTAGTGTTTTGTGCATCTTAACCATAAAAACGCTAAAACCTTCTCTACAAAAATTGTATCATAATTGCAACAGTACTTGTTAAAACATTTTCTTTTTTTTCCCTTTTTTTCTGAACAGGTCAGTGCTTTTAATGCAAGCTACTCCGACTCTGGTCTGTTTGGGGTCTACACCATTTCCCAGGCTGCAGTTGCTGGTGATGTGAGTATCCCACAGTTTCGACACGAGTCAATTCCTCACCACAAGCTGTTCAACAAACTAAAAGCAGTCTTTTTTTTTGGTGGGGGTCAAAATTAAACTGATAAAGGGTCTCGATATAATCTCTGTCCTCTTCTGTCCTTCCAGGTGATTAAGGCTGCTCTGGCCCAGGTGAAGGCTGTTGCTGATGGTGGAGTCACAGCTGCTGACCTCACTCGGGCCAAGTAAGACAAGCAGACAGACAGAAACTTTGATATGATGCCTCTTTCTAACATGTAATCTAAATTGTGAATCCATTGAGAACTCAAATTTTATATTTTAGTTTCCAATAAACACCACCAAAGTGGGGTTAGTGGTAAAACATTATGTGTATGAGAGCCATGCTAAGTAAGCATGAAATAGGTTGCACTGAAGTAAATTTCGATCAGCCATTGAAGGCTACACCCCTCTCGTTCTGTATGGTAACTATGTACCTGGACCAGGTTAGCCCGGAAACAGAGAGAAATAGCTACCCTAGCTCCTTTGTCCAAAGATAAAAGGAAATTGCACTGCACATAACATGTAAAAAGGAATTGTTGCAATTACACATTGATTTTTATACAGATTAAAGGTTCATTGTGTAACATTTAGGAGGATCTATTGACAGAAAATGTATACAATATAACATTAGTGTATAATCACCTGAAAATAAGAATCGTGATCATAAGATTGTGAAGTTTTTCCCAACTGTGGCAATATCTGCTGCCCTCCCCTCGACACACAGCGCCACTCACCAGATCAGTCTCTCTGTTTAAACTGTGTGGAAATCTTCATATGGATAAAAAAATGCCAGGAGGGGCGCCTGGATAGCTCACCTGGTAGAGCCATGCACCAAAGGCTGAGTCCTTGCTACAGCAAACATGGGTTCAAATCCAACCGGTGGCCCTTTGCTGAGTCATCCTCTCACTCTCCCCCCACCCTCCTGTCCATCCTCAGATGCTCTGTCTCATAAAGGGAAAAAGCCCCATAAAATAAAGAGTGCCAGGAGAATTTTAAATTATTGAGAGCATCTGAAGGCCCCTTGAGATGCTGCATCTCATTTTCGAGGCAATCCTCACCACAGCTAGTCTTCAAGAATCCATCTTTACATAATAATCAAGTACCTGTTTAGCCAATACATCATGATAATCATTCATCAATATGGTGATAACTTCCATTTAGCCAAAATATACTTTTTATACCTTTTTATTTATTTATTTTTTTTTTATAAATATAATTCCTTCAAAGTCTTCACTACACGAATCTGGACAGACATGGATGTAAACTGCAACTTGACTGGTTGGTGGAGATGTACTAGTTTAAATGTTATTTATTTTTCCTTTCAAAGTGGGAAAACTCTCTTACCTACATCTTTACTAAGTGAAAACATGTAGATTTGCCCCAAAGTATAATTCTTGTATGTATGTTTATCTGCTAAGAAAGAAACTGAAATCCATATAGTCTCATGTCTCAGGCAGTGTCTTGCTGTTCCAAGTTTTTATTCATGAGACAGTTGCCCCATGGTGCCTGATGGTGGTGCCATTCTTTGTTTTCTAATGCCATGAAGCCAAATTCTTACTCTGGACTGGTTACTTGTCAAACTCACACTGTACACAGATTTTAAAAAAGGAAAAAACTGGACTAATTAAAACATCTCACCTCCTCTCCCACCTCATACTTAGCATTTAGAAGAAAATACATCCAGTTAAATGTTTTCCTCCTACTGTGTTTTGCACTATTGTATCTTTATAAAGGGCTTTGTTTTCTCTGCAGGGCCCAGCTAAAGGGGCATTTCTTGATGTCTCTGGAGACTTCAGAAGGTTTTCTGGAGGCCATGGGCACTCAGGCTCTGGCCGAGGGAACCTACTGCTCCCCGGAGGAAATCTCCAAAAAAATCGACAACGTGTCTTTGACCGATGTCGCCAACGTAAGACATTTGGTTCTCGTCAGTGCTTGCCGATCCTTCTGCTTTTATATATTTACTACAGTTGGATAATGATATTAGGATTTGCTTCATTTATTGTGTGAAAACTTAACTTCCTTTTCTTTTTATTCCCAGGCTGCCAAGAAATTTGTGTCTGGCAAGAAGACTATGGCATCCAGCGGGAACCTCTCAAAAACACCCTTCGTGGATGAGATCTAAAGCCCTCCTCATCACCTCGTACTGTAACTCTTGACGACAAAGCAGAATTTGTTTCCTCTTACATTTTGACAAAAAAAAAAAAACCCAGAATGGTCATCATCACCTTTTTGCAATGCTGTGGTCCTGAGACTTATAATGTCATAACACCACTGGGTATTTATAGGTGTTGTAACAGTATATTTTCAGGTGATGCTGCTCTGGCACATCACAGTGTCGTTGTCCACTCATCTGTCCACATTAACTGTATAGCTGATGTAAAATACTGAATAAATTCTATCTACCTTACAGAGTTTTTAAGTGTTTGTTGTGGTGTTATTACGTTTACTATAACATGTATGAGTTTCAGCTTCACAGTCCTAAATTAAGGTCTACTTCTGGAGCTTTTGGCTGAATCAGACTAAAGCGAACTGTAAATGAAGACTGTAATGAAGTTGAAAGCGAGTAAGTGGACCTTGAGTTGAGATTTTGACTGCAGGAGTGTAACCTAAAATGTTCCCCAGATGTTTAGCAACTCATTTGTAATACTGTTTGCATAATTTATGCTGATGCAAAAAGTACCAGGAGCCCTCGGCTATTTATGAGTGTTCTCGCGAGAGTTGTCCACTACAGACATGGAGACGCGAGCTGACTGAATTTTTAGTTTCCATTGCTGGGAGAGGACAGCATCGTCCTGCAGGAAGCACACTTGCTGTGCGCTCAGAAGCTTTTAAAAAGAGGTTTTTATAAACGGCGATATTGTGCGTGTTGTGCGGGTTAAAGCTCCAGAAGAGGCGCTTTGAGGTGAGCATGGGCGGCGTTCTTCCGCCTGTGTGCGACTGAGTCCAGAGGAAAGAAACCGCTTCCATATGGGGGGAGAGAGAGCTCGGGGGCTCCGTGCAGACTCAGGAAATAAGTGGACTGCATTCATGAATCCGTCTTCATTTCAGCTCCGTTAATATCCGATTAAAGCAAACGATTTGTGTTCATTCTCCACTCCGCTTTCTGGAAATGTCACCGGGATGCATCCGGATCTAGGAAGCCCATGAGCCCGGGCAGCGATCCTCTCCTGGGCTGGAGAAGGGCCAGCAGGTCGAGCCAGGCTCGGCTGCTGGAGAACTAATGAAAGGGAATACTTTGAGGGAACATCTCGCCTATCTCGCCGCCTGGGATCAAACACGATGTGCGGACAGATCGTGGATCAAACTGAGCCCATCACCGTCACCGCGAGTTCCTTAACGCAGGCTGGGATGATGGGACACCAGATACGGGTTTAGGTCGCTGACTCCTAAATGTCCCGCCTCCCTCTAGGTGAGAGAGAGAGGCACAGAAACACTCAGACCTCCACCTGTGTCCACCGACATGGATAAACTCACCGTGATATCAGGATGCCTCTTCCTCGCTGCAGACATCTTCGCCATCGCCAGCATCGCCAACCCGGACTGGATCAGCACTGGGGATTCAGCTGGTAGGTTGCTGCTGGACCGTTGTCCTTTTAAAGTTGATTTTTTTAAAGAACTTGTTTATGGTTCATTGGATATCACTGAAGAAATGAAACTCCAACAGTCTTTTTTTTTGCTGAAAAATGTGTGTCAGAAGTCAGTAAACGTGATGTATACATATAGATATATGATTAGATTAGATTTTGTGTTTTCAGCTGAATATCCACAAACCTTAATGCATCAATTGCACACAAATAATGCTATAATCAGAGCAGTTCTCTACCTTTTTTGGCTTGTGGCCCCTTCTGTGTCATCACAAATTATTAGGCCAAAAAAAGGAGACAGTGATTACTGCAACAATGCAGAGGCAAATTCATTTCTCTCAAAGTCTTAAATTGTCTCCTGTCCTGAGTTCAGCAAAGGTCAAACAAATGTAACCAAAGTCTCAAGATTTAGATTCTAAACAGCGATATCATCTTCACCCGTCCTTCAGCATGAAATAGGGAGTGTGGCTCCCACAGCATCAGGCCTGCCCTCCAGGAGTCACTCATACTGTATGTGCTGTCATTATAGTGCACTTTAAAGCAGCTTCTTACTGTTAACCACAGTTTCTACAAGACAACTTTCTGCCAAAGTTTGAACTGTGTTTGTGTTTGTATCTGTCCTTTTCTCACTGGTTTGATGTGTGCATGACATCAGCTGTAAAAAGGTGATGTCATACACACATCAGGATTTTACAGTGTTTCAATCAGAAAGTGATTTCAGTTGTTGGGTTGTTTATGTGACTCTGCCAAACCTGTCAATCAAATCTGATCAAACCGTACCAACGCAGTCCTCATGAAGTCTTTAAAAGAGTGTTATACAGTTGTAGCATTGCACTCTTCCTTTTACTTGGCACAACCTAACCTAGGGCCTTCATTACCCACAATGCAACTCAACCACAACAGTTCTGTTGTAGAGTTTTGGTGTTAAGCTAATAGTGGCTAAAGTAGGTTAAGCAGAGATGAGGAGTGGGCAAGATATTTTAACTGTGTAAAATCAGTTTAAAATGTCTAAAGACGTCCAAACCTATGTTATATATTTTGTTGTGTTGAGTATTTACATTATCCCAAAGGTCTCCAACAATGTTCAAACCCTGTAATTAGGTAACGGTACTTTCCCTACTTACCTTTAGTTGCTATAACTTCCAGATAAATACATCAGAGAGTGAGGAAGGACATCGACAAACTAGAGCTGCACGATATGGTGAAAACATCGTATTGCGATTGTTTTGACAAATTCAAGATTATTGTGATAATCATCATTTTTCATCATACATTTAATTTTCACAAAACAAATCATCATGTTTGAGGGTCTGTACCAAACAAACATGCTCTCTTAAATCTTGAGAACAGGATTTGTAGACCAGGGCACTTCTGCAGCACTACAGTACTTCATTATAATGCAAGTTTGTCCCACATGTTACCTTCATTAAAACATTGCAGCTTCTTGCGATTTGCATATTGATTCTGCAGTTTGCATATTGCACAACAAACGTAATTAATTATGAATAAAACTTTTTCTCGTCCGTGAACAACTTGTCACAGATAGACTTTCATCAGGAATGGAGGTTGTTTAAGAATAAAGACAAGAACTCCCATAATCCCACACTACTTTATGACTTCATTTGTTAGTATTTTGATGCGAGACTCTCCTAGTGGCAGAAATTACATACTGTGTGTTAAGTTTTTAACAAGTCATAACTAAAGATGATTTAAATTTGATTTATCATATTTTGTTAATGTTATATAAAATACTTTAGATTGGAAATCGTGTATAAATACATGTATTATGTACCATAGGGACAAAATAATCAGGATAATTTACAGCTGCTGATAATTTGATGAATATTGTTTTATTATTTGTTTATTAAATATTGGCATCTGACATCAGTCTCTAACTGTGATTAGTTATCCCCAATATGACCATGTTACAGCCAATAATTATCACTTGTAGGAACACAAATTTCATTAATTGTACTGCCAGTCCTAGAATTAAAGTTTTCACATTAAATCTTCTACTTGCAGCCAGCCTCTCTGGTTATTGAAATAATAATATTCAAACCAGAAGCTAAACATTGACTAAAACTGATGCATTAGACCAACAAACCACTATAGTATATGCACAGCTGCCCGAGGTTCTTGTCAGCCTCCATCCTGATGCCACAGTGAGAGATAAGCACATAACAGGTGTGCTGAGTGGTTATTACAGGATTGGATTTGTTGTAAAAAAAAAAAAAAAATACTGACTGCAGCTTCAGGTTGAGTACATAACAAGCATTTTTTGGTTGCATAATTAAATGAGTAACCATGCACCAAATCACTTTTTTCTCAGTTATCATAGGACACAATAGACCGAAGTTGAGAACAACTCGCACTGTGAGGGTTTTAACCTTCCTATTCCTCATAGTAAACGCTGGTGTGAAATTACTGTACTTATTGTACTAAAGGCCTTTTGTTCCTGTTTAATCAGCTGAAAACTAATTACCTGAAGGTAGGAAATGTTGTTTGGGAATGAAGATGTGTGACTCTTAATTAGGCCTCCTGAGAGAGTAATGCTTTCCACCTGGAGAATTAAAGCTCCTCAGGCTCAGTCATTATTTTGTCTATGAGCGCTTATATACGTGTATGTGGAAGTCAGGAACACAAAAAGCCCAGCTATGATACATCTATGTAGTTTGCTCTCTAGATTTTAAACACCCAGATGAGGAAAAAAAATGGAATAAACGTAGAAATTGAAGCTCACTGCGAATATGCAATTTGATAACTTCTTGTTAGTTATCACGACGTTTAAAACCACTTTAGTTTATAATAGCTGTTGATGTTTTCATGAGCCGCTCTATCATTGCTAATGCTTTGCCTCCAACCACAAGATATGTATGCCTATTAGCAGTCTGTGTGTGTGCGTGTGAGAGAGACACTGTGCACCAATAGCAGTGCTGTATATGCGGTGTGTTTGTGTTTAAGTGTTGTGTTGAGAGATTTGAAGCAGCAGGAGAGTTTACGAAGTACTAAGTACAGGTTGAGGTTGGCCACTTGTAAAACACTCACACTCGAATGCGCACCGCGGCTGTGGCAAACATCTGATGTCACAGCTGGCAGACACTCTCAAATAAAATCGATGCCATGAGGTACTTGGGACGGGAATCCCCCACTCACCACCGGATACACTTATGTATCCATTTTTTAAGGAGCAGATTCAGCGTGTATTGCATTTAGTTGAAAATACTGGATAATGCAGAACAGTTGATTGACACTGTTAATGATATTCAGTGTCAAAAATGTATAGTTTAAGTGTGTATGTCCAGAGTCTGTTTAAGGAAGAGGTGCCTCTTTTCTTCTTCCATGTTTGCATGTGGACTGGACAATGTTGACATGTTGCCTTTGATACCTGGAAGATCAGGCTAAATCCGGGGGCTTCGGCCTCGTCCCTCAAGGCCCTGAAGCCCCAACTGTTCCTGTGGAGCTGCTCAGTGGCCAACAAATCAGACTCTGGATGATTGTGTGAATGTGTAACTGAGTTTAGAGCTCAGAGTTTCTTGGTAAACAGCTCAGCAAACTCACTCTGGGTGAATAAAGGTAAAAATGTTGAATAAGAATGTAGATTTTGGACACTTCTCTAAACCGGGTTAGTCCTCTTATAACCAGTTTGTTAAAGAGGTCTCAGACTGATTTCTTTCCATATGCAATATTCCATAACATCACAGGGAACTGGGAGTCAGTATGGCAGGTGTTAACAGCTGTAATACTTATATTGTAGTTATTCCCTATATATAAGTGTAGTAATACCTGAAATACCTACAGCCAGACAATTTTTTAAAGTTGTTGTGGCTCCCATAAAATGAAGGCATGTGTAGACTTTGATTTCATATAAAGTTAAATTTCTAATAAACCTCTTTTACTTTTTCGTATTTTATTCTTATGCTGTCATGGGTCTCATTCATAATCATTCAACCGTTGTTATTGTTCACAATTTTTTTACACTTTATATTTTGGGCTTTAATTGCCTTTATTTGATAGTAGCAGTTTTAGAGAGACTGGAAGGTGGGATGACTTTAGGTCACTTTCCATAATGGCATCAAGCAATAACACTTTTTTGTCAGACTTGTGACTTGGTTGTTTTTCTTGGTATGGAGTCCAGTATGCAGGGAAGTGAATGCACTATTTACATTGTCCCACACCCTGCGGTATGAGAGGATGTGTTGAGAGGGAACAGGATGTCCTGTGTATAGGGGGGATAGGTCAGCCTGCAGGAGGATGTGGTTCAGGCTTTATGTTCCCTTAAGCCTTGTTCTGGTATCATCAACCGGCTCTGTATCCACGATCAGGAACTGAAGTCATTTCAAGCTGATTAATATTTAAAGCGATGTTTTTATTCTCATGGTTCGATGAATATAGGAGTCTTATGTGGCAGAAATAAAATCTGCTGTCTGTTTTGTTGTGTATTTTGTGTTTATTTTTTCCCATAATTTTACTTGTATATCTTTAAAACAATATATAGTTCTAAAATACTGAACAGTTAAATGTAAATTGACGAGTCTTAATGGCTCCAAGTACCAGGTGCTTGTACAAAAGAGCTTATTTTATTTAATTTTCCTCCTCATTACAAGATGTTTCTGTGCCTCGCTGTGTTTCTGCTGCGCTCTTTGTGATATTGGTTACTTGTAATTTTGTCCATCATGACAATTATGTTAATTCTACAATCAGTGGGTTTAAATTACCCTGAATAAATCCCAAAAATCCATAAAATGTATACGGCTTTCTTCTGTGTCTGCGTGGCAGGCACTAACTGCTCACTGAAGATAATAAGTAAGAAAAAGAAGCAGACAAAAGAATAAATGAAGGTGTGGGAGGATTTAATTTTGCATTAATGTGTTCTGTGTTGTGTGGAGGCTTCTATGTAGTTGGATGCAGAGTTGAGCTGATGTAGTTGGGCTCCAAATGTGTGTGTGTGTGTGTGTGTGTGTGTGTGTGTGTGTGTGTGTGTGTGTGTGTGTGTGTGTGTGTGTGTGTGTGTGTGTGTGTGTGTGTGTGTGTGTGTGTGTGTGTGTGTGTGTGTATATGCAGAAGCCCTTGTACCCAGCAGGCTTTGTGAGACAAGAGGCCGTCAGATGACTTGCCATCTGATGTTGGGGTCATTGATTTCTTCACTTTCTGTCTCGGCTCTTAATCTTACAGATTCTCTCTCTCTCTCTCTCTGATGTTTTTCGGTGGTTCATGCCAGGATCCTGACGTCATACATGAATCACTGGGGGTCGCTGTTGCCGCTGGCACACCGCCCATCAGAGTGTTTCCATACCAACAAGTTCCTCGGCCTTCGTCACTGTGGGGAATCAGAGGGACTCTTGGGAGGTCATCGTGTCTTACAGCCAGAGTCCACATATATTGCTGTGCATTAGAGTTTGTTATATAAAGAAAGCAAACTTATCAAGCAGGCTGATGCCTTAATGTGTAGTAGACTGGAGTATTAATATTATTATTATTATGAACCATGTGTTGCACATCTTTACTGGCTAAAATAACATCTGGAATGAAAGTTCAGAATAAAAACCAGCTTCATCAGGACTGTGTGGGTGTGGTTTGATCACAATTGATTGACTGTGGCCTGGAAACAGAACTGTCATCTGATTTTGATTCAGATGTTGCTGAACTGAGCCCCACCAACGTCAAACCAAAAACACAAATACAGAAATGTCACAAATAACCAAAGCTGTTCTAACTTTGGCAGAATATTTTGTAAATACGTTTTCAGGGCCTTTAATATAGGTTTATAGATATTAATACACAGGTAAAACAAGTTTTTTTCCTTTCCTTAAAAGTCCTCTTGGAGCAGCTTTATCAATTGTTCAAAATCAAAGATTTCAATATTTAATTTCTCTCATGTTTTAACTCATGCTGCTGTACCCTTACTGTGTTTAATTCAGACGCAGCGTTAAAGCGTTACAGAAATATTACCATGTCTGACCTGGGGACCGTTTTTTCACAGTCTGCGGTACGGTTTCTAATCCTGAAGGTGACGTCTGTTTTCATGGTTCTACCAGTGCTCTGCCAGCCTGTGTTGACTATGTGTTGTCAGCCAGTGGGTCTTTGTCTCCAATATCAGCTTGGTAGATAACTGGGTGATTCCAGTGGTACGGATGGAGGGTTATTACTGCGGAACAACCTCGGTCACTCTCTTCATTCAACGCTGTTGTGACTCATCTGTAAGAATCAATATAAAGCACTGGTTAATCAACACATTCTGTATTTTGGTGGGTTGTGGTCTTTCATAAATTTGCTGTGAGAGGCCTAAGACTGTTCTGTTAGCAGGAGCTGGGAAGTGTCCTTTGGGAAATAAAAGATTGTCTGAAGCTAAAAAGAGCAGGTTTATGTTCAGAAAGAGAGAGTTTTAACTACTGCGTCTTTCATCCTCGCTGTCTCCATCCAGGCTCTCTGACTGTGGGTCTGGTTCGGCAGTGCCAGATCATCCACGGCCGGGACAGGATCTGCATCCCCCCGCAGCTGCCTCCGGAGTGGATCACCACACTCTTCTTCATCATCCTGGGTATCATCTCCCTCACGGTCACCTGTGGTCTGCTGGTGATGTCACGCTGGCGACGCGAGGCCGCCCGATATGCCCGATGGATCGCCTTCACAGGGAGTAGGTGTTCAAAGTCTTTTCTCATGCTTCTTCATTCATTGTGAATATTGAAGTTGCAACGTCACTTAAATATCACGCTAATACTTTTTAGCTGTAAAGCCCTTTATAGTTTATTAAATACCTGTGAAAGTAAGAGAATGTCCTAAGAAATAAATGGAGCTTACCTCAGCATCAGAATTCTACGTTTCATTTCAGGAAAGCTTTTAGTCTGGTAATTATGATCATCTTGACAAAGTGACTGCCGACAAGCTCTAATTGATGTGGCGGTGTCTATTTTTACAGCAAGGAGACAGAGTTTGAATATTAGAGAGAACCAATGCAGGAGCTGTGCCTCTAAATATAGAAAAATAGAAAGAAGGTTCTCAAGAGTAGACCATCACTACTGTATAACTGCCTTAAAGGTCCAGTGTGTAACATTTAGGAGGATCTATTGGCAGAAATGGAAAATATTATTCATAGGTATGTTTTTTATTAGTGTATAATCGTTTTCGTTACCTTAGAATAAGATGTGTTTCATCTTCAGAGGGAGCAGGTCTTCCACCATGTTAAACCACTATGTTACTACAGTAGCCCAGAATGCCCAGAAAGTTTTTTGTGATTTTCGCGTCCCACCGTAGTTTTCATACACAGTTGGAAAGGTAGGGTGAAGTAAGGGTGTTGCAATCAGCAACTACAGTGTGAAATGCCACTAAACCCTACACACTGGACCTTTTAAAGGGTGTAAAGTTCCTCAGATTCTGGATAAGCGTTTTGCGGCTGACATGAAAAACCAAATATTTAATTGAACTAAAGTACCCCTTTATTGAAAACACCTTTTATTTCAACCATTTATTCATTACTTTACTACTACCAGTACAACTATTTTGTTGCTTTACTGTTACTGTTCCATTTGAACCAATTTTGCATTAATGTTACTTTCAGCTTACTATTTGAAGCATTTATTAAATTCTTGTAGCCAACAGTTATAGCTGTTCTATACTTGTAGCTATTTAATTTAAGCTAATGTTTTTAATTTAGCTATTTATCCATTACTTTTATCAAACTGTTTTAGCTCATCTGCTGGAGGCCTATTCAGGTGTTAGAGCTGACTTGATATTTTAATACTCTTCTTCATGTACTTGTTTTTTCTTTGTCACCAGTGGTTCTCTTCTGTATGGCTGCCCTCATATTCCCAATCGGCTTCTACATCAACGAGGTTGGAGGACAGCCATATAAGCTCCCCAACAACACAGTGGTGGGCTCCTCCTACGTACTCTTCGTTCTGTCCATATTTTTCACTATAGTTGGACTGCTGTTTGCTGGCAAGGTATGCTTGCCTGGCTGACATATTATCCTCCTCTTTTTGTATCTTTGGAGAAACACCACCATTGGGGGAAACTTTTGTTAGAACTGACTCTTCTGTGGCAGTGTTGGAAATACCAACGGAGCAGAATAAAACTGAGAATTGCCCGTTTGTGTTTTTCCTTTTGGATGAATTATGGTTTATCCGTCCATCTGTTTATTCAGAGGCACAGAGAGCTCTGAAATGGCTCTCCTCCTCGTCCACCCTGAACGATGAGTGCGAAGTGGTGAAAAGACAGAAGGATATTAAAAACCTTGATGGAAATGGGTTAAAAGCATCAGGATTTTCAAGGGAGCCCTGCAGTGTTTGCTCTTCTCATCCCGCCAACCAAGATGCACATATAGAGATTAGACTGATGTCAGGTCCGACACTGGCCAAAGCACCAAATATCGGCCAGTCACCTCCAATATGATAGAGGGTCTTCCCTGACCACAGCTACATGGAACAATCTGTAATATATACAATGAAGTTTAACTTTCTTGGCACATTTTATTTATTTGTTTAGTTGCTCTGTTATGTTTTTTTGGAAAGGTATTTTTTATTAAAAGGCCTAATGTATCCCAGTTTCCCTGCCATTAATATACTGTATGTGGTAGATCACTTTGCCTTAAAGAGCTGTTAACCTTAAAATAACTACAATATTGTTGAGTTTCATGGGATCAATTCTAACATTTTGGATTCATGAGATGATTTAGCATAAAAATGTTAGAACTGGAATGTAAAATGTGTCCAAAATGATTGGTCTTAGTTGATATTCAGAAACTAGTCAGTTGAACTCTTCTCTATATAATTATGGGGGTGAGTTATGTAAAGGATCCTTGGGTGTGTTGCAGGAAGATGAGCTGGTCTCTATGATGCTGTTGAGTTAAACCTTCAGTATGATGGATCAGCTGTGAGCACCAGAGCTAGACTCACATCAACAGCTCAAACCTGCTCTGGTCTCTGTTCCAATTTGTTGTTTTTAGTGATGTAGTGAATGTATTATTTACCCTTCTGAGCATTTCCTGTTGTTTAAACACTGTATCAAGAAATGACTGAATTTCCGACTAGTTTGTTTTATACATTTGGGACGTTGATGCCTACTTCATTTCTGTATTAATGAACAGACACAGTCTGTCATTTTCTAGAAGCACTGTGATGTTTTTGAATGAGCATGGAGGGTCTCATCTCATTAAAAATGACGCATTGGAACACTGATTGTCTCATCAGTTTCTTTTAGAAGACAATAATACTGTAATTAGTTACAATCTAAAACAGTTTACAGTGTCTGGAGGCCAGACGCAGACAAGATAGGAGCAACTGAAGCTTAAGAGTTATATTCATCACAAAAAATGGCAGGTTTTCCTTCTTTAAACTGACAGTATATTGGAAAACCAACATATAGCTGCTGTTTTGTGAGAACTGACTGCTTTGTTTAGTTAATTTCCATTTTTTTAAACTTCAGCTGAAGAGTTATATAGTTTTTCTCTGGGTTGAAAACATTCTTTGACTTCTTGGGCTCATGAAATGTTTCCACAGCTCATTTGACAAAGTCAAACATCTCAAGGTTGGAGCTAAAAAATGAAGGCAGCCTTGTTTTTTTGTTAAAACGTGACATTTTAGAGGTACACAAAGTTCCATCTGATGGCTAAAATGAATCTTCAGTCTTCTGCACATGCTTTTGTTTTTATTTATCTGCAGTGAGGCAGAGCTTGTTTAGAGCACAATCTCACACCCACTTTTCATCCTTTGTCTGGGTGGATGCACAAGATGTTTAGGTTGCCATAGGAACGTTAAAGAAAAGAAAATTGGTGGTGTGTGTTTCTGTTTTTCTGAAAAGATACAGTCGGCTATGGGTGACAGCAGCAGGAATACAGTGGTGTTAAAGGTCACATCCCACTTTGCCCACAACTGCCTTTGACCTTCCAGCCAAATCTCCCAGTGCTGCTATTTTAAGCCCTGAACATAATTTAGTCTAAGTGCATCCACTTTATCCCTTTCTTCAAATCTTGCAGAGAAAATTTGGTTGTGGTGCCGAAAAGTGATCAGAAGCTTCTGTCTTTCCTCTGTGGAAAATGGCCAAATTTAAACTGACAACAATCACATACTTACAGAAAGAAATATTTTTGTTGAAATACTTAAAAATAACATCTTTTAAGAGAGAGATTTCAGAATATTAGATGAAATTGAGACATCAGATCATATTCATGTGAAAAGAAATCTTTTCCAGAAAGTCTTTTTAAGTATATGAAAGAAGCATATATGAGAATTTGAAGACCTGCTCAGGTTTAACCACGCTACATGGTCCGAGAGCATGCTGGATGGAAACATGAGCAAGATCATCACTCATAAACAGAGAAACAAAATTTCAGAACATGACAAAATAATCTTCTCATTAAACAGATAAAGAGTAACTGGTTACCATGAAAAAACACAGTATAATACTGACACTGTTGAGTAGTACTGAAGGAACATGGGAACAGTGATCTTACCTCTTAATTCTTCTACAAGGCTTAAAACACAGACAGTAAGTTGCTTTAGTAGTGTAACATTTGTAAACTGCAGACACATAGAACATACATTTATTACACATTTTCAATACAAAAATATGTACACATGTGAATACTAAACAAAAAAAAAACAGATACAGCTTGCATAAAATGAATCTGCATGATAAAAAATATATGTTTATGTGAAAAGATCTGCAATGTATCTATAGATTAAAAGCAATATGAAATTATCTTAAATTGTAAGCTTGTCAGTTGAGTTTGGCACAGATTACATATGACTACAGTATGACATGTCATATATGTCAGACCCTGCAGTCACCGTGCCTGTTGGTGGATATGAGGAGCCACTACAATTCTCACCACAAGAGGGCATGACTGGTCAAATTTAACTCCGAGTAGTCCGCCACTGCACTTACTATAAATCACCAGAATGTAAATGTCCAATCCGAGGCAGATTTAAGGACATTACGTTTATAAAACCCAACCTTTTAAAACAGTCCAAAACCTTTTTTGTTCAACCTTTGTGTTTTGTGAATGCCTTAATACTGTCCACCTTGTTCAAAGGCAGAACCACATGGCAGCACCACATACAGTTCACTACAGCCCAGTCCCAATCCTCAATGTGTTCGATCCATTGTGGAGGTTTGTGTCAGGCCATGCTGGGACTGCTGTGCTGCAGCTTGGCCTTCCGAGCAGCTACGAGCAGCAGTATGCCGGTGAGGAGCTCCAGGCCGTAGGAGAGCCAGGCCAGTCCCAGAGACCAGCCGAAGGAGGTGTGAATATAGGCCAGACCCTCCGGCCCCACCAGTCTGTCCGTCTCAGCCATGGCCTGGTGCGAGTAGATGATGTAGAGGCTCACGCCAGACAACGTCAGCAGACCTGGAGAAAGATGCATCACACGCATAGTAAAAGTAGCAAAGCAGTGCTGGGTTTCCAAACTCAGTTGGACATTAAAGGTTATATGAGATTTAAAACTATTAAAAACTATTTGCTATGTAAAGATATAATGACGTCATGGCGTCCTGAGCAGAGAACGAGGTCACACCCACTCTGCTTGTGTTGCTATCCCTCACATGTTAGTGCATATGAGCTCCTCCGTGTGCAACTGAAACTGCTGTTTTCCTCACCTATGTTGGTGAATTAAGTTTGATTACTGTTGGAATAGTGGAAAGACGTTTTTTGGTGAGTTTTACTTTGGTTCAGTCCACTCTGAATGAAGTTATGATGTTACAGTTATCTGCCATGTAAAATTACTAATTGTCTATGGAATCTGGTGGTGAGTAATAACAATATAACGGACATTTCTGGTTAAACAGAAGGTCTAGGGATCCTTTCCATAATGTCAGACAGTGTCAGTAGCAAAAACAAGCACTTTTAGCTGACACACTTTGATGGGCGCATTTGCCCCCAAGGATGAGCCTGTTTTGGGCAGCAATGGTGGCCCTTAATTCACATCTAACTGAATTAGGGATTCATTCGATCAAACCAGTGCTGTTGGAGAGACTGTGGAACGATGTTTTTGTGAGTTTTATCTAGTTTCTGTCCAGTTTTATAATTATCTACTAGGTAAAATTACTGTCAAAGGAGTCTGGTGGGCCGTAACACTCAATTGTTTTGGTCTGAGATGCTGTGTCTCATCTATCTTGAAAATTCAGGGAGACAAAACTGTTTTGAGGGAGCCCTTGATATTTGTTCTAGTTAAATTAAATCTTATATTTTGTACTCATTATTTTGTCAGTTCAAGAAATACTGTTCATAGCCTTCATTTTGAAACTGGTACTTCACACATAAAAAAAAACCTTAATCCAAGTGGGCTCTCCAGGATGCAGAGTGGAGCTGAGTACTATCAAGGACCTCTACTCATTTGAGAAACATTTTATATGTATTTATATTTCTGGGAACCAATACTCAAGACTTCTTTAGGCAATGCACAGGCAGTTATAAAACAGAAATTCGTACCAGTCAGAGCTCCGTGCTGAGAGCTCATCAATAAAACAATAACATCAAGCCATTAGGCACCCAAAATCTCATATTGTGCAAGAGACAGGAAATATACTGACGTATGTGCTGTCTGCTTACACGACATCCTGGTCATCAGAGAGTAGACTGAGACCCACACAGACACACAGACACACAGTCCCCACACGTTTTATAGTGTTGCTATTGGAAACCCTTTTAATTCTGACAGCTTGCTACTGGTTTTAAGGAGATGCAAGTGGAACACAGAGGCTACCCAGGGTGGGACTAATAATGCTTTTATTACGATTACATCCCGAGGTGCTATGAGCTCACAGAACGAAGAGGAAGCTGCATCTGATTCTTATGCAGTTCACTGTGAGGAGCAGACAAACACAGAGAGAGAGACTGGAACCGGCCTCATATACTGTACATGCAGAAAGAACTACTACTACCACTACTACTACTAGAGCTAAAACAAATAGTTAATTAATTGATTGGTGGATGTTATCAGCAATTATTTTGATAAATAACAAACCGTTTGGGCAATTTTCTGAGCAAAATAACCAAATATTCACTGGTACCAGCTTCTCAAAAGTAAAGATTTGCTGCTTGTTTATGTCCTCTGATAGGAATCTAAATATGTTTGGGGTTTGGACTGCTTTCAGAAAGTTTGCGCTCTGGGAAATTATGAGCTAGGCACTGACAGAGATGGCTCAATAAACAGACATGTCGATGTGTCCAGACTGAAATATCTCAACCGCTAATGGATGGACTGCCAAACAAATTTAGCTCAAATCTTCACTCTTAGTCTTTATTTTATGACATTTTATAGACCAAACAGTCAGTCACTTACCAATACTACTTAAAAAACTACCACTACAACAACGAACACTACTAACACTTCAACAGTCTGTTTTTACCCTTATTCTCACCCTCATGCTGCTGCTGTAAATAGATTTTTTAGGCACTCCAATATAGACAACAACAGCAATAACAACAATAATGTGGTCAGTATTAATGACGATGCATCATGCACTACTGCTTTTTGTTATAAGAGTGGTTTTCAACGTGGAAACACTTTCTTCTCATTTCAGAGTAAACCTGGAATTATGTACACAGGAAGCAACGGCTAACAACCCTACAGGGAGCCCAGACAAATACTTATTAGGCTGTTTATTGGGTGTGAGGAAAGGAAAGTAGGTGTAACATCAGAGCGAGGAGCGAGAACAAAGCATATATATATATATATATATACACACACACACACATGTATTTTTTGGTGTTAATATATAAATTCATATTTGTGTTGGAGGCTTACTAATGCCAACTAACTATGGATGCAGTCCGAAAATGCTCAGGTATTAAATGTTAACAAATAATTGCTTCATGATATAACTAAATCAAACAAAAATCTTAATTTTACGAGCAGCAACAAAGACACCAAAAGGAAGAAAGCCTTGCTTAGCCAGAAACAGACAGTCAACAAGTTCACAAGACAGCTCCAATCTAATTCAAGCCTTTATTCCTTTCCACACATTGCCATGTGCTGCTTATTAAAGGGAGACTATAAAGAGTCTTTTTAAGTAAGTGTTTATCCATCACAAGGTCCTCTTTATGGAGGTCATAAGGCGCTGGCAGGAGAGTACCCAAGGGATCCAGAGGGAAGAGCTCTGCCAGAAGCTCAGGCTATGTGCTATGTTTATGTGTAAATGAATAACTTGATTACTGTAAATACTCAGATTAACATAATAGCTTTAACACGGTTAACGGTAATGTAACTATCCCAATTACCTAAATTTACATGATTTATTTGATAGCCAAATAATTATCAGGTCTGGTGTATGGTAGCTTATAGAAAGGAGAAAGAGATAGATCTATATGAACTCTTAAAACAAGCATTTGTATGTAGTTTTAGTTGAAACATGAACCTTTTTTTTACTAAAAGAAAAACCCAACAAACAACCAAAAAGCTACCAGCTGTTGTTCTCGTGTATTGTATTGTAATAAAAACATATATTGCAAGAAAGTAGTGATTCCAAACAAATTATATTAAATTAACGTAATTATAAATGAACAGCTGTTAACAGTGTTTACTGCACTGAACATTGTTTTTACCATTTAATGTTTAATTTTGCCACGTTGTGATATGCATCAATAAAAATATATCACCAACTATTTTCTTTTACACACAACTTTTAAAAGAAATACAATATATCCTTTATCTGTTTAGTGGATACATTTCAGGTCCTAGATATCCGCTGCAGCAACTTGATGTCCCAGCATGTGCAGGTTTCCGGAGGTCTTAACAAGTGTTGTCCCCAGCTGTCTCGCACAAACAATGTGAAATTATAGACGGTAAGAAATGAAATACAGAACATTAGAGACGCAAATTTGCGATGCAGTTGTTTCCAAAGCAATTTTACCTCACTGTTGTGCCTCCCCACAGGCCAATAAAAGCTCTCATAAACTATCCCACAGAGTACAGGAGGAGGCACTTCTGATGTAAGAGAGGAAAGAGCAGCTACATGCCGCAGACACAAATATTCACACACCTGCCTGTTCGTGCATACTTAGCCAATATGGCCAAATCAAACAGCCAATCAGTCTTAGGCGGTAATAAAAGTCAGACCCTTTGGCCACATGAGGTCAATAACCATAACTGAGGTCAGTTTCAGCCCTGCACATAAAGCGCACTCGCCCGCTCAGATGCACCACATGGCCCCACTTTACTGCCACAGTCCAGCTGGACGTACATTCCACCAAACCCTCCACAGTTTTCAGTTATCAGTGCACTCAGTGTTGAATGGACGGAGACCATTTTTTAATTAAAAGAAATGGTAATCTTATTTTTCATCATTCTGTTTCTGTGTTTTCCATCAGAACAACTACCAACATCAAATTAAATACTTACAAAAGGATTTGGATCATTTGTATGTCATTATCTATTAAATCACTGTGTTGTAATTGGCATATTCTGTATGTTTAGCATGACCAAACTAAAACTAATTTCCAATGTATTTATATTTTTAAAGAAGTGGGGGTAATTTCCCATTAAATGTATGTGGGGGGAAAATGCCTTTTATAATGAAAAAAGGTTGAGATAGAGTGCACATTTCTGATGTATCCTGTTCCTCACCGCACACAGCCATTTGAGTGAAATGATCATGAACAGCATGTGTTGGGACAATTGACTGTTCTCTCCTTTGTACCACCACCTAATGGCTCCTGCGTTATTTAACACTGAGGTCAATGATCCAAAGCAGAACTTCTCTCTTGCACTTACTGTGATAAATTCTGTTACATCTCCTCCTACAGCTTCGTGGCAATAATAATGTGTAATTCCAATGTTTCAGCAACCATTGAATCTTAAGTGTGATAAAAGAGGCATTGTCTGCTGGATAGAAAACACAAGCACAGTAGTTGTGAGACGGCACTGTCCATATTTTGGATGGGAACTCCCTACTCCCTCTCTTTAAAGAATTGCCAATAGTAATAGATACACTGGTAGCACTGATTCATCTTGGTGCACGAGTGTTACTGGGCATTGTGCTTTTTCTTCTAATGGATCTGTGCTGAATAGCTGTGTGTTTTCAGTTTTCACACACAGCAATTCCCTGCTAAAGTTACCGATGTCACCCACAAGCACACCCTGAGGTGAAACAGCCTCTCTCCAGGATCTGATTTTTTCCCTCCTCTACAAGCCGAGGATGGATACAGTGAGAGCACACCTGAGTGAAGGAACTGAACCTCAACTTACTGCAGATGAAGAAGTAGGAGGCTGTGCCGGTGAGGAGGACAGGGTTACGAGCTAGGGAGCTGACCAACCCACAGATACCACCAAACAGCAGCAGGACCAGGCTGAAGGGAAGCACCACCACTATAGCACTGTGCATGTCTGCATATAAAAAAATAAAAAAAACACACACACACACACAGATGGGTTATGGAGCATCTGTGGAGTTATGGCTGCCTTGACAGCGAAACTTCATTAGCAGAGTATGTTATTATGATGAGAACAGTTTCACCAAAGCTGGATGAATAGACTCACTCAGCATGTGCAGCTCAGTGTCAGAGTATCTGGAGGAGTCAGCTGTGAATGAGTCAATAGAGTCTGCATTCATCTTCCCACCTGGATGTAACAATTAAAAATAGAGGGAAAGAATCCAGGTTATATACTCATTAAAGCAGCTCGGTTGAGTGCTATAACATCAACAATTGTGAGAGACACTTAAGGAAAAGTAGCCTACCCTCGTTGATGCTCCACAGTCCCGAGTGGGAGCTCATGTCCTCGAAGTCGCTCATGTTCATGGGATTCATCTCTATGATGTACCAGTACTCGGTTCCGAGGGAAGTCGCCAAAAAAGCGAAGCTGAGGATACCGCAGATGCCGGCTGTGACCACCAGACAGCCAAAGGTTACCTTCATCCTGTACAGATGAGGGTTTAATTCTCGCGTAACAGTGGTGGCTGTGAATCATGCGGGACGCGGATTTCTTTTTTTTTCTACTGTTGATCCAGTCTCTCAGGCGGGGGCGCGCTCATTACGAGCTTCGGAGAGATAAATTTAAAAAAAACCTACAAAAGTATAATGTTAAGTTTTCCTGAGGAAGCTGCAGTTAAAATCTACAGAATGAAGATCAACTTGTCCTTGACTGAATGAATCCAGTCACAAAGCTGCCTGAGGATGGTTAACAGCCTGACTGATGAGCAGCAGCTTCTATCTGGGAGGGACTTGAATTTATTCGCGGGGCGCACACGTTTACGCACGACATGGAGGGAGACAGTAATATAGGGAGACATGGGGAGTCTGCTGAGCTCAAAATAAATAAAAAGGAACAGAATAATAACTCATACATCTTTAAATCGTATAGGAGGTTGGTGGACTAAACAAGCAGTTTATTTGTTTGGGTTTATAAAAACATCAGCTTATTGTTATATCATAAAAGCCTATATAACTTTGCCCTTGCTCACATATGTTCACTCACCTCTGTGCTACAAGAGTAAATTTCCCATCGGAATACACCCACCCACCGAAAAATAAATAAGCCGAGTAAACAAAAAGAACAAGTTTAATGAAAGAAAAAAAAAAACAGAACACAGAAACAGAAGACATTAAAAGATGACAGATATACAGTTTTAAAAAGAAAACATGAATGCATATGAAGAGAACATGGAAATGACTTTAGGGAGAAACCAGCCAGTGGCTTTTCAGAGCCAATTAATCTCTCACACGACGCCCATCTTATTCATCAGCATCTATTCTAGTGTCACTCTTCTCCCATGGCTGTCTTGATGATATCTGCTCTTCTCAATTTGGCTGCCTCTTCAAACTTGGTGATGGCCTCGTTACAGGATTTGTTCTGTAAGTGGAGGAAATGAAATCTGCATCAGAGAGAATACCAAGGTCCCTTGATCTCACAGGAACTTATTAGACTCAAAGTTTTAGTCTTAAGAGATAATATAATAAAGATAACTCCATAAGAAAAAAATAGGAGAAATATGTTGGTGGTTATATTATCTGACTTACTTATTTAGTTACATAATGTACCCAACTGCTCATAATTTGAAAGTTATAAAGTCTTCTGTTGAACGTACAATGATGAACTTGTGCCTCTCCTTCTGTAGTTTGAAGAATTCCTCCACAGTCAGCTCTTCTACTTTCTTCTTCAAGGCAATAAACTGGCAGGATGGCGCATGAGATTTGTGCTCCTTTCTGGAGCGGTGAGAGGGGAGACAAATATTTAATTTCAAGGACCATGTGCAAATTGTGCACACACACACAGAGCAGGGATTAAATTGTACCAAACAGTCCACATGAGACTGCACTATTGTAATTTATACATTAAATCATTTCCTTAAAGTTTCTGTGAGGAGTGAAAAGTCTAGTTCACAATACAAGTCTGCTTGCTGTGGAGAAAACAGCTGGTATAAACTAACAATAAATAACGGTACACAATATTGTGAAGTTCAACAACAGTGACACCGACAGCAATTCAAGCTGTATCATTTAAATGACCATGAATACAAAGCAAATATTTACAGAGCTACAGGGAGTTCAGATAGTCAGTGGATGTATTTCTGGTGCATCAGTTGCAAACACTGCAAAATTGTGTAACACACCAAGGTCTTGTGAATTATAACAACATAAGTGGAAAATTCAACTGGAAATGGAACAGTGGTCACAAGCAAATGCACACATACCAAATGAAAGACACTTAAAAACAGTGACATGTGCTTTACAAAATTTTAAACTGCAGCCTCAAAATTAATTTTGAGAGTCAACAGCTCTTAGTCTAGGTTTAGGCTTTTTTTTGGGTACTATTTAAATTGTAGAGCACTTGGGTTATTTTGCCCACTGGCTGTATCACCAGATCTCCCACACAGGAAGAGTTTGTACTCAAGAGAGCTCCCTAAAATTGTGGTTATGTGAATCATTGTGCTAATTTGCACACACATTTATCTAGTCAGTTTTTAAAAGGCAATGCACTTATTATACACATTAGATACGTTTATAAGTCACACAGAGTTGTAGGTTTTCTGAATATTTCAGAAGTCGGAGAAAATAACCTTGATGATGTCTTGGAGACTACTTTTTTTTTTTTTAACAAAGCCTGTTACAAGCTTAACGTGAAGTTTGAAAGACGTGGCTGTTTACCAAAAAGAGAGGGTCTTTCTTTCTTAAATCTGCCTCTTAAGCCCTCTAACTTTATGGAAGTGTATATAATTCAGTTGTGTTGCAGCTTGCTGCGAGATATTTGTCTTTTTACCTTGCTGAATCATATTACAGTTGTTGTTGCTACTGCTACACCAAGGAAATCCTGTAGAGAATTAGTCTAGCTCAAAAATAAGATGAAGAAGAAATGAAGCTGCACCAATCTCCTGTCCTTTTATTCGCAGTTCTAACTCATGAGCCGAGTAATGTAGTTATCTTACACTGGATCATCCTCTGGCTCCCAGCCCTCCAGCTCTTTGAGGCAGAAGAAACACATGGCGATGTCTGGGCTGTTCTCTGACGGGGTGTGAATGAAGCCAGCTTTGGCCATCTGTAGAAACAAATGGACAGACAGATGGCATTATTATTTTTTTATTATTTAATGCTGAAATTATTTGTCAATTAATTGACTAGTTGATAGACAGAGAATTAACAACTTTATTGTTCCATAACTATTTTATTACCAAGCACAAATGCCCACAGCAGAAACAATAAGAAGATTAGCTGAGCAGTAAATCCACAGAAAAATAAGTTAAAAAATAAATCAGTTAATTGTTTCAGTGATTTTCCAAGAAAAACCCCAAAACATTCCTCAAGTTCCAGGATGTCAAATGTGAGGAATTTCTGCTACTTCCTGTTTTAAGATTATAAACTGCGTATCAATGCGCTTTAAGGTATTTGAAGACTTCATAGTGGGTTGTGTCTCCGGCCATTTTCTGAAATTGTACAGACTAAACGGTATTACTTAAAAACATAACGTTAACTGAGAATTAACTTAAGTCCATAATGAAAATACTCATTAGCTGACCTCAAATTAGAGCCACACTTTACAACAAGGTTGTATGTTGCTGTAAACGTTTCCAATGTAAAGCTTTCCCTACGAGACAGTGCTGCTGTACATTCAAGGATATTAATACCTAACCAGAGTGATTATGTACCTACAGCTGCCCCCAATGTAAGGTCATTAAAGCCTATTAATCTGAATATGAGCGGTGTTCTTGCTTCAGAGCTAACTGTTGTTGTGCTAACAACCGTACAGAAGTCAACCGTTTTCAACCGTTTTCAACCGTTCACTCACGTTCTCCGGGGTACACGAGCAGTCTTCGTCAAATGGCCACCCCTCGAAAGTTTTCAATCTGTTCTCATAAAAGTACATTTTGATATCCTCTTCGTTACACGGGTCCATTGTATTCAGCGTTAAAATAGATATCAATAACTCGAACCAGTGTTTCGCCTCCCAGCTAAATGGTGTTTTCAAATTTCGGTGAACGTTCTCTTCGACTGTTTTGATTGGCGGATGGAGACCACGTGGTTCTTCTTCGTATTTTCTTCTTCGTGGGTCGATTAACGTAAATAGTGCACACGTACGCCAGTCAGCGGTGTAGACGGCTACAGGCGCTAAAACATCAAACAGACACAATATATTTTAAATAAATCGTTTTTGGAAGAAGATTTAACACATTCCTCTCGTCCTTAGAGAGATTCACCTCTTCCCAGAGCCCAGAAAGAAATTTAAACACCAAACTCACCCGCCGTCTGTCAGGCATTAGACTTCCGTTTAGTTTTCATGGGTAATGTAGTTCTTGGCGGTTATTGGTCCACAACGCGGCGCGGGGAACTCAGAGAGCCTCCCATCCTCTGTCAACAACCGGTTCGAGATTACCTCGTCTAGTTTAACACAGACTTTCTCCTGTATGATCCCTCGCTCCGCTAACAGTGTGAACAGTGTGCCCAGCGTTACATATGCAGACGGGGCAGTTTCTTCCTGTCCTCCGTCGGTGTTGTGGCTATGGAAGGACGGTGTGCTGTTGAGACTTGGGCAGAGTTTGGCCTCTCAGGAACATCATGCACCCCGAAGGTCAAGTTTGGTGTTGGGACAGATGTGTTTCTCTGCACTGGCAGCGACGAGGTCTATGTATTCAGTACTAAAGAAAGAAAGCTCAGGGCAAGTAACTTATACAATGTGTATTGATCAAATATCAGAGCTCTGCAGAGCTCCACTCTGAGCTGACCAAGCATTAAAGATAACTCACATTTTCTGTTTGACTGTGTTTATGTTGCAGGCTGTCCTCCAGTTTCCTCATCCTGTGAGTGACCTATTTGAGAGTCATGACAAGCAGCTCCTCTATGTGGCCTGTAGGAGCGGAGTTTATTGTGTTAGTGTACAATTTCTGCTGTCCAGGTAAGAACCTTTTTTATGTGTTGCATAAAATGTGTTGAATTGAATCCTGTCAATGCCTCTTACTACGTATGTGATCTTTCACCTCTGCAGAGCTCAAAGCTCAGCGGCCGATGCATCTTCAGGTCCACCTGAGCTGAAGATCTCCTCTGAGCTTCTTGTTGTTCCAGAAGAAGGAGTGTTGTCGCTGCTCCTCGTCGGCTCCGTCCTCCTGACTCTTTCCCAGAGGGACGCATCCTGGATGTTGACACTGTATGACTGTCCAAAACAATCAGCGTCTAGCAGTTATGAGATGCTTACGTCATTCAGCCTGCCACTGGTGTCAGGTGTTGTACACAGTGACACTGAGGGAGAGACGGGGATGAGAAGGAGGCCTGTCCTGACATGTGTCCATTCCAGTGATACAACACCATCATCTTCCTCCTCACTGAGTGACAGCCACTTCCGCCTTGAGCCAGTCCTCTTCAAACTTCTGTTTGGGATCGACGCCGCCCTCGCCAAATCACCGGTTGTCCTTTGTGGCCTGCCAGACGGATGCCTGTGTTTCATTCCTCTGCGTGTGCCAGGATCGCGGCTCCGAGTCCTGCACAGCCTTGAGCAGCCAGTCGTATTTGTTGGAGCATCTGTTGTCATGGACACGGGTCCGGGACATGCACAGTGTTTGGTGACAGTGGGTGAACTAGGGAGAGTGGTGGTGATCAAAATAGACAAGGGAGGGCCAGAGGAAAGGGGCAACGTGGCTGGATTTATGGAGCGGTGTGTACCAGGGCCTGTGATGTGTGGGTGTATAGATAAAAACTGCCTTTACTACAGCACTGGGTCAGACCTGCTGAGACTGGCTCTATCAGAGGGATCATCTGGGATACGAGGCCAAGAAAGGGATGAAGATACATCCAGTAAGACAGACGCTGCCCTCCAAAGCCCCACCAGTTTGAATGTGTGTAGAGTCATTGCCTTGGCTGAACCTACAGGCAACACTGCAGGTAAGTGTTGATCCTTGAATGATTTCCTTCCGGCAGCCATTGCTTTCAGTACTCACCACTACTGAATTTAACCTGCAGACAATTTAAACTTGTGACACTGTAGGAGTTAGTTAAGTGTAATAACACAGTTGCAAACCGTTACTATTCACACCTTGTTTAGTGTGTTCAAGTGAGTAGGCACTTAATGGAAAAAACCCACCACATTCACATTATCCTTTTCACAGAGGCTTGTGTGGCTTTTAGAAAATAATGGTGGTGTTATGTTCGCAGTGATTAATATGCTATCAATAACTTTCTACAAGGTGGCTGTCTGAAGCCAGAAGAAGATCTTTTTTATGCTGTTACATTTTGCAGCAGGCAGAAATCAGAAGCTGTCATTTAATCAGCAAAGTTGTTTGTTGTTTTAATCTTGTCTTCATGAATTTGGAATTTTTAGGATGTTTGTGGCTGACGAGTATTTTACTTTTCTTTCCAGTAGTGTAACTAAGCCTATATATTTGCTTTGGAGTGCGACTTCAGTCTCTTAACTACCTCTATCCTGTGTACTAGGTGCTGTTCAGCTGCTGGGGCTGTCTGTCAGAGGGCAACTACAAAGTATTACTGTACCTGTGGGCAGAGAGGATGCAATATTGTCCAAGATACCTTCCACACAGGTGGGCAGCAGCGTCAGGGACCTCCTGTCTGCTATCGGGGATGTTTGTGAAAGGTACATGATTCTTTATTGATTGTTGAAATGGAACACAGTAGACATTTATTGTAGGTAACATTGTCTTTCTGTTGATATAAACAGTTGATATGTCCTTGCTTTCCTTCAGGGCATCAACACTAAAAACTGACATCAAATCCAAAAACCAAATTCTAAGGCACCTGAATCAGGTGCTTAACATCAGTTTCCTGCTGACAGCCAGTACAAAAAGTGAAGAGAAGTCAATAAGATGTCACGCCATAACAAAGTGGAGCAGATTGCTTCAAAAAGACTCCCTGAACCTGACATGTGTCCTGGATAATTCAAGTCCTTATGTTTTGGAACAAGGTTGGACACTGAGCCTCACCGTATTTCCTCTGTCCTATTCTGCCAACACAGGTGGGGAAAGCTCCTCCACAAATTTTTCATTCCCACTCCACAACCTCCATCCAGGGGAAACATTAGAAGTATCACTGCCCCTAGCAGCTGCAGGCGACGCATCTTTCCCCGTGACAGTGAGCTGCTCGCTCATCTTCTCGCTCTCAAGTCTGCTGGGAGAGAGGGCAGTAAACCTTCCTGGTTCGCAGAGTAGCTGCATCAGTTTGCCTGTGAGCACGTTGACAGTGGATTGGTTGCACACCCTGCAGGTGAACAGTCCCATAGCCACCCATCAAAGTGCCACATCTCAGTGCAACAACACCACAACGGATCCCATCCACGCTTTTTTAAGCTCACGCCGGATTAAGTGCAGTGGAAAAGAGGAGAGAGGAGGAGAGGGCGCTTCAAAGCCTGAGCGAGAGCAGTATTCAGCAAGTGTACGGGTGTCGTCAGAGTTACTGAGGAATACAATGGTGTTTAAAAGCTCAGATTTGGACCCACAGGGGCCAAAGTCGGCCCCTCAAAATGTGTGCCTTTCTTTACTGGAATGGCTGTTGTCTGAAGGTCCTGGGGGAGTGAGGACGGGACACCAAGGAGACAAGATCAGCAACTCAGTGGTCCATGCTCAAGGTCCAAACGGACACCCAGTAAAACTGACTGCAAAAGAGGTAAATGCTCTAATGTATCACTAAAGGTTTACCCTGTTTATTTGATCTTGTATTATTTGAATAAAACAGACTAGTGACCTTTTGTCCAGGTAAATGTAGGGGAGGAGGAGTCCCTGACCACAGTGGAGCTTCAGGTTGAGAGCTCTTCTATAGCAGCGGTGTGTGGACTGCACCATGCTGTGCTGCGCCGGATACAGGTACAAATACACGCACAGAAACTTACAGAAGTCAACATTCACTGTTTTTTTTTTTTTTTTTTTTTTACAGCAATGGATGTTTTTGATGAGTTTTGATGGAGCACCTGCATTAAAAGATGATACATTTACAATATTGTGTTTCCAAAACAACCATGCAGCTTCATTTAGTTACCTGTGTGTCACTCCATGCAAAGTTTTATGTAAAATTCCATCAGATTCATTGTCTGCTCTGTTCCTTCACACAGACTCTGTTGCAGAGGGCTCCTGACAGGGCTGCTTCCACAAAGAGGGTCCAGAGTTTAGGTTTAAGACAGGCACTGCAGCGGGCCGAGGTAAGACTCGCATGTACTTAATTTTGTCTAATAGGGCTGCAACTAACAATTATTCTTGTAATTACCTAATCATCTCTATTTTCTGCGTAATTAATGACATGAATGAACAATTAGCGGCAGTTATTTTACAGACTTTACAGTGACATGAAGGGAAGAAAAATTTGTGAATCTTGTAGTTGGAGAAGCTATGACCAGCAGCTGTTTGGTATTTTTATTAAGTGTAGTAAATTTCTTAGAAAACCCATTCAGACGGAGAGATTTATAAGACCACAGAGATGCACCGAATAGCTTTCTGTCATTGTCCACGACTGTGTCTAAATCTTAAGTATCTTGTGTGTGATTCCTTTTTGAACTTTCAGTCTCTTTCCTCCTCCTCTCTTGTCAGCACCTGTCACAGCAGATCCAGCAGAGTCGAGTCTCAGGGGCCTTCGGTGTGGGCGCGTCCACAGGGCAAATGACCCGGTCTCTTCTCGGTGTTTACAGAGAACTCAGAGAAAATCCTCTCCTTATAATTTAAACACTTTTTTTTTTTTTTTTTTTTTTTTTTTTTAGCTGAGCCTACGCAGATGCCCTTGGCCTTGTTCTGTGTGTTATGTAACTTCTCTTTGCAGCTGATTAAAACATAATGTCCATAATAGTGATTGCTAATGTAAATGTACTTTAGTGTCCCTGTAAACATTACCATTCATGGTTACTTTCATGTGCCTTGGTTTTCCTACTATTATTTTGATATTGTACGTGTTCCACAGCTTTAATAACAATGGTCACCCACATTACTGTTTTTGTTAGTTGTGTGCTTCAAACTAAATTTCACTTCAGAGACCGGTACATTCAGCACAAGGTGACCGAAGAGCGCAGGTGGAGCAAAAATATATGCAATTACAGTCCAAATGGAAAAACTGTCTCCCAGCTGGGAGAAGGTCCTCCAGTTCACAGTCCCCTGATGTGTCAAATATGTAGGTGTAACAGTGACATGGGACCTTTATGTCTTTTACAGAAGTTCTTAAACACAACACATTTACTGACGGCTGGTAGACTGCAGGAGTTTGATTAAGAATGACCAACACATTAAAAAGTTTGTTCAGTTATACATCAACTGAAATGAAGAAAGCTCAGGTTTCTGGACTAGACAGACAGGAAAGATCATCTGGATATAGTTGTTACTCACTGACACTGCAGACAGCCAAACTGATTGTCAATAATTCAAGTAGTTGCAGAAACAACAAATTTCAGGTTTTTTTCAGGAGTAAAAGGTCTACGGAAAGAAATTTCACATGTTCTTGTCCACCTCAGCACAGCACCTAATAAATTTGGAAGAATTAAAGCTAAAGTAGGGTACCTGAGACGGACAAGCACTTAAAAATGTAACATTTAAAAACATTTAACATATAGTATATAGATAAAGCAAATACAGTGCTTTATTTTAGATATATCTTTGAGTGTATATATCTTGTCTTCAGAGTTATGACCCCAGTAGAAATGTTTTCTTGATTGAATCTATGTGTTGTAGAGACACCTGCTGCAGGTAAAACCTCACTGCTCCAGGTGAGGCTCGAACTCACAACCTCGGCATCACTCTGCAGGTTACTGTCTTATAAGTACCGCGCGCTGACCGATTGCGCCACTGGAGCACAAAGCCACAAAATCACTGTCTTGATTAACCCCACACTGCTGACAGGTTAATTAAAGGTAATAATGTTTCAGTCACTCAGTCTCACAGGGAAACCACTGATTATCATGACAGAAGCATTATGCATTAGAGCTACTGTAATGCCTCAGGCAGGTTTACACCCCAAACCTAAAACTTGTTGCATCCTGTAAGTTCAGCAGTTGCAGAAGTAGTCTGATTACAACTACATAATGTGATGATGAGGACGTTCCAGTTGTGTTAGTTGAGTCAGCTAATCACAACCTTTTTAACCAAATATTCACCTTAACTTTAATCAAGGCATTAAGTAGCAGTTGTTGTTAGAGTAGTTCAGTGTGATTATTTCATTTAGCAGTTTATTTCAACATGTCATGCAGTGTGTCACAATCAACCACCATGTTAAAACCTCACTGCTCCAGGTGAGGCTCGAACTCACAACCTCGGCATCACTCTGCAGGTTACTGTCTTATAAGTACCGCGCGCTGACCGATTGCGCCACTGGAGCACAACACCAGAGTTTCACTGTCTTGATTAAACCCACACTGCTGAAAGACTAATGAAAGGTAATAATGTTTCAGTCATTCAGTCTCACTGGGAAACCACTGATTATCATGACAAAAGTGTTGTGGTATTAGAGCTACTGTAATGCCTCAGGCAGGTTTACACCCAAAGTCTGAAGCTTGTTGCATCCTTTAAGTTCAGCAGTTGCAGAAGTAGTCTGATTACAACTACGTAATGTGATGATGAGGATTGTGTTAATCAAACCTTTTTTTAACCACATATTGACATTTTCTTTAATCAAGCCACCTACTGCATTAAGTAGCCTTTGTTGTTGTTGGAGTAGTTCAGTGTGATTATTTCAACATGTCATGCGGTGTGTAACAATCAGTCACCATGGTAAAACCTCACTGCTCCAGGTGAGGCTTGAACTCACAACCTCGGCATCACTCTGCAGGTTACTGTCTTATAAGTACCGCGCGCTGACCGATTGCGCCACTGGAGCACAACACCACAGTTTCACTGTCTTGATTAAACCCACACTGATGACAGACTAATTAAAGGGAATAATGTTTCAGTCATTCAGTCTCACTGGGAAACCACTGATTAACATGACAAAAGCATTATGCATTAGAGTTACTGTAATGCTTTGGCCTTGTTTGCATTGAAACCTAAAACTTGCTGAGATTTCTTTGTGAGATTTCCAAGTCTCTTGACACTTAAGAGTTATGTGATCAGTGTGAGCTGTCAGTTACAGTCAGAGAATTATTTTTCCTTGACCACAATGGTATAATTTCTTTGCTCCAGGTGAGGCTGTGAAGTGTGTGTGGTGCCACCTTTTGTTGGTCATTAGTTTGTTAAAGATTCCTTCCAGATGTTTTAAGACATACATACAAATAGTCTGCTCTGAACAATAATGTGTGTCTGGTATGTTTTTTACACAAAAAAGTATAAATTCCACTTCGCCATCTACTCCTTGAATCTATCAATATGCAAATTGTGTTCATTTCTAAAGTTTTCCTGATTGACACAAGATGTCTCCTACTTCACTGTGATGTTCATTTTCAGTGGATGTGCACTGGTGATCTCAAGGTTCTACATCACACTGTACAAGTTGCATCCTGGACCAGGATTGATTTCCAACTATTTGTGAGGTCACATCACTGCATAAAATGAGAATTTGAATGGGCACAGAGAAACTTTCCACTTTCAGCAGATGAATGTGAAAACATCCCTTCTATTGTCACACTTTGCACAGACATCATTCTGCACAGTAAGCTGCAGGGCCCAACTGATTAGTTTATAGTAACTTAACCTTAAGAGGATATATCTGACCCAAAATCGTCACAGCAACAGGAACACCTGCTGGCACAAAGCTGTAAGCTCCACATGTCCACAGCAGCACCAGGTTCTGACTTGTGAAGACGTCCAGGTGATATCTCTGCTTCCTGTACAGATGATGACCTCTGATTCTTGTGGGGTTCCTCCAGGGCAGCTAACAGTGGACCTTAAAAACTTCAGCAACAAATAATTAGCACTGGGCACTAGCAGATGATGATAATGAACTACTCCAACAGCAGTTTATTTAGTCATTTATTATCACAGTCCACAACAAAGATGAAACTTGAATTTATAACAATGGACCCTGGAAACCTCTGCAGATGACTCTCAGGACCAGCACATTCTGACTTAAGGAGACTCCTCAAAGTCCTGCTGGAAACATCCTCCAAGGGATGAAGAAGAAAGAAACTCCTTGGCTCCAACTAAAGACTCTTCCTCATCAAAGATCTCAACGAAGGTGAGAGAGCTCAGAGGTAAACTCATTCACGCTTGTCTTTTCCACTTGTGCTGACGTATTTGTTTTGACACAAACAGGTTTAGAAACAAACATAATATCTATTGCTAGAATTTAAATCAAAATCAATGACTCACTTTCAACTTCTGTTTTTCTTTTATGGCCAATTGATGTTTGTGTGAAACTGTATTTAAATAAGAGCAGGTTTTTAAATCATTCTTTCTTTTCTTTGTCTGTCTTGTGTTGGTGGTGGTTAGCCCCAGTGAGGGAAAGCAACTAAGGACTGTAAAATTTTGAAGTACATGTACTTGCTACATTCTACTCCCCTACATTACTAGAGAATTGTTGTATTTCATATATTTGACAGCCCTAATCACAGGGTCCTGTCCTTGTATGGACTTGATTGGCGAGCAGTTCAACCATAGACTGATTTTTCCTTCTCACACTGTGTTATTTTAATAATTTTTAGGACCCTCAGAAAGGCGAAAGTATTTCACAAGAAAGGTTTAGGAAAATTAGAGAAAAATCTGAAGAAATCAATCAAATATGTTTTCTATCCCTTTTATGATCAATAGTGACACCTCAGATTTTTCATGGCAACACTTATGTTGGGAATCACCAGCCTCGGTAGTATGCATGTGGATATTAAGCTTCCAGTTGTGTTGTCCACCTGTAATTGAAGGGAAATTAATATTACACCAGCTTTTTAAATACACAAGGTAACACTTAGGGTGCTTGCACATCTGTAATTCGGTTAATTCGGACCAAAGTAAAAAAATGTCTACATTGTTGTAAGTTCTGTTCACACTGACTTTTTGAACAAACGAACGAACCCACAGGAGTAAACATGTCGGTCAGTGGAATTTGATTTCCGATGATGATGCAGGATGACAGTTGCCGAAACTGTTCAATGAATGATTTACCTGTCTGTCTATCGTAAACCGGACCAAATCTTAAAGGTGTGAAAGCACCCTGGGATAAGCTTGGCTTGATTCCTATAATCCTGGTAGATATATGACCTTATCAAAACAAAACATAACCAGCCATGCAAGTGTATTTTGTATCTTTATGCTCATAAAAGAAAGAAGAAATGTTGAAAAAACATTGCAGATGGACAAATGAAAAAAGGTTGTAATGATCACATTACTACCAGGTACTTGTTCATGAGTCTTGGTTACAGTCTTCAACAGGTGACTATTAGAAACCCAATCACCCTTGTCTGCTAATAAACATCCTCAGACAGCAGTACCATGCTAATGACTCAAACTCCTCTTAAAGGTGATCTCACTCATAATGGTGACTATGTCCGTCTCAAATGGCACCCAGATTCATTATGCTTCTTAGACTGGGTGACTGTCATTACACACCTGTATGACCCAGTTGTTGCCTTGCTGTCAATAATGTAACACCTTTAAGCAGTGGTAGAATCCTTGATGTATGTTGGTTTTACAGCATAAATCTACACGTCTTTACTGAAAGGAGGATTTTTATCTGGAGTTTAGCTCATTGGGAAAAAATCTAAAAGAACAAAACAAAAACTCAAATCGAAAATGTTCATTCACACTAATTTGCTGTTTTGACATCAAGTACTGACTCAAAAACATTGTTCACTTCATCAAGACGTTTCTTGGCTGAATATGCGTGGCCAGTTCCTCTTCTTGAACTTTCTCGCCTCTGTATCAGTCAGTTATCCCTGTGAGTTCACTTCTGCGACCTCTTTGTAACAGGAAGGAGAAAATAAGTGGGATGAAATCGGTACAGGTCGTAACTCTTCGCTGTCTTTCACCTCAAAATGCCACAGACTTAACTCAGTGAAGAGAGGAGTCAGAGTCTAGGTCTTAGGTTAAGATTGGATTGGATTGTATTAATACTCCCACAGGGCTGAGCTGCTCAGGCTGAGTCCATCTCCCTTCAACGTGCCTCCCTGGTCTCCACGCAGGTATTTGCCGTTCTTGCCACGGATGGCGAGGCGTCTGTGCTCCAGGAGCTCAAGAGAGAAATCCTCAGGGACCTCACCATCTGAGCACACCAACCCAGCACTGTTCACGTACCAGAACCGGCCATCTACACCTGCAGGATTTAAAGGGTAGATACACAAAGTCAGCAGAGTAGTAGTTTCCTCTTGATAATAGAAGTATAGGATTTACTTTAGCTTTATTCACCATGTTGGGTTTGTCTATATGCATACAACTGTGATCATGTAATGATGATGATTATCATTGCTGAAACACAGATTTGTTTGAGAGATGGGGAGCAGAAAAAGGAACCAGGCACAAAATCAATCTTGCTTGAGAGGGCACATCCTGACCTTTAATATGGTAGGCCCCGTTACTGAATTGCAGAGTGAAAATGTCATAGACCGATCTGCTGGCGTCCAGCGTGTTGGAATTCTTGTGGTGGCAGATGAATCCGTTGTCTCCTCTCAAGATCAGCATGGGTCGGTTGATCAGTTTCAAAGTGAGCTGTTCATCCTCACCTGTCAAAAGGTGACAGCAAAATCATGAAGACACATCCGAGGGGACACAAGAGGAGTCAGAGGGAGGGTTTGAGGGAGGGGGTATAGTAATGAAGAGAAAAAACTAATATTGTCTCTTGCCTGTGGAATCACTGACAGCGAGCAGCTGGCCATTCTTCTTGATGCAGATGTATTTTCCATTGTTAGCTTTTAGTGCCACCTTGTGGCCAAGCCACTCCACTGAAAACATGGTGTTCGCTGACCTGCAGTAGGGCATCAAGAGAGAAAATGAAATTTTCCCTGCCTTTAGGTGCTCTTGGAAATATTGTGATTACATGTTGAGTGCAGATGCAAGACTACAAAAGGTAAAGCATGTCAACTAAGAGAGGCTGAACTTTCTATAAAATCAGATTTGCCAGGATATGTTTAGCAGGTTGAGATTATCAACTTAAAACAGGTGATTATTTGTCATCTGCATGAATGCTATCCCTATTATTTCCCTCATTTCTGTTTTAGTTGTCAATCACCTCTATTTTCAATAGATTTATATATGAATTTACTGACTGATTTGCATTTTCAAGGACACATTTTCTTGTGTGCTGAGACATTTTCTTGTGTTGCATTATCCCTTAAATAAATATCTGCCATTGTGTAATAAAATGAACTTATTTCTTATAAAGCATTCATGACTACCATTTATAACTGATGAACTCAAAGGTAAAGGTTTATGTGCAGTAGTGGAAGGACGCTTGTGATTAAACTTAACACTTAGATTTTTATAGTGAAGTAAAACAAATTGTTATAGTCCAGAACATTCCTTTTGTAAACCCATATCTGTGATATAAAGTGTAGGATATACAATTATATTAAATGATTTGTTTATTTTCCCACTGCACAAGTGGTATGAGAGCAGTCACTCACACTTCAGTAGCCGTACTCTGGATGCCTCCGTGGGCCACCAGAGCCCAGTAGTTCCCTTGGCTGGTGCGGAATGTACACATCCTGGTTTCCTTGTCAATCTCCATCTGAAACGTCTCCATGTCCGTCTCATCTTCCTGATTTGCTGCAAGGCTTACTCCTGGGGTGGGGGGCATAGCAAGCAGCTCTTGTCATTAATACTGTAGTGACCGGAGAAATCCATTTATTGTTGCTGGCAATTTGTATTAATTTTCATTTTCCATTTGTATATTGCCTGTGTGCAATTACTGCTGAACAAGTTGTGACAGCATTTAAGACTTGCATGAGGTGTGAGGTCATAGTATTGAGCAATGAACATAAGGCAGCATTAAATGTGTGTTCACGAAATACATCTGATTGTGCTGAATAGGTGTTACTCAAGTGCATGAAAATAAACAAATTCTTCTGCAGAGCTCTTTTTTTCCTCTTTGGATTTACAGTGGCAAGTCGAAAACCAACAAAATACTTTGGGAAAACTGCGACATAGCAGGTTGCTAATCAGGTTGTATTGTTATGTTTAGCTTGGCCCAGCATGAAAGAGTTGGTAATCACGTCTGATCCTAGGATGTTAGGTTATTTTTAAGTGGTTCTGTCTTAAACTCATCTGACGTGCTGAGCATATACAGTACCTTCCTGAGGGTAAATACATGTTCACTGATTGTGGTTCTGGATGCATTTATGGACAGAATATACTGTAAATAAAATAACACTAAATGTACCAATGCAGGAAAATCTTACAGAGACAGAGCTAAATGTGTAGAATGCACGTTTCTCACAATAATATGTGTGATCAGCAGAAAAAACACTCTCACACTCTTCGCTTCAATTACATTGAGACTACTTAACAGCTAAACGAAAATCACACCATTGATTGACAAGCACAGAAACCAATTATTTCAGCATTGCTAATACATGGAGCGTTATTGGTGTCAAACATGTGAGAAACACACTAAGACATAGACAAACACAGTGACGTCCACTCCTCTCTGCTTTGATGGGTGTTTTGGCTTCCAGGTTCAGAAGCAAATAGGCAGCTTTACTGTTAACCTCTTCTTTATTTCAGAAGTCCTGGTTAATATTTCCACCTGTTAGCATTATCATAAAAGACAACAATTTGTCACCACCAGGAGACAGATTGCAAAGAGCTGAATCCCAAATTAGATACATCCTAGAATAATCCTTTAACAACGCAGATCTGTGCGCCTCACCCCCCTCTTATCTCTCCATGCTCCCTTCGCTGGCCATCCTTCTCTACCTTCCTCCCTTCCCCCATCTCTCCCTCCTTCCCCCTGACCCCCTCAACCCCCCCAACCCCCGCCTCCCACTGTCACCCCACCTCCGGCCCTGCCTATCTGCCCTCTTCACAGCGGGGCTCTGATATAATCAGCTTTCAAGTGCTACCCGTCCAATCCCTCAATCCCCTCAATAAAAGAATAAAGGAAAAACAGGAAAAGACCAGAGGATTTTACGGTTCACACTTAGCAGGATGTACAGATAATTACCAACCCCTCTCAACCCTCAAGCTAACGGAGCTATGAATGACAGACATATTGACAACATGCTAAAAATGTAAATGCATTATGTAGCTATATTGTTTTATACATCTTAAAGGACCCAAAGTATACTCATGTATAGAGGGCTACTTTTATTTAACAAATACCAACCAAACTCTATTTGAAAACAAAAAAAAAGAAATGAAAATGATTTAAAGACTGAAACCTCAGAAATGATCAGTCTATACAGTTTATTGTTAACAAGCAGGTGGCTGCATTGGAGAGGTGCAGAAAATGTTATTTCTTCCTCCAAAACTATCATTCTCAGGTTACAGAGAACAATGCTAAACAAAAACCAATATAACAGAGACAAGACAAGCCATGCTAGTGATTCTGTGAGGCTGTATTTAGGTGATGCTTACGTTAGCATGCTAACATGTTTGAGGTGTTCTGTCAAATAAAAAGCAACATTTCCAAAATTAACTAAATACAGTGAATCAGCATTGTCGCCGACTGGAATCAGACGCTTTTGCCGGTGTATCAGTCTAGTATAGTAAGTGAGCACACCAAGTGATGCCATTAGATATGCAAGCATTTGGTCATAAACCAAAGCATTGGACAAATAAAACACTTGACCTATTGATGGCACTAGACCTTTAATATCTTAGGAATGGATCCACCAGTTGTTGAGATATTTATGTCTGGACCAAAGGGGTATACCGACCTACAGACCAACAACACCATCCCCAAAGCCGTGCCGCTAACATGGATAAAAAACAACATAAAACAAAGATATTATCTATATGTCTGAAGTGAGGTCAGCTCAACTCTAATAACACTAATAAACCTGAGCTCACTATGATACATTGCATCAAGTGGTTTAAGGCTACTGAGGGATTCATGCATATAAATAACGTGCATAATCCAACACAGATGCACCTACACACGTACCAGTTTTCAGCACATTTTTTGGTAGAAAAAACCCTCACAAAAACAACTTCAACTCTTGTTCAGCAGTTCATGCTAGTGTTTTAAGATCCCTTTGGGGTCATTTTGTTTTAATTTGATATCTGACCGTAGATACAGACTGGGGGATGGAGAAAGGGGATGACGTGCAACAAAGATGTCATGGTTACTGAGCTACCGGGACGCTTTAATCACATCTTATTCACACCTGATAAACTAGGTATCATGAGGTCTTACAACTGGTTAAATTATCATTGATCTTAAGTGCATCTGAAGCATAAATTTCTAGCCCCTCTACTCTGCACCTATGCCTTGGGGCCCATCACTCTCATTCTCTCTCATGCCGACTCAATGTCATGCTTTGTCTACCTATTCCATGTGTCCATTTCACACTAATTCAACCCAGAAATGATCCTCCGACAGGGCTCAGCTGGAACCTCATGGCTGCTATCTGATAGATGAGAGGAGAGGAGGCAGAGGAAGGAGAGAAGGATGAAAGAAGAAAGAGAAAAAGAGAACAGGGGCAGAAAGAGATTAGATATGCTGAAATCCAAGCCAGCAATCTGAGGATATCAATAGCTGTGTTGATGACCATCTTTGACACACCAGTTGGTCAAGCATACGAAATAAGATGCTGTCATCATAGCCACGACCACTGATAAACTATGCAGTGTAGCACAGTACAGTCCTCGTCAGTACACTCCATGATGCATCTACACAGACACACACAGGTAACAACAGCAGTGGCACATTTTGGATCAGACCCCAGATCCAGCTCCACTTTCTGGTGTTGTCCTACCTGCAGCCTGCAAGTGGAGCAAGCCTAACTAATCCATCAGCGATAGATGCCTCTGACATCTATTATTAATGGTAAGCTGATGCCACTATCCCCCTGTTCCTTATTTTCCTCTTTCTCCCAATCCTTCATCCTTCACAACTGAATTTTCTGTTGTTCTTTTATTTCAGTCCATTCGTTTTTTCTCCCACTTATCTGTTCCTGGACTGTGTGTGTGTGTGTCTGTGCACAAATGCATCATGTAAGCATGTATGTATTTGTGTTCATGTGTTCATGTGTGTTAATGGAAAGTTTGTGTCTTCAGACTATCATCTCTTTTTCACTTTCAGGTCAGAGTGGACCACTTAGACCCGAGGAACACAGGGAGGTGATGAGAGACATGATGACAGATCTACATGACATGCTGAGACACACACACACACACACACACACACACACACACACACACACACACTGCAGGCATCCCATTGCTGTCTACAGAACCTCTCTTTAACACTTTTATATCTAAATTCATGCTCTACCTGATAACAGCTGACCCTCTTTTATTACTAACCCATTTACTGCATTTGTACTCACTTTAAAATAGATAGCCAACATGACTCCTCTGCACTAAATGGAGCAGAAACAAAGGTGCTAATTTATGTGTAAAGGCAGGTGACATTAGGGAGGATGAAGAGCCCACCTGTCTCTACACATACTCCTATTGTCCTAAAGTCCTTGGAGACTTGTATCCTCCCTTCTCTGCTTTCCATTTTCCACTTCCTCTTTAATCATCATGTTGAACCCAGAGGTAGAAGGCAACAAGGTATATTTATCCATGTAATGAAGAATTTTGAGGTACTAGCATTAAATGATTTTCCATTTTGTACTTTTGTCCCACTTTTACTCTAACTTAACAATTTGACCTTTCACCTAATATTTTAGTTTTTCTATTTTCTCTCAAACTATCATCCATTCGCCCGTACTCATTGATTTTCAGCAGCACATCAGCACTGACTGAGGCCGGCTTAGCGGGTTAGATTAGCAGGATAGAGCGGGACCTCGGAGGGGCAGAAGCTTTGGCCCCAGGTGAGAGGGAGCTTGGGTTTCTGAAAGCAGACTCCCCCCTCGCCTTCCAGGAACAGGGGCCAACTTCATCAATAATTCAAAACACCACCTCACCACTTGCCGCAGCAGGACGGTATGATTGTGTGTGGGCGAGTGTGTCTGAGAAAGATAAAGCTTTTGTTTGTGCAGAACAAGTGTAGGAAGAGAGAGAGAGACAGCGAGAGAGAGAGAGAGACAGAGAGAGAGAGAGAGAGAGAGAGAGAGAGACAGAGACAGAGAGAGAGACTGTAATAGACAAATGTAAGCATGCTGCAAGTATTTCTGTCTGTTCATACATTCATACAAGGCTACTGTATATACTGTATGCATGTTTTATCCTGCACCATATCTTTCTTTCCCTTTAACCAATCAGTTTACAGTTCCCAGTCCTTTAGTTTCCGCCTGAAGCGCCCACTGCTAACCAGGAACAATGAGCGGCGAGAGATTCAGTTACAGCACCCAGGGCTGAGGTAACTCAACCCTGCAGACAAGAATCTGCAGCCTGCGGATGGGTGTCATGGCCAAGTATGCTGACAAGCATTGTTGGTGTATGCTAATCCACCCCAAATCCAGTTTCAAATCAGACCAGCAAACCATTTCAACCATCAGCAACTGAACACTTGGCACGTCCTTCTAGTGCACTGCTGGTTATATGAAACATGATCTTACAATTACAATTGTTCTAGTTTTTACACTGATCAAAGAAATTCAACCTTGTTTTTAAGGAAAAAAACCAACAACTTTGAAGCTAATGTGGAGCGGGTGTAATCCATCAGTATAGTAGTGTGGTGTCATGGCTGCATGCTGATCAAATAACGCACTCCAAGAGCCCTGTCACAAGACCGAAGAGTAAATACATAATACAGTATCAACAGAGCATTACTCTACAGCATATAGGTTACAAGCAGCTGTTTCAGTAAGCCCAAGCGGCCAAAAGCGTAGTGTGTTAACACCATTACCCAACAAAGCCAGGAGATACATTTAAGAGGGAATGAAAAAAAAATCAAAAAGATTATTTGGTAAAACTTATTCTATTATATTTGCTGCATTATATAACAGGGTATTTTAAGAATACAACACCTCTGACAACATTTAAACTCATGAAAAAGAAAATAAAAAAGATTATTTGGAAATATTAATATGTTGAAATGTGTATTTCTGTAGTTATCCCCAACATGGGTGCACAATAGATCTGTTATTTGACAGCGTCACTCACTAGTGTAAGAGTTAATACAGACAGTAGACTAACCTAAATCAGATGCAGCACTAGAACAAATGGCTATTCGTCTCAGGTCTCCTAGATGAGGCTGATGAGTCTCCTGTATCAGCCTTGTCTTAGAGAGATGGTACTATCCAATGTGATAGTGATGCATGTTGTGTGCAGACTAGATTACCCATAATTACCATGCATCCCTTATCAGTTGTCAATCATTAGAGAGTGGTCTATTCCCATGCATATTCAGCATGTCCACAAGTTAATGTTGTTCCTGTGAATTGTAAGCTCAGTTTTCTGGGGGCGTATCACTACAGTGTACGTACTGTAAATAGGCTAGTAGTAGAATTTATTTTGTATGTGTGTAGGCCAGTGTCAACTAAAGGCTCATGTGACCGTCCTCAGTGGCACATAAGGTCAGCCTTCCTCCATTTAATCAGACATTTGGGATTCTTTGTGAAACTTCTTTGTAGGGAACAAAGAAAGCCACAAGAGTTGCAGCTTGTGCATGCATGCAAGCCTTCAGGGTAAAATCAGATTTGTGACTATATCAATTTGTGATGTTTCTGTGTTTTCCTACCTTGTCTTATGGAGACATATCGGCCATTGGCTGCCATCAGAACCACCTGTGGATGGCTCTCCTCCAGGTCAAACAGTTCATCTTTACCCGGTTTGGAACACCGTCCAGACCTGAGGGTGCCCGTAGGCCCCATGGGAGACAAATACTTCCCCTCGCAGTCTTTAAAGGCCAGTTTCCCACACTTCAGCTCCAGCGTGTATGCCGTGGCCCTCCCACTCTGTGTCAAGAGCTTTCCGTCATTGCTGAGGAAGCGGCTGTCGCAGGTCTTAAGGCAGTACTTCCCATCCAGGTAGACAAGGGTCAGGAGCGCTGCCACCCCCCAGGGAATGTTCACATCCACAGCGATTTCCCCATCCTCCATAGAGAGGTGGGCATAACGCTTGCGAGCCACAGACAGCAGGTTGGCCTGCGGATGTAGAGCCAGGTGCACTGCCCACAGCTCGGCATCTGTGATTACCTGGGCAAAGCAGGACAGGTAGTCCCGAGAGCCACCAAAGAAGCGGAGGTGCTGCTCAGACTGCAGGGCCCAGCGACCGTCTGATTGAGCAACGATGAGGAAGCGGCAGTCGGAATTGTGGCCATCGGCCTCACAGGTGACTTTGCCGTCCTTGTCAGATGCCAGGTAGCGTCCCAGGTGGCTGCGCAAGTAGACCACCTGCGTGTCCTGGGAGTCCTGCTCTAGAGTCCATATCTGCTTCTTCTTCAGGCTGGGTGCTGATGCATTCACCTGAGAGACGAGAAAATGTTCCAACAGAGAGCATGAAGGCTTTCATCTTATATGCTACAACAAACCTGGCAATCATTATCCCTGTAGCATCTGTCTGAAAGAGTAAAGCACTGTACAGCTCTTTTATATTGGATGGCATGTTTGTACCTTGAAGCCAAAGGACTCAGCAGTGAGATAGCGACCCTCATGGTTGATTAGACCAAACTGTAACTTCAAGGGACGGTTCCCATTAGCAGGCATCTTCACCTGTGGATTCAGGAATTCAAGAGACAGATGGAGAACAAGGGGTAAGACAAGTTAGGGATTGGGGGAAGAGTGGGAAAGTTAGGCTGGGCAAAGAGAGAGGGGTAAGACCTAACATGGGAGGCAGGAGTTAGGGAGAAATAAGGGTTTTTTAAAGAGGTGAGGAATAAGGAAGGAGATGAAGTCATGGAGAATGATGAAATGAGAAAGCCTTAAAGACAGGAAATCAATTCATTAAGGTACAGTATATAAAGCACTCCCAAGACCACAAATTCCTTCCCCCGCCCATGGCTTCATTATACATTTTTCCAGCTACAGCCTCCTAATTTACTTACTGTGGTTTTGTGGCTTCCCCTCTGCAGTTTCTGCGGCTCTAATTCCAGCTCCCAGATTTAAGAGGCTTCTTTCACCAAGCGTCCTCTTGTAATTCTTTCTCTCTCCTCTCCTTCTCCTGCTGGCTCTCACGTACTGTTGATCCGGTCTCCCGGCTCCCCTCCACCTCTACCTCTCCTCACCCTAATCAGGTTAGAGGCAGAAAGACTTGAGTCAACCTTGATCTCTCTTTAGACTGGCGTCCGGCGTCAACCTCTCTTTCTCTGTGGACTAATTTTGATCTCTACTGCTTATCTCCACTTCTGCAGTCGACCCTCTCCCTCCCTCTCTCTCTCGTTGAACAGTGTTCAGCCTCACTCCTCTTCTTGCTTGACTTGTTATTCACCCTGAAGGCTCAATCACCTGGCCCCCGCCCCCCACCCCCCACCCCCGACTAGCCCCCCCGGTCTTTTTGTTTTTGCCCCTCCTTTGGCTCCTTTGCTTATGTCGTTGGATCACATCCAATATTCTGACCCCTCTTCTTCACCTTCCTTGAAGACCAGGTTCTTCGTTTGTCAGACAAAAGTTTGATCAGTGAAGAAGAACATCCTCAGCGGTCCTGCAAATGTTATGGTAGCGCATTGAAGGACTCCTTCACTCTTTCCCTAAACATAAGCCGTCCATCACAACTGAACTCAGCAACAAAGGGTGCTCGCCTCTGTAATCTTAAGCCTCTCTCTGACGCTTTTTCCTCCCATCCTCTCGTTCTCTCTCTCTGCCTTTTTCTAACCTGCCATGTGTATAATCCTGCCTTTCTCTGCCTCTGCACTTTATTCTGAGCTCCTGCTCTTCGCCTCTTTCTGTGACACATAAAGACAGGTAAGTAGAAACAATGCACACACACACACACACACACACACACACACACACACACACACACACACACACACACACACACACACACAGTCGGGTAACCAGAGCACTCCCTGTGCCTTTGGGGTAGTTGCCTGAGTGCGGCTCCACTTACTTTCCTATGCTGGGGGTTTAGTTACACACCTTCTCTGATTGCAAGCTCTCTGGGTCACTTCTAATGGGCAATGTGTCCAACAGGCTGAGGGAGTCAGACTTTACATCTGAATTTGGAAGACAAGCAAACGGAAAGGAGATGTGTGTTGTAAAGGCAACAATAATAAGCTAATCAACAGATGGGGTTTTGAATGAATGTGTGTGTGCTGCAAGTGTGCCTGCATGTGTGTGTGTGAGTAATCAACCTTGCCAATCAGCCTATTATAAGTCTTCTTTGCAGAGTAAACAGACGTGTCTGTTCCTGAATCCATCTAATCCTCAACCCAATCATCCCAACCTGGCTAATCTATCGCCACTGCCCCTCCCTGCTCCCCTAACAAACACACGCTCCCCCTCCTGCTTGTCAGTGGCTATAAACATACACATAGACTCACTGACCCACAGCAACATACATGTCATCACCACACACACACACAAACACACACAAAGGTCAGAGGAGGGTCCCAGGGTTCATAGCAAACACCACCCACCTAAAGATTTACTCCTGCTGACCCAGACTTGAACTGCTGCACTTTACGCAAAATGTGATAAACAATGCATGTCACACACACACACACACACACACACACACACACACACACACACACACACACACACACACACACACACAAGCTCTCACACACAAACACAGATACTGAGGGCTGTAACTGAGTGTGTGAGCACTAAATAACCGGACATCCTGTGTTTCTGAGGTGCTGACTTGAGATCAGCTTCCCTTTTTCAAGTGTGAAACTTTGTTATTATAAGAATAAATTCAAGGACCTACAATCAGCATTTATACCGATTTTATTTATCCCCACATTATGTAACTACTATGAGCCAATAAGAAGACAGGAACAGACCACTGGTGCCATCCTTAATATGATCAAAGTTATCAATTATACTTGCATTATAAATACTTGAAAACATCCTAGAACCAACACTGGGATCATAAATCTGTGGCTGTTGTTATTTAATAATAATTCTAGTAATGCAATAACACAGACATTTAGTCTCTTTTTACTTATAACAATTTATAAATTACTTATAACAATTCATAAATTATGTTTTTGAATACAAAATGCTTTATTTTTTAGATAATTTCAATACCCAAGCTGATGCTGCGGTGTGTATGTGTCATATAGCTTTTAATAATTAAAATGATAATGAAATTTTAATTAAAATGTTGACTCTTCGCATCAGTGTTCGAGAAATGTATTAATTAATTATTATTTTTTATTATTTTATATTCAACTGTTAACATCTAAATGAAAATATTTAATCAATGACACTTTATACAAAATCTCCTGGTAAAAAGGATTTTGTAACTATTATATTACCAACTATCTATTACATAGCAACTAGTAAAAGTGCAATATTGACAAGTTGTAATAGTCACTATAATTATATTTATTGACTTTTACATGCCATTAATATTGACTGGTTTATTACCAAAATCTCTGTTGCTTGCCCTTCAGAGGGCCCAGCACAGCCCAGCGTGAACTATGAAAACACATCTTTTAAGAGTTTTAGGTTTTCTTTCAACATGTACAATTCAACTGACACATGCCATTCAAACTAAGACATTAAAGGTCCAGTGTGTAACATTTAGGAGGACCCATTGGTGGTAATTGAATATAATAGTCAGTGTTAATCGTGTTTTGTTACCTTAGAATGAATCATTTTTATCTACAGAGGGAGATGTCATGTTGAAGCGCCCTATTTCTACAGTAGCCCAGAACAGACAATTGCAACTTCAGCGTTAGATGCCACTGAATCCTACACACGAGTGAACTTTCAGCACATTACCAGTAAGGTTACAGTTTCATACCTAATTTTTGTCCATCAGCACAAAACCCTTTTAATAACCCTCCAGTCTTCCTGCCTGTTCATAAACACACGTAAGAGGAGCTTCACCGTGCAAGTGTGCATACTGTATGTGTGTATGTGTAACAAATCAGATCCTCACATTTGCATACCTCAAACCCTCATCAGAGAAAATCCTCTCTCTCTCTCTCGCTCTCTTTCTTATATGAAACCACATATATACACACACAAACATGCATGCATACGAACACACACACATAAACACACTGAGGAGTGGGAGAGAAGGGGGGGGGGCAGACACAGTGCTCACAAATCAAAAAAGTCATATACTGTTATTGTTATCAGTGCTATTATTTTCATTACTATCACTATTATCACTATTACTGTACTTCCTCCTCATATGTATCCTATCCCACGCATCATTAGCTTGCTCTCTGTGGCCCCCGGGGGCTGCGTCATCGTCTGCTGATGTGCCGACACTCCTGCTGCCGTTGGCACGGTGACGCCTGTCGATAGCCAACCAGATGTTTTTTTTTTTACCCCTTATTCTGGGACAGCGGCTGTGCCAGGTTCACCGTGGCAACCATGGGATGGTGCTTTAGAAGCCATTACAGCGTTCCTCTGATGACACTCAAATAGCTATCATTACACCTCCTCCAAGGAGACACAGAGGGGGGAGGAGGAGGAGGAGGAGGAGGAGGGGAGGGAGGTGAGATGGGAAGGGAGAGATGAGGCAGGGAAGGAAGGAGGCAAGGGTGAAGGAAAAGAGGTAGCTGGGGAACAGATGAAGAACAAGCAGAATGAGGTGAAAGCGAGGAAAAGAAGGGGAAACGTGAAAGGTGGGAGACGGGTTAAGGGTGTAGGGAGACGGAGGGAGAATCTGCAAATTACACAGGCAGACAGGAATGGGAAACCAAGTTAAAGATATAGAAGGTGCATGGAAGAAGGGATGAGAGAGAGAATGGGGAATTTGAAATGACCGTTTCTGAGTTAACAGCCTCCAGGCTTTTTCTACCCTATTAAGTTCTATTCTGCCATTACTTGGGACTGCGGGGTGCTGCCTCATACCCCACAGTGTCCCCCTACTCTTACAGACACCCCCTACTACACACAGATATACACAAATACACACACTCTCCCTTCCACATTCTTCCTCAATTTCCTCCTCCAGTCATCCTTTTTCCCCCTTTTTTCGCTTTAAGTCCCCCCTCCTTCTATCTCTCTCTCTCTCGACTTCAGTTCAATTCCAGAGGTTGTGAACTGAATGAAAGAGAGATCAGCTGGATCAATCTTTGAGTCCACTGGTTGTCCTTGTTGTTACTGTTGCAAAAGCATGCCAAAACAAGCTGTAAGAGGTTTTGCTGCTGTCTTGCTTTGTTCACTTCTTTGTCTGTATTCCTTCCTCACTTCCCTGACACAATATGAATTTGTTCCAGTGAAAATCAACTCGTGTCGGGACCCAAATTTGTACTTGGGACACTGGGAGTATTATATGGCAACCTGTTTAACCCAATTAAACATGACTCTCTATGCTAGAAAAGAAGTATGATGACCGTGTCAGAAATCAAAAGGGAAAACCAAGACTTTGTTTTGTATTCTCCATACTTTCAGACTGCTTTGTCATATCTGATGTGAATGTGTTTGCATATGACACTAATGGCTTTTAATTGTTTACACAGAATTCCCTTCACAATCTTATTTTTCCAACACTATCTGTAATAAGGATACACAACTTTTGGCAACTTTTGTGTGTTGAGAGGATCATCCTCTCTTAGCCCGTCTTTTCTTACAGGGTGGGAACAGATGAAAACAAGTCCAAGGATGCTGTCACCCTAAGAGCCTCAGGGACCCACTGTAAGGACGACATCTTTCAATGAACAAAACACACACTTTCTTTTTATAGGTGAAACCTTCCCTCCCTCTTTGCTTCACACTAAACTTTTCTAACTAATCTTTTCCAACATTTTCTCTTCTTTTCTCCACTTTTGTCCTTGTCCCCTCTCTTCTTTCTGCTTCTTTCCACTTCACACACTCTTTTGGGACGCTCAGGATAAACCAGAGCAGCTCAGGTCACTGCTGTCCACCCATCCACCCCTGTTGCTCTTAAATGCACACACACACACACACACACACACACACACACACACACACACACACACACACACACACACACACACACAAATAAAGCTATGGCATTGGAAGAAATCTCAGACCTCAAAGACAACAAAACAATTTTGCCAGGTGGCGTCAGAGTGTGAAAATCGAAATGCACTTTTATATTTTGTGCCACCACTGAAAGACCATTACATCAATAACTTTCATCGACGAACGTTTTAATAACTGTTTTCTACTTTTTATGCATGTTCAAACAGTTACATCCTCACCCACACCTGGCTGGCACACTCGCAAATTGTAATGCCCGAAGCCACCACTGAGAGGCGGTGTCAGCCTTCTACTTCGGCTCCTTTATGAGAACCTTGCCTATATATTTTTTGGAGGTTAAAAAAAAAGAGAAAGAAGATTGATGCTTGGTTTGTCAGTGTTGGTGCCTGTGTGACTGCATAGCGTAGGAGGGAAGGACTTTAGTGCTATTTAAAATGGCTGCTTTTAATGTCTTCTGCTTTTTGAGGGAACTGTAAGGCGTCAACAACACGTGAAGCGTTATCAACTGTAAAACATCAGTGCAATTAAAACGAGAGGGGTGGGAGGGGAGTGTTTCCCCCCGTTTCAATCATTGCCAGTCACTGTACCTGAGTCTGTTTCTCTGCCATGTAATGCAGGCTGTACATGGCATACCAGGAGCAGGTTTGACCCACAGTTTTAGAGCCTCAACGTGTGAATGTGGGTTATACCTCACTGCTAAGCATGCATTTCTCATGTGCTTTTAATCTCATTGGTTTTCGTGCATGCTGATTTGATTATGAGCAGGGCAACACGCGCGCTTAAAACGCTGCAGCGCTGCTCTGCTCGCCCCATGTGCTCCAGTATAGTACAGTGTATTACCCTCGCTTTTCTTTAAATGTGTCTGAAACGAGGCTTTGAAACAGTCCGGATTAACTGATGTATCGCGTTTCTAAAAACAAACCGCCTCTGAATCATTCATTAATTCACATTTGGCTATTACAGTGCGGGTTTGTGTTTTATGGGCAGAGCAGCTCCTTCCTGTGTGGTAAGAAAGAGTTAATAACAACAGGCTAAACGTGATGAGTGAGGGGACTCTGTGAAAAACAGCGAGCCAATCCGCGTCCAGATTAACACCTTGCGCGGCCGTGATTGGTCCAAAGCCCGACCGTTGTTGTTTGGAACTCAGAGCCCACGTGGGGGCACGGACCCAAACTCGAGCTCTCATTGGCTAAGACCCCACACTCAAGACCCGCCCGTGGCTGGGCTCGCTGTGTGATTGGCCAAGCTGCTGCAATGAACTCCTCCCCCACCCCTCACCCTCTCCCCCTCCGCCCTCCCCGCCTTGTTTTTCCGTCCGAGAGGAAAGGAAATATCCCTCTCGCGAGCTCCATGGGCCGCCGCCGTCGTCGCTTCATACGAGGCGCGCGAACTCAGGTCTGACATTTCGCACAGATCCGTCTAAATACGGAGAAACACGATTACTAGAGATGATATTTAACTCAGCATCATCTTCTTCCCGTTATTTCGTTTCATCGCCAATTTCCCGGAGACGTTTGCTCGCTCTGTCTCTGTTTCTTCATTTTCTCTTCATAAAGCAGCCAGCCGCTTCTCTCTCCTTCTACACTGGACACACACCTCAACACACACACACACACACACACACACACACACACACACACACACACACTTGTCCATGTTATATGTGCAGGTTTGCAGTGACAGGACCATTAACCTTTAATGAATTAATTATATTACTAAAGATTAACAGGCAAGGGAGCTTAATCAAATTTGGTGTGCAAGAGTATAGCCTCTAACCCCTATCTTCTATCTATCTATCTATCTATCTATCTATCTATTATATTTGTTAGGCTACAACTGATGGAAAAAGTTACAAGTAGTTAAGGTCTAACTTTATATTAGTCTGCACTCAAATGTAAAATTGTTTTATTAAAGTACTTATTGAAGTGGTTACTAAGAAACACTAAATATGCAGTGGCATTTAGAAAACAACGTGCAATTCATAGGCCTTATAGGCGATATTTTATGCAGCAGCGATGACCCGCTGTACAGTAACAAACAAGCTTGGTAAAAACAAATCTAAACCAGTCTCAGCGTATAAACTTAAAAGAAAAAAAGAAAAGATCTAACAACATGGAGCCACGTAGCCTACTGTAAAGGGATACTGCAGTTTAGTGGTCTTTTATGCGTTATCATAACACGTTACATTACCTTTTAGATCCTGTCAGTAGGCAATGCTTTCGTACAAGGCTTCATTTGTTTTTACTAGCAAAATAGGTTAATGGCTCCTCTGTCCTCTCATGAAGGAGCCGCAATTTAATGAAGGACAAAAGTCAGTAAGCAGGATTCACAGTAGATGCACATCAAAAGTTTAAAATGTTTAGTTGTTGGGCTGCAAAATTTTATTTTTAGCAAACAGATTTTGCCCATTACAGGTCTCTTACAATGTGTCTTTGTGGATAAATGTAGAAGCACAGCTGCTGTCAGTGATAGTATTTAATGGGGTTCACTAAGGAAACAGTGGCAATGCTCCCGTCCTGACTTTTCCCATTTTTATCATGATTTTATTCATTGGCAGAACTTGATAGATGATTGCTTGTTATTGTAAATTATTAACTTTTTTCCCCTCAACAGACCAAATAGACGAGACTGTCTGGAAGTTGAACATGTTCAATTAGGTGAAATCAGACCAGAATCAGCCACTTAAGAAGCACACAACTTGTTGAATTACAGATAAAGGGAAGTACAGTCAGTAAATAGACAGAATACTCTCCAGTATTCATAGTTTCAGTGTTTCCAGAAAGATCGTGGAAAACCTCCATGCTATGGACCGCAGTCTAGTGGAAATGAAGCCTGCCAACTACGGGGCAGGACTTTTACTCTATTTATGCTCATTTGTCTTCCATTCAGTGATCAAATGAAACCACAAACAAAGCTGCATCAATTGTTTTCCACTAGGGGGCAGAAAAAACAAAACAACCTGACAGACACATATGTTGCTATACAATCCTTCAATAATGTGCACACACTGACATCATTTTGAGATGAAGTTTCTGGCCACCTGGTCCAATATTCAGTCTGCTTTTTGCCATGGTCGCCGCAACTCGAAAAATATTTGTCTCTTTAGTTTGTCGAGTTTATCAGAGTTTTTTTTTTTTTGCTGAACAGTTTATGGAGGAAGATGAGGGCAGCTCAGACAGTGAAGATGTGGCAGCAACACAAAAATTAATGATAGCTCTAAGAGCTGCAGAGTTGGGATTATTACTTCTCCACGATTTTAGCATTATGAGCAACCCCATAACATTACAGAGTCACTTCAAGCAGCGTTAATGTAAAAAAAATATGAACTAATGCTGGTTTAATGATCAAGAAAAATTTGAGAGGCAGATAAACCAAATATCAGTGGCAACCATCAGGCTCATTTAAATCATTTTCTTCCTGCATCTTGAACCTGAGTTGTTCCGTATGAACAGGCATACCTGCTTTTTAACAATAAATGGCCACTATTCTCCTGACATTCTGTCTTCCAGTCAGGAAGCGATACTTCACGAGCCTCACAGACCTGCTCCGGTGACTCTTTTGGGGATTTCTACCTCCAGAACATCTCTTACCCTTCCTCCTCCTCTTGAATTGTTGAATAATGCTGCTAAACTCAGCTCAGATTGAATCTCCTGTCCATTCAGTTCACCTCAGAATCGAGATCAGTCAGCTTTTTCTCGCCTCATCCTATGCCGGAGCCATGCTGCGGATTTAGCTTGCTTCTGATCCAGCAGCAGCAGGCACGGCGGCCCTCGCTGTGCGGTGGCTGCAGGAGGGGAGCTGGGCCAGCGGGGAAGGGGGATACCCCCTGTGTGTGCTCGGCAATTGTTGTCGTGGCAATGGTGGCCGTAGTGGTGGTTGCCAGGGAGATGGGGGTTGCTTGTCTGACCCGTCCCCCTCGTGCTGTCACCGGCATTATTGATGCACGCCGCTGCTCGGCATTGTGGGAGTGCGGGAGGGAGGGCGGAGAGGACAACGGTTAATGAGTTCAGGAGGAACAGGGACTCTCCCTGCTCTCTCTCTCTCCTTTCTCTGTTACTCTCTCTCACTCTGTTTCCTCATCACCTCTCTCCCTCTCTGCTCCCTCCCTCCCCTTCATTTCTCATGGGTGTCTGTCTTGTGCGAGTGTGCATTAAGAATGCGGGTCTCTCATGATCCATCATGGCAAAATGCACTTTCCCTCTCCTTCACACACACACACACACACACACACACACACACACACACACACACACACACACACACACACACACACACACACACACACACACACACACTCTCACACACCTAAACGGGATACGGACGGTGCACTCACAAAAACATGTTCTCCCACACCTTTACTCGAACAGCGTAACTGAGTCATTCGCAACCACTCCTTCCTTTCTCTCTCTCTCTCTCTCCCTCTCTCTCTCACACACACACACACACACACACACACACACACACACACACACACACACAGATGCTGCCCTGCTGTTATGCCTGAAGCTAGGAGAGCTAGCAAGATTAATAATGACCCCTGACTCCCCACAGACAGACCCAAATATACACAGTTTGGAGAGAGAGAGAAAGAGCAAAGGTAAAGAGAATGAAGGGAAGAACAAGGTGAGGCCAAATGGTGACTAAAAATACACAGTTGAGTAACAAAGAAAGAGGGAAAATGTATACAGTTTATAAAGTGATTGAGATGAGAAATGGAAGAAGAAGTGGGAGGCCAAACATGCAAAATTAATTTTGCGAGATATCTAGTGGTGGGGGACAAAAAAGAGTATGTCAGCCCTTAGTATGCTGTATTCAATTTTTATCTATGCTGCCGTTATTGACGCCTGAAAACTGTTTGGGAAACAATCATGTGAGCCTGATTAGGGTTTGTGTGTCAGGGGTTATCCATTGAGTTCACATGCAAGAGACTGTATTGGCCAATTGCATAAATGTTGGATCCTACAATTCTCATAATGCAACTCGGTAAACCTAAATACTTGTAGTCTTCAAGCCAAAGTTAAGATCAGATTTTAGTAAGTTCTACAACTGTTTTTGCAGGCTGATAAATTAACTGCTGTGTATAATTGGTGCAGTAGACAGAGCCAGGCTCGCTGTTTACGCCTATATCCAGTCTTTGTGCTAAGCTAAGCTAACCGGCCGCATTGCCATATTGCCTTCTATTTAATGGTTGCATATGAGAGTGGTATCCATGTTCTCATCTAACTCTCTGCCAGAAAAGAGAATGAGTGTATTTCTCAAAACTTCAAACAATTATTTTAAGGTGTTACAAGTATAGTGATGAGTGTCCTGTCCCATGTGTGCATGTGTCTGTTCCAGGTACCACCCTCCCCTCTGTGCGGTACAACGACTGGTCGGGCACACCGGCGGTCAATTTGTCCATTAGACCAGCTGGCTTTATAAACCAGAGAGCAGACGGGTCCAGTGGGCCAGACTACAGCTTAGAGCTGTGTGTTGTGTTGTTCCTAACCTGGTGTTTTGCTGTTTTTAGGGAGGGTGACCACTGACATTTAATTTGGTTAATCAATAGCTTTGTGTTTATGGTTAGTTATTTTAAACATTGCTTTCTCCTTTTTAAGAAAGTCATTTTTAGTTGGGGCTTTTCATTTTTAAGTATTTTCATTTATATTGTTAATAAAAATCCCCTTTTGTTTGTACATATAGTTCTGTTTCCTGTGTTTCTTTTATCCTAGGTTTATTCTTCAATTGTTACTCTCCTCTCCCCTGGATTCAACATCTGAGGTTGTAACATAAAGTTAAGGAAAGATCATTGTTATATAACTGCTGGTGGGACTGCTGAATAAACCAACCTCCTGTTTAAAATGAGGTCCTTGTAAATGTACAGTCAACAACAGACAATCAATGCCTTAATCTTCCTTGTGACAATACAGGTGTTATCATTAATCTGTTTTATGCAGATTTTGTCAGACAACTTCATAATAATCAGAAAATATAATTGAAGTTTCTGCTAGCTGAAAACTTAACTGAGAGTGATAGCAAGAGTAACAGTGTGTTACCTCTCACTTTTTTACCACACACACATGCTTACGGTAACTTTTGGGGCCATTAGGTAGACCTACATTAATTTCCTAGAGACTAACCTTAACCAAGTACTCCTAACCAACCTTTACCCTAACCTAAACCACTGACCCAAAAATCAGCCTTTTACCAATTGGGTTACAGGGACATAGTTTTTGTCCCTAATTCGAAAAGCTGTCCCCATTAACTGGTCTTTAGTCTCAAAAGTGTCCCAAAACGTGCCCTAAGTCAGAAACACACACACACAGGCTTGTATGCATGAATGCATGAGTGTACAGACACACAAAATACTGATACAGAACACAGATACCAGCAGCAATATGCAGACAAATACACAAAACTGGGAATGCACGTTCTCAGAATTACACACAAACACACACACGCACAGAAGCACCGGCATGGATTAATGTGTTTGGCTCAACTATTTCATTTATTACTGTCGGAGGCCTTTTGTGATGAGGGCATTTTTCAGGTTGCTAACCATTATTCCCTCTAGGCCTCAGGCTCATCAAAGGACTGTGTGTGTGTGTGTGTGTGTGTGTGTGTACCCAGCCCTATGGTTATGGTTATGGTCTAACCAAGTAGTCAGATTTTTTCTTTCTATTCTTCAGGGGATTCACGTTGCCATTTCTGACTGTACTTAAGGCTCCCTCCCCATTTGTCAACACAAGCCTAAGCAGCTCGAAGCCTGTTTGTTTTGCCATGAAAGGTTTTTTTTGCAGCTCCATCATACCTTGAAATATTGCTGACTGTGCTGTATCCATCAACATACCAAAAGTATCTGAGAGAGAAGGAGGAAAGACACGGAGAGGAGAGGGAGAGAAGAAAGAAACAAGTGAATGTAACAAGTCAGTCGTCTCTGCCCTGATGCTCTTCTCTCTTTTTCCCCCCAGTGTATTAAAATGTGTTTACACTGTACTCGGATCAACTACAGCACAAATTACATGCACATAGAGATATAAACTCAAACCAGATGGCATTGCTTCTGCTCTGAATAATGGTTGGTGTTTGGTTCCGTTTTCACCGGCTTGACTCTGCCATCGCCTCAAGAATAAATTAATTAATTGGTTTATTCTTGGTTTTGATTGTTTGCAGAGGAACATTTGTTTTCTGGCCAGTGGGCTAATGTGCGACAGTAACACAATAATTAATTGAAATCAGTCTGGGAGTATGTTAAAGGCATGGAGTCATCATCATCAGTAGCCATCCCTCCACCTATACTGCATGTCATTCCACCATACAACACCACAACTAAGATGTGTGATTGCCATGGAACAATTTTGCAGCCTTACGATAAAAACACGTTTTCTAACTCAAAGTCCACTTGCTAGCTTTTTCTGGAGCTCTCATCATTAACAGTGGGGGTCAAACTCCTTAACCAGGAGTGCTCCAGAACCAGCCAGTAAGAGCCCTTTAGCACCTACCTGGCTTGGTCCGGACTTTTCAGTTTCTCTCCTGGCACCAAACAACCAAACTTTGGTCTGGATCAAAATAAACTATGGTTTGATTTGTGTGTGGTGTGAAAATATTTACAGTATTTGCAAAATCAAGAATAAACATTCACACTAAAATTTAGCGGGATTTTGTTCTTGGTAATAAACGTTTGTGGAAGAAAGAAATTTGGCAAATTTGGCACATAGTAGACTTAGGCCTTCCCTTTGCTGTCAAATGCCCGTTTAGATCTATTTTTTATTTTTTGATTCTGGATCTGAACAAGACATGTAAAAACATGGCAATCTTCACAACTGCTTTGTCTGAACTGAACTGGAGGGTGAGAATATACCTGTTCTTGAACACGATAACACTGAAAATCACAGCTGTTGTATTTCCGCTGTTCCATGATTCAATGGTTTTCATGTTTTTGGTTTCATTAAAGAACTGGGTGAAATTCTATGGGTTGAGAAAATAAGTCCGCAAATCTATTTATTAGTCTGAAGAATAAGTTGTCATAAACTTAGAAATAAAATAGTCCTTATAAGTATGTGGTTTTTATGAACAATTTGAGTCCAAACTACACTTGCAACACCCACAAAAGCTACAAAATCCTTTCATGCATTCATTTATGGAATGAAAGGGCCAAGAGTTAAAGTGGTTACAAGTCAAAGCTCAGCCATAGAGACAGACAAACATTTACTGTAACAGGAAAGCTGCTAGAAATTTGTCGAAATACAGTGTCAAAATTGACCACAGATTTTAATCAACCTCTCAACCCGTCTGTGTCACAGTGTCAACCAACACTGTACAGCAGGAGAGTTACAAAGCTGTTATTCAGGGCTTCAATTCACAAACTGCTGATTACCAAGGCCAACATACAAAGATGCAGTTGGTGAGAGGACCACAGAGCCCAGAGCAATAGACAGGAGTGAGATGATCTAATGAGCTGCCTTCATGCTTCTCTTAAAGGTGTCATAAGAGTCTACTGGGTCCAATGCTTCCTTTCTATGGCTTTATAACAGCAGAGGAATATGAGGCCATTTTAGTGCATCATTTCCCCATATTCCAAAATGATGATGTCTGCATGCACACTGCTAGAGAAACTGAAGAGTGGTTTCATGAGCTCCAGAATGAAGTCAAACACCTTCTATTAGTTTAACGCTTTCCTTTCAGTGCAGGAACCCATCTTTGTCCTCTCTCAAAGAACTGGAAGATTTATATCATGCATAAATGTCCAAAAATCAAAACACAGTGTTCAGGCTTTGTATAACTGCACTGGAAGCAGGATTAGAAGGAAAATTACACAAATTATATAGCCAGTAAAGAGCCAGTTTAGCTTCAGTTGTTTTCAGCTGCAGTCATGGAAATCCATGTACTTGGATATTGAATGAAAAGTATATCCGACAATTAAAAGTAAAGATTTCTTGTCTCCGATTGCATCTTTCAATCAAAAGAATTTCACTGTACTTTGGTGCTAAAAGTGTAATTAATTTTTCATTTATCTTATTATCTATCTAAATTGAGTTCCAAGTCCTCCCCTCAGTTTAACAGGCCTTAAAGTTTTTTTTATCATTACATTTTCCACATAACTTCTTACAAATTAAATCAAAATATATAAAAATAATGTCAAATTAGTTATTTTCAGTGTACAGTTTGTCCTTGGGTTAACACACTGCACTATCTGCTTGTTAAAAGACATTGAAGTGTATCCTGTGTGAGGTGCAAAGTACATATTTTATTAACATTTATATATATATATATATATATATATATATATATATATATACTTGTTCTGAGATTAACACAGGAAGTGTCAGGATGTTGGCACAACAGTTTGTGTGTTTTTGTTTGGTATGTCAACACCACAACAATTCAGCATGGATGTTGTCAAATATCTACTGTACGAGTATAATTATGGAGCAACCCACAAAAATATTCATAAGCAATACACATTGGTCAAACTCAACATAACCAAATTGGCATATTCATTCAAATATGTGACATATTGACACTGTTCATGGCTGTTTCAGCTCTTACTCACATCTCACTGGTCTGGCAGCAGCTAAGATATTCACGTTCTGGCTCGTGATAGAGCTTCTGCCTGGGCATGCAGGCAATGTGCAGTATGTTGTTGGTAAGGAGGCATCCTGAGAATATCAGCCACATGAGCCTTGACTAATTAAATATTTTTCACAGCTAAGTAAGTACAGTAGTTGAATTCAAGTGTTCAAATGATAACCACCAAATGGTTATACACAGCCATTTTTTTTTCAGTTTCATGAAAGCACAACCAGAGTTTTAATGTAACAACAGAATAGGCTCAGGTACGCTTAATGATTTTGCATCTATGTTCCACTAACGGGAATTGATTTTTTAGCCCGAATTGGCCAAAGTCTATTACCAAGAAATTGAGCCAAATCTGGCAGGCATATGAGCCATAACCCAGTCACATTCAGTCTCCCTGTGCCAGAAAACAGTCCAGTGCGCTGACACTCGCCTGAGCTATCCTGATAATCAGACTGACGTGCCATTTTTTTTTTCATTCTGGCCCACCAGTGTCTTTTTCAGTCACTCAACACAAAAGGAAAGTTGCAGTTGCTAGAGTTAGTTCTTTAAGTTGACAACTAGTGTAGCTGTGTCAACCGTATCTACTCTTGTTGCCATATTTCTGTTGCTATTTTCATGAATGTAATGTAAGCAATGTACTAGTAGTTTGAGAATGTTTTGTTCAAAAGAATTAATCTTTTGGGTAACTGTGCTAAATCACTTGCTGAAACGATCCATTTTCAGTCATTTCAGTTGAGCTCTCAGTCATCAGCGAGTGACCGTGCAAGGATACACTGACCCACTGAACACATAGTGAAGGTGTCCTGGGTCCTTAGTGATTCCCAGTTGCTCAAGCCCATCCTGCTCCTTCTCTTTTGTGTGTCGAAGTAGGAAATATGTAGTACCAAATATTTTATTTTACAATTAAGTATTGCCAAAATATAAATGCTGTATATAAGTGGCAACCTCTGTAGCTGGCAAATAAAGTCTGGCACAGAAGTAACAAAAACAGTTACAGCCACATGTTAAAATGCCCAACTTTACAGCAGAAATATACATGTTTATAGCCTGGTTCAAAAAACTGTGTTGGTCTTAGCTCATTTCCCAGTTCATGACAACTGTGGGGGGTTCAGTGAGTGGGACTACGCAGTTGGAGCGTCAATCAAGCACTGAACTGTTGGTGTGGACAAATCTTTTGAAATTTATTTAATGAATAATAAATAGTGATTCAGTGCACTGAAAACAACCTGCCCATCACTACATGGTAGCTAGCTATGTGGGAAAATAACGTCCCCGTTTTTAATATCGCCTGAGCTCTAATTAGTTAATTGTTTCTCTAACCAGCAGAAACATGGGCACACCACACCTTGTTCAGGGAACAAATCAGAGATGTGGATGGAGATTTGGAAACAGAACAAAAACAGAGGACCGTGAGACTGGCAGATCCTATGTCAGTGTTAAAGCTAGAGCTGGATCTTGTCTCTAATAACACAGCGTTGGTAAATGAGAAGCTGGTTGTTGGAGCTTTTCTTTATAACTCGCTGAGGTGGGCTGCACACTCCAAGCTAAGCTACTGATTTGCTGAGCCTGTAAACTTGTGTACCTAAGCTCATAACCCACTGGACTGACAGCTGTCTTGACTCATCAATGCATGTTAAACAGAAATTACTTAAAGGTTTCTGCTGCTGACGGCACTGAACACGTTTTCAAGTAGAGAGATGAGTGTGTATCTTAAAATGACTCAGTCATGTGTTCGGAGAGCAATGGCAATTTGTCCAAAATTATATTTCTATTATAACAGGGTTTGGTTTGCAGGAGGCAAGCTTTTCAAATGTTAAATATTGTCTGAGAACATGCACCCATACAAGAATGAATACATTGTAAAAATAAAAAAATAATTAAGATAAAATATTATTAAGAAGGGATAAGAGAAGACAGACACACTTTACTCAGCAAGTGCTAGGTAGATGTGCACTGATTCTGCATCGAGTCAAATTTGGGCATTTGTTTAGTTGAAAATCATTCTCATTTTAAATAATCCTGTGAGTAATGGTGATTGTGGTTGGGGGTGGGGAGTGTGAATGCGGGCTTTTCACATCTGCATCATCAGGTACTTATTTGAACCAATTCCAACAAAAAACCTACTCTGTTGTTTTTGTAATCACTGACCGGACTGCACGCCTCTCTAAGCTGTAAGTGAGATTGTTTATTTTATTTATTATTAGTTGTAGTGTTTATAACATTGTTTTTCTCATTTAAGACATAAATCTGATGAGGATTTTACTGTCCTGCTGGATCTGATTGATAAGTTTGGATTTAAATTGAAGCTTGTATTTTCTTTGTAGCTTATTAACTTAGAGAAAAACAATAAATGGTAACACTTTACAATACGGCACACATAATAATAATAATGTCTCACTTTACTTGAGGGGGCACAAAGACAGAAACTTGTGATTAAGTAAGTAATCGTTAATAGTTTTGTGTTCAGAGTTAGTCAGGAACAGCTCATGAAGAAAGTGGTCAGTATGTCGATTCACATATTTATGAGGAAATCATTATCGGATAATTCGGAGACAGGTTTTTCTCTCCTCGCTCATTTCTTAGTAACCAGACTTCTCACCATTGTGTGTACCGTATTGTAAAGTGTAAATGTATATACTGCAAATGGATGAAAGACTATATAGAAGAAAATTATAATTTACTGAACAATTTACAGACTAAAAGATACTATATTAATGAATCACTTTTTATTAAGCTCAGAAAATTACTTAAGCTTTAAACTATGTGACTTCACTAACTTACATACTAACATTTCTAATTTCTTGATGCCAGCTTTAACATCACTTGAATGAGATTTACCCCAAAACAAAAATATAAGCTGTTGTGAGTGTGTATCTTTCCCCTCAAGTCCCTTTTCTTTTCTTTTTTGGAAGGAAGCACCAATGGGGGCGGAGGAAGCAGGAAGAGTATTTTCGGCCCTCTTTCTGGTGCTGTTTCCGGCAGGTAAAGCTTACATCACATTATTGCTGTTAATGTTAGACAGCTTTGGGCAATCACCTTATGGCCTCAAGAGTGTTTCTCAATCAAAACAACATTTAATACCTGTACACTTTGTGTTTTATTTCAGTTCAGCTATCATCATCTGGATGTGTGACCTACAATTACAGCGAAACCTGTGGCTTTGTGGGCTCATCAGTAGAGTTTCCCTGCTCCTATCCCCAAAACGTTAAGGTCATGTCAATATCAGGATGGTCCAGACAATTGTATCCTCACAGGAAACTTACACCCTTGGAAAAGATACAAGCTTATTCGAACAGAATTAAGTACCTCAAACGTGGAAACAATGATTGCACCATGAAACTTACAGGCTTAAGAAAAAGTGACACATCCAATTACTACTTTATTTACAAGTCCATAAAAGTTACAGGTCATCCAATGACATGTAAAAGTGTCCCGGCAGTGAGACTCCACATTGTTGCCTCTCCTGTTAGCATCCTGGTGAAGAAGCTTGTTAATGGACAGGATGTGGCTGTTGCAGATTGCACAGTGATGGAGGGTCAGAGGATAATGCTGACTTGTGTCTCCACCTGCGCTGCAAATCTGAACTCCAACCCAGGCTACATCTGGTACAAGAACAATCTGCAATTAAGTGGGAGCAGAGCAAACTCACCTTTCTTGTCTTTGGAGAACATCAGTGTTGAGGATACAGGCAGTTATGTCTGCACCATGATTCTTTACAAAAACCTCCCCTCGTCTGTTGTCAACCTCAGAGTCCGGAGAAAACCCAGAAATACTGTGGTGTCAGGTGAAATCCCTGATGCTGGATCAGAAAAGGACAGTGTACCGACTCTGACACATGTTTGTGATGCACAGAACAACACAGACCAAATCTTCAACAACTGCCGGACACCGTTCACATTGTTCATAATGCTTTTAGCCAGTGTTAGTGTTGGATTAGTCATTACAATATTGGCTATACTCGTCATCAGAGCAAAGAAGAAAAAGGATAAGAAGATGAGATGTGCTGGTCCCAACCACAACCGTGGCTCCTACATGGTTCCAGATATCAACTCCATGTCAGCTGAATATAACACACTGGACCCAGCGAGACGCTACACGGCTACTCACACTGTTTATGAGAACCTACGCCAGCCTGGAAAGTGGGGATGAAAGACTGGTTTTAAAGCAGCCCACCACCAGTTTTGCATATTATAGCCCATGTATTAAGTGTCTAAGTTTCTTTTTATTTCCAGTTTCCCCTGTGTACCACAAGTTTTCATACTGATATCAATTTGTAGCTGGATTCAGCTCATTTACTACAATATGGAACTTGACTTGGATTTAAAGTCTAATTTTATCCTCCATAGTGATGCATTTATTTGTAAAACAAAAGCACTGAACATTAAGTGCATTTTTCCACTTTTAAACAACCTTAAACGAGTGTAAAAACGCTTTTGTTAAATTTTACTTTCTTCAAATGTTGCTGTTTCCATCAAACTAATGCAATACTTTAAATCGTACATAAAAATACATTGACAGAAACACAGCTATTGCCACCCTCCGGTAGTGTGGTTAAAAATGACCAAAGTTTTGCTTACAAAGTGGTTTAACTGTATATTTTAGCCAAGTTTTAATGTAACAAATATAATAACATATTCCATTTGGATTTTGTATTGGAAGTTTTGTAAAACTGCATTACAGAACAAAATGCACAAACCTAAATGTGTCAGATTTTCTTTTTTGGGTTGTTTTATGAGGGTTGTTCATTAGGTATGGACAACACACACACACACACACACACACACACACACACACACACACACACACACACAGACTTACTTTTATTTCCTAGAGACTATAACCACTACTTGTCTAACCCATAACCTTAACCACTGACCCCAAAAGTTTGCTTTTGTCCCCAGTTAACAAGTCTTTAGTCTGGAATCTGTCCCCGAAGGTAACTTTAGTTAGACCACACACACACACACACACAGACACACGCAAACCTTTGAACATGATTAGGATCTGCCAACATGTAAAGGGTATCTAACTGCTAAAACACATACTTTTGTTTTACCAACATGTCATCACCCTCTTTCACTCTCAGTTTCTGTGTGTGTGTCTGTACCTGCATGTGCTATCATCCGATGTGTGTGTGTGTGCGTACTCAGTAGCTACAGCTAATGACATAAGTAAGTAGACATGTTCAACAACGTATTGGTGCATGTAAACATTGTACGCTGCAGCAGCCACCCCCCTCCCTCCTTCTGTTCCTCCATGCTTTTATCTCTCCTCTTATCTCCTGCCCTTTAAATCTGCTCATCCATCGCTCCCTGCCTCTTCTGTCTCTACTCGCCTCTATCTGTTTATCTGTCTCTCTTCCCCGGGCATTCAAATCCTGCCCTGCTGCGCTTTTCTTTCCTTTCCCCCTTCTCTCTCTTTATTGTAATTTCCCTTATTTTTTCATTCTCCTCTTCTCAAACACCTCCACTGGCATTATTTATTTCTCCCTGCAACTCCATCTGTCTGACGGTCTGCCTGCCTTTTCAGCCATTCATCCACCATCACTCTGTTGCTGATGTGGTGTGATGGAGGAAGTAAATAAACAGAGCCAAAGCCAGGAATCCTAAAAGATCTTGTCTTTGCATGAATGACGGCAATTCATCACCACCTTGTCTCTCCCTCCCTGTTTCTTCTTGCATAGGAGAAGATTGATCTCTAATTGTAATAGTGAGTCAGGTGATGGGGGGGGGGGGGGGGGGGGGGTTAGCGGAAGAGAGGGAATTATTAAATGTCAGCAGTATAGTTTGCCACCACCTGGGGCCGAGATGCCATCTTTGTTTTGGGCCTATTGTTTGCTGCTGGTCAGATGGATGGGTTTGGTTCATTGGCAGGTATTCTCATTTTGACTTTTACTGCCTTCCATCCGAACAGAAGTAAGAAGAGATGTATTGTGCACTGTGAGAAAGGACTTGTCCGGTTTTTAGGTGTAAGTGGGAGAGATAGATCTGATGAATAACTGCAAACAATAGGTGGTGAAAAATAGAGGAAATATTCTCATTGTAGAAATCCCCTAACAAAACCCTGGCTTCCTCCTGCTCCCTTTACCCAGCCCTCCCCCCTCCACCTCCACCTCTGTTTCTCCCCCTTTTTCCTCCCCCCCCCCCATTACCAATTAGCTCTGAGGCCATAATGGATGTTGTTTGCCGTGTTTCCCTGTCAGCGGATTGAATTAGCGCCTCTGCATGTGCAAACGTGTGTGTATGTGTGCGTGAGTGATCATCTTATCGGCTCTTAGTACAGTAATGAAACACAGTTATAAATGGCTGCAATCCTGTTAACAAAACAGCACCTGAGTGTAGCCCGCTAGATAAATCAGAACTGGGCCGTCGCCACACCGACCCGGCGGCTGTTGCTAAGGCGTGGAATCACCAGGAGACAATTGAATCATTTGCTCACTGTCTGATAAAGCGTCTGTCTTTAACAACCGGATCACTGCTATAAAAAATAACACTATTTGTTATCACTGTGTTTTCCCCCTCACAGGGTTCAGGAGGCGTCTGGTAGAATTTCTGGTTTTGTAATCAAACTGATATTACAGTAGCAGCGTTTTTCTTTGTTTTGCAACATTTGGTGCTTTAAACACAGCCACTGCTTTGCTTCCGGTCTTTCTTCATCGCACCATGGTGATACGGGTTGTCATGCATGCACTCTCTTCCTCACACACACACACATACGCACATACACACACTCATTCCTCTGTCTTTGTGCTGGGGGACTATTAAGACAGTGTCTAATGCTGCGACATACTCCAGTGCTCACACACTTAATTGTCTTAATGTTTGAGTTCACATAATCTTTCAGGGCTGTCATTCTCTCAGATTATTCATCCCTGTTTTCAATTACTGAACGCCTTGGCACTGTAGGCCCAGAATGCATGATATACCTGTCCCTGTGTGCGTGTGTGTGTGTGTGTGTGTGTTTTTACACCACTGTTTGCGTGTGTGAACAAAACCAGAAAAAGAAAGATTGAGGATGAAGTAGCATGAATTATTTTTTTATGCTGCCTCTTTATCAGTTACTTAATTTGCTACAAGGCTGCAAGTGTGTAAGTGTGTGTTTGCGGATCTGTATATTTGAGCCTTCACATACATGTGAGTGAGTCTGTTTGTATTTGTGTATTTATACAAGCAGCTCAGGCTTTCAACGGCCAGTCAGTTGAAAAATTGAACAGCTCCTCCTCCATCTCATTTTGAAACCTGCCTGCAATAGTTTTGGCTTCAGTCACCGATCACACCACATCATCAGTTATTGTGAATTTGAGAAGAGTGAACTCTGTTAGTGTTTCGACACACACACACACACCCACACACACTAGGCAGCGGAGCATGAGTCAACTGTATGGGAGTAAGAAAAATAAAAACCACATAGCACAGTCATTACGTGCTGAACAGAGCCCACTCAACCAGATCAGAGGTGTGTGTCTAAGAGATAGAGAGAATATGTGCAAATTGTGTTTTTATGTGTGTGTGTGTGTGTTTGTGTGTACTCGCGTCAATCATCCTTCTGTCTCGTTGCTGCTGGTCCAATGCAGGAAATTCCTCACCATACTTTACTCACTGTCATACAAAGTTGCGTGTGTACAGTGAGGATTATAGCTGGATATTCAAGGTTAATTCCTGTGAAGTCCTGTGAAAGCCGTATATATCCTTGGACATGAATATGATGTGAGCAGGAGAAAGCAACACATTCTTGTGTACTGGGTTTTATGAATGGCTTAATGGTGTGTTAGAAAAAAAGTAAAGATAACATAGCAGTGATAAAGTAGGCAAGTTGTTGTGGTGTTTCATGTCTGCATATAATAGACGACTGGCAATAATGCACCAGGTTAATAGTAAATATATTCGTATTACATGCACTTCTCTGTCAGTACAGTATGTGTGTAGATGGTGGTAACCTGTGATGAACAGCAGGCAGCCATCAGGAACTAACAAAGCTTATATTATTAACTCCCTGCAGTGGAATTTTCATTATGTTTCAAATTTGCGTGTGTGTGTGTGTGTTTTGCCTGTATTTCTTATCATTGGTTTGAACAGGGACTCAACTGGAAAAAGGTAATGTCACTTAGTTGCAACAATGAGGATTTAACAACATTTTAATCTGTAGATAGCTGTTGGATTGTTTGCTGACAGAGAGTGGCACCGGTATTATGACAGAACCGGGTAAAATAAGAATCGTTGTGTTTTTCTACAGCAGCCCATAAACCAAACACAGGTTCCAGCTTTTTTCACGAGTTTCATGGCCACAGTTCTCCTACATGCTTGGAAGGCTAAGCTGTATTCAAATGGCTGCAACTGAAGCTTTACTGCTAGATACCACTAAATCCTGCACACTGTTCCTTCAACTTGTTGCCAATTTAGTCATGAATACCTTTTTAATAAATATGTAACATTTAAAACCAGTTTCTCCAGGGGCTTTAAGCCATGACAAACTGTACAGGTCTCTCTAAATATGAAAAGGTTTTAAAATTACTGACCAAAAGAGACTACCATCATGAAGAATGGTGGTCTCATTTAGAGGAGTGTGATTAACTAATATAAATTTATCTACAGATGACCTGCTGCTGGAGAGGAGGAGGATTTCACAAGTGATGGGTTGGGTGGTTAAAAGTCAAAAGGTATGAGGAGACATACCTTTAATCATGCAAAAAATTCTTCCTTTAACAAACACTGTTATCAGACAAACTGTTATCTGTAAAGCAAATGTCAGTTGTCCAATGAACCTGTTCTGTCTGTTTTGCATATTAGATTAGCGTAGATTAGATGATTTATAACCTATTTTACTATCTGCATAACTGACGAGGAACTCCTCTTTCCTGTGTATGGGTGTGTTTATGTTTCTAGGATCATCGTGGAAGGAAAGAAAAGAGGTAATTGCACTGCTCTGACAGATATATGATGTTCTTTCTTTGTAGTTGCGACAACTTCCCTGAAAGCTTTTGCAGCCCTTTATGAGGTGGGTATTTTATTAACACTTATATCACAGCTTAAAGGTATGGCTCTGTTAAACAGTGTAGTTAGGGTTAACTAAAATTCCATCACTTCATCATCCCCTTCCTAGAGCAAAGGAGAAACTAAGGTGGCCACAAAATGTGCAAAAAACACGAATGCCCCTATCTAGAGCCAGTGTTTGGTTTGTCCCTTCTGAGCTACTGTACATACAAGATAACAATTCATATATTCATTATATCTAATTTCTGCCAATAGTGGCTCAATAATGTTTCATACTGGACCTTTAAAGAGGAATTTCAGATAAAAAATACACTCATCCTATTTACCCAAAATACATTTAGCTATCTGTGGTGACTGATTTGTGATAAAAAAAAAAAAAATGTATTCCTGTTCATCATGAGTAAGCGTATGTCTTAATTATTTTTACCATTTGTCAGCTCAGTTCTCCTTCCACAGAGATGGAAATTCCTGACAAAATTTGAATTGCTATAAATATACATATCACCAAAGCTCGCTGCTGCAGACAGGTTGAGAAGCGAGAGTGAAGATAAATCTGATTTTTAATCCCAAAAGTAAGCTCTGACCTCTCCTCTAGCCGATAAATGGCTCCAGATCACACCAGAATCCGACGTAACTATGTATGTTTATTCATCCAGATGCTCCGGCTCTCTCCTCGAGAGCACCCAAGCTTGGCAGCAGTCTGTCAGCCAGCAGCAGTTCTGGCCCTCCTCTCTTCCCGGTTCTCTATTCCTTTGTCCTTGTGTGGGACTGAGGATAAACTGGACACTATAGTGACTCAGTATTGCCTCTCGAAGCACAAGTAATAGCCTTTTACAAGACAGGACTGGCCAGAGCTAGCTGGTTAGCATGCTCATATCAGGAGATATCTCTGCAACACAATACATACATCTTTGACAATACATCATAGCTGTTACCTCTTCACATTCTGTTAATACTGTTTGTTCATTTGATGTTTAAACATTCATGAACTAAAATTCTAGCCATATCTTACACACTGCAGCTTTAAACAGCTGCATATTGTCTCATTTTGAATGGATGGCTCAGGGTTTATGATATTGTGGAAGTTATTTAGTATTTTTCCTGCTGACCCAGTCAGACAAAGTTATAGATACCATCAATATCAGTTAACCTATAGCCTAGCGCAACCCTATTCCCAAACATCCACCAGATACATTTATCTACAAATGTAAAAATTGATACAGATTCAATCATATGACAGATCCACTTTTTGCTTAAATTTGTACACATTCAAGTTTGCTAGTCATACAGTCATAGCATATGAATAAGCTAAACTAGGCCAATCTAACCATTTAATAAAAGCTCAGTAGATAAAAACAGAGGAATTCACCAGAAACTGAACTACTGACTCAAATAAATATCATATACTGTACTAGCATGGCAGAGGGTAAGTCACTATCCAGTAAAATACATTGTCATTTCTAAGAAAATGCAAATGAAGCTCCTCAGTTGGTCAGGAATCCAATTTTCCAGAGAAGGATTTTGGAAGTGTAAAGCTCACTGGCTTTTTTTTTTTTTTTTTTTTTTACCTTTCTGTTTGTGCCCTTTGACAAACAGGCAAAATACCATGTTGGGGCTGACCCTTTGTAAACAGGCGGCAGGTCCGGTCAAGGCTGCAGGAGCCTGTTAGAAGAAGGACAGGCCAGGGAGACAACTGAGGTTGTTTGCCATCAGGTGTGTGTGAAGATATCTCCAAACATTTGGACCCTGGAGATAACAACATGCCAGAGAGGGGGAGGCAGAGAGACAGACGGAGATGAGTGTATTTCCCCGGGACCACCTAAGCCGCTTAATCAAGATGTGACTCCACTGCATGTGTGTGTGTGTGTGTGTGTGTGAGAGAGAGAGGGAGAGACAGACAGAGAGAGGGAGAGAGAGTTTCTGTGTGTCTGTATGTGCCTGAGATAAAAGGCGGTGAATCAGAGGTTTCCCTCATCCTGATCCCTTATAGCAGGTGAAGCTAGGTTTGTGTGTGTGTGTGTGTGTGTGTGTGTGTGTGTGTGTGTGTGTGTGTGTGTGTGTGTGTGTGTCAGACAACTGGGAGGCTGCTCCCACAGCCCCCATCACATCACCTAGACCATGGAGACCAGACCTGCACAGGAGTAATGAGCAGTGCGCTGTTGTGTCTATGTCACTCAGTACATATGTGTGTGTGTGTGTGTGTGTGTGTGTGTGTGTGTGTGTGTGTGTGTCTATGGGGGCGAGTGACAAACGTTAGTGCTGTGATGTTGCATTAATTGCGTGCAGAGTCTTTGGTTCCCTCTCGCACAGTTAATGAAGACACGACATGCCGCTCAGCCCTCTCTGACGCTCTGCTTTGAGTGCCACTGTGGCCTCTGCTGCATTTGAGCACTGTAATTTGGCTTTTAAATGAAATAAATTAGTTATCTGGGAGATCCTAAGGATTACGATTATCATTATTTTTCCCTTAGTGACAAACGCCACGCTGTGATTGGTTAATGACTTTCTTCTGAGTGGCAGCCGTCCTATGGGGTCGTCCGGAGCGAGGAAAATGGAGAGGGAGTGGAAGGCGCCAATCTGTACGACTAATGAGGTGCAATTATATCACTGACTGTCTGTTGACGTGACCCCACCAAAGCCCCTCTACACACACACACACACACACACACACACACACACATAGAAAGCCCTTCAGAATCCCAATTTTAGGTGTTTGTATATGTAGATGTTAGCTAAACTGACAGCTAGATCATGACAAACGTGATATTTGGATGATTTCTGTCTTACCAACACTACTTTTTTTAGTTTAAGGTAATTTTTTATATTTTACATGGTTATCTGCACCTGCCTAACTAAAGAGCACCTGTCAGATCAGCCATCAGAGCCACGCAGCACTTCCTTCTTACACTTTTTCATTTCATATTGACTTTAAAGAGACATTGTGTAGGAATTTCTCCCATCTATCTGTGTTTTGCATTCAAACGAATAGTGCTCTCTACTGCCTCGCGTTTTCAAATGCGTATTGCAACTACGGTAGCCGTTATGTACCAAGAAGCCGACCTGTCGAGGAGAAAGCAGGCAACTTCAGCGTCCCTTTGAAAGTCTTTCTCCTTCATTAGCTCTTTCCACCTGGGAAAAGCTACCCCGATGTTTACCCTCGTTTTTTGAATTCGCTGGTCACTTTGCCTTTTTAATTCCCTTTTTGGCGACGAGGATTCCTTCTCCTGTGGCTCGGCATAAGTATGATCCTCCATTATGAACTAAAGTGCAGTGCAGACTTTCAAACGTGCCGGGGCAGTGGCAAGCGCCTCTCACTGATCTCCTTCTCCGTTATAGCTAGTTTCAGTCACGTGACACTGGCTCTGAACGAAAACGTGTTGTGGATTAGCTAGACAGGTAGGCTACTGCTTTATGTCCCTCTCTGCGATTATAGTTTTTCAAAATGGTGGAATGACATGGAAGCCTCCATGGACTTGCCCGTCCAATGTATATACAGATAAGAAATTCTTTGCTTACGAGGATAAGTCAGATCATTGGCAGAGGTCATTTTACACCAATGAGGACACATTTATGAATGAAGACATTGATTTTAGCTAATAAAATACTTAAAACACTACACAATGTCCCTTTAAAAGGGAACTTTAACACATCAGATTCTGTTTACAGGTCTTTTAAATGTTAGTTTTTTAAATCTTATCTTTACAAATAGAAATATATGTAAGTCATTAGTTGGTTTCCATCGAAATGTAACGCAAATCTTAACAAGATTTCTAGAAAATCTGGAAAAGAAAATTAAAATGAATGTATATAACCATCCAGAGTAACAAGAGTTGGTTTGTCGAGGTAAACAGCTGGTGGCACTAATCCAACCATTGCAGAAGAAGAGGGCGCAACGAGATGATGTAATTAAATGAGCACCAGTAAAACCTGAAAGAGCGTAAGAATGTTCGAAAACATGATCTAAATATGGCATTTATGTTTGTTTCATGTATCTGTTTAAGGAATGTTACGACCTCGTTTTTGCTCCACACAAATCTGATGTTTTCATTTGACGCTATTTTTTGTCTCTTCAGTGGATTTCACACTTACTTCATGTATTTTCATGTAGTATTCATTAAGTCTGTCTCCACTGCACTTTGTCGCATCCACTTCAGCCAAGCGCAAAAAACCTTTTGTAATATTATGATTTATTTTTTCAAATTTTAGGCATTTCCATTTAGTTTTTTTATGAGCAAATTGAAAATACACATTAAAATCAGGTGGATGGAAACCCACCCACAGATATCATTCAGAAATTTGCACCAGAGCTTTAACTTTTTTACCCAACCTTAGAGAGACTAACCATTTAAAATAAAAATGGGCCAAAAAGAATTGGGACTAGAATTCAGAATATTTATATTGTGGTTCAGATGTTAAGAATACAGCTTAAATGTCTGTTTGTGTATTTCTTCTACTTTTTAAAGCTTTTGCATCACAGCCACATTGAAGCTATTAGGCCTATTTTAGTTTTGATGGTTATGTTTCTCATTATTAAACTTTTCTTTGGTCATGTGAAAATCAAAAGACCTGTAACCATAAAATCAGACCTCAACATGCAATGTTTAAAATCCTTGTGTATGATTGTTGGGGGTCCCAAGGTGGCCATGTAGGAAGTCACAGCATATACATTGTACTTAATGTCAGCTCTGCCTGTGCACCTCATGAGCACATTCTGGTTTTTACAGGACAGGGCTGAATATATTCTATAATTTCATTATTGTCAATAAATCCCACACAAAGACCAAAACCAACAAAGCCCAACACGTTACCTGAAGTCAGATATAGCTTATCAATCTGTTCCGTATAGCCTACTGTTGCCTAAAAACTATTAACCCATTGTTGATTTGTTGTTTTTAATGGAAAATGACATGAGCCTTGTCCATGATTTTTTATTTTTTTTACTCCAATTGGATGTATGCATATTTGTAGAGATGCATGGCTGCTTTTACCTTCTTTCTTTTCTACAAGTCTATATCTTAAAGTATGGTCTTTCAATCTATCACCATGGATACTTTATGTGCATATGGAGGTACAATGATGATGTTAATTATTGTATGTTCAGACATTAATGGAGACTGGAAGTCTTTATGTCCATGCTGAAAGCAAAACTGAAGATCTGTGGGCAGAATTCACAGCACTTTTTTCCTGCTCAGTTTGTAGAAAGCCTTCCACTCGTCCCTTTGTCTGTTTCTCTGAATGCTTCGCTCATTGTCTTCGACTTCTTTCAGATAATCTCATTTAGACTTCCCCTCTTGATTCTCAAGCCTCCTCTCTCTCAGCGGAGCTCCCAGCCTCTCTCCCATGGCTCTGTCTTTCTCTCTCTTTCTCACTCACTTCCTCTAAATGCACACAGTATTGATGTTTTTCTCTCCATCATGGCCCCTGTGATGCTTTTCCTCCTTTTAGTTCTCCCCTTTGTCTCCCACCTTTTATTTGTCAAAGGTTCTCTGTAGTGTTTTCTCCCTAGGTATACTCGCTCTCATGCACAGATGTATAGATATACCAGTGGTTTCACTGAGGTTTTGAAGGCCAAGAAGCATACGGATTTTTGTTCTAAAACTGCTGATGGACAATATATATGTCAATATACTAAATCTATAAAAATGACAATTTCCCTGCTGAACAAATGAACTATAAAATGTCACCCCCCCATGCAAGATACAATGTGTAGAGGAAAATATACGATATCATGTTTCTTGATCGACATACTGATGAAATATTTGATCTGTTAGAATTCAGTAACAGTAAGCACAACAGGTAATGCCATTTCATTTCATGGCAGGTCATTTTGGATTTGATTTATAAAATGCAACTGACTAGTCAAGAGCAGAGGCACCACAAATGAACAGAACATAAGCCAAACTACATTGTTTAAGTTTAGGATTAGCCGTCTCTGGTTCTGTTTGAATTGAATTAATTTGAATGTCTAACATCTATTTTTTTCATTAGCAAGGACCACACCATCAACAAGATATGTGTGAATGATTTATTAACAAAGATGAAAAGACTGTGAGCAAACTGGACTCTTGTACTTCTTCAGTCTGTTGCTGCGTTGTAGGGAGGCTTTGGTGGGGAATCCGCTGTAGAACCCGTGAACGACAGACCCCCTCAGGACCCTAGAAAGGAAGAAATAGGAGAAAGAAATGGGGTGGGGGGAAGGGGAACATAATACAGGAGAGAAAGAGCAGGAGGGGGATAGGAGGGTAGCCAATTTATAGGAATGTCAGAAGTGGTACAATCGAGGTGTGGTCCTGCTCCTGAGACTCTGCTGATAGCTTCAATCAAAAGTGATAGCACTGGAACTGATACATCTTCCTAAGGTTTTGTTGAAATCAAATCAGTAGTATTGTACATATAAACCCTGTAGCATGTTTCTAAGACAATCACTGAAGATGAATCCATTCTGGTGCTCAATCTTTACAAAGAAATTGATGAAAAATTTCATCATCACAATTTTCTAGAGGCCACGTAAAGCTTATTGCATGCTCCGCGCTCCAGGCTCCGCAAACGCCTGCAAACCACAACAATTAGATATACATGCCTCCCAAAATTTAAAACAGTATGTGGCTGGTTGACTCATTGATCTGTGGGACCCCTCAGTTCCAAAACACACCGGCACCCAGATAACCAACATATTTATACAGACCAGAGGATCTTTACCAGAGGTTATAAGTTTTAACAAAGAAGCGTCACATTCAGCTTTTCCTGCTTTCTTCTTCTACAGAAGTCTTTGTTATCCACAGATTCCGCTACAGCATGAGAGAGCAAAGCCAACTTCTGCACAGACAAGAGACAACTTGCTCAAGTATGTACACACTAATTGTGAAGAAATTGCATGTGGGTTCCTGCCAGGACCATGCTGAAGGCTTAAACTCGTCAAGTCAGACCGAGTACCTGTTGCATGTCATTACCCCTCTCTCGCTGTTTTCCTTTTGACTACACGCTATCAATTAAAAGCAAAAATGCATAATCCCTTCCTTATTTTACAAGATATGTTCCCCTTTAAGGGTGGTAAAACCTCTGTAACATGGGACACTCAACAAGAGATAAAAAGAAGAAACTTCTTTACAACATGACCAAAAAGGCCTCATATGAGAATGAATTAAAAAATGAAACAGGTATTGTGGCAGTTATTCAGGTGTCGCCGTCATGCTTCCTGCCATATTTAATAATGATAATTTCAGCTTGATATATACCTGTAATAAAACACGCACACTCAAATGCACACACGACCTTTGCACCCTGTCTTTTGAATGTGAAAAAGCAGCAGTAATAGAGAGCTGCGCACCGTGTCAAGCTGTATTTTACATTTACAAGCATATCTCCCAACAAGCCAATCCAAGGTGGTGAGACCAGATGAGGCTGGCTGTATCACGGTCCATGTAGTCAGCAGTTGCTGCCCTTATAACATGGCCTGTAACTAAGCAGAAAGGATATTTAGGGAGCGATATGGAGAGAGATGAATGATGGGTGGAAGGGAGGACGGATGAGAGAGGGAGAGATGTAAAAAGAGAAGGCTCATGTATGAGAGTGGCCTTAAAGAGCGGAGAGGTTGGTTTCAGCGTGTTTAAGAGCTTGGCAGACGAGCGGCTACTGCTTCTGCGACTGTGGTTTCTGGGGAATCAATGTGTGTGTATCTGTGCATGTACGTGTGTGTGATAGGAGGAAAAGGATCCAGGGTATTTTCCTGGCATTTGATAGATAGCTTAACGCCCGGCTTGTAAAAGCAGCAGAGCAAAATGTTCCACGTGCCAAAGGACGGGGGGAGGTCACACACACACACACACACACACGAACGAGCGCACACACAGGTGCACGCTCATGCACAATAAAAGTGAAGTGTGGAGTTGTAGTCTTATTTATTAAGGCTCCTGCGGTGTGGGTGAACAGTCACTGGGTGGGAGGGCAGCACAGGCTAAAACCAGATGATGTTTTCTTAACATTTCCCCTGATTACATCCAACATCTTCCATCTGTAATCAGATTTTCAACATTTCCCTGTAGGGGAGACTGAGCCTGTTAAAACCCTCACCCTGGTGACCACGTAGCCTCAACCGGCTCTTGCCGAACTGTTGTGTGCAACTAATAAGATCAAGAGCAATAGTTCAGGCTTTATTGTAATTTGTCCACAAGAGATGACACAACAAAAGAGTGAAAGAGATTGTTTGCACAATAACAGACAGCACTTGGACTCGATGAAATTTTCTTTTCTGCTTCACAAACACAATCATGGGAAGTCAGTGGGTCTTTGGCTAGGTTGTCCGCAGCTTGCCTATTCCCCTCTGCACCTCTTGCCTTTCACCTTCCACATCAAATTCATATCATCTCTTCCATTCTCTCATCAAACACCCAGTTCAGTCCAATGAACCACGTTGGAGGTGACTTCATCCTGCAGAGGCTTTCCGTTTCACTGCACTCTACCTCTCAGTGTCCTCATTCCCAATCCCAACATGACAATCTTGAACTAGTGTTACAACATTTTGTACTGTTTCATTTTGTTTGCCAATTGAGCAACAAAAACTGAGGCTTGATGAAAACAGCCAGTTGGGTTACTGGTGGTTGATTTCCTCACAAAAATTCAAGGTTTATGCTACAGTCACACAGACAAATGCAGGCGAGTGACCTGACAGGATAAGCCACAAATGGAAATTAATTTGCTGGTTTGTAGTCAGTTTTAGGGGTCAACATGTATTTGCTATTGGCTGTACACAAAGCTGGAAGCAAAGGTTTTATTCGCCCCTTCACTCGCATAGATGGGAGTGGACGGGTGGCGGATATTCACCAATGTTGAGTTTACATATATGAGACTGCCCTTGCCCTTATGCAAATACTATAAATGCTATAAAAGCAGAAGTTAAAAATGTTGTCAGGAAGTGAGTTGAAAGCAGAAATGTTAAGTGAATAATTTTTCAATTTCATTGCAGATATCAGAGTTGACACCGTTGTTCCTCACATGGAAGCATAGAATCAAATACCACATGGTATTTTCAAAAGCGATATTGAATGACATTGCTGACCTTCAATAAATCAAATCTTGACTCAGACACTATTAAGATAAAAGAGGGAGAACATACAGAGTTTGTATTGCAGGGAAATCACATCATGTGATGCTGGTCATATTTTTGTGGCAAAAGAAGAGGGTTTTAGCCATGACAGCAGCAATGTTCAATTGTCAGTCAGTCAGTTTTGCTCCATCACATTAGTTCAGACTGAAATATCTCAACAACTATTGGATGGATTGCCATGAAGTTTGGTACACACATTCATGTTCCCTGCTGGATGAATTGTTATAGCTTTGGGGATTCCTTCTTTTTTCCATATAGTGCCATAATCACATCTTAATGTCTAAATTTGTCCAATACAATTCTTCTATTTTCATATTTAGAACGTTTTTCAAAGTAAAATGCATAAATGATCATCTTTTATTTTGTATGCAAACTCATGCAACATTAAATTGTCATACTAGCAGTATATCTATGTATCTAGTATCTAGTATGAAGAAGCGCGATGCTGCAAATGATTTTCTGTACTAACAAGAGTGGTGAATTATTGATTGAATGAATGATGTAATAAGTATTAGTAACAGATGGCTTTATGGTTATCTGATGTTTACATGGTGAAAATGATGAAAAGATTGAATGACTCATTTCACTGTAATCAGTTTGTCATGATTCAAGTTTCACAGTGAAGAACATGTTTTTCTAATCTAGCTTTTATAGCATCTACCATCTATATGGCATTTATTATCCACTTGATACAAAACATATGGTGCCATTTTCTCAAACTTGCTCAGGCGTGAAAAAAAAATAAAATAAATAAATATATGCAATTTATCCCACGGATGTGAAATATCCCAAAGTTATGTGACTCAGGCTCAGCTAACTCTGTGTAAGAAGCATGTGGTGCCTCTCTGCCTTCAAGTGTCTCAGAATAAAAGAAGCAGAGACTCATTTATTCCCACAGCAACACTCATTCATTTGCACATATAATGATGTTGCTCCTTTTGCCTGAGCACTGAAATAACAGTGTTTTGCACTGTTTTAACATACTGTCTCTGTTTCTGAGGTTATTTGTCTGTTCTGCAGAGCTACAGATCAGCTTAGTTGAGTCCAAACAAACAACAACTCTAGATCCAGTCAGTTTTAATGAAGAATGGGGTCCAGAAAAAATAAATATGCAGACCCTGAAAATGGCAAAAACCCCACAGCAATTTGTTTTCTTTAAAGCAAAAGTCCAATTAACCACTTCATGAAAATGGACAAATAGGTTCGTTTATGGCATTATTCACACAGGATTGAATCATTTGTATGACTTATGATAAATTGTCAGGATACTTTTATACCCAACACTGAGTAAGAGATGTCAAAACAGTCATGAAACCAGAATAAGTTCAAGACATAAAGCTCCAGTATTACAGACCTACAGTTACAGTACATGATAAATATAAGGGATAATGCCTTTATATAATCATTATCAGGAATTAATGGACAACCTGGAGGCCAGAACCATCCGATGTGTAGCAGAGGCCTCCATGGAGTCAACCGTGCAACAGGGGCACACACTGGTGTTATTTTTATTATAATGGCCAACAGGTTTTCTTGGTTTACTTGATAGCAACTGTGACACCAAACCCTGAGGAATTCTGTCAATTTTGCGGCTCACAATTTCTGTCATCTGTCCAACATTTAGTGCTGGAAGCAGTGTGCTGTTTGAAGAATGCCTGACTTTCACGGAGGAGAATGGAGGTCGCATCTTGTTACTGACCTGCAGTTGGTGGTTGTCTTTTTATTAACCCTAGTGAAAAGTGTTTTAGCTGCATAATCCTGACCATACCTTAACCATGGTTTATTTGCCATATCCAGGATACCCCATAGACTACATCCACACTTTTCTACCAAACCCTTCCAAAAGGGGACACTGAGGACTGTGGTTGTTGTCCAGGTTGGTGTTGCTGTGAGGACAGTTCTTTCACCCAGCAAAGCCCCGACATGCCGACTGCTGGTGACTCACAGGAAATGAAGGGATCGTCTTGTGCATAAATCACAACCGGAGTGTGACGAGGCCTCTTTTCACAATCTCTGACAGAACAACCAATCAGTTCGATTCCTCCCTCCTTCCATCCATACCACACTTACTCTGTCATAACGAGGAGCTGCCACTCAAACCGCTTCAAGCTGCACTTATTGCAACCCCGGCGAGGTTACAGGACGAGCCAGCTCAACTGGGATTAAAGTCTCAGTTGCATTTGTTGAAACAGAGTTTAGAGCAATATAGTGGGCAAATCTGGAGGAAAGAGTTTGGGAACAAAGACTGTCTGTGCTGCAACACTCTGGATGGGCCAGATGAAATTTAGCTTATGAATTGAAACACATGCATTATGCATAATGAGCAGAGGCCGAAGGGAAAGAGAGACAGAGAGGAGACATCTTGTCATCACTAAAGGAGAGCGATGGAAAGATGGACAAAGGAGATGTCCCAAGGGACTATGCACTCATTCTGCATGGCTGCCTATCCGTCACCATGGAAACTGTGTGTGTATGTGTGTGCACTGGCGACCAACAGTGAGCTGGGAGCTGGAGGGTGTGTGTGTGAGGAGGGGGAATAATGTGTAGGTGCTACGCAGGAGGCCTCCCACTGTGTTAGCAAGAATACCTTCGAAACTCACTATGATCACATTCCACGTCATATGTGTGTGTGTGTGTGTGTGTGTGTGTGTGTGTGTGTGTGTGTGTGTGTGTGTGTGTGTGTGTTGCAGACAGAGAGAGTCTGTGGACCAAGAGATCTTATCATTTAAAAGCAGGAACCTCAGTTAATGAGTGATGTGGTGGATGGTGTGATTGATGAAGGACAGAGTGATGAACGCCTGATGAGATGAAAGAGTGAAGAGCCATCAGCACGCAAACGCATACATACACACACACAAACACACACACACACACACACACACACACACACACACACACACACACACACACACATCAACACACTGAGAGAAGAAGCCCATGACTAAGGGTTCTGATGTGCTTGTGTAGGCAACACACATGCATGCCTACTTGAACAGACACACCAACTTATAGAACCCAAAGGCACATTATGCACAAACACACACACTCAAACACACACCTCTGAGGAAGATGAAGGGACAATTATAGATTAAAAGTTTTCTTTGAGCCAACGGAAATGTGTCACGAATAGTACAGAGGAGGCTGTACTACCATATTGATGCTCACACAGACAGAAGAAAATGTACGGACATGAGTGGGTTAACATGTTAGTGGCAAAATTAGTAACTTCTTTTTTCCTTTCCTCCCTCAAGAGAGTAATTTGTCTGTGGTCAGGCCCACTCATTAACTTGAAAACAGACGGAAACAGTCTTTCTCTCTCTCTGTCTTTCTCTCTCAATCACACACACAGACACCTGAGGAGAGTGCCCTTGCTGTGCCAGGCTGTGCCAACATGTGGGTGCAGTTACAGTAAAGAAACACTGCCAAGACCACTCTGGGCAGGGCCAACAGCTGCCAGGGGCGTACACACACACACACAGACACAGACACACACTCAGACGATCCCTGATCCTAAAACTGCAGCCTCGCTCACACACCTATCCTGCACTTTCACTACCACAAATTCTTCACACAGCTTCCTCTCTCTCATACACACACACACACACACACACACACACACACACACACACACACACTGCACGTAATCCACACGTAATCCTCCACCTCTTCCTCTGTCTCCCTTTCTCATGCAAACACACACGCACACACACTTTGCTGAGTCAATGCGGATAACAAAAGACCAAAATATAACCAGGATTTCCCCCGCCTGTCTTGATATGTGTTGTGTGATATATAGGAAGCTTAACTGTTCCATTGATTTTGTACTGTACATTCCTGGTGTGTTGGTTCAGCTCTGCTCAGTCAGCGTGGCGTCTTAATCTCTCAGGATCGCTGTCAGTTGATGAATCGTCAGTCATACAGACAGAGCGGAGCAGCTTTCAGCTTTAGGGACTATAAGCAGAGAAGTTTACACAGAACACGTACAATAGACATTGTATGAAGGCAGTTGTTTTTGTTATATATCAGCATTTACTCTTTGTGTGTCTTACATGGTCTTATATTGTCTTTCAAGATGAGAAACAGGTCTACTGAGACCACTTTCAATACAGAGATTGCTATGTTTACCAATTATTCTCTAAATTGTTAATTAATTTTCTGCCATTTATTACCATGGTAACTATGTCTTGACATTAGCCATGTTGGAATGGGACTAGTATTACTTGGGCTTCTCTTGTGATTTGTAATAATTGCAGAGGTTGTCTGTTTTCTTAATTGCTGTGAATCTGCAATGTGTGTAAAGTGTAAAGTAAAAAAAAAAAACATTGCAAATTACCTTCCATGTTTCACCACACACATAGGTCAGCAGGTAATTTTAGTTCCACGCCTCAGTAATTAGAGGGTTTTTTTTCTTTTTTTTTTAATAACTAGAATTTGGGGGATATTTTCTATACAAGCTCTTTTCTTTCTTGTTTGGGCTAAGAATTGCCCAGACTGCAGTGGTTAATTGTGATTGAGGGCTTGGATTGAATTTTGGGTGAAAATGCAGGAAGCTCATCCAGTTACTCAGCATGGAGAGCCATTTGGAAAGATGAAGCTTATTGTAAATCAGTAATATTAGGAATTTACCCCCTATGTCTGTGTTGTGTGCAGAAAAATCACAGACATAGGGCGTAAATTCCCAAATTGAGTTACGTATGGGAGGAGAAAATTAATAATAATAAAAACACACCAAAAATTCATTAATGTGAGGTTATTTTGCTAATTGCTTTCATGATATTGTGAACAGCACAAATCACATGGAATGGAATTTTTTGAACTTAGTGTGAACAGTCATATCAGAATTAATGTGACTTTTACTTCACTTTAGATTGACATTCGTCAAGCGGGTCACTTCAGGATCTGACCTGTTCGCACTGGAATCCGATATAGGCCACATTTAACAAATGTGAACAGCCAAATAAAAAAAGAAGTATTAAATCAGAAGTGAGTGCTTAGGCCGTAATGTAGCCTTATCTGCTTTTTTTTCAAGAGTCAGGTGCGAAGAATACCTCGGTTATGTCTGCAAGCTAAACATGGCTTATATATGATATAACCTAATAGAAACAGGACGAAGACTCTCGACGGACAGCCGGGTGGTTTTTGATAGCCTTGCTTCCTCAAGGTAAACAATGAGGAAGCACATAACACAACTGTCCTTGGAAAAATGTTAAAAGCCTATAGCCTGCAGCAAAGGGAAAAACACAGTAAAGCTTGTTAGAAACACAAATGCAGAAACGATGATGAAACAAACTGAAAACTTGTAGCAAACCAACCTTTCATTTGAGATTATCTCAGCTACCCCCATCAGTAATGTGACACTTGCCTTGCAGGTTGTAGTGGTCCGTCAAGAGTCTCCCCAGGGGGAACCAGCTATACAGCCTGCAGACAGAGTCAAGCTGTCTGTTTTCCCCTGCTTCCAGTCTTAATGGTAAGCTAAGCTAACGTTTACTGTAGTTTAATATTCAATGGACAGCTATGAGAATGGTATTAATGTCTCAACTAACTTCCTGCAAAAAGGTGCTTTTTTAAACAAAGCGTATTTTCCAAAATGTCAAATTACTCATGAAAGCAGACTTTAGAATACAGAAAAGGTTTGCTTTGTGAGAAATGCATGTTTACAGCTATATTTAGCAATTGGTTCGGTGCTCTTGTTGCTATGAATGTGAAAAGTTACAGTGAGGTTGTGGTGAAAATCTGATGAAATGTAAGGAAATGCAACTTGACTGTCTGCCCGTTAACATCACGAATGTTGCATCAATTCACATTTAAAGTAGTGATATAAGCACGTGAGGATAGAGAAATTCTCAAGCACTGTCACACTGTTCAGGTTTCACATTAATTTACTGTACATATTACAGTCAGACAGGTGTACAGTTACAGGTATTTTGATGACCCCCGTAGTGTAGCTGACAACACGTCAAGAGGAAAGAACATACAGGGCTGTTCGAAGTGTGTGTGTGTGTGTGTGTGTGTGTGTGTGTAAGTGGGTTTGCAACGGTTGTTTTAAATATACTGTACATATCTTTTCTCCCGCTGTCGCTGGGGTAGAGTTGGCAAGCTTGGCAATCAAGGGTGTCTTTCTCTCTCTCTCTCTCTCTCTCTCTCTCACACACACACACACACACACACACATACACATATAAATTCCACCCTGCATCCAGATCATCTCATAAATATCACACACATTCCCACACAGCTGCTATCAGGTGACTGTGGCTCCGGTTGCTGTGTCCACTAAGACTTTACAGGATGTTTGACCTATTCTGACTGTCAGAGCAGGCAGCCTCGAGCCGGCCAAGACTCCTCCACTATTCCAAATATCAAATACCAGCATCAGCGATAACCACCAGAACTGCTCCGAGTAATGTACAACCTGATGTGTGTGTGTGAGTGTGTTAGTGCAATCATCGTGGTGTTTTTTCTGCATTTTCGTGTCAAAACCTTGTGGATTAGGAGGTTATGGAGGGAGTTTGACCCTAGATGACCCCAAGCCAGCATACTAGCTATAAAACACTCCTCATCTCCTGCTCCCCCTGCTCCTCTTTACTGTTTAGCTTCTTTTTTCCTTCTCTTCTTCCTACTCTTTTTCTCTATTTCCTTTCTTCATAACCTAAGGTAAAGCACAATATAAGTACATGAAAAAAATATTTTTTCTGTCTCCAAATATGTGTACAATATGTTTGGAATTATAATGACTTTAATTATGACATATATATATATCTTTTTTTTATTAACTCAAAAGAGCTGATATTTAAATTATTAGAATTGTGTATTATCAGTCATTGCCCTGTCATTTACAAAGGAGACAAATTGTCTACAAAGCATCTACTGATTATTATTTTTTATATAAATTAATTAAATAAAAGACACAAAGACATGTCGTAAAAATAGAAAAACACACTAGCTGTCACAATATCTGCCTCATTTGTGTACAGCCCTGCTCATTCTGCCTCTCTGCCACATTTCCACTTTCCTACAGGTGACAGGGTTCCAGAAAAATGCTGTCACCTGTACCTGCCTGCCTGCCTCGTGGTTTTGGAAGCCTTGTATCTTAGTTTTGTGAATAAATAATGCAAGCACTGATGGTAGTCTCAGATTAAATAATATGATATCTCTTTACCCATGTTGGATCAAATACTCTAAACAAGAAAAAGAAAGATGGGAAATGAAAAGAATACCCTTTGAAGATACAAAATTCTAATGTTTAGTGTCGATGTCTTAGATTAGTAAAACATTTCCGTTCCATCGTTGAGCTGAAAAAAATGTCTTAATTATCTACATATGGCCAGTTATCTGTGGGAAATATAGTGGACAACATGGCCTTTTTTTCTGTGAAATGGGCCAGAAAGTGAAACAAGTCATAAAACTGGGGGAAATAGAAAGAACACTGGAGCTTTGTTGGTATTGTAATTTAGGAGAACATGGACATGACTTCCACACTGCCAAGAATCTATGATTTATGTAAGCCTACCATCTGTTGCCACAAAATACGTTGCACAACTACCAATGAGTCAGATTGGCTATATGGACATCTACGATGTCACACACACACACACACGCACACACACACGCACACACACACGCACACACACGCACACACACACACACATAGTAAGATGGATACCGGTGGCGAGCTCACAGAGGCTCATATGAACGATGGATGAGGTGAGAGAGAAGACTGCTGATCTCCTTACTCCCACTCAGAGTGACCTGAATATACCCTAGAGTGCGCACACACACACACACACACACACACACACACACACACACACACACACACAAACCTGTACACACACACACACACACACACACACACACACACAAACCTGTACACACACACACACACACACACACAGAGAAACTATCTACATACACACACCCTACATCTCGCTGCAGCTGACAGCCATTCATTCACTTCAGTGACAAGCTCAGGCTATATCTAAATGGAGGGCTTTCTGTGGATTGGAACAGCCCCCCCCCCAAACACATGCATGAGCTCACACACACACACACACACACACACACACACACACACACACACACGCACACACACTCAGGTACACACCCTGTCCTTTTTCAATCCACCAATTTTTGTATTACACTGCTAACATCTCTCTATTTCTTTTCCATATCAATGTGAGATACACACACACAAATATGACAACATAACACACACACACACACACACACACACACACACACACACACACACACACGCACACACCAACATACACACTGATTAAGCAGCTCACGACGTACAGCCTCTAGATTCCTCTAGACTGGTGACATGCTTCAGTTGTGGTGTCTTTCCTCTCATCCACCAATCCCCACCTTAAAACAAAACAAAACAAAAAAACAATAAAAGAACTGCCACACCTTGCTCTGACACCTTGACCCTTCAGACACACACACTCACGCACACACAAATCAACTTGCAGCATGTTTGCTCTTACAACGTGAAAGCCCTCTCTCATTAACCCAGAGGGCACCCCCAGCCTCCCATTGTGCCCCTATCTCCCACAGCATTCTGGGTAAAGTAGTTTAACAATGTCAACCAGATAAGCCCAATGCAAACCTGCTGATAAGCAGTCAAAGACTGCACTTAATGTCTGTGTGTTTTGAAGGCGTTGGTTGATTGAGGAGCCAATGAGGAGTATGTAAAAGACCAACAGTGAGCAGAATGGGTGCATATGTGTGTGTGCGGCCACACTGGCAGGCGTACTGTTTCATATCTTTGTAATAACATGTTAAACTGCCGAAACAGCTAAAGGCATGATACAAAGGGAAAGCAAACACACACACATACACACATACCACTGGACAAAGAGCCTGAATGAGTGCAGGCTATGTCTGTGACCCAAACTATGGCCAAGGACCATTAGCAGAGTTATTCATAAAAAAGGTGAGTCAACTTTTCCTGTATTGACAAGCAAAGCTGAGAGAGATACAGTGGCCACAAAGAAAACGTCCGGGCAGGGTCTGACATTAAAAACACAGCTAAGTGTAGAAGAAAGTTTACGGCCAGACTTTCAAGGCAATGCCATGCTCAAGCCCTATTCGGGGGCAGCCACGAGGCAGCCAGACTGTAATTTGAGGTCAAAGGTAAATCTTCCATCCAGACTTTAATGTTGCAATAAGCCGCGTCACAAAGGCTCCAGTTACCGTGCGATAAAAAGGTGTGAATATTTCACAGGAAGTCTCAAATAAAATGCAGTAAATTTTGCGCACTTTGTCCTAGAAACTCCACACCCTGCAGGGGATAATCTCAACTGTTCTTCCCAGCTCTCGCATTACACACACACACACACAGACACAGACACAGACAGACACACACACAGAAGCGAGTACAAAAACCAATGGAGGAACAAGGGTGCATGCAGACTGTGTGGATTTATATTGGTGTATACACAGGACCAGCACACTTTGTCTGATGAACACATGTGAGATGCAAAAGCAGTAGGCCTACTCACGCACATGCATGTACACACACACACACACACACGCACAAAGTGAGGATTTGAAATCTTTGCAGGCTGGAAACTGATATCCTCGCTTTGTTCTCTTAATGGTCCTGTTCCGTTTTTATTATTCTGAATACCTGACCCACCTGTACAGCCAGAGGAGACTTTATCCTGCCCGTCGTCTCCCATGAAACACTGCCAGATACAGTTTCCCTTTCTCTCCCCATTCTTCCCCCTCTATCGGCTACAGGTACAGTTTCAAATTGCTTCCTCCACTCGTGGTTTTCTTTTTTTTCTTCCTCTTCTCATTCTTCCACGCTTTCTTCTGTGGTCCATTTTCCTACAGCAGACAAATGATCGGCATTGATGAACACAAGGCGGTATTCAGCAGACTCACACCCAGCAGAAAAGGGGGAAAAAAACAATGAAGATGTTTTTTTTTGTAAGAATCTTTTTAATGAAACACAAAAAGGCAATAAAATTAAGATAAATAAATTTTTCCTTTTGTACATGAGGAAATATTTAAGTCATATTTCCAAAGAATGACTGAAATTACATAATATATTTTAGTAGGCTATCTCAACCGTACAAAGCAAGTTCCAGTGGGTCTAAAAAAACACAATGATGTGGCTTCTGTCAAAATGTGATGGTTAGAACTGAATCCAGTGTTTCTTAAAGAAAATACAGCTTTAAAAAAAATTCAATTAAAGACCCATAAAAGTAATATTTTAAAACTGAGTTTCACATTAGATTACTTTTAAAGCTTTTGCTTTGCAGTGTAACAGCAACATTGTTGTTAAAAGTCAGTCAATGTCTTAGAAAAAGAAAAAGGCATTCACGTTCTTCCCCCCTGTACATCCTATACACTGACAACAAACAGTCATTACAGGCTTGCATAAACAGTAAGACAATGGTAAACGAGGAAAACAAGCAAAGATAAAACACACAGAGACATTTTTGGCAAAGCAGGAATAAAAGTGACAAGAAGCATAATTTGTGATTTGATCCTTATCTTGTTTTTTTTGTCTCTCAACATTGTCCCATTGATTGGCTCTGATTGTCCTTCACAGTCACGTGATGCCATTCTGGTTGCCATAGAGACCTCAAGTGCATCAGCTGGGCAGTGTGCAGACATTGTTGCTGCAACGTTTCTCAGAGACTGTCATAGCAACGCTGGATGAACACGAGCAGACAACGAGAGGAACTCTACTTAAAATACCTCGGTGATTGCAGGGGTCCCGGATTCAGATTTGATTGAACGTTTTTTTGTCTTTTTCATAAAATTGTTTTCTTCTAATGCGGCGAAGCGTAAACTCACAGGTGCTTTGGTATGTTTCTTTTTGATGCCAGATAAATATCTACATTTTATATAGGAATACAGGCTAAAATAGATAAAGAAGAACTAGATTCTTTTAGGATCAGAGAACAGCAGAAACTCAGTTTCTTTTCCAGTATTTGTTTTTCAAAAAAGCTCCCAACAGGAAATGCACATTCAAAACCCAACAGATTAAAATAAAGAGAAAAAAAGATGTTTAAAAAGAGCCTTTTTCTGATTTCCTTATAAAAACATTTCCCAAACACCCTTTCAACATATTCACCCTTCGCCTAAAGCAGGGCTTACAACCACAAAGTCTTCACATCAGTTGTACAGTTTGACCCCAAATCCAAACCTCCAATCCTGTTCAGTGCATTGAGAGTGAAGGAAACTAACCCATCCTCCTCCCTCTGTCAGACCCTCCCAAACCCACCCACACACACCCTAAAAAAATCTAAATAAAATAATCTCTGCAAAAGAAAACAACAAAAAAACAAGAACAAATATATATGTATACTATTTACAACATGTTATATTATACATAATGCTGTACAAAGCACACACACACACACACACACACACTCACTCAGGCACACATACGCACGCACCCCAACATGCTCGCACCATTCACATAAACAATCCAACAACCTGTACATGTGTCTTCGCACCTGAATAGGAGGATACGAGAGAGAGGTATTGACGTGTATGGCTTGACAGGAGAAGCAATCATTTCTGCACATTAGGAACTGGACAGATTAATATTCAGAGTGTTAAAGAGACATACCGACGGCGTGTCATGACGTCATCTTTTCTTGATGAGCACAGGTGTACACGTGCATGACCACACACACAGTACAAACACACGCTAACGCACTATTTACTTAGAGCTCATTAAATGCCAAACAGGGTCTACACAGCCACTCTGAAAACACACACACACACACACACACACGCATTTACACACAAAGTCCGAACTACAGTGTTTTTTGGTCCTGTTGGGGATCTCCCAGTCATGTTGGGATCATGTCAAACTACCAGTATAAGACCATTAAAATCCTCCAAACCAGTGTGGTTTACAGTAAGTCTCTCCTTCCCATACAGTCTCTCCCGCTCTCTGAGCCAGTCTGTTTTTCAGAAAGCCAAGTCCGCCACCCTTTCCTCCATAGCATTTCCAAGCTACCGTACTCCAAAGTGCTCATGTCCTTCGTTCCTGTTCTTTTGTTGCAGTAATCTTGTCGCAGTGACGAGACACTGTTATTCCAGCCACAGGGAAGGCTGTAGACTCTCGCTGCAATAAGGAGCCTCAGTCCACATCTGATACACAAGTTAAATCTGACATGGATCAGACTTTTCCCCAGAACAAACCAGACTCCTCTAAGTGCCAGTACTGTCGGGCTTTATCCAGTGGGCTAGCTCCTTCTCTTACAAGGGACAGATCAATACGCAGAGCCCAAACTCTTTGTCTTGGTTTCCCTCTGTCCCCTGCTCTGTTCTGAAGGACCATCCTGGAAGCAGTGAACTCCAGACTTCAGGTCAATTATTTGGATTTCTCTCTAGCTGGTGGTGCTAGGACACAATGGTCATGCCGTCCGCGCTGATGAGCTGGCCTGTGGTCGGTTCATATGTTCCTGCTAGGTAGAACAGGTCGTTCACCGTGCTGCCGGGCTTACGTTCAAGCACCAGATGATCATACTCGGCCTTGCTGACCACCTGGCAGCGATGGGAGATAGTCTGCACATCATTCTCATCCTCATGGCTCGACTGATACAAGGCATTCTAGGAGAGAGAAGGGAAGAATGGTTGATAAATCAGCAAGATAATAAATCTGACAATCAAAATGGTAAGTGGTAAGATCATCATGTTTTTGTTGGCAATATTGTTGGTTTTCATTCTGTACTTCCCACACATACTTTCTTTGTCTTTGTCGTTTGTTTTACTGGACTGGATTTTCTCATGATGAAGTTTGAGTTTCTACAAGTGGTGATCTTTTATGTTTGCACAGCCATGGCTAATGTTGCTGCTCATGTTAACTACTTAGCTCTTTTTCTATTTGTTCCAAACAAACCACTATTGCTGTTGCCAGAAATGCAAAATGCATGACTTCCCTGCAGCAGAGATTTTTCCTGGGAAAGACCAACCTTACACTGAGTATTCAGAACTGCAAATGGTAACAATTTCATAAACTAAGTGGCGGTGCAACCATTCATACCAGATGGGAATAGGGAATAAAAGGAAGCAAAGTGGTAATATACTTATATGAAAATGTCACGGACTGTTACTTTGACCATTCCCGTTTTAGAAATTCTACTTGCACTCCCTAGTCCTTACCTTGCCATCGCGGTGTCGCTTCCCCAGGCGAGTCTCCTCTGGGTGGTAGAACCACTTGACCCTGACCACCATGCTGGAGCTCCACGACTCCCAGAGGCTCTCCACTCTGCCCACGTAGGGCAGCTGGGGCCGGCCAGGTGACAGGAACACAGCACAGTCCCCGACACGCACCGTCTCCTTGCCCCGCACGATGGCCTTGTAGAAAAGCTTGCGGGCTTTACCCTTCAGACCTCTCCTCTGTCAGGGAAAGAGAATAAAAATAGCACTCTCAGTCAATTTATTCAGTGTGGAGGGTTTATTTCACCACCAGGCTCATTTCAGAAATTAATTAGGATTCTTGTTTGTTTTGCTAAACCCAGTCTACTGAAGTATGGTGAGATTTAATTTGTCTTTCAAAGCCAAAAAATTGCTTCTAGACATAAAATAGGTGTTCGATGCCCAACACCCATCATAACACTGATCCTATTGAGTTACAGTAGTATGTTTGCTGGCACACCAGTAATTCACTCTTCACCCTGATAAAGGCAATACCACTGAAACTCATGTAGAAATGAAATCACAGTAATCATAACCTGGGTAACACACCTATATTTCTGCTCCATATTTTTATTTGTTGGGCCATGTGCACACCAAAGGGTCAGCTTCTTTATAAGCTGCACAACACGTGTTTACAAAGCAAACAACATGGCAGAATGGAAGCTGAGAGTGGCAGCGGTTGCTCAGACTGTTTTGTTCTGTTATCTCAGGATTGTGACTGTAGGATTCTGATAATCTGGATAACAAATTTGGAGATTAGCCAGACCAAGTAAGCCTTATAGTGTTACCCATGTGTACAAAGTCTGAGGCAGAAAGAGCAATGCCAAGAGAGATCATATTTGATCATCACATTCACTGTATGTAAGGTGTGACACAGCAGGAACTGCAACAACAGTGAGTAACCTACTTAAGTTGTGAGACTAAATATGTTACTGATATCTAAGACAATAATCTTGAAACCATATAACCAAGATAATAAAGTCTGATTATAAGAAAACACTGTCTGATTAAGTCAGGATTTCAGTGTAATGGGATTTGGTGGTGAGAAATCACAGCTGATCTCAAGTTCTGCAGTACAGTGTGACAAGCAGAAAGGTTACAACAAACAAAGAGAAGTTGGAAAAACAAACCAAACAACGAACTCAGAAATTATTCACCACTGGCCATCTCTAACAACACAACAAATACAGCCCCAAGTGTCCTACCTGTGTGGGGTTGCCAGACCATTTCCAGAGCTGGCGTCCAGGCAGAAGGGGAGCCATGTTGGGCAGAGGCTCCGGAGAAGACATCCTCTGTCTCTTAGCTGTTGTTGGGTCCTTGGAGGCCGGTTTAGGCTGCTGGCTCCCAGGACTGCTTTGGCTCTGATGGTGGTTGTTAGGAATTCCTTCTTTCCTCTTCAACTGAGCCTTAGCTGTGCTACTGTTAGCCACCATACTTCCTTTTGACATGAGCTCCTTCCTGTCTTCTGCTCTGTCAGCTCTCACCTTTGACCCAGAGACAGCCATGCTGGCTTTGGCCACATAGCCATGAGCCGGGGCTGAGGCGGAGGGAGACGAGCTGGAGGTGGTAGGGTCAGAGCTCAGGAGGTCGGAGGTCATGTTCTGCCTGTGCTTCTGTTTGTCCTGCTGGAGCAGTGCGCGGCGCAGCAGCACAGAGGAGGACTCTTCATCGGAGGAGTAAGAGGAATCATTGTCTGAGGAGCAGAGGGATGAGGAGGAGATTGAGCCGGAGGAGGAAGAAGAAGAGGATGATGAGGAGAAGCAGACGGAGAGACGAGAGAGAAAACGACCACCACGGTGGGACGTGACTGGTGCACTTCCTCTACGTGCTTCAGCATCTTGACCATCATCCTCATCATCCTCGTCCAGCTCAGAGTAAGAGCTGGGGCAGTCACTCGGGTAGTCCAAACTGTAATCCCCCCCTTGGACTCCAAGACCTCCTGGCAGAAGATCCTTTCTTAGAGGTGGAGTGCCCTTTGGAATAGCCTCAGAACGGGCCCCAGCGCTCTCTCTTTCCCCTCCCCTCTTCTTACCATCCTTCACCAGCATGGCAGGGTGGATGTATCGCAGCGGTGCTCCAGTGGAGGCGAGACTCTTGGCTCCTCTGCTCCTCTCTCCTCCTCCACTCCCCCCCAGTCGAAGCAGGGCCTTGCCATTCTTTGTTTTAGGAGAGGTCACTCCTTCATGGTCAAGCTTCACCAGGAACTGTTTCCTGTCACGTTCGCTCAGTGGCTTCCTGCTTCCACCTGCCATTGCTGCGGTGACAGCTGAGGAGCAAGCAGAGGACGAGGATTCCCGGAGCCCCACGGAAGCTACTGTGGTAACCGGTCGCCCGGCGCCAGAGCTTCCGAAGGTAGAGTAGCCGTTGGCAATGCTACTGAATGAGTCACCTTCAAAAGGGGAGCCAAAGATGCCTTTGATAGGCATTGGGTTTGCTAGAGGGTGGGAGGCGGGCCGGTGAAAGAATCCCAAGTCTCGCTCTCGTATCCTCCTCTGGGTCTTACGGTAGGTCCCATTGAAGAGGAAGAAGTCAACTGGTGGTCTCTTCCTGGGCATGGACCAGTTCAACAAGGAAGCGTTGCCTTTGGTTACAGTGTCTGTTACTGATGTTGGTGTGCTGGCAGTCTTAGGCACTGAGTGGATTTTCTTCGGTCTGCCAACTGAAAAAGGATCCAGAAACAGAGAGGAGTTATAATCAATATGAACTGACAGGTCTTAAGAGCAGACTGAGATTAATTGAGGAAGTGAGAGCTTTGGAGAAACTTAATATCTTTATCTCTTTGATCTTCACCTGGCCAGGTAAGTTACGACATGTTCATTACTCAAACTACAATAAACCTGGTAAACCTGTCTCTCCCTCCACCTTTATTGTCATCCTGAGATTGTGATGAGTTACATGTATGTTGCTTGACTACACAAAGCACATAGATGACACTTCATAAAGTCATGATTAATGTAGCCATATAGAGGGTAAATGATAGGCAGCAAACAATTTCAATTTCCGTTTATATACCTCCACTCAGTGCTCTCTTCTGCACCAGTGGTATCTGATAACAGTTAGAACTGTAAATGAGGCCTTGTTTGGGGGATTTTAGTACGGCCTGAAGGGCTGTGTGCTTGTGTGTGTGAATGTATTTACTAGTTAGACCAGTTCTTCTCTGACAACATATATTAAAGCTTCTGTGTTTGTCAGTCCATGAGTGGATTCCTCAGACTTCATTCTTTCTTAAACATTAGAAGACTGTGTAATAGTTATTAAAAATAAGGATGTCTTACCTGGTCTTTTCTCTTGGGGCCTCCCTGATTGGTCCTCATTGGCTGGTTTCTCTGTGGGTATGTCTTTCTTCTCCTGAGTGGAGCTTCGTCGACCGCGGCGACCAGGTGAGATCAGAAGTGCTGGAGAGGGTTCCGCACCTGACAGAGAAGAGTTTGTTTTTATTCATTTATTCTGTCTGTCTGTCTTCTTTCCATCCCTTCTTTTTAAAGCCATACTCACAGTGGATTTGGTACCCAGGGGGCAGAAGTCTGATGTTTGCGAGGGAGATCCTTCCTCTGTCTCCATCATCAAACTCCACCATCACACTGCCCTCTTTCTCTTCCTCACCAGGACCACCTAAAGCACAACACACAGGACAGTGGACATGAGTTGCTGGGAATATACCATTGTATGTGTGCAGAGTGGGGTTGTCGGTGTGACGCGCTCACCTCGATGGACGTATCCAGGGTAAAGACAGCGGGAGCGCTCGCTCCAATAGGCACACACTCGCGTCCCCGCAGTCAGGATGGCCTCAGTCTGGGGCCGCACGTCTAACACCTGGAAAGATCACAAAATTCTCTGTATAACGCATGTGGAGTCTCAGTCAAAGCTACTCAGCACCACACAACTACACACAAAACTGTAAAATGTGATAGATGCTATGGAGCATCAAGACTGAAACTCACAGCTTCCTGTAAAAGTTGTTCCAACGAGTAGATCCGGGGGCGATTCCCTCGTTCCCCTTCGATGACAACACTGAATCTAAGAGGAAAAAGTAGAGGGAAATATGAGACAGGGAATAAAAAAAATTAAATTCCTTTTTTAATACGTATGTTATAATTTTAGCACAGTTTTTCACTTTTAGATTTCAATGTTGCCTTTTGAAAAAAGATAATAATAAAGCGTGCGCTGCTCAGTTTTTTTCACTGGCAGCTGTGTTGGCTGCCACTGCTGTGTGTCTTGGCTTTGTAATTTTCTAGCCTTCTTGTTTGTCAAGATTCTCATAGCTGCCAGGCATTTAACTAGCGCTAAGCTAAGTTTTCAACTCTTTTGTAAATCTGACAAAACTCTTGTTGCAATATGTCTTTTTAGTAGTTAACTCCAGGGTTTCCCCAAGGATGTTGTTTAGCCAAGGTGGTTATCCACCCAGATTTTGATGCTTCCCATCTTAGGATCAATAGATGACCTTAAAAATTGTCATAAATGTCAGTTTCTGTGTGAAATGGTCACTCTGCTATTTTCCCTCGAAGGTTAATGTTTTATTTGATAAATGAGTATTCAGTTTTTAGCGGAGGAGGTCTGTTATAGGTTTATATATGTGGTGAGAAGCAGGGCCTTACATGTCAGGCAAGTCCAGCGTTTGGACACAGGCAGCGTAGAGCAGCTCATCTTCCTTAGAGATCAGGATCTTCAGCCCGTCCACCAACATCTCTTTACTCAACACACAGTTTGGCAGGGCTGTGGAGGGAGGGCGTGGTAGTAAGACGGATGGATGAAGAAGATGAAGGGGGTAGAATTACATAATTTTTGAGTGTTGAGTAATTGCTATTTGAAGTGAAAAGGGGTGCGAAACAGATCCAACATGAAACTGCATGTGTTTGTGCAATTATAAGTGATGTGTCACTGTTTATGCCTACCAGGTATTCTGCAAGGCATGTTGGGAGGGAGGTGAATCAACATTTTGTCCTTCGTCTCCTCCTCTTCCTCTTCCTCCTCCTCGCCCTCGGAGAAGCTGCTTTCCTCATCCAACCGAAAGCCATCGTCAGCTGCAAAGCTCTGCAGGAGCCGACTCACTGCGTGGCCTTGGGCCTGGACAGGAAACAGGATATGACATCAGTGGGCAGAAAGCAGGATATGGTATGACTTCATTATATGCCCAAATTAATAAACAGTAAGCAGCAACTGCAGGTGACTGAATCAAGTCTTTTCCAGTCCTATGTGATTGATGTGGTGAATCCATCAGCAAAAAGCAGCCGCAGGCAGCAACGCCTCTTGTAATGTGATACTTCAATTAAGCCTGCAGGATTTTTCTTTCTCACTTGCCACTGTTCACTCAAAGGTCAGAGGTCACAGTCAGTGATAACTGCAGCTCTTGAACTGGCAGAGCTTTAGCATATTGCCCAAGGACACTTCAACAGGGTGGATTGGATGCCTGCTTATATAGAAGCTTTAACCCTAATTTACATTCTCACCTTCAGACACACACACACACACACACACACACACACACACACACACACACACACACATACACACACACCAGATACTATCCTTCTCCAGACCGGTTTAGGCTAGTCTATCCAAAGATGACAGATGACTGATGATGGAAAGTCAGGTTGCCCAACAGGTTTCTGCTTGTATTTAGGCTTTCCAAAGAAGGTACCATAATATTCAGTGCTTGGGAGACCGTGTGTGTGTGTGTGTGTGTGTGTGTGTGTGTGTTGTCTCTTGGAGAGTTTTCCACATCACAAGCCCATATATTTTAGTGACAGAAGTTTTGTCACCAGAGGGCATGGGTGATTATTTCCCTTTAGTGCTGCTGTTGTTTGTGTTTTTGTGTGTGTCTGTGTGTGTGTGTGTGTGTGTATGCAGGCATCCATGGGTGTGTGTAGGGTAATGGCCAATGATTATCTTTATACTTCTCTGTTTGGTTTGGAGTTATGTGTTTTTGGACATTCCCTCACAATGACTCAAAGACTAAAGCAACCTCGGGGTACTTCTCATTAAAATGAATACAGGTTTCTTGCCAACAGCTGCCTGCACGAATACAACGGGCTGGCGGTGTGTTAACACAGCAGGCAGGCATGCAAATACACACCTATAAGAAGAACAAATGGTGCATTTGACAGAGTGACTGATTTCGGCTGATGCTAAGCATCTCCCATTAACAGAGTCAAAGTTATTGATAGGTACTGTCAGTTGTAATCTTAGGGATTTTCAAACTTTTTGGGTGTGGCTCACTTTAACAAGGAAGGAGTGAACTTGAACTGAGGGTTTTCCAAATTCCTCCTTCCTTCTCGCTTCTCAGCCTTTATATGCATGCATCAGAAGTCCAAAGGGAGTGACTGTCTCTTAGTCACCTTTCTTCTTATACTCACATTCCCAGTCAGCCGCTGCCTGAACCTAACCCCTGTCTTGACCACTGTTAGGTTCATTACAGCATGTCTCTTTTTGCTCATTCTCCTATTTCAAAAGTAACGTAATTACATTCCTTACTACTCTCTGACAGCAGCGATTTATTGTATGTAACCTTTCCATTGCACCACTAAAATTGGCAGTTGCGTCTCAGCTTTCCCTTCTCAGTTCCCTTCCCCATGCACTAGTGAATGATGAGGGGAAACAAAATAGCTGCAAAGTGCACAAATTCTGTCCCCCTTTAATAGATGTTGAACTCTGGAAGAGCATTTAATTGTACAGCTTCCTGCCCATGATATTAAGCCCAAATATTGACAATTTTCCAAGTTTAGCTCCAACTGGTGGAATACGTTTTGTGCATGTTTTTTTTAGGCTAAACGTGTAGTTTTCCTGGAGCACGTGAGCGACTGATAAACATAATTCACATGCGTAGAAGTTGTACGAAGTTTTTAAAAAGTTCAAAAAGGCATTAAGGGGGACAGAAACATGATATTTTAATTCGGTCTACTTCCCCAAATCATTTAAACAGAAGTGAAGCAGAAGGGAAACGTAAGATGCAAATGTAAGGGTGTAACATAACAGTGATCTGTGATCAGCTGTGATCACTGCTGTCAGGGATTTACTTGGTTGAATAATTGTCAGTTTCAAAAGCAAAATATTGCTAATGTCTCACCTTTCCCAGAGCACCCTGTCCTGCTGAGCTCCTTCTCACAGCTTCCCTGTTGGCCCTGTTTGCATCTGTCAGAGCTCCATGATTTCCTCGGCTGTCACCGAAGCTACAGCCCACTGATGACACACCCCAGCTGGGCAGATACACTTTTTTAGTCCCCTGGTGGTCCGGACGTCCCCTTTCTGTGTTTGAGTGGCTCGGCCTTCTGGGTGCTCTTCTCTGATCTGTACTGGACATGCTCCCCATGCCTGAGGGTGAAAGGGACATCATGGAAATTAGAGCTGGCAGATATATCTATATATATCTGATATTGTTTAATATGAGGTTAATTAATATATTAGTTTATATTAAAGATCCATCCATCCATAATATCCCCTAAAATAGTAAATAATGTGACTGGTACTTAATACTGTTAACCTTGAACCTCCATCCTGAAATGTGTGGTGGTTTTTAGCTGAACCACCACACATTTCTGAGCTTATCCTTTTAGATTTTGCAACATTTCTCTAAACCCAAGCAATTCATGTTATCCTTCACTTCCTGTCAAAAACTGAAAATCACAAAATAGGCACAGTTTTTATATGACAACAGCATATGTATAAAGACATGACTTACTGTGAGGCCCCGGTCTTTTACTCCTGGCTTTCTGGTTTGCTTGGAGCCTGGAGGACTGCGATGAAAAAGGCACAATCCCAGCAGGGTTTGCAGGAGCTTCTTTAGAGGATGAGCTTATCTTGATGTCACCGACTCCATCTTCACTGTCGTAGCTACCGTCCTCCTCCTCTGTGGAATCACAACATCAATACGATCAGTCAGAAAGCTTCAAGTGAGCTAAATGTAAACACTGTTAACTAAAGCCAGCCACTCACTTGATGAGATGTATTGACAGCAAGCTTTCAATATTCCTCTAGCATCTACAGTTCAGTTCACAAGCTTGTGGCTACACTTACATTGTTGTAAATACAAACGTTAGATGAGCGAACAGAGAAATGTAACCATTGATGGATCAAAGTTGCCTGAATGGCTACACAATATCGCGCGTCTTTTTCCCTAACTGCAGTGTCGGTAAGGTAAATGTTGACACACATGCTCATTACTGCATGCACACACACGCAAATTCGGACACACACACACACACACACACACACACACACACAGATTGTTATTGGCAGCTGTGTGTCGCTGACTGCGGGGGTCGTGTCGGGTGTCGACACATCTCTGACACACTTGTCACTTACATGGCGTTCTCGTCAACACTTTGGCTCAGTCACACACAAACACTGGCACGCACACACACACACACACACACACACACACACACACACACACACACACACACACACACACACACACACACACACATATGCATTCAACCACAACTTCTTTATGCCATCAAGGCCACAAGGTCAGCCAGATTCTAGCGATTTGTTAGTTTCATATCAGACCGCTGTCTCTTGTAAAGCATTCACTTAAAAGTCAGTGTCATTGTTTCTTCTCGACTCAAGCCTCCGATGAGGAAATTTTCACGATTTTGAGGAGGTGAAGAAGCGAGGGGAGGACTGGGGTGTGACATTCTGAACGGGGCCAGAGTGAGCTCACGTTACTGCATTGGCGTTGAGGGCAGGGGTGGCTGTGTTGCATGCCTGTGGCAAGTCGTTAACGGTTTTAACGGTTTGACAGACGAGCTGGGAAGTGAGAGGAGGCCCCCCTGATGATGGCAGACATCTCACTCTCAGATGCTTCATGTGCGCGGATACACACACACACACACACACAAACACACGCACACACACACGCACACAGACATACTCTCATAGCGAAATTTCACAATGTCTGGTTGATGGTCTTTGAGCCATCAGCCGAATCAGCTTGACTCATATGTGTAAGAGCCTATGAACCCTAGCTATCAAAGCACATAGGGGCATTGTAGCTGCATTACACATCTTTTACCAGCACTCGTGGTCCACTTTAATATTTCTTTTACACAAAACAGGTTAAGTAGAAGGCCATAGAATTGATTTGATGGCATTTAAAATTTTTATTCTTTATGGCCAAATCATCATCTGCAAGATCCTTGTTAGGCTGATTGGCTGGAGGATTACATACTGCAAAAATCCTTGTATGTGACCCGTGCTGTAACTCACCGCGCTCTGAGCTCTCGCTGTCACTCTTCTCTTCTCTAACTTCCTGTTTCTCAGAAGCCCGCCTGTCCTTGTGGTGAGCTCTATTCGGGTTGATGCCCATCAGCGCTTTGGGTTTTCGACCCCTCTTCCTCTGAATGGTCTGACCAGTTGCCCAGTCCTGGTGGCGGTCTGATGGATCAACAGCAGTGTGGGAGTTGAGTTAGTTTAGTTTTAGGGTGCTGCTTAATCGACAACAAGTGTGTGCATATATTCTCTCTCTGCACGCACCTTTTCTTCCTTGTCTGCAGTGATTCTTCGAAGCGCCTTCCTCACCAGGGGTCCCTCTGCAGTGCAGCATGCCTGTTGGTGCGCCACGCTGGGCCGCAGCTTTCTGCTTCAGCTGGGTTACACGCCTGGCCAGCCTCGAGCTCAGGGTGCTGGACTGACCTCTGTGCTTACAGCGAGCTTTCATCTGTAGACAGGGAGCGGAACAGCTAATTATTGATTAATTTATTTCTGCTAATTGAAATATCCAGGAAAAGAAACAAAAAAACATTAGCAGCAGGAAGTAGTTATCAGTGTGTATGGATGAACCAGCAGAGACCGCAGAGGGACCGACCTGTGCAGCGCTCAGGCTGTTGAAGCCGTGATTGGACATTTTCTTCCTAGCTTTTTCTTCCAGTAAATTCAGCCCGGCCCTGGAAAACATAAAAACACAGCAGAGAAACACTTAAATGAGAATTCATCATATATAAAAACAGATCACAGAATCAATCTGATCACACATTTCTCTCCTTTCAAAGATGATTTTCTCTGTAACGCTGCCTCTCTGCTTTCCTCTTTTCTAGTTTCACCTCCCTCTCTGCCGGGTCCATTCATTGTCTAACTCTCTTCCCACTCTTCTTCTCCATCTCATAACTTTGATGAGGTAAGAGACAGGTACTGCCGACCGTCTGCGCAGTTTGACGGCAAACACAGAAATATTCAGCGGCCGTGCGAATATGAAACTCACCACATGAAAGGATAAGAATTATCTGGTGTGAAGGAGAGTAGACGAGAGACAAGGGGAGGGGGAGCAGTTGAGGGGGAAGGGAAAGAGACAGAGGGAGAGATGAAGCAGTCTCGGGGGAGTCTGTCCGTTGACCGGAGCTTCAGGGCTCGATCGATAAACACTAACCTCTATTGAACACTACTCCTCCCTACCTCTCTCTCTCTCTCCCTCTCTTTCTCTCCCTCTCTCTGTCATTCCTTCATTGTATGCACGCTCTCTCACACCACAGGCAGCCAGCACACACACTGCACACACACTCTGATAGCAGCTGGTGTCTGAGGCAGGTGAATCCTATATTCCCACAGAGGGAAGGTTTGGCTCTCAGCATCTCCGCTCCCAGGGGTGGAGAGGAGAGGAGAGGAGAGGAGAGGAGAGGAGACAAGACGAGACGAGACGAGATGAGAGAAGACGAGAGGAGAGTAGAGAGAAAAAATATCTAAAATCATCTAAAAAAGAAATCTGAATGATATTTGTTCATCCATCCAGACCACATCTTTCTGTTGCAATTCCACGTGTCTGACTGTTCACCTCTGAGCCCTCTGAGCTTCTAAGCCACAAAGTTTACCTCATGTCATGTCCTCATCAACAGTATGGTAAGTGCACATTTGAGTATATGGCCAGAAAGGATGTGTTCAAATACATGCATACTTTTGGTCTGGCCTGTTTTTCGTGGTTGCGACAAGGGCCCTTAGTTGCAATAAATCTTAATCCTACACATAACAATCATATTTTAGACAATAGTGTGTACTTCCAACTTTGTGGCAACCATGTGAGGAATGAGCCAGGTACATAAAGGTATAATTTTCAAAATTTTGTTGATGAAGGACTAAACACCTTTGATGAATTGGATTGCCAACTGTCAGTCAAACCGTATGTCCTGTGTTTGCGTTACACAAAGCCCTTTTAAGATCGTCGAAACGTAGCTGAAACCACTCTGCCTACACATTTTGGATGCCGGAATAGACCTTTATCACAGCAGCCATTTTGACATGCAATACAAGGGTAAACACAGATGTTACCAATGATACTATTTAAGGTTTCTGTTCCATTCAGGTCAAACAGAGTCAGAGTGCTGTTACTGTGCATGTTGGCTCACTGGAAAGGCTCTGCTACACTAAATGGAAATTGGTAACACCTGTGTTTACCCTACGACATCATGTCAAAATGGCTGCTGTGAAAAAGGTTTATTGGCTGCAACCAACATTTTTTTTTAAACTTTCTGAAATCCGAAAATCATGCCCACTTTGCGCGACGACTGGTGAGATGAGCACAGGTGAGAATGTAAGCAGGGTTTAAACTTCTCTCTCAAGCTATCTTTTTTAAATTTTTCACCCCTCTACTTACACCACTTTTTGTACAACCAAGTGCAACACCACAAATGCATTCAAGGTGAGACTGTCCAAAAGTGTGCGTTGTTATCTCCATTTCAACGATTCACATCACCTTCAAGTGTTTGCTTTTCAGAACAGACATAAACACTTCTGCGTTAAGGTGTGGTTGGATAACACATTGTACAAACTAGTTTCTTTCAAGCATACCCCTTTCTTTATGGATCAACAGCAGAGGCCGAGCTCACTAATGCTCCTGTGGCTGACTGAGAGCAAATCCTTGTTGTCAGGTTATTGGGGAAAGCCTGGCCAAATGAATGCCCGTAGTTTTGGAATGATACGTTCAATAATCACATGCAGATGCTCAGATGTCCACATACTTTTGGCCAGATAGTGTAATTGTATCAAGAAGAATCATCAGTGGTGTTTGGAATCGTTACTATTCCTCTCTCCCTCTTACTCTATCATGTTTCATTTCAACCCACAACTCTCACGAGAAGACGAAAGCATAAACAAATGATACAACGCTTATTAATAAAAACAGAAATGCTGCTCAGGCACGTAGCGACCAGCGCTACTAATTAAACAAGTTCTGTGATTGTGTGTGGTGCACCAGCATGTATGACTAAAGCCTTTCATTGTCATTTTCATTAGCGCTTTCTAATCATGGTAACCGTGACAAACCTTGAGTTTCTCTAATCATTTTATCAAGGCGAGGGGTGCACATGCTAACAGAGGTGGGGCAGCATGAGAAAACACATTTATCATTATAAGTGTTGAATACTGGCTGTGTGTGTGTGTGTGTGTGTGTGTGTGTGTGTGTGTGTGTGTGTGTGTGTGTGTTTCCAGCTTGTGCAGGAATGTGTGAAAGCATGAAAGTGTGCACGTCTAAGGTGTTAAGTAATGTGTGGTTGTGTGTTGCAGCGGGTGGGGGTGGTGTTGAGTCGTTTATCACTGTAATAACTGTACATCAGGCCTTTGTCCAGCTGTATTAATATATGCTTGAGGTTTGCGAGGAATCAGAACATAATCAATGCAAGTGATAAATATGATTAAAAGTGATTAATGATGATTAATGAAGGCCTCATCTCCATTACCTTCTCTCATTTAAAATCAGTCTTACAGCTCCCATCACATAACCCATTGTGTGTATTCGTGTGTGTGTGTGCGAGCAGCTCCTTCCAGTGCCCAATCAAGCAAATCATCAGCTATAGAGCATTTGAATCAATTCAGCTGAAGAAGAACTTCTTGAAAATCAACCGTGCCTTTCACTAAAAACACAAACAGAAATCAGGATGAATGAGCGGGGCTTGCCAATCACACTGATTATACTGACGCAATATCAGAGGACTGACCTGAGTCTCTTGGAGCTCTCTGTAGCAGCTGGGCCGGGGGTGGACTTGCGCTTGCGGGGGCGGCCGGGCCCCCGGCGGGCAGGGCTACGAGACGTCTCCTCTTTCCTGCAGAGAGGAAGACAAGAAGGAGGAGGAAGAGGACGGGGAGAGAGAGAGATAGAGACAGAGAGAGAGAGAGATCAAAGATGCAGTCCGGACAGCAGGAGAAATCAGGAGGAAACTTGTATCGGCTACAGGTCAGACTGCATTAGGTATGAGCAGGCAGCACGTCCTGATAAATCAGGAGGATGCAGCATGACAGCCGAATTCTGAATGTTGGAATGCACGACTCAATCTAGACAAAAAGAAGTGTGTGTGTGTGTGTGTGTGTGTGTGTATGTGTGTGTTGTCTCTGCTCACTGGTGGTCGTGTTTCCTCTGTAGCTTGGCCAGTTCCCTCTGTTTCTCTTTGTAGCGGCGCTGTAGCTCAGCCAGCTGGACACGCATGGCCAGCTCCTCCCCTCCCATCGTCTCCATGGAGCCCTTCACTGGGCACACCTGACACACACACACACACACACACACACACACACACAAAGCAGGGACATTACAATGCTGAACACAAACTGAGTTCAACAGTCATTGGATATGTGAAGTAGTCAGTTTGTGTTTGGGCGGCTTGATGATTGGATGGATTTTCCTGTAACAAGAAGCTCACAGGTTTGGTCACCACAGCAGTTTATGTTTGTCGACCAGCAGCATTTATGCTTAAAGGCAAGAATTCCTGAGAGACTGACCTGGTAGTGCATATAAAAATGTTTGCAGTAACCAGCATTAACAAAAGTAAAAAGAATGAACCTTTAGTGATTTATTAAGAATGGTTATTTATTGGGCTGTAGATTCAATTATATTTAAATGTTCTGATTAATTAATTTGCTCTAGCCACTGCTACTACTACTTAAATAAAAGGGAACAATATTGATCACCCCCACAGCAGGTGTTCATAGTCTCACATCACCTTCACTTGTAATGGAATCAGTACAAATATTTCTTGCTAGTTAAAATCACATTTTGTGAAAAGGCAAGATTCCCCCACATAAAAAAAAGGTTACATGTCATTTCTACAGCAGTTATTACAGCATTGTAATATCATTGATGATATTTGTCTATTATTACTTAACGTACAGCAGCATGAACTACAGTGTTTGCATGAGAGATTATCTGGGTAGATATGGATGATTTGGGTGACCATATTTGCATCAATAAGGATACTTTGTTCTAATTTATTTTAGTTCAGTTGCTTAGACAAAAGTATTAAATAAATCCAGTTTGTGAATCCAGAGTGTCCATTGTTTAACTCTTCCTCACATTTTCATCATGAATGATTTATGTCTACATGCATTAACACAGCATCCAGTAAAGCCTCACCGGCTCATGGCGAGGCGTCCAGCTGCACTTCCTGCGCAGATTGAGCCTCTTCCTGATTGGACACTGCTGGCCCGCCCTCGCATCCACAACTCCTCCCCCCATCTCCAGGGCACGGGCAGCCGCTAGCGTCGCCAGACTATGGAGGTCAAAGGTCAGCACGTCTTCACCTGCGCGGAGACGGATTGTTTCAGTTTAGATTGGTGCGTCACATCAAGGCTGACACAGTGTTATAAAACAAGCTGTGCGCTGAACGGATTTATATATGCCTTGAAAAGTGGTGATATTTATGATATTAGCTGTGTAGTTTATTTGATGTATACTGGTGTTCCCGCTTAATCGTACACACAAATGACACACACACATACGTAAGGGGGAGCGGCAGAGAACGATCTCTACATCCGTCACTGTCATTAACTCTGTCATTGTCACAGCTCCAGCAGATGAAACAGAATATTCATGAGACGGTCCACACACACACACACACACACACACACACACACTCATGTAAACACACACTCACACACACAAACCTATGCAAATAAAACACACTCATTCTGAATACACACAGGCACCTACAATATTTTCGCTGAGCTGCGCAGACATGGGCAAACTGCATGAGTGTGTGAGGGGGAATTGGAGAGAAGGAGAACGACAGGCTGAAGGGAGGAGGAGGAGGAGGAGGACGAGTGCAACGCAGTGAGAAGAAGGGAGGGAGGGGATGGGGAGTAAAGGGGAGGAGAAGCAATAAGAGGCAAAGTGTTTATTGAGCTATCTATTTATTCTCCTACATCTCCTCATTATGGTCATGGACAGAATCCAATTTCCCCTTCCAGGAGAGGAGAGGAGAGGAGAGGAGAGAAGAGAAGAGAAGAGGACAGGAAAGGAAAGGAGAGGAGAAGAGAGGAGAGGAGAGGTTTTACTGGATCACTCACAGTCTGTGCACTGGAGCTGCAAGGCCTACTCACTGACATCTGACATTATTAAAACCTGTGTGTGAGTGGGAGATGGAGACAGAAATGCGGTAAACAGAGGAGAAAGAAGAGGGCAGGAAGGATGGAGTTTTCATCTGTGAAGCGTGATAAAGAAAATAAAAGAGCACGAGGGAAAGAACAAACCGATGCCAGGAAGACAGGTAACTCCTCACAGAGGGAGAGAGAGAGAGAAAGAGAGAGAGAGAGAGACAGAGAGATGCGGCTTTGTCCTGTCCTGGCTCGCAGAGGTCAGTGCCATCTCATCTGTCAGACCTCTGAGCCAATGGCACGCTCCGATTACCCTGACAGGATGACATCACCGCTGACATCACCACGCCTAGTTTAGTATCCTGGAGGATGGCCACAATCGATACCTTCCGCCCACAGTATACCACACACTCACACACGCATCTTTGCACAGTAATAACACCATACTGTGCCCCTAAAGGGGGCTGAGGAGTGTAATAAGAGGCAACACAGGGGAGTTCAAGGGGAAAAACAAAAACAGTGGAGGAAAATTAAAAACCATTACAGTTGATATGGGCCTAGTCATCATTAGAGGCCATTAAGGAAGTTTATTGAGCTGAAATTTCACTATAAAGGAAAAATGAAGGAATAAAAGTAACTATGACACAAACAGCTCCTCTGTCTATGTGTAAATAGAAGTAATGGTGCTAATTTATACTGGAGGGGAAAGTCTCTCTTGATTCCTTAATCTGTAATTGCAATCTCCAGGGAACGGCTGAGATATCCTTCCGCGTCAAGGAGCGGCATAAATGCATCTGTCTGGGATCGGTTTCATCTCCCAAACACATTCAGGATGACAAAAACGCCATAAGCGGTATTAATAACATTCCATGCAGCGAGGCCGGAGCGGGTTTTAAATAAATGTGTTGCAATTTGGAGAACGTTTTCCACGCCACGACAGGACTTATTGATTTCACACCTATTACACATGCTAACCATGTGCACGCACATGTAAACAAATGTACACTCACACACTTTGTATCTCTCTCTCTCTCACACACGCACATGCACAGACAGCTGCAGAGCGACTTATGATTTTTACACTTATTAATTCCGTCAACAAGGCTTGCAGAGGCAGGATTTACACACAAGATTACATTGGTTTAATAAAAAAAAAAAGAAAAAGAAGAAGCAGGTGAGGGGGAAAACATAACAAAGAGGGAGGGAGGAGAGGCGGGAGGAGGCGCAGGCAGGGAGCAGGCAGCCTGGTGGAGAGACACATAGACTCTGATGGAGGAGAGCGGGGATTCATCTGGGATTACTTAACAGCTTACACACACACTCGCCGCCGTGCACGCGCGCACACAAATACAGGCAAACATACACACACAGATGCTGGCATAAATAAAAACACTTTCTCTCAGAGGGACGAGAGGAAAATAGGAGCGCTTACAGGAGAAGTGTTTTAAAGGAAAGGGTCTAATTAGCAAAGCAAGACGCCAGAGCCTGGGGGACACACTGGGCAGAGAGTGTGTTTGTGTGTATGCGTGTGTGTGTGTGTGTGTGTGTGTGTGTGTGTGTTTGTGTCCTGGCTTGTGTCTGTGCTCAGCTTGTTGGTCCATCTCTGTGTCCCCTTCTCTCTCTACACACACACACACACACACACACACACACACACACCCTTCCCAGAGGGAAAAATATGGTCTAGGGGCAAGAACAGAAAGTCCAGGCTGAGGAAGGAAGCAAGACAGTTAGTGGGAAATGTGTGTGTGTGTGTGTGTGTGGTTAGTGTGTGGACGTCCACATCTGGATTGCACACGTTTTCCAGACGCTTTTTTTGTTTAATGTAAGTGTGTGTGTTTGTATAGACAAGAAAGAAGTAGGTTAACTTTTTTTTTTCTTTTTCCTTGATCTGACTTTCAGGGGCTTTTTACTCAGACATTGTAAATTCTAGACAATGTGTATTTAAAAAAAATAAACATAATTATTGGGAGCCTGTCTATATTTTTGTTTTCATTTCACAGGCATTTTATAAACTTTTGAAGGTTTTGAAAATGGTGAAAAATTGCAGATAGGTATGTAAGTAAGGTTGGAAGGCCAAAGAAAAAACAGAAGCATTTTCAGATGAACTCACCTTCACTGTCTTTCTCTTTGCACTCCCGGTTCCTCTGCTGGATCTCCAGCTCGGCCAGTTCTCCCAGTATCTCCATACCGTGATGTGGTGAAGGACTTGGGGCCTGGACAGCAGGTACTGGTGGGTACAAGGCATCTCTGGTGGCGCACAGAGCCGCAGCGATCAGGAGCTCCAGGCTCCACATGTAGGCCCCCTGGAGCTGGGCCGCTGTGCTAGCCGTGGGAGTGAGGACAAGGTCAGAAGACCGGGAAGGAGCAGGAGAGTCACATGTTACTTCCACCAAGTCCGCACCTGGACTCGTCCCACTCCCCTCCTCTTCCTCCTCATCCTCAACCACCTCTACATTTTCTCCATCTTTATCCCCATCCTCCTCCACCTCCCCCTTCTCCTCCTTTCCAGGCTCTCCAGGCACAGAGACAGTACATTCTGTTGGTTCAGGCCCCATTTTATCTCCCTCATCCTCCTCCATGTCCTCTTTTCCATGTTCCCTATCATCCTCATGCTCTTTGGATAGTTGGGGCTCCTCCAGGCCGGCCTTCTGGCCCAGGCAGCCCAGAGAGAGCTCTACTTTTAGGGCTTTGCCTGTGGCTGTGCCCGGGCAGGCTGAATCTGGGACCGGAGCCGGGGAAGGGCATGGCGGCAATCCAGAAATCTTGCTCTCGGGCTCGGAGACAGAGCATCCTTTTAATTCCACCCTCCTTTCTTCGTTCTCTTCCTCTGCAACTCCATTCTGAGATTCCACCACTTCACAGTCTCTGCCGTCCCCTTCTTCTCTCCTCTCCTCTTCTTCGGTGAGAGGCTGGATGTGGCGTGGATGTGGGAGGGACTTGGAGTCAGGCTGGGCCGGCTCCACCTCCACCGTAGCCTGTTCAGCCAATCGAGCTTCAGGAGGCGAGGGCCCAGCCTTGTAACCCATGGTGATTGGAGGGTAGGTGTAAACAGGTGGTAGGTCTGGGGGAAAGGGGAAAAAGCAAACAGTTAATAAGTCTTCTGACATAAAACCCTTCGCAATCTGACAAACTGCACATAAAAGCGTCTACAAAAATATAAAATTGTTGTCTTTAAGTCAGGCCTTTTGCCTTCTAGATTCATTGCCATTCTGTTCAGGCAAGCAAGATGAAACATGTGATTACAGTTGGCATAATACAGTGACAGCAGGGTGCAGTAAACACAGTAAGTGTGTGTGCACAGTGTACAGTAGTGTATATTATATATACTGTAGTGTGTGTGTGTGTGTGTGTGTGTGTGTGTGTGTGTGTGTGTGTGTGTGTGTGTGTGTTTGTGTGCGTGTGGTGTATACATCTATGTGGGATATTGATGACACCCCGCCGTTTTCCTGTGATTGCAGTGCCGGCCCTGTCACCCCTGCACTCTTATTATTGATGGTATCCCTCCGCCCTCTGACAACAAAGCCAGATGAATGCGTATCCTTCCGCCTGTACTTCTCAAGGACCCCTGAAGGATAAGGAGGTTCTGTCTGAAGATTTCACTGACCTTACCTCTTGTGGACACACATGCGAGCTCAGACACACACATGCACGCTGGCAGGTCACACATACACACAGTGAGTGCCCATATGCTTTCTCTGACCTTAATGGCTGACCTGCCCACTGTCCCTCTTTAGCTTGCACCGAAAAAATTGCACACACACACTCAAGGACACAGAGAGCAAGGGATCAGCCATGCTTCAAACAATTTCTGCAAAATCAAAAGAATACCACGCTTCAAAGACCAGTGCTACATTTCTGCAGCAGCAACCTCCATCTCTCTCCCTCTTTTACTTTTTCCCACTCTATGTCTCTCTATCTCTGGGTCTTGTTTCTTATATATTTGTTATCTGACTGTTCAACCTAATCGTAAAGGTCTTCTTTAAATTCATAGACATTTCATTCATTAACCAGTCTATAGACTCCACACTCACCTGGTTCTAAGGATTGTGGGTAGTCCTGAGGTGGCTGTCCCTCTCCTCTGTCACTGCCCCTCTCCAGCCCCTTAGAGAGGTGTGAGGGAGCAGGGCTGAGTGCAGGGGAGCGGGGTGCCGCCGCAGCCGGGCTTGGCGCCGGGGTCAGTGGGTTTGGTGGGTGCGGTCGCCTGGAAGGGGAGTGGTAGCAGGGGGACTGACGGCTGCTGGGACACATCCCGGGAGATGGCGTGGGCGTCTTGGGTGGAGGAGGGGTGTGAGAGAACGGCTTGGCCACATGAGAGGAGGTGGTGGACGAAGACGTGGAAGAAGAGGAGGGAGTTCTGGATGCAGAAGATTCGTGAGGAGAGTCCTCTATGGTTATGGCGTGCTCCTCGTGTTTTCTCTGTGAAAGAGGAAGCAAATAGTAGTTCAATAAATAATGATATTTCATATAAATTATTACATTTTAACTTTGCTATAATGTACTGATTCAACACCATAGCAACCCAGTCCTGATTCGTTATATATCTCAACCAGGAGATGCAGCAGTTTGCTTTAAATAAACAGAATTTGCGGTAGTTAAACACAACAAACACAGAAGCACAAATACAAAAGAAAAACATCCAAGAGAAAAGCCATGATAAACGAAATCAGTGTTGGCCACACTGTTTGATTGCCAAATGATCTGGCAATACGGGAGTGCAAAAGCACCACTCCAACACCTCAATGAAATCTTTAGCCAACAAAAAGGGGAAGTAATTGGCTCAAATAATTACTGCTGAGTGTGACTTTACATATGCTTTTCTTTTAGTGTTGAGAAATCAGGATATCTGTGCTGAGAGATCTTCAAACAAATGACTAGTGGTGCTGTATTTCACTCCTGACTACTCAAAGGAGGAAGATGAGGAAGAGGAAGTTTCATGTGAAGTGCACGTTTCCACACTTCCTAATTCTCATTCCACCATAATTTCACAACAAAATGTTAACAACAACACAAGTTTAGACAAAAATGGAACCTCTCTCCAAATGTGTCTGTATATTATATTGGTGTTAGTTCTACCTGTCCTAAGGAGTGGCGCTGCATGTGCTCCATGGCTCGCTGTTGCTGCTGGTGCTGATGCTGCAGGGCGTACAGCTCCTGTTGCCGTAGGAATGAGGAGCGGGAGTAGACGGGGTGATGCGGCAGGTGAGAAGGAGGCCCTCTGCTTCCGTACACAGGGGGCCACAGACCTGACTGCTCCAGAACGTCTAGAAAAGAAAATAGAGAGAAAGAAACGGGTGACACATAAGACATTGTCCTGCATTTTATTTTGTTTGAATAACAGAAAAAATGATTAAACTTGAAAGCAAGGCAATCCTATTGTCAAACTCAGAGCATTAATGTTTTTGAATAAAAAAGCATCAAAACAGTACATAAATACTATTATGTCTGCAGCATCCCAGGAAATTCATTAAGAGAAAAATGTGTCAATGAACTCCTGAACTGCCCTTTTGCATATGTGGGATCGCAGTAGAGCTCAGCTACGGTTACTGAAGATAATAATTGTGACCTGTATGAGCCGTGTGTTTGCCTCAGATGCAATCAATGAATCCTGAATTCACTTTCTTTTACTCTTTCTATTTTCTATATTTTATTTTCCTATGTCGGGAAACACACATCATCTTCAGAGCCCCACCCTGGCTACATATGATTTCAGAAACACACGAGAGTACACACACACACACACACACACACACACACACACACACACACACACACACACACAGACAGACATACACACATCCCTCCTTGGCTGCCTTGTCGCTGGGAACCTTTGTTCTGTGAGATTAGCCTGAGTGGGCTAATGTTTCCCAGGGGAAGGGTTCAGTGGATGCACTTCCCCTCTCTGCAGGAACTCCCACGGAGCGAGGCAAGGGAGGCGGGAGATAATTAAATTTCACAGCCTGTTTGCAAAGCAGTGTTGACACACACACACACACACACACACACACACACACACACACACACACACACACTCTTTTCTCTCTAGCAATGGCTGGGATGTACAACACAACCCTTAACACTGAGCAATGTCTCATGTTGTTCCAGACATGAACACAACTAACTTTAGACGTACACATAGACGCACACACCTACACACACAAAGTCTAGTCCATACACACCAGTGCTCCACCACAAAAGAGATGAATGCCAGTTACAATGGTTTGCATAACTCTGGGCACATGCAGAGGGGGGCAACGGAATAGCTGCTCCCATTAACGAAGCTATAAAACACGGTCCCACTGACAGAGGGACTTAGTTGAGCATTATATTATGATTAGCCAATGATACTAAAACTCTGGGAGAGAAATGGCAGCGGCTCTGATGGTACAAATGGAGAGAAGGAGGGAGGTAGGGGGCAGTAAGTACGGGTAGACAGCAATGAATATGGGCTCTGCTGGTTGTGTGTGTGTGTGTGTGTGTGTGAGATGTTGTAAAAGGATGCTTAGCGTACCGAGGTGATGATGAGGCCCAGGCTCTGTGGGAAGGACCACCAGCGGGGAGTTAGGGTCTTGGGTGAGCGACCCCAAGACAGGCTGCAGAGGGTTGGGCAGACCTGGCGGGAAGCCGGGACTCATTCCCACATGGCTCAGACCTGGAATAAAGATATGCATATAACACAGTCAAATGAGAGCAACATTTAAATACTTATTTTACTACTCCAAAGTAGATATGTGATGTTGTGCGTAGTGGTTAAATGTTGGGAGGCACTCAATAAACACGAGAATAAGAGATCACTGGTGCTCTTCAAAAATGTACAAAAGAGCAAACTTCTGGCACCCCTTCTGGAGTTAAAATGCTTTTAATGTATCACTAGCTTGTTTATGAAATAATAAAAAATACAAATAAACAGTTTTGACCATTGAAAGTCTTTTTCAGGGTTTAACCCTCCACATTTCTCCTCTTCCTCTACATGTGAGAGTTAAAGGTGCAGACCATGTTAAAGAATAAAACTGGGCTCACTGGCTGTAAAAAACTTCATGTACTGCCCCTCTACTCACTATATGAATGTCCCATCCAGAGGGAGGGACTTCCTGTCCTTTGCATCCAGTGGTGGTGAGCCGGATGAGCGTGTGCAGCAGGGTCCGCCCCTAACTGACTGGCCCCTCCAGGAACCAAGAGGTGAGAGGTCAGGTCACCATGGCAACTACTAGAAGGGTGGATCCTGGCGAACTCCACGCGATCCTTGTTTTCCCTGTCATGGCAGTAGGCGGAGTGAACTTTGTCATTATCTTGATTATCCCTCGTATTGTCATCATCATCATCACCATCACCATCATTATGATCATTATCTTCATCCTTGTCATCTTCATTACCACTACCACCATTATAATCATCAAGAGAAGGAAATATGACGGCGACAGCCATCATCTTGTGCCTGGTCTATGAGTTCTCATTATATGTTTTCTTCCCTTAATATGACTACATAATAAGAGCCTGATACTTCAGAGACATCCGTATTAGTCCCCATAACATTAATGCACCACATCTCATCTTCGAGAGAAAGAGAGAGAGGGGAAGAGAGAGAGTGACGGGGTACAGAAATACCACATCAAAGGGTGAGAAGAGTAAATGGAGTGAGGGGAGAAGCAGAGCCTCAGACTGGGAGAGAGAAGCCGAGAGAATAAAAGAAGTGCAGCTTATCAGATGAGAGGAAAAATGAAAAGATGCTACCTTGTGCACGTGTGTGTGTGTGTCTATGACTGTATGTTCATGTGTGTTGGTGTTTGTGAATTTAAAGTGTACCTGATGATCATTTCTCTGTCTCTGCCCAGGTGATGAAGGTTGATCTGTTCCTCTGTCATCCTCTTCCTCTCCTCTGCCTCCCGACCAAGAGGATACACAGGGCGTGACACGCCTGAATTGTAAACCAAAGTAACATGCTTACAGCATTTGTCAGGCATCATGAATATCATTACGTGATGTTTCAAACACCCGTACTTTGGAAAAATACAAGGTACTAGGACACTCTGGTCACATCTTCAAATGTTCTTTTAAAGGGAAAGTCAGCCCGCAGATACTCTATATATAAATAATGTCATATTATGATCATCACTGCATGCCAGAAATCATACATATCTTGTATAATTAGACACCCTCAATAAGTCTCATTTTTTCCTTTTACATAAATTGATGATCTACAATTCCTAGGAGGCCTTTGACAACCACTGCCCAAGCAGGAATCAGTATTTCTGCCCCTAACAATGAATTTCTCGCTTAATGTGGTGAGACAGAAGCTGAGTCTAGGAGTGCTTAAAGCTTCTCTGCAAAGTAGACAGTAAACATCAAAAAGGACAAGAAATATAAGATTCGGTACCACATCAATAGCTGTTCTTGAATGTTTAATTGTGGATTTTCCGTTCATGCAGTCTAAAGCACAGAAATAGCATTAATTGACTTGCAGTGCAAGGAGCATAAATGATGTCTGACCTTTCATGCTGGGCAGCACCATGCCCTGTCTGCTGTGTCCAGGGGTGTTGTCTGGGGAACGATGGGGGGGCCTGGCTACTGCAACCGCAATACCAACCGGAGGCTGTCGCACCTCCCCCTCACCTGCCTCCCCTGCCTCCTTCCCACCTCTTTCACCCCTCTCTCCCTCGTTAGTGGATCCCCGGCGAGGAGGGAGCGATTGTTTGGGAGGTTCTTGAAGGGAGGTGTTGCTTTTAGCTCCTCCTCTGTCCCCCTTCTCTGATCTCTCTCCACCCGGCTTGAGGCAGCCCAGACCTCCGAAGGGGCCTCGCTGCGGCAGCATCAAAGGCTGCTGGGAGCTGTAGTTCATTAGGTTCTTCATGGCACTGCCCTCACCCTCGGTGGTGTGCGATGAGGAGCGAGATAGAGGTGGTGGCTGAGAATGGGGTTGGGTGTGGTCACTGTTTGGAGCTCTGTTGCTGAGCCCTCTTACTTCACCATTACCAACTGACGCATGATGGGAGCCTTTTCTCTGATCGTCTTGGTAGGCCCCTCGAGCCCCCCAGGAAGGTGCTGTCTGACCTCCGTCTCTTCCCCTCTCTTCTGTACTTGCTCCATGGCTGCTGTGTTGCTGGTGCCGTATCCTTGCAACCTTTTGTCCCTCCCTGTGAGCCCCTGACCCCACTCTCCCATCAGGATGAGGCCCTGAATGGGAACAGTCCCTGAAGGGAGGACTGCTGGTGTCGGGGCAATTCTTGTGTGTGCTCTGTCCAGTACCAGGGTGTGTTGCTTGCGCATCTAGTGGGAGTGAGGGCCGGTAAACATCGTCCACAACCTCTACATCTCTGAAAGATGAAGGTGTTTCCATGCTGCAGGACCGCAGCTCAGGCTGAGAGCTCACATTGGGGCTGGGTTTGTGGAAGTTCTGCGTCTGGTGGCTCCAGTCGGGGGGTTTGTCAGCTTTGCCATATCCCAGCTGCTGCTGGTGCGGCTGGGATTTGTCCTTCTTCTGGCAACTACTAAGTCGGCTGAGGTGATGAGAGGAACTTTCATAAGATCCTTCTCCACTCTTGTCATCTCCCTTTCTCCCACCGCCTCCTGCTCCACGACAGTCAGTGGCTGCCAGGTCCCCCAGTGGCCCAACTGAGGGCACGTACGTTGGGCCAATTACTTTCCCCTCCCTGCCAGAGCCTCCAGGGGTGGATGCTGGATCTTTGGAGGGTGTCAGTGTAAGAGGGGATGGGGGGCAGTAAAACTCAGGATGAGGATGGTGATGTGCATGGTGTAGCCACCCTCCTGCCACGGTGGAGCCCATGTGCAAGGCATGAGGAGGAGGTGGTGGAGGGGGAGGAGGAGGCATGGAGTAAGAGGCCACAGAGTGGGGGGTTGGAGGTGCCAAGATGGCTGTCACTGCAGCCGCACCTCTTCTCATACATTCATTGGAAGAAGCTGAGGATTCGCTGATCCTCATCTCCCCATTTATGGGTCCATCCTTGGAGCACCGCCTGCTGCCTCCAGATGGAGGTCTACCCACCCCACCACCACTGCAGCTGCTCAGTGTTCCCCCCTTTCCTCCAGAGGCAGTCTCTGCTACCGAACCACTGGACAGTTTACAGGCACTCATATGTTTTGTCTCCTGACTGCCTGAGTCACTGTCTCTGTACTCCTTGTGTCGCTCTAGAGAGTGTCTGTGGTCCTCCTCCCTGCCCTGTGGTGTGAGGTGAGGAAGGAGGGAATGGTGAGGGTGGGGGTAAGCTTGGTGGTGGTGGCCGGATGGAGTGGTGGCAGGGTTCGTCTGATGAGGATGGTGATGATGAAGCTGATGTTGTTTGTCTTTGCTCTCCTGGTGCCGCTCCTTGCTGCTTGATCGCTCCTTCATTTTTGAAACAGATGAAACCCCTTTCTCGCCCACATCCTTGGTGCTCTTCCCGCCTCCTCCCCCATTGTCTGTCTCTCGGCTGCAAGAGCCAAGTGGATGGCCTGGGGCAGTCCTGGAAAGCGGAGGAAGGCTGTGACTGGTGGAGAGCAGAGGGGGCTGGGGAGGAAGGCCTCTCAGGTAGAAGTGATCTGGGAGGAGGGGAAAAGACAAAAAGAATGATCTCCAAAGTTGAAGGTTTCCCAAAATATAGAGAACTTGCAAACTGCAAAATGTTAAAAACACTAAACACATTCTTTTTTAACATTTCAACTACTGCTAAAATGTGCTTTTGTGTGGAGGAAAAAGGAATAAGACATGAAAAGCTAGACCCCGAGTTACCAGCTGTTCTTACTCCTGTGGTGAGTGCTGATTAAGCAGTTTATATGAAGCAATTTTTTCACTACATTCACATTCACACACACTAAAAGCTACCTTTTTGAGTTTCATAGAAGCGGTGCTGTCCATAGAGACTGTTGCTATGGTGATCCAGGGGACTCATGGGGAGAAAAGGAGAAGCAAGACTTCCTGAATAGCTGGGGTACCCTGTCAGAGGGAGGGAGAGAGGGAAAGAATTGATGTTTCTCCACAGCGTTGACATTCAGCAGCCCTCTAAACAAACAGTTTATCTCTACAATCTATCATGAAATGGGGCCATTTTGGAAAACAAAGAAAAAAAATATGGCCAGTTTGTGCTACTTTCACCATAAATGCACTTTTGCACAAACACACCACATGAGTTGACATTATTTACAGTGGACAAAGTGGTGACAAAAACCACAGCCGACAGCTACTGCCAAGTGTTTGCAGCATTTAACTGGATGGAATTTGCTCTTCTACAAAACACATTTTTCCCAAACCCAAGACAAATAGTATGAAGCATCCCAAAACCCCCCTCCTTAAAACACACACACTGTCCTCCCAGGAGGTCACTGGGAGGTGAATGGTAGTTCCACTCTGTTCCTCGTCTTCAAGGACGTTGAACTGCATCGTAGGATAGAGGAGGTCTTGGTGGTTGTGTAGGGACGGATGGGTGTAGGGATGGGCGAGGAATTGGTTTCAGTGTGTGGGGTTGTTGTGGTGGTTGAAAGAGGGTGTTATGGGGGGGCGGGGGACTGCAAAATCCCCACAGAGACACACACAAGCTCATACACAAGTACACAAACACACATACGCACAGGAGGCACACAACTCCACATTATGGGGCCAAAAGGCTCGGATTATGTGTGTGTGTGTGTGTGTGTGTGTGTGTGTGTGTGTGTGTGTGTGTGTGTGTGTGTGTGTGTGTGTGTGTGTTCTCCAGCAGCTGGTTTCATGCCCCACAGAGTGTCCTTGCCGGCCCGTTAATTGGCAGCCGTTAAAAGTTTAACGGTGGTGGCCAAAGTAAACAGCACTCCATAAAAACTCATCCTACGCATTCCACAGTCGCACTGCAAAACCACCAACACCCCCTCACTGCTCCCAGCATGTGTGTGTGGGACTCGGTGTGTCTGCGTGTTCATGCTGCAATGTAAATGCACAAATGTGTACTCTGTGTGTGAGTGAGTGTGTGTGATTACTCTGACTGGTTAACAACCAGTGAATCTAAATGGCGACAATTAGCCAAAAGGCTCTATCAGCCATCTAAAGCCAATCCCCCGGGTAATGATGAGTGATAAAACTCAGGAGGGAGGAAAGGAGGGAAGGAGGGAGGGGAGATGAGAAAGAAGAAGACAGGAACAAAGACTACAAAGGGACACAGTGAGAAAAAAGGGGAAGAGAACGAAAGAAAAGGAGGGAAGAAAGGGAAGAAGCGGTAGAGGAGGTTAGTGATTGAACAAACGATGTAAAGACAGTAAAAGTAAAGGAGACACCAGAAGAACAGGGCTGTCAGTATGAAAAGCCCCCAATCTGGTACTGCTGTGACGCGTATGGAGAGGGGAGTGTGTGTGTGTGTATGTGTGTTGTGGAGGTTGTGTGTGTGTGTGAGGGGGGATGGAAGATGAAGGAGGAAGTGAAAGGGAAGTGGAGAGCTTTGAGATGGATGAGATGAGAGGAGAGAGGAAAGGGAGGTAAGGAGAGGAGCGAGAGCACATGAGAGAGGGGACAAAAAACAAGGACAGGTGTGGAAGAGGGAGAGCGTACAGGGAGTGTGTGTGTGCGTGTGTGTGCGAGAGAGAGAGAGAGAGCGTAAGACTTGTGTGTGTGCGTGTATGAGGGAATATGTGCTGTTTTTCAAACAACTGTGTATTTCTTCGTGAATATGTCTCATCTGTGACAATGTGTGTGCGTGTGTGTGTGTGTGTGTGCGTGTGTCTATGTGGTGTGTGTATCGGCCAGGTTTCTTCTCTCTGTGCTGGCTACGCTCCACTCTCTGGACCGTGGCCAGCTGGCAGACCGCCTACCGGAGCTCCCTGGCTTGAATTCTTAAAAACAATCATTTGTAGTGTGTGTGCGCGTGAGTGCGTGTGTGTGCGTGCGCGCATTCAGACATCAAAGCCGAGCCACACAGACACAAAATCTGTCTGATAGGCGCACACACACACACACTCTCCCTCCACACACACACATTCTTGCTCTCTTTTCACCACCGCTGCTCTCTCTTGCATTCGGCGTTGAAGTCCTGCCTCCGACTCTTTCTATGAATCTGATTTAAGACAGTCACTCCGGGCGACATTAGTGCTCATTTTCAGGGCTTAACTGTTGCTATTAATCGCTCGATGAGCTGCAAATGAGCCAGTTGTACAAACAAAACTCTTGTCTCCTCTCAAGCTTTAAAGCCGCATCAGGAGAGATTTCTATGTAAAAACACAGCTCTTATGAGTTTGTCTTATGAGCTAGAATCACAAATTTGAGCCACAGCGGAGAAGTGTCCTGTCTCTACGAGTGAGTGGCAGCGCGTTCGACTTATTTGCCCAAATTTAAACAGTAGCTTCCTCCAGTAAAAGTTGGACTCTTATGGTGCAAAGGTGCAAGTAGAAATGAAACAAATTGTAGCAACAGGTGGGAAAGCAACATATGTTCAGACTTGCTATTGTTTGGTCAAATTGTTTGAGGGATGACCGGCACGTTGCTGTGAAATAAGTCAGAGGAGCCCTTTTTTCACAGCAGACATTTTGAAATGTCATAGCAGAAAAGGCACAGGTTTAACTAATAACATTCACGACGGCTCCACTTGAGTGTCCCAGTAAGTCATTCCTGTAAGTCAGCATGCACAATACCAGGATGCTGGAACTGGCTCACCTGCATGGAATGCAGTCGTTATTAATGTAATGGATTACACCTGTGCTCTTCCTGCTATGACATGTTCAAATGAGCAAAAACGTCCTGTTGGTTGAGCGGTCAGAGAACTGGTTTAAGAGCATTTCTTTGTATGATATCAAAGAAAACAAAGTAAATGTGTGTGACAAAAGCCGACTGGTTTCCATTAAATTCCTCAGCAACAATGTTTAAGGACGTTAAATACTGTCCCAAGGCGACATCACAGGGTGTTATCGTTTACTCAGTCACGTTTTGTGAAAAACTGGTGAAACGCGAAATTCTGATTGTGACCGTTTTCAGTTAGTTGAGAAATACAGCCTGTGGCGGAAGCCGCTTTTCTGTCAGTCTTTTTGGAGGTTATCTCTTTAGACCCATCTTGCTGTCAAAAGAGAAATCCTCTTACACACACACACACACACAGAGAAAGGCATGTACACACATACCTGAAAGGGACCGATAACTAAGTCAAGCTCACTCTTTGACCACAAACGGTTAACAGTCGAAAGAGGACATGATGCATGTGGATGCGCACATTTTTGTGTGCGTGTGTGTGTCTGATCAGGAAGGGGGCCGTTGGAGGTCGGTTAGCACAGAAGGGGCCCAGAGGGTGGGGCTGCGGTCAGAGGGGGAGGGGGGATGTGAAGCGGGAGAGGATGGTGGAAATGGGGGTAAGTTTCAGTCTGTGTCTATGTGTGTGTGTGTGTCTGTGTGTAAGGGGGGGATGTAGGAGCTCATGAAACTTAAAACTCACCCCTAAAAGAGAGCAGGGGGCCGAGAGATGATTGAGTGAAAGGAGGGGAGTAAATGTTCGAGGCCTGAAGCGAAATTACTGCAGATGATGATGTTATTTTTTTACTTGCATGAAGTTGTGTGGGTATATTGGGTTTGGGGGCAAGAGGAAGAGGAAGGTTTCGGTCGTGCACCAGTTTTGAAAGCGTCATGCTGCTCAAGCTCTGAACTAGAAAACAGCCACAAACACAAAGCCACATGCTTGCTGTGTGTGTGTGTGTGTGTGTGTGTGTGTGTGTGTGTGTGTGTGTGTGTGTGTGTGTGTGTGTTTCTATAAGTAGCATCATCTGAGGCGTCACTGCTGCGCGTGTTTGGCCTCAGCTCAGTGTTGGTTAAACCACTTAATGGCTCCATCTCGATATAATCCCAAACCAAGACCCTGGATTAACCAGAGACCCAAGCACTCTGCGCTGTCTCCTGCATGTGTGTGTGTGTGTGTGTGTGTGTGTGTGTGTGTGTGTGTGTGTGTGTGTGTGTCTTACCTTCATGTGAATGAGGGAACCAGATAGGGGAAGCCCTCGAATGGGGTCCAGCCCTGTAGGAGGGGGAGGAGGGGGAGGCAGCAGGTCCCGAAGGATGAGGAGGGTGGGAGGACGGGGACCCCAGACTGCTGGCCAGGAAGGAACCCATGAAGGAAGCACCTGAGAGACACAGAGACTGGAGGTTAGAGAGCTGCTCGCTGATAAAAATCTGGCTTGGGGAGAGAGGAAGGGGGGGGAAATCTACTGAAGTGCCAATGAGCAAGCAACACCACAAAAGAAGTACTGAGAAGCTCTGGCTGTTAAACTGAGAAAAAGCAGATGTGTAGTCAGACTTCCTCAGAAGTTAAAAAAGGAAAGTGGGTAAATGACAAATGTTTCATGCCTCAGTTTTTCACACTTTATTTTGAAACGAACGTCTGCTTTTGCTCAGCTTAACAAGACAATGCTTGTGATTTCCATTTGTGTCCAGATGTATAGGTCTCTTGTTGGTTACAAACAGAAACACAAAGTATCACTGGACATGGTAATCTTCATCTTCATCTTCAAAATATAACACATAGCATGAGTCACTGTTTTAATATCATGATATATAAATTCAGAACCGAGCAGGTGTTTGAGGCTGGATTTCTCTCCTGTTAAAAGGTAAAAAGTCACAGCAAATCTGGATAGTATTAATATTACAGAGTAGTCCTGTAAAAAATGAAATTTCCTGACCTGCCCTGGAGAAATTAATCCCTTCAAGCTACACTGACACTGCAGCTGGAAGTGTCCCAATTCTGATAATTTTTTTCTCCTCCTCCTCTATGTGACACACATATCTGATTTTTTTCCTCTTAAAATTATGATCAGAAAAGGCTTCAAGGAGAGATTTTGTTCCTCATTTCGGATCTGAATGAGTATAAACCAGGCGCCTGAGCCATGTTCACCTGAGACTGTTGTCATTATTTTGGCACCAGTCTTAGTCAGCATTAGCATCAATTGATAATCATGGCGGCTGAACGTCGAAGGCCACATAGAGGCAGTTTAACCTGTAATTCTTCAAATGGCTCTAAAGTATCTAAGGAATCAGAAGGTTAAAGAACTTGAAGTGGGGGGTTCTCGCTAATTTCTCTGTTTTTGTGAATATTTTAAGGCCTAACAGGTAGTGTACTACGTTTGCTTTAATTATGAAGTCCTTCTAGCGGCCTTCAGGTCGACTTTAGCCTTGCATTAAAAATTCATTCATTTGAATGAAGCCTGTCTTTCAACGGAGAGGAGGAACTCTAATGAAAAAATAAAACAGGATTGTCCAGCGAGGAAAGTTGAACCAGGCTCAACTTTGTGCCAGACATCAACCGTGAAGGCGCTCCAGTGGACAATCAAATACGTGCTACACATTCCTGGTAGATTACTTTGTAACGTGAACACCATATTTTTACTTTTTACCTCACAATTGTTGTGATGAAAGATAAAATGCCGCTGTGATAACTTTGCAGAGTTGTAAACTATGTACACTGCTTTGACATCTGAAAAGCCTTCAACTCGTATTGTTCTAACTGGGATTGAAGCCCCTCATGTAGCTCCTCATGTACACTGCTTTAGTCCTGAGCGCTGTGCTGGGGCTGCCATTGAGCTGACATGATGCTTCTTGAGATACATTTGAACATCTCTGGGAACCTACACAGAGAGGGGTGTTATGGGTAACCACAGAGGAGCCAATGGTCAACAACCTGTACTGCAGACCTGCACATCAAGCAACATGATTGGTTAATTCAACTCAGGTTGGGAAGTGGGTTTGAAAGACAAAGAGGTAAACTGCAAATCCTCGCTGCACATAACCCAAATTCACACTTCGTGGTTTGAACAAGCTGTAAACCCAATACCCAGCTCCCAGACAGATGCTACATCAGGGTTTCCTGCCTAGCCTATGATCAGTGCCAACGGCAATTAGACTGCAACTGGTTACACCCCGGTAAAGAGAGGTGAAGAGATCATCACATCAAAAAACATAACATGGGAACGAGGAGTAAAAACCTAGTTCCACTTCTTTGACTGATAGCAAACTCATCCTGTTACAGTTTCAGCGAACTGAGCGAAGAGGCTCAGTGCAGTTTGGCTCTGTTTGAATGTATCTCCACTTATCAGCATGTTCTCATTTAGTGGAACAACCTGAGCAGTTGTAGGGGAAGGAGGAAACAAATCCATGGGGAATCAGGTAATTAGTCACTGGATGAGAGACAGAGACAGAGACAGAGAGAGAGAGAGAGAGAGAGAGAGAGAGAGAGAGAGAGAGAGAGAGAGAGAGAGGTAGTGGGTTGGGTCGTTACCCATAAATGCTGCCTCGCATCAGAGACAATTACCACAACCACAACAGTCCACATTTGAGTGTCACACACACACACACACACACACACACACACACACACACACACACACACACACACACACACACACACACACACACACACACACACACACAACAAACACAAACATATGTACAGTACCCTCACCTCAACCACGACCCGACACACTAACAACCACAACCACAAGTGCCTTCAACTGTCTGCCAATCCGTCTCACACACACACACACACACACACACACACACACACACACACACACACACACACACACACACACACACTAACACACACCCACTAGAAAGACTGGGATAAATCACAAGGGAGATGGAGCAGTGGTGTATATTAGGAGACAAATCAGAAAGATGTGTGTGTGTCTATTTATACAGCTGGATCAGAAGTGAGCACACACACACACACACACACACACACACACACACACACACACACACACACACACACACACACACACACACACACACATTAGCAGAAATCCCTCTATCTTTTGCTCTTGATATTTTCATTCTCTGCAGTCAAAATAAATGTGGAGGATAAAGAGAAAAAAAAGACTTGTGCAAAACTTTCCCTTCTAGACATTTATTTTCTCTTTCTGTCTCTTTTTCATTCCCCCTCTCAGACAGGATATTTTTACAGTGTTTTTTTTTTCTCTTCCTCCAAATCCTCTTCTCTTGTACAACGGTAGATCAGTGGCCTTTCAGCCAGTCATAATAAAACACAGCTCATATAAGACTCAGGCTGGTTTCACAAGGCCCCCTGGCAGTGCAGACTCTCTCTCTCTCACATACGTCAAACAGAGAGCGGCGCACACAAACTGCTCACTGTACCTCATGTACCACAACAGACAATAGAAAAGAAAGCTGGTCTCAGCTGAGCAGCCATGCATTTTTGAAATTACATGAGGCATCTTGAAGGACCATAAAAGTTAACTTGAGTGAAAGACGACATCTGAAATAATTAGCTGCACTGATTTCAAAACAGTAGTGATATTGATTAGTAAGTTTAGGGGTGTAAATAGTCAGCATTCCTTGTTGACTTTCCTCCCACTCTTTAATCTCTCACCCTCTCAGATCTCCACCCTTCCCCCATTTCCCCATATTTTTCCATTTACTCATTCCTTTCCTTTTCTACTCTTTTTTCCCCCATCCCCTCTCTTTCCTGTCACCTCCCTCCCGCCCCTCTCTGTCTGTTTTCTGTTGGCGAGTTGGGGAGAAAATCATATTTGCCTGCTCCCTCTGGCCTGCTGATATGGAAAATCATCTCGGAGGCCAGCCACTAACGTAAACCTTATTTCTGTTTTCTTCTCCTCCCCTTCTTCTCTTCCTGCCCTCTGTTTCCGCCTTTGTTTCATCCCGATCCGCACATTCCCTTTCCATCTGTCACCACTGCATCCTCTCGTAGTTTTCCGTAGCTCTGAACAGAAATGACGTATGCAAATGCACCGAATTACCCACAACTGACGAGATAGATCAGAGGAATAGTGAGTGAGATAAACCGCGGACATTAAACTAACTGTACTCATCAGTGGGTTTCATTAAATGATCAGATATCCGTCAATGTCACAAATTCAACTCTGACCCAAGTGGCATTACGATTATGCGCAGCTTATGACTATATGTGCATATGTTATTTACCATAAATACAAGCTGCTGACTGAGAAAACAGCTCCATTCAGTCTCCATAGTGGTAATTAAAGTAGAGAATGTGTTTGTATGCCTCCCATTTTTCCCAGTTGGCATCATGACTTGGAAAAGTGTGTCAACACACAGGCAGCGAATCCTCCAATGTTGACAATCCAAGGTAATAAAAATCCAAGTTTCTATTCATACTAATACAGTCAGCTGTACTTACAGTGAGCAAAATCTGCTTTAGTTTATTTATGATTGACTGTAATGTGATTTGCTGAGGGGAAAATCCACTCAAAAACACTTAAACACTGTTTTATAAAAAACAAGAACTGGAAATGTGCCTTGCTTTTCTGGGCAGGTTTTGCTGCTTGGCATATTTTCGGTATTCTCATGGATAACGGGGCCAAACATAAATTTTGGGATGTCATTATATTTCCAGTGCAGCCACAATGGAGTCTGATAGCAACAAATCTTGAGATTCAACAATATAAAAGTCAAGATTTGGTGTCAGAGCTTCAGAGATGCCATTTTTACACTGATGTTTAACAGTCATGTTGGGAGAAATCTATCTGCAAAAGGCAAAAAAATACTTAATTCTCCACAGAAAGTAGCTTTTTAACTGGAAAAACTGTCACACTATTGCTGTTACAAGAGCTTGATTGAAATAACACCTATGATAATGTGGGACTATTTTAGGATGGAATTTTTATTTAACCCCAATGGAGAAAAGTTGCTAAAAAAGAAAAGAAAAGTTGGCTCAAATTATGCAAGAAATGCTGGAATTTTCAAGAGTGCATTCACGAATTCACACCTTTAAGGCACACTATGAGAGTTTTAATTAAGGATGGATCAATCAGGTCAGCTCAAAATGCTTGGCACTCATGTTTAGAAAGATTGTAAATGTTTTCATGCAAAATCCAAAGTGTCTATTGATGAAAAGCACCCAAAAAACGTCAAGGTTATTTTCTCATTTTTGGATCATAACAGATCTGGTCTTGCATTTATTAAACCGACTGATATACAGTACAGGCAGTATGTTGGACGAGCCAACATAAAAAAAAAATCAGTGAGGAAAAAAACATAACCCTGCACTCTCTTTTGTGTGTTCGTCTCAGCAGCTGCTGAAGAGTGCTTGATGAAATCTAGAGTGAAACAAAACAGCGAGCCAACAGATAACAGGCCAGACCGTCCCAAGGTTTCTCACTATTCTAAAGAGAGAAAGGGAGGAGGAGGAAGAGGAAGAGGAGGGGGAGGGGAGGAGGAGGAAGAAGCAAACAGGAGAGGGGAAAAGGAAGACACCAAAGGGAGGGGCGATCGTGGTGATACAACGAATGTCACAGGGAGAAAGAAGCACACACAGATAAAGTTATAGAGCGATATTCTTCGCTGTAGCTCTCTGAATGGACTGCTACTGATCAATACACACACACACACACATTCACCTGGAAGGATGACGAGTTCAATCGATCTGCATCCGATTGAAGATCAATATCCTCTCGTGTTCCATTGTCACATTTGCCAATTAACAAAAGCCTCTGTCCACACACTGATATACTGAACTCTTTTTCACACACACACACACACACACACACACACACACACACACACACACACACATTTTCTCT